>NC_059553.1:8133903-9396184 GCF_905220415.1 Colias croceus
ACAGAGTAAGAAAACCCAGAGTTGTCATTGTTTTTAATGACTTGCAAATGCGTGTTTTGGGTTTTATATAGGATGATAATAGACTATTAATATTATAGGGAGAGAATTTACTTATATGTTCAGAAAAATATGCGTACGACGTTCCTATGCATCATTGACTGCCATATCGATGAAGATCACGCCCTGTATCGCCCTGTATCAAGTATTAAAAAATATATATTCAATGAAGCTATCATTTTATTATATGGATAGAATAATATATTATAATATGTATATAATAACATCGAAAGTACTTTTTTATACCTAAAGGTATTCCTTTAGCCATATTTGGCTCAATCAATAAAGTGTTAAATAAGGGACATATCGATCGAAAAGTAACGTTATCACACTCTTATCTTCAAGGATATTGAGGCTAACGTTATCTAGGAAATGCGATTGGCAAATGGCGGTCGGTGGAAACTTGGAGAGCTTTTAGGAAAATATGCATTTCTGGATTTATAGGATCAGTCGGATATAAGACGGGATTGTTCTAGTGATTTCAATGTTTGTCCTTGCTATTTTCGTGCCAGATATAACGGTAGTATTGCTTGTGTTAATGTTACATTGGATATTGATTTAATAATTCTAGATTAACATATAGGATGTAATATAGGTAATAGCTCCATAGGGAAGTAAATAGTTGTGACGTTGAACTACTTCTTTTAAAAAAATATTAATTTTACGTCTGAAAACCTATTTCGAGAATAAAAAAAAGACGTGTGGCACTCGGGGACTGCCGCGGTAAAGCTTATTGCATGCTATGCCTTTGTAGCGACACCTCGCTCTGAATCGCGCAAGCGAAATTTTTTCGGTACAGAGCTATATAATATACAACTTTCCGACATCATCCATTGGAGCCATAACGGCCGGCCAGTCGAGTAGACTGGTCGAGAAACCTCCTTTTTCGATGGAGGAATTCCACCTTCCTTCCTCCACACTTTCAAGCCACACCTCCGCCCGTCGGAGTGGGGGAGCGTTAGGTTTTTCGTTACGAGATTTCTCGATTCGGTCCCCGCGCTCAAGGCCCGCGATAGAAGCTATGCAATAGCTTAAAAATAAGTAAGTTTAGAGCTTGTATTTTTCCTGTTACCAAGTTAACTAGGATAAAAAATAAGTGTGAAGAACGCTCGTCGCATTATCAATTTATTTTTCAGTTGTTTTTAGTTCAAGTTTTACAGAAAAAGCATAATTATAATCCCCCGAGTAACGCAACTACCATTTGTATAATAAAATGTGATAATTTTCTTCAATCTTCGACGTTTATATCATTTTTTTGAACTTTAGGTATAATTTATACTCTGTATACATTGCTGTTATTTATGGATATTTTACTATTGAACATCTAGGCGATGTATTTCAATGTATTTCGTGCGTATGCGTGACGTCACTGATCACCATTGCAGCGCGCCAAAAACGTTCTAAAACATTCCGTCGCTTTCCAATCAATCAATGTTTATAGCTTTGTCTGTTAATCTGTTTGTATAGTAATAGTGCAGTGTTATGATCGTAAATTAATGTATTTTCTGTACATACTAATTTTACGGTGATCAAACGGTGATAAATTATTCTGATAGGTAGTTTAACTTCTGCTGTCATTTGTGTTGTTTTATCTATTACCAAGTCTATTACATTTATGTGTGATTATCAAGTGATTATTAATGCATTGTTAGGTTTTATTAATTATGATACATACTTCTTTTACTATGTATCATTCATTAAGCATTCATTACATAGTATATAAAGTATAAGTAAGTCGCCTTTTCTGTCCCTATGTCGATTTGTATGCTTAAATCTTTAAAAATACGCAACGGATTTTGATGCGGTTCTTTTAATAGATAGAGCGATTAAGAGGAAGGTTTTAGTATATAGTTTATTAGTTTGTAGACAAACGGGCGAAGCCGTGGGCGGTGAGCTAGTTATATTATAATTGTCTGCATTGCTTTATTTGACTTCGCGGTAACAATACCTTTTCCTTATTCACAAATAATGCTTCTTTTATTTGCTAAATTCTTATTCTTCAATCTTAATAATAGCACTTCTTTTTTATGTAAATATGTATCTATCCTCACACGCATAATTATATGCACCCAAAAGGTGCAATATTTGGAGTACAAGACCGACGGATTTAAATTCACATTGTAAAAAAATTCCAGAATCTTTTTGCCTCGACACACATCCATAAAAATATGTGAAGGCACCTCAACTCTAGCACTTAGAAGTATAAATAAGGTACAATATATTCAAGTGAATATATTCTTGCATTCCATATGTAAATATCGAGATTGAATGGTGATGCATCACGGAGGAAAATTCGTTCAGCATCCGAGCAATGCTATTTTAAAACGTATGTATTGTTAAATGTTTTATTGATTCACGTTTGTCTGGTGGAAAGGAACGTTCTAGGCGTTCTTTTGTTCGACTTTGGGTTTATACTAGCTTCGGCACGCGGTTTTTCTCGCGTGGTCTGTCGAATAAAATATTGTGTAATTTCTCAGTGTTTAAACTACATTATATTCATATCAAAATACTATTCGTTCGTTTGTTTTGTTGATAGGTGATTGAAAAACAAACACAATGATCATACTTACATATGAAATTATGTTATATATAAAATTAATAGTTACATACCATTCGTGAATCATAAAGTAGAATCAATTTCCAATTCAATTCGTTGAAAAAAAAACAAGCAATTATTTTTACAAATCGAACTTCGAACGTAAACTAATTAACCCAATTAAGTATCCAATAATAAATTATACTACACTACTCTTTAGTCCATATATTATAAGCTGAAATCTAGCGTGATACCTAAGTTGTATGCCACATTGTGTCTCCCAGTGCATCATCAATCATTAAATATAACTAAGAGCAGAATCGCAAGTGATAGATGACACCAATCTACGATAGCAATTTACTGTATAATGTGCAAGTCATATCGTATTTATAACAATATCTATGTGACATTAATGTGCGCTATTTTTAACCGACTTCAAAAAAAGGAGGAGGTTATCAATTCGTCCGGTATGTTTTTTTTATGTATGTACACCGATTACTCCGAGGTTTCTGAACCGATTTACGTGATTATTTTTTTGTTCGATGCAGGTTGGTGTCGAATTGGTCCCATAAAGTTTTATTCGGATAGGCCCAGTAGTTTTTATTTTATGAGCATTTTTGTCTGTATTTGTAAATGTTGCAAGTGCAAGTTTGAAGTCGGTTGTTTTTAACGCACTTATCACTTGTTTATATTAGAGCCAAAAACTTCCCCTCATCACTATCAGAATATTTTCAACTAGCTTTGCCGCGGTGTTACTCGCATTGCTCCTCTACTATTGGTCATTGCGTGATGCTATAAATCATAATATATAGCCTTCCGTCGTGGTCTATCTAACAGTGAAATAATTTTTTCAAATAAGAAACGTGGTTTTTGAGATTTGCGCGTTCAGTCAAACAAACAGACTTTAGCTTTATAAATTAGTACAGATTTTTATGTTTCATCAGCAAACTATGTTTAAATCTACATTATTAAATGTTTAATAATAATAAACTAAATAAATATTAAACATTCTTATCACTCAATTTAAGTTCAGTTTATGGCTGAGAGAGTAAAACGTAAATAGTCAAAATATAAGTCGATAAATATTTATAATGCATAGTCAAAAACTCAATAGTAAACCCTTCTTTGGATCGGTCTTGTGAAGTGCTCTTGTCCTGAAGAGCTTGCATATTTGCATATGTAGTGTATAAATATAGGTTTAGTAAATATTACATTTGAAGCTAAACTGATTAAAGCGCCGAATTAAGGGCCGATTTTTCAATCCTTGGTTAAAATTTATCGGTCCAACAATAGACTACAGGCCCGTGTTGAAAAAATTATGAGTCATATTTTAACCCACGATACGATATAAGAGCATTAAATAATAAGATTCAACACAATGACATCACTTGTAAGCTGTCCACCTGAGTGCAGATGAGAATTCGAAAGTTCAGGTAGAGATTTTTTCCTCTTGCCTCCATTATTTTTGTACGGCGTTGCGGAATAATGGATTAAAATCAGTATAGAAATAGTATGACACAGATGGTGGTTGATTCTGATGTTTGATAGTACATACGTTAAAATGATGACCGAAAGCATTTTTTTGGTATAGAGCAGAGATAATATCGGGTTCCTTTTAACTGAAATCTCTAGAAATAGAAAAATAATTAATCAGTCAAATATTCGTAATTTAGACTAGAGCACAAACCTTGTTTATTATTTTTCAATATAAATATGTAATGTACCTTTAGTGATTATTATGTAATATGTATCTGAAAGGATAAGCTTTACACAAATTAGGAAAAATATATCATCTGTGAACACTAAACTACCAAACTATATCATGATTATGGTTATAATAAACTCACCAAAAGAAATAAGGCCGCTGTTAAGCATGGTCAGCTTAATGCTATTCGGTATGGACACCAAGCTGGCAGTCCCTGATGGCTTATTGTCCTTCTTCTTTGGCTTCTTCTCAAGGTCATACCGCGGCGCCGATCGCGACCGGTGCTTTCTCTGACTGGTCGCCAGGGACCCCCGCTGGCCCGTTCGGGATGACATTTTAGTATATGTGTAGTTCTTAAACACACATCACACACGCACTACGCATGAACACTGCACTATCACTATTAAATACTCATTGCACTGCACGGTTGGGATCTGGAACAAAGGAATAGAATGGTTATTACTATGAAATTTTCTTTACTTTTATAAATTTGAATGGAACTATGTCTTCCTGATGCGTTTTCATAACTAAAATACTCAATCGATTTTCATAAAATATGGTAGAGACCGGCTAGACTTTCAGAGCCGAGAGAGATTACTTTCAGGTAATACATAGGCTATTTTTTTAACAAATACTAAATACTTCGTAATTATCACTATAAATTACGTAGCCAGTCAAAAACATCATCACTACATAGCTTATGCTTAAATCTTTAAAACTACGCAACGGATTTTGATGCGGTTATTTTAATAGATAGAGTGATTCAAGAGGAAGGTTTTTGTATACAATTTATTAGGTTTTAGACAAAGCGGGCGAAGCCGCGGGTGGTAAGCTAGTTTAACATATGTTTTAAATCTTCATCTTTACTTTAACTTTAACCGAAACTGTGTCAATAAAGTTTATGAAGTAATAAACTTAATTGAATAAGGCAGGCTGGTTGCAGAGCTTGACCAACCATCAGTGCCTACGTTAGTCACGCTTGTAATATGTATTGAAATTCATAAAACCGTTCATAGCTAGACCGACCATACGCACGCGTATTGTCATGCGCATTAGTGTCATAGTCATACACATTGTTGATGCGTATCGTCAGGACCGATGGTACGCACTGACGGTCGGTGAAGCTCTGCAACCGGCCTAAAATCATACATTTTTTAGGGATTAAATACTTGAACTCAAAAGCTCTAAGGATGTTTATCAATTTCCTCAATATTGACATCAAAAGAAACCATTATTAATATTTCCTAATAAGGAATTTAATATTTTACCTCTTTGCATTGGAAAGCGGTAAGAGTTTCCTTTCAAATTAATTTCCTCTATTTGCGTTGGTTGTTGGCATTATTCAAGATTTTATCGCGAAATACTTCTGCATTTGGACCGTGAGAATATTTTAGTTTGCTAAGTGTTCTAAAGTTATATACAGTATGCATAAAACATGGCGTTAACGGGAGTTCGACCTACTTATCTTGCAAACGAAATGACACGTCGATGAAACTTAATTAAAACTACCCTCATTAAGTGTTTATTTATGTCATCTTGTTTCCTAGAATTTCTCAAGTTGTTTTCGTCTTTTCATCGGCTTGGCACGACGGCTTTTGTTAATAATAATGCAGTACTTCTTAATCTTTTCAACGAAAAAGTATTTTACTAAAATTGTGAAATAAAATTGAGTCCGTTAAATTATGCCGGAACAAATTGGCTTTTGTTTCTCTCAGCAGAAACGGGGCTCCCTATTCGAACAATGTAGGTACTTGTCATCACGATTTCATCAAAATTTAAAGTATTTGAAGCTGAAGATATTTCGTATAACACTAGTCTGTTTTAATTTACATTACAATAGCTGTGCCCCGCAGTTTGACCCGCATTTATTGTTTTTTTCAAATCGGACGAGTATTTCCTGAGATAAGCGCGTTCAAATAAACAAACTCTTCAGCTATATAAAATTATAAGTACCTATAGATTTCGCATTGACACGACTAGAAAATTCTATATATTTCTCAAGAAAAATAACTTTATTGCTTGCCGCCCTAAACTCCACAATCCGCCCAAACACCTTACACCTATAATTTTTCCCCTCATAAACGCGATATCTTCATAAAATGACCACGGACGTTATAAACCACATTGCGTGGTAGTGATAGCGTTAACAGATGCCTCTGTTTATTGTAAACTATTACATTCCGTTAGCACCACATTAAAGAACGATTAATCTAGATTAATAGGGTTTGCTTCGATAATCTAAGATCAGCGGAATATTTTATTTGAGAGAAAGTTATTTTACTGGTGTTTTAAACTGGTTTCAATATATTTTGAATGGTGGGATGGTTATTTTCTGTGATTTGTCCTAGTACTACAAAAATCACATATATAATCGTACTAACCACCGCGAGGCAATGTCGTCATTACGGATAGATGAATTGATATTGCATTAGAAATATCAGAAAATCAATTACCTTAACTACTTAAACTCTTTTTTAAATCTATTATTCCTTAATAATAATAATAATCATCATCATCATCAGCCCATAAACGTTCCCACTGCTGGGACACGGGCCTCCTATGAGGGTACAGGCCATAATCCACCGCGCTGGCCAAGTGCGTGTTGGCGGATGACACATGTCGTCGAACTTTTTAATTCTTCGACATGTCGGTTTCCTCACGATGTTTTCCTTCACCGTTCGAGCAGTGGTGATGTTACAACATGCGCAGATAAATTGAAAAATCAATTTAATTCCTGCGCGCTCGCCTGGTCTCGAACCCCGCACTTATCGATTCGAAGTCCGAGGTCTCACCACTGAGCCACCACTGCTCACCTCCTTAATAATGATTGATTGTAATTATGTTAAGGAATAATAGATTATACCTTAACATAATTACAATCAATTATTCCTTAACATAATTACAATCAATCAATCAATAGACCTGATTTTTTGTAATAATGAGACCTGATTTTTTGTAATACGAAGAGGTGGGGTATGATGGGTATTGATTAAAATTACGTTTCGATAATTATTGAAATAAGTAAGTAATTATAAATTATCAATATATAAAGCTATTTTGATCAAGTGTTTACTAAATAAAACAAACAAGACCGTAAACAATATAATAATCCTGTAAATAAATAATCTTCTGACGTACGATTCGTCGTAGGCGTCACATTGTAGATAGATATTTTCTATCCGTAATAATAATGCTGAGAAAAATTATCACTATTCACTACATAATATAAAACAAAGTCGCTTACTCTGTCCCTATGTATGCTTAAATCTCGGATGATGATTTGATGCGGCCAATAGGTGGATAGAGCGATTCAAGAGAAAGGTTTTAGTGATGGTTTTAGTACATAATTTATTAGGTTTCGGACAAAGCGGGCGAAGCCGCGGGCGGAAAGCTAGTACTTTTATAAATTAAACCGCATCAAAATCCATTGCGTAGTTTTAAAGATTTAAGTATACATAGAGACAGAGAAAGCGACTTTGGTTTATACTATGTTAGTGAGTACGAAAAATGGATAAAGGACTAGAATTTAAACGAAGAACTGATTCAATACCCATTAGGAGATCATAAAGTTAACGACGTTTTCATTGATTCGAATCCCAATATCTTTAGAGGCTGTAATATTTCAGTCTCGTATAAGCTGATTAATTTCGTAATCGAAGCCATTAATCTCGAATATTGACAAGGTGCAGTGACAGATCCGAGAAATGTGTGATACTAGTTTCTCGCCCTGGCTTCGAATGGACGTTAATTGTAAGTTTTTCAATGTTTTTACTGTAATTGTAAAATTTTTGTAATTGTAATTTTTATTGTATTTCTACAAGTGGAGACAAATGAGACAAACAAAAAACATAGATTCAGTCGTTGGGCAAGTGAAATAGGAAAATAAAACACAAAAATAAATATTACTTTTACACATACTGGTCCAAAATTTCGACCTATGTGGATTTTAAAGTTTATGAATATTACATACCTACATTTTAAATATTCACATAGATTGTGAAAGGTTTTTATGTATAATAAATTCATTGAGAAGTTACTCGTTACGTAAGATAATACCATATTATACATATTTTATTGTAAGAGCAATACACAACGGAATTTGCATGTTCTGAAATCTGTAAATAATCAATGAAATGTGAAAACATACCTCTAGGTTATTGCTAAATAAATAAAATGGTGTGCCCTATTACCAATGAATATAATATACTCTAACGCTACGTATTATTAAGAACGAATATTTTATCAAAATAAAAAATATCGTTTGTATATATTTATTATTAAAACCTGATTGTTCAATATCTATTCAACTTACTAGGTTTTTAAAAGAGCGTATACAATTTTGTTGACTATATTATGTATAATTAAAACATTCTCTGTACATTATAAGGATACAAACAAGAGGAAAATTGCGTAATAATATCATTATCTTCAATATAAAATATAATGCCAAGTAAGCAAATAAAAATTCCGCCAATTGAGTGGTTTTTTTTGCAAGGCCTGCTTCTATCGTATCTGATATAGGTTATCAAATAATTTTTCCTTAAAAACAGCTTTATAACAAGTTCAAGGAGTACTTTGAATCACGCTCTTAAGCCTTGTTTGAAATAACAGAATTAATATACATACTTGGCAATTCGCAAGAAAGTTGACAGGCAGCCTAAATCCTTATTAAATATGGCCGACATTATTTCCTTGGCCGAAAACTTGGCCGAAAATAATACATTGTCAAAGAGATAAGATCGAATCAAAATAATGGATGTTTATTTGAGCCACAAAGACTGCTTTACTCAATATCCTGCTAAAGGTCCTGTCTCATTCTCGTTATACTTCTGTTATGGAAAGATAAATTGGTTTTAATGAATGGGGTGCTTAATAAAAATGGCTTTATATCTTAACCTTTGTTTTATTCTTTTCGTGTTCTTTTAAAGGAAACCAGTAAGAAGGGTAATAATTTGAATCAGACATCATTTTATTATCTTCTTTTCCATAATCTATTTGTAACATAAATAATGAACGTTATAGCTTTCGTATGATATTAAGCCTTTTTCAATTAAGTAGGTACTTCAAATTTGCCATTCAAAAACCTGTCTATTCGTATAAAAATGATACTCCCTATTTTTTGAACAAGAGTATTGTCTCTATGGCCGATATGAAATTAAACCATTAGAATATCTTTCAGTATTAAAACAAAGCCTTCATACACACTAGAAGCGAAGTGAGAGCGAAAACATTTCATACATATTATAATTAAAACTATCTTATAAATATTTTTGGCTGAAAACATCGTTAAAGTCCTCTAAAAAAAAGATTTACTCAGCAATCCCAACAATTAGTCAATAGTTCTATTTCAGTTGTTTTCCGTCTTATATAACCAAAAATCTTTATTAGAGTCAGCATTATTAGGTCAAACGGTCTATAAAAGCCAACTAGAGCCACTTCTCGACGGAAAGCGTGTTGTATCTTCAATCAAGCCTTTCTATTGTTCTCACATCAAATAAACCTCGAGAACTTTTAATTATTTGTATTTTTGTGTTTGGTATTGTTATATTATATGTTTTGTTTCTTTTAAATAGCAGCTAATACACGTGATCCAATTATAAATATATATTAAATGCTAAGCTCAAAGGAGGTTATAGTTTTGCATACGCTGAGTACGTAAAAAATACTTATAAAATTCCAGACGCATTTTTTTTTCAAATATATAAATTCTTAAAACTCTATATTATGTACACTGTACACTGTACAGTGTACACCCATAACAAGCAACCCGCCCAACTTTGCCACCAGCAGATTAGAGAAGAGGTATATGCCGGCTACGCGAAGCTAGAGAAGAAAACACGAATTTACAGCAAACATTAAAACCGTAAATAAGTGTGTGAAATAAATAATAACCATACTGATACATAACCAACCAAATAAAATATTTCAACTTCCTGAGTATATTGTCTTTCGAGCAAGCTTTGATCTTTGAACGAAAATAATTGACTGACAGCATTTATTGAGCCAGCAAAGGAGTCACAATGTATCAAATTCTTAGATGCTATGCTATATCTGTCTGTAGAGGGTTTTTTCTACGCAATATTTGTTTTATAATAGAATTCTTAGTATTTTTTTTCTGCTCGTCTGATTGTATGTTTGTACGTACGTCAAAAACGTAAAATCCACTGGGCAGATTTTGATAAAATTTTAAGTAGTGATAGACCAATATAGGTTCCATTTTATTAAATTCATAATCTGGCTACTAACTCGTCTAAATAGGCTTTGAAATATAGCTCTACATATCTGGTAAATACGTTCAATAATCTAAATCAGTTTTCCTGTATTCCCAGGGCGAACCGACCTTTGTTATATGCCTCCATTTACCAAAAACACCTACTTCTCGAAGCTTCCAGATCTCGCAAGATTGATCACGTTAATCCCTTTCACTGTTCAAAGAACTAATACAAATCTAGGTCATGGCTCTGATATAAGACGGTGATAAAACACGTAATATAATAATCCAAAACCACATCTGTGGACATTTGTCACTGCCATTCGCAAATAAAGTCTCTTGGGTAATGTTCACGCATTTTTAACGAGCGATTAACGAAATGTCATTAATCTTAAATTCTATAACCTCTTTGGATTGTCTTTGTTTTTTTTTAACTTCCCTGATCTCCAGCAGCTCAGAATAAGAGTCCACAGATTCGATAAAACAAAGGTTTATAATAATTTTAAAAACAGAATGGAATGCTGAAAACAGACTGGCTACTTACAAATTTCGAGTACGGCTTTCCCGCCATTATCAGAAAGCATTCCAAATTCAAACACGTAAACACACGGAATGAATGAGCCGGCCGGTAGACCTTTCAGTGACTCCTGTAATGTCGTTTGGAGTGACCGCGTCAGCGCTTTGATCGCAAGCCTTATGAATTCCATTCTACGTATTTAGATATGTGAGGCCGGGAGATGAAGTTATTATTTGACTTCACGAAATTGTGTGCGAAAGTTATCTGTTTTGTTCAAATTTTGATAGGCATGAAGCCGTGTTCGAGCTTTGTAAACGGTCTGATATTATGTTATCATTAGATACAAATTAGTCTTTAAAATGAACCATCATAATATATTTCTTTATACAATAATTTGAGTCTTATTAATTGTACTAATTTTCTAATTAACTTGTAGACAATTTCATGTTAACTATTACTCATGTTTTGGTTAGCTGTTAACACATATAGGTTAGAATTAAAATATACATGTAGGACCTGAAAAAAATCTACATTTTTTATTCGAAACGTTCATATCTGTATCAATTTTCGTTACAGAGAGATAGTTTTGATAAAAAATACAGAAATATTAAATATTTCGTGGAACCTAAAATGAAGAAAAACGTTTAAAAATTTTATCATTTTGTACCGTTTTTAGATAAGGAGCACCAGTCGATTTTAAATCAGGGACAAGGGTGTAGGTAAATTCCCTTGACCTTTTTATTAAGTCTCTGGAAAATAGCTTGTGGGCCTAATGGATATTTAAGTATCGTTAGTTATATAAAATTGTAAAAAAATGTAGTAAAAACACAATATCTATTAACATCATTTTATTAACTCACTAGCGGTCCGCCCTAGCTTCGCCCGTGGTACATATTTACGTTTTATCTACATAAGAACCATCCTCGTACATCAAGGAACATAATATAATAAAATAATTATCGCAATCGGTCCACCCGTTCACACGTGATGCCGTGATCAAGGAAAACGGGTTTCATTTTTATACAGGGTGTAAACGTTAAGAGCGCACAGGCGACTATTCCGTAACTATTACAGATATCAAAAAACTTTAAACTGATATTGAAAGTACTATACCTAATGAGTAAAATGACAATAATAACTTTTTAAAAATAAAACGAGAAATATCCAAAAATGTTATATGAAACGCTCTCTAATAATTCTGCCGCGATAACTAAGAATGCAGTAATCGCAAAATGGCGTTTTTGAGATAAACGCGGGAAAGACATTTTTACATATTTGAGGAAGATGTTTATATTTTATAGCCCTTGAAATCTATCAATAAAATTGGAAAAAATACAAGCTTTACAAAGATAATTATCTTATATTTCATAAATTAGTATATCCATTAATAATGCGTATTATTGCGTTTAGGTTTAGCATCAGGCCATGTGAAAATCACAGGACACTAAGTCTAAATACAGTACTTGCGCTCATTACTGCATTATGTTCTAGCGCATGTTGATTACTGCGTTATTTTTTAGTATTTGATACAGGTTTTTAATGTCCGGGGCTAAGTAGATGTACACATAATATCTTCTCACTTTTACACAGATTTAAAAAAAATGCTCTACGGTTGAAACCTACTGCGGGGATATTAAAATTAAACAATTTGTAGAAGAAAATTAAGTTTTATTAAGACAACATTTATTTTAACATCAGTTAAACTGACATGTACATGACTTAAAAAACAAACAGCGCGCAGGAGCAGCACACGTGCCGCACGTCTCACTTCACCGAACGACGACGATTTGCTTCAACAAAACGCAGCACTGTATCGTACGGTTACGATCTCGCGAACTTTTACCTGTGCTTTTACTACACACAAATGCAGTAATGTGGAGAACTGCGTTTTGACGTAGCAATTGGTCTACAGACACTAGAATAAAATGCTACAGTAATGGCTATTACTGCACTTTGTTTTAGCGTATCTTAACAAGAACCGCATTATTTTTTAGCACATGTTTAATACGGCGCTTTTTCTTATCATTGATATAGTTTTCATGTAAGTACTGCAAAAATCGTTAGCTAAAAAACATACTTCCGGGTACTTTTTTTATGAAATTATTTTTTTTTTTCATGTTAATAAACCCCTTGGGATCCCATTTCTTGGAAAAAGTAAAAATCCCAAAAATGTCGATTACTGCATTCTTTGTTATCAGGGCAGAATTATCTAATCTACTTGATAAAGGTCCGACTATTCCTTAACTTCAAGATTTAAAATAATAAATGCCAAACATTTAAAACCCTGTCATTGACCTCACACAAAATCATCTTATGCGACTAAAAATAAACAAAATGTCGCTGACAGTATAAAAGTTTTGAAAAGCAGGTCACAACTCACTGTGGAGGGTAATTTTGTGTTTTACACTCGAGTTGACACCTGTACAGTATTATTTATTTTGGTATTATACTAGGATAATGCACTGAAATTAGGATAGTTTGTATGTGTGTGTGAAAATAATTCAGTATTAGATAAGCAGTGTTTTGTAGAGTGAAACTATAGAGCGACTGTTTTTAAAGGTAAAACTAATCTATATACATATAATAAATCTGTAGAAGGGTCAATTCTGTACATTGAAAATATTGAAAAAATAACTAGCGTGTTACTGGATCGATACCAAACCCAAATATGTGATTAAAAAAATTTTTGTCTGTCTGTCTGTCTGTCTATCTGTCTGTCTGTCTGTATGTGAAGACATCACGTGAAAACTACCGGTTCGATTTCGATGAAACTTGGTATAATTATACCTTATTATCCTGGGCGTAAAATAGGATACTTTTTATCCTGGAAAAATACGTAGAAAAAAAATTAATCTCAATTTTTCAGTTATCCATAGACGTTGTTCTGTAGTAGGTACCGCGAACACACGTTGCGTATTATTATAGACCTAGCCGTATTTGGGTCCAATCACACCAATAGATATTTATAAGATGTCATTGTCCGAGTTACTCAAAATGGAGAAATAAACCATCCACGCAAAGACCGACATCCGTGCGGACGGAGTCGCGGGCGGAAGCTAGTAAGTAATAACATTATACCTATAATTGTACGATAACAACTATAATAATTATTATAAATCTTAATTCATACTCTGTATTGTTACCTCTTGATGGAATTAATTTTTTTAGTTTACATTAAAGAAATCATTTATTTTTGTATTTTTAACATTATGTGTATTTTATACAAGCTGCGCTCCGCGGTTTCAACCGCGTGGCTCTGCTCCTGTTGGTCTTAGCGTGATGATATATAGCCTTCCTCGATGAATGGGCTATGTAACACCTAAATAATTTTTTCAAATCGGACCAGTAGTTCCTAAGATTAGCGCGTTGAAACAATCAAACAAACAAACCCTTCAGCTTTATAATATTATAGTATAGATTGGCGGTATCTATATTTAAATTTAATTGTTCGGGCATTTATTAAAACACGCCAGACCATTGGTGCTCTGGTTAAAATCATAATATTTCAGCGCTGCCAAATGTATGAGATTTTCCTGCAAATTTGTAGAACATACGAGATTTCCCGGGGGTACCTAAGTTTGTCCCATCAGTATTATCTATTTCGTAAATATATGGCAAAGATTTTGTTAGCGATTTATGTTTATTATTACAAGTACATTTTTGTATTTAAATGTTTTGATTAAAATTGAATAAAATTCAAAATCGGAAATCTAGTACAATATAATAATATTAGATGAAATAAAGGTAACGTTTGAAAGGGTCCTTATTCTCAGGGGTTATCACAGGAAGTGTGGGTATTAATAATTCAACTACTGTCGTCTTTTTCGTCACATCACTCTTATGTTACCGCTAAAATACTAAATTGGGTTATTTGATAACGCTTTTTTTTCTGTATATTTTATATTGTTTCATCAGCATTTTGTACGATTATTTAATAATTACGTTAAGACCTTTTAAAGGACGACACAATATTTTTTGACGTGAAACTTCTTTAGGCGCGATGAGAGCAAAATTTCAAGTTACGATTTTGGTGCATTTGAATCTTGCCAAAGAAGTTTCTCTTCTAAAACGATTGCTTGGCGCACACGCTCTTTTTTAATAAAAATCGTTTCAGTAAAAGGATGTTTATATTTTCGGTTTAAAATCCTTCACGCTTTTTACTCTAAAGGAATAAACTTAATGTATAATACAAGTTTAAATGGAATCCATTCAAGTTGAATCGAAACATACACAATGAAATCTAAAGAAAGGAAAACTTTATAATTGCATCGATAATCGAGCTTTGATGTTTTGCTGATAAGCGATGTAATGCCTTAAATTTAGCAGATAATTGCAACGTCTAGGGACTTTAAAATATATCTATTTAAGAATCATATTATTTTCAATATTTTTTTTTATTGGGAATAGGGAAGCGCTTGACCACAATCTCGCCTGATATTAAGCTGAGATGTGGTATAAGATGGAGCGCGCTTCCTAAGAAGGTACACTGTAGGTACACTTGAAAACCCCCAAATTGCACTCGTCGGGGAACACAGATTCAGGAAGCATGTTCCAGTCCCTCGCGGTTCGGATAAAGAATGGATTTCAATCCTGCATCAATAGTTTTACAATTTTAGTTGAAGTGGCTCAGCTTTCAACCTCGTAAGCTATCAAGTCTTGGAGGTTATTTCATACTAGTTAAGCTTTAAATGCTCCCCCGTGGCTCCACCCCTGTTGGTCGTAGCGTGATGATATATAGCCTATAACCTTTCTCGATAAATGGGCTATCTAACACTGAAACAATTTTTCAAATCGGACCAGTAGTTCCCGAGATTAGCGCGTTCAAACAAACAAACAAACAAACAAACCAACAAACAAACAAACTCTTCAGCTTTATAATATTAGTATAGATTATAATATTAGTATAGATTACCATGCATTTCACATTTGTTGTAAATGAGCATTTTTTAAACGTCTAAGCTCAGCTTGAGCTCATATTAATTATGTGACGTTTTATTTATTTAAACATGTAGCTTAATCTAGGAATATCCGTTAACATACTTATTTACAAAAATGAAACCCGTTTTACTTGGTCACGGCCGCGGCATCACGCGTGAACGGGTGGTCCGATTCGATAATTCTTTTTTTATTATATTCCTTGAAGTACGAGGATGGTTCTTATGTAGATAAAACGTAAATATGTACCACGGGCGAAGCCGGGTCGGACCGCTTGTATTTTATAAAATAAACACATTCCAAACCACACACAATTTACCATTGTAAAACCCTGAAATGTCATTAACATTTTGTAATTTAAAAGTCAATCTCCGATAATCCTGTGTGAAGGCATCTCTGTTTATCGAAGCTTCATCTCGCGGTTTAATGGCTTACGTTAAATACCAGAGACCAACGTAATTAATATCGAATAATCGAGAACCTATTACTTGGCTTCGATACAGAATATCGAATAATCGATTTTACTCGGCCTTGGAATGTTTTGTCAAAAATCCTAAAAGCTAAAATGGATTGTTTTTAACAATGTACTTAGTAAAAATTTCAAAGATTTTGCATGTTTTGAGTGTTTGGTCGTAAAACGTAAGTGTAAAATAATAAAAAAAAACACAACTATGAATCCGAACACACTGTATTAAATACTTTGTTCAAATGTAAATTATCAAAAACATAAATAGCTACCTAGTGACTTATTGTCCTATAAGCTATGTCCACACTATGCACTTTCATCTTCAACTTTCGTCTTCATCTTTCTATTCAACTTTCGTTTGTCGCTTTCAATATTGAATTCAATATTGAAAGCGACAATTCAACGCAACGCCAATATATTACCTAGTTCATTAGTAGTTTGTCAGCTTGTGGAAACATGTGCGACGACAACATTTTACAGTGGAATATGTGCTGCTTACTTGATCATAAGAAATTCCAGAAAAAAAAGAACCAAGCGAAAGTTTTGGATACGAGGCTATTACAATAATCGAAGTAATGTGATTATGAGAGAACTACGAGAAGATAAAGATATTCTTTTTAAAAATTTTACACATAATATGTCTGAAAAAAAAATTCGATAGACTTTTGAAATTGGTTACACCATCTTGTTGTTGAACGCTTTGTGGCACAGAAATCCACCAGACGCGGGAAACGTCTTTCGCAGCGCGCGCTGTGCTTTCAACTGTCAAAAACGCATGCGTCAAGGGCATGCGTTGCGTGCGCTGTTGACTGCGCTGTGACGCATGCCCTTGATGAACGAAAAAAGGCACAGTGTGGACATAGCTTATGTCCCTTATGTGGGGCAGAGGGCGCTATAGCACAGAATAATAATAAATAACTAGTAGCACTAGCTAGCTACCTATAGGTAATAATGCTTTTATTTTACTAACGCAGTACAGTCT
Organism: Colias croceus; assembly: GCF_905220415.1. Taxonomy (NCBI): domain Eukaryota; kingdom Metazoa; phylum Arthropoda; class Insecta; order Lepidoptera; family Pieridae; genus Colias; species Colias croceus. Next base: position 8,151,313 of record NC_059553.1, read on the forward strand.
TTGAACGTTTAAATTGCATCTTTTCAAAAGGTATTACTTTACCGTAGTTAAAATAAAGACAATCTACACTACCCTGAAACGATAACTGACAACATTAAAGGAAGAAAAACGACTCCAATGTAATTCGAGTTTGAACTGATTTAATGGCGAAGGAAAGGAGTTTAAAATAAAATATCCAATCACCTGTTTCAATTTATTTATTTCTATTCATTCACAGGCTTACGTTAATTGAAATGTATTTGTATTATATTTCCCATTGACTAAAATAAAATTAACAAGAATATAATAATATAGTTTCTGGCAATAATAAGACTATTGACATTTTCTCAAATACTGTACATAAATTTAAAAAGGAATTGCTCTCGATTGAACCTTTGCCAAAACCCAGTTGATCAAATGTAGTTTTCTTTTAACATTAATTTGATTATTTTGCCGTCAAAATTGGATTTATGTTTTATGTATTATGTATATGTGTATTTTTTACCTAATCTGCAGTTAGCTGCAGACTGTGTGTCTTAGATTTGGATTTAATGTTGTATTTGTTAGTGGTGGTTGCCTATAATTGTGACAGCACTATGTCTACGATTGTAATTACTTTAATGCTTTTATCTCTGTATCAGTGTATGTCATGTTGGTGATCCTTAAAAAAAAAAAAAAAAAAAAAAAAAAAAAAAAAAAAAAAAAAAAAAAAAAAAGATTATGTGTTGCCGTCATCTGATTGAATCTGCTATTCAATTGAATGACTACCTAGGTAGCGCGTTCATTGAATGACGACTTGTTTTATTCAATAATATTATTAGTTGCTAAATTTTAACATTTCACTTTTCCTGTATTGTCTCTTGGAAAAATAAAAAATTAATGTTATCTAAACTATCATTAATTAAGTTCTTAGTTTTAATTAAAGTTAAATCAAAACTGTGATCTTAAAATTTAGTACGATTTGTATCTATTCGTAACTTTATTCCTTATCTTCAAAGAAAACGTTGTCAAACTTTCTGCGGTTTGTACTTGCATTTATGGTAATAACTTGAAAAATATTAACAAGTATGATATTCAATCACCCAAAAACTGCTGAACTTTTTGGATAAATTTAAGTCATCAAAACGTGGCAAGAACTGCAGGAAAAAGAAATGTTTAACCGTAGAGAAATTATTTTTAAGTAAATTCGGGTTTATATGAAAATAAAGGTCCATTGTAACTGAACAAAAAAGTACCCAAAAGCGGAGGTAGCAGCGCGTAAAAACATTCAAAAAGTCAACAGAATTGCTTTGAAGCAGTCGATTCTCAAAAAATTCGGTTCTGAATGAAAAAACACATCCAATTAACAACCAGGGTTGACAGCGGAATAAAAAAGCAAGTCTCGATGGACGCTGAGTTCGAGAAATGCAAGTTTCAGCTTATTACAAGTTTTGTACAGCCCTACATTTTATTGCAGGAAAGCAGATGTTTTCGAATTTGAGGGCTGTCGTATTTAATAAAGCTGCACGAATAATTTTGAGCGTATTTCGTGAAATTTTCAGAAATTTAAGTGGAAAATTTTAAAGTTTCTTTTGATGATTCGAATCATCATATTACATCCGATTTAATATGAGTTTTAAACGGAATTCGTTAAATTAACTTTATTTATACTTACGAATGAAAGATGCTATTTAAATCTGCAACACAAAAATAGAAGAATTGAGAGATGTAATTTTAAAAACCGATTCCAGTTTTGTGTGTATGTGTGTAGTGTAAGAACATAGAATGTGTGTGTCTTTTCTTGCAAAAATATAATTTTGTTATTTTGTGTGCCAAAGAATATCCAACAAAATTCTCTTTAACTGAGTAAATATACTTTCATTATTGCAACTGAGCCTTAGCTTATTAAATTAAAGAAAAAGTTTTGGTAAAAAAAATTACGCATTACTTGAAACATCGCGCTCCAAAAAGAAATTGTAAAAATTTATTTGTCGCATTTTTTCAAGCCGGCTTATATAGCCGGCTCTTTCAAAATACAATTTAACTTTATCTGCATGTTTTTACAGGAAAATAACTTATTACAATTTTGATAGACAGTGTAATAAATTTTATCAAGTCAAATAAATGCAAAAAAAGACACAATTTTCTGAAAAAAAAAGGAATTTCTTTCTCAAACAAACAACAAATACTCTATTATGATAACTCATAATGGAAATCAAGTTTGTTAAGACATCTCAGTTACTGCGAAAAACATAAATCCATACACAAGAAAAACTGTATACATTTCTCCTTAACACACCTCCAATAAAAACAAATAAATACCTACAACATAAAAAGTTGATCATAAAGCAAAATATATTCTGCACGTGTACCACATTGTATACCGTCGCATTGTTTCCATATTAAATCTAAAAACACGGGATAATTGAAAAATATCCACGACTTACTCGACGGTAAAAGCTTTGTGTCCTTTAAAGGATTAAAAGGCGGCCTTGCATGAACGCTTGCTTTCATTTATTGCTAACAAAGTATTTATTAATCATGAATTTTTTACACGTGCGAATGGAAATTTCTTTTACATTCCTTCGCTTTTGAATGTATTAGTTTTTTAACGTGTGCCGCGTAATATATGGTGTGGAATGTCATTAATATTTTATGAACTTATTTTAATTTGTTGGTATGTATATTTTGACACATGCTACATATTATTTTATGTATAAATCAAAATATATCAGTTTTTATGAAGGTTTAATTATTTAGCTCTACTTTTATTCCAACATAAGATCATTCACGTAGTAACGATTTTAAAAGGACTTTTACAGATGGTTATAGATATCAACTCAGAACTTATAAACAGACTTACTTACTTACAAACAGACCGATCACACAGATCGATCCTTCATAGACACGATCTCCTCTTATATACTTTATAATAGTTCCTTATGTACGTTATTGATAATAACAATATCATCAATCAATATCATGTTACTGTGTGAGGAAAAGAATTGATTCATACTTTATTATGTTATAAACTCTCTCAATATACAATTATACAGGGTTTACTATAAAACTAACCACGTTGCAATCGTATAGAAACATAACCTCCAAATATTTATAAGACACTAAATTTCCGCCTGCGGCATCGCCCGCGTTTGCAAAGGAAAACCCGCATAGTTCCCGTTCCCGTGGGATTTCCGTGATAAAAACTATCCTATGTGTTAATCCAATTTACCCTCTATATGTGTGCTAAATTTCATTGTAATCGGTTCAGTAGTTTTTACGTGAAAGAGTAACAAACATGCATACATCCATACAAACTTTCGCTTTATAATATTATATGTATTATATATAAGTACGATTACATATACAAAACTTAATGTTCAAATAATCCTTACATACTTCATAGACGTGTGGGTGAGATAATTTATTTTGAATGATTTATGTATTCGAGCCAGGTCACTGGAGTTGGGATTTTCGTACAGATAATATATGTTTCATCGATGAAAGAAATGTTTAAAAGAAATTTTGTAAGCGAAACTTCTAGAACATCTGCGGTAAGTACAAAGACATCAGTTTGCGAAATAACTTGAAGTTTGTACGGATAGACTTGAAGTGCAAATTACTTGTACTGTAAAGTGGTACAGACTTGGTTTTGTAATATTTGGGTCAGAATTTCATGAATTTTGCAATGTTTTATTTAAGCGAATGAAATTATATGAATATACTATTATGTTACGGATAATCAGTAGCGAAATAACAAATTGTATTATTTGTTTTCTATAATTTGTTATTTATGTAAATGTATATTCCATATATACTTTACCTATATGAAATTGAATTGATTGATCAAACGTTAAAGAAAATACGTATGTAATTATTTTCAAAGTCTTTTATAATAGTCTAGTTGTATAAATACGTGTTTGAGTATAGGTGAATATTAATTTGCTCCTCTATCTTTGTTTATGATTATTTTTTATACGAAAATATACACCTTTAGCACATAGATAATACTCATATTATGATTTATATATTATTCGCGGGTCGCTCGACCGGCCATATTCGTTTTCATTCAAGTCGAGATAAAAAATGTGTTTTCGTCAGTGTTGGAACTTTGTAATTTACGAGTTCTGCGATTCGGAATACAAATGTTCCTTCTATGATTGTGTTTTTTGGTATATTTCCATTTTAGGCTTTAGCATATGAGTTGGTAGTGTTCGATACAAAATAATATTGAAATAATACAGTGTAGGATATTGGTATCCAAATTCAAACAATAAATAAATGGAAAATAGTACCTACCAACATGTTTACAAGTTCAAAGTATATAATTATAACGGAAAAAAATTGTTTAATAATTAATTATCTTTAAGTATTAAATACCTAATATACTATAAGTATTAAATACCTAATATTAATTAGGTATTTAATATTTATAGATATTTGAAAGAAAGAAAAGAAAGAAACATTTATTTGACTCCACAAGATAGATTTGGTTCCCTAATTCATCGTAGTATCTCCAAACATAAATACAGATAGAGTTTTACTTTATATATTACTAGTTTACCGCCCACGGCTTCGCCCGCTTTGTCTAAAACCTAATAAAGTATATACTAAATCCATTTATTTAAAACAACCCCATCAAAATACTTTTCGTAATTTTAAAGATTTTAGCATACAAAGTCACATTGGGACACATAAAGCGACTTAGTTTTATACTATGTAGTGATAGTCAAATACAACACGTTTTATTTATATAAGAATTATATTAATACCTAATATAATTATATGTTACCCCACTTTTATAGCTCTTGAATTTCACACGAAATCATACTTCTGTCTCTCAGAATTGACCTAGTCTCAATATAAGAAACGGCTCAGAAACTTGTTCAATATCTGCCTGTACTTTTGTAAAAAACTTGACTTATTATACAGTGGAAATCTTATAAGTTAGGTGTTATTTCGTATTAACTTTGCCTTCTCTTTTTATATTGAGAGATAATTTTGATATTTTATTTATAATGCGTTATTACCTTATTGGGATATTAAATAATTATAAACCAAAAATAAACAGTTCATTTGAAAATAGGTAAAAACATAAATTATCTAAACTACCAAAACATATTAAAATAGGTATGACATGAACTGAAAGTGGATTGACCATTCTTCATCCCTTATTTAGAACATAATATTATTACATATTACATTTTTAACAATATATTTTAGTAGAGTGTGTTTTTTGCAAAATCTGTATAATCATTTTATAACTTGAAACCAAAAAATATAATGACCCGAATCAATACATTTCCTTTTGTAAAAGTTGGTAAAAAGGGTTTAAAATGCGAATGCTTAGTGCCGCCTGCGGTGTCAGATGCATTTTTCACAGTTATAGCTGCACGCTCACAAAATAGCCTTTAGCCAAACTGGAATGGAGTATGAATTTTTATATCACGAAAATGTTGAAAATACTTTTAAAATTTTCATTATATTTCGTGGGTTGCGTTTGTTTTCTAATGCGGTTTAGAGATAATAATATGTTATTGCATTCTTAAATATTACAAACATAAACAAAATGAAAATAATAAGATATGAAGTGAATGGAAATTAAGAATAACACTATAATATTATCTCAAGAGACTATAATATTATGTTGTTTGTGTAGATGTATCAAGCCTACTGAACAAGTTTAAAACATTTTTATTTCATCATCATTTTATTTTAAAAATACAATTCTGCGTCTAGAAAATGTTCGATTCTCAAACAGCTTACCTTAGTTTAAAGGAGCGAGCTTTTACATTAGATAGTCGTTTTTAAGGGAGATAGTTTAACACGATTAAATTAGTTTTGACAAAATTTTTAAATTTATTTCATGTTTCGCCGGTAAGACAATTTCTAATCCAATACTAATTTCATCCATACGTAGTTTAAGATTACTACTTATACAGGGTTACTTGTAAAATACCAGCAACCTCCTAGGACAAGATAGCTAACATCATAAGTAACAACATTTGTTCTAGGAATATTGGCATAACACAATAAATTATTTTTAAATGAATCAACGGGAAACAATAGCTGTTGAAGATAGTTAAAATATACAAAATGTCCGCTCCAACACTGCTTCGGAAGCACGGCTTACCTGCTTTTGTTCGCTGATAAATAAAGCAATTTAACGCGACAAGTTTCACTTTGGTCTAGTGATGTGAAATTAGTATTAAATTATCGATGAAAAACTTAATAACAGACCTGAGAGCATTTAGTACGTAACTAAGCCGAATTGAAGAAATAGTGTACACACGTAAGAAGTGAAACTTCTTTATGACCTTATTTTTAAATAAATAATTTACTATTTGCAACTTTACAGAAATCGAATCACGCGTGGTAGGGATAAGAAAAAGATGGCGCGTAACGGAAAAATGTCACGCGTAACGAAAAAATGTTACACTAAGTTTTTTCCAACCCCGATAAAGAAGTTTCACTTCAAAAAAAAAGCAGAAATGTTCTTTAATTCATTCATGACCAATCTTTAAGGAGACTGGCTACTTGCGTAATAGCGCAGACAAATATTCTATACTTTGTTTATTATCATACTATCTTTCAAGAAGCCAATTCGAGTGAATAAGATCTGGCGCAAAGATAGCAAGATCTTGATCTCCTCAAGACTTTGGATTTATAACATGGTAACTATACAACCGACATACTTACTAGCTTATGTCTACGACGCGTCGTCGTCGACAGATTTTTTAAATTCGTGTTATGATAACATAATTTATTATAAACTCCCAAAGATTATACAAATAAACTTCAACACAATATTATAAAGTTAAAATGTATGAACATAGACCAATTCGATCATTTTAATTTCTAAAAATATCCGTCTACTTTTTCTTTCATAAAGCTTTTGCGTGTAAAAACTTCCTTACAAAACTTTTCGGAAGCATACAAAATTTTATTACGCCAGCGTTTGTTTGGCGCAGGTAATTTTCGAAAGAAGCTTGTAATTAGATTTGTTCCTACTAAGTGATTACATACATTGGTAAAGGCGGAATAGAAACCACTTCTGGTATTGTGTGTACATTAAGAATATGAGAGGAATGTATTTTTACGTTCACGCGAGGAATAATAGATAAGAATAAATACTTTTTAAGCTTTTTAATTTAATTGCATAGCTACTATCGCGGGCCTTGAGCGCGGGGTCCGAATCGAGAAATTCCGTAACGAAAAAACCTCACGATCCCCACTCCGACGGGCGGAGGTGTGGCTTGAAGGCATAGCATGCAATAACTTTACCATGGCAGTCCCCGAGTGCCACACGTCGTTTTTTTATTGTACACATTTAAAGAGTGAATTAAAATACGAAACAGATTTAAATCTCTCTTTAAAACGCTTCAAATTATTTATTGCCTAAATAGAAGTTATTATTTATTACATCTAACAGACATTGGCCTACAAAAAGCACTTTAAAAGCGTAGTTTCCACAGTTACGCCTTTTATACATTGTCCTATAAAATACCTTATAAAGCGTAGACTGCACTCTGCTTATAAAAACATATCGAATCCCATTAGCACAACTCTGTAACCTCAACGTATGCAAGTGACAACCGTGTGTACACTACGCTGTTCACTTCACTTACACAACACTCGTATTACGTAGAAGAAATTTAAATAAGTGCCTCGACGTATCTTTGTATCCGAGTTTATATTAAAATTGTTAGCGGAAAGTTCTGCTAACTTGGTTTGCCTTTTCGTATATACAGTCTTAAATTCGAGCGTATTACGAAGGTTTGTGTGCGAGCTTAGAATTTTGTACGTTCTGAAATGTGTGGTATTTTGTTCTGTTTAATTCAGAGTCAGGTAGAGGGTATTGAAAATTTCAAGGTGTATAACACGTCATGCTGAGTAAATATAGCAAGTAGGTAGACTGTATAAAGAATTAGGTACGATTCTGATGCAGAATAATTCATTACATCTATAGGTTTTTTAGTGGAAGAACTCACACGCATTAGTTGGCTGATCATTTAACCATGTCTTGAAGAGGCTGCCGGTAACGGCAATCTTGCCATTGAAAGAGCTATCACGAAACACAGTAGAACTTAGTCTGTAATCCATTGAGATACTCATGAGTCGCTTAATATGTTTCCCTGTGGTATCTAAATATGCGTCTTTTTCCACAAAGAAACATAATTTAAACACACCGAAAAAGGTATTTTATTTGTATTAGTATATTAGCATAATTGCACAGAATCCCTTTAAATATATCTTCGGTAGCTCCCCGAGGTATTAACCCATTTCAACTTGATTTTATCCTAACATTGTATGCTTCTATCCAATGTTATTTAAATTTTAAACTTATCGCTTTTATGTTCCCTACATGCGAATAGCTTTTATTATTATAGGTTTATAATGCATTCAAGTCAGATGCAAAGGATTCAAATTTTAGGAACAACATTATAATAGAACTAGAGTAGTAATAGTAGAAGTAGTTTAGATAAGTAGCCAATTTAAATGGCTTCAATTACAAAGAATTAAATGTACTTTATATGAAGCTATTGCATAGCTTCTATCGCGGGCCTTGGGCCTTGAGCGCGGGGACCGAAACGAGAAATTTCGTAACGAAAAAACCTCACGCTCCCCACTCCGACAGGCGGAGGTGTGAATTGAAGGCATAGCATGCAATAGCTTTGCCGCGGCACTCCCCGAGTGCCACACGTGTTTTTTTTTTTATTATATCTTAAAGTTCTTAAAGCTTGCTCCCTGTTCGTGGCTCATACGAGGAAAATGACAGCACACGACGCCTATAAGGCGTAGTATAATATTATAATAGAGAATAAAACATGATAGGATGTTTTTGTTAACGCAATGCTTTATTTTACTTCATAAGTTTACACCGTACTCTCCTTAATTACAGTATAATGTACGTACTTTAACACGTCCTACACATAAATTATCACACTTTGTATAAGAATTACCTAACCACATTTAACCTACTTCTTTGTTTATTATTTACTCTCACCGTTTTGTACTGTAATAGATGTTTTACCGGCTTCGTCCGTAATACAATAAATAATTAATAGGGTCTGTTACTAAGTTATAATGAAGTTTATTGGTTGTTAAAATTGGTCGAGTACTTGTTGAGGTTACAAGCAATAGATGAAATCTCACCTATTTTTCTATTGTAACTTACAATAACGTAGAATTTATTTAGTCCAATACAACATTGAATAATGTAATTATGAATAAACGTGTATTACTTATGAATGGCCGGTTGGCTTGGTTGGTAGTGACCCTGCCTTCCAAGTCTCTGGTCGTGGGTTCGATTCCCACCCGGGGCAAATATTTGTGTGATGAACATAGATGTTTGCTCTGTGTCTGGGTGTTAAATATCTCTATATAAGTATTTATTTAAAATTGTATATGTATGTTTATCAGCCATCTGGTTTCCATAACACAAGCGAAAGCTTAGTATGGGATCAGATCATGCCGTGTGTGAAAATAGACCCGAAATATTTATTTATTTTCACATTTTAAAACATACTATTGAATATGTATCACTAAAAACGAAGTTTTAACTTTGTTCGCTGGCTATATTTTTCATTCTAAAAACTCTTTTAAAGAAAAGTACTTAATTACGAATAGCTAATTAAAATCCTCTTTATTATTCATATATTTATCTTGACGAAATACTTCTTAATTAAAATGTTAATGAACTCGGAGATCCTATTTAAACGTAGGTAAAATTTAATTACGTAAGTAACGTAAAAAGGTTAAAGGCACAGCCCCCCTAGCCTAACTAGATAAACGTATCTACAGCTTACGTCAATCTCATACATTCGTAGTCTATTCTATTGAACGCTACGCTAACAGAAAGCCACTTTGGCTAGGGGGGCTGGATTGCGTTTTTAAATTTAAATATATCTTATCATTGTGTAAGAACTTGAAAATGAATATCTTATCTATCCTGAACATCTTGAATAAATTTCATTATTTGCTGGTTAGACATAGAATTGCTTGAACGCGCTAATCTCAGAAATCACGGGTCCGATTTGAAAAATTATTTCACTGTTAGATAATATAGGCCATTTAATAACATCATCTCACAAAGACCAATAGGAGCGGAGCAATGCGGGTAAAACCCCGCAGCACAGTATTAATAGAAATATTTCTGCATATTTCAACAAAAATCAAATATAAAATAAAAAACGACGTTCGGCACTCGGGGACTGCCGCGGTAAAGCTATTGCATGCTATGCCTTCAAGCCACACCTCCGCCCGTCGGAGTGGGGAGCGTGAGGTTTTTTCGTTACGGAATTTCTCGATTCGGTCCCCGCGCTCAAGGCCCGCGATAGAAGCTATGCAATTGCTAAAAATATTGTTTTCTTAAAATCGACTTATACCCTTTACAACGACGCTAAAGAATAATTCGTGGTGATTAAAATTGCAAATGAAGGCAATTTCGTTAAATCTTAGCATGATCCTGGTTTATCGAGGTGACAATTTGGTTTGGCGGGAACTTAATTAAGATCAATTAGTGAGGTCTGAGGTTACGTTATGGGTTTCCAGTTTAGACATAGTAAAACTACGTAGTAACTATTAAATAATCTGTGTTGAAAATTTGACTATGATATTTGACGACTTGTTATATATTTAATAAAATTATATAGATATACCATGATAAACGTATAAACGTTCAAGACAAGACCCTGGAAAATGTTATATTATGAACTAAATACAAATTAAACCAGAATACATCATACAACTCAGTGTACGACTCACTGAAAACTGTACCCAATTGCTTTGAAAATCGATGCTCTATCTATCTATGTATCAGAACTGGTCGTCATATTAAGACTAATCTGATTGTGCTTCCAAATTGGCATAACCAATTGCCAGTTTCCCACGAAAATCAAAGCTCGGACTATAAACAAATCGTGTGGGATGGACCACGAGCTTCCATGTTAGTACTGGACAGTGACAATATTGAACGATGTGATACGGCGTAGCCAATATTCGAATATTTTTTTTACTGCGGTAAGGGCAAACTTTGTTGTAAATGAAGATTGTTCTGCTGACTATTATTGATTGTAATAATTGTAAAATAATGTTTTTAGCCTGTGAAGAACTCTACACCTTAGTCAAAATATGTGGCTTGGCCGTTCGTTACTACAAGAACTATTGTATAACACAAAAGTGAACAGTGAATTAATTTTTCACCTTACGCCGATGTGAATGTAGCGAAATGGCCAAGCCACATATTTTGACTAAGGTGTAGAGTTTGTGAAGTTAGGCCTTGTAGAGTTAGGGCGTGTAGTGTTAGAAGCTTGGCTCTACATGAGATCTGATAACTTTTTGACAGTGCGAGTCATATGGGCTCGTCTTGGCAACATTTTACATGAAAATGTTTTTGGTGGGATATAATATCCATGTTGTTCTTTGCGAATTTTAGTCATTAACGGTGAGAATTTTTTAAATTATTAAATAATAATAATAATGATTAGTGATTAGTGACTCTATCATACTTTTCGTTATATTTATAACCATAGCCATGTCATAAAATAGTCTTATTTCCAAAGCATCAAATTATTAATTAAGTCCATCGTTATTCCGCAGTTGAATTGATCGCTATGCTAACGTATAATCCAGTAACGTGTTAAACAACTCCAGTTAATGTTGGCACAAATCGGGTCAGTTTACACGACATTATCATAAAATTGAACATAGACCATTATACTTCGCCATGATTGCGGTGAACTAGCTGTGCGGTGCAAACAAACGCTAATACATAACTTAAAGGCAATGCTTTATGAAATTATCAGTATATTTTTGATATTTATGAGGAGGAAACCATTGAAAGTATGTTTTAATGTGTGGATCGGTGAAGCTATTGTTTACAATACTGTAAGTTAGGCCACAAGTTACTATAGAGGCCATAAGTTTGTCAGGATGGATGTATATGTATGTTTGTTACTCTTGAATGAAGACACTTCTGAATATAGTTATAGGTTTATTCTTCAGAATAACAAGAGCTTTATACTTGATTTTCTGTGATTTGAATTTACGAAATAAATTGGAAGTCGCTTCCAATTCTCCAAATAAATAAGTCAAACCGCACAAACATAAACAACAAATCAGAATTTTGAGTTTGAAATATCACAATTCTGCTGATTTATAATATATTCTGCAACTCAGTTCTTTGGATCTTTTCGTTATACAAAGTGGAATTTCAATCTGTATTAGTTCTATGTGCATGTTCCTCGCAAAATCGGAGCATGCATTTGACACACAATTACACATACTGTGAACGATATTCGATGGAAATTGACTTTACTGTATAATGGTATTAAGTACATTTTTGTTTGAATATAGATACTAGTTTCGCTTAAGCACGAAATTAAATCTAATAAAATGGCAAAGGCCACTCTTCTTAAAATGTAGTTATTTTTTGTAAATTTAATTTCTAAATGTAAATTGAATAATTCCAATACTAACGACGACGCGGAAGGCTTTATACCCAAAACAATATTCAAATAATAATTAAAACATCGTGGACTACTCGTTTGAATGTTTAAAAATTAAAACAATAGGTAAAATAGTCACAATAGTCCTATCTATTCATAATGAGTCAACCAAGAGATTTTATTTTCATCATCCTACATTTCGGTCTCAATTTTAAGTATTAGAAGATCCAACAATAACTTGAGTCTTGACAATACAAATTGCTTTAACATTTTCAGTAGTCAGGTACAAAAGCTTATACAAGCTTGAACAGCTTCAATTCTTTTTATGAACCAACAATGAGCCGCTCGAAGCCTTTAGTATTCATTTTTATGATGAAATTGTGACTTTCTGTTTATTATTTGATGAGAATAATTACGTAATCCGTTACTGACGCACGAACAATTTTGCAATAAGAAAATTTTAACAAAGGTTTTCGTAATAAATTAGATTTTGTTTGGTGTAGCAGAAGCCCTATTTGACTTCAGGTTGAATTATATCATTCAACTAGCTTACCGCCCGCGGCTTCGCCCGCTTTGTCTAAAACCTAATAAATTATATACTAAGACCTTCCTCTTGAATCATTCTATCTATTAAAAAAAACCGCATCAAAATCCGTTGCGTAGTTTTAAAGATTTAAGCATACAAAGGGACATAGGGACAGAGAAAGCGACTTTGTTTTATACTATGTAGTGATGAATGTATAATACAATATTGTTTATGTAGAGTTTTAAACTGGAATTATACTTTCCACAATAGTGTTTATCCGTAGCATCCCTAGGTAGTAGGTCGGAACTGACTAATGTATCGTACTTTATTTTATTGCTAATGTAAAATTTATAGCCTGTAGGATGTAGTTAACCCTCTACCTAATGCTATTTACCTACTGTAATTTGGTGCTTCATATTCATACTATGTACATAGCTTCGAAGAGTGACCTCGATATAGTTTCAGTCGTGTCGTGTCTCAAAACAGTGTTAGGTAATAAGTCGAATTATGGAGTAAGCAGACAATTAACTTTAATATTTGCTACATTTGATATTAATATTGTATTTGTTATAAAATAATCCAATAATCTTTCTATCAAACCTATATTAGATCGCGTTTCCTCAAGGACATCAGCGAGAGATCCCAATTCGTCTATTAAGTTGTTGTGCGGTTCATTTGACCTCAAGCGCTGGTAACAATACCGCTTTGAAGTTTATTAGATTGTCCATTGTGACCTAACGAGCGGTCACTGCAATCGACAGAGCTGAAGAGTCAATTCTGGAAGACAATAAAAATGTCGCTGCTTAGGGTTCCGTAGCGAAAGGGTTAATAAAAACCTTTGTTGTATCTCATGAACCATATTGTTATAAGATATTGCGTTTTAGTTTTAGCAGAAATTCTTAACAACGTACCCATAGTACCCATTTTTGACGACATGGCTTCTTTTAATTATTCTTTAATATTATGTTAACAAAAAGCTAAGACGTAAATAATATAAGTAAGCATTTAATACAGTTAAACATAACAATTCATAATGGATATATAGATCCAGCTAATCACTAATTAGATAGCTTATAGCGAAGGACAATGGCTAGAGTGGTTCATTATAATGTAATGTATATGTATGCTTGTAATAAACTCTAGCAATGTTCACATTTAGTTTGCATTACACTTTCTGCTTCATTTACCTTGAAACACGATATTGTAATTTGTAACTGTAATTATGTTTATTTTATGGAATACTTAAAGTCAATGCCATGTCTACGAAAGAGGATGCATTTTGCTCTTAAAAACCGTTGCCTTTGAGCACCCAGAAAAACTTACGCATCATACAGACTTATATTAAAACGTTGAAATTAACATTTTACATTACATAGATATATAAAACTTGTAATGACAAATATTTTTTTCTTCATATTGAAAACTTTAACGTTCTATTATTTTTCATTTTTCAGAAAGGCCCAGGAAATAAATCACCATGAAATTCAACGTTGCCTGATTACAATTTATGGACAACAACTGTAATAACTGAAGCGGTATACCATAATTAAAGTAAAGGCTATAATATGGCTATAATCATTGCTTACACTGTGTCACTAACTGTCCTATTAATTTCTACAGGTTTCACGTGTACAGCAACCGCAGACGCAGATTCCAAGTCAACTTAACCTATATTTAATAGACTGAGGGTATATCGTAACCCAATTAGTTAATCGCTGTTCCACTCGACTGGCGCGCTGGCGTGTATTAGTACCCGTAGCCAGTGGACTGGAAAACGAACGCGGCACAGAACTGGGCCAGTGTCAGCAAAAATGGAGATCTCTGTCAGTTTAGTTCCTGGAATTGATGGAATGCACGAACAGAGGAAAAAAGAGCATAAGTTTTATAGCGGTTTATTTGATCAGTGCGAGAATGCTACATGAAATTGAATCAAGCTTGCACTGGGGTGATATTACATTACGCTGTATCAAGTATGAGGAGATTTGATGGAACTCGTAGACAGAACAATGTTAGATAGTTGAGATCACTAAAAATCACGATTACAGAAGAGAAAGCTGAAAACCTTTTTCTCTTCTGTAATCGTGTAACAAATGTAATTTTCCGGACATAATTTTGGCCTTTTTGACAAATCTTGATGTAGACAAGAGACCAATTACCCCCCAAAAATATATCAACATGCTCTATAATATATCTGATAGGAAGGAAGTATGCCCAAAATCATGCGGTAGACCGAGCTACAGAGATGACCAACACCCTTTTCCCCACCATTTTTAGGTATACTAAACTCTACAAATGTCTTATAAATAATAAAATATTTTTTAATAAAGATGGAGCATCTCCAGTTATATTTTCTCTAAAAATATAACCTATTATCAGAAAGTAATTCAAATCCATACAGCATGCATTCAGATAAAACCAGTACAACTTTAGGTCGCGATTCTAAAGGTGAATAGCTACAGTTGTCTCGTATACGACTTTTCAAATAGCAGGCTTATCTGGAAAGTACGTCATTATTATTTCAATAGAATTTGAATTTCTTTCTACGGAAGAGTTCAGGTGGTGTATACTATTCATTGCAAAAATAATATTAAGTAGATTTTTCTCCATTAGATTTACTTTATAAAGTAGTTTTAAAGCAGTTTTCGAAAAACAAGTCAATTTAAATAAATATGTTTACTTTCAATTTGTATCTGAACGCTTACGTTCCTTTCACTTATTTATCGATCTGCAATCATATTATTATAATATAAAGATAAATAAAGACTTATCGTATGTTCTTCTTGGTAAGAACTTATAATTATTATGTTCTCAATCGTATGTTGCTCTTACCAGTATAAACTGTATATGTATAAGCATTTTCATCAATATACACATATCATAAAGAGTTTCATTATATATCTATAATATTGATAAATTGCTATTATTAATGTACTCTCTACAATCTGATAGCATTATTTCGTGAACATCAAACGTTGATACAATTGTCTCTCAACTCATTGTATTGGATTGATCTGTAACGAAGGTCTTTGTGGAGTGAAAACTTTTGTTCTGATTTGTGTCAATATAATGAGAATTATTCTCAATCAGTTCAGTTATTGAGGTTGTAATTAAGCGGGCGAAATTGTTAGCTATTTCTCTATTGATTATTTTGAAGCGATTACAAATGAGAGCAGATATGAACTGTGTACGGGGTGTTTTTGTGAGATTTGGTAACCATGGAAACGGTTGAACGAATTTTTTATTTAAGATGACGTAAACTAAATGTGTAAAATACATTTGATTCCATTTTAATGCGGCTATCTATAGAATGGCTGTGCCCCGCGGCTTTTTCCGCAGTGTATATAGCCTTACTCAATATATGATCTATCTAACACTAAAATAATTTTCATTCAAATCGGACTTTTAGTTCCTGAGATTGGCGCGATCAAACAAACAAACAATATTATAATAATATAAGTATAGATATTTAATTACAGTTAAAACATAATATAAGCTATGATAGAGCTAAAAGTGAGTGTAAATATTATACTTATATAAATTCAACTGTATAAATGTATTGCTAACACATGTGTGATGTCCATTCGACCGTGTCGGATCATAGGTTCGAGTGTGGAATGGAGTGCACTTCAGTTTGTAGATAAACTTGTAGATAAGTATATCTGTTGGATAGATGACTTCTGTTATGACTGTTTTATTTTTTTCTATGAGCTAACGTATATTTGATTACATAAACATATTAATTATGCCAGTGATAGCAAACAACGTCCCTTCAATAATATTCAATAATTTTATATGTTGTAAAAGTATTATGAATAAGGGATTTTAATTTAAAACTAGGTGAACACTACTGATTATAAAACACAAGCAATTAACTTTTAATTATTATCTCTGGTTCAAAATAAAAAACGATAATTGTGTTTAAAAGTCACTTGTAATAACTAATAGGATGAATAAAAAGCAGTCCAGTGAAATCAATTTAAACTGCAATATAAAAGTCTGCAGTTGATAGAGGGTGGTGAACACGACGAATTAAAATTAGGGCATGGACACACTGGAGTAAAAAGATATATTTATTTGTTTATGTTATATTAATATTAATATTTATTACTCGCATCCAGTGTTATAATGGATAATATTTAGTATCATTTGATAATCAAGTAAATGAATCTAGAGAAAGATAATATATTTAAAGAGCTTAAAGCTCAAAATAAACCTTTAAGGTGAAAAAGGAGCGTGTGTGCCGAGCACAAGTGTCAGAAGTGAAACTTCTTTGGCGAGATTCAAAGATACCAAAATCGTCGCCTTACCCCATGACGTGACGGTATTGCAATGACGCGACCTTGAAATTTTACTCTCTCGCGCTTAAAGAAGTTTCGCTTCAAAAGTGTCTACATAGTTTGTTAGAAATATTTATAATCTTGTATGAAATTACTCATAATTAAATATGTTTTACTTTGATAGGTACGTTGTGGAGGAAGTTACAAGCTGATAAACGACCATAGAATGAAATTCAGACATTATAATATACCTCACAATTTATAGACATAAGACCCGAAATATAATTATTGGATACCTAAATTTATTATCGCTTCCCTTAAGTCACCCTAAGAAAGTGATATCTATCATAATATTATATAGTTTGTGTTTAAAAGTTAACTCTTCATGAGTTTGGTTATAGATAGTATTAAATTAAAAATAATCCTTACTTATACTTCATATTTGTGGTTTTCTTACTGTTCTCAAATCATAAATAAATTAATACACCTACTTTAGTCTAATTCAGAATACCTTGTTAAACTTTTAATTTCAAAATGTTTATACTTTCACCGATACATTATTACACAGCATTATTATGATAATAATAATTAATTGACGTTAATTAGACACTAGAGAACAAACTGATACTATTTATATTTTCTGAAAATTCACTTTGACAACTACCCCAAATAAGTATTGGATATATTATCATACATTTTGTAAAAATAATATTAATACGAAAAAAATACAGTATGATCGCGGCCTAAGACACTCGAACCATTTTCATTTTATCCGCTAGACTACTCGCATGTTGACAATCGCATCAAATATTAAACTTCCATACTTCAAAAATTACAATTTTTATTTTTATTATTTTAATAATTACTTCGTAGCTTTTTGGTTTTCTTTAAGCGTATCCATAGTATGATCCATCTTCTAAACAATTTCTTAAAAACCAATGAAATAATTTTTGGGTGCAATATAATATTCATCTAGGTATCTCAAATTTAATTAATGTCAATAAATCAAATATACCTGTTAATGTCTTAGCGACAAGATTGATTTTGATAATATTTCAATTGCCAAGATGATTGATTATATTAAGCAAAACATTAATACATTTTCAAATTATAAAATAGCGTTAATGGCACCTTACCGGGTTTTTTTTTTGCACGCCTCATAAGCGAAGCGTTGAGGTGGGTACTACTGTCACTTCGCGCAAAACATCTGATTTTTCAAACTTAAAATGTCTTTATGTATCATACATTGCACTTGTAAGATAATACATACACACACATATTAAGAAAAAACACTATTTTTAACATTCATGATATTTTTGATGTCATTTTTGTTATTTAAACTAGTTAAAAAACAGTTTAAAAAAGTTCTGTCTTGGACGTCCGTGTGTCTGTATGTGCGGAGGATTTTCTTGTTAACACGATAGCGACCGAAATACTTTACTAATCGAGTCTTTTTTTTTCTCTTACGCTTGAGTATGCTCAGGAATAGAACCCTTTCATTTTTCAGGGTCTGATTCGATGTGGTTTAATTGTTATTAAATAAACAAAAAAAAAATCGACTTTTTTTATATTTATAGTGTACTCAAAATTCACCATTATAAACTCGATTCTTTATACTATAAGCCAAGGTTTAAAAAAATAAGTTGGTAGTCAGTCCCTTAAACCTGCGCAGTTTCACATCTAGGTGGGGCCACAAGAAAAATAGCTCAATTATTACGGTACCGCTTTCTTTACTTTTCCAACTGTTTTGAGACAGTACAAGAGCATTGGCACATGAGAACAAGTGTATCTACATACTTATATTATATACACCTTTATAAATAATCAATTTTATTGTAAAGGATGAGATTATGAGGCGTGCACTTTTGGATTTTCCAAACTTTTTCATCTTATTCCTAACAGTAACAGGAGACAAAAAACTTGAGCGATGTCAAGAGACATCCGGATGGAACGAAGTGTTAAGTTAGAGAGAGGCAGAGAACCACGCGCACGCCGCACGGCTTACAACTCTAGCAAAAAGTGTCGTGGCAACTTTTCGTAAGAATTTTTTCCGTCTAGCCCCCTTTCACAACGCGTGTTATTGAACTTCGTTCCAACAATAACACAGCAATGATGATAAATTAATAAAAACATCACTTTGAAAACCGTGTGATTCTGACACGAATGATAAATGGCTTCCACGCGTTTAGATTAATTGATATTAATTATGACAAGCGTCTGTCAAAGGGAAATTATTTTCCCTTCACTGTATGTACCACGAACGGAGAACATTTAAAAGTGTAATTGAATGTACCAGGTCACTTAGCTTCATAGAAACCCAGTTTACTATACAACAACGGTAATATGCTGGTGTGAATAGACTGTTATGGTGAGAAAGTCTTAATATATACAGCGTTTAATGCTTGCTGATTTTCTTCGAAATTTCTTTGATAATCTAATAATTTTTGAGAACTTTGCCCCAACTCTATGAAACTAATTTGTATGATTTTTCCTCCGAATTTGATGAGATTGCCGGGCAATCTTAAATGTTCCTGAAATTTTTGAATTTGTTTCTTTTTATGTCAGTAGGTACCTACTCATAGTTTTAAAATTATTATTCAGCTCTTGGTATACCTATTTAAAAAAAACGCAATATCTTTGCCAGCTCTCTTAAATGCTCCTTAATTAAAAACTCAATTAATTATAAATATATCGGGAGCATTCACATTAATGAGGTCGTATTTGATCTGATGCACGATGACAATTGACCCCCTGACCCACTATCGATGCAGTTTCGTTGCAATGCAAATGCCTCATTGGAAATTCTCTTTGATTCAGTTACACCACCGTCAAGTGCACTTGCACTCGTTTTAAATATAAGAAAAATATTTCATAATAATATAGCGTTGCCCTGATTTTAAATAAATCATATTTTAAAATATATCCATGCAATACTTTATTATAAAACTGATTGTGTTCTCTGTTAGTAGATTTGTGTTGTTTAACAAACTATATAAAACTAGCCTTTAGCTTCTGTGATAAAACTTTAATCAATGTACAACACCGTTTCTCATTCAGAAAATGTGTTTTGGAAATCGAGAGATTTTGAAAATATTACATGGTAAAATAATTGCGAGTCACATCTCTGGTAGAACTAATTAATTATTATAACATTAACGTACCATTAGCAATATTAATTTTATCAATTTACAATAATTGTACTTACTAATAACTAATCTGAACTAGGCCAATGTTATTAAATATTTCATAATTATTATGTACTTTATTTTCATAAGTACTCTATTGTTTCAGTTTAAGTTAAATTGGATTGTTAAATCGTATTCCATAATTTACGTATTGATCTCAATAAATACGCCATAAAATGTAAAAGAAAAGGATGTAATATGGAAAACATTGGAACTTTATTTATGCATGACGGTCAAAGAAGGGTCCGTCCCATAAGTCTTACGAATTTTCCGTTGTAGGTACTTACCTGAGTGAATAGACTTCTATTGGCGGATGAAATTCAAGTTATGACACAGACACTGATAAATAAAACTTTACTATATGTATTTTAATGTGAGCAGTTTACTCCTACAAAATAAATAGAAGTTACGATTAGATAGAGACACATACGCATTTTCCAGAAATCTCTTGTTTTCTTTTAATTTTGTGTGTCTGTTTGCAATATTATAATCACCATCTTCATACTTTTTAAAATGACCAAGTTCGAGTTCAAAATTTCAAAGACATGTAACATACACTGTCCTTGTTATAAAAATTGAAAGGAGAGACGCTAATTGTTACAAAACCAATAGCTTTAATAATATTTCAACTAGCCACGCGTGTACCTAAGCTTATCCCATACTACCCCGAAATTATACAACGCCAGTTACCGACCGTCAAAAGCCATAACAATGTCAAAGATTTGGAAAAACTCCAGTTAACTTCGAAAATCTGACTGGGACAAAGAAGAATGTTCTCGAAAAATCCCTTCTACTTAACGCTCTATGACAGAACTTTGAAATGTTGAGTATTTATTGAATGATTCCAATTTCCAACAAAAGTGGGGTGAATTATTCAGATTGCCCCTCAAAAACACGTTTTATGAACAATAAGAAGTTTCAAAATTATTATTGGGAGTGGAAGATATAAAAGTTCAGGAAAATTTTAACACTTTTGTGGCCATGACTTGCGAAATAAGATTCGTAAATAAAATCTCAAAGACTGGTTCTCTTGCACTATTTTTCTATTAGGTCACTTTTGAACAATAATTTTAATTTTTAAATTATTAAATTCCAAAAGTATGGAACGCATTCTTACCTCTTTGTAGTCGAATGATGAAGTACATGAAACAAAAATTTATTAATTAGCAAGGTTCTCTTAATGAAATAATTGAATGAGTAAACAACTAAATAGCTTGGTAAAGCAAGATTTTTTAAATTAAATTTAATTAGAAATGTGTTATTTCGTTAGTATATAATTGAAATTATAACTTAATACCTACCTAATTAGTTTCACCAATTTGGCAAACTCACATTTTACGATGTCGTTATTTATTTAGAAGCCCCTTCCCTATTACTATTACAGAAGATAAATCATTTACTTTTCTAAATTTACTTTGAATATTCATATAAAAATATATTAACTACAAGATTCAACAATAAAACTATACAACAACTTCAGAAAGATAACAATATTGCAATATACATTCGCGTTATTAGGCGTAATTAAAAAAAAAGGAAGATTCTGAACTTTTGTACATCATAGTTTATATAATATTTTGGCTCTTTTTTCAGGTTGTTTACGAAACTTTTCCAGTAAAATTCGACTCTGCACTCGAGAAGTTCCCGTAATCCTTACTTTTATCTTTACTTTTACCTTTTGGGATAAAGCTTTTCATCTAATACCTATTTAAAAGCCTTTCTTTGAACTAACCTTTTATGAAAACAAAGTGTGTCTTCGGGCAATGAGGATTTCTTTTAATCATTTATTACCTGACTTCTATTGCTTTCGTGGCAGAACCATTGTAATATAGGTACACACATTTACTAGGTACCTAAATATAATTTAGATCTAAGTATTGGTTATTATTATGATATAGAGTATCTTATTAAAAAAAATGTGTGCGTGTGCTAGTGTACACACGTAAGAAGTGAAACTTCTTTATGACCTTATTTTTCAAAATGTAATTTACTATCTGTAACTTTAAGTTAAGTTTTTTTTACAGTGTACGTATTTTGAATCCATATGTAATTTACATCTAGTATTCGTTTAAAAGCACGTAGTTTAGAATTTAGATGGTATGTTAAGTTGTTTTAATTAATTTATTTGCATAGCGGAAGGTTCGAAATTCAGCGAAATGCTGGTGATTAACGTTTTACACAACTTTGTACTTACATATTGTTTATACATTATGTAACTATTAGCGCTTACCTCTGTATATATTATGTATTTCACATTCTATGTACATTTTGAAACATTACGTTTCTATAAGCTTCCTGATAATCTTTTTAGCTTATCTTCCGGTTAAATTCACAAGTAAAGTAGGAAAATCAAAGTTGAATAGGCTATCAGAGACATTATCAACAAACGGTAGAGCCTTAATCCTAAATAATTTATTCTAATCCATACTAATATTATAAATGCGAAAGTAACTCTGTCTGTCTGTCTGTTACTCAATCACGCCTAAACTACTGAACCAATTTTCATGAAATTTGCTATGAAGATATTTTGATACCCGAGAAAGGACATAGGCTACTTTTTATCCCGGGAAAATGACGCAATCCCGGAAATCCCACGGGAACGAGAACTATGCGGGTTTTTCTTTGACTGCGCGGGCGAAGCCGCGGGCGGTAACCTAGTGTTAAATATTTGCATGAATCACTACATAGTATAAAACAAAGTCGCTTTCTCTGTCCCTATGTCCCTTTGTATGCTTAAATCTTTATAACTACGCAACGGATTTTAATGCGGTTTTTTTTAATAGATAGAGTGATTCAACAGGAAAGTTTTATTATATAATTTATTAGGTTTTAGACAAAGCGGGCGAAGCCGCGGGCGGTAAGCTAGTAAAATATAAATCTAAATGAAACGCCAATCTCTTACACGGTAAAATATATTAGCAGCAACTGAGAATTCGAACATATTATCTATTTCTATCGACATAAATCGACTTTCTCGATAGTTTAGAGAATATTTAGGTAACAGACTCGTTTCTATACGAGTATAATGTATATACAAGATATTTTCGTCTTAATATTTTATCAAAGTTATTGCAAACAGAATCTTCAATGTAGAATCTTTGTTAAAGTTTTAATTCTTTAGTAGATATTATTTATTGATCATTCAAAAATATTTCATTTATTATTTTATTTAATATGCTACAAAAAACATCAGCACTGATACTAAAAAAAATAAAAATGTGTGCGTGTGCGTGTACACGTGTACGTGTACGCGTGTACACACGTAAGAAGTGAAACTTCTTTATGACCTCATTTTTTAAAAATTAATTTACTATATGCAACTTTTACAGAAATACATCGAATCACGCGTGGTAGGGATAAGAAAAAGATGGCGCGTAACGGAAAAATGTCACGCGTAACGAAAAAATCTTGCACTAAATTTTTTTCCAACCCCGATAAAGAAGTTTCACTTAAAAAAAATCTACTCATACGCACGTAACAATAAATTTTAATGTGTGTTATTAATTAATCATCTTTGCTACAAATTTAGAAATATAGAGTTTGTGACTCTACATTTATACAACGTTAATTTTTAACGAGTCCAAATATCTTCACTTGTTTCATACTAGTTACAAATGATGCCCAGGATCTTTCACACAATTCACAATGCCACAGATACGAAAACAAAGCATTACCGCGTTTGTAATTACAATCATATTGTTGTCGAAGTCTTTGCATAGATAGTCCGGTGTTGAAACGTTATCTAGGCCGCTATCTCACCTTTCAAACGATGATCGAGTTTCGCAATCCGAAAGTGAATTTAACTTTGTAAACCTTTCCAAAACACAATTATAACTCGGCGAATGATTTTGATTGCGAGTGACAATTTTAAAGGTTTACCTATTCTAAGAATTAACATGTCTTATGTCCACTCTATTGTTATTAGCTGTGCCCTGCGGTTTTACCCGCATTTCTCCGATACTATTTGTGTTAGCGTGATGCTTTATAGCCCTCTCGATAATAGGCTAACACTGAGTTATTTTTCAAATCGGACCAGTAATTCCTGCGGTTGGCGCAATCAAGCAAATAAACATATTATAATGTATACTACATTAACAGCTCATGACTCAATAAAGTACATAATATTAGTGATAAAGTTAACTATAATACATATTTAGATATCGTTTACATTTGAATTTAAATTATTTCATATTTCAATTTTTAAGTATATACTTGGTCCTTCGAGCCGGATTCTCTTTTAAATATCACGTCTTATTGACATGTACCAATATATTTGTATAGATTAACAACAAACTTATACTACTATAGTATCTAAAAGTGACTAAGTAACTGTGCCTAGTTAATGAACTTCGCCTACAGTTAGTTCAATGTATCTTCATTTGTGAGGTAAACTTTCGAGTCTGATGAAGCTTGAATGTTTCTGCATCTGTTCATTGATATTATATTTGTTCAATAGATATTATTGAGAAAATAAATGTATAGAAAGAACATTCTATATTCACAAGAGATGTTGTTATATGCTAGCTGTGTCTTGATGCAGTCTATTTTTTATTGGTCCTATAGTTATTGATCCTACTAATATTATAAATGCGAAAGTTTGTATGGATGTTTGTTACTCTTTCACGTAAAAACTACTGAACCGATTACAATGAAATTTAGCACACATATAGAGGGTAACTTGGATTAACACATAGGATAGTTTTTATCCCGGAAATCCCACGGGATCGGGAACTATGCGGGTTTTCTTTGCAAACGCGGGCGAAGCTGCGGGCGGAAATCTAGTTAATTCATAACAAAAAAAAAAACAATTAATTATTATTTACTAAAATATATTAAGAAACAGTTTAAAAATATCAATTGGTAGAAACCAAGGAATTAATGAAACTTTATAAATTGATTTCAAAACTCTAGTTTTGTAACCTACTTTCCTTGCAATTCAATGTGCTTATATTTTTTAAATAGCAATCTTGTAAGTTAAAATTAATAATTTTGTTGCTAAAGAGAAATGGTTGAGAAACTGTGTAAGTCTGAATTTCTAATGACTTGTTTGCAATTTATTGAATACTAGCGGTCCGCCTCGGCTTCGCCCGTGGTACATATTTCGCAATAAAAGGTAGCCTATGTTCTTTCTCAGGGTCTAAAGATTATCTGTGCTAAATTTCATCAAAATCGGTCCAGTAGGTTATGCGTGAAAACCATACATACCTAAATACATACATACATAATTATTACAAACCTTTTCCTCTTTATAATATTAGTATAGGCTAGCTTTCCACCCGCGTTTCCATCCGCGTAGTTAAAAGAAAACTCGTATAGTTCCCGTTTCTGTGGGATTTCCGCGATTAACTATCCTATGTCTTTTCTAAAGTATTAAAATATATCTGTACCAAAATTCAATTAAATTATTTCGTTGATTCAGGCAAATTGAATGGACAGACAGACAAACTTACTTTCAAATTTATAATATTAAGTAGGAAAGTAATGATTCTTCATTCTTTATTCAATAACTTAAGTACATATTGTAATTTTTACATAAAAATGAGGTAAGTATTCATTACATGCCATATACAGGGTGGAAGGTTAAGATGGGGCATGAAGGGCAGGTACCTTAACTGTTGTAGCTACATGAAAACGTTCTTAGGAGACTATCCTTAAATTCTTGAGAAATTTTAATCTGCATTCACAGATTTTTGAAAAAATGTACGGTCAGCAAGGAAATCGGCAGTTTTCAAAAAAAAATTTTTGATGCCAATCGATCCAGTTTCTCATGGGGATCAAAGCACTCTAAAAGACCAACTGAGGTATGAGTACTAGAAAAGTCAGAAATCGCGAAAAACTATTTCCACACATTCACTAAGAAAATAAGTGATTCAACAAAAGATGCGCTAATAGAAAACTCCAAAGAGATTTTCAGGCTTCAATATTTTTTGTTTCTGATTATTAAAACACATACCAACAATAAGAAGAAACATTAATTTAATTAAACGGGTGTCAAAGAAAATAAAAAATAACAAAAAAATGTTGTGTGGTTTTATGAAACCACGGTAAAAGTGAAACTGTTCGAACGGTTCCGAACACTGCTTTGTGTAGCGCATGTCGCGTGACGGTCGGCTGCCGAGTAGGTATACCTACTCGGCAGCCGCGATACACGCGACATGCGCTACACAGACCAAAAAGTTTGAGACGATGTAATACTTTAATAATAACAAAAAACATACATTGCGTATTCTCATTCAATACGCGTGAACGACGCGGACTTGTCAAGCTTTTCTTAAATGAGCCACTTTCTGCTAGATTTTTTACAAGATTCGCAATTATCTTTCGCGTCGGTACCTGTCCCATTGGGTATTTATTCCTGTACCATTCCAATGCAACTGTTGGGTTTTTATTATTTAAAAAGTAAGCCTCTAACAGATCTAAACGTTCCAAATTATTTAAGGACATTTTTAGTGAAGACAGAGTAACTTTTGGTAACTTTTTTTTTCTATGTGTTAGGCTGGTTGCAGAGCTTGACCGACCGTCAGTGCGTACCGTCGGTCCTGACGATACGCATCAACAATTGTATGACTATGACACTAATGCGCATGACAATACGCGTGCGTATGGTCGGTCTAGCTATGAATTTGTTTTATGAATTTCCATACATATGACAAGCGCGACTGACGTACGCACTGATGGTCGGTCAAGCTCTGCAACCAGCCTTATTGTTTACATAAGCCATAAAAATGTGACGTGTTCGTTCGATATTCAAATTTAAATAATTTTTCATCTCGTGCACGAGCTGCCAGCCACCGCCCGCTCACGCCCTGCGTCGCTGGCATGTTATGCTGCCGTGCCTTTGTCTTTTTACTTGTTCATGAATTAAAATAGTTTTTCGCGATTTCTTACTTTTCTAGTACTCATACCTCGGTTGGTCTTTTAGAGTGTTTTGATCCCCATGAGAAACTGGATCGATTGGCATCAAAAAAAATTTTTTTGAAAACTGCCGATTTCCTTGCTGACCGTAAATTTTTTCAAAAATCTGTGAATGCAGATTAAAGTTTCTCAAGAATTTAAGGATAGTCTCCTAAGAACGTTTTCATGTAGCTACAACGGTTAAGGTACCTGCCCTTCATGCCCCATCTTAACCTTCCACCCTGTATAGAGACCATAATATGAATTAGTCGATAATAGAAATTGGCAATTAACGTCCCTAGGGCTTGTTAGATGTACTACGTAATTTAGGACAAAGTTTGACAGCACTAATAATTGGGCTTTTTCATGATCCGATCATAATCTAATATTATATTATAAAGGCGAAAGTTTGTATGGATGTATGGATGTTTGTTACTCTTTCACGTAAAAACTACTGAACCGTTTACAATGAAATTTAAATAGACAGCACACCTATAGAGGGTAACTTGGATTAACACATAGGATAGTTTTTATCCCGGAAATCCCACGGGAACGGGAACTATGCGGGTTTTCCTTTGCAAACGCGGGCGAAGCCGCGGGCGGAAATCTAGTAATATTATAACTAAGCAATAAGTATATTGCTACGTCTATTTCACCATTTATTCGACAACAATTTTAGTATTTAGAAATTCCCACTGGAACGGAAAATTCCAAGCATTTCTATTATTATTTAATATCACACTGTGAAGCATCGTCGGTTTGAGTTCTAATAAAGAATACTAGAAATGCTTTAATTTTTCCTTAAATTTTATTTCAGGACACAATTTCATTTATATAATAAATAATAATAATACATATTTCAGGACAATAATTTTCTCACACGGCACGATCTGATCCCATACTAAGCTTTCGCTTGTGTTATGGAAACCAGATGGCTGATAAAAATACATTTGTATATAATTTTAAACAAATACTTATATATAGATAATTAACACCCAAATACAGAGCAAACATCTAGGTATGTTAATCACATAAATATTTGCCCCGGGTGGGAATCGAACCCACGACCTCTGCGTTGGAAGACAGGGCCACTAACAACCAAGCCAACCGATCAGAGAAGTTTAAAGTTGGTGAAAAAATAAATATATTGATTATGAACCCATCCATTTTATACGCAGTGCAAATACTTAATTACCCATAGACGCCCTGAAAAATATTACTCAAATTAAATATAATAATATAGTCTGGATAATAATACTGCAATAATACAATTGGATGAACCATTCAAGCTACTGAACTTCAAGATCAAAAGCAGGATTAAAACGATAGCTAACATCTAAATAACCTTGTAGACCAGAATTTGAAAGTCACATGCCTCTACGACGTTGAATAAATTAATGAAAGTGCCGTCAAAGTTGCTGTAGGTAAGTATCTTCATACTTCGAGAGATGATAAACAGCTAACGAAGTGAGAGATGGGCTGAAGTTTTGTAAAACATACCTATATAAAATACGCAGTAAATACTCTAAGTCAATGTTTAACGTGAAATTGGATTTTGGAGCTTTTGCGTATTTTCAACAATTTATGAGCGCTTAAATTGAAAATCTTCAAAATTATGTATTCAGTATGACTCTTGTTTTGGAACCTTCTACGTCCTAATCCTTATCTTACTAGGAGACGTCGAGACTATACCTACGTCTCTCTTTATCTTTTCTTCTCGTCCTCTATTTTCTTTTTTTTACAGTACAATTATTGTAGGGGAGCACTTGGCCACGATCTCGCCTGATGGTAAGCTGAGAATGAGATGTGGCCTAAGATGGAGCGCGCTGCCCTAGAATGTACTTGTTCACTCTCCTCTTGAAGACCTCCATATTGTACTCATCGGGGAACACAGATTCAGGAAGCATGTTCCAGTCCCTAGCGGTTCGAATAAAGAATGGCGATCCGAACCGCTTTGTCCGGGTACATGGAAAGTCAACCTTTTCTTTAATGAAAAAGTATATTTTATGAAGTACTAGTGGTCTGCCCCGGCTTCGCCCGTGGTACATATTTCGCAATAAAAGGTCCTTTCTCGGGTATCAAAATATCTCCATACAAAATTTCATGCAAATTGGTTCAGTAGTTTAGGCGTGATTGAGTAACAGACAGACAGACAGAGTTACTTTCGCATCTATACATAATATAATAAATCTGTAGAAGGGTCAATTCTGTACATTGAAAATATTGAAAAAATAAATAGCAGGGGGTGTTACTGGATCGATACCAAGCCCAAATATGTGATTCAAAAATGTTTTGTCTGTCTGTCTGTCTGTATGTTCAGGCATCACGTGAAAACTAACGGTTCGATTTCGATGAAACTTGGTATAATTATACCTTATTATCCTGGGCATAAAATAGGTTTAAGGTTTAAAGACATTTATTCCCATTAAGACATTAAGTCACTTACATGAGAAACTTAAATTTTAAACATAGGTATTTATAAAAAATATCATTCGTTAGTTAAAAATTTAGAGTAAGTTACATACTATAAACATAAGTTTAGGTTAGGTACTCATTCATTGCATTCAAAGTTTGAGCGTGTGGTCTTCCAGGATGTGTTTCGCTAATTGTTTTTTGAATACAATGAATGAGTTTACACTTTTTAATTTGCTTGGCAATCCGTTATAGAAACGTGCTCCCTCGTATGTTGCCGTTCGCCTTCCATAATTCGTTCGGATCTTCGGGAGGGCAAGATAGCTAGCTCGTCTATTAGGATAGTGGCGATTTGATGTTGAGAATATTATATTTGTATTTATGTTTTTATGTAGCGCTTTGTGGATGAACATACACGTATTATAAAAGTATAATTGTTTTAAATTCATTATTTTAGTATCGTCGTAGATTTTATTTGTAGAAGTTAAAAAAGGATATTTAAAAATAGGATATTTTTTATCCCGGAAAAATACGTAGAAAAAAAATAAATCGTAATTTTTCTTAATTTTTCCGCGCGGACGGAGTCGCGGGCGGAAGCTAGTTTATAATATTATAGTATGGATTACTTGTATATATGTGATAATTCTATTAATTATCTACTTTTCCTCATCTATATAAGTATTAAAACCCGACGAATACATATTTACCATATGGGCTAAATTACCTACAAAAACATTACTGAAATGCTGCAAATTCATATAAAGATCCACAAAAGCAATTATTAAAACACTTCTATCACAATACCAATTGAAAAAACAATAAATACAGTCCATAAATCAATTTAGAAAGTATAATAGGAATAGATCGGGCGATCTCGGCTCGGGCATCTCAGTCGAGTCTATTTTTATCATTCCAAGAACTCTCAATGACTGATGCATCGCTTTGTTATGTGTGAAAATATGTCCACAGTGACGTAGAACGAGCATTAGTTTAATATAAATGGTGTTTAGTAAAATGTCGACCATTTTTAAATTTATACTTCTTAGTTTATTGATGAATAGCTTCTTTCCTTTATTTTTGGTAAATGCATTTTGGATAAGGGATTAGCTTTAAGGCCGTGTACGCGGTCCGTGCGCTGTTTGGCTCAAATATGTGATTTTTCAAACCAGATTGTCCATCAACCACTTATCTTACAAACATATGAATTACTAATAATGTTAGGAAATTTTATTGTCTATGTAGTTAGTTAAGAGTTTTTTTCAATTAATACAGTATTTGTGAATACCATCAAGATAACTGAGCCGATGATTACTTGATTTCACTTTTAGTGTCAATTTCGAAGCTAAAAATATCTGAAATTGCTGACAGATCTAACACACAATTTTTTTTAACTAACTGCAAAAATCCTTATGAAAATAGTTAGTTAAAAGATTTTTTTATTTTGGACTCCTAACTTACGAAATTAAAATCCACAACAATGTGAATTTTTTTAGAAATTATAGTCGACAAAATGATTATTTTCACCAAGATATTTGACTTAATTGAATATAATTTATACATATTGCAATAAAAGAATGTCTTACTTATAAGATAAAATTTAAAAAATCAACTAAGGTACCTCTATTATTTTTCTACAATTTTTTTAAAAGTACTATAAAACACTGCGCGCGACCCGATTCAAATCAGTCGGCAGCGAGCCTTTCCAGAGAGAGGACATGTTGCTCGGCGCTCTCCTGTGGACCTATGCTGTTCATAGTAAAAGGATAGCGCAAGCCGCGATCTATCGTAATAGATCGCGGAGATTTTGACTTGCGTTAAATTGAATAAGCGCTCTTAACGCAAAAAAATGTGTGCGTGTACAACGTAAGAAGTGAAACTTCTTTATGACCTTATTTTTTAAAAAATAATTTATTATATGCACCTTTACAGAAATACGTCGAATCACGCGTGGTAGGTATAAGAAAAAGATGGCGCGTAACGGAAAAATGTTTCGCGTAACGAAAAAATGTTACACTAAATTTTTTTCCAACCCCGATAAAGAAGTTTCACTTCAATAAAAACTGTTATAATAATGGTCTAATGGCAAAGCTCTATGCTCTATATAATATTTCCTATACTACCATTCGAATTGTAGTAATAGACGAAAGATCCAACACGATTGAAAAGGAATTAGGAACGAAAGCAGAGTTCTAACCGTCAAGTTGCTAACTCCGAATTCTATTGAAATTTGAAAGTTTCATTAGCAAGGGGCAATACAAATAGTTATTTATATCTATGCATATCTATACTAATAATATAGTAGCTGAATAGTCTGTTTGTTTGGCTGGTTGAATGCGCTAATGTCAGGAACTACGGGTCCGATTTGTAAAATTCTAAAATTCTATCCCACTTATTGAGGAAGGCAATATATTATTATGGTCGGCGGAGCAATGCGAGTAAAATCGCGAAGCACAACTGGTTGCTGGATAAAATTACAGTTCTTATGTGCCTTAAACCACATCTTGAGTACAATGCATGTACAGAATAGATATACTATTCAGAGTCTTATTTCTCTCAACCGAGATTGACAGGATGTATCCATTCAGAGTTGCTGGCTGTAGTTTATACCGTTACCTCCGACATTACTGTGAAGCAATTGTAGACGAATATTATAAGATTTTTCATGCATCTAACTCCATTCTACAGCCATAATTGCAGAAACTGGAATATGAATAACCCTTTTCTTAAGGGGAGCTACTCGAGAAGAAATATTTTTTACAGTGTAGGTAGATTATTTTTATTTTTAATGCTTAGAAAGGCGTGAAAAAATAACATAGGTAATATTATGTATTGTGAATATATTAGAAGATTAACTTTATCAACATGTTTTAACAAAGAATCACACGCTATGTAAACAATATACCGTAAGTATTAAACATATCTTACCATAATATTTACATCAAAGTAACATTACTGACAAGCGAACATTCTGGAAGGATCGCAAGCGTCCACAGAGCTAACAAGACTCTCACGTTTATAACGACCATAAAACGGAATAGCAACCGACGAGTTACTTTATATTTAAAATATACTACGTTTTACGATTCCGAGTCAATTTGGTGACTTCTGTGGCTTGAGTTTACGATGTATTGTGAACGACGCGGTTCAAAAACCGACGTAAAAACTAGCATTGTGGAACCTATCAGTCGTAAAAGTTTATGTCTCAATTCAAGTTTTTAAAATGGTTTTACGCTTCTTGAAATTGTTCCTTGCTTAATGTTACAGAAGAAAATTTTATAAAGATACCAATAATAGTATCTCTCAGGGCTGTTCAATTAGAGTTGATATTATTGTACCTACCCAAAGGAGTCGTACCTATAGAGCCTGTCAATCATCATCACTACATAGTATAAAACAAAGTCGCTATCTCTGTCCCTATGTCCAACTCTTTAAACTCTAAATCTTTAAAACTACGCAACTGATATTGATGTGGTTTTTTTTAGTAGATTGTGTGATTCATGAGGAAGGTTTTAGTATATAATTTATTAGGTTTTAGACCGAAGCGCGACCGAAGAAGGCGGGCGAAGCCGCAGGCCTAGGCGGTAAGCTAGTTGAGTAATAAAGTTAAGGTCGGACATCGGCTATTACCACCTCACGTTACCTACGGAAGTTTATTTTTTGACTGCAGAAACTTAATCTTAATACTGGGATAAAATTTCACAAAAACTATTAAAAACGGACTTTATCTAAATCCATATTTGAATCCTTTATTCAATTAGTTTTCATTGTTAGTGATGGCTTTGTATAAATCGATAACACAACAGTTTGCTAGTCAATTAAGTATTTTTTATACTAACATTGATCCACAGCAATTAAAAATATATTGTTAATAGCATAGCATAGTGTTCTACGAAACTAAAAGGTTTTTAAAGGGTTTGCGGTCAATGATCGTTTTCATCGCATTAAGTACCCAAAGGCCTAGGTTTTTAATTTACCGTCTGCCTTCACTTTAATACTTGGCAATATGTTTATATTCTTTATATTTTACTTACTGTGGCTTATTACGAGAACTTTTAATAGAGTACAACAATGCAGTATTTACTTGAAAATTGAAAGAAATAGCTGAGGAGCGAATTTTATTGTTTCTAGCTTGTTTCAGTTGTATTAAATGTAATTAAATATTTTGTAGCACAGTTGAATGAATGAAATGTATTGTATTGTAATAATGGAATAAATACCGAAAAATTAAGCCATGTAATTAGGCCATTAATTATTAATAAGAACTTTATATAGGTACCTACTATTAATTAAAGTCAAACTGAAACGTGTCGATGTATTAGAAAAAGAAATGCGTTTATATTAATAATTTTACGTAAATAATATGTTATATTAGTAACAACTCAAAATGAATATCTATACTTAATAATTAATATTATAAAGCTGAAGAGTTTGTTTGATTGTTTGTTTGTTTGTTTGAACGCGCTAATCTCGGGAACTACTGGTCCGATTTGAAAAATTATTTCGGTGTTAGATAGCCCATTTATCGAGGAAGGCTATAGGCTATATATCATCACGCTACGACCAACAGGGGTGGAGCCACGGGGGTAAAACCGCGCGGAGCAGCTAGTATGTTATATTAGTAACAACTGAAAATGAATAAAATGTAGAGTAATAAAATCATTGCGTTATTTAAAATTCTCATTTAATTTCGTGTATTTCTAGAATAATATCATTTTAAGTTTGAGAAACTAATTATTATTAGTTTAGTTATAAACTCAATAATTTGAAGTTTTAAGTACACAAGTTTTGGTCGTTAATATAAATAGAGAATTTAATGAAACTTCCTTCCTAGTTTGCACCAAAAATCAGCGGATATTCCCGGAAATTTCGAATGGTCTGGCTAAAAACTAGCTTCGTTAATTAAATTTATCTTCGTGAGTGGTTGTTGAGTTGTTTTCAAATTGTAGATAGATATTTACTGTCGTAGATTACTTATTATAAAAAAAATTTACTTACTCTATCCTACTAATATTGTACTTGAATGAATGTATTCATTCATTCACTTGCGAAAGTTTGTATGTTTGTTTATCTGTTACTCTTTCACGAAAACACGGCTTTTCATGAAATTTGGCACATACACAGAGGGTAACTTGGATTAACACATAGGTAGTTTTTATCCCAAAAATCCCACGGGAACGGGAACTATGCGGATTTTCCTTTGACTACGCGGGCGAAAAGCTAGTAAGATTTATAAAGTGTTATAAATGAGTTCCTATACTATTTATTGATATTATTAGGAAATGGATGTATTTGCATGAAATTTAGTATAGAGATATAAACTAGAGTAGGTATGTATCTGTACACATGGTAATGATTTCCTGCAACTGTCACAAGTGATATTAGGTACACATGTATGCCCAATGAGTTGATGAGTTTGAGGATGAATAGATAGATGTATTTGTATTTGATTTATATGAAATTTAATACAATGATTAATCAATGAGTATTTTTTTATTCAACGTCCTATTAATACATGTTTGTATACGTATTACCTATTATGCAAATGTTTGAAAGGCAAACCATAAATTTTATATTACGTATAAAAAAACCTTCCAGAATAAAAACGTGTTCCTTAAAACCTGCAACACTTTTTATAACTTACGGTTGCAGTATTTTGCGGTAATTACATCAGAAAGAATTTGTTCCAGGTTCTATTTATCTCTATTTCTCTTCTCTAAATCACACAAATTGATATAGCGGTTCCTATGAACATAACTCACTTTGGTAATGAAAAAATAAGAAGGAATTTAATCCAACGAAACGCCTCGAAAACTTGTATGAAGCTACAGGAAAACAGTAACAATTCGATTTGATATTTCATGTAACTCTCAGAAAAACAAACCCTAAAGAAAGAATAGTCCTCATTTAAAACAAATGATATCATTCCGTACAGCGACAAAGAAATATCTTCTATTTTCCTTATAACGCGGGCTCATAAAAACATGCTGGTATCATTGTAGCAAGCGAGATGCTTTTCAGAGTAAAATATATACTAGCTGGGCCCCGCGGTTTTATCTGCGTGGCTCCGCTCCTGTTGCTTTTAGTGTGGTGGTATATAGCCTATAGCCTTCCTCGATAAATGGGCTATCTAACACCGAAAGAATTTTTCAAATCAGACCAGTAGTTCCTGAGATTAGCGCAAACAAACAAACTCTTCGGCTTTAAATAACAAAACAATGCATAGATGATGTATATGAAAGCCTGCGTTACAATAAAATCTTTGTGGTTTCTGAAAAACTTTAAAGAGGAATCTCCTTTGCCGTACAAAGGAGTTGGTTTTAAAATTTCAATATGTATATGAAAGAATAATGCTATTTTTAAACAGGTTATGTAAATTAAAAAGCTTTGTTGTAACTTTACGTTACGCTCAGGGATTCGAATTATTTCTAAATTGAAAAACTTTTTTAAACGTATTCTATATTTTATTAAGGTCCATTTTAATTTAGTTCAACTTATAAGTAGAATATATATTTTGTTTGTAAAATAATCTAATACATAAAAATGTAGAGTCGCGGTTTTCAAACCTAAAAACACATTGATAAATATACTGCATTCTAGCATATAATATTCCGGCTACTTTATTGCCCGTGTCCAGGAAGATCGTATTTTTGTCAACTAGTAAAGTAAGCAATTTTGTACCCAGTGTAATGTTAGACTAAGTCATGGCTGTTGTTTATTGCACTGGTCTGTTCTTTTCCTAACAAAGTTTAGTAAAACAGAAGATAATTTTACTATCTAGTTTATTATGCACCCTATATATGTAGTAGAATATTATTTTGTAAGAGAAATATGTAAAGATGAGAAAGTATAACATGAAACAATGTAATACTTGGAATTAAAACACCGTCTGATTTGTATTCTTGAAGTTTCTTATAACAAGATAGTTTCTGTGGCACATATTTTGTTAAGATTTTTTTTCCATCTCAAAGAGAATTCAATTAAAATAAAACAATAATAATATATTTTTTTTTCAAATTCAAATAATTTATTTACCAATACATTTTTAAATATATGCAACCATTAACATTTCCTTAAATTTATTTATAAATCTGTAATTGAGTGTCATAATCGATTCGCAATTGGTTACTTTAATAATTGAGCAGATGGAATTAGCATCTGTTTTACTGATAAATTCGTGCACTGTACAAAGACTCTACTTTTTCAATTAGAAATAATTATAGAACCTTTTTCTCAATTTTATACTAGCTTTTCGCCTGTGGCTTCGCCCGCGTTTTCAAAGAAAAACCCGCATAGTTCCCGTTCCCGTGGGATTTCCCTTGAAAACGGTCCAGTAGTTTATGCGTGAAAACCATACATACATACATAATTATAAACCTTTCCTCTTTATAATATTAGTATAGACTAGATAAAACATAAATAATCTTACTCGATCTATGATTAACCTTGATTAATTTGCAAAGGCTTTTAAAAGGGTCTACGTAACATTTGGATCCCTTTCCCCCGATTTGTGGCTTCCTTCACGGGGTCTGTTTCAGGTTAGTAATGGCTGCACTCAATCACAACCCATCTGCGCAAGAAATTCACATTCAAAGCAGATGTCGAACGTAATTTAGGTTACCAGATTATTTCAATGATCACGATCTTTTTTTTATTATAATGAATTGGTAGTAAATTGTATGGAAACTTTTGAATGAAAAATAAAAAATATGTGCGTGTGCTTACACACGTAAGAAGTGAAACTTCTTTATGACCTTATTTTTCAAAAAATCAAATCAAAAATCAAAATTGTTTATTTGGAACACAACAACACATTAATAATTTACTATTTATGAAACTTTACATAAATACGTCAAATCACGCGAGGTAGGGATAAGAAAAAGATGGCGCGTAACGGAAAAATGTCACGCGTAACGAAAAAATGTTAAGTATACTAAATTTTTTCCAACCCCGATAAAGAAGTTTCACTTCAAAATCATCACGCTAAGACCAACAGGAGCGGAGCAATGCTGGTGAAACCGCGGAGCACAGCTAGTTTGAAATAAAATATACCTTTATTGTGGCAGATGGTCTAAAAAAAATGTTTTTTCAGTTAATCCTCTGTGATAAATATTTCCGGCGTATCCGGTATTGAACCATTCGTTCAATATTTCCGGCGTAATAAAAATTCATAAATCTACCAATTTTTTTATTTTCAAGCTTAATTATATTAGGATTATAAAGCACTTTGCAATCGTATTGATTTTAATTAACTTCGCCACAGTTATTTATTATTGTATCATGTTTTATTATTTTATGTTGATAAAATGGAATGGTAATATGTATAATGTAACATTAATATTTAGAAATTAAAGACTTTTTAACGGATTTTAAACGCGATTTATTCATTATATTATTTTCCCGACGTTTCGAACACTTTACAGCGAGCGTGGTCACGGGGAGACTTAAAAAGTCTTTAATTTCTAAATGTATAATACTCGCGTAAAATCAAACCCTAGAAAATACTAACATTAATATTTATCAAATGCTGATTAACAACCCTCAAGCTTTAGAATAATAAAATTTCTAAATCAACGCAATAATAAAAAAAAAAAGATAGCGTCGTTTATGCGGCATATTTTGAAATTTGCATACGGAATAAGCCATAAGTCAATTTCACGATGAAATGGAATCATGTCTGGCAAGAAGCTAAGTCTTAGCATAATATGCAAAGGAACAAATTAATTAAGTATACATACATATCCAACAATATACATAGCGTCAATATACTGAATCTGTATCATCACAACATAGTATAAAACAAAGTCGCTTTCTCTGTCCCTATTTCCCTATGTCCCTTTGTATGCTTAAATCTTTAAAACTACGAAACGGATTTTGATGCGGTTTTTTAAGCTATTGCATAGCTTCTATTGTGGGCCTTGATCGCAGGGCCGAATCCAGAAATTGCGTAACGAAAAGCCTCACGCTCCCCACTCCGACAGGCACGGAGGTGTGGCTTGAAGGCATATGCTATGCAATAGCTTTACCGCGGCAGTCCCCGAGTGCCACACGTATTTTTTTTAATAGATAGAGTGATTTAAGAGGAAGGTTTTAGTATATAATTTATTAGGTTTTAGACCAAGCGGGCGAAGCCAAGGGCGGTAAGCTAGTCACTACATATAATACAACAAAGTCAAAGTCTGTTCATGCTGATCAGAAACAACTAAGACGATTTTCATTATATTTTCACAAATGGAAAGTGTGGCTATCGAGAAATATATAAGTTGTTAAGCTCTAAGCTACGTGAGAGAAGCCAGGAGGAAAGCTTGTTATTGGTATAATAATAATTGATTAAATATTACTAAAACTTATGTGTATTTATGTCTCTTTTCCTATGTTATCTTTCATAGTCTGTTTTTCGTTGTGTGAGTTTTAGCACTTAAATATACTATACATAACTACGTAATCTAGGTGTTCTTGGCCATTTTTTTAAATCTATACTAATATTATAAAGCTGAAAAGTTTGTTTGTTTGAATGCGCTAGTCTCAGGAACTACTGGTCCGATTTGAAAAATTCTTTTGGTGTTAGATAGCCCATTTATCGAGGAAGGCTGCATATCATCACGCTAAGACCAACAGGAGCGGAGCAATGCGGGTGAAACCGCGCGGAACAGCTAGTTATAAATATCCATTATACTAAAAGTGATTGTAATATGTTATTTCATCATCAGCCCATATACGTTCCCACTGCTGGGACACGGGCCTCCTATGAGGGTACAGGCCATAATCCACCACGCTGGCCAAGTGCGTGTTGACGGATGACACATGTCGTCGAACTTTTTAATTCTTCGACATGTCGGTTTCCTCACGATGTTTTCCTTCACCGTTCGAGCAGTGGTGATGTTACAACATGCGCAGATAAATTGAAAAATCAATTTATTTCCTGCGCGCTCGCCTGGTCTCGAACCTCGGACTTATCGATTCGAAGTCCGAGGTCTCACCACTGAGCCACCACTGCTCTAATATGTTATTTATATTCCAGTAAATATAAAATCCGTACCCTAATCCGATGGGAAAGGGCCGGGATTATCACACTGATTTGCAAAGTCGACGTGATTGTGGGTTGCGGTTCTGTTTTACAATTTACTGTGAAATATTTTTAATTGCTTTATACATCAGATACTTATATTTTAACGTGTTAACTAGATGACTTTGCAATTAGGCAGTTTTGTTTAGCGTTATCCATACTAATATTATAAATGCGAAAGTAACTCTGTCTGTCTGTCTGTCTGTTACTCAATCACGCCTTAACTACTGAACCAATTTGCATGAAATTTGGTATAGAGATATTTTGATACCCGAGAAAGGACATAGGATAGGATTTATCCCGGAAATCCCACGGCAACGGGAATTATGCGGGTTTTTCTTTGAATGCGCGGGCGATGCCGCGGGTGGAAAGCTAGTTTCTAATAATTATCAAAACTTTTATAGGTACAATTGATCATAATATATAAAAGCACGATGCATTTTCTTTTATTATAAATAAACAGAACTACAAATGCTACAAATCATATACAGATATTTATAGCATATACTATCTTCTTGCCCTAGTTCCGGCCCGTATATATTTAAAAGTTATTTAGTTTTGTAATATTTTCAAATTAGTTACAATTAAGATATTATCTTAATACAAATCGAACAAACCAAAAATCATTAAAATCCTTTCAGTTACAAGTGATATAACAAGACTATATTTTATATTCAAATCGAAATTTTATAGACCAAACTAGTGGGTCGCCCCGGCTTCGCCCGTGGTACCTACATATTTAAACTATCCTATCTCTCAAGTTGGATCGAACTGCACATGGTGTGCGAATTTTATTATAATCGGTTAAGTGGTTTAGGAGTCCATTGAGGACAAACATTGTGACACGAGATTTATATATATTAGAATAATATATGTATATACTCCTACACTTGAACGAATAGCTATAACTTAAAGTGATTTCTATTAAACATTCCCTTATCTAGCTCATAAATGTTTTTAAATCAGCAGTAGAAACGCACAGCATCATATAAATCCCGAAAGAGCGATGTAAATCGTAATGAAATGCAAATTCTTTTGTCAGTTTTTAGCTTACACGTTCGCATAGCTTATCCATGTTAAATTTAATATATTTTTCATGACAACGACGTTATCAAACCTATTAAATTATAAAGTGTGTGATATGAATTTATTCTCTCTATTCGAAGTTGGGTTGTATGACTGAAATGGAAATTCCTTCATCCATACTAATATTAAAAATGCAAAAGTAACTCTGTCTGTCTGTCTGTTACTCAATCACGCCTAAACTACGAACCAATTTTCATGAAGGCTAGGCTACTTTTTAATCCGGGAAAATGACGCAATCCCGGAAATCCCACGGGAACGGGAACTATGCGGGTTTTTCTTTGACTGCGCGGGCGAAACCGCGGGCGGAAACCTAGTTTTTATATAATACTAGCTAACCGCCCGCGGCTTCGCCCGCTTTGTCTAAAACCTAATATATAATAAACTAAACCCTTCCTCTTGAATCAATCTATCTTAAAAAAAAACCGCATCAAAATCCGTTGCGTAGTTTTAAAGATTTAAGCATACAAAGGGACATAGGGACAAAGAAAGCGACTTTGTTTTATATTATGTAGTGATGTATTATAGTGTAAGAGATCGTATTGTAGTGTGATTTCAATATTCTGTATAATCGTAAACCTCATAACACACATTTTAATTATAAAATTATTATTATTGGGCGATATTTTTTTATATATTGTATTATTGTGCATACTTTTTTACGCAAGACCTCTATCTTAGAAATATACCTTCGTTCCCACTGCTGGGACACGGGATTTCTATGAGGGTACAGGCTGTGGGTACAGGCCATAATCCACCACAATGAAAACAAAATCATCAAAAATAATAATCATCCAATTTATCTTTTATTACTCTATATTATTTCTTTTCCTAATAAAATTGAATTTAAAAATACTAGCGTTGAATTGTCTCAGTTCACGATTTAATCCAACATCTTGTACTTAGTGCTCTCAAAATCCCAGGTTTCTTAGCGTTTGTGGGTAATTACCCCGGGATTTAGGGCATTCAGCCAAATTGCATCCTTTTTGGATAATTAAACCGAACTGTGGATATATCTAAGTATATATTCATTTATTTATAACACTTTATTGCACAAACTGACTTGTGACAAAAATATATAATATGTAGGCTTATTAAGAGAAAAATACGTTTTGAAAGAAATACCATACGATAAAAGAAATGGTATTAACAGGAGTTTTTTTTTTTTTATCTTTCGAATGTGATATTAAAAACATAACACGTAGGGTACTTACAGACGAAATAATATTGAACTTTATACTTTATAGAGGTATACATAGAAAACAGCAATTTTAAAGTGAAACTTTTATTACATCGCCTCAAACTTTTTGGTCTGTGTAGCGCATGTCGCGTGTATCGCGGCAACCGAGTAGGTATTACCTACTCGGCACGC
Source organism: Colias croceus (assembly GCF_905220415.1). Lineage (NCBI taxonomy): Eukaryota > Metazoa > Arthropoda > Insecta > Lepidoptera > Pieridae > Colias > Colias croceus. Next base: position 8,193,532 of record NC_059553.1, read on the forward strand.
GACATGCGCTACACAAAGCAGTGTTCCGAACCGTTCGAACAATTTCATTTTACCGGGGTTTCATAAAACCACACCCTTGGATATGTCGCCATGACCTCACCTTCACCGAGTAGGCCGAGTAGGTAGACCATACCTATTACCGAGTAGACCAAGTAGACTGCACCTTCGAGTAGACCAAACCTATTACCGAGTAGACGAAGTAGACCGCTCCTTCGAGTAAACCAAACCTATTACCGAGTAGACCAATTAGACCGCACCTTCGAGTAGACCATACCTATTACCGAGTAGACCAAGTAGACCGCACCTTCGAGTAGACCAAACCTATTACCGAGTAGACCAAGTAGACCGCACCTTCACCGATTAGTCCAAGTAGACCATACCTATTACCGAGTCGACCAAGTAGACCACACCTTCGAGTAGACTAATCCTATTACCGAGTAGACCAAGTAGACCAATCCTATTATCGAATAGACCAAGTAGACCACATCAATTTCCGAGTAGACCAAGTAGACTGCACCTTCACAGAGAAGACCAAGTAGACCGCACCTTCACCGAGTAGACCAAGTAGACCGTACCTTCACCGAGTAGACCAAGTAGACCACACCAATTTCCGAGTAGACTACATCAATTTCCGAGTAGACCAAGTAGACCGCACCTTCGAGTAGACCAAACCTATTACCGAGTAGACCAAGTAGACCGCACTTTCACCGATTAGTCCAAGTAGACCAATCCTATTATCGAATAGACCAAGTAGACCACATCAATTTCCGAGTAGACCAAGTAGACCGCACCTTCACCGAGTAGACCAAGTATACCACACCAATAGACCACATCAATTTCCGAGTAGACCAAGTAGACCGCACCTTCACCGAGTAGACCAAGTATACCACACCAAATTCCGAGTAGACCAAGTATACCACACCAAATTCCGAGTAGAACAAGTAGACCGCACCTTCACAGAGAAGACCAAGTAGACCGCACTTTCACCGAGTAGACCAAGTAGACCGTGCCTTCACCGAGTAGACCAAGTAGACCACACCAATTTCCGAGTAGACTACATCAATTTCCGAGTAGACCGCACATTCGAGTAGACCAAACCTATTACCGAGTAGACCAAGTAGACCGTACATTCGAGGAGACCAAACCTATGACCGAGTAGACCAATTAGACCGCTCCTTTGAGTAGACCATACCTAGATTACCAAGTAGACCAAGTAGACCACACCTTCGAGTAGACCAAACCTATTACCGAGTAGACCAAGTAGACCGCACCGATTAGTCCAAGTAGACCAATCCTATTATCGAATAGACCAAGTAGACCACATCAATTTCCGAGTAGACCAAGTAGACCGCACCTTCGAGTAGACCAAACCTATTACCGAGTAGACCAAGTAGACCGCACCGATTAGTCCAAGTAGACCAATCCTATTATCGAATAGACCAAGTAGACCACATCAATTTCCGAGTAGACCAAGTAGACCGCACCTTCACCGAGTAGACCAAGTATACCACACCAAATTCCGAGTAGACCAAGTATACCACACCAAATTCCGAGTAGAACAAGTAGATCGCACTTTCATAGAGAAGACCAAGTAGACCGCACCTTCACCGAGTAGACCAAGTACACCGTACCTTCACCGAGTAGACCAAGTAGACCACACCAATTTCCGAGTAGACTACATCAATTTCCAAGTAGAACAAGTTGACCGCACTTTCACAGAGAAGACCAAGTAGACCGCACCCTCACCGAATAAACCAAGTAGACCATACCTTCACCGAGTAGACCAAGTAGACCACACCAATTTCCGAGTAGACTACATCAATTTCCGAGTAGACCAAGTAGACCGCACATTCGAGTAGACCAAACCTATTACCGAGTAGACCAAGTAGACCGTACATTCGAGTAGACCATACCTATTGGCTATTACCGAGTAGACCAAGTAGACCGCACCTAGATTACCAAGTAGACCAAGTAGACCGCACCTTCGAGTAGACCAAACCTATTACCGAGTAGAACAAGTAGATCGCACATTCGAGTAGACCAAACCTATTACCGAGTAGACCAATTAGACCGCTCCTTCGAGTAGACCATACCTATTACCAAATAGACCAAGTAGACCGCACCTTCGAGTAGACCAAACCTATTACCGAGTAGACCAAGTAGACAGCACCTTCGAGTAGACCAAACCTATTACCGAGTAGACCAAGTAGACCGCACATTCGAGTAGACCAAACCTTTTACCGAGTAGACCAATTAGACCGCTCCTTCGAGTAGACCATACCTATTACCAAATAGACCAAGTAGACCGCACCTTCGAGTAGACCAAACCTATTACCGAGTAGACCAAGTATACCACACCAAATTCCGAGTAGAACAAGTAGACCGTACCTTCACAGAGAAGACTAAGTAGACCGCACCTTCACCGAGTAGACCAAGTAGACCGTACCTTCACCGAGTAGACCAAGTAGACCACTCACCACACCAATTTCCGAGTAGACTACATCAATTTCCGAGTAGACCAAGTAGACCGCACATTCGAGTAGACCAAACCTATTACCGAGTAGACCAAGTAGACCGCACCTTCGAGTAGACCAAACCTATTACCGAGTAGACCAAGTAGACCGCTCCTTCGAGTAGACCAAAATAATTATCGTACAAATACGATAATTTTGTGCCTAAGTTTCACTTTTACCGTGGTTTCATAAAACCACACAACATTTTTTTTCAACAAACAGCAAAGCTTTTCCTGAAATTCCCGTGATAATTTGTATTTCTAACCGAATGATCAAAAGAGGTTGTCATTTTTAAACAGATCACGTAATCATGTTTGACATAATATTCTTAATTTTACACCGTTTTGGATGAAGTAGAGTAATAATCTTCCATACAAAAGATAAAGAAAGATAGGGCCTATATAAACTGGGGTCATATTGTTCTTGATACTAGATCATCGCAGTCGTTATGTCTTCGATTGATTGGCTACTTTATTTCTATACGAATCTGCTATCTCTATAAATGTAACAGACAAATACAAATTTATTCATCGGTTAGGCACTTTAAAACTTCAAACCAACGCACGTAAATACTACGTGCATTGAATGCAGGTTTATCACCAAACGATGCACTTAAGTTTTTAAAATTCATGGAGAATTTATCTGAAATTCTCTTTTAAAATACTTTTACTGGTTTAGTGCTTTCGCATAGTCAATGTTGATGCGTTTCCAATAATTATTGGATTATCCAAAATACCGTGAAATGGACTTACGTGATTGTTGTTTTGAAACTAAAGTGAATAATTAAAGTCATTAGTGATTATTGATTAATAATAGCTATTAACTATTGTTATGGAATGGAAGTAGCTGACAATCCATACTTAATATTATAAATGCGAAAGTAACTCTGTCAGTCTGTCTGTTACTCAATCACGCCTTAACTACTGAACCAATTTGCATTAAATTTGGTATAGAGATATTTTGATACCCGAGAAAGGACATAGGCTACTTTTTACGCCGGGACATAGGGTTTTTCTTTGACTACGCGGGTAGAAAACTAGTAAGCTATATTTTTAACTAAATAATATTGATTTTTCTCGGTATACATTTTTTGCATCAATCAATTATTTTAGAATTTTAAATGGCACATATTGGCATTCTTTTATAATTTTATATACAACGTACACTATAATGTACACGCTGTACAAAATACACATAATCCTCCTAATTAAACAAAACCATATAAAGTTCAATTCCACGTGTAGTTTCCAGAAAATTCTCCACGTTTCCATGGTAGGAAGTGCGACCGACGTGAGCCAGCCAATTTCCGTGCGCATCAATGACTATGTGTTCTCGCTCTTGTCTAGAAATGTGAATAAGATAAAAACCTGGAGACCTGGAGAGACTGCTTTATTAAATAAATTGAAGATTAATAAGCCGTGGTTTCGGATAGGTTTTGGATTTGTTTTTCTCGTCGATTATCTTCAAGTAAATAGATTAGTATTCCATACTAGAACAGTCTTATGATGAGATTTGCAGTCATCATCAAAAGTTACCTTGGTTGCATTTATTCCTTCACAACTGCTGAACACCTGAACTGATTTGGGAATTTGATGAAGGCATTAGATTTCATAATTGAAAGATCAAAATTGATTAATTTCGAATTTAGTCCTTGTTAATTTGTCGCTATAAAAAAAACATTAACAGTAACAGTGTACTTTAGTTCACACGATATATTCTAAACAAGTTATCATTTAGTATTATTTTCTAAGGCTATTATTTTTATTTAAGGGGCGTTTGAAAAGCTCAAAGCTTTCAAGGAAAGTAAAGCTGTAACCCCTAGATAAATATTATAATATGTCTTATAATTTGGTCAAACAATTAATTAAAAGATATCTATTGTAGAGTCGCATACTCTACATAATATGTTTCAAATCATTTTCATTGTTGCATTTTAATTACTTAGTGTAGGTAATCCTAATTTTCGTTGTGAAACTAGGAAAATTCCATCTTCTATTTGTATAATTTTAATAGAGAACGATTTCATAATATTTAAAATACTGAACCACTTTTACTGGAGGTTATTTTTAAACCAATCATATGGGTTAAATCTATATTTATAAATATACTACATCTATGATATGGATGACGTCATATCTTATATTTTATGACTTCAATAAGACGTACGTCATGAAATTTTTAAGTAAAATAACACTCTAATATAACCTTTATGGGAGTAATAATATAGCCTTAAGCCTGTATAGAGAGAACTTATATAGGTTAATTCATATGAATTCAGCATATAAGGGAAAACACAGTGAATAGCTTTAATTTCAGAATCAAACGCGATTTATAAAATTATATAATGGGTTTTTGGAATAAATATTTCGTATATTTCATAGAAAGTTTCGTTTCAGGAGCGGTTCTAAGGCCGTTGTCAGGTCTTTCGGAATTCTTCACCATATATTCGTATTAGTATGACATACAAGGAAAAAACATCTATTATACTACGACATACTTTTTTATTTTTATTAGGTTTTATCTTAAACGTAATAAATTACAGTATTGATTTTCCTTCACAATTTCAACGGTTAATCTTTCAGGCCCGTCACAGCTGTCCTAAAAGAGGACTAATTAAAAAGCATTTCTTAAATATTCATTAAGTTTCTCTATTGAGACACCGAGCCGAACTCTCAAAGGAAAATATTAAAGACTAGTTTCTCAAAGATGACATTCATTTATTAAAGAAATATGTGTATTAAATTATGATTTATTACGATTACATGCATGGGCGTGCTTCATTTGCAAAGTCTATTTTCTATCTATGTGTATATAATTAAATGAATACTGTTCCCTGAGGATATTATTTGAATTGTTATAATTTGTTGTTGCTTTAGCCTTCAATATCATCATAGTGTATGTATGTATAGGTAGGTAGGTATATAAATACCATTTCTGAATGCAATAATGACGTTTTAATGAATGAGACATTAATCTCTCTCCCATACCAGATGACTGAAATTCTTGATAACATACCAAAAGACTCGCTTTCAAGCAGCGATTATCAATGCTAAAGATATTATATAAATAAGATTTCACTTTATTCTTATACTTGGCGATTTTCTCTAACCGCCCAAGCTTTGTATCTTCCAAACATTCGTAATTGTAATAACAAATTCGTTTACCTTGACATAAATTAGTGACTGCTCGTTTACGGCTCTCGCCCTCAACGCCCAAGAGTCAAACATTTTCATCAGTCATAGTAACATCAATGACAGCTCAGAATCCACCATATGATAGGTACGATGACCAAAATACAAACGAACGTTTCAAGGTTGGACGTCCTATAAAATGGCCGTAACGTCAGATGGTTAATAAGATTCAAAATTGTCTTGGAGAGTGTACTTACGGAAGGTTGGGTTTGGCGGAGCTTGAGGATGGAACACTGGATGATAAAGCACAAAACACTATTGAACTGTATGAGGAGTGTAGAAGAGAAGTGGCGTGTAAAATTAGCGAAGCTACGAATGTGGAGCGGCGCGTGACAACTGGTCGAGAGATCGGCGGAGACTGGGCGTCCCAACGGCGCCGGGCGCCGCCCGCCCCGCGCCTTATCATGACAAAAATTTATTTAATGGATAATCGCCGCGACCATGCGATATCTATTGAAATTTTCTAGACGAATTCAATAATTGTTAAGGCGAATAAATATGTAATGGATTTATCCATTGTTATACAAGGTTTTGAGAAAGGTAATTGTTGAAGTAGACAGTTTTTTCTTTGTATGTTGAATAGTAGAGATTTTCTTTGGTAGCTATTGAAATTAACTCAATTGTTATATCTTTGTAGCCATTCTAATGTTTTTTTAAGTATTTGATAGAGAATACAGACAACGAGCACTGAAATAACCTTTATATTCATTTCAATCTAATAACATTTATCGTTATGGCATCTGTTCATTACAGTTTCGTTTCAAACAACATGTTATTTCTTAAAAAAATATTGCATTCAAAACACAACAACATAAACAAATACATAACATTACTTTTAGTCCATAGAGCTAGAATCTGTTAGAGCAGACAACAGACCCTTCAAGCACTGATGCGTTATTGCTCAGCTATTTATACATAATGTCAAACTATATTTACGGCAACACGGTAAACGCGTAAAATGATGACGCAACAGAACAATTGGCAACACACGGCTTGAAGTATTTTTAACAGGGATTGTTTCACTAATACGTTGGAGATTTATAATCATCAATTAGCCTATATTCTGAATCACCATCTCGGAATTGTTATCGATTGATTTTATTGGAATTTTGTGTAGAATACAGAGCTTTTTTATAGCGTTTTTAATGCATTTGTTATTAAAGCGTTGCTGAGACAGTTTCTCCGAATATGTACTATATTATGTATATATAGTACTAGTGGTCCGCCCCGGCTTCGCCCGTGGTATATTTCGCAATAAAAGGTAGCCTATGTCCTTTCTCAGGTATCAATATATCTCCATACCAAATTTCATGCAAATTGGTTCAGTAGTTTAGGCGTGATTGAGTAACAGACAGACAGACAGAGTTACTTTCGCATTTATAATAATATATATTAGTATGGATATTACAATATTATACAGCTGAAGAGTTTGTTTGTTTGTTTCAACGCTCTAATCTCAGTATAACTACTGGTCCGATTTGAAAAATTCTTTCGATGTTAGATAGTACATTTATCGATGAAGACTATCATCAAGCTAAGAGGGGCGGAGCACTGCCGGTAAAACCGCGGGGCATAGCTAGTATCTGTAAATGTTATTAATATTCTTTCGTTAGGTATAAGGAAAACACACCTATTTTCGACGACTTTCCTTGGAAACCTTTTCATTAAGATCACACTTTCCTCATAAAAGGTATATAAGGTATACCTACTGTGTTCATAAAAAGAGAGACATCAAAATACTTAAATGTTATACAACTAAGAAATATTATTAGAAAATGTCACTGATAACTTATTAATTAAGTTTTAAGACCCTTGATACTCTCTGCTTCGGGTATTTGGGGCATAAACTTCATACAATGTTTCAGAGGAAATTTTAGCACATTTTATGAAAGCTCAGTTAATAATAATAGATTTAATTATAATGTACGTATCATGTTTAAATTCACACAATTTCCTATAGTGCCTCATTGATTTTACACAGAATAAATTATAGAGTAAGGATAAAGTATTAAATCGTAATACCTACTGTGTTTTACTATTTATTATTTTGTATTACAAGAACTACACTTTCTTATGCCTGATAATAAAGTGTAGTTCTTGTAATACAAAAGAAGTTAATGATTACTTAATACGTTATTGCATTTTTTTCCTTTTCTTTAGAAAAAGCTCTTCCGTTTTGCCAAAAAAATTGTAGAGTCAGTTGAACGATTTTGAGTTGCAAACATAATGTAGGTATAACATTTTTTATATTAATAGGTATAAAAAACAAGCTTCAATATCATATTGTATCAATGGAATACGTTATACGATAAAAAAATGAAAGGAATTAAAAGCATTCAGTGATTATTCAAGGATCAGCTTCGAATAAATTTAACTGAAATTTGGAACAAACGTTTTCGATTTCAATTATTGTCTTCCATAAATTTGGGAAGCTGATGCCAACATGGCGGATTAGAGCCAAAAATGTCTGATACGTTGATCTAGATCTTTGACATTTGTTTAAATTTGGTTTACAAATAGAAGAATTTCGTATAAAAAATAGAAACAGAATTTAATTTTCCTTAAGTTAAGTGCTATTTGTAATCCCTGGTGGAAAATAAGGGAGTTTAAAACTTCAATTCATCCTGTACTAAGAATTTAATTCTTTAAACATTTGTTTTAAATGTTCTGTAGTTTTATTCATTCATTATTAATCCTGTCGTCTGGAACACTTGATAGCGAACTTAGTGACGAGCAGACTATAATAATCATCTTAAATCATCTGAAAATACTAACCTGTATTTTCTGTTTTATCCGTAATAGATATTTACATAATTCATAAATCTAATATTGATTGGTACTTTCGAACTGTTAGTATAGGTAGGTATCGTACGTGTATATCTTTACTAATATTATAAAGCTGAAGAGTTTGTGTGTTTGTTTGAACGCGCTCATCACAGGAACTACTGGTCCGATTTGAAAAATTCTTTCGGTGTTAGATAGCCCATTTATCGAGGAAGGTTATAGGCTATATATCATCACCTTAAGTCCATCAGGAGCGGAGCACTGCGGGTGAAACCGCGCGGCACAGCTAGTAATTCTATATCATTCTAATTACTTACACTTTGGCTTCGATGTATCGATAGATAATATACATTTTATTTAATGACTCTAAACAATTAAATCTAAAAATACGAAAACGCTATCGGAAAAACCAACATAAGACGATAACAAACATAGTGCTGAAATAACGTCCATAAAATTCGGAAAGAACACAAAAGAGAATCAATGGTACAATATAAAAAGATCAGTCAATGTTACACCCGTCAGAGTTTAATATTATTTATTATTATATTGACGAGAACTTTCCCTTTTACGAGATAACTTAGTGTAAAAGAAGTATAGGAGATGTGGGGAATAGTTGGGAAGTTGTTGTGTTACTTTATCGAGATTTTTTTTAGGTTACGGAAAAGATATAAGGGTAGATGTACTTAATGAGTGTACATTTTTGGTATGTAATCAGCTCCTTATGTTTCTGTTAATGTCTTAGATTAATGTTATGTAATTGTTTATTGGTTAATGATAAAACTGAGCGATCATGGGTTCGATTCATGGTGGTGAGGAAAAAATCGGTATATCGACAAACAAAAAAGATCAGTTGAATAGACGTCACAACAAAAATCCAACAAAATTCCATGCAAACTTGACTAAGAAATAGTACATTCTTTTTCTTGCACTTTGAAATCATTATACTCCATATATTATGTTCTATATATAATTATGATTATTCACTTATAATACCACAAGAGCTTCAAAATTATCGGGTATTTTCCGATAGGTTCGTTGCAAACAAATAAAGGAGTCAAGTTTTTAGTCAAGGCTAAAAAATCACGAGCGCGAAGCGCGAGTGATTTTTCCTGAAAAACTTGACGACTTTATTTGTTTGCAGGGAACCTTGAGGGAAATGCCAGATAATTTTTAAGCTCGTGTGGTATTCGGGGGATTATTTTTCCGTCCCAAATGCAATGATATTTTATGTATAGATACGTTATATACTCACAATATATCCAAAAAAAATGCTTCATATGCAGTGTCAGGCACACACAAATACAAGTTTCATTTTACTTAATTTATTACATTGACAGACTGTATAAGAGAGATGGCTATAATAAAATGATATAAACAAAAAAGACAAAGATAGTTTGTCACTTCCGCGCAGGTGTAAGCAAAAGTCATAAGAATTCACCAATTAAATATAAATAAACAAATAGTTGCCATGGCAATTGGCATAGACTAACGACACAGAAGGTTCAATGTTATAGATGTTTCGTTTCCTGCACACGTAAACAAATGTGACAATTTCATTTACTATTTAATTATTATTATGAAGTTTTATTAAAATGAAAAAAACTTTTTTGGAGATATAACTGTATTAAGCATTTATTACTAGCTGTGGTGTTCGTTTTCGGTCATCATCATTTCACCCGATAAACACCCACTGCTGAGCATAGTCCTCCTTATAGAACTCCATACGGACCGATCTTACGCTATTCGTTTCAAGGCAGTTCCCGGAACCCGTACAAGGTCATCACTCCAACTTGTAGGATATAATAATTAGTGGTGCCTAGATGAAAAAAAGTATGAAATAAAAGAAAAGGATGAAAGATAAGCCTTTTTTTATCTAAAACACAAATAAAATTTATGTTCAATAGCTATTTACAGAAAAGCAAATAGCATTTTTCGTCAGTAGCGATAATCTTTTCTTTAATGTATACGTATATTCAACATCATTTTTGCAAACAAACATTTTTGCCATCACGATTTCATTGTATATAATAAATAGATATATTTATTAATTACATGCACTGTGTGGATTTAAATATAAAAATAATCAAGTACATATTTACCCAAATCGAAATTAATAAAATAACCGTTATATATTCAATAATCGTATCTACATGATAATCTTTGAACACAGTGTGCGCTAGCTTTGTCACACTAGTGATTGAAGCAATGTTTTATCCCTTTCATTATTTCAATACAAGTGTCAAGCAAGTGTCATTCATTAATAATTGCAAATTGTTATTTTTGCTCTAAAATTATAATATTTTAATACATTTACCTGTGATATGATATCCCTCTATCTTTCTTTATTTTACTATCGTAATTTGTGCACTTTCTGAACACACAAGAAGGCATTATTGATAATTTTAACGTTTATATCAGCATGTGCGTTCGCTGTCACAAGTCACAATCTGACTGATTCCACTGGTCCCAATTAGGACCAATTCACGGTTTACGTTTTGGTGCGTTGGTAACGTATCTACCTCTTGTTTCTATATATAATATCATTGCCCAAATGTCGGTCAATAATTTCACAATTGAATTCAACCTGTCAGTTTGACGTCAACGACCCGAGAAAATTTTCAAAAAATTATCAGTATAATACCATGTAGGTTGTACCACGTGACGTCGAATGGTGCAATTCTATTGGTCGATATTTGGGTCGGAAAAATAATCCATATAATAGCGAATTGTATTAAATATATAACAATAGAATATACGCCATACCTAACCCGCCCACAACCATTCTATTATATAATTTTAAATCTGTAGACAAAACTATTATATTTCAATATATAAGAATGTTTTATATTAAAAGTAGCTGCTGCAAAATCAAGTATTTCCATATCTCATGCGTTGTTCTGAAGTTATTTATTGTGATGCCTAAATAACTATAAATTTGCAACCAAATCCGTCCAGTATTTTTTGTTCTTGGAAAAATAGCAAACATACAGACATCCCCACAAACTTTCTTATATTAAAATAGACTCCTCTCACAATAACATCTTCGAATATTTACAGTTTCGTATATAAACAGGAAAATTTTTACTAATTTTCAAGTAAAATTCCTTAATTATATCGAAAATAACAGCATAAAAAATACATATTTCATACTGATGTGGCACTTGCTTTCAGAGCAGAAATTTTCAACAGAAAACATGGAAGATAAATATTCAAAACTATGCAAAAAAAGGTATAGTCCTTTTCACGTAGGATGATTCCTGTGACACTTCGTCGTGTTCCGAATTACGTATTTTATGTTTAAAACGCAAAAATAATTTTAGTGCATAATATTTTTATTTTATGGCGGCATTATTACCAAAAATATAAAAATGAAACATCTTAAGCTTATAAATCAAAAACAGTATTGTTTATTTTAATATAATGAAAAATAAAATAAAATAACACAAAAATATAATACCTACGCAATTCGTGTACATGAAATGGATCGTTGAAAAATCATAGAGTTGGAAAACATAAAATCGGCGCCCATCTTGTGATCGTTTGTCAATCGAGTCAATCGTCTGTACGAGTGCCTCAGCCTTCTATACAAGTTGCATTTTTATATCGATACTTTACGTGGTATTCTGTTATTGTTACTAATTGTTATTGTTGACTTTTTTTTGCTGTTGTTTGCTAAGTTTCCTTAGTTAATTGTTGGCGAAATGACGAAAAAACTAATTTTGGTACTTTATTCAAATCGATTTCATTTCCATATAAAATATTATCGATTATCGGAAACAATTGATATGATTTCAGTAAAGACATCTCTACACGTGTCAAAAATCGATGTGTCACAGAAATCATCTTAGGTGGAAAGGACTATAATTGTATAAAAGCGAAAACGTACCTAAAAAATAATGTACTCTACTTACCCCTCTGTATTATATTATAATATAACTTATTTTTTTTTAAGAATTAGTGCATGCTGAATTTTTTTTTAATTACTCGTGTGATGGTGCGTTTACATCAAACGAACATAGAGCTAGAGCTAGAGCAAGAGCATTCTTTCGTGATCTTTTAGTGTAAATTAAAACTCGTATTCAGTGTTGTTCGGTATTAAAACATTAGATAGAGTCATTTCAAATAAATCACAACGAAAGAATCTACGCCTGTATACACTAAAATAATTTAGTATGGTTAGAATTAGTGTTGCCCAAATGCAAGAACAAGACGAGACTTAGCCAATCTTGGTCTTGGTCTTGCGCCAATACACCTGGTCTTGGTCTTGGTCTTGGTCTTGCGCCAATACACCTGGTCTTGGTCTTGGTCTTGGTCTTGCGCTCTCAGTCTTGGTCTTGGTCTTGGTCTTGCAGCAAGAGTCTTGCAAGTCTTGCAATTACCTATTAGTCTAGGTATTACTATTTAAGTTTACTTTAAATCTTAGAAAAACGTATTACAATTGGAACATTGTGAGCTTGAATTAACATAGCCATGGTAAAGATCAAGCAGATTAATAAATAACTGAAGATTTGATAAGAAATTCGAAAAATCAAAGTCTGTCTGTCTTGTTCTTGCTCAAGTCTTGCACGGTCAGTCTTGGTCTTGGTCTTGCTAAAAATACGCGGTCTTGTTCTTGGTCTTGGTCTTGCAAAAACGCAAGAACAAGACCAAGACTGCAAGACCAAGACTGAATTTGGGCAACACTAGTTAGAATGGTTGGATGATGTAAATGCGCCGTTATATGTAAAATGTCTTTTGATTAATCTATACTAATATTATAAAGCTGAAGAGTTTGTTTGTTTGTTTGTTTGAACGCACTAATCTCGGGAACTACTGGTCCGATTTGAAAAATTCTTTCGGTGTTAGATAGCCCATTTATCGAGGAAGGTTATAGGCTATATTTCATCACGCTACGGGCAACAGGGGTGGAGCCACGGGGGTGAAACCGCGCGGAGCAGCTAGTTCATTGATATTAATTAATCAAAAGACATTTTTTGATGAGTTGATTGATATCTACCGTGGTAGTAAAATTAAAAGAAAACACACTGAGGTAGCAATCGCTCGAATCGCATTACACACACGTTTCCTTGTTTATTTAATTCTTCTTGTAAATTAGAAATAACATAATTGTATCGAGTAATACTTTCTTGTTTATTATTTCTATTTAAATCGGAGATAAGTAATAGGGTTTTTTTTTAAATATACTCACTGTTTTATTAAATAATCATTAAGCATCTGTCTAATCTAACCTGTCTAAGCATGGTATCGCTCGCGAGAGCACATTTCTTTTTCTTAACTTATGTATATTTTATCAGTAGTTATTAAACGATAAAAAAACAATAAATCTTTACTTACTTACAGCTGTGAGCTGTTGCTTCACTCTGGGCATGAATAATCGGCGCTTGAGTATTGTATAGATAGTGCAGGAAACTGCACCATTACAATAATAAGGTGTTTGCTTTTTTATTGTAACACAATTTGTTAATAGCATTAATGTGAAATCTTTAATTTACCTAAAAAAAAATGATTTACAACAAGTTCACATAGGTATCGAATATCTATAATAAACCAAAATGTCCATCACATGTAAACACGTCGTAATTTAACCCTTTCGAAGTGCTTTCCTAATAGGTTTGATTAAACGGTATCCATTTTCCATGCAGAGGTTGTGGAGGTCGCATCCCTATCCTCTGACCTTTCGAGAACATGCTTATACGTCACGGCACGTCTTAGACAAATTCCTATGAAACGTGATTACGGTGATAAATGTTAGGATTATGTCACAGAGATTATGTAATAATATGTAGTATGTAGTTATCTCACTGTCTGGACTGATAATAATTTAATAAGTTAATGAATTTATTAGGGAATGTCAAAAGTGATTTATGCAAGATATTTCCAATAGCAATTATGATCAGACTGAGTTCAAATGAAAAGACAGAAAATAATATAAACCTTTATTGAACTTAACATTACTCAAATATTCATAAATATATTTTGATGTATTGTCGCCATAATGTTTAAAATCTAATTTTATTTGCTACCTACATTTTGCCATTGATCCATCGATATTCAACATTCATTATATTAGGTAAATAATAAATAAAAAATAAATACTCTTTATTCAGTACCAAGAAATTATATATAAAAAAAGAAACAGACAATATTATGTTATAAAGCTAAAATGGCGGCCTTATTACTACTAAGCGATTTCTACCAGGCAACCTATAGGTAGTTATTCTTATATTATTTTATACTAGGGAGAGTCATATTAATTAGCAGCTATAAACTAACTAATAGGAATTATAGCATTAATGTTAAATCTATAAAGGTACAAGTCCGAGACGGGCCTTGTACTTGTACTTGTACTTGGTCTCGGACTTGTACCTTTATGTTTACTTATTTTAATTCCGTGTACAATATGCGCAAAGCTTAAAAACTACCATTTGTTCACTAGTAAATTATACAGTCAATCAGCTCCTCTTTCAATACAACGAGAAACGTTAAAATAACTGACCCTTCACAGAAATGTTCCATTGACCTCATTCCATCAAAGGGAATCCTGTGTAAAATATCTTTCCAGGCAGATGAAGTAATGATTTAGTTGATAGTTGAGCCCCACTAGATCCCAAGTGCTTTGGCTATGACATAAATTCATAATAGAGAAGGACTTTTAGCAATCAACACAATAGCTACGTAGTGAGTCATAGTAGTTTTTTTAGTGTTTGATTTTACGAGAGTAGAAATTAAGAATTTTAACGGATTTATAACGCGATTTATTCATTATATTATTTTTCTGACGTTTCGCACACTTCGCAGCGAGCGCGGTCATGGGGAGAGTCTCTAGTTCTCCCTTTAATTTCTAGAAGTGATTCATAATTTATATTTACATATAGTTACGTAAATAATACGATTGTATGTATGTATGTATGTTTCTGGTAGGTAACACCCATATCCTCTGTTATGGTCGTCAATCAGGGCGACGCAATTTTCTTACTACCCGCACTAGTATATTATACTATCCATGGCACCAGGCTCCGCGTTTGCCTCCCTGTAACAAAAAAAAAATACATTTAAAAAATCCACAACTCGATATAAATTGAATATACAGACATTTTCAACTGAATGAAATTGAATAAACATAGACATTTTAAAGACTTCTCTTCATACATAGTTTTTGTAAATCTCAATTGCTAGTGTTTATTAAAATTATATTATACAATGTTAACATCACCCTAACACGCAAAAATACATTATGTTATACAATTATTATAAATAACATGGCCTTATTATTATCTGCAATTGTAATAACAGATAAATAATATGTTAATCAAATGTGTCATTATTATGCGGCTGGCAACCAGACCAAAATATAAACCAAGTTATAATTAATTTTGTCTGTTATTATTTACTCTATAATTTATGTTTACACATTAATTTATTAACATACAATATTTTATATTGTAATCATTCATTACACTAATAGCTAACAGAACCTAACATAGGAAATAGGAGCATGAGTAGAAGTTATACATTTAGATAAAAAATGAACTTTACGAACTAAGACAATTGAGTATTTGAATAAAAAAAAATATTGATTTTTTTTAATGTATTTTAAAACCTTATTATTAATAATATTGATATTTAATGCAAAAAACTCCAAAAAAAATGTTTCTATTAATTATAAGCAATTAAAAATTGATGAAATTTAAATTTAAATCACGTGACTATAAACGCGCCATGACTGGTCACCATAGATGTGACGTCAAAATGTTTTAGTTGTATACGTTTTTGTATCAACTGCAATGTGTGAAAACTAACATTATGACGTCACACGCGTCCGGGTGACGCTTCGGGAGTTGTCGGTGTGTTTTCGGTACTGGATTCAAAGACTAATTTTTTTTTGAAATACCTTTTGAATTATTGCAAAAAAAAAATTAAAAATATAGTTTTGGTATAAAACTAATATATAATCTTTCCATTTAGCACAAAAAAAAATTATTCAAATACTCAATTGAATAAAATTTTAATTGTCCTAATAAAGTTTATTGTTATGTACACAAAGAAATAAATCAAAAAGGTATAAGAGACATAGAAGAAAGACATACAAACATATAGAAGAATAAAAAGCGTCATAAACATATCCCTAAAGTCCCTCTGTATCTTCTCGAAAAGTGACAACTATCAAATCAAAATAAACTACAAGCAAACATCACAGTTCAAAATTCATTGAACGAAATACAATCTGTACTGTAAGAAATAGAGATTCTATCTATAGGAAGCATTGTGAAAAACGATATCAAATCTAAGTTAATTAATATTGCATTGCAGTATAGTCTAAGATCCAACATTGTATTTTGAAACATGTTCATTAAAGAAAGTTCTCATTGCTGTATTTGAAAAAAAATTTAAAAAATTTGTAACAAAATACTATAGCTCCTACAAATTATCATAAATAGATAAATAATTAATATTATGTATATATAAATGACTGGGACTACATGGAAGGCTTTGAAATCGTCACAATCATTTTATCCAATTGAAAGTTCTGATATAGGTAACAAACAAAATAAAAAGAGTGCCGAGCACACGTATCAGAAGTGAAACTTCTTTCGCAAGATTTAAATACACCAAAACCGTCGCCATGACGTAACGGTATTGCCATGACGCGACCTTGAAATTTTACTCTCAACGCGCCTAAAGAAGTTTCATTTCAAAAATACAGTACAAATTGAGAAGCTTGTCCTTTTTGAAGTCGATTGAAATAAGTTTTAAAGAGAAATATTATATTCTACTACGGCTAAGGAAAATCAACTATAAAGTAAGTATAAGGATCTAAATTTAATATACAAAGAACTTTGACAATATTAATATAAATAAATTGAAATCAAAGTATCATCTTCCGCGGTCGTGGACAGAACCTTTATATTTTTACGCTAATATGTTTATGAAATTTTACAATATAATAGGTATATGGAATTTAATAATATATAGAGTAAATATAGTGCAAAGATTTTATTGTTTTCCTTTTTTTAGATATTTTCGAATGATGTATGCGCGATCTGTCGATGTACCTAAATAAATAAACAATATATGAACTCAAAAAGGAAATACTTAATAAATCTTTAAAAGTTTTTATTATATAAAAGCTTTGTACATTATTGCTGAGTTATATAATATATAATATTATGTAATATTATATTAATTTGCTTACATCCCCGGTAAAACAGGGTCGAGCATCTAGTCTTATAATTATTGTACTCATACATCACCTAACAACACCAACTTTGTGAATAACTAGCGAGGGTAAAAGTTAACATAGGCCCTCGGACTATAATTATTTATATAAAGGCACATTTAAATGCAAGGATAGTCACGAAGGAGAGATGTGACTCGTTATTTGCTAATTGGACCACGTTTCGCAGTAATGTATCAAGCCCTCAGGTGTGTATCGTAGATACGGAATGATCTGGGGAATCGTTATACATTTACGTTTATCCGAATATTTTTTGAGCTTTTTGTTATCATGTTGAATTTATTATTAAATGTAGAGATACCCTATTTGGGCTCTTGTTCACGTCACAATGTATAACCCCATTAAAATATGTCAGATACTTTTCTTTATTTGAGCATATTCATAATTTACTTAATCGAGGTACCTTTCGATGTAAGCACAATGTAAGTGTACTAAATCTTATAAGACCTCTTTGTGAATGTTACAGTCATCTATAGGTAGGTACCAAGGTAGGTACTAATAATCTATACTAATAGGTACAAAGATAAAGGTAAGTATTTCCTCTAATATTAGTGTAGAATACCTATGTATATAAATTAAATGAAATCCGTATGAACATGTGTAGTCCCGAACTTAAGTATTCGCTTTTATAAAATGTTAATTAAGCGGGAACATGAATAAGGGCCCAGAAACTATTCGTGTGCGTATAATGAAGTAAAATTAGACCATACTGCTGTTATTTTTTACGTCCTTTCATTAGATTTTTGGTATTTCGTAGTGTGTGTGCAATCATTTTCTTTAGAAATAACTTCAGGACAAGATTAAAAATGCATATAAATTTGTTACACACGTCTAACAACTACCTAGAACTCGATTTGAAAAATAATAAGTTAAATACTAAAACAATACAGCAAATGAAGTACCTCCTATTACCGGCAAATCCGGGGCGGAACATTAGTCAAATTATAATAGCACATTATCCAAATATCGGATATTGTGTTAAATGATCGCATAATATTATGATGATTGTAGAGAAAACAAGAACTAAATGTGTATTCATTGTGTATTAAACCGTACCTATTGACAATGCCTCTTTCAGTGAATGTGGTGAACAATGACAATAAACACAAACACGACAAGAGGCAACTGGGTAACAATGTCAATTGTCGCTTAAAACTTCGATATGAACCAAGAAACAATTATTTCGCTTCGTAGTAGTTCCAAAGTTGCGAACCAGATGGCATTTTAATAAATTATTTCTTTGGGGAAATTTCCATTCCTGAAAATGGATATCATGAGAAAACTAAGCATTTCATTTAATTTTACGATCTGTCCGTATATAAAAGAAATTGGTTTAAATCTATATTATCATGGTTTCGTTAGTCTTTCTTGGCATAAATTAAACAAACTGGAGCTGGATAGTATATTTTATTCACAGACGAATTTAAATAATATCTCTTTAAATTAAAATAGTTTGTGTAGAGCTTTTAATGATATTAAATAGCGCCATCTAACGAAGACATGTAGAACTGATTCGCTTGTGCATAATGCACTTTCATTTTGAGAATTTAAAAGAAATATCATACGTAAAGCTGATACAAAATTTGCAAAATATACTTTATATCTTCGAAACAAAGTACATTATATAATAACAAGCTGATAGACATTATATCTTTCGTTATTTGTACAGAGATAATTATATTAGTAATATTATCTGCAGGCGTGAGTTTATCGGTCAACTTCTTTCAACGATTACCTCAATCTTGGAGAGGACGAAAAAAGGTTTCTCTCAGTTGAAGGAGTATTTACTACTATTTATAAATAAAACTCATATTCCAATCACGTTGTGACTATAGTGTTGTAATGACAATTGTATCTTATCGTGAATTTCAATGTCAAAATGAAATATAATACAGTGCATTATTTTCTATAAATTAATGAAAGTGTGATAAAGGTTATATTCCATGGTCTGATTTAGGGTGGAGAGGTTGGTATAAATTATGAGTGTAAATAAACAATTTTTAATTAAAATATTAAATGAATGTTAATAGACGCTTTCAGAATGGAACCGTTTGTCGAAATTTCGCATTCCGCTTGGTATCAATTGAGGGATGCATATACAGAGAATTGGCCCCGACATCTGATAGCCCACACTCTAATGAACACTCAGCTGAAATACCCCGGGATCCTCTCGTACCTGCAGTTGAAAATCTATTGCCCATTCGGCGAACTGGCCAATGGTATTATTGCGATTTCAGATAAGGTATTGCTCAAAAACTATTCTAATGCTATAAGAATAAGTACTTAGTAAATATCGAGTTCGTTGAATAAGCTCTTATAGAGAGAAAGCTACATTCATTGGCTAACTTTTTTGTAATTCCGGTTTATCACTGGGATGGAGTTACATTTTTAATTAATAAATAATAACTAGCCGATTACCCTGGCTGTCTCAATTTGCAAATAAATTAATCTTTTTTTACTCTTATATGAAAAATACCAAACATTCAAAGCCGTTAAAAACTAACAGTTACATAGCGATGCAATTGTCCTTTACCTCCCCTCAAAAGACTAGGAACTATTTACATATATATTTTTAATTACAGGAGGAATTTCGGCAAATTATGATCCTTCCACTAGATGATATTTCAATCATAGAAGAAAGTTTTTTGACGACGAAATTGATAGATTGGAATAAACCACTTTTAGTCCAATCAGCTTCCGATGAAGTTATTGAATGTACAAAAAGAATTAGTGCTCATTTCAATCTGGAATTCAAATTTGATGAGAAAGCTAACACGTATTATTTAGATAAGCAAAGCGCGCCATTCGAAAACCTGAGGTAATTTCTATGTTACACATATTTCTTTATTTTCCTCATGTCATCATGGCTATTAGGAATTACCCAAAAATGCTTGCAAAAATGTAATTTTTCCTTAGCGCTTATAAATATAAATTGATGCATCATTTTGCCTTTTGTACTGAATGACCTAAATTGCATTATCATATCCAATAATAACCGACGTAATTAAACAAATAAACAATTGACAATAGTCTCGAACAATAGAACTGGAACACGAGATGACCTACAAGAGTACATACTTTCAGTCATAATCTATACTAATATTATAAAGCTGAAGAGTTTGTTTTTTTGTTTGAACGCGCTAATCTCAGGAGCTACTGGTCCGATTTGAAAAATTCTTTCGGTGTTAAATAGCCCATTTATCGAGGAAGGCGCTATATATCATCACTCTAAGACCAACAGGAGCGGAGCCACGCGGGTGAAACCGCAGACCGCAGCTAGTTATATTATTTAAATTAACACTTTCCCCTGTTACAGCTGTCCACCCGATACTTATATCGGACCACTTACGCCAGAGCACATAGACTTGATTGACAAAACCTGGACATATACGGGTTCATGGTCTAGGAAATACTTCGAGGTATTGATGAAGAATGGTCTCACCTATGTCCTATATTCTATAAACCATGAACCATTAGCTTGGATAACTGTGGGTTCTGAAGGAGCCCTCACCCACCTGTATTGCCTTGAGCAACACAGACGAAAAGGTTATGCAGAAGTCGTGACAAAATATGCTATTAACGATCAGTTGAAAGACAACAACGATATTCTTTCATATACTCTGGTAGATAATGTGAAACCCCAAAAACTCTTCAAGAAGTTAGGCTTCCAATACTTTGGCAATGTCAGCTGGGTACTGATAACACCTAAATAAATTTGTTTCTAAATGTTGAATGTTTGTTTCATTTATTACCAGCTCCTTTGAAAGATACTATAAGAAAAACAACATTTATTTAGACATGTAGCTGAAATTAATGTATTTATATCTATATTGTTGGTTAATTAATATAAACATTTTACAAATAGTTACACATTTCCGGACATTCCCATCACAGACATACATCACATATTACATTAAAAAAAATACTTAAATTTTATCGCTATTTTAAACACGACTGTTACAGATCGTTGGATGTACATTGAATTGCAATAAATCCAGCAATAAAGTTAATACATCAATATTTATACTTATATAATAAAAAAATAACCTTTGTAAGTTATTTAAAAACTCTTTGTCTCGTTGTAATATAGCTTTTTATATTTATAAATTCACCTACAATAATGATAACAAGAGTAGGTATTCAGAATGTATTTCAAATTTCAAACAACTGATGATTCATTTATCATATCAAGCTTGATAAATGAGAAGGAAAACAGTAATGCAGTGTGCATTGATGATTGACCGGCCGTGGACGCGTACAGAGTACAGACTGTAATATTTTAAATCAAATTCCTTGTGTTCTGGTTGTTGCCATGTACGAAGACTCGCTAATATTTTTGCCTGTGGAAAGGTGGAGAGATCTCATGAACGAGTTTAAAAACTTATTTCCTCGAGGAATATCTGGGTATACCACTCTTGATATTGAATTATGCATTCTTGAAAACGGCGTCGAATATGGATTCAAAGTTTACTGTCCTTACGGTGATTTATCGAATGGCTTTGTAGGCATTAACAAAAAAGTGAGTACTTAATATCTCTTATAATTAATAATTCCAAAATTATTTTGTGATCAGATTATATGGATTGCATTGCTGGTTTCGTAGCGTTTTAAAGGAGAATGGCGAAACTGGGCCTAACTGTTACAGAAATCATAATATATTTAAAATTCATTATGTTATTTTTAGTAATTCTTGGTAAAATATTTACTTCAGATTCTATGGGAAAACAAATCTTTGAAAAAAAGATAATGTGTTCACTACCGGCATTGTTATTTAGATTTCTATGACTACCGGTCTTATCAAGCAGAGATTGTCAGTGTTGTCAGGAGTAAAAAAGTCGAATATATCGATTAATACGAATGAATGTCTATATTTTATTTTTAATTTTATTGAATTCAAATGCTTTATAAATCAGAAGCAAAACTTAACTTATTTTTAACACATATCTTAATTTATTTAGATCATTCTATAAAATAAAAACATGTTTTACTCAATAATAATTATTACATTTTTATTTAGGTAGCTGGCCATTAATAAAATGTCAAATTATTAATCATAATTGTGTCAGTGATGAGTGATTTGTTTATGTTTGTTGTTTGACATTTGAGTGAAGTTTTAGGCCCTCTTCCCATTACGATACGAATAGGCGATTCAAGTATCCTGCAAGTCTCGGAGACTATAGGTAAACCAGAATCTGATGGCAATTAGGGAAATCAAAATTTTGAGTGTGCAACCCTGGGGAAAATGGACTGAACGATCTTGATACTGCTTATTTTTTATTTTGTCCTCAATATCATTAGTCACATTACATAAGTGGACAATACTGTACTTATTTATTTATTCATACTTTATTGTTCTTACAA
The DNA here is from genome assembly GCF_905220415.1 of Colias croceus. NCBI lineage: Eukaryota > Metazoa > Arthropoda > Insecta > Lepidoptera > Pieridae > Colias > Colias croceus. The sequence goes on from NC_059553.1 coordinate 8,216,619, forward strand.
TTTACAAATTGAGACTTAAACTAGGATACATTGTAACAAACGGCGGCCTTATCGCTAAATAGCGATTTCTTCCAGACAACCGGTTGTACTTAATAATGAGATATCCACGTAATATTTTAAAGGTACATACTTACATGTATAATATACAATTATACATATTACTTTTATACAGGTAATACATATTATTATTTACACATACCTATATTTGTATATTCATTACCAGTATGCCATGTGAAAATATCGATATAATGTTAATGTAGATCATAACTGCTTATAATTTTTTATAAAATAAAATAAAACTATGTTTATTTTCGTAAGTATTAACTTATACACACATTATAAAATTGACTTGGACAGCTTGGATTTGACGAATAGCCGTATTGGAAACTCCTTTAATAAGTTTTCATAAAATTATATTCTAATCAACAAACAATATTATAGTTACCTAAATATTATAATCTTTTTTAATTTAAAGTATCAAAACGGGTAAGTCCAATTTACCAAAAAAATCTTCAAAATTGAAAATTGTGATGTGTTTGACCCTTCTTCATCGAATGTTTTTTTATACACATTATAAACAACACCTCTTGCTTGTGATCGCAGCGGCTTTTTCGACATTTTCGAAGAATTTTTAGGCAAAATCCTAAAAATTATTCATCAACTGCAAAAAAGACAAATAATTTGACAACCATTTTGATAGTTGTCAAATAAGTTGCCACATGAAAATCTTATATTTCTTAAATATAAATATGCCATCAGATTCTGGTAGACCTATAGTCGCCGCGGAGTATCTCACATACATTTTTATGTAGGCTCGCACACTACGCTACTGGTATCCTACACGTCCGCGACTAGTATAGCACTACTCACCGTGTCGGTCGCTTTTGCATCGTGTCTCGACTCTCGCGCGTATCTCTTCGTTAGAAAGATAAAAATATCTAATCATCATGTTGTAGTTCTCGTTCGGCTACAAAAACTCTACAATTTATGTTTCTTTCAATATATGGATGAATCCAGTACTTCTTACTCTTACGTTGGCGTCTTCTATTTCTATAAAAAAGAAAAACTGCAAGAGCTTCTTCGTCACTGGAATTGCTGAATGCTCGACATAACGACGTAACTGTTGTTGCAATAAATAAATGAATTATTATTATTATAACGTCGGTCCACAAAAACGAGGCACAATAATGATGAATTTAGTCATTTTTCAGTCGCATAATATGCGAGCATCGGGTAGCCAGCAAATATCTAAGTAGTATTCTACGCGAGTATCGTATTCTAGAAGTATCGTACCTAATGGCAGAAGGGCCTTAGTAATGTTATATTCAAAATTGATCTTAATCAATATCCCAATATCTCTGCTATCCCATAGAAAAGATCTATAATTATTATATTCATAGAGTCTGTATATTTTTATCTATTTAATCACCCATAAATCATCAGTGTAACGATCAGGCCCAGAGTCCTATGGGAGTTTGCCATTCTCCTTTAGCAGATATAAAATGATTCTGATGGAAATAGATTCTTCGTAACTTGTCAAATAACTAGATCAAGGTTAAATTTCTAGCGCCTGATCAATCGAAAGAGCAAAATTGCTTACCTAAGTATTGTTGTCTATCTAACATATAGGCGCAGTTATATTTATGTTTCAAGATTCACTAACAATCATCTATAATATAATAATAATCTGTTATAATCTAATGCAATTAGTAGACTTGACTTAAATATTAAAAGCATTGAATAAACTATTTAAATATTATTACAACTTACGGGCTTCAGTGTCAAAAACTTTAATAATGTAGCTATACATTGAATTATCTAAGTATATAACAATATTATGATTTTGTGGTTAATATTTATTTTACAGGCTGAATTCAACGAAGTAATTATTCAATCCCCTAAAGATGACACAAGTGAGCTTATAAAAGCTCTTAAAGAAACAAAAATCATAAACTGGAAACAATCTTTGGAAATACCATTTGCACCACAACACATAAAAAATGTCTTGTTGGCAATACAGAGTGAAAAAAATTTTGAATTTACCAGTATTACATCAACTGAAACTTTTTATTTAGAAAACAATGCACCAATCTATGATATCACGTAAGTATTTAAGAATATAAATTATTATTTCTTAATCCTATTAATATTATAAACTAGCTTACCGCCCGCGGCTTCGCCCACTTTGTCTAAAACCTAATAAATTATATACTAAAACCTTCCTCTTGAATCACTCTATATATTAAAAAAAACCGCATCAAAATCCGTTGCGTAGTTTTAAAGATTTTAGCAAACAAAGGGACATAGGGACAGAGAAAGCGACTTTGTTTTATACTATTTAGTGATGCGAAAGTTTGTATGGATGTATGGATGTTTGTTTCTCTTTCACGTAAAAACTACTGAACCGATTACAATAAAATTTAGCACACATATAGAGGGTAACTTGGATTAACACATAGGATAGGATAGTTTTTATCCCGGAAATCCCACGGGAATGGGAACTATGCGGGTTTTCCTTTGCAAACGCGAGCGAAGCCGCGGGCGGAAATCTAGTATTTTTATAATATTCACTCGTGACATTATTGTATTGCCGCTGGTCCTTCATAGGTGTACAAAGCTTTGACCACATTATGGCAGAGCGCTTTAAAGCGCCATCACTTCCACACTGGAAATAATATCTATTGAAATCTATATTATACTCATATTATATTATTATACCTACATCTGAAGAGTTTGTTTGTTTGTTTGTACGCGCTAATCTCAGGAACAACTGGTCCGATTTGAAATATTATTTCGGTGTTAGATAGCCCATTTATCGAGGAAGATAACATGTAGGTTATAATATATTATCATCATGCTAAGAACGGATCAATGAGGGTGAAACCGCGGAACACGGCTAGTCTATAATACTTCTATACTAATATTTATGTATGTATGTATGGTTTTCACGCATGAACTACTGGACCAATTTCAAAAATTCTTTCACCATTAGAAAGCTGCATCTTCACTGAGCAACATAGGATAGGTTTTATCCCGGAAATCCCACGGGAACGGGAACTATGGGGGTTTTTCTTTGAAAACGCGGGCGAGGCCAAAGGCAGAAAAGTAGTAACAAATAAACGTGAAATTATAAAAATATGCATTTACACCTTATATTTAGTCTTGTACTATTAAAAAATGTGTAGGAATATATTAATATAATAATTAACCTGATAAAGTTTGACCCTGTTACGTTACATATGTAACGTTTTACCACGATTTACGAAATTAGAACAACTAGCTGTGTGGGTGAAAGAAAGCTGTATTTTATGGCTTCACGCTTCATTTGGATTTATAACCTTTTTAAGACATTGCATAGCTTCTATCGCGGACCTGGAGCGCGGGGACCGAATCCAGAAATTCCGTAACGAAAAAACCTCACGCTCCCCACTCCGACGGGCACGGAGGTGTGGCTTGAACGCATGCTATGCAATAGCTTTACAGCGGCAGTCCCCGAGTGCCACACGTGTGGCCACACGTCTTTTTTTAATTAAAACCAACATATTAAAAAAATGCCTGGAAGAGATCGCTTGAAAGCGATAAGGCCGCCTATTTAACATGTGTACCTATCTATATGTTTTTCTCTTATCTTCTGTACCTATGTGTGTGTTAAATAAAGAATTAAAATAAATAAATAAATAAATAAATATTATCATCATAATATTATAATAATATATTATGATATTTCGTGAAAAATTATTGATAGAAACGATCTGTATAAACATATTATTTGGCAATATTTTAGAACAAAGTACAAATTATTTTGCTACATAGGTACAGTTCAAAATACTATTGACATAACTTCGATGTCATAACAGGGTATTAGGTCGTTGCTTTTATATGATCACTAAGTAAATTGCATTGCTATTTATAAAACATTTAATCATTAAATAAAGTGCATAATTATATGGCAATAAAATTAAAATTACATTCTATATCTATATTGTGATATTGTGAAGGATATCTGAAAATAATTATAAGGAAAGTCAAAGAATTTATGATGTATGCATGCAATTTACTCATAGGTAGATAAAAAGATTATATTTTTTACTTGACTATAATAAACTAGCTTTCCGCCCGCGGCTTCGCCCGCGTTTTCAAAGAAAAACCCGCATAGTTCCCGGTCCCGTGGGATTCCAGGATAAAACCTAATGTTATGTGTTAATCCAAGTTACCCTCTATATGTGTGCTAAATTTCATTGTAATCGGTTCAGTAGTATTGTCGTGAAAGAGTAGCAAACTCACACATACACATCGTCACAAACTTTCGAATAAAATTTATAATATTAGTAGGATGCAATTACTATTTTTAACTTCCCTTTTCCTGAGAAGGGTGTTTCCCCACCAACAATGTGTGAGAATGTGTAGTGAGGAATGTGTTTGTAAAGAACCAATCAAATCGCTTCATTCAATTTGAAGTTTGATGCGTTTAGCGTTTGAAGCGATACTATTGGTTATTTACAAACATTATATCTAATATATAAAAATCAATGCCACTTTTCGTTGTAATTCCATAACTCGAGAACGGCTGAACCGATTTCGATAATTCTTTTTTTATTATATTCCTTGAAGTACGAGGATGGTTCTTATGTAGAGAAAACGTTAATATGTACCACGGGCGAAGCCGGGGCGGACCGCTAGTCTAATATATAAAAATCAATGCCACTTTTCGTTGTAATTCCATAACTCGAGAACGGCTGAACCGATTTCGATAATTCTTTTTTTATTATATTCCTTGAAGTACGAGGATGGTTCTTATGTAGAGAAAACGTTAATATGTACCACGGGCGAAGCCGGGGCGGACCGCTAGTTATGTATAAGACTCTTACTCTATATTGTAATAAGACTCTTTCTAGAGACTCTTAATTCAAATTTCAGTTAAAATTTATTTATTTATTTATTTATTTATACTCTTTATTGTGCTGCCAAAATACATACAATACAAACAAAACTTATTCTAAAAGAAAAACAGCACAGAAGGCGGCCTTATCACTCAAGAGTGATCTCTTCCAGGCAACCAACTGATAGAAGGATAAATAATAAACTAGAAATAGGAGGTAGGTTGGTAGAAAGTATACGCAAAGATAAATAAATAATAATGTTATATAAAGATAATAAAAATATTATTTAATAAAGATTATAAACTAAATACTATAAAATAAAACATACATAAAAAAATAAACATATCATATGTAAAATATATATATGTACATACATATTATAAATACATATACAATAATACATATAAAATAATAAAAGACAAAGAACAAGGAGTCATTAGAGAAATAATATACATACATATAATAATACATAATTATTATAATGAGCTAAATATGCTATACCGAGTCAAAAGCCAGATTTGAGTAATGATTTCGGACGAGATTTTTAAAACAAGTTAGGGATTGAGCTTGTCTGATGTTTATCGGCAGTTCATTCCAGAGGTTTATGGCAGTGACTGTAAAGGAATTACCAAAGAAATGTGTTCGATGAAAAGGAGTAGACAGAACAAGCCTATCGACCGAACGAAGAGAATAGCTTTCACAATGCAGGAAGTTAAATTTCATTTTGAGATAGGAGGGGGTCTTGGGGTCAAAAAGGATACGATACTACGACGATATATATAATTTAATTGTGATGAACTTGCTTTTTAACATGCTTTTATTAGCTTTATTATATTATGTGTACGTATCCGACTCTTTTAGACACGATACGATTAAAACCACTTTCAACAGAGCGATTTAATTCAAACTTTTTAAGGATCGGTGACATAATTATTATTACAATAATTTCATGAGGTTATCTTATTCAAGCGTGTTTCTATTTTTAAACTACATTTATAACTTTTTATTTCAATTTTCAGATTACCACCAGGGTTTTCATTCAAGTTGTTACCTATAGAGTATGTAAAACTAGTAGATGATGTTTGGCCACATCGCTACCCATCTTCGGTGTGGTACTTCGAGCTGCTAATAAAAGCCAAACTTGGTTATGGACTATTCAATAACAACGAACTTATAGCCTGGTGTTTTGTCAAGGAAATGGGCGCACTTGGACACCTCTATACATTAGAACAACACAGAAGAAAGGGTTATGGTGAAATGGTACTGAAGCTAATGTCAAATAGATTGAGAGAAGAAGGCAAACAGGTCGTGGCGTTTTGCGTTGTTGGCAATCAGAGTGCTAGGAATATGTACGTGAAACTCGGGTTTAGTTTGACGGAGACCGTCCATTGGTGTAATATTAAACCTATATCAAACGATTGAGTGATTTTACAGTATTTAAATATGAAAATTGTTTATTATTGTGCAGCAATTGTGATAAAAACATAGAAAGTAGGTTAGTCCTTTTGCAAATTATTCACTCTTAGTAGAGAACAGAAATGTATGTAACACTTGTAATTCTAGGAATTCATTAAAACTCGACCTCTTTCTTTACGTTTGTATTATTTTCTTTTACTTTTATACAAGTGCTTCTGAAGTGTAAATTGGATTTTACAAAATAACTTTATATTAGTTAAGTACATATTTGTGGAGCAGGGTTGATAATATATGAGGTTTCATTGTTTAAATAAGTACTGTATTTATTATACTGAGCCATTTTAATCTAGTTAGTATTTTTCTCATATTTTTCTATTCATATAATTGTAAAATTCAAAATAAATTATTTTAATAATATTTTGTGTTTTACTTAATACATTGTGAACAGAGTACGCATAACTTATATTTCATTTAATATCCGATTAAATTATTATCTCATTAAAAAAAAACACATTAAATAACGATAAATTATTCCTTAGATCTTTCTCTACAACCGCCAATTTACATATTTTCTTTGAGTCAATATTGAATCAAAATAAATCATTTAATAAATGTTCATCGCGTAATATGTTAAACACTTCATTATATAAGTATTACGAGAATTACCATAAGAATCTAGGTTACTAAATCCCTTATAGGTGAGTCGATTTATGGGACCTTTAGCCTACTACAATATAACCAAATTATCGTATGGACTCATTCTTCGATTGCATCACTGCAGATAGCTTGAGAATCGTTATTTAGAACTTGTTTTGTATTTTAAGAAAAAAAATTTAAGTATGAATTTAAGGTACTCCATCCATACTTATAGGTAGGTACTTATCACTTTATCAGACACTACATAGTATAAAACAAAGTCGCTTTCTCTGTCCCTATGTCCCTTTGTATGCTTAAATCTTTAAAACTACGCAACGGATTTTGATGCGGTTTTTTTTAATAGATAGAGTGATTTAAGAGGAAGGTTTTAGTATATAATTTATTAGGTTTTAGACAAAGCGGGTGAAGCCGCGTGCGGTAAGCTAGTAATATTATAAATGCGAAAGTAACTCTGTCTGTCTGTCTGTTACTCAATCACGCCTAAACTACTATAGATACCAATTTGCATGAAATTTGGTATGGAGATATTTTGATACCCGAGAAAGGACATAGGCTACCTTTTATTGCGATGATTTTAATATGTACCACGGGCGAAGCCGGGGCGGACCACTAGTAGTATATAACTAAGTTACTATAAAGATAACCGATTGACAGAATCTATACCAAAAGTAGGGGATAAACTTCAGAAAAAAAATATCTCAAATTTTACTATTAGCAAGTTAAATGTAAAGAGAATGTGTGTTTTTTAGTTCCAAGTTTCCAACTCTATATAGACCATTTAATAACTTAATAAGCAAAATTTATGTCATAGACGTTTGTTTAATTTAATCAATATACCAATCGCTTATTACGGGAAGCATTAGATTCCTAATTCCTCTTTATATGAAGTAACGAGGTTATAAATTGCATTTAATTTACAAAATTGTAGTTTTTCGCTATATTTATTATCCCACGATGTTCATTATTAAATTGTGACTGATAGTTTTCAATAGGAAAGTTCTCACGATTCATTTATTGAATAAAAAGACAAGAAAACTCTTAAAAGTGCATTACTTGGATTACGCGAGACAATAAACGATTGATCTTCAACGATGTTATTATCTAATAAAATAAAATATATTAATCTAATAGTGAAATTTGTTTTTTTTTTTTTGTTTGAACGCGGTAATCTCAGGAACTGCTGGACCCATTGATTGTTAGTACAATAGTAAATACATACTAAAATAAGATATGATCCTGTTTCTAGCCTTTTGTAGTGTGATTTTTCATAACGCAGTCTTTCAACTTAGGTACCTATTTTTGAAATGTGTGTGAAGTCCCAAGTCCCCGTAGTGGGGTAAGGGGCAGATGCATTATGCATACATCTGTTTCACTGATCGATTTTCTTTAGGGACAAGTAGGTGATCAGCCTTCTGTATCCTACCAGACCAAGACATTTTTTTTCTTCGTCTCCACCGGGAATCGAACCCAGGACCCCTCGGTTCTACGCTCACGCGTCAACTACTGTACCAAGGAGGCGGTCAAATTTTTGAAATAGTATTCTAATATACTTAGCCCTTACGCACTGCGTATGTTAAATGTGAATGAATATAAACTTCCACCCTGGGATAATCTTCGCTAATAATTGATCAACAATACAATATTCACATGGCAATTACGAAAACCGATAAGACTATGCATGTATAATTTTACTGAACTGCAATAGTGTTGCTATAGCTCTAATGAGTGTCACAATTCTCATGATCAGTGCTTTTATTAATTTGTAAACACGGCTTCTTGTACCAGATTACGGTAATTATCTGTTCCTTTTTATATTTGTGCAATGATTGCTTCGTTTATTTCTTGCGATGATGCCATATGTTAGTCGTAATGAACTGCGTCGTTTGCTAAAGAGGTATGATTTATGTCACTTTTCCTGTCTTAAAAGCTCTTTAAACATGTGCAATTGAAATAAATATTTTACCGAGCGTCTTGAGAATACAGAAATTCTTCTATAAGCCTTAATTTCTTCTAACAAAGACACAGTTCTGTCGTGAACGCACAGGTCATCCATCACACTGGCCAAGTTCGGGTTGGCAGATGACACATGTCGAACTTTTAATACTTGGACATGCTAGTTTTTTTCACGCTGTTTTTCTTCACAGATTGATGCATTCTTGATGTCAACGGGTCTCGAACCTCCAACTTTTATTTGAAGTATGAAATCTAAGCACAGACCCATCAGCTTAGCCCATCAGTCACCACTGCTCTATTCAATTTGAGTCTCCATATTTTTAAGTCGGTTTAAAAGCAAATTATTACAGTTACATTTATTCAACGTTCTTTGGAATGATTGTTAAAAGGTGAACACATAGCACTATTAAGAATATTAAGATGTATCTATTTAGATTTTTTTGTGTTTTAATTTTATTACAATTATCCAATACGATTAGGACTGTTTACTTCATATGAGGACTCTAAAGAAACTTACTGCATAGGTTATTGAACAAAGGTTAAAGAAATGGAAAGTTTATTTGTGGGAAAAACGCAATTAACAGGAAACGCTCAATCGTTGGACTGCTAATAAGAAATGACGGTACATCGGTTCGTTGGCATGCCAATTTCCATTTTACATAGACAATGGCTTAGGCTTAACCTAAGTGATATTTAAAAGTAACGGAAGAAATAATTCAAAGATTTTTGTTTCTTCAAGCATTATAAAGATTAATATATTTCAACTGGCAAAAATAACAATCGTTCGTTAATATAACCGTTTATCGAAAGACAAAGAAAATTATTTGACACAATAACTAAAATTCCATGTTTATTTTCTAAAAATTGCATTGTATCCTTCTCACTTGTTTCTACCGGTAAACGCCTATCTAACTTATTTATCAAAATTTATTTATTCGTTTTAACATTAACAAGGTACACGTAACGTAACAAGGTACCTACGGGTAACATGTGCATTAGTTAATATTTTATCGTTGATGAGCTCTAAGCCTTGACTTCCAAGTTCCATCTCGTCCTAAAAACTTCCAAAAAATACAGGCACAGAAGGCTCCTCACACAGGAGTGTCTTTACAGGAGTAAAGAAAAGGGTTTTAATATCAAACAATACAAGGCATCCGCCCGCATAGCTTTAGTGGAGTAGGTAATATAGGAAACGGAATTTCACTTACCGACTTATTTATACCGAGTCTAAATTTCCAAAATGTGTTCTAATTCATCTTGAAGGATAAGATGAACATCTAGTATAATATCCAGTGACACTGTATCAAAAATATGTTGTTACATCTTTATAAATCAAGTGTCCACGGTTTTACTCGCATTGCAGCGCTCCTGTTGGTCTTAGCGTGATGATATATAATGATATATAGCCTATAGCATTCCTCGATAAATGGGCTATCTAACACCGAAATAATTTTTCAAATCGAACCTGTAGTTCCTGAGATTAGCGCATTCAAACAAACAATCAAACTCTACAGCTTTAAATAGATATACATACATATAAGCTTAATAATCGAACATGCTTAGTCAACCTTAACTTAATCATATAAGACTAAAAATCGATCAAAATCAATGATTGCAAAACAAATGATACTACCTTATCATGGTAGGGCGCATTACCATAGGCGACAAGACAAGCATTTGTTTACGCGCATACGTTGATATGTCGCTTGATAGAGTGACTGTGACATTGTGAGACACGTGATTAATATGTGGAAGTTTATTATTTTTGGTAAGTTACTTTTTTAACGAAAACATCCGTAAAGTGTTATAAATCGTCTGGATATTTATGTAGTGATTACTGGTAGATTATGTAATGTTTGCGGGAAATAATGCTAATAAATTCTATTTTAAATTTAATAGGCTTCCCAAACTTAACAATTTAAAAAAATTAATGATATTAATTCAATTGTTTACACCTTCCATTTAAAACGTAACTTTATTTAATATTTATTTAGGCAAATAGTAAACTGCTATCGAATTGGTGGTAACTTTTTTTAATAAAAGTCAATATTAACTGCCTGAAAGTCGTTATTTATAATTATCTACCTACTGAATTCGATCAATATGGATAACGATTAACGATGATTCGAGGCTAAGGCACTCCTGTTTATAAAAGACTAGCTGCTCCGCGCGGTTTCACCCCCGTGGCTCCACTCCTGTTGGTCGTAGCGTGATGATATATTATAGCCTATAACCTTCCTCGATAAATGGGCTATCTAACACCTAAAGAAATTTTCAAATCGGACCAGTAGTTCCCGAGATTAGCGCGTTCAAACAAACAAACTCTTCAGCTTTATAATATTAGTATAGATTCATTAGAATTAGTCCAACTTTTCGGAGCTTATCCAGAACAAACTAAAGAGACGCAAAATTAAAAAGGAGTTAATTTTGACATTGGAAATGGATATACTTACGTAGAATTTTCTATTAATTCAATATTAAAACAATTTGATTATTCCTACGATTTTAATGCATATAGATTATAGATTATACAAACGGCCCGCCCATGAACAAAACAAACAAACTTCAAATTTAGATTATCTATTTTTTTATATAGTACAGATTCACAGTTTCGTTGTCTTTTTCTTTTGTTATTATTTAAAATCAACAGTTCATATTATCAGATTTCACACAGTCATGGATATAGGAGTAACGTCTCATAACAAAAACTTAAAAATTTAAATGTGCAAAAGAAATAAAATGGAATAATCAAACGCGGTTGCTAAGCGCGGTTGATGCTAAGAGTTAATTACCAAATACTATGATTAGTGTTGCCCAAATTCAGTCTTGGTCTTGCAGTCTTGGTCTTGTTCTTGCGTTTTTGCAAGACCAAGACCAAGAACAAGACCGTGTATTTTTAGCAAGACCAAGACCAAGACTGACCGTGCAAGACTTGAGCAAGAACAAGACATAGCCTGCAAGACTCTTGCGTCTTGCAGCTAGGACTTAGCGGCTAGCGCTATTTCACTGAGTAGTTAGGTGTAACAGTTCGGTGTATAGGTAGGTACGCTTAGGAATTCTATGAGACGCAAAAAACTGTATCAAAGAATATGAAAAACTGGACCTATGCGCATTACGACTAATACCATAAATATAGCGATTAAAAAAATATCTATTAAAATCAAACTGAGTGCATGCAAAGTTATGTTTTAACCATCGGCACTTTGATAATGCGGCATCAAAGGTTTTGTACTTACTTCTCAAAGAAAAACAATCGTGGCCGCCAAGCCGAAATCATAACATTTGACACTATTTGATTGCCGCCATAGGGTGTACCTAGGTATACTCATGCAAAATAATTTCGAATTTTTTTAAGAGTACCTACAGGTGTTCCAAAGAATAAATAAGTTTCAGAGTGCTTAGAATGAAAATGAATACATTATACTGATCACGCAAGTATCTTTACTATGGCTATGTTAATTCAAGCTCACAATGTTCCAATTCTATTACGTTTTTCTAAGATTTAAAGTAAACTTTAATAAATAGTAAGAGACTAATAGGTAATTGCAAGACTTGCAAGACTCTTGCTGCAAGACCAAGACCAAGACCAAGACTGGGAGCGCAAGACCAAGACCAAGACCAAGACCAGGTGTATTGGCGCAAGACCAAGACCAAGACTGGCTAAGTCTCGTCTTGTTCTTGCATTTGGGCAACACTAACTATGATCAATATTGGGAGAAGCCTCTGGCTTCTGAGACACAGTTTTTAACTTGTTCGGGAGCCGAAGGATTCATTATTTTGACCTGTAGTTATAATCATTATGTCAATAAAGATTTTTTTTAATTAATAAGTAGATATATAGTAATCAAGAAGCTTACGCAAACGAACTTACCATAGACAATGAAATCTATCAGGAAATTGTGAAAGCTATTGTATAGACCAAGTATAGACCAAGTATAGACCACCAAACATACCATGTTCACCAGTTCACTAAGATAAAAAATTAATGGATATATTTCATCACATCCAACACATCTAATTTCTATAGCCTATTTTGCCTTATTTATCAACATTTCATTCAAAATGACACTGCCTATACGTTTACTATAAAATATGATAATATAAGGTAAGATATCTATAAAAATAATTCATGTGACAGTTATATGGAGGCTCGTTTACATTGCATCACTCGAAGGCGGGAAATGACCACAGATTAGATAATATAAACCATAAATCTCGACCTGAGATGCATAAGGTCGAATGTCGACATCAGAGTAAAATATCTTTATTAAACACTTGACCGTAATTTGAAGCTTACTTATTGAGAAGGCACCTAGCTTTTTCCGCCTATTTTCCCTCTCTTTCTCGTTGTATATATGCTATCTCTCTCGCACAAGGCACACCTCCCACCAGGTGGCGCGGCCGGCGCACGATAATGTGCAGGCGCTAGATCTTCTTCATTGGCGTCTAGCTTCCGCCGCCGGAAGGTTGTGTACCAGACTACAACCTTGGTGCTATTAAGTATAATTGCATATAGCAAGTGTTAAAAGTGTGAAAAAGTGTATCCCGTCGCATCGGTACAGTGAGTTATTTTTACATCTATTCTAATGATATTTTACTTAAAAATGAGTAAAAATATTTTAAATCAACGGTATAACCGTTGGACTATTTAAAATGTTGAAGTTTTTAATGAATCCTTCAGCAATAGTTTATTTTTCAATATGCTTAAATACTTAATAGCATGAATAAATATATTTAATATTAACGATACAACCGTTACATTTTACTTGAAATAGTAACTTTTTCTTTTGAAATATTTTATTTTATTATGCAATATATTTGAAATTAATATTTGAATCTTTGATACTGTGAGTAAAGCAATTTTAACGGATTTACCGTTCGGTTTTACTCGAATCGTTAATATAACTTTTGTAATTATTTGATATTGACTAGATATATCAATTACCCTCTCTCGTATATAGATATTTTTATCATTTTATTTCATTTTTAATAATGTGTTTATATTACAAGGTTACAAGTGAATTTTTCGTGGAAAAATTTCAATTTATAGTATGGATAAATCCAAGGCTAACGCCTATGAGCCAACTCAAAGATTTACAGGCATGCAATCCATTGCTACGACTTTATTACATTGTCGTTATCACTAGGAACGGTTCGGAATTCAAATCATAGTTTATTACTAAAAATTATTGAACGAGATGAGTCAGCTCCAAGAACAAATTATATACTATGTATTAATTGCTGTTAGCGTAATTGCATGAATCACGGCGTGTTAGAACATGTCGGGATATGTTAGAAATTTTACGGGAGTTGGCCGCTTTGAATAATGATTGAATTCGCGCATGTATGTATGTACCACGAATATATCACACATTCAAGACTAGTCTATACGTGTCCTTTTAAGAGTATTTATCTGATCCGTATTTATGTGAAAACTGGCGGTCCGCCCCGGCTTCGCCCGTGGTACATGTTCACGTTTTCTCTACATAGGAACCATCCTCGTACTTCAAGGAATATAATAAGAAATTAAAGAAATCGTTTCAGCTGTTCTAAAGTTGTGCGCTTACCAACACATTTTGGGATTCACTTTTATTTTATATAGTTAGACATATTACACACGGATAATTTGATTGAAAATTACGTTTCCTATGTTTCAAATAATGCAAATTTTTTGGTTAAAACGTGTAAGTACCAAAAATTTTACAATTACATTCTCTGGTTTACCGAATTTGAGCTGAAAGGGACGTTATCGTATAGTTATCGGAATGCCTTAATTAGTAATTAGGTTTAGAGACATTTGTTTCAAAGGATTAACAATTCACTTATTCTAACGTTTTAGAATAATATTATAAACTTGTACACCTTGACAAAAAGTAAAAAATTGCGGGTGAGTGGAGATTATTTTGTGCACTAATATCGTCCTACGACGGTATGGCTGCGTTCGTAAGGAATGTTAACGGATATAAAGCAACTAAATGTGACATCGATTTCATGAACTGAAATGAATATTAATCAAAGTTCATTTTAAAATTTAGTGTAAATGATTTGAATTATGAATTTTGTATTAACTAAATTCCTTTTTTATACATAATGAAAAATTTTCTTTGTCAAATCAATTATTCTTATTTCATCCTGGACAGCTCTCGCTAGCATTGAAAAATAAGTTAAAGGACCTTGTTAATTGTTATATTATTTAAATTAATATTAACTGCTAATTTTTTATTAGCACCTTAAACCTTGATCGGAGCAAAATACATAAATATGTGGCCGCTACTCCTAACAGGGGTTAGCCATGCAACTTATGCAATTACCATCCCTCGTGCAGCCGTCGCTCGCAGGGAAATGGTGCAAATATATATCAGCCCTCGCGGGGCTTTGATTACAACCGTCCATTACGGGGAAATGGTGCAAATATATATCAGCCCTCGCGGGGCTTTGATTACAACCGTCCATTACGGGGAAATGGTGCAAATATATATCAGCCCTCGCGGGGCTTTGATTACAACCGTCCATTACGGGAAACTGTGCAAATATATATCAGGAGCAAATATATATCAGCCCTCGTGGGGCTTTGATTACAACCGTCCCTCACGACGAAATGGAGCAAATATATATATATCAGCCCTCGCGGGGCTTTATAACGGTTGGTGCAAATTTACGAAGGATTGATCAATAAAATGATCATAGATATTTGCTTTCGCCAACAAGGACCCACGAAAGAAGTTTTAGAGGTGACAGTAATGGATCTTCACTCTTATAAGGTAGGTAGAAAAAAGGTTTTTGAAATCTACTTCATAGTGGGACATCTATACAATATAAGTATAGTAATATAACCTACTATACAATGTTAGAGACGTTTAATAATGGGCGCATGAAATTTGAACTTCGTTTTCCTAAAAGGGTACCGCTTACGCTTATTTAATCAGGAAACCATTGGTTTACCAATTATGGAAATTGGATCTGAACAAATTGTATTAACCAATGCAGAGCCTATTCACAACAAAGGAAAGTGAGTCGGATCAAGTATCATCTCGTAGATGATTAGTGGCGATGGTTTCGAGGAAGCCCCTATGTCACCAAACCTTGTGTCAACGCGACGGTATGTTAAGTGTCGTAATTCAATGGCACTAGCCGACCAATTTTCACATAAAAACATCGGAAGAGACCAAAGCGATTGAATATAACAAATGACGATTGATTATGTCTCGTAACTCTTCTAGGTCTTATGACCTCTCATAGGCCTATTTTAGTTACCCGGTCTTGTAGGCAATTTATTCGACTCGCACATCAACCCATTTGGCCTCATTATGGCACCCATGAGGTTTCTTCAGGGGTCAAACAATAAATCGCTGAAGGACTAGGATAATCATTTGCTTCGACAGTTTCTTGTTATTCCACCAGGATTATTATATATGATAAACGTTGATACACCTATCAACGTAAACGAGTGCTGTGATTACTGATGGTTGATTTACTTAGGATAGAGGATAAATAACGGAAAGTCAATCTTTCCAAACAAAAGCCTCGTGTAATAAGACATTACTTGGAACCCCTACCCTTCACGAGAAAGCTCTGCCAAAAGACTTCTCATTTCTTTGATTTGAAGAGGGGGGGGGGGTGCAATAAATGCAATGCAATACAGACTATATATACTACTAGACTATGCATTTAAAACATTACCAAGTCTGGTAAGCGAACTAAACATTGCTAGTTTAGTTCTTGCTATATCGCTGTCCGTGCCTGCTTCTCGTGGTTACGGGCGAATTAAGTTTGTCTGTAGTCATATATACAATGCTATACAGAGGATATACTGTATTTAAAATATGACATAGTCAGGTAAGCGAACTAAACTGCTAGTTTAGTTCTTGCTATGTCGCTGTCCGTGGCTGCCTCTCGTGGTTACGGATGAATAAACTAATGTCCTATCTTCGCATCCAAAACCAACTGTCCTCTCATAATCTTAACACAGATTCTTTCGACACAGCTCTCCACGAGCTCAGTTTTTCAATTTTGCACTCGCAGAACTGCGGACAACACATGAGCAATGCCTCCATTGGTAGCAGTTACAATCAAGGGGTAGCTAAAGTAAGCTAGCCATATTAGGGACGTTGGAACAACCGACCATATACAGGGCAACTTTCTTTGTCTAGTGTGTTGCTTAGACTGTCGTAGGCTTCCTAGTTCCTACGCAACAAAGATGGAATCAGATCTGCACCCTTAATGCAGTTAATCGAAAGGAGATACTTTCAGACGATGATAGTATTCAAAAATCCACCATATTCCTGAACATAATAAAAATAAGTAGCATAGTTAAGCTAATAGTCTCTCTTGCCATTGGCCTGTAGCAGAATTCCTCGGCGATAGATTTGTTTTCGTTAGAGCGAGTAAGGGTTGTTGAGATATGAGAAACCCTAGTCAGTTCGAGGCCTGAACAACGTGTAAGCATACCGCTATTTCAGTAGTAGTAGCACCGATAGGGACGAAGGAATTCTGGAAAGCAGAACTGAAGACCCGGTCAACAGCACCATCCACCTAATAGACAGTGTTCAGTGCTGCACCACTAGTCTGCAAAATGACTCTGAAGGTGACAAGGTGACAAATGTGGAGAAAGTCAAATGATATAGTCTGAATAAAAATCCTCTTTGCCTCCGTCTATCCAAAACACATACGGAGTAGCTAGTAGTAGTTGGTTGAACCGGATAAATTTGGCTCATTTCCTATCTGTTGACGGCCTAGTGTTATACATAAACGGCCTTACTAATAAAAAGTTAAACAATGGATAAATTTCTACCATTTTATACAATAGCTGTGTCCTGCTCTTGCTCACATGAAACGTCAATCATAAAAACAAGACAGGTTATTGCAATGACTGATCCATTGCATAGCGAACGGGTAACATTTTATTAGTAAGGCCGAAACACTATTATTATAAATAAATCTGTGGTCACGTTATGTAACCCCGAGACTTTCGGTAAATAAGTTCTGATGCAAGTCATAATATTATATCTTAAAATCAATTTTATTAAAACAAACGTATTTAGCTGTAGTAATAGCACGTTTGGGACACAGATGAGCTCTTATGTTTTTAGTCTCTAACTCCTTTGAGTTCAGTTATCATAAACATAATATAGTGTTATTATAAATATATCAGTATTTGTTTCCAGTACATATACAGCAACCATTTTAGCGTAGAAGTAGAAAGTAAGAGTATTATTATTTGGTATTCTTGCCTCATCGGTGATCGGCTGTTGCTTAATTTTGTAAGCATCATCTAGTCTAATAGTACTTATGATGAAACTTACGCTAAAGTAACTTTATTTTTCAAGCCCAAAAGATTAACTAAGGTACGCTTGAAACAAATTCATAAGTTCTAATACTTTTAATCATTATGATTAATTTTTTGGTTCTTATTTGATTAACTTTTCTTCTGGAATTGTTAAAATATTATAGATAATAAAAATTTGTGTGATTTATTGTTATACTATTGGCACACCTTACTATTACAAATAAAGTAATAAGTAATTACTTATGTATTCAAATTCACATTGGCGTCCATATATTATACACCAGGTGGGTAACAAACGGGTCTCAATAAGTAAGCTTCAAATTACGGTCAAGTGTTTAATAGCTGTGTTTTACCTGAAAATAAAACACATATTAAATACTTACCTATATTTGAAGCTTACACTTAACGTCCACCTGTTGAGGATTTCGACTCAATGAAGAAGATCTAGCGCCTGCACATTATCGTGCGCCGGCCGCGCCACCTGGTGGGAGGTGTGCCTTGTGCGAGAGAGATAGCATATATACAACGAGAAAGAGAGGGAAAATAGGCGGAAAAAGCTAGGTGCCTTCTCAATAAGTAAGCTTCAAATATAGGTAAGTATTTAATATGTGTTTTATTTTCAGGTAAAACACAGCTATTAGTCAACTGAAACCAGTATCTCGCGCTCTTTCTATGCATATAACAATCATAATTCCAGCTCTTTTTGTTCTGATAATAATACAAAAGCATAAGGTCGAATCTCTCGAATTTCCAAATTTATATTGTGGAATAAGGCTTAATAGCAAGTACAGTATTTATTCTTAAAATTTTGGTTTAATTGGAAAGTCGAATATTGACTTCAGCTTTTATGCTTTTAAATTATTTTATGCGTAACGAAGGGACAATTTTGTCATTCGACTTTATCCTACAAGGATTGTTGGCAAAAATAATACGTAATGTCAGATAGAACTTTATGCTTCTTGAAATTAAATAATTGGGATGTCGTACCTTGAGATATAGTGTTATGTCCGAAATTTTATTTGTTTGGTTAAGGTCTACAAACATAAATTAGTCCTTATGCCTTAAAAAAGTGCTACTTTATCGTTGTAAAAAAATGCCTATGTGAAGAAGAAACACTATTCCATTGACTTTGTGACCGCACACCGACGCGATAGAATGACATCGGACATTATCGCCGGTCACTCGGCCGTTTTTGGCGCCACAATGGTTTGACCTATCAGCGCATAGCACCGAACGGGTGCGGGGTGGCGCGTGCGTTCTGTTTACAAGCAAAGACAGCAAGTCTTGTTACTCGCGCGCGAGTTGTTATTATTGTGCCGAATTATTACTTCTGATTTATTTAATTGCTTGTGGGTGAATTAGTGGTGACTATTCAAGGATTTTAAGTACTTATTAAGTACTAAGCAATGGATGGCGAAGATCAGGTGAGTACAAAACCTATAAATAGGTATCTACAGATTTTATATCGTCAAGTCCTTTGGTGTGCATTAGTGATATTTTATCGGTTATAGTAGGTACTCATTTAAATAATTATGTTGTGAATTTAGGTTACATATGTATTATTTTTTTCAGGATGTTATGTTCACCCAATTACTCAATAAACGACGCAAACTAGTCAATCTTCGAAATTTGATTAATTCCCGTAGTAAAGAAGCTAAAGCTAGCGATACAGGTGCTTCAGTGCCCGGTAAGTTAATTTCATACATTTCTACTTGTTTTAGAAGTAAATCGGTATAAATGTAGGTATGTAAATTATAATCAAATTGTTTTGTTTTATCAGAGGACGACATACGAAATATATACGAGAATCCAATTGCAGGGCCAAGTTATTGTCATGAGAAGACAAAACATGAAGTCAATGCGCATATATTTGAAAGTGATTGTTTAGGTAAATACTTTTACTTACCTTTACATCTTGTTTTAGGAATGTAACCAAACAATCTGTCTAGCTTTTCTTCCAACATGTTGGATTCGACTTCCAGTATAATAACTAACTGTACCTACCTTCTAACACTATGCCTACAGAACAAAAAAAAAAAAATATTTTCATTTCATTTACTTAAGTTATGTTGAAAATATTGGTTGTGCTTACGTAAAGTAAGTTTATTGTGTTACAGATCCTGGCCAAGAATTTTCCGATTATGATAGTGATGACAGCGTTAAAGACAAGACTTACGAACCACATGAAGATCTTTCGGATGGCAGCTACGTCAGTGGTTCGCCAGAAAAAGTCTTAGCTCTATCGAGGTGTTTGAAGGTGAAAAGAAAGCTTTCTTTTTCGGAAAAATCGCCTGAAAGGCAAGCTAAAGTGAGAAATAATGAAGATATTAATTTAATTACTTTAGACGATCTTCTAAGTCCACGAAAAAATATTATATCTGCAACTTCAGTTTTCAATGAAAGTCCTAAAGAAAACGATCGTTGCTTTGCTGCAACAGCTCAACAAACAATTCTTTCTGTATATCCGTCGGTAGATAACCTTAATGAATCTTCGGTATTTGATCAAGATAGTCTTAAAAGTACGAATTCAAATAACATGATGTTGATTCAAGTAAGGGCGAGTACATCTGATTATAAGAATGATCACATTGAAAACCGTAATTTAACAGACAGAGACCATACTACAGGCTTGTTAATTGTACCCCATTTTGATGAAAGTGTTAATATTTCTGATACTACTATGAATGAAGATATAGTTAACTCGAACCGAATTATGGTCGCAGATAAGAATGGGAATGTTTATATACCAGATGACCGACAAATAAGAAATAATGAAAACATACAGCAGATCGTACAGCAGTCCCTTCAAAATCTAACACAAGAAAGAAAGTTAAAAACGTAACTAAATGGAAAAGAGTTGCGGCTAAAATTGCAAGACTAAAAGGTTCTCCCTATCATTCAACTGTAGCAAAAAAAAACCCTGAAATAGACGGTCGTGAAATGAAACCTCCATGTAAGTGTAAATCTAAATGTTACGAAAAAGTGCCTAATGAAACAAGAATACAAATATTTGATGAATTTTGGAAAAAATGCAGCAGTTGGGATCAACGTCGCCAGTTTATAGCCTCTAACGTCACAAAAAAACAAAAACACACAATGAGAACGACTGGGAACTTAGATACTGACCGAAGGAAGTTTACATACGAATATAGACTTATTGTAAATTCTAAGAGCGAAAAAATATGCCGGAATATGTTTCTTCACACGCTATCTATAGGAGAAAAGTTTGTTAAGGTGAGTTTGGAGAAACAGCTCGATGGAGGGTTGGTAGCTCCAGATCAGAGGGGAAAGCATATTCCTGGTAATAAAACTTCAGATGTGGTAGTGCAATCAGTGATGGATCATATTAAGTCATATCCATGTTATGAGAGTCATTATTCACGACAAAAGAGCGGACGCAAATTTTTGGGACCGGACTTGAATATCCCTACTATGTATAAACAGTATAGAGAAAGAATGGAATCTACAGAGATCGCTCCAAATTTGGTAGCCAAAGAATGGTTGTATCGAAACATTTTCAACACCAAATTCAATTTAAGCTTCAAACTACCGTCGATCGACACATGTGATGATTGCGATGCATTTGAGAGAAAACTGTTAGATGTTGTGGATGAAGAGCTGAAACAAAAGATAGAAAAAGAAAAGGACATTCATGCTAAAACTGCTGAAGAAAGATATAACTTGAAGAGAAATGACAAAAAGGAAGCAGAATCAAGTTCAGGCGAAAAAAAAGTATTGATGTTTGATTTGCAGAAGTGTTTGGCTACACCGAATTTAACTAATAGTAAATCTTTTTATCTACGAAAGCTTTGGACACTAAATTTGACAATATTTGATTCTACAGCTAATAGAGCTGCAAACATGTTATGGTCTGAAAATATAGGTGGCAGAGGAGGAAACGAGATAGCGTCTTGCCTCATTCGATGGGTTGAAGAAAATTATGAAAATCTTACTAACGTGAGGGAATTAACTCTGTGGTCTGATAACTGTGCGGGCCAAAACCGTAATTTGATGGTCGTGATGGCTTACATGTGGATATTGCACAAACATCCCCAGCTGAAAATAATAAACCACAAATTTATGCTGAAGGGTCATACACACATGGAAGTCGATCAAATTCACTCACAAATCGAAAAAAAGAAAAAACAATTGAAAACAATGCAGATTGCGATACCTCGAGACTGGTCTCAGTTTATTCGAACTTGTGGAGGAAGGAGAACTTTCAACGTCTATGATATGCAGCTTCATAATTTTAAAGACGTTACATCTTTATATAAGAAAAATGGTCCTTTTGTTTTCAGAAAGAAGAATAAAGATGGTAAAGATTTCAAAATTTCAGAATGTGTTTGGCTTCAAGTCAAACAAGACCAGCCCGGAAAGTTATTTTACAAACATAAATTTGAAGAAGATTTTACGGAAATATCTTTGATCAGAAATGCTTCCAAGCAAATTCAGTTCCCTGAAAATTTACCTGTTGTTAGTCAAACTGAAAAGCCAATATCAACGGCGAAATACAACGATTTAATGAGTCTTTTACAGTGGATTCCACAGGAATTCCACAACTATTATAAACAATTAAAGCATTCAGAGTGTCAGGCAGATTTTCCTGAAGAAGATTAAATTTGTTAAAGTTTTTTTATTTTATTTTGTTAATTACGACCTTATGTACTTAATAATAAATTCATTTAAATGCCTCATAAATAGATACATGATAAGATCGGACGTAACTAAATTTCTATTTTTAGCCAATCATAACGTTACATCTTTTATTAGAGCTTAAAATACGAATAGAATTTACTAAAAAATTGCAGGCATAAAGTTGTATCAGTAAATATAATTAAAAGCATTCGTCGTTTAATAACTGTGTACAAGCATAAGGTTGGATGTCGCTGAAAAAATGTTTTTGAAAAATAAAATATTTTTATTTTACTGTGATTGGTTTTATTACTATACTGATACAAACTTAGATAACTTATCTAAAATATTATACTATTTTTGTTAGCCTACTCGATAATAAACAAAAGTTATGACACGATTGTGTCAATACTTTTCTTTTGGCTCTCCTCTAAACTTGTAAAATTCCACATCAGACCTAATGCGTCTCAGGTCGAGAAATATTTGTTTAAATGCAAATGATTATAATAGGTGCGTGCTTTTAACAAAGATATTAATAAAACGAAACCGCAAACATAATTTATGACTTTAAATGTTCTAAATTATGTTCAAATTAATTTATTAATATTTTATAGTGAGTAATAAAACTTTAATAAATCAAAATACATATTTCGATTAGACGTTGAAGGCCCATTTCTTAATTGTGATTACAAATCATAATAGAGACTGACATTATTTTAAAATTCTTTTTATCTGTTACCTACATTTATTTTAATTCAACAAGTTAGCCAGTTCGTAGACAGAAATTTGGTTAGAATTTAAATAATAAAAATCCGCATCTTCTCTATCTTTCTTGTAAGAATTTTAAAATTTTATTTCAAGATTCTTGCTTATTCTTCTTCGTTTCGTTTTTCGTAAGAATTTACATTACTGTAACATCTGATTATAATATAGGTTAAAATCATTTTAAACAGATTTTGCTATTGTTCTTTGATATATCATATACTAACTTTGCACCCGCGGCTTCGCCCGCGCAGTCAAAGAAAAACCCGCATAGTTCCCGTTCCCGTGGGATTTCCGGGATTGCGTCATTTTCCCGGGATAAAAAGAAGCCTATGTCCTTTCTCGGGTATCAAAATATATGTATACCAAATTTCATGAAAATTGGTTCAGTAGTTTAGGCGTGATTGAGTTACAGACAGACAGACAGAGTTACTTTCGCATTTATAATATTAGTATAGATGTAATATAATATTTTTTTATTATTAAATAACTGCGGAAATAAATGCAATGTTGGTTCTTAGCTTAACATTTGGCAATTCATTTTTATATTTATAAATGTTGTGTACAGCTGCAAGCTTTTGTAGAGATAATAATTATTAACGTCTCCTATAACACGAATTGCTGCACAGATGCGAATTGGCACGAAGCTTCCTGAAAAGGGAGAGGAATAAAATTAAATAAGGAATAAAGATACAATTTTTTTTTCAAGTATTTCTATCTATTTATCCAGATATTATTTCTCTAAAACAATAACATTCATTCAATAAATGATTTGGACCAACATACGTCTTTTTAAAATTGGTAAGATAATTAATAAAATTGGCTGAAACATGACACAGGTATTATAATAGGTACCTATAGGTAGGTAAAGACGGTTTACGTAAATCTTTTGCTTACAAACTCAGCTGATAATCAATAATGTAGTACTTGAGTGAAGGATAGGGCTCTATCATTGGATAATAAATTAAACAATTAGTTTAATTTTCCGATTGTCTTTAAATTCTACGAGTTGTCGGTTGCATTGACACGCTTTTTCTACCAGGTTTCTGTCAACGTAACAAAAACTGTGAGAATTGTCCTCTAGTACAGTTTGCAACATAATATTATTGTTCAGGAAAAATATAGTTTTAATTGTAAGAAAGTTTATGTCGTTCGAGTCATTGTTTCTATCCTTGCACATTGTATTATCGAAAATGTACGATTTTATTGTGCGTGGATACTTACCTACTTCACACGAATTGAGTTGTGAGCTATAGGTATTAGGTGGGTATTAGGTACCAAAAGTTCTCTCACGTTAATTCTATGTTAAGTACTATATATTTTGTCACTACTCTCATTGATTTTGCGAGAAAGTAATAACGATACAAGAAAAATATAATATTTAGAACTACATTTTGTTTGCTTCCTATACTATGACGGTTATTTACGCAAAAGAATGGAAAAAAATAGTTATCAGTACAAATTACGACGCGCCAAAACTGTCGAAAATTATTCAGAATATTACAATTAAGAAATATTTTACACTCCAGTTTCTCTATTTTTAAAAAGGTATATTTAATTCTCACGCCCTAATATTTAATGACAACACGAATCCATAAAACGTTTTGCAAAAAATGTATATAATAAATTTTCTTTATTTCATAGCAAGCTGCATCCCATGGGTGACGTCACAATTCAATCAACGTGACCATGACCAATCTTGGAAGATCAAATTAGCAGTGCCTGGAGCGCCAGGCGGGGACTACCCCACCCTAAGCACTATACCACGAACCTCCTTCACTTGCGCGGGAAAAGCACCAGGTTAGACATTATAATGATAATTTAATATGAATTTTATCTATTTGAAAGAAAGAAAGAAAATTTATAAGCTGGATTTTTTTTAAGTATTTTGGACTAATTTGAACATCACTCCGCGAATCGCATTCAGTATTTTTGAATGATTGCTTTGATTCGTTCTTTTTTATTTTTCCTTATACTCTAATATAATCAATATCAATAAATGCTAATTATGTTTTTAGGTTATTATGCTGATCAAGAAGCGAACTGTCAAGTATTCAAAGTGTGTACCTCAGGAGCTACGTATGGATTCCAATCATTTTTATGTCCTAATGGAACATTATTTAATCAAGCCGTTTTCGTTTGTGATTGGTGGATGAATGTCAACTGTGGAAAATCTCAAGAATTCATTAACAAAAATCCACGCTTTGGAAAAATTCAATTAGGACCACAGTTAATACAGGACGTTAAGAAAATGATTACCCATCCTATGAGAAATCCATACAACTCAGGTTTCCTACGAAATAATTTAGTTGTCATGCAGGAATACAAACCCCCCACAGAACAATTTTATCCCAATGGAGCAATTATATCCAACCAAAATAATAATAAAAATAATATATATGTACCATATAAATCACAATACAGAAATATTCAATCAAGTATAGAAAACACAAACGATATAAACTTTGCAGCATCTACCGCTGCACCACAATACTTTTCCAACTTTAACTCAATTCAGAATACACCAACAAAACAGTATGTTGACTATCAAAGAACTCAAAACGCAAAAATAAATACTATTCAAAACGGCCGCAACGGCTACTTACTACAGGGACAAAAGGAACCAACACCTCAGCTAAATTTCCAGAAGTTACAAGCACAAAAGACTATACAAGGACAATATAACTTCAACTTCAATGGCAATATACAAACAAAACAAAAAGATTATTCATTTAACAAATTGAATCAAGGAAAGCCTCCTGCCACCCAACAAATAAGTCAACCACCAAGCTTTAACAACAACAATGGTGTTTCAACAAAAACAGAGGCAAAACAAAACTTGGTAAGTACAGAAGCCACACCAACTATTATATCAAAAACAATAGCTTTCAAAACAATATTACCTGGTGAAAAACCTGGGCGCCCGAAATCTAGAATCACATTTAAAACATGGATCCTTAAACCAAAAAATGCAAAGCTGATTGTAGAAAATACTTCGTATACTACACCCAAATCTCGCGTTTATAAATCCATCCCCCAAAATAAGTCAGAAAAGTTGTCATCATCAGTTGAACCCACAGTTGAACCTTATGTTTATGATGTCCCACAAAATAGTCTTGATCTTACCGATAAAAATAACTTGTACTTTTACAATCAGCCTACCACTTCAAATCTTATTGCAACTACTCCTAATTACAATTCACGTTATGATTTACCTACCACATTTCGTCCTACGTTATCCAGCAGAATATATTTGACACCACTTCCAGATGCAACTATAGCAACAACACCGTCTGAATCTCTTTATGAATCACCATCGACTTATGCCTCAATTAGTAACACATATATTCCACCTATTGAATCCGAAAAATTGTCTCGACAATATTTATCTCCAGTATTTGAATCACAACAATTACAATTAAAGAAAAATGCACGATTAACGACAGCATCCTCGTCTGCATCTCCACTATTTGAAATATTTAGTAATAAAAATAATCGTAGGCCCCCCGTAGGCGTAACAAAACAGACGCAAATTAATACTAATAATAATAACGTAAAATTTACTGATGTTCCTACAGAAGAAAAAGTAGCCACATCAATTAATAATATAATAAAAAATACTTTTAATGTGCCACAGTCCACGAAAAAGCAAATATCTCAATATAAACAATCGAATAGCATTAACCAAAATGTATTAGGAACTCAAAGATATACCGGTAGCAAAGAGGAACTAACTTCTGAATTTCCTTTTGTTAAAACAAAAAGTGCAAAGATAGTGGCAAGTCCGTCAACAGACTTACAACCACCTATAGAAAACGTTCAAAGTTATGTATCATCGAATAAATTTTCCAATTTACCTTACTATAAAGAGCCCACTAACACCATTGAGAGGACTGTTTCAATAAAAATAACATTACCCGAAAGAATTGCAAAATATTTGTTTAGGAATGACAGTCAAACTACATCCGACGATGTAGAAATCCTTAATACTGGAAGTAGTAATTATTTAGTATATGCAAATAATTTACCGTCAAATTCTGGTTCTTCACCAATTCCTATTGGAAAATTATCATTAATTAAAAATTCTAATCTTTCAAATTCACAGGATTTGGTGTTTTCGTTTTTGGCTGACTCTTTAAATGCTGCGAAAGAATACAGCAACATAGCAAAACAGAACATACAATCTTCTACAAATACACCACCGAACAATTTGAGAAACAACGACGATCAACGAATTTCTAACAAAATATCACAGTTAACATCATCACAATTCGTAAGGAATAATAATGCGATAAGAAATAACAATATACAACAACTTTCACCTCAATCTCAAGATATTTCTAGAAATAAAGAATCTTCACAATTCACCAGTAACCGACAACAACAGCAACAAGGATTCCAACAACCAAAACTTCAGCAAATAACAACACCTTCACAACCTTTTATTCAAAATCAACTACAGGCTGCACGAATTCAAGATCCCAGAAACAATATTCAAAACGCTCAAAATCAAAACATATACAGTGGTCAATTATATCAACATCCCGTTCCTGAAGTCACCCGAGATTATTACAATTCACCAAACAATCAATTGAAACAGCAAAATAATGACTTTGAAATCATTCCATCACAACAGATACCGTTTTCATACCAACAAAATTCTAATAATCAGGAATCATCCAGTGAACAAAACAGTATACATACTAAAGAATTAAAAGATTTAATTCAATCTGGAAATGGAATAACAGCGCAGTTGCAAGATAGCATTGTAGGAACACTACCTCATCCAATAGAAAGTGATAAATTGTTAACATATAAAAAAGACCAATCGTATTACATATTCTCACAATTAAATAATAACGACCATGAAAATAATCAAATAAATAACGAAAAATCGAAAGATAAATCGAATGCAGCATTGCAATTCATTCCATCAGTTGCATTTAAGCTAAATGATGTAAATGAACAGCAAAACTTTTTAAATAGATTTAACTTAAATGATTTTGGTGTGCCTCAAGGATCAGTTAATGGTTACAGAAATCCAAATCAAAGACAAGACATCAGCACTAATATAGACTATACAGTAAATCATCCTAACTTTGGCGATAGAATTAATAAAGTTGATACATTGTATGATGGGTCATCTTCATACAACGCTCCTCAAACCTCATATAATTATGAAAGGCCACAGCAATTAATAGATAATAATCAAAATTCCAAAATAGAAGATTTAGATAGTAATGAACCCAATGGTTATCCCAAAACGTCTCCACTAAGAAAATTTAACACGTAAAGGTCCCCTTAACGTAGTATTTAGTAATGTAAATTTAAGAAGTCCAATTAAGGCTAAGGTA
Source organism: Colias croceus (assembly GCF_905220415.1). Taxonomy (NCBI): domain Eukaryota; kingdom Metazoa; phylum Arthropoda; class Insecta; order Lepidoptera; family Pieridae; genus Colias; species Colias croceus. The sequence goes on from NC_059553.1 coordinate 8,245,562, forward strand.
TTTATAAGGAAATATTATTTATGTTATGTTAACGATGTAAGTTCAAATATTTACATTATTGTGAAGATAACTTGTATGTATAATAAGGTTAATAATAAAAACTGTGAATTTAACGTGTAATAAAATATATTGAAGAGTCGTTGTCCGTCAGTTTTTTTTCCCATATTATCTTATAATAATATAACATTTACCTATTAAAATAAATCATGAAGGTATTGAAAAAAAAGATTAATGGCGCTACCTGATAATTAACACCTCACATTATGTTTATTAATAATCTGATAAATAAACATATTATGTGATGTTATGTGAGTGATAATTCTTACAATTCAATCTTTTTCAACACGGAATGAAACAATTGACCGCTATAACCTTAGCTTTAACATTGTCATAATCATTTTCCAAAAAAGGTCACTGACATTTGTGAGGTGAGAGCAAGGTGGGTGATTTCAATCCATATTCTAAAATGAGATCAAATAACAACAATTTGATATCGAACACATAAATAATGACGTCAATCGGATGTTAACCCACCAAGGAGTAGAATAACAATAAAAGATTTATTTATGAGTGTGGGCGTGTGTGACGATCAAACACGCCCACACTCATAAATATTTTATCAAAAGACCCCTAAAGAGTTGGAGAAAAATTAATAATTCAAGATAAAAATATTATTTTTGATACATACATACATAATATTTATGATTGTAATTGATTAAATACCTATTAGATAAAAATATACACAGACTGGTTATACATTTTCATTTGTTAATAGTTAATTTAATAGTGATTTAATATAATTTTCCAATGACAACACAAAATATTATAGTATTTAAAAAAAGTCCAAAGAGGTTACATAATATTTACAAATATCATTTTTATAATTTGAAGTATACTGTCCCGCTCTTTTTTTAAAAAGCGCGGGAATGGTTGCATTTCGAACGTATCAAATACAGACGTTGCCATGACAACGGTATATATATTAAAACTCAGTTGTTTTGTAAATAAATGCGTAGAAACGAACATTGTTAATGTTTGCTAAAATGTTTAAATGATTAGTTTTAGGCCAAAATGTTGTCTAAATAATAGAAACAGTTGGATTCAGTTATTTTAATTACATGTAAGTTGCTTATTTTTATTAAAAGGTAGTAACTACACCTAAATCTAACATGCTCACCTACAAAATAATCTAGCTTGTTTACTGTGTTGCACAGAATATTATCAATATATTATGTTTTAAAATGAATAACTTACAAAATTACATAAATCACATTATAGAAAGTTATAAATTATGTTAAATTAGTCTTTTTCAAGTTAACTACGAAATGTTCAACTGGTCGGGGCGTTAAATATTTTATCGTTATAAATTTAAATGTAACCACAGAACAATACTGAATTAAACAGTTTATAGTTTCCTAAATAAACAGCTAATATTATATTATTATGTAGTTCAATTTATTAGTGAAACTAAGCAAGGAAAGTATGGAACTAAGCAAGGAGAGTTTTCTTTATCCTCCATAACTACCATCTATAATTTATTTTTTCTTACTCCATAATAATTTCCGCAGTTCTGAAACATAAATGAAGAATTATATCTAATCTAATGAAGAAACTACTTAGTATTTTAATATTTTCAATATTGCTATTTTATTCTAATTCGGAAATCATTTTTTTTATTGTTTTCATTAATAAAAACAAGCCGCTCAAATAATCTGTTTTTTTTTTCTTTAAGAAATCTTGCTTGATAATAATCACTAAAAGAGAATTATGCAATTTGATGCAGTTGTTCAAATGTTAGGCGCGTAGTTTTAAATTATTCCATTTTTATTAGTTACTAACTGTGCTCTGCTGTTTTTACCCGCATTGCTCAACCCCTATTGATCTAAGCGTGATGATATTTTATAGCCTATAGCCTTCCTCGATTACTGGGCTATCTACTTAACACCGAAATAATTTTTCAAATTCACAAAACAACCTAAACACCGTTAACCACCCTTAAGTTATAAATAAGCATAAGAGATTACCGACTTTAAGTCGTAAATTCAATCGCAGTTAATATTCATAAAATGTTTCTAACGCCTAGCGTTATTATCAATGTTCGTTGCAAATGCAAGTGATCAGAGGGAAACGGCAGTTCTTATGTCTATCTATCATCAAGCTCTGTATTGAAATGTATAAAACACACAGGAACCAAAATGTCCAGTGAATCAGACAAGCATTCTTCCATGGAAGAACCTCTCTACGATCTAGACATACGATCTGACCCTCGCGTGCAATGGATCAAGGAACGTATCCTCAAATTTATTGGCATGAACGATGAGGACCTATTCTATAATATGCTGGACGAGGGCGATGCTAAGCAGAAACTGATGACATTCATTATGGCTCCAGTGTTGCCAAATGAACTGGGACTTGACAAGAAGACGTTTTATGTGTCTAAAATTATTGTGGACAAGCTCATTCATGAGGATAAGGAGTTTACTGAGTGGAGTAAGTATAACATATTATTGTATTTGGCACCTTTGTTGCGATTGCCGCATATTGTTCTATTTTTCGTGAATGTCGAGGTATATTTTAAAGAACGTTTTATTTTTTCATATTTGATACAATGTAATACTATTTAAAATTATAATTTCATGTACTAGGGGTAGTTCCACCCCCACCACCGCCTCCGCCACCACCGCCAAAGAAGAAGAAAGGCAAAAAGGGCAAAGGAGCATCCGAAGCTGAACCAGAACCGGAGCCGGAAGTAACCGCGAAGAGCATGAAAAGTATGAAAAGTATGAAGAGTATGAAAAGCATGAAAAGTATGAAAAGCATGAAAAGTATGAAAAGCATGAAAAGTATGAAACATTTTGCAGGTAAATGCTTTATAAGATATATATCTATAACGGACGAACAAAATATGTAATATTTACTTATTTTAATGCACGATAATCTCGTCCTATAAAAGTTTGCCTTTAAAAAGTCAAATGAATTATAATTTAATGTAACGCTTGCAGAGGAAGCCGAAGAATTGGAAAAGGAAGAGATAGAAACAGTGGCTGCTGTAACTGAAGTCAGTGAGAGTGAAATGGAAACGAAAACATCAATAGATTTACGTCTAGAGGAAGAAGAAATGCCACTTGTAGCCGAGGATTCATATACCTTCCCGCCACGTAAGTATTTATAAACTAAATAATAAGAAATATGTGATGAAACATATTATTCACTTTTGGTATTTTTTCAGCACCGGAGGATCTTGATCCAGAAATTGATGGAACATTAGAATTTTACACAGTTATTGTAAGTATTTGAGAGTTATAGATGTTGCCAAATTCGCATCGAACTGTGATGTCAAGCCTTATAATTTAATAATACCTGATAATAATTTAGCAAACAAAAATAATATGCTATACGGTTGAACCTTAAAAAAAATCACTGTATACAAACCAAGACATACAAAACAAGACAAACAATTTTTATTACTTTGTTTATTACTTTTACAGAGATCAGTACCACGTATAATTCAATATCCAAAACTAGTTCCAATATTCGGAGCTTTCACTCCACAAGTGGCGAATCGCAATCGTCGATACATATATTTTGTGCGGCAAACTCAAGAGGAGATACCGCTTCTTGAAACAGAAAGACTCACAAAGTTGAAAATGTCAGAATATATTTTGTTGGGTTCAGTTAATGGAAAGGTTTTGATGAGTTTGGGATTACAGTTGAAAGAGGTTTGTGACGTTATTATAATTTTGATTGTCTGTGAGGTTTATAAAGATATAAACATGGTTTAGTGGTGTTTCTATCTTAAATACTTTTAAGTACGAAAAAAATAGTTCAGATAGCTTTAGAATTGCAAAATAGTTTACACTAAACTAATAATCCTAATTTAAAATTATGATTTATTTGAAAAGGAGTGTTCTTCTTCAGGCATACATACCACTATTCGAGAGGCAATTTCGAGAAATAAGCACAATGAATGCGCAATCCTCGCACGCCATGCTGTCCAGGCAAATATCATTTGCTGGCGAACACCATAAAATGGATGAAACTGCATCTGATGTAAGATCACATTGATTGTTATGTTGAATATAGAATTCCAAATTAAAATCTAGATCCATTTTATATTTTACATTTCTTTATTGCGCAGGTTAATTATCTGCGGCCTTCGGATTACAGAAGGATGTCTAATATTGCTCGAGGAGAAAATGCGGAAAGGCGGTAAGAATAAGTCTGTAGTTATTAGAATTCACTCCTTTATCAACTAAACTCCTATTTTTAAGATTTAAATTTTAAGAGTAAAGTTTTACAGAATAACATTACTTTATAAACTCATTTACGGTGTGTTTATTATGTTCTTATATCTTCCAGAATGAAAAATATGCGTTCTGAATCCTTTACACATACTCATAAACATAGTATAACAAGGCCAACATCTTCAATTACAGCACATGTAAGTTAATTATTTATTCAAATTGTTACCACCTTTGTATTTTGAAACTCTATGTCAACTATTATTTAACTATATTTCCTAATATGTATAAAAGAAGATACTTATCTTTTAAAACAATACAAATTTTATATTTTTTACCGAAATTAGTTATTATAATAGCTTTCAATTTAAACATAATATTAATATTTAATATTTGTTTCAATTGATCAGATGACGTCATCACTGGATATACCATTGACGAAAACAGCTAAAAGCTCACAGAAAGCGGACAAGCAAAAGACTACGGCGGAAGAAGTTATCTCTGATATAAGCGAACTCGTTTCTATTGTTGATTGGTAAATAAAAGTATTTTTTTTAAGTAATGTTAAAATATACTCAAATTCTGTGAAAATCTGACGTAATTTATCTCAGTCAGTGACGACAAAGTTAGATCTAGTATTTACCTTGTTTTTAAAGACTTAGGTGATATAAGCGAAGATTCTGTTGCTTAAACAATTGAAGATATTGACGATTCACAATATTTAGCGAATTTCAGGACAATAGAACACATAGAGGGTGAGATACAACTGCCAATGCCAAATATACCAGCACTAACAGAGCCGCATGCGCATATCGATGTTAATGATCCGGAATTTGTAGCTCAGTTGGAAGAGGCGGTTATTATGTGGCAGACGCATATAGATTCCACGATATCTGCCTGTTTGGGAAAGGTAAATATCAAGTCTATCAGTTTTATAAATAACTAGCTTTCCGCCCGCGGCTTCACCCGCGTTTTCAAAGAAAACCCGCTTAGTTCCAGTTCCCGTGGGATTTCCAGGATAAAACCTATCCTATGTCCTTTCTCGGGTATCAAAATATATCTTTACCAAATTTCATACAAATTGGTTCAGTAGTTAAGGCGTGATTGAGTAACAGACAGACAGACAGACAGAGTTACTTTCGCATTTATAATATTAGTATGGATTAATGTATTAATGTATAGTTAGTGAAAAGGAAAATTTATGAACGATGAACATGCGGTACTTAATTAAGAAGAATTGCAATGTTTTTTTTCTTTTGAAATCTTTAAACAAAATTATAGGAAGAAAATAGTAGTAAAATGACTATAGCTAACAAAATAGTAAAAATAGGGATTTACTATCAGGAATTTTTACTAAATCCCAAATTTTCAGACACGAGAAGGAGAAGGACCGGTGGCTGAGTACAAGTACTGGCGTGAAAGAGATGCAGAAATTTCCTTACTTGTGGAGCAATTGAAGCAACCAATGGTAGTGAAGATTATGGCTTTGCTTGAAAAAGCCAACTCTACTTATTTAGAGGTAAATATTACTTGAACTTGAACTTTTTGTTTAAAATTGATCTATCTTACTCATATTTTGTATCGTCAATGTCCTGTATTGTATTCACCTTCATTCATCATTAAGAATTACTTCTCATGCTGTATAATAAAATTATAGGGCTTCAACATTTATAAGGAGAGATTGCTAGAACAATATAATTTAGCAGGAGATAACTTGAAATTCCTTTCCACGTTGATGAGATTCTTTACTGTAAGTATAACAATCCATACTAATATTATAAATGCGAAAGTAACTCTGTCTGTCTGTCTGTTACTCAATCACGCCTTAACTACTGAACCAATTTGCATTAAATTTGGTATATAGATAATTTGATAGCCAAGAAATGACATAGGCTACTTTTTACCCCGGGACATACGATAGGGTAAAAATGTACTTTAAGGGCCGTTGAGTTGGGCAACCAAAATTTTTTTGGAAGAAAGGTCTATGCCTAAGTAACCGACCCATAAAATCTTAACCTGCGGAGATTTATAGTTTTTTAGAAATTATATATTAAAGTTTCATAATTTTTCATACAATTTCGAGCAACCATCTTGACATTTGTTTTTTTTTTTTGTTGCGTTGCCCAACTCGACGGCCCTTAAAGTACATTTTAGCCCCAAACTCAACAAATTTTTTCAAAATGCAACATAATTGAAAAAATGAACATACTTAATATAATTGAAATTTAAAACAACTACTGGAATGTTATTTTACTTAAATGTCAATTTCCAACTTTCCTTATATTATATAGGTAATAGAAGACGACTCACCACTGCAGCAAGTGATAGATATATTGCCGGAACTAGTGGAGAGTATCTACATGATGTGGGTGCTCTCCAAGGGTTATCGGACAGATGAAACTATGGTGCCCTTGATGGCTCGGATATCCTGGGCTTTGTGCGATAAACTGGAACGATTCCTTAATGTGCATAAGTTGTTTGAGTAAGTTTAAGTATCGAAGTTTTAGTTAGATATGTATTATTATTAGTCCCGCTATTAACAGTTCTTTTAATCATTTGGTTAAAATTTGATGATGATTTTAACAAATAAAAGCAAGCTTCTGTTTTCTTATTATCTTCTATAAAAACCTGTTGAACACCTTAAAATAAATGTACCTAATAATAAATAACTTCATCTAAAGATAAATAACTCAATCGACAAAAAACTTAGCATATATAGACGACATAATCTTATGATTATGCTAGTAAACCAAATGAAGAAGTGCTCTCACTGGCCCGCGCCGGTCAAAAGATAATGGAGACATGGCACGCGCTGTACAAGGAGACTCGGCGCGGCATCGAGCTGAGCGGGAAGGGCGCGCGCTGGGAGTTCGACCAGCCGCTGCTGTTCACGCGCACAGACTATATCGGCACCGTGGGACGCGACTTGGGCGATGCTATACAGGTAATATGATAATATGGGTGCAAAAATTATGACCGCAAACCAAAATGAAGAAGTGCAATGCTTTTCCCGCACGGGACTGGTCAATCGGTCATGGAAATGTGGCACGCATTATACAAAGAAGCCAGAACCGATTCAGCACCGTGCAGTGGAATTGGGGGTATGCTGTATAAATATTGATAAATCTTTTAAAAATATTGCATTGATAAACTTTTGTGGTAGCTGTTATAAAACTACATAGAAATAAGTAAAATCGTTAGTGGGCAGTTTTCAAATGGTCTTCCAAACAGCCGGAAATCTGTTAAGTATATACAGATCAACTGTCACACAGACAATCTGTCTTACGTAAATATATAAAGTAAAATTAGTGGAATTAAGTACTAACCATTAAATTTGACCCAGCCAATTATTGATATTTAGTCTTATTTCCTGACATAAAACAAACAACAACAGACGTTAAAAGTAATGTCTTCAATAACTTTGCTATTTCAACAATACAAAGTAATCACAACACTCAATTGTTCAGGTGCTAATAGACTTCGAGCGTATATTCGGTATGGAGCTCAAGTCCATTATCAGCGATCCGACTCAAATCGACGACGTTCGGAAACGTGTCAAGAATCTCGTCTATCCAATACGGACGATCGACTTTAGCGTGTTTGTGTTTGACAATAAGGAAAATTGGGACGTGATCATGAGCGATTTCTGGACCGAAGTGCGTTACCTTGAGGAGGAGGCTAAGAACTATATTAATGCGTGTTTCAGCAATTTGCGGTGAGTTTAGGAGATATTTATTTTATTTTATACCTTCCTGTTTCATTGCAATTTTTTATAAATATTACTTATGATTAATTAGAAACACGGTGAATATGTTTATTGATTCAGTCCATATCAAAATATGTCTTATCATCAAAAATATTTATTAAACACTTTTTATAAAATTTGTTTTCAATTAATTTAGAAATGCGGAAGAGGCTCTAGACGTCCTATTAAAGTTTATAGAGTTCGACTTGCGAGATACGATAAAACGTCAGCTCGCAACGAAGTTCGACCTCGTTATGCGACAGTTTATCAAGGAATTGACCGCCATTGAAGACAAATTTACGGTACTAATAATTTTCTCCTGCTTACTTTAAAGTTTTTGGAGTTCACTTTTTACGTTACTAAAGTAGAGCCATTTTAATAGGCAACATTTGACAGTTCAACAAAATTCAACAACGTAACCTAGTAACGACGACATAGAATAACATGATATTTCGTTTTGTTAGAACTGCACATTTGCTTAACTTTTTTCAATTACGATTACATATTTATAATAATAATGACCGATACAAGTAATTTTAAGATTTCATTTTACTGATAAACCATTCTAAACATAATAAACAATTTCTGAATTGAAGAACTGACGTCGCTACAATTTTGTGTCAATAAACCTTTTTTCTTTTTAAATACCAGAGATGTTACTCTAAAAATCGAAATCTGACATCTAGAATTGAATGCATTGATTACTTGTGAATAAAAATCTTCATAAATTAATAAATTCGATTGACAAATGTTTCAAGTCCGTATCGATTAATTCACTTTAATCGATGTTTTTAAGCAGATTACCTCTCTTCGAAGATAAAATTGATAGACGTCAAATGTTGCCTATTAAATTGGCTCGACTATAGTTAGTTAGGTACCTATTTTGATTTTCATATTTTTGATCACAATTTGTTTTAATTGCTCTGTTGTTCAGTGTTCACTTTTTATTTTATTTTTTGGTTGTGGGTTTTTTTTGTGAAGTTTTTAATGCTTACTTTATTTATACTTACAGCGGTTTCGTAAAAACCCACCCTTGCTACGTAATCATCCACCAGTCGCTGGCGCGATCTACTGGGCAAGAGCGCTCTTTAATAAGATGAAACAACCGATCATGAAGTTTCAAAAGGTATTTATCAAAGTTAATATTAAATTGGTAGTTAAGGATCAGTATTTAATCAATTCAGTTATAGAATGATGAACCAACAAGATTAAAAAAATATATATATTTTACGAACACTATTTTAATAACTGGAAACCTTTAATAATAATCGAATTTCTTTGAAATTCAGATAGAAAAACTTAACGAATGCGAGCAAAAGAAAGAAGCTTTCCTACAATATAAAGCGTTCTCGAAGCTAATCAAGGAGTACGAACAGACGAAGTACAAGGAATGGGTCGATGGTGCGTCGCTCTTTGTGGACAACCTGATGAAGAAGAATATACTCCATGTTGTTTTTAAGAAGGAGGAAGGTAATATACAGGGTCCGCCATCTAACTTTTTTTTTTCAACTAGTGCTTATTTCGTGAATGGCAACACTTAGCTCATGCCTAATTTGACAGATAATTAGTTTTATACTTCCGCTGAACGAATATGGTTGTGTATACGCTTGAACAACGCTGGGAAATATTGCGACATTACTTTGAAAATCATGGTAATGTTGCAGAATGTGTGCGAAAATTGCGTACGGATTTTGGAAGAAATGAAGCACCGTCAGCTCCGTATGTTCGTTACCTTGTGAAAAAAGTGAAAGAAACTGGCATCCTCATCGATAAAACAACGCGTGAAAAGCCAAAAACAGTGCGTACACCCGAGAATATTGCTGCTGTGGCCGATAGTGTGCGTGAAACGCCATCAACATCAGTTCACCGTCGTTCTCAACAATTAGACATTTCGGAGACATCATTGAGACGAATTTTGCGTAAAGACCTTGGTATGACGCCGTACAAAATCCAATTGGTTCAGGAGTTGAAGCCAACTGACCATCCAATGCGTTTTCGCTTCGCTAAGTGGGCCTGCGATCGACTTGCAGAAGATGCGGATTTTGCCAAAAAAATCATCTTTTCAGATGAAGCTCATTTCGAACTTGGCGGGTATGTAAACAAGCAGAATTGTCGCATTTGGGGCACAGAAAACCCGCACGCATTCATTGAAAAGCCGGTGCACCCAAAACGAGTCACTGTTTGGTGCGGATTTTGGTCCAGAGGCATAACTGGGCTATTTTTCTTCGAAAATGAGCAAGGTGGCGCCGTTACAGTCAATGGCGATCGTTATCGGGCCATGTTGAACGAGTTTTTGTTCACAGAAATTGAAGAGGAGGATATAGGCAACATTTGGTTTCAACAGGACGGCGCAACGTGCCACACAGCCGACGCTACACTTGATGTTTTGCGCCCTGTTTTTGAAAATCGCATTATCAGCCGCAGAGCTGATGTCGTTTGGCCACCTCGGAGCTGCGATTTGACACCGTTGGACTATTATTTGTGGGGTGCCGTCAAAGATAAGTGTTACGCCGACAAGCCAGAGACAATTGACGCTTTAAAGGAATTCGTGAAGCCATTGGTGAATTACAGCTGCACACAATCGATAATGTACTGCATGGCCAGCCGAGGCAGCCATTTGAATGAAATTATTTTCCATCATTAACCGGAAGGATTGTACTTTCAAATAAAAAAAGAAATTTGAAAAAATATTTAGTAGTTTTTTTTTAATAGCATTTAAAAAAAATGTTATTTGGCGGACCCGTTATTTAACTAGCTGTCCCGGCAAACGTTATTCTGCCTTACTCTTATTACTAGGGGTATGAAAAATAAATGTTGACCGATTCTCAGACCTACCCGATATGCACAGAAAATTTCATGAAAATCGGTCCAGCCGTTTTGGAGGAGTATGGTAACTAACATTGTGACACGGAAATTTTATATTTAAGAAGATATTAATTTGGTCAAATTAAACAAGTGACTGTTTTAACTAATTAAGATGTTAAATTTATTGTTGTTCTATGTATTGAATATTATCTAAAGTCTAAACAATACATACAATATCTTAGTAAAATATTGACAAAAGTTAAATTCTGGTCATTTTTTTTAATTAGCGATTGATTATTATTTATTTACTAACAATAATTACAGGTAAATTTTTCTGACTTGCATTCTGTTACTGTCTTCTAAAAATAAATAAATATTATGGTTTGTAAGGCCTTTTCAAACTTACAGTAATAATACTTTTCTATATGTCCTTATTTAATCACATGTACATAAAACCTCTAGAAGTTTCTATTAATACCTATATCGAAGTAATTGCTCATATAGAAGCAGCACCATCTGCCCAACGCGGTATGCAACTGACAGCAGCGGGAAAAGCACACGTCGCTAGAAAGAAGGCCTCAGTTCTATCTCTCCGGCCTGTTGATATTGTTAACAAGGAGATTGCGGATAAGCGACGGAGGGATAAAGCGTGTATGTAGTTACTGAAAGAATAAGTTTAAAAAAAGGCTTTGAAATTTTTTGAATTTAAAATTTGTATGGTGCGGGGAACTGCTTGCTAACGTAGATTAAAATATAATAGTAAGGTTTAAATCCGTTAAAATGTATAAGCTATATTGCATAGCTTCTATCGCGGGCTTTGAGCGCGGGAACCGAATCGAGAAATTCCGTAACGAAAAAACCTCACGCTCCCCACTCCGACGGGCGGAGGTGTGGCTTGAAGGCATAGCATGCAATAGCTTTACCACGGCAGTCCCCGAGTGCCACACGTCTTTTTTTTTCTAAATTTATAACACTCGTGTAAATTAAAACACAAGTTAGTATTTACTAAGGTTAATTGTTTTGAAATTTGCTGATAGGTTGATACAACTTAACAATGCAAATGTGAAAGAATTTACGATTATTCTCTTTTCAGTAATGTTGATGAGAATACCAGGACAGCATTATGAAAATGTACGCTCACCAAGTTCTATGTCTCTACTGGCTAAAGAAGGATTGGTAATTGTTTATATTTCATTTCACGTATTTATTTAAACATCTCAAAACTTAAATAAAGTTGAACATCGCCGAAATTTTGACTTTATGGGTTGTAAATAGAGTTCATATTTAACTGTGAACTCAAATGTTTTCATTTGAAAAGATATCCCTATTCATAACACGTATTATTCAGAGATGTAACGGAGCTTCGATTCCGGTTCCGTTAAGTCGGAACTTCCGATTATTATTACACTTTAGGCTCCGACTTCGGTTCCGATACTTTTGTATCGGATGTTAATCGGAGGTCGAACGAAACAAAGCGGGCGGCGCGCGACGGCCTGTGCCGAACAGGTTCATACATGTCGCGCGGGGAATCCCCCGACCCCCACTACGTGCACTCTATCATCAATTATTTTTTCACTTGTTAGTTGTTATTATTTGTTACGCCCAAGACACGTTTATAGGTTATAGATAATTGTTTTGATTTTTGCGGCTTATTATCAATGAAAGTGATCTGTTTTTGTGTGGGATAATGAAACCTAAGTCCAGTTGTATTTGGAACTACTTCAATGAAGTTAATTCAGATTCGGCAAAGTGTAAACTGTGTATGAAGACGTATTCAAGAAAGGGAGGTACGACAACGTCCTTAAAAAGTCATTTGAAGTCTGTCCATGCCACTGAATATGAAGAATTCATTAAGTCAGAAACTGAAAAAAAAGATACTGTACAGCCTTCGACTTCGACGCCCCTTCAGGATGCTAAAAAACAAATGACTTTAAAAGAAGCTTTGCTGAAGAATAAAAAATGGTGCACTTCTCATGCTAAATCTAAGGAAATTGACAGATTAATTTCGGAAATGATTGTTTTGCAAGACCTACCCTTCAATTTTGTGGAAGGTATAGGATTTCGACGACTTATGCTGTTTACTGTGCCAAATTATCAGTTAAGGGGGAGACAATTTTTTACGGAAAATATTTGTGGTCATTTATATGAAACATTAGCTAAAAAAATTAAAGATTTGCTCACACAATTTGAAAAGATCTCATTTACAACAGACATTTGGACCGAACCAAGTTCGAATGTGTCTTTATTGAGTCTGACAGCGCATGGCATAAATAGAGATTTTAAAAGGCTAAAAGTTATTTTAAAATGCCATACATTTGACGGAAGACATACAGGAGATCTAGTTCTTGAAGAAATTAACAGTATGTTGATGGAATGGGGCATCATAAAAGAGAAAATTCATTGTTTTGTACGCGACTCAGGATCTAATATGATACGAGCAATGAAACTCGGCGACTTACCTGATGTCAGTTGCACTGTACATCAGTTGCAACTGTGTGTGCGAACATTGTTAGATTCTGATGAAGAAATTAAAGCCTTATTATCGAAGTGCAAAAAAATTTCGACGCATTTTAATCACTCCCAAATAGCTCAGACTGAACTGCATAAAATACAAAAGGAACAACTCAACCAAGAATGTTTGAGTGTAAAACAGGATTGTAGTACGCGGTAAGTTCTTTAATTTGTGCATTTATTTTTTTTACCTCCAGATTAGTCCAGATTATATTTTAATCAAAGATATATGCACGCTAATACAATAAATTCAAATAAAACTACTAAATAGTTTTTATTCAAACTTGCCGTCGTATAAGGACGCTGATTATAATGAGTGTAAATATTTAGTTTTTATCATTAATTTAATTTAAGTTATACTGTATATAAGTGTAAATTGTAAGCGTTAATTAAATTAATTAATCTGTTTTAGGTGGAATAGTACATTTTATATGTTGGAAAGAATGATTAAAATACAGGATTCTCTATGCCTGTACGCATGTAAACACAACATCTCTCAGTTGTCTCCTGAAGAATGGCTGCAGCTTAAAAAATAGTGACTATACTTCAACCTTTTGAAGAAATTACCCGAAATATGAGTGATAATAACGCCAGTATCTCATCAGTAATTCCACTTATACACACACTCAAGTATACAATACAAACTGAAGCCAGTAAACAAGATACGAATGAAAAATTTAAACGTATAATAAAATGCACCGTCGATCAATTAAATTCCAAATTTGGTGACCTTCAAACAAACAATTTCTTTGCAATAGCAACCTATCTAGATCCTCGGTATAAAACAAAATTTTTTAATGAAGTGGTTAAAGAGAAAATTGAAACTGAAATAATGTCACTATTTGATGCAGACACATCTAAAAACGAGGCTGATAATATTGGCGCTCCTGTAGAAAAACGGGCAAGAATGGAATTACCAGCAGAAGCTAGCCATAGTAATGTCCAAACAGTTTTGTCGAATATATTGTTAAGTAGTGATAGTGAAGAAGACGATGATGATACAACATCTGGAAGATATGCAGTTTTTGACAAATTTGTTGTAATGAAAAGTATGCTAAATGAGTACAATAAAGAAAAACGTATAAGTATTAGTGATGATCCGTTCTTGTGGTGGAAAGTAAATGGAAATACAAAATTCCAGCCCCTACAATCAATTGCCCGGCAATATTTGTCATGTCCACCGGGCTCGGTAGCTAGCGAACAACTTTTTAGTGGTGCTGGCCTAATTTACGACTCTTTAAGAAATAGATTGGATGGGGACAAAGCATCAAAGCTTTTGTTCATAAAGTACAATACATTACTTCTGGAGTCCATTTTGATTTAATTTGCTTTAGCTATTGTTCATTTATTGTAATGTCACCAAATGTAACACGCTACTTTGGGTTTTAATTTTAATTAAACTTTAAATTCATTAATTTTATCTTTTGTTCATTTGGAATTATGCCAATTTTTTTTCACAGTTGTTTTTTTATTTTATAATAAAAAATAAAAATGAAAAGAATTGACTATAAATCATGTTTTATTTGTCCTTAAACAAACTGACCCCGCCTCCGATTTCGATTCCGATTTCGATTCCGATTCCGATAAACCAAATTTGAAATCTCCGATTCCGATTTCGGTTCCGATAAAACTACCTCCGTTACATCCCTGGTATTATTACACAACTAGTTTTATTTCAGACTGATGTCACATGGCGAGATTTAACCGTCCACAAACTTATGCAGGAGTATGGTCTCGAATTTCAGCCCAATTTCGATAAGCACATATTTTTGGTAATTCATGAAGCAGAGTTAATGGAAAAATTAGGTAAGAATGTAAATTAAATTGGTTAAGAAGTTACTAAATAATTTCCCATACTAAAAATGTTAATAAAGCTGGAATATACTGTACTGTTTGTAGAATAAAATCCATACTAATATTATAAATGCGAAAGTAACTCTGTCTGTCTGTTACTCAATCACGCCAAAACTACTGAACCAATTTTCATGAAATTTGGTATGAATTTATTTTAATACCCGAGAAAGGACATAGGCTACTTTTTACCCCGGGAAATAGGATAGGTTTTATCCAGGAAATTCCACGGGAACGGGAACTATTCGGGTTTTTCTTTGACTGCGCGGGCGAAGCTGCTGGTGGAAAGCTAGTGCTTTAATAAATTTACAATCATGTAATGGAAGCAATAAAAAAGTTGGTCAAAATTTATTTTCCAGGATTCGACCTTCCCTCCAACATTCGGGACGTTGCTATGCAAAAGGCGAGATTATACTATGAACTAGAAGCGTTAGGTATAATCATTGAGAAGTACAACATCAGTACAACTTCATTGAGTCCATCAGAGACACATTTGATGAAGAGGCATTTATTGGACATGGAGAGACATATCCTGCCTGGTCTGACGAGGATAACTTGGACTGCGTTGGGCATTAATGATTATATCAAAGATATTACTAAAGGTTAATATCGATAGGTTTAGTGATTTTCAAATTGATAGTAGACATGTACAATTATTATAAAAATAGAATAAAATTTGTGGTCTATACGGTAGTACATTGTTTTATTTTACAATATGAAACAAACATTTCTACTAGATAACTTCTTCATAATTTTATACTCATGTGTACTAAATAAATATTATGACGAATTCGATGAAAAAATCAATGCTTAGAAATAGTAATGTGACCTTTATCTAAACTCAGATAGACTAAATATTATGAATTAATATAATCTTTCAATAATTAATAACACAAATGGCAAGTCACAGTAATACGTTCTACAAAATTATTTCAGGCCAAAACTCGCTACAGGCGGTCTACCAACAATTGAAAATGGTGGAGAAAGAGATTCAATTTCTCATTGATCAGTTGCAAGAATTCGATCTATTCCCATTTGTGAAGCCGACGAATTATATCGATCCAGTGACTAAAGAACCTGATGATACTTGGCTTTATCCTTGCAAAGTGAACTTTTTAAATAAACCATACTTTATGCAAGTGATAGAAAAAGTCCTGTTTTTCACACGTTTGCCTTTAATTTCAGACATACTTTGTCGAAGTTGAAAACGAACGTCTAGAAAGAATTGCTATGTTATCACGCATATATGAACGTATTGGTCCTATCCTAATGAAACTGGAGTATTTAATCCTGGGAACAAGTACAGGACGATCTGCAGTTATGACGGCGTATTATACCTACTGGGAAAAGAAGATATTTAAGTGTTTGGTCACGTAAGTCCTAAGAAAATGATTCAAATGATGTTGTCTAACGAGAGGTTTCTTTTAAAATTGAATTTAGAATATCTTACTATCAATAGATAGTACAAAATATAAAACTAATTTACAATATTCAAATGCGAAATGTAACCCCAAAGAATGTCTGCAACAAAAAAATATTGATTGTTCCATCAGTGCATCAATCTTAATGTCTCAATTTCTTCCAATTTATTTATCTCCAGGCTAACACTAGAAAACTTAGAGGCTTTCCAACAGTCCCTCAGCGAGAAGACGCCGCTGTTCCAAGTGGATGCTGTACTGGTTCCACCAGATATTACCATGCGACCCACTCCTGCTGAAGTTTGCAACATCCTTGGATATAATATTAAGCATTTTTTGAACAGGTTACTTAATGCCTTGGTATTTGTTTGCATTTCTGGTTCTTCAAAATATCTGAATAAATTATGATCAAATAACGTTAAAATTCTTAGTAAATTCGAATGCCAATAGGTACTATCTATTTTTAATTTCTTTCCCTTTCCGTCTTATAAGTTTATATTTTATTCATACTTTGTTGTAATGACTTAGAAAATGTATGAATAGACTTTAAAATGGTGTAATAATTTAAGATAAAAAAACGCGTATTAAAACTATTCTTATTTTATGGTTATTCCGAATGATACGTTTTTTGTGTAGATTAACAGCATTCCCTCGCTGGATGAAGAACACGTGTCTTCCGTGTCCACCACAACGAGTGGCTGAAGCGACCGGCAATGAATTTTACGTGTTCTCATACTTTGAGGATGTGCTGCGGGTGGTTTCTATTAACGATATGACGCTACTCATTCAAGACACGATCTATCGGCTTACGCAAGATATTAATACGTATATTCAGAAGTGAGTAAAGACAGATTATATATCTATATATTTATATCAATAGATTTATAATCATTTTAGTATTTATCATAGGAGCGTACAAAACGTTCTTCTAAATCTGTATTATAAACTACTACTATTTCATTTATATTAATTACAACGGTAAAATATCAGCTTACTTAACTTAATTCAGGTGGCATAAATACCAACACCTATGGGCATTCGACAAACATCTATCTTGCGAGAAATATATCCAAAAACACGAACAGATCCACAAATACGACGAAAAATTCTTTTTCTTTGAAGACATAATAGCTGACTTGCACAATCATGTTAAATTTGTTGACGTTGGAGCGATAAGAGTTAATTTACGGCCAATAATAAAACAAGTACAGGATCATGCGCAGGAATGGAAGAATATCCTGGGACATTGTATTGCCGCGAAAACTAGAATGAATATGTATGACTTGAAAAATCAAATAGAGGTAAATACTGTTTGCAGTCCTCCGTGATAGAGTTTATATACAGTATAGTTGATATTGAACAGTTTATAACAGTTTTAATGAATACCTTATTCACTGCCCAATCATGTCAAAAACTTCTGACTTGATTGTTATTCACTTTGAGTACCTACTGTTGATTAATCAATAAATGTATTGTTGAACGTTATGTATAAATTTCTTTAATTGCTCCTGAATAACATGCAAATCAAGCATTTTTATAAATATTTGTAGCACCTTCGGACAACTATCAATATGAACATCAAGGGATTGGAAGATTTCAAACTAGTAATGGCTGCAATTGCTCAAGTGGCTCAATTGACTATTACAGCCGAAGTTAAGTACAGAGGAATGCAAGAGATATTCAATATGTTGAGACAACATAATATAGATGTAAGCCTGCTTATTATATAAAATGGATTTAATAAAAAAAATATGATACCAAATATACATAATAAAATCAACAAGTTTCTGAAACTAAATTATGTTGTAACTTAGGTTTCAGACGATGATATCGAGTTTGCTAAAAACCTAGAAAGTTCCTGGGGGTCTCTGTGCCAAACTTCACTATTCCGAGGCAATACCCTCGAGCAGACAAAGGAAAAATTCTCTAAACTAAATGTAGTCGAAATATCTAACTTCCTAAAAGAGTTGGACGACTTTGTTGAAAAGTTCGACTCTGAAGGACCAGCTACTGTTGGCGATGATATGGATCGAGGATTGATATTGATGGAGGTAAATTTGTTGTGTACAGACAAAACAAACCTGATTTAGAAATTAAATTAGAGGTCCTAATAAAAGCTTTTTTTTAAATTAAATACCTAATCGCTTTTCAATTTACAGGAATATACTAAACACTTCGATGAACTTGAAAATCGTAAAAAAATGCTACAAGCGGCGGAACAATTATTTGACAATCCATTAGCTGATTTCTCCAACTTCAACCGAGCTAAAACAGATTTTCAAGCAATGGAACAAGTGTATAAAATATACAAAGCGCAGAAGAATGCGCGAGAGTTGTGGGCGAAGACGTTGTGGGTTAACTTGAACCCTCAAGCATTAGTAGATGGAATTGAGCAGTTCTTCAAAGAATACAGGTATTTAAACCCAAGTAATATTAAGGCCCGTGTCCCAGCAGTGGGAACATAATATATGGGCTCATGATGATGATGAAGTAATATTAATAATATAATATATCTAACACCAATAATTTCAAGCCGAAGAAATGTTTTATTAAATGACCCTATTATGCCTATTAAATATTCGATACTTTAACTAATAGAAAACACGTGAATGCTTGTAAACTATTACGATAATTTTTACCAACTTCATATTTCTCCAAGTAAACTTTTAAACGTTCTTTACTTAGTAGACGTATTGCATGTTAACTAATGATTACAGAAAACTACCAAAAGCAGTGCGTCTAACGTCA
Source organism: Colias croceus (assembly GCF_905220415.1). NCBI lineage: Eukaryota > Metazoa > Arthropoda > Insecta > Lepidoptera > Pieridae > Colias > Colias croceus. The sequence goes on from NC_059553.1 coordinate 8,264,881, forward strand.
ACAGGTCTCATGCTTGATCTGAAGATGAAACAATTTAAGGGTGTTGTTCCGCTCATGGTGTCGCTGAAGAACGAGGCGATGAGAGAGCGCCATTGGAAGGAACTCATGGCTAAGACTGGTAAAGACTAAGAAAATGAATTTATGTAATTACTAAATCAATAAATTTGTTAACCAGGTTTTAAATATAAAAAAGTTGTTTTAAAAGTTAATGTTGTAAGTATATTTAAGGATATAAGTATATGATAAAGCAAAATGTATATTTCTTATAGGTCAGACATTCGATATGTCTCCCGAACGATTTACCTTGGAGAATATGTTCGCTATGGAATTACACAAATACCAAGATGTCGCTGAAGAAATCGTCAACCACGCTATCAAGGCAAGTTAAAACATCTATAATAATTAAACACTAGAACACAACCACACCATCTACAAAATAACTATATATAAAATAAACTTTGAAACTCCAATTCAATTTTATTCAATTCTCGATTCAAATTAATTTCTTCAAGATTAAAATATATTCGATCCAATCTCAATCCTTGAAATTCTTCTTTAAAACATGCTCCAATATTAATCCCCAGGAGCTAGCAATAGAACGCGGTGTGCGTGACGTCCAAGAGACATGGGCTAACATAGCGTTCACGGTCACGCGACACTTCAACCGAGGCGAGGACCGCGGCTACACGCTCAACCCGTGCGACGAGATTACGGTCAAGCTGGACGATGATGCTATGTCGCTGCAGAGCATGGCAGCTTCACAGTGCGTATTGGCACTGACACTGATACTGACATGACACAGATACAGCAAACAGGCCACACCGCAAACCACAGCTACTCACAGCTACACTACCCAAAGACAGCTACACGCCGTTGCATATAACCGTTATCATCTACACACAGCTTCACACGTCGATACCTATACTGCTACACACAGCTACAGGCAGATATAGGCAAGCACAGCCACGCACATCTGCACACAGCTATATATAGCCACTAACAGCTCCTCATAATTACACACAACTTCGCACATAGACACATAAATAAATGACAGCCACACTCAGTGATGAAGTGCTTGAAAACTTTTGATTTTTTTTTTCAGATTCATCGGCCCATTTCTTACAGTTGTTCAGACATGGGAACGCCGTCTTTCATTAATATCAGAAGTAATTGAAGAGTGGATGGCGACTCAGAGAAAATGGTTATATTTAGAGGGGATATTTGTTGGTGGTGATATAAGGACACAATTGCCTGAAGAGGCGAAGAAATTTGATGATATTGACAAGAATTTTAGGAAGGTAATTTTGACTCGAATCCCAATCATGTGTGTAACTCAACATTAATGTGTGTCTGCATAAACAATGATATTATTATTATTATATTCTTAAAAATAAGTGTTTGTATAGATTATGCTGGATACTGCAAAGAGGCTAAACGTCGTAGACTGCTGCACAATAGGTGGCAGATTGGAGGAATTCATAAATTTGGGATTAGGATTACAAAAGTAAGTAAAAATCCAAACATATCTTGTTTCTTCAAAAAATAAACCGTTTCATATCAAATTTCTTACTTTCTTTATTAATAGGTGTCAAAAGTCATTGAACGAGTACTTGGATTCAAAACGCAGAATTTTTCCCCGGTTCTTCTTTATATCGACGGATGAGCTTCTATCCATTCTAGGTAGTAGCGAATGTAGCTGTGTACAGGAACATATGATAAAGGTAATAAACCAAACAAAAGAGCCTTTTCGAACTTCTCAATACACAGATGAATTTTGAAATGTGCAAATTTTTCAGATGTTTGATAACATAAGAGCTCTGGATTTATACGTGGATCATACAAATCGACCAGTTGCAGCCAAAATGATTTCTGCTGAAGGCGAGGTACGAGGTATTTTCTACAGGAAAATTTACGATACAAATAATTCAAAAACTTTATATTATTTTTGTCTTTTCATAGATAATGGATTTCCGATATGTCGTCTACACGGAAGGCAGAGTTGAAGACTGGATGAATCTAGTGCTTAAAGAAATGCGAAGAACCAACAAGTTTATCACCAAAAAGGCAGTCTTCTACTACGGAAAGAATTGGCGAGTACCAAGGTATAACCATTTTTTTATGAATTCACTGATCAAAAATGTTGGTGATGTAAATAAATGTATAATGTTGTTTCAGAACGGAATGGATTATGGAGTACATTGGCATGGTGTGTTTAGCTGCTAATGGCATATGGTGGACCGCTGAAACTGAAGAAACTTTCATAAGAATAAGGAAAGGAAATAAACGGGCTATGAAAGAACATCTAGAGCAGCAAAACGAACAGCTAGATGGATTGGTTGTTAAAGTCAGACAAGGTAAGGACCTAACGACTTAAAAATATTTTTATGAATGAACCATTATTGTTATATGCAATAATAATTTACTTGTTCATTAAAATTGACAATAAAATTACTTAAATAAGACAAAACGCAATTACTAAATTGTTACTTGTCTTTGTGTCAAACAGATCTATCATCAAACGATCGTCTCAAATTCCGCACAATAACAACGATCGATGTGCACGCTAGAGATATCATTGAGGGTTTCGTGAGGGACAATATCACGGAAGCTTCCGAGTTTGAATGGGAAAGCCAACTTAGGTTCTATTGGTTGAAGAAAGATGACAATCTCTGGATTAAGCAATGCACTGGTATAATTGAATCAATATTGGTATTATTTTAGTTTTAATGAATAAATGAAAATACTTTATTGTACACCATTATAATAGGAAAAAGACAAACATATGCAAAGAGACATGCACAAAAGCGGCCTTATGTCTTTAGTAGCCACCTCTTCAAGGCAACCATTTATAGATATTATTATTTATTTCACTCTGCCATGTTGTAAATTTATTTAGATTTATTTAATTCCAAGGTGTCTTCGAATACGGATATGAATACATGGGACTGAACGGACGGTTGGTGATCACTCCGCTAACTGACCGAATATATTTGACCATCACACAGGCTCTAACTATGCAACTCGGAGGAGCACCAGCTGGTAATAATGTGCAAATTTTTTAGCACATAGTTTACATCATAATCTTTTGAAAGGCACATTCACGGTGTCATTAATTAAATTAGTGACCACACCTTCCACAATATTTTAAACAATGAATAATGAAGGTACGTAATACAAGAAAGAAGTCAAGATAGCACTAGAAGCAAATACATTAGTTAACTAGATAACATCCCCTTCACAAATTATCATCCAAGCATAGGCTGGAGAACAAGAATTAAATACAAAAATTTCAAAATTATGCTAGCATTGTAGCACGAACAATATTGTTAGTTTCATAAAGATCTAGTTTCCGCAAATACACAAAAAGGCCGTTCGACCTGTAAATTCTTGATTTAGAGTTCCCAACATCAAAAATTTTAAGTTAACTACTTGTTATTTTATTTCAATCAAAACTTGATCAAAAATAAAAGTACCTACCTGTATTTTTTGCTGTCCACACTCCACAGGCCCCGCGGGCACGGGCAAAACAGAAACCACGAAGGACCTAGCCAAGGCACTTGGTCTACTCTGCGTAGTGACCAACTGTGGCGAGGGCATGGACTTCCGCGCGGTGGGACAGATCCTCGCGGGGCTGTGCCAGTGCGGGGCGTGGGGTTGTTTTGATGAGTTCAACCGGATTGATATCAGCGTGCTGTCCGTCATATCCACGCAGCTGCAGTGCATACGGAGCGCACTGCTGATGAAGCTCAAGCGGTTCACGGTGAATTATTGAATTTGGCTTAACGTGATTAGGATGACTTTTGTATTGATTGGATATATAGACACAAAACCTTTATCACGTAACTGTAAGGTTTTCGGGATATATTTTACAGCTTCCCTATTCTCAAAAAAAGGCTTATCATTCTTATTTTTATATTCTGATTTCCTATCATTATAATATCATGTTACTGTTACGGATCTTACAAATTACAAGCCAATCTCTTTATAGATTGGAGTTGGAGAAAGAATTTCTATTTTTTTCACATTACTTTAGTCACATGGTCATGGTTAATGCAGCAAGGTTAAGTCCTTCCTACTAGACATATTTATGTGTCATCATCATCTATTCATCAATTTGTGTATTATAGTTTGAAGGACAAGAGATCGATATGGACAGCAAAGTCGGTATCTTCATCACCATGAACCCGGGCTACGCGGGCCGCACTGAACTGCCGGAATCTGTGAAAGCGCTGTTCAGACCTGTTGTGTGCATTTTACCCGATTTGGAAATGATTTGCCAGATATCACTCTTCTCTGATGGATTCTTGACAGCGAAGGTAAATTCAATCAAGCCATTTTATACAAAAACTTGTTTTCAATAATCCACTATGCATTGTATGTAATTTTTGTGAACCAGTGAAAAAAATCGTCATTTCATTCAGATTTCTGGTGATATCTGCATAATTGTATTGTGAAGCTTTCTTAATATATTATGTGTTGAAATTAGAGTTATATTGTATGCGAAGAATAATATTATACGTACTATGATTCTAGGTTTTGGCAAAGAAAATGACAGTCTTATACAAAGTGGCGCGGGAGCAACTATCAAAACAATCCCACTACGACTGGGGTCTCAGAGCACTGACTGCAGTGTTGAGAATGGCGGGTAAACTTCGACGAGATTCACCTGGACTTAGCGAAATTATGGTGCTTATGAGAGCACTCAGGTTAGTATTACAATAGATCTTTAATATAAAAATGAATCCCAAAATGTGTTGGTAAGCGCATAACTTGAGAACGGCTGAACCGATTTCGTTAATTCTTTTTTATTATATTCCTTGAAGTACGAGGATGGTTCTTATGTAGAGAAAACGTAAATATGTACCACGGGCGAAGCCGGGGCGGCCTAGTGTAGAAATAAATTTTTATGTTCTTTAAAAAATAATTAAAGTTCCTTCTTGACATCGCATAATATTTCTTGCGTTCTCCGCAATGCTGTTAAATTTTTCATCTTCATGATTTTGATATATTAAGATATTGGATAGCTTCTATCGTGGGCCTTGAGCGCGGGGACCGAATCGAGAAATTCCGTAACGAAAAAACCTCACGCTCCCCACTCCGACGGGCTTGGAGGTGTGGCTTGAAGGCATGCTATGCAATAGCTTTACCGCGGCAGTCCCTGAGTGCCACACGTCTTTTTTTTCCATTTCCCCAATATCAGTAACGCATCTCCTAAATTATAGTTTGATAAATTTCTAACGTTTTCATAATATTTTAGAGATATGAACCATCCAAAGTTTGTTTTCGAAGATGTACCGCTGTTTCTTGGTCTAATAAAAGATTTATTCCCTGGACTGGAATGTCCCCGCGTTGGTTATCCAGACTTCAATACGGCAGTCGTGGAAGTTTTGGAAAAAGATGGATATATTGTTCTACCGCATCAGGTATATATAGAAACGCTGTTTAGTTACTCAGGTAACAACGTCTATTTTAGGGCCGATTTTTCAATCCTTGGTTAAAATTTATCCGTCCAATAAAGTATTACACGAACATTTTAAAATTTCACCTGTAAACTATCGAATACGGACAATTAGAATACATTTTTGAAATGGTAGTTTAATACTTTATTCGATGAATAAGTTTTAACCAACGATTGAAAAATCAGCCCTTAAATATACAATGTTCTATACGTACGTACGTATCACATTAACTAAAAATATTAATTATCATAATCTAATCATAATCTTTGCTTTATATTATGATTTTTTAAATTTATATTTAAGTATGTAACATTTTCACGAAAGGTTGATAAAATAGTGCAAATGTACGAAACAATGATGACGAGACACTGCACGATGCTGGTTGGACCTACTGGCGGAGGGAAAACTGTGATATTACAGACATTAGTCAAGGCACAAACTAATTTGGGACTACCAACTAAACTAACGATTGTTAATCCGAAGGTTAGATTTTACGTATTTTTCGTTTTTTTGTTGTTGGCAAGTAAGTCCTTTAAAACTGATAAATACCTAAAAAAAAAGGTCTCTAAAGATACCATCCGCTGTATTTAAATAAGTATTGGAACTTTCCAAAAAATAAACTCACTCTTTCTATGGGACTTTACAGGCGTGTTCGGTGATCGAATTGTATGGAATTTTAGATCCAGTAACAAGAGACTGGACTGACGGTCTTTATTCAAAAATATTTCGAGAAATGAACAGGTTTGATTCATATTTTAGTTAATTATAGTTACTACACATTGCTACTGAATATAAGGTAAAAAGTAAATTAGTATATACGACTTCTAATTTACTTTTTACCTGTCGTCAAATGGAATACATTAATTTAAATAATGATTTATAATTAACTTAGTGAAAGCAGGTAGATGAATAGAGGTATAATTTCTAGTAGACACAGTCAAAAAATCTATAATAATGTTACGTGCCAAAAGCAATAGATCTCACTTTACTGGAAACCAATTCATGATGAATTGATGTTGATTTCACCCAACAGACCAGCAGAAAAGGACGAGCGCCGCTATTCCCTCTTCGACGGCGATGTAGATGCACTCTGGATTGAGAACATGAACTCAGTCATGGATGATAACAAACTGCTCACACTCGCTAATGGTGAACGAATCCGACTCGCGCCATATTGTGCTCTGCTGTTTGAAGTTGGTGACCTGAACTATGCGTCTCCGGCGACAGTGTCTAGAGCTGGTATGGTGTTTGTGGACCCGAAGAATTTGGGATACGAGCCGTATTGGAACAGGTCAGTTGTGACGTCATGAGGCTACTTATGCGCTGATATTACATTCACATTTGCTCTCCTGGATATGACACTGCCTATACAAAAAGAAGTATCTGCTAGTCCTTCTTTGGTGTTCTAAAACATTAAATCGTTCTTGTGGTAAAAATAGTATCAATTTTAGAACACATACAATACTTTGAACATGATATTTATTCACATTTTATTCATGCCATTGAAACAAACATATATTATAATGTCCTAGATGGCTCCGTGGTAGAAATAATGAGGAGGAACGCGAGCAAATGGCAGGTCTCTTTGAACACTACGTGCCGGGCGCTATCAATTACATCGTTTTTGGTCTATTCGGTCTGCAGCAGCAGACACCGTTGAAAACCATTGTACCGCAGACACCGCTCAACTTGGTAAATATCCATGGAATTATTGCTACAGATAAATATAATATTATAGATATAAAGACTGGGAAGAAACTGGCCTTCGAAACACAGTTTACCACTAGTTCATAATGCTGTACCTGTTTCTTGAAAAAAATATTTTTTTTATTATTTTTTTTATTTTAGATAGTAGATTAACCGCTTCCATATTCTTGCTTTGTCATGTTCATAGTTCTTGAATTTCTTACATACATTTCAGTAATAACGTTAGTTAATAAGGTACCCACTGTATTCTAATAATATTATCTGGTACAGGTTGTCCAGCTCTGCTATATGATCAGCGGTCTTCTACCAAACAGGGAGGATAGCAACGAGGAAATAGACAGAACGGTCGTCGAATGCGTGTTTATGATTGTGAGTATAATTATTACAAACAAAAAAATCAAAAAGCCAACATCACGCGGTGTTCCCAGGCGGTCACCCATCCAAGTACTGACCGCGCCCGACGTTGCTTAACTTCGGTGATCGGACGAGAACCGGTGTATTCAACGTGGTATGGACGTTGGCATTCTGATATGTGAAATTACAAATCTTATTTTAGTACGATTTTAATTTATTTTTTGTTGTAAAAATGGGTGTTAGATACTTAATGTACATAAATTATTTTAAAATTAATATTTTCATAATATCATTTTCGAAAACATTGACATATAACCAAACAATAAACTTACTGTTGCATTATTGTAATCCTTATTGTGTTTTATATCCATTTTAGTCGATGTACAATAGCCTTGGCGCGGCGATAGTAGACAATGGCCGCATGGACTTCGATAACTACGTGAAGAAGGCCTGCCCCATGATGCTGGTTGAAGACACCACCGAGAAGAAGGCCACCACGAGTATGTTAATGATAGTTTTTAATTAAAAGACTGAAGACATTTATTGGGTTTCTTTAGTTAACTGCCGCACGTATTATAGGTTTTTTGTGGGAGGGGAGGGGGGGGAGGAGGGGGGGACCCTCCCCCCAAAAGGGGAAAGTTAGGAAACCAATAGTTTTGGAGAAAAATCAATTTTCCTATTCTAACCTCAAAATGTATGGAATTGGTGTTAAATCATTTTAACTAAGCATTAGACGATAATAACAAAAAATTTACGATACATAAATAAAATACAAACAGTGTAAGCCTACGTAGTTTTTTTATTTGAGTGGGAATCGCCCTAAAGTCGCTTCTGGCGGCAGTTCAAGAGTTAACCTAACACGCTTGTCGCTTCGCTCCTCGCTACCTATTTGGATATTAAAAATAAAAGTTTAATAGTTTTTTAACCTACGTAGATTTATTTTTTGTTTGAGTGGGAATCGCCCTAAAGTCGCTTCTGGCACTCGCCGGCCGCTGCCGCGGCACGCTCGCTTCGCTCGCTCGGCTCGTGCGGCAGTTCAAGGGTTAACCTAACACGCTCGTCGCTTCGCTCCTCGCTACCTATTTGGATATTAAAAATAAAAGTTTAATAGTTTTTAACCTACTTACGTAGATTTTTTTTTGTTTGAGTGGGAATCGCCCTAAAGTCGCTTTTGGCACTCGCCGGCCGCTGAGTAAAGTCACAGTACAGTGAAATAGAACGTCTTGGTCCGCTTTTTTTGCACAACAAAACGGATAAATGCGCTTTTTTCGCACAAAAAATTATTAACTTTAAAAATTAATAACTAAAAAACTACAAGTTTCCTAACGATAATATTTTGGAATTACAATCTTACATTACCTAGCTAACTAACAATATAAATATTTCCAACAAATTCGTGCGGCAGTTAACTAAAGCCAACCCCATTTATTTTTAATTTTAATCATTATCTAAGTTGAATTTGGTTTTTTTATATTTATATGATTAGAAATAAGGACTTAATACTCAATACGGGAAGTGAATACACCGAGATATAATCAAGACTGATTTTATTTCACAACTACCCACATAGTAAATATGATTTACAGATAACGTAAATACACAACAGCTTTGTCTCGTATTGTGGTGCGTTGCAATCAAAGCTAACTTCGGCATAGTTTTTTAGATTCTTAGGTTGAACACAATATGCCAATAAAATATTTTTATGGAAACCTAATCATTTTACAAATCAATTTTACCACCGCAGAACACTTTCCCATGGGTTTCCCCACACTATACGACTACTGCCTCGAGCTGAACACGAAGACGTGGGAGGCGTGGGAGTGGCTCGTGCCGCAGTACGAGCACGACCGCGACATGCGCTTCTCCGCGATCCTCGTGCCCACCGTGGACACGTTAAGACTCACGTGGATCATAAAGATTATGGAGAGTGTACGTATAGCTTGCTAATGTGCATACAAAACACTTCCCAATGGGTTTCCCAACACTATAATACTAGGTACAGTACGCGTCACGTAAAAAGAACGCTGGATGAAAGTGATGGGGTGTGTTTGTGCATGGATCGAGTTTTGCACGAAAGCTATGTGCCGATTATTTTATTTTTGAACTAGGCTCGCGAATCGTGGCTTCGCAACTACCTATTTGTTATTTTATACCACCTCATAACACCAAATAGACCGATATATCGCCAATGCGCAGCCATCCGTCAGCGTTCTTTTTACTTGACGCGACCTGTACTATTGTCTCGAGCTATATACGAAGGCGTGGGAGTGGCTCGTGCCGCAGGTTTCCTCACACTTTACGACTACTGCCACGAGCTGAACACGAATACTTGGGAGGTCATTAAGAATGGAGAGTATTGAGTATATCTTTTTTTTTCATGCTTGTGCCCACTGCGATAGATTCTGGTCTAAGATAAGCTTTTCACATTTTGATAGATGTTGCTAATTAAGAAGTAAACTCACCAAAAAAATATACACTCGTCATTTTCGACACTATTAAAAAATAATAATAATGGACTACAATAAAAACTTACAAATTTTATAAAAAAATAATCAAAAAGCCAACATCACGCGGTGTTCCCAGGCGGTCACCCATCCAAGTACTGACCGCGCCCGACGTTGCTTAACTTCGGTGATCGGACGAGAACCGGTGTATTCAACGTGGTATGGACGTTGGCATTTTGCTGTGTGAAATTACCGAACAAATTTTAAATAATGGAAAATATTAACATGCAAATTGATTCCTAAATAAATAACACGACATTATAATTAATTACTTATTAATTGTAATGTACGACGGAATTTAGATGATTTTTTACTTTGTTCTTCTAAACAATAACTCTACTCTTTTCTTATTTTATTACTAACTTAAGTACCTACCTACATATTTTAAAACACATGGTGTTCAAAAAAACAATGATATAAGTATCCGGTAAGATTAATTATGAATCTTACCAATAAATTACATTCCTTAGGTGGAAAGGCCAGTGCTTCTAGTTGGTGATACGGGAACATCTAAAACAGCAATCATCACGAATTATTTACGAGGCTTACCCCCAGAGAAATACGTAAGTTATTATTTATTACTTACCTAATTAGGTTTCAAATTAAGTAAGTACATAATATTATATACAATCATATTACATTATGATCGATGTGAAAGCACCTATACCACAGTATTACAAAATAATATTGTAATACTGTGACCTATACGGTATACCTAAGATAGGTAACTACCTACCTAATGGATAAAAAAATTGAAAAATACAATACCTACCTAATGTAGATAGGTACCTACTTTATAATGACTTCATTAGCGTAACTGTGATTATTCTTTCACAATCAAATAATTATTATTGATATTTATTCTGTGCTAATATTATGTAACATACTGTCCGCATTCTGCACAGGAACCAATAAAAAGTATTATTTATGAAGATACCAATGCGCAGTGATGCATAAACAAAACTACCCGATAAATAAATTATTGATTTTTATAATTTATGGATTTTAAACCAGATTTATTCGTCTTTTTCCTCTCTAGTATTAATGACGCTTTGCTATATAACTTACCTAATACATTTTATGTGTATCTTCAAGTGTTTATTATAAAACATGGTAATTGTAGGTACAGTAGACAATAGACATCATGTCAGCGAAATATTAAATATCTGTAACATCTGTATCACCTATCCCGCCTAAATTAGAATTTGTGATCTCAAGGTCAATTGCCTTTACAATAAAGATGATAATAAGATCAAACACAGTTCAAATATTTTTTTTATTACGAATATCAGGTAGGTACTTACTACTTACTCAATGAAGAATGTAATCAATGAAGTGTTGTTATTCAATATATTTCCATATCAGTCCGTGAATTGTAATGTAACATCTATTAAAATATTTTATAGTAACATTACATTTTTGTAAAATATAGAAATCATAATATATTATAATAATATTATTTCTAACTAGAAAAAGTATACACTCAAATATAATTTTAATGAGTTTAAGCATGCGTTACTATAATGTGAACGTTGAATGTTATAAATAAAACGAGTTTCTTGAAAGATTTATCGCATTTTATCTTGCTTTGGACATTATTACACAATAAATTTTAAAACAAAGCTTTAAAAAAATACATGACGTGCTAATCTTTATCATATAATTGTTAATTTCACACGATTATTCATCGGGGGCGTAGCTCAGATGGTAGAGCGCTCGCTTAGCATGCGAGAGGTACCGGGATCGATACCCGGCGCCTCCAAGGAAATGATTATTTTATTTTTCATTTCCTACGACGTTATTTATTTTTTATTTATAGAATGATTATGTTGTGAATAGTTAGTAATATTATTAGGAATAGTTTTTTTATTTTCTTTAAAAGTAAGTGTAGTACTTTAACTACCGTGTAGTAGGTATATAAAAAGTAATGACGTTTAATTCCAGCTTCTTTATACTACCTAATAATAATAATTTTACGTGTATAGATAATCCAACAAATGAACTTCTCGTCCCGGACCTCGTCCATGGACGTGCAGCGCAATCTGGAGTCGGTCGTGGAGAAGAGGACCAAGGACACCTTTGGTCCACCGGTCGGCAAGAAGATGCTGGTCTTTATTGATGATATGAACATGCCTATAGTAAGTTTATAATCATCTTTATATCTATAAGTAACTTTATCATAATTTGACAAAAGGAAACTGAGACCCTAAAAAATCGCTAAATATTATTCTTGTACTTACCATTTTCGTTATAAGCTTCTTATCTACTTATCTAGTTTACTCCCTTTGAAAATTTCCGTATTTATTTTTTTCGTTAAACAATCTCGAATTTCCAGGGAAAACAATAAAGAAATTTAATAATTATGTTCGTTCAAACGATCCGATTTAAATTTATTTTTCTCTAGCAATTGATGTTAAATATCGTGTTTCAATTTCAATGAAGCGAAGTAATTATTATGTAATATGTACATTGTACATACCTACTTAAATACAATTATTACCAACGATAAAGTTTTATTTTAGATTGTAGAATTCTACATGTGCGTAAAATTAAAGAACTTATAGTTATTTCAATCATCACTTCTAACAAATTTTTCTCCATAAACAGGTAGACACATACGGAACACAGCAACCCATAGCACTGCTCAAGCTATTATTCGAACGGAAAGGTTTCTATGACAGAGGCAAGGATTTGAACTGGAAGAACTTGAAGGATATAGGGTTCCTAGCGGCCATGGGGAAGGCTGGCGGTGGTAGAAATGATGTGAGTTAAAAATATACTTTAAAAGAATAAGAATTATGGTGACAAATTTATTAATAATAATGTTGACATCAATTTATTTCTGTTACTTCGTTTCTGAAGTTCATTAAAGGTACATTTATTTTTAGCAAATACAGTAACTCTTCACACCGAAGCCATTGTGTCAATTTTGATCAAATTTTTACAAGAGAACAGAGTTTGTTAAGGGCGATGACGTTATTTTCCTTTATAATAATTAACATCAAATCATTATTTATTTTCAAGAATATATTACAGTGGATGGTGTTAAACAGCCTTGAAACAACCCATTCTACCATTTAAAAAGGCGTCCAAAATCTTACCAAAGAAATTGACAACACATTAGTTATTTATCTTTTAATAATAATTCATTCATAGGTGGACCCGCGCTTCATATCGATGTTCTCGGTATACAACCTACAGTTCCCCTCGGAGGCGACGCTGCAGCGAATCTATGTGTCGATCCTCCGCGGACACTTTGCGATCTTCCCGGAGGACGTGCAAGATATCGTCGACAAGATTGTGCAGATGACGCTCGATCTATACAAGGTATAATAATCTACTCGTGTTGTAAAAAGCAGTTTTCCAAGTTTTCTGAAGCTTGTAAGGACACAAGTGAAGTTTTGTCGTGATAAAAAAAAGGTAGTATAAAGTGAAACAAAATCTTCGATCGTTTCATCCTGCCATCTTATATTCTAGAAATTTCAGGAAGTGTAATTTTGTCATGCTAACCTTTTTCTGTCTTTTGTCTGATAAAACAACAATGTATGTTACATTAAATTTAGGAAATCTTAATGCACCGCATCCTAACTCAGCTTGAATGTTCTTTAATTTTGAAACAAAAAAATGTCTCGATTTTGTAAAGTATTATTTCCCATTGAGTACGATAGCATTACCATCATATTTTTGTCCAAAAAAAAATAAAAAGTATGTTGCATATCGTGATTCGTGAGCACGGTGAAAATTATAAATTTCATCGATATCCAGATAATAATTGTGGACCTGCCGCCCACGCCCGCCAAGTTCCACTACATATTCAACCTGCGCGACCTGTCCCGCGTGGCGGCGGGGCTCTGCCTCACGCACCCCAACTACTTCGGGGAGCGCCGCGCTGTCGTGCGCTGTTGGAGAAACGAGTTCACACGGGTCATTTGTGACCGGCTTATTAGTGTACAGGTGACTAGCAAGATGATTGGAGAATGGAGATGTCCGTATCCAACTCGATATACAGATAATAGTGCACCTGCCACCCACGCTAGCCATGTTCCACTATATCGTTAACTTTATAATTGTTACAAAAGATAGAATTGAAAATTGTCAGTTTTTGGGTTATCCTGTCATCTTATTTAAATATTTTATGTTGTATTTGATTTTGTTGCCACATTATAAATTTTACCACCCCTATTGAAGCTTATTTATAATGAATCTAATTTCAAACCATTTTTTGCTTAACAAAGAATCTTCAAAAAAATCTACACTAAAATAATTATAACAAATAATTAGGACAATGAACTAATGCGTGGGCATATACAAGAGCACGTCGCAAAGTACTTCCCAGAAGAGGAACCAGTTGTGCTCGAAGAGATCGTCGTTCCTGAAGAGGAGGAGCCCACTGGAGAGGAGGAGGAAGATGGTAGTAATATACAGACAGTAGTAGTAGTAATTAGCTTTTTCTCTAGGCTCTTTCAGGTGGATCCGAACTCAAACATAAAATTATATCTCATGAAAATCAGAAATAAGCAACACAAATCAATTCAGAATTTTTGTCCAACAAACTCTGCTGGTAAGATAATTATTGAAATTGTTCGAGTACAAAAAATTGCTTATATTTAGATACGATGGTGGTGAACAATTAAAAAATTTGATCTTTATGACATCGTTAAAACAACACTTCAATATTTGATCGCAAACTTGATGTTAATAGTTTTGATATAAATTTAAGAATTCGCTGCTGAGCTAAAACCAAAAGCTGAAAAGGTTGAAGAACAAGAAGCGGTCATAGAGGAAGAGGAGGAAGTAGAAGTTGAGAAGCAGCTTACCGTAAGTAAAGTGTAATTAAATTTATAACACAAGTTAATACGTAAAGAATGAAACAAGAAAGTTATTTTCTCCATAACTTTCAATAATTTATAGAATTTTTGAGTTATGGAGGATTTATTTGGTCATCCATCAAATGAAGGAACTTCAGGAGAATTTAATCAACAGAAATCACAGAAAACGTTACGGAATTTATAATAATTATGATTTTATGACAAATTTATTTTAGTTGGAAGAATATGTTCTCCGTGATCCGCTCCTGTTTGGTGATTACCGAAACGCGCTCGACGAAGAGGAGGTGCGCTATTATGAAGATCTCTTGGATTATGAGGCGGTTTATTTCCTTTTTCAAGAGGTATGTCATCAAATACAAACGTGTATTTGATTGTTGCAGCTTGTTGAGCAATAATTGTTATTCCTATTTGATATTTTGTAGTTTAGGTGTCACGAGCAATTCATTTCCTATTCTGTAATTACTTTTCAGAATTAGTTCCCATTTCGAGACGCTGTTAATTAGTACCTATAGGGAGTGTTTTTTTGTATGTACTTTATTTCAAGTAACTTCGTACGAACTTTCCACCCTGTTGGTATACCGCATAAGTATCTAGACAGCTCACTTTATCGCAGATCCTGGACGAGTACAACGAGCGCGTGGGCAAGATGTCGGTGGTGCTGTTCGAGGACTGCCTCGAGCACCTGACGCGCGCGCACCGCATCCTGCGCACGGACCGCGGCAACGCCATGATCATCGGCGTCGGCGGATCCGGCAAGAAGTCCATCTGCCGCCTCGCCGCCTTCGCTGCCGGTGCGTGTTGTGTTGTCAAACTCAAACTCAAACATTTATTTTGACGTGATTTTTTTTATTATTTTGATGTATTCGTGGCATGGCATGACGTGACGTTACGTGACGTGACTTATCGTGACGTGACGTGTCGTGATTTGATGTGACGTGTCTTGACGTGACGTGGCATGGCATGACGTGACGTGACGTATCGTGACGTGACCTGTCTTGACGTGGCTTGACGTGTCGTGATGAGTCTTGATGTGTCGTGATGTGTCTTGGCGTGACGTGGCATGGCATGACGTGACGTAATGTGTCGTGACGTGGCGTGTCTAGACGTGTCGTGACGTGTCTTGACGTGTCGTGACGTGTCGTGACGTGTCGTGACGTGTCTTGGTGTGTCGTTACGTGGCTTGACGTGTCTTGACGTGTCGTAACGTAACGTGTCATGATGTGACCTGACATGTCGTGACGTAGCATGACGTGACGTGACGTGTTGTGACGTACGTGACGTGGCGTGGCGTGACGTGTCGTGACGTGTCGTGACGTGTCGTGACGTGACGTGGCATGGCATGACGTGACGTAATTTGAAATGACGTGTCGTGACGTGACATGACGTGTCGTGACGAGTCTTGACGTGTCGTGACGTATCGTGACGTGTCGTGACGTGTATTGACGTGTCTTGACGTGGCGTGACGAGACGTGGCATGACGTAATGGCCCTTGCTGTGTGTGCTATTTGTAGGGATAATAAAACATTACATAATTGTATAACTTCGAACTGGTCAAAGTTTGCATAGATTTACTGCGGGTAAACGGGTTCGCCGCTATAATGTTTACAAATTTACTACGTTACTACTCATATTTTTATAATAATAATTTAAATTAATCAAGTTATTGTTCCTTTTCCCGATGCAGGGTGTGAGATGTTCGAAATAACAGTGACGCGCAATTACAATGAGAACACGTTCAAAGACGATATGAAGCGGATGTACAACCAGCTCGGCGTTGATGGCAAACCCACTGTGTTCCTTTTCACCGCGGCTCAAGTATGTGACAAAGTTATTTGTATGCGTTGAATAGTTTTCTGGTGATAATATGCGTTAGTAAATTTAGAACTGCTTGTGTTCAAAATTCAAATGCTTTAGAAACTGTTGTCACATTATTTAAAAAGTGTATAACGTAAGTTTCGTAAGCACCGTGTTTCTCTGGTTAAATTTTGCTCTTAGCTTAAAGTGATGAGAATTGGAAATTCAGATGAGATTGAAAGTATAGATTGCTTTTCTGATTATACTTTTCTCTGTGTCATCTTAATTTTTTAGTAGCGTTTTCTGTATCAATTTGATAATATACGTGTTTTTAATATCACTTTACTCCTAAATTCTAGATATTAGAAGAGGGTTTCTTGGAATTTATCAATAACATCCTTATGATCGGAATGATTCCTGCTCTTTTCGGTGACGATGAGAAGGACGCCATCATTAATGCTGTTAGAAACGAAAGCAGTGAAGCGGGATACGGCGTTGCTAAGTAAAGTATTATTAGAAAATAGGCTTTGTTCAATATCGATATTAAATATTCCACATAAAAAGACTGTAAAATTTCCATATTCAATTACTATTTTCCACTTCCACACATGCCAAAGCAGATGATTAGATCTCTATGAAATGTGGTACTGAGACAGATTACATAAAATTGTTTTCAGGGACGCAGTATGGAACTTCTTCTGCAACAAGTGCGCCAACAATCTGCACGTGGTGCTATCTATGTCGCCCAGCGGAGATATATTGAGAAATAGGTACAAAATAACCAGATTTTATTGTCAACTACAGTTTTTATTATTACCCCAACTCACTGTTTACTTTCATTTGTTTCTTTGTTTTAACTTTCTATTATCAACTCCTGTTTGAAATTTTAGGTGCCGAAGTTTTCCAGGCTTAGTTAACAACACCACCATTGACTGGCAGTTCCCGTGGCCAAAGCAAGCGTTATTAGCTGTGGCTAATGTATTTCTAGCGGATGTAAGCAAATTAACTCCATTATTATTGACGCTGCTTTCAATTTCTTGTGTAACACCAATTGACAATGATAATTATTTATTAAATCATAAAATAATGTTGGGTTCACAACATACTGCATACATGTATTTTAAGAACAGTTTTTTTTTTTTTCATTTATATTATTTTTTATGCTAACCCTTATTAGATTTATTATAATTTATAACCATTTCTACGCTTGCAACATATAGAAAAGGTAAATAAAACATTTCTAAAATGTCCAACATTTTTTGTTATACAATAAACGATTTCCACCAGGTGGAAAAAATCCCGGAAGAGTTTCGTCCAATCATAGTAGAACACGTGGTTCACGTGCACATGTCGGTAGCACGATATTCAGCGGAGTTCCTCTTGCGCCTGCGCAGGAACAACTATGTCACGCCCAAACATTACATGGACTTCCTGACTAACTATCTGTCGCTGCTGAATGAGAAAGATGCTTTTATTGTTGCTCAGGTAACATTTTAAACTATATAACATTTTAACTATATCAAAAGACATAAATGTTGTAGTTAAATACATAAATCATAAGGAAGTGATACCTACTATACCCCTAAAAACTAATGGCTTGCAGTGTGAACGTCTTATTGGTGGTTTAGCAAAAATAGAAGAAGCTAATGTACAATTGGAAGACTTGAATGCTAAATTGGCGGTGCAAAAGGTGATTGTAGCGGAGCAAACTAAGGAATGCGAAATATTACTGAAAGAGATTTCAGTGGGTATGTAAAAATTCGAATCCAACTACCCTCATAATTAAATTGGTA
Source organism: Colias croceus (assembly GCF_905220415.1). NCBI lineage: Eukaryota > Metazoa > Arthropoda > Insecta > Lepidoptera > Pieridae > Colias > Colias croceus. Next base: position 8,283,321 of record NC_059553.1, read on the forward strand.
CATTATTAATTTAATGACGCAAATTTTAAAATATCGATGGTACTAGTTTTGTTAAAACAATTTGTTCAACTAATGATTCAAATGATAAAGCTATTTGACAAAAATACCTGTGCATTCAAAAACAACTAAATAAACAATAAACATGCAGCCACGGAAGCAGCAGTAGCGAAACAGCAAGTGGCCGAAGTGAAGAGTGCAGAAATAACAGAGCAAAGTAAAGTGATAGCTGAAGAGAAGTCAGAAGCAGAGGAAGCGCTGTCTGCCGCATTACCGGCGTTAGAAGCGGCTAGACTTGCTCTAGCTGATTTAGATAAGAATGATATTACTGAAATTAGATCGTTTGCTACGCCGCCGGAAGCTGTGCAGGTGAAAATAGATATGGACTTTTGTGTGCAATTTACTTTAAATTAAAACATTTTATTGCTTATTTTTTTACATTTTTTTTTACATTTATGGTACAACAGTTAAGTAAAATTAAATCATAAAATATTCGTAAGTACAATATAACTAGATATCAATTTGTGTTCCTAGGTTGTATGCGAATGTGTAGTTATCATACGTGGCATCAAAGATGTAAGCTGGAAAGGTGCTAAAGGGATGATGGCAGATCCGAATTTCTTGAGAAATCTTCAAGAAATGAACTGCGACCTGATAACGCAGAACCAAGTGAAAGCTGTAAAGGCACACATGAAAAAGAGCAAGAAATTAGACACTATGCAACAAATTAGTAAAGCGGGGTTAGTCTAAGTGAATCGAATAATATCCTTTAAATGCTAACCTTAAATACTGTATATAGTAGTGATGTGTGTTGTATGTAGCAATAGTCTGTTGCTTTTAATTTCTTAAAGTTTCTACTTAGTTAACAAATATCCACAGATACGGGCTTCTAAAATTCGTAATAGCTGTTCTCGGCTACTGCGCTGTATACAAAGAAGTAAAACCCAAAAAGGACAAAGTGGAATCTCTAGAGAAGGAATACACAGAAGCGTGCAACTACCTCGCGTCGCTCAATCGAGAAATCGATAGATTGCAACGCACTCTGAACGGACTCAACACGAAATATGAAACTGCAATGTTGAGAAGACAAGAACTACAAGAAGAAACGGATATTATGATGCGAAGATTGGTTGCAGCCGATAAGCTAATGTCTGGTCTATCGAGTGAACAGAAACGGTGGACTTTAGATTTGGCAGCGTTATACGTGGAACAATCTAGATTGATCGGGAACTGTTTGCTTGCTTCTTCTTTCTTGAGTTACGCTGGACCATTTTCATTCTCGTTCCGACAAACTATGATTTATGAGGACTGGTTGGGCGATGTGCTTGAAAGGGGTATACCGCTTACAATGCCTTTTACGGTGGAGAGGAATTTGACGAATGAAGTTGAGATTAGCGGGTTTGTATTTTTCCTAATTTTGTATAGTAATCGATTTGACTAACTGATGATAAAACTGATTTAGATATTTCACGTTTCTTTTTTTCTTCTTATTTGTTTCTTTATATTTCACCTTTAAAACTTTCGTTTAAATAAATATTAATTTTCTTTGTATAATTTAGATGGAATTCAGAAGGTCTCCCGCCAGATGAGTTATCAGTACAAAACGGCATCTTAACAACCAGAGCATCTCGATTCCCGCTCTGTATTGATCCTCAAACACAAGCGTTAACTTGGATCAAGAAGAAGGAGGCTAAAAATAACTTGAAAGTAAGCAATTAAAGACATTAAGGTTTTAGATTATACATGTAAAAATTGTAAAATAAATATTTTTTTGTTATAGGTCTTATCCTTCAATGATCCTCAATTCCTGCGACATTTGGAGATGGCCATAAAATACGGAATGCCAGTTCTATTCCAAGATGTCAATGAGTACATTGATCCAGTTGTTGATAATGTGCTTGAAAAAAATATCAAAGGTATATTATAAGACATTAAAAAAATCTCCTATAAACAATTATAATATTAAAAAAACTAATTTATGTCTCTCGAAATGTTTGTTATTTTAGCCGTATTGACCCGTAAAAGCTGATTCTACAGATGTAATGCCGTCTACACACGAACTTTCAAAAACGTTGTCTTCTGAAGTTTTCCTAAAATCTTTTTAATTTCTTCTCAGTCTTATAATTCGATAGAGCCGGCTGCACGCCCGAAAAAACATGACTCATGCGGCGTTACCTCGCTCTGAGGCGTTCCGTAAGGCTTGAAGTGCAAGCGAGAGCGCGGAACGAGCGACAAAGAAGCACAATCGTTGTCACGTTCAACTATCGTCAGTAAACCGACTTTACAGACAGCCAATTTTTTCTGTTTTATTATTTTCTTACCATGTCTAGTGGAGAGCGGTCGCACGTTCGTGATGCTGGGCAGCTCGGAGGTGGACTACGACCCGAACTTCCGCATGTACCTCACCACCAAGCTCGCCAACCCGCAGTTCAACCCGGCGGCCTATGCGAAGGCTGTTGTTATCAATTACACTGTAACCGTTCAGGTATTTGGAAATGCTCTGTTTATTATGTATTTTTTTAATTACAGTTTTTCGCAATGTGCTCTATAATATTATGGGGTTGGATTTTGTGATCTTATCGTATTATTATATTATATCGTATTTGTTTTAAAAGCCAATGCAGCCGACATAAAATAAAACTTCCTCCTCCTTTTTAGAAGTTGGTGGCAATTAAAAACTATAATTTATTATGATAATCCTGGCGATCTCGAAATTTTTAAATATTTTTTCTTTTCTCATGTCGCAATATTAAAGACAAATGTTTGCAAGCGTTTATTTTTTCGCCAGGGTCTAGAAGACCAGCTCCTCAGTGTCGTCGTACGAGCCGAAAGAGCCGATCTAGAAGAGCAACGCGAGAGTCTAATCATAGAAACAAGCGCGAACAAAAGTTTGCTTTCGGGACTCGAGGACTCGCTGCTGCGTGAGCTAGCCACTTCCACTGGTAACATGTTGGACAACGTGGAGCTGGTCAATACGCTAGAGAATACCAAGTCGAAAGCCGCTGAGGTAATTTTGCAGAAATCAATTAAAAAAAAATCATTGAAAAATTTGTAGTAAGTAATTTTTTTGGCGAGTCTATTCCTTGGGGCTCGAGGATGAGCTAGCTATTGCACGTATGGAGTAAGGAATATTTCATCTCAAGTAATCGTGCTGATTGCTTTTCGATATAATAGAATGTAATAAAACAAAATATGTCTAATGTTACATTATCACAGCAACACGAATGAGCAACAAAGTCGATGAACTTATGTCTGGCAATGTTCTTCTTAATGCTACAAATCTACGATTGTTTGTAGGTAATGGAGAAACTAGAGCTCGCAGAAGCAACAACGAAAGACATAGAGAAATTGAGAGATGGCTACAGACCGGTTGCAAAACGCGGCTCCATACTTTTCTTTGTCCTTTCTGATATGGCCGGCGTCAACACCATGTATCAGTACTCGCTGTCGTCATATTTGGATGTAAGTATCACTGATATACAATAATATATTCTATATTATCATCTTTTAATCGGATACATCGTGCCTTTTTTTTTTTTTTTTTTTTTTAATTTTAATTTTTTGTGAAATCGATAAAATATATTTTCTTACAGGTATTTTCCTTTTCGCTCCGTAAAGCGATGCCAAATGTTATATTGGTAAAGCGTCTCAAGAACATTATTGACATGTTGACGAAAAATGTTTATGATTATGGATGTACAGGTGAGTTTTTCTCTATATATACTTTTATTTATGGTCAACATAATTTATTTTGAGCTATTTGTAAAAAAAGGGGTTGCTTTGAATGTGATTTTTTAATAATAACAACTGTACTTTCTTATTTTATAAAACAAACCTAAATAGCAGTTTAACGCAATTTGGGGAAACATTTAAATAAGAACTTTTTAAACTTAGCTACATATTATGGTTGCAATCTTATCTCAAATAAGAAAGAAAGAATAGATGTAAGATGAACTATGTATAAAATTTATTCTCAGGTATATTCGAACGCCACAAGCTGTTATTCTCGTTCCAAATGGACATAAAGCTGGAACAGAGCGAAGGCAACGTGAGCCAGATGGAACTGGACTTCTTCATCAAAGGGAACATCTCGCTGGAGAAGGCGGCCAGAGCGTGCCCCGCCAGTTGGTTGCCGTCGCAGGTTTGTTATTTTACTATGATGTTATTTATATTCTCTTGTACGAGTGCTCCATGTTTTGTTACACGTGAATGCCCTAGTGTGTGCCCACAAAAGGAAGAAAATTCGCCTTTGCACAAAATTATTTTATTATTGATTTTGGATTGTATTCTCTCGTCTCAGGGTTGGCAAGACATCATGAAACTGAGCATAGACTTTCCAGAAACGTTCGGAGACTTGCCGGACAACATTAGCAATAATCTTCAGGAATGGCAGGAGGTATGAGCCTTTTTGTCGTTATCAATTTAAAATATCATCATATTGTTTATTCTTACTTGTACGTGTTATGTACCTACATATAAGATTAGAGGATGCATGGGGCCACCCAAGAAGCTGCACCTGTTAGGAATTGCGACATCGCGCACACCTGCGCTTCCAGAGAGTGTTGCGGCAATCATCGCCACCGCGACGCTGCAGCTACCCCGCCGAGGAGGACGAGCACTCTTAGTTCTAACATCGAACGGGAGGGACGTAGGTTAAGTTAGGAGTAATTTATTATGTAATTTTTTTTTACAATAAATAATTTAAAGTAAATTTCGGTTTTTTTTGCGCCTTCGCGGGCCGGTCGATATAATTGGCGCAGTCTTGTGGATGATCCTCGAGAGCCGTCTCTCGGAACGCGAAACTACAAGCATCGAGAATTGCCATTCCATCGGAGGGACGACGACGGGGACCAAGAACCTACATCTATTGGCCGCCGCAACGCGAAGGGTATCCGAACATTGATACTGCAAGAAAGGCCGAAATGAAAATCCTGTAAGTACACTAATTCTCTTAGTGACTTGCCATTCCTAGATTTGTAAGTTTTCCTAGATTACCCATTCACGGGAACCGAGGAACTGTAGCGCGTAGGTTTAAAATATTAATTCATCGCGAATTAATTTTCGAATTTTACAAAATCAAATTGTAAAATTCAAATATAGATATTAGGTTGATAAAAGATTAATAAGTTTAAATATTAATTAATTACGAATTAATTAATTTTCAAATTTTGCGAATTAATTCATTTCATAATTCAGATATATTAATTAGGTAAAGATTATTATTTTTTTATATTAGTTTAACGAAGTTAATAAATTAAATTTAATTTAATATATTTTATATTATAAGTATAGGAAATTAATCTAAAATGTCAGATTTAGATAAAATTTTTAATGCACTTAGGCTTTTGCCAGAATTCGATGGTAATGTTAACGTTTTAACAAGATTTATACATTTAAGTGACCAATTGGCTGAGGAATTTATAGAAAAAGATCCCGGAAATACTTTAAAAACTGCCGCGTTATGTAATGGTATTTTAAATAAAATCACTGGGCCTGCAGCCCGAGTTATTAATGCAAACGGTATACCTACTACTTGGCACGGTATCAAAAGCGTATTAGTTAATAACTTTTCTGACCATAGAGATGAGACCGCCCTTTATAACGATTTAGCCTTATTAACGCAAGGTCGTAGCTCTCCTCAAGAGTTTTACGAAAAATGTCAACATCTTTTTAGTACTATAATGACGTATATAGCATTACATGAAACAGTCGTTACTACTCGTGAGGCAAAAAGGGACCTGTATCAAAAATTAACACTACAGGCTTTCCTACGTGGCCTACGAGATCCGTTAGGCTCACGTATACGTTGCATGCGCCCCGCAACCATTGAAAAAGCATTAGAATACGTGAATGAAGAACAAAGCACTTTATACCTTCAACAACGTAATGAAACTTTTGATAGGAAACCCCACGTACCCTTTAGAATGCCGTACTCGAATGAACCGTTTTATAGACATAATGATTTTAGTGAACCTATCTCTTCTAAACTACAGCCTTTACATTCGTTCAGACCGCAATTTAAGCCACCAAATTTTAATCGAAATTTTAATCAACCACAGGGACCAGCACGTCCTACTCGTACTATGCAAATTTTCCGCGCTGCACCCCCTAACTATAACCCGCAGAGCAATACGTTCAGATTACAGCCTAAACATCCCGCGCAACCGAAACCGCATCCTATGAGTGGCGTTAGCCATTACGTTACAAAGACTTTACCACCAACACCTTTTGCACGCGCTCATGATTGGTCAAAATTTGGTAATCCACCCCCGAGTAATTACTTTAAGACTAGGGAGATGAATCATAATGAATATATAGATAACGAAGAATATTACTGTACCGATTTATATCCTTATGAGGATAACTATTATAATAATGAATATTACTGTACGGAATATGAACCTTATGTACATTGCGAACAGACAGACGCACCTGAAAATTCTGATGAAACGTGTGACGTACGTTCAGAACACGATCAGGATTTTCAGAATCCACCAAAATTAGAAAAACCAAAATAGAATTAAATCTACACACGCAACGTCAACTTCCTTATATTCAAATTCATAATCCTCCACTTAAATTGTTAATTGATACTGGAGCTAACCAATCTTTTCTTAGCCCTGATGCAGTACAGAGATATTTTCCTGACGTTACTCTTAATTATGACCCCTTTGAAGTAAGTAATGTTCATGCTGTAACTCGTAGTAATTATTCTATAACATTACCTAGTTTTCCTGAATTTAATGACCCTGACGATATTACATTTTTCGTTTATAAATTTCACAATTATTTCGACGGCTTAATAGGTTCAGATTTGTTAGATAAATGGGAAGCATCAATTAATTATAAAACTAAAACTTTAAATACTTGCAATGCTACGAATCGGTTATTAGTATATGACTCACGGAACGCTAATCTTTATGAGGACGTCATACCCGCAGGAAGTAGTAAATTAGTTAGATTACCTATAGATGTTGAGAATGGAGACGCTATTATACCGGAACAAATTATATGTAATTGTCATATTTCTGAATGTTTAACGAAGGCGAAAAGCAATCGCGCTATCGTGGAAATTTCTAATCCAACCCGTAATGACGTAATTTTTTCAATGGATCGACCAGTATGTGCCGAGGTTTATAATAACGAGTGCACGCGCACCAAACGTTCGTCCGACCGTGTGAAACAGGTATTATCTCGCTTGCGTACTGATCACTTAAATAATGAGGAACGTTTAAATTTAGAGTCATTATGTTCACAGTATGCGGATGTATTTTATATAGAAGGAGAAACCTTAACATTTACGAATAAAATTAAGCATTCTATTAGAACTAAGGATGAAATACCGGTTTATACGAAAAGTTATCGCTATCCATTTATTCATAGACAGGAAGTACAGAATCAGATAAGTAAGATGTTAGAACAGGGTATTATTAGACCATCAGATTCAGCATGGAGCTCTCCTATTTGGGTGGTACCTAAAAAGGCAGATGCATCCGGCAAAGTTAAATGGCGTTTAGTTGTTGATTTTAGAAAGTTAAATGAGAAAACTTTGGATGACAAATATCCGATTCCTAATATTACAGATGTCTTACATAAATTGGGTAACTGTCAATACTTCACAACGTTAGATTTAGCAAGTGGGTTTTATCAAGTAGAAATGAACCCAGCTGACATTCCAAAAACCGCTTTTAGTGTAGAACATGGTCATTTTGAATTCTTAAGAATGCCCATGGGTCTAAAGAATAGTCCGTCTACTTTTCAAAGAGTAATGGATAATGTACTGAGAGAATTGCAAAATTCTATTTGCCTAGTCTACCTAGATGATATAATAGTATTTAGCACTTCTTTACAGGAGCATATCATTAATCTTGGGAAAGTGTTTCAGAAATTGCGTGAATCCAACTTTAAAATACAAATGGATAAATCGGAATTTCTTAAACTCGAAACCGCGTATCTAGGTCACATTATTAGCAAAGATGGGATAAAACCTAACCCAGATAAGATATCTGCCATCCAAAAGTATCCCCTTCCGAAAACTCCAACCGATATTAAACGATTTCTAGGTCTATTAGGTTATTATCGGAAATTCATACCAGATTTCGCTAAAATCACGAAGCCCATGACACAATGCTTAAAAAAGGGTTCAAAGATAACATTTTCTAAAGATTACATTGAATGTTTCGATAGGTGTAAAACATTATTAATGAACGATCCAATTCTCCAGTATCCTGATTTCAATAAAGAATTTATTCTTACGACTGATGCGTCGAATTTAGCCATCGGTGCTGTACTCTCGCAAGGCCCCGTTGGTTCCGATAAACCAATTGCGTACGCTTCACGTACACTTAATAGTAGCGAAATTAATTATAGTACGATTGAGAAGGAATTATTAGCAATTGTCTGGGCAACGAAATATTTCCGTCCTTACCTTTTTGGCCGCAAGTTTAAAATTATAACTGATCATAGGCCCCTTCAATGGGTCATGAATTTAAAGGAACCTAATTCCCGTCTCACACGTTGGAGGCTCAAACTTAGCGAATACGATTACACCGTAATTTATAAGCAGGGAAAGCAAAATTGTAACGCCGATGCTTTATCGCGTATTCAAATTAACAATGAGGAAACAGATTCTTTAGCGGTTAATCCAACAGAAACAACACCTTCGTTAATAAGAAGAAGTTCAGATACAATTACTGTTAATTCAAATTCAAGTACGATTACTGCACATTCGAAATCAAGTACTCTTACAGCAAATTCCGACACCGTCACAGTTCATACTGACGCGGAGAACCCAATTCTAGATATACCTATAACAGATCACCCGTTGAATAAATTTAAGAGACAGATAGTTATTACTTTAATAGATAGAGTACCGAGTAAGCCTATAATTTCAAAACCTTTTGAAAATCATACTAAGATAGATATTAATGTTAACAAAGCGAATATTGATAGCGAAATAGTTTCACTAATTAAAAAATATGTAGATCCTAAGATAAAAACTGCAATTCTAGTTCATCCCCCTGATGCTATGTGTACTATAGTTCCAATAATACAGAGTAATTTTAAAAGTTCATGTATGGATTTAGTTCTTACAAAATTAGAATTGCAAAATGTCAAAGATTACTTTAAGCAACAGGAAATAATACGAAATTATCATGAAGGCAAAACTAACCATCGCGGAATTAACGAAACTCATTTATCTTTATCTAGGAAATACTTTTGGCCTAAAATGAAGGAAGCAGTAACTAAATATATTAATGAGTGTAGCATATGTGGTCAAGGGAAATATGATAGAATTCCAGTAAATCCAAAATTTCGAATCGTAGTTCCTCCTACAAAACCTTTTGAAATAATACATCTCGATTTACTTAGTATTGATTCTCAGAAATATCTCACTATAATAGATGCATTCTCTAAGTATGCTCAAGCATATTGTTTAAAGGACGCAACCGCAATAAGCGTAGTTCAGGCTCTTTTGACGTTTGGTACACATCATGGCTTACCTATGACTGTCGTAACGGATCGAGGTCCTGAGTTCACGAACCAAATATTCAGTGAATTTGTAAGGCTTCATAGAATAAATCACCATAAGTTATTAGCTCATGCACCTAACGAAAATGGTATGGTAGAACGGCTTCACTCAACTTTATTAGAACACATACGTTTACTAAAACTTGAACGACGTGGTGAATTAATCATTAACTTAATGCCGTATGCTGTTCTTGCCTATAATAGTTCGATCCACAGTTTTACGAAGTGCAGGCCTCTTGACATTATAACCGGTCATTTAGATCCCCGCGATCCTGTAGATATCGATCTATCAGAAAATGTCTTACAGCAATATATGCAAGAACATCGCGATAGTATGCACAAAGTATTCAAAATTATTAATGAATCGTCTTTGGAACGCCGTACTCAAATTACAGAAAACATTAATAGGAACCGCGAACCCGAAATACAGTATTATCCAGATCAACAAATTTTTGTAAGAAATCCTAGGGCTAGTCGACAAAAGACCGCACCGCGTTTTACGCACGATACTGTACTGGCTGATTTACCTATTCATATCTATACTAAGAAGAAATATGGCGCTGTTGCTAAATCTAGGCTTAAGAGGGTACCTAAATTGTTACAGAATCCTTCCTCTGATCCTGTGCCAGATTCAAGCAGAAGATCCCACCCTGACTAGCTTGGATGACGGACCTGGTATATTACCATTTAATATTGGAACTGCTAGAATTGTCACTCATTATCATTCATTTTTGCAAATTATTAATTTAAAGGATATTCGTGATAGTATAACCATAGTAAAGGATCAATTAAATTCATTAACGCCTAATTTGCACGATAAATTATTTTCGCTTTATAATTCACATATTGAACACTTGCATTATAAGATTATTAAATTGTCAAATCAGTTGGAAACTTTTGAACCCAATCGCATAAAGAGAGGTCTCATAGATGGTTTAGGTTCAGTTATAAAAAGTATTTCTGGTAATCTAGACTATACAGATGCAATTAAATATGATACCGCAATTAAATTATTACAAAATAATGAGAATAAATTGGTCACAGAAATGAATAATCATATAAGCCTCAGTAAAGATTGGACAGAACAACAATCTGATATTTTAAACAACTTAATTAAAAATCAGGAAAAAATTGAAATAGCTATAAATGATTTAAAGGCCAATAATTTAAACGTTACTCTATACATAGATTTAATTCAACGCGTAGCGATTTTATCAGATAATATAGATGATATATCTGAAGAATTACATAGATTAGAAAATTTATTAGGTTTTATTCGTGCGAAAAGTACGCATCATCTTATGTTCAATTCAAATTCTCTAAAAGAAATGCTAAATAAATTACACAAATTTTATGGTAAAGAGCAAATCCCTCAAGTTAATTATAGAGAATATTTTGATTTAGTTAAACTAGGCTATTATTATAGTAATAGGAATATAGTTATAGTTTTTATGTTCCCGGTTGTCCTTCCTGCTACCTTTGAATTATTTAAATTATCCATAGTTCCTAATAAAGATAGTAAAGTCCTAATTCCACCCTATCCTTTTGTGGCAATTCACAACGAGGATTTTATGTACATGGAGGCAGAATGCCCGAAGTCTGGCCTAGGGTATCTATGTGAGGACAAGCTGAACCATCATCGATCCAAAAATGACTGCGTGTATCACCTTATTACCACGCAACGAGTCGTCGCATCTTGTCTCTTCACGCCTGTGGAGCTCGGAGCGCCCGCACTAGAAAAATTAGACGACGCCCACTACGTCATCAGTTTCCCCAAGCCATCAAAAATCCACTTATCATGCTCGCAAGATCAATATGACGTCATTAAAGGAAGCTACTTAGCCACAATACCCAAAAACTGCATTCTTCAAACGGAGGCTTTCAAGATAGTCAATCGAGAAGACCATATCAAAGGACAGATAATGAAAATTGCAAACCTGCCAGATTCCAGCCAATATAATACAGATGAAGAAGTTCTGAAGTTGAATTCGATAAATTTGGATAAATTACACGCTAGTAACAGAGCTATATCAATGGAAATGCCTATCAGTACTAACAACGGATACGAGATTCTCTATATGCAGCCTTCCATAATACCGATATATGTTATATTAATAACGAGTGCAGTTGCCCTAGTGACATGGTACATCGTACGGAGACTGCGTACATCAAAGCCTATTACTACGAGTGTTCATGGTAATCAAAAAGAAGAAATAGAACATCAATCAGCGGAGGGTGAAATTTCAGCGATATTAACGAGCCTTGCCCGCCAATAATCGCTGAACTTCAGGAGGGAGGTGTTATGTACCTACATATAAGATTAGAGGATGCATGGGGCCACCCAAGAAGCTGCACCTGTTAGGAATTGCGACATCGCGCACACCTGCGCTTCCAGAGAGTGTTGCGGCAATCATCGCCACCGCGACGCTGCAGCTACCCCGCCGAGGAGGACGAGCACTCTTAGTTCTAACATCGAACGGGAGGGACGTAGGTTAAGTTAGGAGTAATTTATTATGTAATTTTTTTTTACAATAAATAATTTAAAGTAAATTTCGGTTTTTTTTGCGCCTTCGCGGGCCGGTCGATATAATTTACGTCTCTCTATGCTGCGCAATACAGAATTTTTGTTTGTGTGTTTGTTATCTTTACATGTACAAACATACCTTCCTATCTTACAAAGTCTTTACTTTTAACGTATTTCTAAGTCAAAAATTGATTTGATCCTTTCCTTTTATTGCCAACGCTCTGTAGTTGACACACATGCACATTTATGTACGATAATAAAAATTGAAAACCTCCGTCATATTTGAGTCAATAACATACAAAAATAGAGTCAATAACATCCCTCCGCAGTGGTTCGACAGCGACGCGCCCGAATCATCCGAGATTCCCAACAATTACCGTTCCCGCGTGAACCCGTTCTCACTCCTCATGCTGCTGCGCTGCTTCCGCGTGGACCGCATCTACCGCGCGCTCACCGACTACATCACCGTCACTATGGGCGAGGAATACATCACGCCGCCGGTCATCAGGTAAGCCTTTGTGAAAACAATAGTTTATAATATTATGATTGATGAAGAAGCCAATAATATGGTTGCATGTTCGTTCTGATTTCTTCTTCTTCTGCCAAAAAGTATTTTATTTTTATTTATTTATTTATTATTCATTTATTCAGAAAAAATAAACTTTTACATGTCTTAAATACTTACTAATTAAATTTAAAATTCAAAAAAGCAATTTTCAAATTACAAATTTAATAAAAAAATAACGTCAATAAGAAGGTGATTTAAAATAATAACAAGTCTATTCTAAATTGGAAGGCTCATGCACAGTTAAATTAAAAAATTCAAAGAATCATATCGTCAATGTATGTGAAAAATATGTGCCATAGCACTAATTTTCAGGTCCATCTCTCAACTGGCGTATTCAGACCTTAAGAATATCTATCGTTTCTTTAAGTTTTAATTCTCTACAGCCTTGACATGATATTCGAGCAAACCACGCCCTACACGCCGGTAGTGTTCATCCTGAGCCCAGGCTCGGACCCGACGGCAGATCTGATGAAGCTCGCAGATCGCTGCGGCTTTGGCGGCGGCAAGTTCAAGTATCTCTCCCTTGGACAGGGGCAGGAGGGGGTGAGATAAATAAATAGATTTGAGTTATAGACTTATAGTGATAATGTAAATAAGAAAAGAAATAATATTATAGGTCAATGTATGGACCGCTGAATAGGATTTTATCAAATGATATGTAAATATTTAATGATAACTCTTCAGTTCTCAAAATATCTTCAGCAGATTACAATATCGATAAAAAAACTTTCAAGCACTTCTCGCTTGGGCGTTTCGTTTTTTACGACTATCTCTTCTTCATAATTTGATTGCGTGTAAATTTACAAAACTAGCACTGTAACTTAATTCTTTATACTAAATCTAATTTACTACATATAAAATATTTAAACTGCTTCTGAATTTCAATTTTATCCTATAAATTCTCTACCAGGCTGCCCTATCCCTGCTCGAAGGCGCAATCTCCCACGGCCAATGGCTGATCCTGCAGAACTGCCACCTGCTGGTGTCGTTCCTGCGTGAGCTGGAGAAGCAGCTCGAGATGATGGAGAAGCCTCACCCGGAGTACAGACTCTGGCTCACCACGGATCCCACGCCCACCTTCCCCATTGGGATACTGCAGAGGTCGTTGAAAGGTGAGGGTAGCTCTATAATATGCGAATAGAAATTAATGGAAATATTTTAATATTTAATTAAAATACCTATTGTTTAAATTTAAACTTACACTTAGAAGAAAAATAAGTCGATTGTTATAAATTAAATTTTAAATGTTCGTTTCTTGTGTGAAATCAACTACACTTACTGTTTTTTAGGAAAATACTTAAGATAAATTCGCTGATTTTGACCATTATAATTCAGTCGTAATCCGTAATATGTTTGATTTCATAATAATTTAATAAGTTTAAATAAAATTCTGTAAAATGTTACCTGAGCACAGAACTGTGTACCTGAGTATCCTGTAATATTTCAGTGGTAACGGAACCACCGAACGGGCTCAAACTGAACTTACGGAACACGTACTTCAAGATGCGTGCGCACGCGCTCGATGAATGCCCACATCCGCAGTTTAAGAAACTTGTCTACGTTTTAGCTTTCTTTCACGCAGTTGTTCAGGTAATTATTTTTTATTTAGTTATTATTAATATATACAATATAATAATATAGACAAAATATTTTATTGGTTTTTGTAATGAATGAGCACACCTATTTTCAGATCTATTTTACAATTGGAAAATTTTTTGGAGTTGTTAAACCTTCAACTGCTGAAAATTTGCCACGGACTATAACAAATTTATCAAATTTCATTCCTATTCTTCTTTTTTTCACCCAAATTAAAACTGTATAAGCACAAACACGTAGCATCGTACAGTCTACAGATGAGTTGAGCTATCTGTAAAATGTTTTCCCTATATGAACGGGAACGGGAACTATGCGGGTTTTTCTTTGACTGCGCGGGCGAAGCTGCGGGTGGAAAGCTAGTACATATATAAATGTTTGGCTAGGAGCGTCGCAAGTACGACAAGATCGGGTGGAACATCGCGTACGACTTCAGCGAGTCGGACTTCGTGGTGTGCATGCAGATCCTGCAGTGCTACCTCGAGCGGTGCCATGCTGCTGCCGGGCCCACGCCCTGGGCCACGCTCAAGTATCTCTTTGGAGAGGTACGAGACTGTTTTTATTTTATTCTGTCATTTCTTTACCATTTCTTATGAAAATTATATGTACTAACATGAATTTATAAATTGGCATAACTCTTGATTGCTGCCACACGGTGCACTCTGGGATTATAAATAGATTTATATTTTCTAAAAAAACTCATTTTACACTCTATTTACATCAGTTAGCATTAGGGCTTCCTAATTCATCTTTAAATGTTATTTAGTTCATTGCACGCCTCCTACCGAACAACTAACCAACAAATTATCGATTTGCTTCCTTCTTAACACCTTAGATTTTCTATAGGTATGAATAAATACGTAGCTATGAGTAAAAATGTTATATGTATACTTACACATTTGCATAATCATTTACACTACAAATACTTCCCTAATGCTTTATTATTACTGTATAGTATTCATATCTCAGGTGATGTACGGCGGTCGCGTGATCGACGACTTCGACCGTCGCGTTGTAGGCACATACATGGAGGAGTACATGGGCGAGTTCCTCTTCGACAAGTTTCAGCCGTTCCACTTCTACCGCGATGCGCATTGTGACTATGTGATACCGCCCGATGGGGAACGGGAAGAATATATTGGTAGATTTTCTGATTTACATCGTCTCAAACTTTTTGGTCTGTGTAGCGCATGTCGCGTGACGCACGATACGTACCTACGATAATTATCGTACAAACACGATAATTTTTAGTTAAATGTCTATAGTGTGAAAAAAAGTCTCACTTTTACCGTGGTTTCATAAAGCCACACAACATTTTTTTGAAGTGATACGATTTTGGTATCTTTGAAATTTGCCAAAAAAAATTCTAACACGTGTGCTCGGCACGCATGCTCCTTTTTAAATGATTTGTGCAATAATGGGCAATCATATTTTAAAGGAAATCAATATTTTGTACAACGAACCATCATATTTTATACTTCTTCTTATGCATCATCTATTTTATATCTATAACAGCCTTTATCAGTCTAGTGCCCAAACAAAAGGTAGCCAGTGTCCAGACTATAATTTACATCCGTGCTAAATTTTATCTATATCTGATCAGTGATCAACAAAAATATTTCACTTTCGAAAACTTATGTTTTTTTTACAGATTTCATCGATACTCTACCACTAGCGAACACACCAGAAGTGTTCGGTCTCCATCCAAACGCCGAGATTGGCTACTTCAGTCAAGCTGTCAGAGAAATGTGGGGACATTTGATTGAATTGCAACCACAAACCAGTAAGTAATTAAACTATAGCAATAAAATCTCCTTAATTTTTGAATCTTCTTTACTTTTCCCAGTAATTTTCCAGGAACAGTTTTTATATTAAACAGGTCAAATATGTGTAGATTAGAGGTTGAAAATATGTAGGTACTTAGTCATTTTAATCAAATCTTTATTATGTTTATTGCAACCAGTAAGGAAAGCAGAAGGTAAGTTACTTTTATATTGAGACGCATATTTTTTTACTGTTGTATTTTTTAATCCAAATATTATATTTATGCTTTTGCCGCCAGTCAGGGAACCGGAAAGTAAGTTACTAACTTATTTATTTTGACATGTGTGTTGGTTTAATTTTTATTGCTATGCATTTTTTTATTTCCTACAAATAAAAGACTACAAAATGAGAGTGAAATTTATACGGGAATTATTTCATTTTCTAGCACCAAACTAAGTTGATGATTTTATTTTCGATTAATCGTAATTACTATTGCTATCGTTTTATAACTGATATGTCTTGTGTATCCTTTTTCTCTTCTTTTTCCTTCGGTACTTCGTTTTTACTGTCGGTAGGGAAGCGCTTGACCATAATCTCGCCTGATGTTAAGCTGAGATGTGGTCTAAAATGGTACGCCCTTCCCTAGAAGATATCTGTTCACTCTGCGCTTGAATACTCTACTTTGATGTTTAATACATATTGTCTCATAATATATTTTATCCCTCTAGGCGACAGCGGCGGCACGATGAGCCGCGACGACTTCATTGACATGATCGCTGTGGACATCCTCAACAAGCTCCCCGCTGAGTATGAGATCTGGCGCGTGCGCAAACAGTTCGAGATGAACATGACGCCCTCCGCTGTAGTACTGCTGCAAGAGTTGGAGAGGTAGGGCTCTCTATTTGAGGGCTATGTTGTGCTTTTTGGTGGAATTTATTTAGTTTCAGTTTTGTCTTTAACTATTTTGCCTCTATAGCGACCTATTTTAATACATAAACTGTTCACTTCCAAAAGCCATCAATTGTTTGTGTAAACTACCCTCTCATGAAAGCAGATTGCTTTATGTGTCCCTACGCAAAAACAATCGGTTTGCAGATTTATGAACTACCCACATCTTAAAAGTGAATTGCTGAATTTTCTACTACCCTCTCAATATCAGATTCATTATACGTTTCTGTTTTTGGATAACCGAATTGTTTTCAACTAAGTAAATCGATATACTTAATATTCCGATAGATTCAACCGGCTCATAGCGAAAATGCGCAGCACCCTATCCCTCCTCCGCAAAGCGCTAGCGGGCGAGATCGGCATGGACGCAGTGCTGGACAACGTGTCGTACAGCCTGTTCAACGGGCAGCTGCCGCTCGTGTGGCGCTCGCTCGCGCCCGCCACGCGCAAGGGGCTCGGCGGCTGGATCGAGCACTTCACCGCGCGCGCGCAACAGTACACCGACTGGGTGAGTGTACACACAACGTGTTGTATATGTTGCACTTGGCGACTGGGTGAGTGTACAGACAACGTGTGGTGTATAGCAGTACACCGACTAGACTGGGAGAAGGTACTGCGGCCTGAAGGGTAATTGGAAATTTTGGGACTTGTGACGTTTGAAGAGTGTGTGTTCAAACTTGTGACGCCAATCATTCCCAAGTTGTTGGTTTCGGTACGATTTATTACAATACATATGTATATGGTGGGTAGGTCCTATACCTACATCGTCCTGAAAGCAAATTAGTATGTGTTATTTTATACGTAAACTGAACGCTCATCCTGGGCCCGGCTAAAATGAACTGAAAAAAAAACAATTCTAACTCTACATTAATTAATAAATAGCTTTCTACTGCTGAAAGAAATGAAAAATTACTTTAGTCCTTTTTTTTTTAATTTAACCAAATTTTAATTTAATTTTTTGCTTTATGTTACCTTAATCTAATACATGCATTTATATGTTTATGATGATCCAGGCGACCATGGAGGAGCCGATAGTGATCTGGCTGTCCGGTCTGCACATCCCCGAGTCGTACCTGATCGCGCACGTGCAGATCGCGTGCCGGCTCTACACGTGGCCGCTCGACCGCTCCACGCAGTTCACCAGAGTCACCAAGTATCTGGTGCCCGATGATATTGAGGAGCGGCCTGTCACTGTTAGTAAATGGTGTACTGTTTGATGTTTAGTGTTGGAGATTTGTTTGGTGTGATTCTTGATTGGTTGGCAATTGTTTGATGTAGTAGTTAGCGTATGTTTACTTTGTGTAGCTGAATGCTTGCGTACTTATTTGGCGATATTGCTGTTATTTATACACTGCTTATTTATTTCATTAGTAATATTTATATGCTTGATGCATAACTAACTTTTAACTCTAGAATAGACTCGTAAACGATAGACTTCGTCTTCCGTTGGCTCGTTATCGATAAATTGTGTAAATTAGTGCACTGATAGCTTATAGTAAGAGAGTTTGTGTCTGTAGCTTGATGCGTTAGATTGTTTGATAGCGTGCTTCTTCATTCATAGGTTCATAGCTTGACTCGTTAGCAATGGATTATATATAGTACATTGTAAGCTTAATTTGTTTGTAAAATTTTGTAAAATGTGAGTACTGAAAGTCTCCTAAACAAATAGGTCACTGTCTCACTCACTGATTTACCCGCCACTTCATTCCGCGCAGAACCAAATTGTGGAACAGCCTGCCTTCGGCGATATTCCCGAACGCCTATGATAATATCGAGGCATTTAAAAAGAGAATCTACCTCCACCTTAAAAAGTTGGCAACACATCTTCGGACACATCTGTGTATGCCTATGGGCGTTTGTCTTCTTTCATATAAAAAAAAAACCAACACAAACAAATGTGCATTAACATGTACGTGCACAGGGTTGCTACGTGCGCGGTCTGTACCTAGAGGGCGCGCGGTGGGACGCGGCGGACGGCTGCCTGCGCCGCTCGCACCCCAAGGTGCTGGTCACCGAGCTGCCCATCATGTACATCATACCCATCGAGTTCCACAAGCTCAAGCTGCAGGTTGGTTATAGCCTGACATTATCGATACTTCAGGGTAGACATTGTTTTAAAAATCTGCTCAATTTTTACAAAAAAACCTAAATTGCCTGCAAATTGTGAGAACTGAAATAATTAATTGATTAAATGCAAATAAACGAGATTTATACAGAAAAAAAATTCAATGATTTAAATAATTAAAGAAATCCATTTTTTCAATTCCAAAGCACCTTCATAATGAAATTAAGATTGCCATACACCAAAATTAATTCTTTTCATTTTTTTATATTTTTTTTTATAAGGTGTTCTTAATCTTATGAGTTATGTGTGTGTGTATGTTTAAATTTTAGTTTGTGTGTGTTGAAATTAATGGTTCTTTCTTGCCCACACTGCAAACACCAACAGAACACGCTACGCACGCCCGTATACACCACCTCCCAACGGCGCGACGCGATGGGCGTCGGGCTCGTGTTCGAAGCGGATCTGTGGACGGCGGAGCACTACAGCCATTGGGTGCTCCAAGGAGTCTGCCTTATCATGAACACCGATTAATTATTATTATTATATTCCTACGTGCCTTAGATAATTATTAAAATAACTAAGTACATTAGGTACACAATGCTTTAAAAAAATCCCAAATATGTCAATAAAATATTCAAGTCAAAAGGCACAAACAGTAAAGAGAAGACAAGCTTATTATCATTATTTTAAGGTGTATTCATAAAATGTATCAAAAGCATTATATTTTTACGTAAAAAATCGACCTTATTCGTATGAGTTAGAGTCGAATTTACAAACCACAGCATTTTTGAGTACTCAGTTGTTATTAAGTTGTTAGGTATACGAATTAATAATAATATGATGTCACACCCAAGCTTCATCATAAGTATTATACAGTAATTGTAAACAAACGTTCTTCTTAAAGTTATTGATATCATAATATTATCATAGTCTTAATTTGTTATTTATATTATCTAAAAACCCAAACATAATTTTATTTCTCTTACTGATACCTTCTTGGAAATAATTTTAGTTGGAAATGATATCTTATCACAAGCTGTTTGTTTTGCAGAAATATTTTTAGTTTTTTATAAGATAAATGTTAACTTTAATTTATTTAATAAAGACTGATTAAGCTTTACCATTGTTTTGTTTTTAGTACACCTATCTTAACATAAATAAATTGAACCAGAATAAGCTGATTTCAATAGGAAATAAATCCATACTAATTTACTACTATAGTATTATATTATGTGCTAATTTGGATGAAGTTTTAACTGAAAATAGTACATTTCTCCTCATGTATAAACTGCTTTCTTTAAAAAATGTACAAATGAAAATTGAAATGACTACCTGACTATATGTTTACTACAACCTGACTGCAAAAAATTTACTTGATAATATTATATTTTCACCATAACAGAGATTCAATAATGAAAACAAAAATTTATTTAAATAATTTATTTCACACATTTAGATTTAACTTGCGGTAAACATAGATTATAAAAAGATGAACTTAGAAAATCTTTGAGCGGCTGCCATTTCACCCAGCCTTTATTTTGAAGGAATTCTTTTGTTTTCTCTGAGCCCACATAGTGTGGATCCTGAAACAGGAAATATTAAAATTTGAAATTTTTATATATAAATAGCAAAAATTGTTAATTGTTAACACTTAACATCAGGTCGCCCACTTGACTCCTAGGTTTAAAAATGTTACTTATTCCGAAATTTCTTAATAAATATATTTTTGCAGTGAAACTTCATTAGGCATGTTTAGGTTAAAATTTAAGGTTGCTTAATGGCAATACTGTCACCTTGTGGAGTAACGCAACGGTTTTGGTAATTCAGAACCAAAGAAGTTTCACTTCTGACACATGTCCTCGGTACACACACTTTTTTTACTGGACCAATATATATAGTTATAATTTTTATATCCTTCCACTCAAAAAAAGGAAAAAAGTCAAATTATAAGGAACGAACGACGGTCCCGAGTTCGATCCCCGGTCAGGGCAAATATTTGTGTGATGAACTCAATTATTTGTTCTTGGGTCTGGGTGTTATTATCTATATATGTATTTATTCAATATTATATTTATCGTCGCCTAGTACCCACAACACAAGCCTTAATTGAGCTTACTGTGGGACTAAGTCGATTTGTGTAATAATGTCCTATAATATTTATTTATTTATTTATTTATTTAAGGAATAATCAGACTTACAACAACCAACAAACTTGAGTTAGCTCCATCATCATGTATTCCCATGATCCCTTTGGAAGAGCAATCCACATCACCACCCATCATAACAGGAGACCCATATTTTATAAAATGGGTTTTTAGCGCATCAACTATGTTATCTAGACCTTCTCCTTTGTTCACGTGTAGAATTTTACATGGAATGACATATAACTTATCTATAACGAGACATACCTGCAATTATAGATTTGAATATAAGAGTTTTTCTCAAAGGATTGTAAAAATAGAAAAGTGACTAAAAATGTTATTTTTAATTAATTGACTGTTTATAAATAGATATAATTAGGATGATTACAAATGATAAGTTTTTACTCCATTACATACGGAATGAAAATAATATGTTGCCTTAGTGTGTATAATATAATTTTATTATACTTATTTGTTATTGATTTTTTTTTTATAGTTTTAATTGCATGTAAATTTTTAATTTATTTTTGATTTTATTTAATTTGTCTCTGATTTTTTTCGTGTCGTGTTTAACTGTAAATGGAAGACACAGGCTCCTGAAAAACAGTTCTTACTATCTTAGGAGCCTGGGTCGCTCTAATTTGTAAAATGTTTTAAGTGAAATAAATTATTTATTTATTTATTTGTACCATTATATTTAAAAATAATTTTATCCACACAGCTACATTTAGGCTTTGGCAGATCCTACATTTATTACAACTTACTTCAAAACTACCAATCCACTGTCTTGAACCATGAAAGGACTTAGGTTTATCCTCTAAATCAACTAGTATTTTTTGTATTTCCCTGATCGTTGGCACTGAAACATCTTTATTAATATTGTGTTTCATCCAGGAACATATTGTTTGCAAAGTTCTGTAGCCACAACCCCAACCCTGTAAATATGGAAATTATAGGTTATAAAATATGTAAACGTCTGTGAACTAAATCGCAAAAATTATATAATACCCTGTCATCAAATCCATCACATAAATAATGGTAATACTCATAATTTCCATTTACTAAATAACAATTATGTTTAGAAATATTCTCATCGCTTTCGTGTACGTTTACTAACAAATTGAGTGACTTTGACATTTTAATTTTTTTAATTTGACATTCATTAATTTAAACACTTGGCATTTAGTTAGTTACCAATGTGGTTACCAATAAATAAGTGTCAAAATAATATACCTATAATCACCCTATAATCCTAAAAATATAATATAATCCGATATTAACACAAATGGATGTAAAATTAACGTGATGTTATTTAAAAATATATTATCTACATTTTATTGATTACATTGTCATAGATCTATTCTGTAAATTCTTCGAGTAAAGAGTCTTACACTAGTACTAGTACCCTATACTAGTAACCAACCTATACTAGGACTAGGTCTGAATAATTACTTTTGACCCATAATTCGAATTCGCATATTTTCCAATTTCGTTATAATAATAATATTTTACTGCGTATTTTTCTTTAGGTGAGTAATGTAGATTCAGGTTTACTACGATAACTACATTATAACCACATTATAACTGTGTGGGTTGAAATAATGACAGATGAAGATAATGAAAAAAAAAGTAGAGCAATAATTGAGCCAGAGATTGCAAGATAGTATGTATGTACAATAAAGCATAAATAAAATAAATATTGGTAGACCAGCTACCTCAAAAAATACCTTTAAATCTGGATAACTTTCTTCTGGCCTAACTACCTATAGAACTCTTTTGTATTATAACATTTCCTTAGGTAATTTGATTATTCCTTCAATCTAACAGTATATATTATATTTAAATATATACCCTTGTTAGGTACTTTTTATTCATTTATTTTATACTAGCTTTCCACCCGCGGCATCGCCCGCGCAGTCAAAGAAATACCCGCATAGTTCCCGTTCCTGTGGGATTTCCGGGATAAAACCTATCCTATGTCCTTTCTCGGGTATCAAAATATCTCTATACCAAATTTCATGCAAATTGGGGCGTGATTGAGTAACAGACAGACAGAGTTACTTTCGCATTTATAATATTAGTATGGATGTACCTATTCAGTATTTTTTATCAGGTAGGTACGTTTTCATAGCCACCCATAACCTGCATAGAGCATAACTAAAAATCGTGACTTTTCTCTTTTATTTCACACAGCCTGATAGAGATCTTTGAAAAACGATAAGGTTACCTTATGTACTCGATTTTCCCTTTGTTGTTTTGAATATTTGTAATTTATAATTATATTTAATTTACATGGTATGTACCTACATAAAATTGTTAAATAAATAAATTACTCTGACTCATTATTAAAATATTTAGTTATGATAAAGTGTAGCCTAGACATATTTATCAAATCATAATAGCACTTGGTCAAACACATTTTCGTATTTAAGTACTTACCTAATATTATAAGAAAGGAAGAAAAGATTAAATAAATTTATAATAATTATAATGTCAACTTTTCCAGATCTCTACATAAACTACCTAGGTACACAGGGAAGATTTTTTTGTTTGCTTGTCGACAGTTAAAAATGACTAACTACTTAGGTACTTATATGTTCTTTTATTTCACATCGATAAAAATCTGTTTTCTAAAATCAATAGGTAGGTAAAATCTAAAAATTCTAAATCAAATAATGTCCGTTGATGATCTTTATTACAAAAAACAAGAATAATATGTTTGCTCGAACATTATTCCCACGAAAAGTCCCAAAAAATTATAAGAAAACTCCTATCCATCAAAATAATACCTAATACCAAATTAAACAGACAAACGACCGCGAGATTCAAGATCAATTCCACTGAAAAATTTAAAACAAACATCTCCAAATCCCAGTATTAATATCTATTTGTGCACAAAACAATTATCGGAACTCATCGAGGAAAAAAATTAACATGTTTGCCAATGTTTGGTTATGTCTGTTTACTATGAGCGGGGTTATCTCAACGTATAAAAGTCTTTGCGCCGAAAAAATCGACGTTATTCTATTTTTGACTGTTAATCTTTACTGTCTGTGTTTAATTTTTTTAAAATGAAAGCGGTACGTATTTTTTATATTCTTTTTTTAATTATTGTCATTAATCGATAATGACATTTATTTATTTACTTAATAAGTAGATAAACAATTAAAAATGAGCATGTGTTCCGAACATACGTGTCAGAAGTGAAACTTCTTTGGCAAGATTCAAAGATACCAAAATCGTCCTTATTCCATGACGTGACGGTATTGCCAAATTAGGATTAATTTAAAGTCCTTAAATTTCAAAACATAATCGAGGACTCTTTTATGTAAAAAAAATGTTTAGGTACCTCGTGTATTATAGTCTAGCGCTAAATTATGTTATGGCGCCAAAAAATATAAATTGTCATGTTATTTTGTTTGCATTATGAGAATCAAGGCCAGACTGAAGTATTTTTAAAACTTGACATATAACATCTTCTCCATTAAGTTACATTTAAAACCCTTTTCGGGGTAAAAGTGACCTTTTACATACCCTACATAATATATTAGATAACTCTAATTTGCAACAAGGTTAAGTTAATAATAAGATTTAACCATACAGTTTTATAATCTTGTCATTAACCATAAATGTAAGGTTATCCGTTATCCTAAGTAAATAAAGGAAATACATACATCATTTTATTATTGTGGAAAATGAGATAAAAAAAATGTTATGACCTTTTACTAAATGATTAACAACTGTCTAATAATAACAAGTTAATTACGTGTTTCTTAATAAATTAAACTATAAATTGGTGATATTTATTTTTGAAATTTGACTTTTCTTTTTGTAGTTGGATGGATATTAATAAAAGCAGCTATAGTTTAGTTACAGCCTACAGAAAACTAACGATTAAACGACCGGCTTTATGTTAACGTAACCATCTTGTATCTGGTACTCAGTTAATGCATGTTTAAGAGCAAATTATTTGTCTTCACCTCTCCTATTATTCAGAACTTAACCATTTTTTTAATATTAAAAACCATCATCGGATGTGACCACGAATATTCAGATATGACTAATTTTTCTATAGACTTATCTACACAGGAAAATATATCAAATGTGACAGTTTAATATCGATAAAAGTATTTCTTAGAACATCTTCGTTTTCAATTTTATCTTATCGTAGCAATACCAATCGGGTCTAGACTCATCATCATCACTACATAGTATAAAACAAAGTCGCTTTCTCTGTCCCTATGTCCCTTTGTATGCTTAAATCTTTAAAACTACGCAACGGAATTTGATGCGGTTTTTTTTAATAAATAGAGTGATTCAAGAGGAAGGTTTTAGTATACAATTTATTAGGTTTTAAAAAAAGCGGGCGAAGCCGCGGGCGGTAAGCTAGTTACCTATAAAAACAAAATATAGGTATTTTATTGTTCATAAACTGCAACCAATGCTGTTATTATTTTTAATTGCTCGCATAGTAACGCATTGATACGTTCCCGCAAAGAGTTCACGACTAAGAGCTTTAAAAAAATCGTTACCTATTTTTCCGAATTTAGAAATCCGGTTCACCAAAATAAAGTACAGGAGGATCAAGATAATAACTATAAAAACCCGAGGGGAATTAATTTAAACTGTAATCAAGATCTTGGTACACCAAAGAAGAGCAAAGTGCACGAAAAAGAGAAGATATCATTTTTTGAAAAATGATTTCGAAGATCTAGAATACCAGTTTATTTTTTTAATCGTTATTAATTGCAATGAATATTACTTAAGTATCTAATAACTAGCTAGCAGCTTCTTAATATTGTCAAAAGGCTTTAATCGTCTTTGCAACTTTATTTTACGGCCATCAAAGGAAAACCGTAGTTTACATAGTTTCCGTTTCCTTGGAATTTCCGGGATGGAAACTCTCCTGTGTCCTAACCCAAGGCTTTAACTATTTGTGTACCATATTTCATCTAATTTGGTTCAGTGGTTTAGGCGTAAAGAAAAGACAGTCTGAAAGTTACTTTCGCGTTTATAATAATAAAAAAATAGTTGAGAGCATAGGAAAATGAGGACAATATGATGCATTCTAGCTGTTAGAATCTAAAAATAAATGTTTTGTTTTTACAGGTACTTCTTCTCGCGGTTGTCGCACTCGTGTGCGCCCAAGGTGAGCGGCAATTATTAATTACATCAAATATTGATCTATGTAGAACACACAGAATCTCCCAATGTCACATTGGTGCTAATAAACGATTTTCTATATTGTTACTTCGCTTATGTTTAACGTCTCTATTTTTTTTTACCGAAACTAATTGTCATAATCAATAAAGAAATATAGTTCCTTTACATTGCTAATAAATTTTAATGTAATAATGTTCCGAATATTATTTGCGTAAATATTTATAGAAAATTCGCAAACAATAATAATATTTTTTTTTTTTTAATTTTGTAAAAGCCTACAATTTTTTTGCCTGTTTACATACCTACTCTATGACCTATGTGATGGTAGTTACCTAGTTTTTCATAATACTTTTTTCTATTGTTACAGCATTCGCCGGCCCCTACAGAGGTCAAAGTAAGGAACCAGACTTTGATTTTTACAATTCCACTTTATAATATTTTACTTAACTGTGTATTTACACAGTTATTTAGAAGCAATACTTTCTTTCAAAGCTCCTGAGGCATCATGAGTCAAACTGATGTATAATAACTTACTTCATGTTCTTTTTATAACCTATTTAAAAGCCTTTGATTGTTGATAACCATTTATATTATATCTGAAGGTCTTATTGAGAAATACATGTATTTATACACAATATGCTATTTTAAAAGTTATGTTGCATGAAGCCTGATTGAAAAAGGTTTGGGAACGGTCTCTTCACTCACCATTTACATGGAATAATTTTCACTATGCTTACATCATTGCTTTGCATGCTATTACTACTACACCTACTCATATTATCCTTATAAATCATTAAATGATATATATATAATTATCACGAAAATAAATGACAAAAAAATAAGTATCTATAAAATGCTAATATCAATTTTGGATATTAAACATAAAAAATAGAACTTATATTTTTTTTTTTTTGTGATGTTATGTGATGTCCAAAACCATATCTGTGGTACCTACCTTTTGAAATTCAACCAAATACATATAAGTATGTGTTTTTATTTTTTACACATATTTATTCATTTTCAGTGCAAGTATGGGATAATAATTATAGATATAGCCCCATCGATCCGAACCGCGGTAATATTTATTTAATACTTTAATAATATTTATTATTGTCTCAAAATGTATTGTATATTCACAACCATTCTTATGCATTTTATTTACAGTATATTTTGGCAACTATAGGCCTTACGATCCATCTATGGGTAAAATATTTTTATTATCTATTTATATTATTTTTTTATTTGTATTTAATTATTTTGGGTATTATTACAACATTTCATATTTTTGCAGTGCATGTTGTCAACAATAATTATCCGAATGATCCATCACAGGGTATGAATAAGAATATTAGTAATTAGATAATTAAATAAATAAAAAATGGCAAGAATTAATTTTTAAATTATTTTATTTTCAGTTAACATTGTCGATAATAATCCTTCTCAGGGTATGCATTTAAAATTTTAATTAGATAACTATGTATTAAATTACTTCATCAAAATTAATATAAATAATTTATTTTCAGTTCACATAGTCGATAATAATCCCAATTATCCGACACATGGTATGAATAAAACATTATTTTATATTTACAATAATTATTTAATTTTTAATAATAAATTAATTAAATAAATAATTTATTTTCAGTAAACGTAGTCGATAATAATTATCCGAACAATCCGTCTCAGGGTATGAATTTTAAAATATTTATTAAATTTACAACTATTTAACTTTAAATGATAAATAAAAATAAATAATTTATTTTCAGTTCACGTGGTCGATAATAATTATAATGATCCAAGCCAGGGTAAATAAAAAATTATACTAAAACATATATAAAAAAAATTATTAAATATTAAATTAATTCATATATTTTTTGATTTTCAGTTCATGTAGTCGACAACAACTACAATGATCAAACACAGGGTATGATTTAATGTGATAAAATACTTAAAATACTTGAAATAATGTGAATAAAATACAGTTTTTAATGAATCTAAATAAATGAAAATAAAAATATCATTCCCTTCCGCAGTTCACGTTGTTGACAACAACCCTTACGGACATCACCAAGGTATAATCTTTAAATCTTTAAAAAATAAAATAACTAAGCGAGATAATAAACAAATAAAATTCATAAAATTCAAGCCAATCGTGAGGCACTTTTTATTTTTAAGGAAATTTATTAATTTTTATTTCTTTCTTTAAAACAGGTAACGGACAATGTAAGTAAATTATAGAATACATTTCATTTAAACGTATACTATTTTTTCATTAAAATTATATACGTTTTTATTAAAATTTTGTTTGCTTTTTTTGTAATTTATATAATATATATTAAATTAAATCTCTGCTCTACAAATTGGCTCTACAACTCATTAAGAGCATAGTAATCGTGGTAATGATTCTCGATATAGTTCTGTGGTAATGATAACCGTAATTATAACTTCATTCATCCGATATATTTATATTTGATGTATAATAATATATCTTTAAAACTAAACAAAAGGTTAATATAAACATAATTTAAAGCATTTTCATACGATTGCAGTCTATAAGATAAGACAGAAGACTAAAGATTATGCAATCTATAGGTTATCAAGTTTTTTATTTATACGTATATAAAACATTTTTTATTATTTAAACGTTTTTCTATAAATAAATACTTTGCATGTTTAATATAATGAAAATCTATATCAATCAAAGTTATTTAAGATGGTGGATAAGAGCATCACAATAACTTTATAGGTACTTATAATATAAATGCTTGCATATTAACATAGGTATCTACTAACGCCATCGCCAGTCATTAAAATTAATATTTTCTCTTGTGGGGTTGCATGGGTATAAAAATAAGGCTTTTGTGTAGGTATACTTGACATAAATGAAAATTCGTTTTCCAATACGTATAAAAATATATAATAAGTATAAAAATAACCATTCTGAAAGAAAAAATATACTTAATTAATTTTATTTAATTTTGTCATTAATTAATACTTGCTTAATTTGTTTTATTTCAGTTGTTGAAGATCAGGGATTCTACAGACCCACAGTGAACGGTAAGTTTTTAGTTTGAGTAACTTTTCTCAAGACAAAAGAAATAGAAATATATTATTAAAAATATACCGGCTGATTTGGTTCCTCCTTTTTTTAAGTCGGATAAAAAGCTAAGTGCTAAAAGTAAAATACAAAAGTTTATATAGAATTTTTCCATAATGTCACATCTTCAAATTACCAACGAATCGGGTTTCTTAAAATAAATTTCGTAACTAAATATTGTCCAAGATAAAACAGATTATGCAAACTGCGGGTTATCTCGTTTGCTATGTAAATACATTCTATTGATTTAACAATATTTATCTCTGTATGACTTATTTCATAGAATTTATTTTCAAAAAATATTGTTTATTATTTATTAAGGAATTGCTATTTTCTTTACAGGTAACAACCCGGGACAAGGTGGTTGTAAGTGTTATTATTTATATGTTTCAGTACTGTTACGTATGTGTGTGTATGAAAAAAAATGTTATTGTTTTCGGGTATTGTAAAAATGTTGTAAAAGCGAATGACCGAAGCGAAAGTTAAAAAAATTGAAACGATTTACCAATGTATCCTACATTACATTATAAATGCGATATTTACTCTGTCTGTCTGTCTATTCTTCGCGCCTCAACTCCTAAACTGATTCGATTAAAATTTGATAAAAAACATACTTAGAGACCTGAGATAGAACATAAGCTAAATTTTATCCCGGAAAGCCCACGGGAATGAGAACTACTTATTATGGGTTTTCCTTTATTACACGGGCGAAACCGCGGGCGGAAAACATAAGTTAAAAAAGAATAGAAGAAGTGAACTACAATAAAGTCATCAGTCCAATTTTTATACTTTTAGAATGTGTAACTAAATGTTTTGTCATTAATTATAATAATTTGATTTGTTTTATTTCAGTTGTCGAAGATCAGGCATTCTACAGACCCACTGTGAACGGTAAGTTTCGTTTTTTATTTAATTCAACTTCCTTTTTAAATTAAAAACTTTTTTAATTAAATAAAAATTGCTCTTTGTTAGTCACAATAATAATAAGAAAATCTACAATATTATCCAATCTTCTAATTGCGTCCAAGATAAAACAGATTATGCAAGCTACGGGTTATCTCGTTTGCTCTCTCTTCGTCTCTCTTCAAAAAAATATTGTTTAATAACTCTATGCTCTTTTATTCTACAGGTAACAACCAGGGTGGTTGTAAGTATTAAATATGTTATATATGTATTTTGTTTGTATGTGTGTATGGAGTGTCGAAAAAGGGAATTTGTATCTGAGTATGAAAGTCTATATATACAAGGTGTCCCACTATTGGTATACTAGCGCGAAAGGACTTGTAGTTTTGCATACACTGATCACGTAAAAAATACTTAAACAACAAAATAACGTCAAAAAATTTTGTTTCGCGCAACCGGCTTATACCGCTTCTCTAATGTGAGCATTTTGTCTATGAAAACTCACGTGCTCAGATAGCTCACGTGCTGGTTGCAAAGTCGGGCGGGTTGCTTGTTAGGGGTGTACACATAGAGTTTTAAGAATTCATCTATTTGAAAAAAAATGCGTCTGGAATTTTATAAGTATTTTTTACGTACCTACTCAGCGTATGCAAAACAATAACCTCCTTTGAGCTTAGTATACCAACAGTGGGACACCCTGTATATCTATATACCAAGTAATTAAAAAATTAGAGTGTTATTGTTGAGGCGTATGGGTAAATCCTTACTACATATTGTAAATGCGAAAGTGTGTTTATTTATTTTGTTTATCTTTCTTTCACGCCGCAACAGAGTGATTTTATTGATTTAAATTTGTCTCTGGAGATAGTTAAGATCCTAGAGAATGTCATAGGGTTTTTTGCAGCGGTAAAAGATTTATTTATTTATGAATTTCCAACAAAGGATTTAATATTATTTTACATAGCTTATTATTAAATACATGGTACCTACCTTTATTACTATCAAATAACAACATTACATTTAAATTACATACATTATGTATTGACATATCCTTTGATTTGATTGACACATCCTGAAATATTGTTTTATTTATTTTTACAGTTGTTGTTGATGAAGCTTTCGGCAGGCCCTCAGACCGTAAGTAAAATTTAATCTTAATCTATACATATAATAAATCTGTAGAAGGGTCAATTCTGTACATTGAAAATATTGAAAAAATGAATAGCAGGGGGTGATACTGGATCGATACCAAACCCAAATATGTGATTAAAAAAATTTTTGTCTGTCTGTCTGTATGTTCAGGCATCACGTGAAAACTAACCGTTCGATTTCGATGAAACTTGGTATAATTATACCTTATTATCCTGGGCATAAAATAGGATACTTTTTATCCCGGAAAAATACGTAGAAAAAAAGTAAATCTTAATTTTTCCGCGCGGACGGAGTCGCGGGCGGAAGCTAGTATATATATAAATCTCTTGTCACAATGTTTGTCCTCAATGGACTATTCGCACACCATGTGCAGTTTGATCCAACTTGAGAGATAGGATAGTTTAAATCTCAAATCGTTTAAGAGAAAGCGGCGAAGCCGCGGGCGGTAAGCTAGTAGAATTATGGGAATATGTTATGTTCTTACTTTAAAATGCTAATTTAAATTAGGTGCTTATAATTGAGTTAGAATCACGACAAGAACTGAACGGATTGATGCGGTTTTTAGAGTTTCATAGCTAAATACGACCTTAATCCGTTTCACATAAAAGATGGATTCTTTCTAACCTTAAAAAATGATAATCATTTAAATTATATTATTAACTAGCTTCCGCCCGCGACTCCGTCTGCGCGGAAAATTTAAGAAAAATTACGATTTATTTTTTTTCTACTTATTTTTCCGGAATAAAAAGTATCCTATTTTATGCCCAGGATAATAAGGTATAATTATACCAAGTTTCATCGAAATTGAACCGTTAGTTTTCACGTGATGCCTGAACATACAGACAGACAGACAGACAAAAATTTTTTTAATCACATATTTGGGTTTGGTTTCGATACAGTAACACCCCCTGCTATTTATTTTTTCAATATTTTCAATGTACAGAATTAACCCTTCTACAGATTTATTATATGTATAGATAAAATCCCTATTGTCTTTGCTCGTTCTTAATGAGAATTATTTTTAGTTAAGATTAAATTGAATTTTATATTTTAATCATCATATTAATGTCCATATTATTTCTTACAGCCAATAACCAGGGCGGATGTAAGTATTTATTTCATACAAAAAAATAGCCAAAATTATTTTTCACATATTTGCTTATTCACTTCATTTCATTTTCGTCTATTTCAGATCAAGTAGATGAATTCTTTAACAGAGACCGTAACCGTATGTATAAAAATAAATTATAAATAAATATCTGTATTATAAAATTAATTGAAAAAAATCTTGCCGTTTATGACGTTGTAGATTAATATGCAAATGCTGTAAAACTCTGAAAATCACAGTAAATGCCTACTTTAATTAGGTAATTGCCGAATGATAAAATGAACAAATAAACTAGGTATTTGATAAAATAAACAAAACTTGTATACGTACTTACTTATAATATAACTAGATCTGCGACTCAAACAAAACTTGAATGGATATCAATATTTAAAGAAAAAAACTACAAAATGTGAATAGTGAGATAACACAGAATATATTTCAGACTTTATCTAAAGTTAATATAAACTTATTATAAACGTGAAACTGAATTTAAAGAACACTATAATATTTAAATTTAATACCAAAACCTTTTTCAGCTAACGGCGGATACGAACCAATTGGTAAGAATAATTATTTATTAAAAAAAATACTTGAATAAAATATCACTTATACGTTTCCCATAAAGTTACAAATAACTATTTCCAAAATACTTGGGGTATACCGGTATAATATATAATATACCGGTATACCCCAAGTACCCCGGTATATCGGGTATAATATACCGGTATAAGTTCAGAAAATAATCAATATAGGCAAGGCCTATCAATTACCGATCGGTACTGCAATAAGATTTTAAAAATAAAAAAAGATTGAAAATCAAAATATGTACCTACTTATTGAAATAATTAGATTTTTATATTTCTTCTTTTCAGACACGCAACCAGCTTTCGTCGATGGAGCTTGTATGTTCCCTCTTCTTTATTATCTTAATCTTTAAAATATATAACACAAAATATATTCCTCCAAAAATAATATACTTAAACCTACTAAAAAAAAAATATTTTCTAACTATGTATAAGTAAAAAAAATAAAAAGGTTATCTACCTACATTCAAAAGATAATGAAATTATCACTCCCTCTATAGCTTTTTGCAAAGAAATATAAATAGAAACATTTTTAAACAATGAGCAGATATAATTAATTTACCATGAAATAAAACAGAACACGTAATTCAATATTTTCCATTCACAAAATGCATATTATTCTATTAAAATTAAATACAATAAAACCCTATCGAACCACATAAACGACCATCAACAATAGCTTTTTTAGAAAAAGATAAAAAAATATTTAAGTATGATTTTTTTATTTTTTTTTTTATCTTTCCAGACAACAGACCTCACGCCCGCGGTGGAAACTAAACAATAAGAACATCCAGCTATATTCAGATGTCTTCGTGAATACGCTTGTTATTACCTAAATATAATGATATAGGTAACTCTTACCAGTGACTTAAACCTTACATATTTGTAAACTCTACCTTCAATAATAAATGTTTAAAATATAAAACTGTACAATTATGTTGTTTTATTTAATTTAAGTCGTTTAAAACAATGAAAATATAATATTTATATATCCTTACATAAAGATTAGAAAATATTTATTTGTGCTTTATTAGACATTCATATATACCAGGGCAAACAAACTTAGACTACAATTTTATACAATAATAACACACGAGCACATATGCACGAAAAGGCGGCCTTATTGCTCAAGAGCAATCTCTTCCAGGCAACCCTGATTGTAAGGAATAAGCGATGTGAATATGTAATAATATGTCTTTAATAAATTAATCATCACAGAGTCTTAGCACACAAGTAGATTTTGGAACATAAAATAATAAATTATCTATACTAATAGGTACTAATATTATACAAAGAGGAAAGGTTTGTATGTATGTATGTATGGTTTTCAAGCATAAACTACTGAACCGATTGTAATGAAATTTAGCAGCATAGAGAAGGTAACTTGGATTAACACATAGGATAGGTTCTATCCCGGAAATCCCACGGGAACGGGAACTATGCGGGTTTTCCTTTGAAAACGCGGGCGAAGACGCGGGCGAAAAGCAAGTACGTAGATAAATTGAATAATGGTAATAAGTACTTAGAGACTGTTGAAAGCATTAAACCCTTCAATTGTTTTAATTTGTTAGTGGCTTATTATTTATTTCAAAATCTTTAATTTTAGCTTTCCACCTAATAGTTACAATGTATGAAAAGGATAAAACAAGGTAAAGAAAATCTATCTTATACATTAGATAGATTTATTGTGGTACAGAAATATTGTTAAGGGCCCTTAGTAGGTGAAAACGGCATAATGGACTGTTATCTATGAGCTATAATTGAAAATATTGAAGTTTTTTCGCCCTGAAATTTCTAATATGTATTACAGAACGTATGTATGATGGGATGGATGTTTCCAAAACACGAAAAATTTTGCACGATAAAAAATCCTGAATTTACCTCTAAAATATCATATAAATGCTCATTACAACCGTATTTTACGATAATAATTCGTATAAAATCACAAATACATAGGTATTTACCTTGTCGATTTCGTGACGGTTTTAGATTTAGAAAATACTAAATATTTTAATTCACTTTTTGATAAAAATGTGAATGGCGCTTACGATTTTTAGTTTCGAGCACGTTGATTCCATACTACACACACATCTGAAATCTGAATTTTCGCTGACCGCCTAACCCCTCTTAAAGATTGTGTCAAGATGTAAGTTTAAAAACTAATTAATAAAAGCAAATCTAAATCACTGTAATGTGATGTAGGTAAACATAATTTTAATGTCTTTTAATTTCTAATTAATAAATTAATTGCATCCGTTTCTTATCTCGAAGGAAATCTACAAAGAGATGTAATTGTAACAATTTTCTTTATTTCCAAAGAAATAATTAAATAATTGATAGAACGAGGCTCAAATTGTCGTGTGATTTTTATTGTTTTAATAGTGTTTGAATGAAAGGATAACAGTAACAATGAGTATATAAGGATGTGTATGTTTTAATTGAATTATAAGGAAGTTAATCCTTCATCAAGATGGCGAGATTCCTGGTGAGTTTCATTCAATTTACTTTTAGTACAATATATTTAAATTTAAATTTTAATAGATTTTTCTCTTGTTAAATCTTAATAAGCAATCATTTTGTAACGTGCATTTGATATGTTATGCCGGCGCCGAATTAACTCGTGGTTTTTTTTTTATAATTATTATAGGGCGTAACGTCATAGAACCATCAGGTGTGCTTCACATTTAATTCTAAGTTTTTGCGTAGTCAACAACCAAAGCCACTCCGCACTTTTTGAAGGACAAGAAAATCTTTCATTAATTTAATAATAGCCTTATTTTCTAGCTGTATAAGCAAATCTCCCATATTATGCTATCTATTTTTAGAGTTTCGTAGACAAAGGGCAGAACCAAGGTAGAACACAATTCATTAATACAATTAATAAAAGTCCTTTTTCTTTAAGAAGATCTTTTGTATAATGTAAATTTATCTAAATAAACACCTCAGTAATTAACATGTAAACATAATATTTAAATCTTCATAGGTTTTGACATGCGTCTTGATGCTGGTATCAGCGGCGCTAACAGAAGAAAACTCTGAAAACCCGAATAATATGAATCATAACATGAACCCTGACATGAACAACATGAATCCAAACATGAACCACATGAATCCGAATATGAATCACATGAATCCAAATAATCCAAACATGAATCACATGAATCCGAGTAATCCAAACATGAATCACATGAATCCGAACAACGTACAGAACATGAAGCCGACTGGCGACGCACCAAAGCAGCATAACCATAATGCAACAAAATCGCAAGATTTACCAAAGACACCAGAAAAACCTGAAACCCCAACAACCGCTGGAAAGAATTAAGTCAATAAATACTAATTTGTGAATAATATAGATGTACGTTTTATAATTATGTATATTTAATTGCGATTAATTTGAAAGATCTACGATGACATTTACGCTGTTTACGGACTCGCTATACTTAAGTACATTATATTATGTAAGCTAATAATTGTAGACAAATAAATATTGCAATATTATAATCGTGTAGTTTTTCTTGAGTTACCTAAATAAAATAATAACGTGGGGTTCAAGGGCACGGTTTTACCGAGCCTCTACCTTCTTGCTACAAACCCAAGCCGAGATCGACTTCAAGAGCAATGTTGGATCTGTTCAAGACAATCACTACATAGTATAAAACAAAGTCGCTTTCTCTGTCCCTATGTCCCTTTGTATGCATCTTTAAAACTACGCAACGGATTTTGATGCGGTTTTTTTTTAATAGAAAGAGTGATTCAAGAATAAGGTTTTAGTATATGTATAAGGTTTTAGACAAACCGGGCGAAGCCGTGGGCGCAAAGCTAGTTAAGATTAAAAATTAAAAAATAAGACATTTGTGTTCACAAACTGTTTTTATTTCCAAATCATCAAATTTACTGCTTGCTTGTAATAGATGAGTAATAAAAAATCAGCAAAAAACGGAAGATAAGTATCTGTTGCCTGTAGGCGTGATAATTACATTCAGTATTTTTTAGAGTTTCGTTAATATGCAAAATGTAACTAAACGCTGTACATGTTAACAATTCATGAAAGTTTTCAGGAAGAATTCTGGCAATAAATTTAAAAATTATTACGTGCTCTGCTACCTTCTGTAGCGAAACAGAATATTTCTTTTAAATTATCAATACGAAAGTAGTTTTTTCATAAAATTCGACGATAATAATGTGTGAAAGATCGATCGATCTATAAGTAAAATGCAATATCTAAACTTATAATTCCCTCCAGTAAAAATCCCTTTTTACATAGGTACACGTATTATATATACATAATATGTATTGTGCAATAAGGGATCTTTAATATGATTTAAAATATTCCTTATTGATTTACATTGCGTTTTTATAACATAAAGTCACAGTCTGTGTTTATTTTATTTAGAGATCCTACAATAAATTATCAAAGCCAAATAATTCTCACCAAATAACTAATGTAACATTGAAATTTATCACAAAGGTATTAATTTTAACATACAACTTCAAGATTTCAAAATAAGCAAACAAATGAACCAGTATTATTCCTACCTAAAGCCGGCTATTCACGTACCTGCCGCAGGGGCAATATTGGAACAATCTCAGTTGCACGGCGCGGCGGTCAGAGCAATTTCAGCTGTTCCCTACATTGCCCCTGCTTGCCTATACAGGGTTAGTTTTCAATGACCAGCCAAAATTTAAAATTAAGATCTAGATATTAAACCAAAGGTACAATTGAAACATTATTGTCGAATAAAATAAAATAAAAATAATAGCATTCCTTTGAAAATGTCTTGAATTTCCTAAATCGTAAACAGCGCCAGAATCAATGCACTTGTGTGCGTGCGCGCATCGCCAAATTTATATGTGTGCTAACTTCTACCTATCTAGGTTGTTGAACTGAATTGTGCTTTTGTAATGGCCACACGTTCGCTTTTTAGTGGCGGACAGGAATGAAATCTAATTTAAAAAAAAAAAAATTTTTTTTTCATTAGATCTAAAATGTTATCGATTCTGAACCATTTCTGAAAATTTGGCCGGTCATTGAAAACTAACCCTGTACACATTACAATTTAGGAGCCAATTAAGGGTGCAATTCCAAAATTGCCCTTGCTGCTGGTATGTGAGTAGCCCGCTTTACATTTACTAAACATAAGAATATATTCAAAGACGCCATTCTATAATAATTACACTATTTGTTCACAGTAATTAAAATGTATCTGTAATTTAATTAAGTACTCATGAAATTGAATGGATAATAATTGACGATTCTTAATTAATTACGATTGTTTTTTAATTCGGTTAAAATTGCACGCAATATGAGACAAGTGATGTGTTATTTTGAAAGACATTACCTAGTAATTAATAATTACTTCTGTTACTATTTATGTTCAAATTATATCGAAGTATTGAACAGAATATAATATTATGTATAGTATATATTTTTTAAAATTAAAAAATGTGAGAAAGTTATATTGGCATTTATTTAAACAATGAAAATTGATTAATTAAAAAGTAATTGAAATCAGAGCCACTGAAAATAGCATAAGAGTCACTTATTGCTCTCAAAAAAATTTTAGTTTAGTGATTTTGATTTTTCCTCATCGATAAGTTGACTTTCATATATTATAATCTGTTATTTTAAATAATAAAAGAACCACAAACAAATCCTAGAGAAATTAGAAAAACTGTAACAACGATTGTATAATGTATTACTGTAAAAAAATGAATCTTATGTCTATATTGTTATACTAGATATTTTTTTTTATTATTTGCAGTTTCTAACGTCATGTTATGTCTCAAATAATCATATTTAAAACATTGAGATGGTCCTCCATACGTAGTATTATTATCTCACCACGAACACACTCACCTCGTATGTTGAGCGGAACATAAGTGATGTAGGCGGTGTCGTCTCCATATTTATATCTCAATGATTTAAAATTAATAAACAAAAGAAGCTAAAAATAAACAGATTTAATAATAAACAATAATTTATTTCCTAAAATTTCAAGTGGGCAACGCCTAAACAATTTGTCGGATAACAAACAAGGGAAACCTATATTTGCATATGGAGTCTCAAGGAAATATTTAATTGCTGTTTCCTATTAAATTATTAGAAATATCCTATTTCGTAAGAATTTATTGCTGTAATCATCCCTAAGCCTTGAATAAAAAAAATTATCAACTCTCCCTACCTCAGTTTGATTGTTAAAATCTAATTTTAACTTTCCATGTATAAATGACTGCATCTATCTACTATATCTTATAATATGTATTTTATAAGTAATCCATACTAATATTATAAATGCGAAAGTAACTCTGTCTGTCTGTTACTCAATCACGCCTTAACTACTGAAACAATTTGCATGAAATTGGGTATAGAGATATTCTGATACCCGAGAAAGGACATAGGATGGTTTTATCCCTGAAATCCCACGGGAAAGGGAACTATGCGGGTTTTTCTTTGACTGCGCGGGCGATGCCGCGGGTGGAAAGCTAGTAATAAATATTTTCAATAGAGTTAAATAGTGTATGTATATCATA
The DNA here is from genome assembly GCF_905220415.1 of Colias croceus. NCBI lineage: Eukaryota > Metazoa > Arthropoda > Insecta > Lepidoptera > Pieridae > Colias > Colias croceus. Next base: position 8,322,993 of record NC_059553.1, read on the forward strand.
TTATTTTTAAAAGACACCATGCATTTAGACGAGGAAAACTAAATGTTGATTACGTTAATATGAAAAATGTTCATCAATCCATATAATATAACAAATTTATTTTCATTGTTTCTTTGGCTTTGAGATCATGTAACTTTATACATAATATTATGTAGTTAGTATAGTGCTGTTATTGAACCGCCTCATGTTATAATTTTTATTTTATATTATAGCAAGCTAAGAATTATGCCACTTATTTTTATATTATGAATGAGTAGTTAATGTATATCTTGTGTGGTGTTTTGTGTTTATGTTCTCTTCAATGAGACAAACCAATAAAAATACAAAATTTAATAATAACACTCAGAAGACAAATAAAAACAAAATTTAAAACAATTTCGATGCAGTTTATTTAGATTATATTTACACAGTCCTTATGATAATCTGCCGCTAACCATTTCTATAAGGGTTGACGAAATGGATGTAGAAATTAAAATTTTCTATCTATGACATTGGGTGTCTAATCACTGTAGTATGGTTCGTTTAGTGACCGTAGCTGTTGTATCCGTAGCCACCGTTGCCGACGTAGCCACCGTGTCCGGCGTAGCCGCCGTAGGCGATGGCGGGAGCGGCAGCCACTACAGCGCCAGCACCACCGTATCCGCCGAGACCACCAGCGCTGCTTCCCAAGAGGAGGCCACCGTCCTGAACGTTCCTGGCTACCGAGTCGGCGACGGCTTGAGCTTGGGCAGCGCTAGCGGCGACGGCGGCGGCTTGGGACCTGGCAGCGTTGGCAATACGAGCGGCTTCCATAGCACGGGTGTTGGCGATCGCTACGGCCTGGACACGGGCGGCGTTGGCGACGCGTTCAGCTTCGATGGCACGGGACAGTTCCAAGGCACTGGCGGCGGCGGCGCGTCTCGCGGCTTCCGCGGCTCTGGCGTTCTCTAAGGCGGCGGCCTGCGCTCTCTGTACGTTGGCGATGCGAGCGGCGTCCAATGCTTGGGCGTTCTGGATGGCGTTGGCTTGTCCGGCTCTGGCGGCGACTTCGGTGACACGGGCGCTCTGGATTCCGGCGGCGGCTGCGTTTCCGATCTGAGCGGCTTGGACGGCCTGGGCGTTTTGAATGGCGCTTAATTGTGCGGCACTGACTGCGCCGGCGTTGTTGAGTGGTGCGGCCGAACCGGCACCTAATCCAAGGCCGGCGCCTCCTAGCCCAGCTCCACCGTAACCGCCGAGACCAGCCCCTCCGAGACCGGCTCCATAGCCTCCGTGGATGGGAGCCGACACGATCACTGGAGAGTAGTATCCGGTTTGGGCAGTGTGTGAGTCCGCAGCAGGCTTCCCTTTCGTCGCAGCTGAAACATTTAACATATTATCATCTGATGCTCTGATAGCCAATACAATTATATCGTATCATGTTACTATCTAACCTTCTCCTAGTACTTCATACGCCACTGCGAAGACAAAGAGAATCTGCAATGGAAACCATAAGTTTTTAACAGTTAAAATTTATAATTTATCAAAATGTCCTGTAATTGTCATGCCCCTCTTACCGTAAGTCGAGACATGGCTAAGTTTGGTTTGTTGGTTTGCTGCGAACACACTAGAACAAGCTGTGTTGTTGTAATGATGCCTTCCGAAAAGTTACCTGCATTTTTATACTGCACCGAATTAGAATTAACATCGAATTAACAATTCTAATAAACGCCCTATTTGAATAATATTATTTGTTCATGTAAAAACCAATTGCGGACCGGTATGCAAGAACAGCTACGGTCCACAACCCTCGTAAGCGCTTTACGCAATTGGAAATAGTCAAAATCAGGTCTTATCGCAATTTCATAAATATTAAAATTGCTTACGCGTATTCGTTGAAAAAACGCGATCTTGTTGGTGAACTGTGCACGAACGTGGGATTCAGGAACGGAAAGAGCCCTTAGCAAATATCCTCAAATATAATGACAAGGTTAACGAGATGATTATGTATTTACAGGAGCGTTAATTGTTATGAAAATAAGAGAAATAACGCAATAGCTGTCAATGCGAATAATTACATAGTATTATACGATGATCCACAATTTACAATGTAGGAACTTAACGGTGCATCAAGCATTCGATTGTTTGGAGTTCCTGAGCTATTACTATTCACATGATTCCATTAAAAAATAATTTAATTAGGTACATCTCACTTAACTAACTTTTTCAAAATTTATAAGAAAGGCCTAATTTTTAATGTAAAAATGTAACAGTAGACAAATTTAAATACATAACAACAAAAAAAACATTTCTATGAAAAATTAGAACAAGATCCGTTGACTATAAATTATGAATGAAATAATCGACTTTGTTAATATCTGAATCTTAATTGATATCTATCTCATCCATTCATGAAGCTATAGGCGTTATTCATAACATATTAGTTAATTGATTAGGCATGTAGATTACCAGGAGAAAGTAAGAGTAATTGAAATGTTCATTTTATGGTAAAAAAAAATCTGTGTAAAGTTAGAATAATAGATGCAGCATGCTATATGCTTAGCACAAAAGTATAGGTTAATCATAATAATGCTTTCTCTTCCATACATTATAATCATAGATGAGATACTAAAGATAGAGTACTGCTCTACATATATCATATGAGTTCTCTTATGATCCTCTTAACTAAATGTTTCTTATATGTGGCTCAAATATTTTACTTATTTTATCGGAAATTATCATTATCACAACTAAGAGAAGATCCGGCCCCTGCCGGGATATAAAACACATCATAAAATGTAGCCTATGTTCATCAAGGATGATGTAGGAATCTAATGGTAAAATATTTTTTGAAATCGGTCCATTAGTTTCGAAGCCTATTCAATTCAAAACAAACAATCAAACAAATCCTTCCTCTTTAAAATATTAGTGTAGATCTACATATTATATTCAAATTCATGACCAAAAAATCCCTTTCAGAAAGACCTTGATCAATATTTAAAAGTGTCGCATAAGAACAATTAAATGAACAAAGCCACGGTCAAAACATAATTGCTAAAAGAAATCAGAACCCGTTTATAACTTCACGCCCGATTGAAGTTATTCATGAATCTTATAAGGATTTTATGTAAGCAGCTACCTGACCGCTTATTAAATGAAAAACCGCATGTCAAAGTGTCTACCCAGTCTGTACGGTAAAAAGGAAAAATACAATCGCGTGTCATTGCTATTCGCAACTCCAATTAGCTTGGGTAATACGAACGTTAATTTGCTCATTCAGAATATAAAAAGTGTAGCCATGCGTGAAATAATAAATAAAAAAATAACAATTTGAAAATATCGAACCTGTATCCTCATAGGAAACGCTATGTTAATTTATTGCTCTATCAGCGCTCTATATTGACTCATATCAATTTGTTGAAGTTATAAAACAATATAATTTTATATTATTTATTGGTTACGTTTTTCGTGATAATTTAATTAACGGTTGATTGATGAGTGTATAACATGATACAACTTGAAGTTATCACCTACTACGATCACGCAATTAAACTAAATATCAAATGACTGGAATAATTATTATAAAAACGAAATTATTGATTGCATTTAATATTATTGCAAAAATAAAAATAAAATTTCATGTATGTAAACAAACATCACAATGCATTCACAAGATATATAATATGTGACGTCATACTATTTATAACGGCTTATTATACTTACAGCATTAAATCTGTTATATTTAGCATGTATTTACTTAATAGCAAATTATAGTAAAGAAAATTTGGCTTCTACATTTTTATTTGTATCTTGGTATTATTATTATGGAATCATCATCATCATCATCATCATCAGCCCATATACGTTCCCACTGCTGGGACACGGGCCTCCTATGAGGGTTCAGGCCATAATCCACCACGCTGGCCAAGTGCGTGTTGGCGGATGACACATGTCGTCGAACTTTTTAATTCTTCGACATGTCGGTTTCCTCACGATGTTTTCCTTCACCGTTCGAGCAGTGGTGATGTTACAACATGCGCAGCAAATATTATGGAATAGCAAATACTATATAAAGACATACTAGCCATTGGACAATTAATTTTCTAATAATTTGAATGAACAGTTATAATAAAAACGTTCTTTCGTTCTATATCTATTTGTTATGTTAATTGCACAAAAAATACGATCAACACCTACAGATAAACATACCTATGAGAATAAAAAGCAAACAAGCTGTTGAAAAGATTTGCTAAGAATGTTTAAGAAGGTGCTTATTATAAATTATTAAAATTTTTATCGCCTCTGTACAGGTAAATTATTACTTGTATTCATTGATTTTACATTGCCTCATCGAATAAATGTGTCGGTATGTTTCTTAAATTTCCAATTCATTCATATTTGTAGTGCATAATTGTAGTGCATCTCATATGTTTGTATTATACAGAGTAGATGATTTTTATGCTATATTAAGGAAAAATTTTTTTTCAATTTGGGATAGAATTAATAAAAATGATAATAGTATTGTAAAAGTTCTCAATAATGTACATAATTTTATCAATAAAAAATGGCTAATAACTCTAAAATCTAAAAATAAATATATGTAGTTTTACTAACACTAGAATAAGTACTACTAACAATATATGGGCAATGCTGCCTGATATAAATAAAGAAATAAAAAAATAAAAAAATATTTAAGTACTTTGCAAATGTTAATTTTTCAGTTCAAGGAAAGTTTTTTTTTAATGCAGACCCACGACCTATATTGTAGGTATAGGTACCTATTTCATTTTACTAAATATAAGTTAATTATGTTTGAGAACCCACAGGAAAGAGCCGTAGCTAGTCATGTAGCTCCCACTACCAACTGTGCAGTTGACTACCGACTATTTATATACTGCGATCCGCCTAGCCGCTTTCAGTGGACCTAGACAGTAGACACGTCTTGGTCGACTTCAACGATGAGACTGCAAAAGCAAATGCAAACTGGACAGCCCCCCTAGACAAGTGGCTTTCTATTAGCGTAACGTTTGATAGAATAGATTATGAATGTATGAGATTGACGTAAGCTGTCGATACATTTATCTACACCTTATGTCAATCTCATTCATAATCTATTCTATCACACGTTACACTAAACTAAAGCCACTTGTCTAACCCCCCTGGTCTATTAACACCTAAAAAGAAAAGTACACCGTCTTCGCTAGCAAAGACGAGGTCCCTTGTTCCACGTTCTCGCGCCCAAATTTTTAAATTTGAAGAATAATTTACAGAAAACTATTCCATCGATTTTAAATTTTATTTTCTATTAGAAAGCCAACTTTTTAACGAGTTAAATGTCAATTTTTTTATGTCGGGATAACCCAGGTGAAGCCGGAGCAAATATTATGACATACTACTTTACAATAAATACTAATTTCTATAAATAGTAAATACGTCATATAATGGAAAGTTATTCCCACGCTAAATTATTTTTTCAAAAAAAAAATAGATACCTAAGTAACTACGCTAAATATTTATTTTTGAATCTCTTTTTATCTGTATCAGCAGGACAAATTAATTAATAAGATGTAAATCTGTTCGTAAATCAAATACAACAAATGTATTCATTTTCATGTACAAAATGATAATTCCAAGAAACTAGTTAGATTGTTTGATAACGTTATTATGTTTCTTAGTAGGTATGAGACAGACACGCCTTCATTCACTTTTTAAAAAAGATCATAATATGTATTACGAATGATAATTTAATATACCTATCTTATTTATATCCTATCCTATCCTATCCTATCTGAGGCTCTACAGCCGCGAGTGGGCCCTCGCCTGGTCCAGTACTTTCTTCCAGACCCCGCGATCCCTTGTCAAGCGCGGATCCAGGGGGGGGGTCATGGGGTCATGACCCCCCCTGGGCTAGGTCCACGACCTAAGTGGACCACTAATTAAATATTAACTTTTTAATTTAACAAAGTAATATTGTTCAACATATTGTTTTTATTAACTTTTGAAACATAAAAGTCTAGAACAATGAAATCAATTACAAACGGAAGAGAATGTAACAAAAATTTGACGAAAAGTTATTTACGGTCGATCTGGGGTTGGGATTTAAGGACAAAAAACAGGGTTTCTCGATTTTCAAAAAAAACTACAACTGCGGAATAAAGTTAAATGCAGGTAAAGTTGTAGGTAATTCAAATATTTTTTACAACTTTTGCTGTTAGGCACACTTTTCTCACAAAACCTCAAATATCAACATATACCTATCCCAGTTCGTAGATAAGATATAAAATAGCAAAATTTTTTTTTAAACGAAACAAGGCTAAAGTTTCTAAATCAGGTCAATTTATATGGTAAATAACAATAAAAAATACAAAAAATTAGGACAAAAATACGGCCAAGTGTGAGTCGGACTCGCGCACAGAGGGCTCCGAATAAACTTACCTATTTTTTTATTATGTCGTATCGTTTAATTTTGCTTTTAGCAATTTTTTCTTTATCTGTGCTATTAGACGTTGCCTTTAACCAAATTTCAAGATTCTGTTTTCACGAGAAGTACTTACCTTGTAGGTTTTGATTCCCTTGCAATTAGTTGCGAGTTTCAGAATACCTATGCGGTTTTAATTGCTATGGAATCAAAATTTAAAACAACCATGCCCTGTGTTTCAATTTCATAAACACACTGTAAAACCACTACAATAATTGACGTTATATTGACTTAGCGTTTTGGTTTAAAGTCCGAAAATCGACCTCAGTTCATGATTTTTTTGCAAAAAAAACCTGATTGTAAAATAAACAAATTAAAACAACCATGCCCTTTATCATATTCGAAACATTAATATACTTACAGTTTTTTTAGATATGTACATTAAGAATCTAAGAAGAAAAACGGTTATAACTAGAATTAATTTTCGGTATTTAAAGGGAATTCTACCCGATTCAGGCCTTAAAGTTATTATAGGAATTTTTCCTTTTTCTCAAGAACGCGTATCAAGCTGAAATTTATATCGTATACTTAAATCTTCAGTCCCTTGATGTTGTAAAAAAAATAAAACTTATAAGCCAACGCAATCAAAAGATACCTACAGCCATAAATGCTGAAAATTATCGCAAATTTCGACATTCGCAAGGAAATCAAAACCTACAGGGTGCTTCCCATGAACACAGACTCTTGAAATTTGATACAAAGTAACATCTTATAACACAGATATAGGAGTAATTACGAAAAACATAAATTTTTTAATAACATTATGAACAAAAATATTTTTAATAATTTTAAACTTACAAACTCTTTACTCATGAACGCTTACATGTATTTAATTGATATTCACATGAAATACTCAAGTCTATAATAGCTAAGCTGTATTAAAATCAAATTTCTCGCAACGTCGTCAACGCAAACAGAAGATACAGCCGTTAAATGCTGACAATTTTCGCAAATTTCGACATTCGCAAGGTAAATTCAAAACCTACAGGGTACTTCCTGTGAATTCACAATCTTGAAATTCGGTACGAAGCAACATCTTATAGCACAGATAGAGGAATAATAACAAAAAAAAAATAATAATAACATAATATATATGACAAAAATCTTTATTAACTTTAAAGTTTGTCAGTCTGTCAAGATCCTTTTTCTCAGGAACTTGAACGCGTGGATACCTCCACACTGAAATTTATATCAAGTCCCTTCAAGCTGTGACAAAATCAAACTTATTACCCAACGCAATCGAAAGATACAGCCGTTTATGCTACAAATTATCGCAAATTTCGACATTTGCAAGTGTCGCCAGGAATCAAAACCTACAGGGTACTTCCCGTGAACACAGAATCTTGAAATTTTATAAATAATTTAGAAGGTTACGTCTTATAGCACTTACAAAAGGAAAAATTGCAAAAAGCATAAATTTAAAGTTAAAACATAAAAAAATGTTTGTACGGAACTCATGGTGCGCGAATCCGACTCGCACTTGGCTGTTTTTTTTTAAATCTAACTACTATCTACGTATCAATTAAATTTATCAAAATATAGCTTTTGTAACTCGACTACGACTATGTGACCCCCCCCTGGCACTAAAGCTGGATCCGCCCTTGTCCCTTGTCCCTTGTCCGCGATACCTTATTTCTACACACTATGTAAATCAAAAAATTAAGTCCCAATTAATGAACTATGTAAAATACTAGTGAAATTAAAGAAAATCAGCCGGGATCTCGACATTAGCTTGATTAGAGTTCTTTTTCAATAACCATCAAACACAACTAAGAATGAACTCAATAAATAACACTTTTGATAAAAAAAAATATAAATGCAAAAGTTTCAAAACAGCCTTTCTTTTTGGTTGAGGGCTAAAAATGAAAGTTCATTTTATATATTCAAAGAGTTTCTGACGTATATTTTTATAAAAGTTCCGTAAAAAAAACAGTCTAGTCGATTTCGAAATGAGCCGGAAAAAATATAATAGTATTATTAGATATCAAACTGTAAACATTAGGTAACAAAAATATTTTTTTTTTTGCATGACGTTGACGACAAGACAATATACAATAATATAGGGACATAATAAGATACATGTATATAGTAAAAATCCGTTATTATCTATCCAAACAAACAGATTATGCTAATTTATTTGTATATAGGTATCATATATGGTAGTACAGATAATAATAATAATACATAGACATTAGACGATAAAAAGGTTAAAGACCTTGTAATAAACACGTGTATATAAACCAATTCAATGTTATTTACTAAACATTCTAGTTTTTTTCTCCATTTGAGCAACCATTATATTTTTAGAAATGCTACAAAAAAGAAATTATATTACTGCCAAGTACTGCCTTACTTACTCTACTAATGAAATTAAGCAGAACATCTATTACATATACATTTCTAGTACCTACAGGTAGTATTTTTGTCAATGTATTCTATACTTCAATAAGTAGGTACACCTAAATGTAACTCATTATTAGAAAAGGGTAACATCGTATTTTACTCTATTATCAAAATAGCAGTTTTACTATTATAGTCTTAATAGCCAGGTTAATTTTTTTAAATACTTTAAGATGTTCTGCTAGGGCACCCTTATCTCTTAAAGGTATAAAATACTGTTTAGCTATGACACAGAATACTTAATAGTAGCTTAACCCATGACCTATTGTGAGATCCAAAAAATAGAAAATAAATAGAGAATAATTTTATACTTAAGTAGTTAAATAGATTGCTACTTTATATTATATCCTAGGAATTCTGAAATTTCCAACCATGACAAACATCTAAATGCAAGAACCCATGAACCCATAAACAGAGTCAGTCGTTTTTTACAATAAGTTACGAACGGGACATATTATAATCTTGTATTTAGTGTTTTCTTAAAATGTTAGAGTCGTTTATGTGTCACTGGTACTGTAACATGCAAATACTCGATAATTGACACACTTTGTGCACAAGGAAAGACATGGAGATTGTTATCTTATATTTTTAAGAGTTGAACTTTGTACATTTAAATCCAATTTTATTTTGAGGCTTTTCATATAATGGGGATTGTGAGATACTTATTTGGCTGGATATGCTGATTGATATAATTAATCAGGTGAACAAATATTAATTTATTCAAACACTTTTGAGTGGAAGTTAGTACAATATAACAGGAAAATATTTCATACAATAATGGCGCCTGACTGTTCACTTTATTCGCGGTCCGCCCCGGCTTACGCTTACGCCCGTGGTACATATTTCGCAATAAAAGGTAGCCTATGTTCTTTATCAGGGTCTAAAGATTGTATGTGCTAAATTTCATCAAAATCGGTTGAGAGGTTTAAGCGGGAAAGCGTAACAGACAGACAGACAGAGTTACTTTCGCATTTATAATATATAGTAGAGATTTACATGACAACTCTTTTCAACATTAAAAAATATATAAACAATAACATATATAAACTAATCATGATGTTTTAAATGTTTTGATGATAATATACAAGTACAAAATACGGGGAAGTGATAAATGTATATTTTGAAAACATAAAGGTTAACAAAAATAATAAATTCCGAATAAAGATAGCATACATAATAAACATTGGAGCGATCATATTATGTGAATAAGATATTATTTATCATACTAATTGTTTTGTTTTTATACCGTTTGATTTCATAGTTTGTTTTTGTTTACTTATATGACTGTATTCAATCAGTTTATATGTACTCAATTGGTTTAATAAAAATTAATGATTCATGAGTTCCTATATGATAATAATACAAAGGATTTTGTGTGTACTTATGTACACGCGTTAGAAGTTATACTTCTTTGGCTTATGGAAAAAAATACTAGAATAAACAACTTGAACATACTTAGCTGTTATCAATTGTCATACCACCTAGAACTAACTTCATGCTGTTAAATTTAGGTGTTGGTGTGCGCGCGCATCGTAAAAATTCACTCTCATCATTTTTCTCCATCGCGCCAATAGAAGTGTAACTTCAATAATTATTACATATTTGTTACTTTATACTTTGTATTTAAAATATTTTTAATAATTAAAAGGACTAATGTCCCTGACTATTAAATATGTAGTGCTATCATATCAAAATAAATAAATATAAAATAGATGATGTAAGTACATAGGCACGTTTGCCAGTTTCATAAAAATTGCGCACCAACATTGACTCTACGCCTTTCTCCTTTTAAAAAGTGAGTCAAAATAGTCAATATAAGACCATCGTCAAGTTCAAGGGAAGCACTCTCTTTACATTGAGTTTTCAATTTGTGTTGTGATTTCCACATGTGAACCATGGATAATATACGGCTTTTCTTATTAAGGGTAAGATCTTAATAATACCTAAGTTTTAAATAGTTAGATTATTTAAATATTTTTGAGATCGTTTTTTAAGTTTATTCGTTTCACATTTTCAAAAGAAATTTCCATTTTATAATCCGCTAGCTGCTCGAGTTGACCCTAAAAAAACCTATGTTAGTTAACTTTCTAATAGTAAAAGAGATTTTTTAGTACATCCAATTGATAGAGTCGTTTTGAGTGCATTCGTTACATACAATAATGCTAATAATATTCTTTTGTTTGTATCTAAATTCCTTCAAAACGGTTTGTCCCATTATGAGGGAAATTGCACATAGTTGCACCACACGTGGATAAAATAAAAAAATAAACAATTAGGAACAGAGGTTGCGTATAGATTTGAAACAAACAAACGCACTGCATATTATTAGTGTGGATTTAGACAATTTAGTAATCTAAACAATATATCCCTATACTAATCTCCCATCTGAAAATGATTTAGAATGAAACTAAGTATATTATGTTAACAGGTTCACTGTCCACAGACCAAATATGGTCTGTAGAGTATATAGTTCCACACGTCCAGTTATGTTTTTATGTCCGTCCAGCAATTATTTATGATAAAACGGTACATCTGTTACCTATGTCCCGACACTATTTGGTATATAGGTTATGTTCTGTCAAGTCCACGTGAAATAAATGACGATCTCTCCACGTTCACTGTTAAAAACAGCCTGGAAATCGTATGGACGACCAGACCACATATGGTCTGTGGACTAGTAGTGCTAGTGAATTAATATAGATTTGTAGAGCATGAGTTAATCCAGGTTATAAGCTATTACTCGCCAAATTTCCTACTTCCTTCCTAATTTATTAATCGTATCCTTTCAATAACCTGAAAATAACGGATACTTAAGCTAGTTGTTAAACTTGCAATTAAGAAAGGATATAGTTAATTATGTTAAATTCAAATATTAATAAAATTTATAGAAGTTTATTTTTATAATGCAATCAATCAAGACGACGCCACGACTTATTTTTTTTTTTTTTTTTTTTGTAAGTAGATATAAAAATTTAAAAATTATTTGCTATTTACAACATTAATAATGTAACATTGTATATAGAATGATTTTCTAATCTTTTACTCTATTAATATATATTAGCTTAGGTACCTACAAATAGATGAGAGTCTGATTTTTCTTTCATATATTTATTTTTATGTATGTATTTTAAATTATGGTACCTACATAATACATATGAAAGCGACATAAATAGATAAATTACGTGTGTGTTACTCGTAATAAGTGCGTATATATGTATCATTAATACCAATTAAATGCGTGTCGATTTGTAATTTTCATTAATTAATTATTAATTACATGAAATACAAGCATAAATAAGTAGTATGAAGTAAAGGATTTACATTCTCCGCTAGTTGTTTCAAAATTTGGAATAAACACAATATACCTAAGAAATTATACTAGGTAGGTACATAAGCACATTATCTTCCATTTTATGCTAGTTAAATATGTATCCATACTAATATTATAAATGCGAAAGTAACTCTGTCTGTCTGTCTGTTACTCAATCACGCCTAAACTACTGAACCAATTTGCATGAAATTTGGTATAGAGATATTTTGATACCCGAGAAAGGACATAGGATAGGTTTTATCCCGGAAATCCTACGGGAACGGGTTTTTCTTTGAAAACGCGGACGAAGCCGCGGGCGGAAAGCTAGTAGATTATAAAAAATATATGAAATATTGTACAATATAAATATACTGAATAAATATAAAGATCTATGATTTAACATGAAAAAACTAACTACACAAGTAGCTTCAAATATTTTATTTCATTTTTTATGTTTCTCGATTTATTATGGCTCGCCTCTTTGCCCTCTCCCCGTGGTTGCCTGGCAGAAATCACTGCATAGTGATAAGGCTGCTGTTTGTGTTTTTGTTTATTGTAAATTGTTATTTTATGTATCTGGTTTATTGCACAATAAAGGGTTAAATAAAATTTTACACATTTACATTCTATCAACCTAACTGTATGCAACTAGCATTATTTACACTTATTATTTACTGATATCAATACTTATTATTTAAGAGTATTAAATACTATTCTTGCCATTCACTAAAATAACCTTGTTTTACATAGGCCTAGGCTGTAATTCCTAGGTATTACTCATATTCCTAAAACATAATACGTGTATACCATTCTTATATACAGGGTGTCCCACTATTGGTATACTAAGCGCGAAGGAACTTGTAGTTTTGCATACACTGATCACGAAAAAAATACTTAAAAAACAAAATTACGTAAAAAAAATTTTGCTAAATTTTTCCTGAAAATCCATGTTTCCTTCTCTAGCTTCGCGCAGCCGGCATATACCGCTTCGCTTATATGAGCATTTTGTCTATGAAAACATAATCTTAAATGATAGCTCACGTGCTGGTGGCAAAGTTGGACGGGTTGCTTGATAAGGGTGTACACATAGAGTTTACTTTTAGGAATTCATCTTTTTGAAAAAAAAAATGCGTCTGGAATTTATGTATGCAAAACTATAACCTCCTTTGAGCTTAGTATACCAACAGTGGGACACCCTGTATATAATTATAATGATGTCTACAGCAGTGCAATATTAGCCATAATAACATTAATAGCCTACTTAAAAAAATATGTTTGTGTTGTGTGTTGTGAAATAAATTAGTTAGTTACGAAACTGCTAAACCGTTTTGAATAATTATTTTAGCAGCAGGAAGCTTCATTACTTCTGAGTGGAATTTTATTTAGTAACTTTAAACAGATATATATATATACAGGGTGTCACGGATGTCCTATCGTAGGCCTAATGGAGCATATAGTGTTTAACCTTCTGATGCTGTAAAAAATATTTAAAAAATCCGGTCGTGCAGGAAAAATTATCTTACCACTTTTCAATAAACTTTGTGTTCGTAACCCTAACTACGCGGATCATACTCGCGAGCGTTATACATAAGCGGTCATTGACCTCGAACGCAATGCCTCGAAAATAAATACCTACTGTTTGGATAATATTTTTTAGAGTATACGAGACAAATACACAAGTACACTATCGTTATTCGTTACCAAAAAAAACGAAACGAAAATTTACCTACTTAGTACCATCGCCTTCTGACCGCACCCTTTTTATACTTAATCATATTTTAATCTTTACTTAGTTTTTTTTATTTAGATACATGCGTATCAATTATTTAATTTATTTTTGTACAATGATATTCAAATAAGGTACATACTTACCAACTTGTAGAAATTTCAGCATACAACATGCAGTAGGTAGTAGGTACCTATCACACACACTAAACACACCTTCACAACATACCTACTAAAGCACCCGTACTCAAACTCAAACATTTTAATACTCCACGTTCGTATAATACCTAGGACATTACCGACTCAGAAACTCACAGATGAAACACAGAAAACGGCAAAAAGCAAACGATAGCAACTTGACACCGAAAGATAAAACAATCGACTGACAAAAATTCATTTAAAATTATAAAAACTTCAATAATAATACGTTTATTAATCATATATTAATAAATTTATATGCATTTACAATATTTTACACCAGCAAAACTCAAACATTCATTAATTCAATTAGACTTCTTCTAGATGAACTTTTGAATCGTCATAGCATAGTAGGTAATTGGTAACAATTACCACCTATATACATACAGAGAAGAATAGGCATAGGCAGGAAACTCCATTGAAATATAAGGAAATGACACCCATGAAGGAAGCACTAATGTATTTTATTTTTTACAGATAATCCTGACTTCAATCATAATCAGCATATTAATTGCAAGAGAGACACAAGCATACAGCACTATACCATCCAACTCAAGACATTCAGATGTATCAAACTACAACACAGGGACACAAAGAAGGAATTGGTCTAAATCACAACTGTCAAATTTGCCGCCTTATTTAGTATTAAATAGAAAAACAGGGTCTTATTTCCCATATTATAAGTTTCCATATGAAAATAGTTTAAGAAGAAAAACCGTACAGACTGCACCAAGATGGGGGAATGGTATTTAATAAATGTTATAAAATATTTAATTGTTTTATTGTATTTTTCCTGTAGTGGATATCTATCTAGGTCGTTACTTTCGAATCAAAAGGCGAGGTTAAGATCTGAAATCTGATCTGCGACATAGATTGCTTTCAGAAGTAATACAAATTAAATATTTTGTTTTTATAATTTATATATTACTAGCGGTCCGCCCCGACTTCGCCCGTGGTACATGTTTACGTTTAATTTCCATAAGAAGAACCATCCTCGTACTTCAAGGAATATTATAAAAAAAGAATTATCGAAATCGGTCCACCCGTTCACGCGTGATGCCGTGACCAAGAAAAACGGGTTTCATTTACCAATAATATAATACCAACAAGTGATAACTGCGTTAAAAACAACCGACTTCAAACTTGCACTTGCAAAATTTACAAATACCTACAGACAAAAATGCTCATAAAATAAAAACTACTGGGCCTATCCGAATAAAATTTTTATGGGACCAATTCGACACCATCCCGCATCGAACAAAAAAAGAATCACGTAAATCGGTTCAGAAACCTCGGAGTAATCGGTGTACATACATTAAAAAAAAAAAAAAAAATATATACCGGCCGAATTGATAACCTCCTCCTTTTTTTTGAAGTCGGTTAAATACATTAAATATAAAAAAATGTGTAACTTTGTATATAGTCTTATTTATGAAACTATGTAGATCTGCCAAACTCGTTCAAAGTTGTTCCACTGCGTCGCCCAAAGAGCCTTTGTTCCAATAGTTTACAAATTCCTTGTCGTATAGCTAAAAACGTCCCTCGGATGAAAATAATTGGATCCAAAACTCGTAAACAGAAAAACCATGTAATCAATGCACCACATAATACTTACGAGTAGAACGAGTAGATAATAAATAATACGTATGTACATAAATTAATAAATCTATACTAATTTATACTAATATTATATAGCTGAAGAGTTTGTTTGTTAGAACGCGCTAATCTCAGTAACTACTGGTCCGATTTGAAAAATTATTTCGGTGTTAGTTATCCCATTTATCGAGGAAGGCTATATATCATCACGCTAAGATCAACAGGAATGGAGCAATGCGGGTGAAACCGCGGAGCACAGCTAGGGTTAAATAAATGGAAAAATTACAAATTCTAACTACAGAAACGTGTGTTACTGCTGCATGTAACATGTATTACGATGAAACTGGTACATGTTAAATCACTACATAGTACCTATAAAACAAAGTCGTTTTCTCTGTCCCTATTTCCCTATGGCCCTTTGTATGCTTAAATCTTTAAAACTACGCAACGGATTTTGATTCGGTTTTTTTAATAGATAGAGTGATTCAAGAGGAAGGTTTTAGTATATAACTAGCTTACCGCCCGCGGCTTCGCCCGCTTTCTCTAAAACGATTTGAAATTTAAACTATCCTATCTCTCAAGTTGGATCGAACTGCACATGGTGTGCTAATTTTATTATAATCGGTTAAGTGGTTTAGGACTCCATTGAAGACAAACATTGTGACACGAGATTTATATATATTAAAGATTTATTAGGTTTTAGACAAAGCCGCGGGCGGTACGCTATTATATATTTCGTAAAAAAACTTTTTTGTATTCGGCTTAGTACCACCACTTATGATTTAGACAAAAAAAATCTAATAAGTAGCTTACTACGAGTTCATGGGCAATATACAATCAATTATAATTTACGAGTATAACACACCCAAATTTTCATTTACGATGTACAAAAACAATTTCCTTATTACTTCTATAAAATACATGTTTTCAACATTTATAGATTAGTCATTGTAAAAAAGTGCGTATCGAAATCTATAGATACTTAATATTATAAAGCTGAAGAGTTTGTTTGTTTGTTTGAACGCGCTAATCTCAGGAGCTTCTGGTCCGATTTGAAAAATTATTTCTGTGTTAGATAGCCCATTTATTGAGGAAGGCTATATTATATCATCACGCTTAAACCAACAGGAGCGGAGCACTGCGTGTAAAATCGGGGGGCACAGCTAGTATGTTATTAAAATAAATGAAGAATAGACTTTTATTGACAGATGATTTTGAAGAGTAGTTCTGAAACCAGTTTCTATAGAGTATAGAGTATAGACCACACTAGAACGATGAACCTTGAGATGTTAATGACTGCAAATAGAAATAAACCTTTGAGGATAAAAATGCATTACACTTTAGCTATTTGTTCTTGCGGGGATTATTACTTTAATAACAAATTCCCGTAACTGATGCTGGAACAAAAATTGTTTCCTTGAAGACTTAAGTTTTATTAAACTCTAGCGGTCCGCCCCGGCTTCGCCCGTGCTACATATTTACATTTTCTCTACATATGATCCATCCTCATACTTCAAGGAATAAAATAATAAAAAAATTTACGAAATTTCGGTTCAGAATTATCGGTTCAGCCGTTCACACGTGATGCCGTGACAACGTTAACTCACTATATAAAACAATCACGATTTCTTATTTCTTATTTCCTATTTCCCTTAAGATACATCATACAAGCATTTAAAAATTTATATTAACGTTTTTTTAAATCTTTGGTTTTATTTTGTTTGTGTTTGTTTGTTTTTATGGTCAATTAGTTTTTGTGTTTATTTTTCGAAGGTTCATATGATTTACATGAAATTAATTAAAACTAAAAGAAAATTTATTTTATTCATAATTATTGTATAATGTACCTACTTGCTGCATTATTATTTTTCCTTGTTAATTATTCTAAGTAACTACGTATCTCCTTTTACACCTACATTTTTTTCCAGATTACTTTTTTGAATCAAGCATTTAGTTCTTTTCTATGAAAACTACTTATAACTACTTACAATAAAACCTACTTATAACGTAAAAACTTTCGACCAAACCAACTTTCGATAAAACAAAGATATACAATATCCCAACATTTTATGGATTTGTAAATGGATCTTAATTGCCGGTTTATACAAAAAAAACAATTAATTAATGAGCATTAACTTATTGTCTATGTCATGAAAGCCAAATGAACAATCGCCTCTCACTTATAAAAGATGCTGTTATTTGATAAGTTAAATCAAGGTCCGCAGTGCATTTTTACTTGACCTCTGAAACACAAAGACTAGGTAAATTACCTAACTAAAATTTATTACTCGCAAATATTAAAAGACTAGATTTCCACACACGGCTTCGTCCGTGTTATCAAAGATAAACACGCATAGTTCGCGTTCCTGTCGGATTTCCGGGATAAAAAGTAGTCTATGTCTTATTCAGGGACTTCAGCTAAGTAAATACCAAATTTCATTGTAATCGTTGCAGTATTATTTGAAAGAAATGAAGAAAGCATTTATTTCAACACACACAAACACACAACACATTAGCGTAAAAGAGTACCTAACAAACATCCATCCTCACAAACTTTCGCATGTATAATATTAGTACTATATACATAAGTTGTTTGAAAATAACATTCTACAATAAAAAACAAGAACTATAAAACCAAAAATACTTCAATAAATAATTTGCAAAGTTGTTCCGAGCACAGAATAGTTCTGTGGTTCCGAGTCCCTTCAAAAGCGTAACATACGTGATTTTACTAACGATCAACAGTTAAATTTTTTACTCAAATTAATGTCACCATAACCACTGTATAATTTAAAATAAAAATATATTAAAATACATCCAGTTTCCTTAGAAATAATAATATAAAAACATAAAAAACATTCATATTGGCGACCTTATACGTATACCTACATAATATATTTTATTTCAGAAGGTCGATTCAATTTAATTCTTGGTAATGAAAAATACCCACTACAAGGGGAATTATGTTACTTTCAATCAAATTAATTAAATGATATTTTTTTACATATTTCCACGTATTCATAAAGGAAAATTTTTAATTTTATAACATTGTGTGGAACCGGTAAGCCGGTAAATAATAAAATTCTTATTTTTATTATTAAAATATCATTATTTTATGCGGTTATGAATCCTTATTTTATTTAATTATTTTATATACTAACGTGAACTCATACTTCTATTTGTAGCTTCTGTAACTTATCAATATTCAAAATATATTTTTTGTAATATTGTGGCCCCTAAAAAGAACGACTAACAAATTGCGTAATTTATATATAAGATAAAACAAAACGTCTGAAAATACCAGTTATATTCACGAGATCTACAATCTACATAAGTCCATCGCGATCGTATGACAAAAATGCTACAAAAAATTGACATTATTGAGATCATAAACCATAGGTATTATGGTTCATAATATGTAAAAGAGGTAACCTCCAGGCACATATTTGTACTGTACCTCTTCAAACGAAAATAAAGTTAGTAAATAATCTGATGTAACTTCTAAAAGAAATTGAATCCACCTATGAAACCAAAAAATCTATTCTAAATTAGCAATTTGTTTCTACTTCCACTATTTTATTTACATACAGACACACCGATGACCGACGAGATGACGCATCAAGTTTTAATGATAATTACAAAAAAACAAATCGAGTTATGTTAAAATCTTATCACGTTTCAGAATAATTATAATCGTCAGTTATACTATACGGCTATAACGTAGTTAAAAACCGGTGCAAAAGTACACAAAAGAATATAATATCAACGTGGCAATGACCACAGTTTCACAGAAAAAATAAGTGCACATTGTAGACAAAAACTTAATGGAAACTTATTAAGTTACTATATTAATAAACAATGAACGTTGATGAGAATCTCGTGACCCTAAAGGTGCATAATTACTTAAACAATCCTTGCAATTGAGATTAGATCGATCGTGTATAAATAGTATGAAATATGATTTGTTTATGCCGATTGATATTTCGTTATGTTAGAATTTAGATGGAACAAGGCTGAACAAGGAATGATAATGTGAATACCCTCTTAGAATCTGATAAACTATGACGAAGATCCAAGAATAGAATTGAATTAACTTTTATAATTTTATTTCAATTTTATTAAACTTTTATTAATTTTATTGACCAAAAATATGGTTCCTATCCCATGTAAATGAATATTAACAGTATATTATATATAAGTATCTCGACACCATACCAACATGAAATTTAATCATTAACAATAATAATTAAGTACCTACATACTGTTAGGTATTTCTAATAATATTATTTTTTTTAATAACACATTTCTATAGAAAGGAGTAAATAAATCAGCCAATACACATTATACACAAATTAACCATAACAAGCGCAAAACCAGTATTTACGCGGTTGCCATGGCAACACTATAAATTATGGATCGTAGGCGTAGTCTCGACACTAATCGACATCGATATCGACCGAAATCGGTCGGTAACTAACGATTATCAGTAACCAATCAGTAACTATAGTATAGACCTAAAAAAATTTGTGTTCTTTTTCCAAGAAATTTAGCTTAGTTTTAGGGAATAGATAGTGAATTAAAATTAGTTATATTAATTTTCGCATTATTACAATTGCAATTGCATATAAAAAAAGCAAATTTTATGCACAAAAAAACATGGCAGTTAATTTAATTTTAATCAAATTCGTTATTTTTTATATCAATCGTTTAATTAATGTTCTATTAATTACATATTCATGGAATCCAAAATTCCATGTATGGCAACCTCTTTATTTACTTTTTTGACATTTGACATCAATCATCAATCATGAAAATAATATTTCTATCAAAATAATTAATATAAATTGTGTGTTTTCAAGAGGATAATTTTTAATTACATATTATGTTCTTAAAAGTCCTATAAATCTATTGGATAACAAATATCCTAAGAAAATATCAATCTGCGTTATGTTTTTATATAGTTAAAGCTATTAGTTTTAGTTTAGTAATATTTTGTTATTTGTGTAGTGCAATAAAATTCTAATCAAAAGACTCCAAAACTTCTACAAGATAATTCTGCTCAATTCGAAGCCTTTTGAGAAATCTTTAGGACATCATAGAAACTGACGGAACTTAAACTAAGGACGGAACGGATAATTTGTATCACTTGTATTTTTAGCTTGTATTATTATATTATGTGCATCATTGTATATTTTATTACAGTTAATAAGCAAAGGATGCAATGCAATTGATTTAGCGGTTCACGGTTAATATTATTTATGTGTTAAATATAAATATTTATCTATAAATTTTATATTTTACAGATGAACAAGTTACTAGAATTATTATGTTGGTGAGGGATGATGGTTTTGAGCCAAATTTTCAACTACGCTATTATAAACTGTTAAATTAAAATTTTCTAATAAATTTATTTCGTAATTGGATCGTTTTATTTTATTTGTATTCATCTGTATAATTTTATTATCCTAGAAGTTCAAAAAGAAATTAATCGAATATGAATGCAATAATTTAGGCTGAATAAATGCAGACAGCAGTACACTATTTTAATATTTATTTAATATAATATAAGAGGCTTCTTAACATTTTCAATAACATTTTGAAACCATCTTAAAAATAAAACATTATTTGTTTATTTTATTTTAATTGCAATAACATTAAATAAGAGAAAAAAATATTGCGTTAAATCATAATATAGCATCGGAAGTGTGAAATATCTTCTATTTATTATAAAATTATAATAATATATAATGTTTCCGATATTATCAACCGTATCTACAAATCCACACAAACCGTAAGGCCCTTCTCCCATTTCGATACTTCTAGAATACGATACTCGAGTAGAATACTAGTAAGATATTTGCTCGCTGCCCGATGCTCGCATATTAAGCGACTGAAAAATGACTAAATTCATCATTATTGTGCCTCGTTTTTGTAGACGGACGCTATGTCGAGCGATTCCAGTGACGATGTAAGAGTAGGATGTACTGGATTCATTCATATATTGAAAGAAACATAAGTAAATTGTAGAGTTTTTATAGCCGCATGAGAACTACAACATGATGATAAGAATTTTTTATCTTTCTTCCGAAGAGATACGCGCGAAACGCGACGCAAAAACGACCACCTATACTATAGGTCTACCAGAATCTGATGGCATATTTATATTTAAGAAATAAAAGATTTTCATGTGGCAACTAATTTGACAACTATCAAATTGGTTGTCAAATTATTTGTCTTTTTTGCAGTTGATAAATAATTTTTAGGATTTTGTCTAAAAAATCTTCGAAAATGTCGAAAAAGCCGCTGTAATCACAAGCAAGAGGTGTTGTTTATAATGTGTATAGAAAAATATTTGATGAAGAAGGGTCAAACACATCACAATTTTCAATTTAGAAGATTTTATTGGTAAATTGGACTTACCCGCTTTGATACTTTCAATTAAAAAATATTATATGTAGGTAACTATAATATTGTTTGTTGATTGGAATATAATTTTATGAAAACTTATTACAGGAGTTTCCAATACGGCTATTCGTCAAGTCCAAGCTGTCCAGGTCACTTTTATAATGTGTGTATCTGTTAATACTTACGAAAATAAACATAGTTTTATTTTATTTTATAAAAAATTATAAGTAGTCTAGTTTTCTATCGATATAACATCGATATTTTCACATGGCATAATGATAATGAACATACAAATATAGGTATGTGTAAATAATAATATGTATTACCTGTATAAAAGTAATATGTATATTATACATGTAAGTATGTACCTACATAATATAAAGTGGATATCTCATTATTAAGTACAGTATTGTTCACTTATGTAATGTGACTAATGATACTGAGAACAAACTAAAAAATAAGCAGTATCAAGATCGTTCAGTCCATTTTCCCTAGGGTTGCACACTCAAAATTTTGATTTTCCTAATTGCCATCAGATTCTGGTTTACCTATAGTCGCGGACGTGTAGGATACCGGTAGCGTAATGGGAGAAGGGCCTTCGAGATCTTGTCGAGATCAAACGTCGGTATCATAACGATTGACAATGTCAAAGAATAATTTGTTTTGACAATATTCGAATGTGTTGCAAAGAAATGATTTTCCAAATCCATGAAATCTATATTTTATTTATTTTTCATATATCTACGGAATTGAAATAATGATGTTATTAATTTAGATAAAAATGCATTGCTACAAGGCTATTATTATATAAATATTTTGACGCATAACGGAAAGTTTTGTGAAGAATAAAAATTATAAACAAATATGTATCCATTGTATGCTTCCATCAAATTGGGGAGAGGTATTAAGCGACATCATTTTCATTGTTGAAGACGGGTCTATAAATAAGTTATCGGTAATTACCGACTAATTTGTACAGACTACAGGGGCAGGAGTCTCTACTATTCTTTATACCACTATATTATAAACAATATTCTAAGTCATAAGACAATATTATTATTTTTATATGCATAGTTATCTATTAAACAGGAAATATACATCCATACGGATACAATTATTAAAACCTTAGTTTTGCTTATCTGTATCTTAACAAAACTTGTCTAAATAATTTGAAAATTACATAAATTTAGAATTAATTTATTTTCCTAGGTTGAAATTTATATTATATAGTACTTTATAAATTTGATATCTGCCCAAAAATTCCTGCTATAAACTTATTTTGTGCAATATTGCGAAATTTTGTTCCTCTACAAAAGTTGTAAACATGACTGACTGACTTTAGATAAATTAATATCATAGTATTTTTTATAAACAATGTTAAATGATAAATTAATATTATAGATTAAATTAGATTACTATATTATTGTGTTTTTTCATTCATATTTTATCTTGATTTATTGTAGACTGTAGTATGACAAACCGTAGTCACAAGAGCGGGAAACTCTACATTAAGGTGATTGATAGAGCCAAGATAAAGCACACAATTAGAATAGTATTTTCCAAAGTTATCCTTTGAAGTTTGAAATTTGAATAATATCTTTAGTCTATGAAAAACGCTGTATATGTCAAAGTGTCATTTGTTTTTGTTTTTTTGTTTAAGTCTAACTAATCTAGGTATATCAGAATGTTAATAATTTAACATTTAAATCTGTGATTTAAATAGTTACCTAAATTAAAAGGTACAATAGTAATAAAATAGTAAACAACTCGGACTTGGAAAACTATTAAAAATTCGTCATAGCTACAGATATTACAAACTGACAAAAGTCGGTCACGAAAATCCAATCTGTTTTTTTGCAACCAAAATAATACAATAAAAGTATCATTTAAAAAAATAAAATATAGGGATCATAATTATATACTAGTTTATCAGATTTTAAGAGGGTACATTACGTTATTATTTTACCTAATTTATACCATAAAATATCGTTTAGATAACGGGAAATTTTGTAAGTTCTCATACTGGTATTATTATTATTATAGCAGTATACTTCTTAGATTAAACCAAGAGAAATTATTTAAATCTAGACTTCAATAAATAAACCTAATTTTCAAGTTATTCTGGTAAGTAGTTCATAATAATATATTGCATCATGTTTGATTCGGTCCCAAAAAGTTGGAACGAAAAACCTGTGACTAATAAATTATCTATTTTTAAAGGTAAAAAATAACAAAAATATATAGATATGTAATTAGTTCGTTTACAACAATTAATAGCGATAACAAAACTGATTGGATGTTTCCAAAAATCCCAAATAAGAACCAGTTCTCCCATTGATTTGTTTACTAAATTAACATAACCTGTAGCTATCGCCAATTTTAATGGCCACGAACTTCTATTACCCATCCTGTGTTACTGTTAAAGTTAAAACATAACATATTTACTAACTGGCTAATCTTAAAATAACAAAATAAATATTAATGGAGGGAAAGGTTAAGTTAATTTTTCAAGTGTCAAGTCAAACGGTTGTTCTTGTAACTTCGTGATATTATTAATAATAATTTAATCAGAACAATTGGCAATAATATGTATCTTTAAGCTCATTGCCTAATTTTTATCAGGTACTTTCCTATAGAAGTAAACTTAAGGGTTAGTTATAGATTATATTTTGAATACGACGAGTAGGAACTCTTGAGTCTTGATTGATTGATTGCAATCAAATTCACATTTTCCACGCTAATACTCTTTAGTTTTCTTATTTCGTATATTTTACATGTTACATGTAATATGTACAGTCTATGACAAAACTTTATAAGTGGCTATATTTTTTTTAATGTAAGGGACTTTTTGGGTGATAAATGTAAACATGTTAATAGACAATTGAACTAAACTATAATAATTAATGTTTATATAAAAAAAAATCTGATTATAAGAAGCTGTAAAGCTTTGTTTGCATGCATGGGCGTAGCCACGGTGGGGCAGGCTTTGACCTGGAAGGTACCTAACCAAATCTAAAAATTGAATTATCCAGGTACTAACTACTAAGCTTAATATCCGTAAGAAAATTCACACTCGATTCTCGAAAGTCGACAGTCGATACAGAAAATGAGACCAAAACATTAGTATTATTTACCTCTACAATGACTGATTAACAAATAATTGACATACGCCCAGCGACCAAACGGCTGGAGATAGGGACACATTTTGGATCTATTTCGTGATGTGGTAGGTGAACAATAAGGTGTTTTGAATAAGAATAATTCGAATAACGAATTACACACGAAAAAAGAAAATAGCTGAGGCTTCTATGTTACATGAACTGTAAGAAAAATGAGTGTAGTACAGTTAATTACCCCACTATCTTATCCAATTTCACTTTTTTTTTACGTTTCACGTTCTATAGAACGTGTCACGTGAGTTACAACTCAAAAAAATATGGGCCTTAGAAAAAAAAAACTTTCAGAAAATATTACACAGAATAAAGTGAGTGTTATAAAAAAGTTTTCAAGGTAAAGAAGATGCCATCGCAAATGCGTTCGCAAGTGTGTTCGCAAATGCGTTCGCAAGTGCGTTCGCAAGTGCGTTCGCAAGCGCGTTCGCAAGCGCGTTCGCAAGCGCGTTCGCAAGCGCGTCGCGTTCGCAAGGGCGTTCGCAAGCGCGTTGCGTTCGCAAGCGCGTTCGCAAGCGCGTTCGCAAGCGCGTTCGCAAGCGCGTTCGCAAGCGCGTCGCGTTCGCAAGCGCGTTCGCAAGCGCGTTCGCAAGCGCGTCGCGTTCGCAAGCGCGTTCGCAAATGCGTTCGCAAGCGCGTTCGCAAGCGCGTTCGCAAGCGCGTCGCGTTCGCAAGCGCGTCGCGTTCGCAAGCGCGTCGCGTTCGCAAGCGCGTTCGTAAGCGCGTTCGCAAGCGCGTTCGCAAGCGCGTCGCGTTCGCAAGCGCGTTCGCAAGCGCGTCGCGTTCGCAAGCGCGTTCACAAGCGCGTTCGCAAGCGCGTTCGCAAGCGCGTCGCGTTCGCAAGCGCGTTCGCAAGCGCGTCGCGTTCGCAAGCGCGTTCGCAAGCGCGTCGCGTTCGCAAGCGCGTTCGCAAGCGCGTTCGCAAGCGCGTTCGCAAGCGCGTTTGCAAGCGCGTTCGCAAGCGCGTTCGCAAGCGCGTTCGCAAGCGCGTTCGCAAGCGCGTTCGCAAGCGCGTGGCGTTCGCAAGCGCGTTCGCAAGCGCGTTCGCAAGCGCGTCGCGTTCGCAAGCGCGTTCGCAAGCGCGTTCGCAAGCGCGTTCGCAAGCGCGTCGCGTTCGCAAGCGCGTCGCGTTCGCAAGCGCGTTCGCAAGCGCGTTCGCAAGCGCGTTCGCAAGCGCGTTCGTAAGCGCGTTCGCAAGCGCGTTCGCAAGCGCGTTCGCAAGCGCGTTCGCAAGCGCGTTCGCAAGCGCGTTCGCAAGCGCGTTCGCAAGCGCGTTCGCAAGCGCGTTCGCAAGCGCGTTCGCAAGCGCGTTCGCAAGCGCGTTCGCAAGCGCGTGGCATTCGCAAGCGCGTTCGCAAGCGCGTCGCGTTCGCAAGCGCGTCGCGTTCGCAAGCGCGTCGCGTTCGCAAGCGCGTTCGCAAGCGCGTTCGCAAGCGCGTTCGCAAGCGCGTTCGCAAGCGCGTCGCGTTCGCAAACGCGTTCGCAAGCGCGTTCGCAAGCGCGTTCGCAAGCGCGTTCGCAAGCGCGTTCGCAAATGCGTTCGCAAATGCGTTCGCAAATGCGTTCGCAAATGCTTTCGCAAATGCCTTCGCAAATGCCTTCGCAAATGCCTTCGCAAATGCCTTCGCAAATGCTTTCGCAAATGCCTTCGCAAATGCCTTCGCAAATGCCTTCGCAAATGCCTTCGCAAATGCCTTCGCAAATGCCTTCGCAAATGCCTTCGCAAATGCCTTCGCAAATGCCGGCGGCATTTGAGGTTCGAAGACCTGGATATGGTACTTTGGGTACATACAGTTGCTAGTTATATATTATTTTTTTATTGTTGCCCCACCTTGAGCCCATGGCTAGCTACGCCCATGTTTGCATGCTAGTGTAACTGGCGAACGTTGGCGTACCTACTTTCCTTATTGTAATAACTTGTAAACCACATTTGAGCAAATAAAGATATTTAAAAAAATATGATCGCTATGCGACCGTAAATATATCAATAATGAACGTGCTCTTGCACATTTTTTTTTATTCAAATTTGGAGCTAGCTGTTCCCCGCGGTTTCACCCACATTGCTCCGCTCCTATTGGTCTTAGCGTTATGATATATTATAGCCTATATCCCTATTGCCATATAGCCCATATAGCCTTTCTCGATAAATGGGCTATCTAACACCGAAAGAATTTTTCAAATCGTACCAGTAGTTCTTGAGATCAAACAAACAAACTCTTCAGCTTTAAAATATCGATTACATGATGCTCAATTGTCAAAATCTGACAGAATATCGCTGTCGTCATTATAAACTAAACTTAACACAACCGATGCAGCTACGTTTGTAAAAAAAATACGCTATGAAGTGGTAACCTTCCTTCCTTTTTTGGATAGTGATAGCATTGCGCTTTTCAAAGATTAAATATTATAACCGGATACAACCGCCGGCTATTAATTTATATCTGATTTAGTTGCACTTACATTGAATCTTGATTGCAAAATAGTAATGCAACTTTTATATATTCTTTCAGGTTAATTACTTTTGTCTTTATAAAACTTTCGATGACAAGATTTTATGTTTCCTTTCACTTGATGCAACGTCTATCTGGATCATGAAGATATAAATTTATTGTTTGAAAAAATATTTAAAATATTTTATAAATGCGAAAATCTGTAAAAATCTATGGTCGTTTGTTAATCTTTCAAGTAAATCAGCTTATTATAGTCTGGATTAGCACATAGGCATTTTATGAAGTTCTCGCACCACCACGAAGCCGCGGGCTCCAAGTTCCGACTAGTAGATAAGACCATGACCTATATTTTATGTCCTTGTTAGATTTATAAAGAGCAAAATTACATACACATAATTAACAATTATGTAACCTATCATTCAAATATCATACACAAATAATTGTAGATAAGTGTCCAAATATCATGTATCTAAAAATTCCTACGATTTTCCCGTAGGTATCTACTACCAAAAAGCACAGTAATCAAAATGCAATTGAACTAGCTAGTTTAACAAGAAACTCTCCCTAGACATTTTCCAATATTCCATATTGCCTTTACAACTACAGCATAAATATAACAACAAGAAGATTAGAACTACGTCACATGAGAAGAGATCAAATCGCGGGCTGCCCCCGACCTTTCAGTATATAAAATGGGTAGGAGCAAGCTCAACATCATTCCAAGTTTGACCATCGTTGTGAAAACATACTTACTTAATTCAAAATGGCTAAACTTATGGTAAGTTAGTGGCATGGAAAACAAAGACATTTATCTCGTGCATAGTTTTCTCTAGACTTGATGAGAAGAAAAATCACTGCGCTTTCAAATAAGTTCAAATCTAAGTTGAATTTAAAAATACCCTAATTTAGTGAAACTGCAAAAATGTTTGTTTCATTATTATTAATGATGATAATTATATTATGCAAGATATCCTATTCGTTTTTGTCAGCATAACAAACATATTTTATTTCTTTATTTATTTTATTTTGTACATAATTAATATTACAACATAATGTATCTTTTTACAGATTGTTGCCTTAGCATTAGTTGCGGTTGCCGTAGCACACCCAGGTAAATATTATATTAATTTTTTATGTGTATATCTTTCGTTGGATTTTATTTAATTTTTATTTTACAAACCTCTCGGGCCATTAAATGTTAAGAAGTTGTTACCGGAAAATTAATTATAATTTGAACAATTAAATTATTAACTAAGAATTAATTTAAATAACTCGTTCAAATTTCAAAAAATATATATTATTAACAATTAACTAAGAACTTATTTAAATAACTTATTCACAAAAAAACCTTCAAGTTTAATTTACCGTTTAAATGTTTATTAGCATACTAAAAGTCTCGTGCTTTCCAGGATACGGTGGTGGTGGCCAGAGCTACGGTGGACATGATTCTGGATTTGGCGGAAGCCAAGGTGGATTCGGCGGTGGCCACGATTCTGGATTTGGCGGAAGCCAAGGTGGATTCGGCGGTGGTCACGGAGGTAGCCAAGGCGGTTTCGGCGGCGGTCATGGAGGTAGCCAAGGTGGATTCGGAGGCGGTCACGGAGGTAGCCAAGGAGGACTCGGAGGCGGTCACGGAGGTAGCCAGGGCGGTTTCGGCGGTCACGGCAGCCAGGGAGGTTTCGGTCAAGATTCTGGCTTCGGCGGCGGTCACGATTCTGGATTCGGCGGACAGGGAGGACACGGACACGGTCACGGACACGGACACTACTAAACTCAAACTGTGATTAATTTGTAATAAAGTAATTTTAATTTAATCTATTTTTTCTTTTATTGGTCAATAAACCTTAGGCTGTCTGCAATTGTTCGGACTTCAAATATCTAACAGAAAGAAAGAATGCTTGAGATGCTATTCATACGTTTCCAAAATAAAAACGAGTTATTTGATTCGGTTCAGGACCGGCTCTGGGTTATTAAAGATTTATTTTAGAACTCTTAACAAATGAAAAAGCTTAATATTTATTCGAATGTTGAACAATATAAACTTAGTTTATTATGATTTATAGAAAAAAAGGTTAAAATTAAAGAAGGCCAATGTACCTAATGTAGGTAATTAAGTTAAATGGAAATAGTTTGATATCAACTAAGAGGTGCCGAAGTAAAATTCCTAAACATATAATATGTATACCTTCATATTTCAATCCTAGTAAATTAACACACAAAATATACATACACATTTCCGGTAGCCATGTGAAAATGAAATAAATTAATAAACATATTGTTCAAAAAAATAAAAAAAAAACGCGCAGAGACTCATGAAATTATCGTAAGATCATCGTATTGTCACCGATCCTTGATAAGTCTATAAAGTTTGAATTAAATATCTGTTTAAAGTAGGTCAAATTAACTCTTCATACAAACATAGGGGTAAATAAGTAAGTGTGTTAAAAAGTACCCAACCTGATTGAGAATTGAAACTGTAATAAGCGATTTTTGCCGAATGAAAATTGAAAACAGATAATTATTTGTCTGTGACTATGTATTGAAACCTAAGGGTGTATTCAGAAAGAAAGCTTGAAACTTATAAGCGCTTATCGGTGCTTGTCAATGCTGGTTTTGACAAGCTTGTCAATGCTGGTTTTGACAAGCTGGTTTGAGCTTTGACAAGCGCCGATAAGCGCTTATAAGTTTCAAGCTTTCTTTCTGAATACGCCCTAAGATTGAAACATAAATAAAATTACGGACTTTTTGTTACCTAATCGATTTAGTAAACCACTTCAATTGCCATTAAATTTAGATAATTTTGAAGTGGAAAATTTTATAGGTTAATTATCAAAAAACAAGAGCATATTATCTGATAACGTTTACTTAGGACTAATCTTAAATTCCGAACAGCAGTGCGCACATAATTATTATAATATAGGTAGGGGAGAGCGGGGTTGAAAGTCACATTTTTAACTTTTTTTATGTAACTTCCAAAATACGTTGTTTATTTGTATACCAAAAGATAGTGTAGTTATTCTGTTACAAAAGAAATAAACGTATTTTTGTATAATATTATCAGTTGTAGAAATATTTTGTATTTTCACTCTAAAGAAAAATGTGACTTATAACCCCGGGTCAGGGATGGTTGTCACAATGCCTAGGGTAGGTAGTCACATACTAAATAACAGGTAATTTATAAATAGAAAGTCACTTTTTGAAATTTACAAAATGCTGTGCGAAAACAATAAATACGTGTGAGGCGTTCACGGCAGATCGGAGCAGTCTGACGCGAAGTGGGGACAACGTTGTCACTGTATCGCTCTTGCCACGCTGTTCAACAGACTTATTCGATAGTTCAGTTTTGTGTTAAGACCGCTGTGACAACCAACCCGTGAGACAACCAAACTCGGTCTCCCCTACTTTCGTTCCAAAAAAAAATATTGTGGCTATTTTATTTTCCTACGCAATGGATTAACGATAGGTAAAAAATTGGCCACAAGTACAGCCGCAAGAATATTATTATGTAAGTAATTAATTTAAAAGTCAATCATATTGCTTTCCTATTTCTATTCCGCAGTGCATTGTAAACCTGGCCCAAAATAATTAAGACAGTACAATAAACTAGAACTACTATAATATACATATTATGTATTTATGTATATGTTTAATAAGTAATTATCCAGTTCCTAGGAATGTATATAAAAACGTAAACATTCCTCTATATAATGATGAAAACATAATATCGTAAAAACCTAAATAGCTTCGGAAATTCCTTGATGTTCACATCTATAGTTAGGTACTAGGAATTTATGGATATTATAAAATTATATATGAAGACATAATAAGTACCGGTGACCCGAGTTAACTTTAGCTCCTAAACAAGAAATGCATGTCTTTTTTTGTGAAACAAATATATTCGTTAATGTGGTAAGTAGGTACCATTTTTATGGTTCCCACTCGGCCACTTGATGATCAACCATTTTTATAACCAGTATGTAGGTATTACATGGGTTGTCTTGAATATATTCAAATTAACAATAAGATGAACTTATTGATATGACTCATCATCATCATCATCATTCCAGCCTTTCAAGACGTCCACTGCAGGACATAGGCCTCCCCCAAAGATTTCCAAAACGACCGATCACCAGCGGCCTGAATCCAGCGGCTCCCCGCCACTTTGATCAGGTCGTCTGTCCACCTCGTTGAAGGCCGTCCCACACTGCGACGTCCTGTACGTGGTCGCCACTCTAGAACCTTTTTGCCCCAGCGGCCATCGGTTCTGCGGGCTATATGCCCAGCCCAGCGCCACTTCAACTTACTAATACTGTGGGCTATGTCGGTGACTTTAGTTCTTTTGCGGATCTCCTCATTTCTGATTCGATCACGCAAAGAAACCCCGAGCATAGCCCGTTCCATAGCTCGTTGAGCAACGCGAAGCTTGTGCACCATGCCCGCGGTTAGCGACCACGTCTCAGATCCATAAGTCAACACCGGTAACACACACTGCTCGAAGACTTTCGTCTTCAGGCACTGAGGGATTTTGGACGAAAAGATGTTGCGTAGTTTCCCGAACGCTGCCCAGCCGAGTCGGATTCGACGATTGACCTCTTTCCCGAAATTGGACTTACCTAATT
Source organism: Colias croceus (assembly GCF_905220415.1). Taxonomy (NCBI): domain Eukaryota; kingdom Metazoa; phylum Arthropoda; class Insecta; order Lepidoptera; family Pieridae; genus Colias; species Colias croceus. The sequence goes on from NC_059553.1 coordinate 8,355,302, forward strand.
GGACGCTTTGTCCCAGGTAAACGTATTCGTCAACAACTTCGAGAATAGAGTTTCCAACTGATACCGGAGTGGGCACAACATGGACATTTGACATGATTTTCGTCTTATCCATGTTCATGCTAAGGCCCACTTGTTGTGAAACTCTGTAGAGGCCACCGAGCATTGTATTGAGGTCTTCCAGGGATTCTGCCATGACTACGATATCGTCGGCAAATCGAAGGTGAGAGATGTACTCGCCATTAACATTAATGCCAAGTTCTTGCCAGTCCAGGAGCTTGAAGACATCTTCCAAAGCAGCGGTAAACAGTTTCGGAGAAATAACATCTCCTTGTCGGACCCCGCGCTGCAGAGGAATTGCCTTTGTGCAATGCTCCTGAACCCGGACTGACATAGTGGCGTTTTCATACAAACTTCTCAACACTTCGATATACCGATAGTCAATGCGGCAACGCTGAAGAGACCTCAATACGGCCCAAGTCTCGATCGAATCAAAGGCTTTTTCATAGTCCACAAACGCCAAGCATAATGGCAGATTATACTCCTCCGTCTTCTGTATAATCTGCCGCAGCGTATGTATGTGGTCCATGGTGCTAAAGCCTCTTCGGAAACCGGCTTGTTCGGGAGGCTGGAAGTCATCAAGCCTGCGTTCGAGACGATTCGTAATGACTCTCGAAAACAGCTTATAAACATGGCTCAGCAGTGATATTGGCCTGTAGTTCTTCAACAGGGTTTTGTCTCCCTTTTTGAAGAAGAGGACAACTATACTGCTGCTCCATGCTTTTGGCACAGTGCCCTCGAGTAAGGTGGAAGTGAATAACCTCTGTAGCACTCTGAGGATTGGTGTGCCACCCGCTCTCAGAAGCTCAGATGTGATTCCATCCTCACCCGGCGCCTTGTTGTTCTTAAGCTGTTTGAGAGCCATTCTAATCTCGTACAGGCTGATGTCCGGGATATCTTCGGTGTAATGTCGGGTTAGTCGGGCTCTAGGATCTTTCGCCGGACTCGCAACAGGCTTAGCAATGGAGGTGTAAAGGCGTCCATAAAACTTCTCGACCTCGCCTAGTAGCTCCGGTTGAGACGACACAATTTTGCCACTATCCGTCTTCAGCTTAGTCAACCGGCTTTGCCCAATAGATCCATCTCTTGCGAACACTTTTGAGTTTTGAGCCTTTATTTCGCTGTATCGCTTCTTCAATGTTTTTCGTATTGAAGGAGCGGATATCGTGTCGCAAGGACATTGTAATTCGTTTATTGAGCTGCCTATATGACTTCGCTTCATCGGAAGTATTCAGTAGCAAAGAGCGTCGCTCTGCCAGGAGCTTGAGGGTATGGTCGGAAAGTTTTTGTGTTCGATTCTTACGGGGAATCTTGCAGTGATGCAACCCTACCGTACGAATCGTTTCGATAAGCCTGTTGTTCACATCGTCCACAGATACGTCATCGCCTAGGCAAGCGAAGCGATTTTGGAGCTCGAGTTGAAAGCCTTCGGGGTTCTGAATTAGGGTGCGGAACGGTCGAAGAGTTGACTTAATCAAGCGAGACCTTTCGAGTTTCACATCTATATTCAATGTGCCTCTTACCATACGGTGATCGCTGCCGGTTTTGACCCTGTTGATCACAGAAACATCATTGAATATATGTCTCTTTGTAGTCATGATAAAGTCAATCTCATTCCTCGTTTTACCGTCGGGGCTTATCCAGGTCCACTTCCTATGCGGAGATTTCTGGAAAAAGGAATTCATCATGAAGAGTCCTTCTTTCTCCAGAAACTCAGCGAGCCTCTGGCCCCTCGGGTTGCGCTGCCCAAATCCAAATTGCCCCACTCTCAACTCATCATCGCCTCTTTTGCCCAGTTTCGCGTTGAAATCCCCCATCACAACATTGAAATGTGTTTTCGAGGTGTGTATGGCTTTACTGATGTCCTCATACATTACCTCCACATCTTCATCTGAGTGTGCCGAGGTCGGAGCGTAGACCTGAATCACCTTTAAAGAATATCTATCAGATATTTTGAGGATCAGGTACGCTACCCTGCTCGACACACTTTCGATGGATATGATGTTGTTAATGAGGGGTCTGCGAACGATAAACCCTATTCCACCTTGGGACTGTTGGTCGCCCTCCCGGTAGAAGAATAAATTACCGGATGTCAACGTTATCGTGTCCTCCCCCTGTCTTCGGACTTCTGATAACCCTATGACATCCCAGCGTAACTTACTCAATTCTTCTTCCAGCTCAACAATCTTTTCTTCCGTCCTCAACGTGCGTGCGTTGTATGTTACCAGGGCCAGGGGTCGTCGGGAGTGGTAGCCGGATCGCTTCCAGTGATTCTTAGCACCCCTTGCCCCGCCGTTACCATGGCCGCTACCGTAGCCAGGAATAGCGGAGCTGCCGGGTACTAGGGGCCTGGTTGTTGTTGCACTATTCATGTGTTTTTATGTGTATCTTTTTGGGGGGAAAGAATGCCAATACTCGCCACGCTTGGCAGGCGGGTTGGCGAGCGCAGTTGATGGTGGGGGAGATCATGCATAACGCTGCTGCCCGTTTGCATGTAGTTAACCCTTAGTCGCCTTTTACGACACCCACGGGTAGAGATGGGGTAGTGCTATTCTAGGCCGGCACCACACGGGGTATGATATGACTCACAATGGCTAAAATATTATTCACAAATAAGGATTCCGTAGATGTTAATGATCAATAGGATTCTAATATACTTATATTCAGATACTTTTTATTTGTCTCTATATTATTAAATATAAATTAATAATTTTCACAGCCCAAGCAAAGTTTGATCAACAATTATTAACTAGCTTTCCACCCGCACCTTCGCCCGCGCGGTCAAAAAAAACCGGGATAAAACCTAACCTATTTCCCGGGGTAAAAAGTAGTAATGTCCTTTCTCGGGTATCAAAATATCTCTATACCAAATTTCATGCAAATTGGTTCAGTAGTTATGGCGTGATTGAGTAACAGACAGACAGACAGAGTTACTTTCGCATTTATAATATTAAGTATGGATTCAACAAACTAGTACCTACGCTATAACCTTTCCTAGCAAATAAACGATAAACATATTTATAAAGAATAGAAAAAATTCGATCACGAGGCGGGACTCGAACCCGCATCCTTCGCGCCATTCCGGGGCGGATGCCTCACCAACTCAGCCACTCGTGACCCGCCCGAGTAATCGAATTTATTCTATCGTTTCAGTTTTTATGTGTCTTAAGGGACACACCGCGCGCCATCTATTGAGATGATTTAACAACCATCTCAACCAATATGAAGCACTTTTCAGTGAATACAATATTATAACGATGGAACACGACCTTTTCTTGAATTTATATTTTTTGGTTTTTATGGCATTCAAATGCTATATAAATATAAATTTATAAAGAATAGAAAAAATTCGATCACGAGGCGGGACTCGAACCCGCATCCTTCGCGCCATTCCGGGGCGGATGCCTCACCAACTCAGCCACTCGTGACCCGCCCGAGTAATCGAATTTATTCTATCGTTTCAGTTTTTATGTGTCTTAAGGGACACACCGCGCGCCATCTATTGAGATGATTTAACAACCATCTCAACCAATATGAAGCACTTTTCAGTGAATACAATATTATAACGATGGAACACGACCTTTTCTTGAATTTATATTTTTTGGTTTTTATGGCATTCAAATGCTATATAAATATAAATTTATAAAGAATAGAAAAAATTCGATCACGAGGCGGGACTCGAACCCGCATCCTTCGCGCCATTCCGGGGCGGATGCCTCACCAACTCAGCCACTCGTGACCCGCCCGAGTAATCGAATTTATTCTATCGTTTCAGTTTTTATGTGTCTTAAGGGACACACCGCGCGCCATCTATTGAGATGATTTAACAACCATCTCAACCAATATGAAGCACTTTTCAGTGAATACAATATTATAACGATGGAACACGACCTTTTCTTGAATTTATATTTTTTGGTTTTTATGGCATTCAAATGCTATATAAATATAAATTTATAAAGAATAGAAAAAATTCGATCACGAGGCGGGACTCGAACCCGCATCCTTCGCGCCATTCCGGGGCGGATGCCTCACCAACTCAGCCACTCGTGACCCGCCCGAGTAATCGAATTTATTCTATCGTTTCAGTTTTTATGTGTCTTAAGGGACACACCGCGCGCCATCTATTGAGATGATTTAACAACCATCTCAACCAATATGAAGCACTTTTCAGTGAATACAATATTATAACGATGGAACACGACCTTTTCTTGAATTTATATTTTTTGGTTTTTATGGCATTCAAATGCTATATAAATATAAATTTATAAAGAATAGAAAAAATTCGATCACGAGGCGGGACTCGAACCCGCATCCTTCGCGCCATTCCGGGGCGGATGCCTCACCAACTCAGCCACTCGTGACCCGCCCGAGTAATCGAATTTATTCTATCGTTTCAGTTTTTATGTGTCTTAAGGGACACACCGCGCGCCATCTATTGAGATGATTTAACAACCATCTCAACCAATATGAAGCACTTTTCAGTGAATACAATATTATAACGATGGAACACGACCTTTTCTTGAATTTATATTTTTTGGTTTTTATGGCATTCAAATGCTATATAAATATAAATTTATAAAGAATAGAAAAAATTCGATCACGAGGCGGGACTCGAACCCGCATCCTTCGCGCCATTCCGGGGCGGATGCCTCACCAACTCAGCCACTCGTGACCCGCCCGAGTAATCGAATTTATTCTATCGTTTCAGTTTTTATGTGTCTTAAGGGACACACCGCGCGCCATCTATTGAGATGATTTAACAACCATCTCAACCAATATGAAGCACTTTTCAGTGAATACAATATTATAACGATGGAACACGACCTTTTCTTGAATTTATATTTTTTGGTTTTTATGGCATTCAAATGCTATATAAATATAAATTTATAAAGAATAGAAAAAATTCGATCACGAGGCGGGACTCGAACCCGCATCCTTCGCGCCATTCCGGGGCGGATGCCTCACCAACTCAGCCACTCGTGACCCGCCCGAGTAATCGAATTTATTCTATCGTTTCAGTTTTTATGTGTCTTAAGGGACACACCGCGCGCCATCTATTGAGATGATTTAACAACCATCTCAACCAATATGAAGCACTTTTCAGTGAATACAATATTATAACGATGGAACACGACCTTTTCTTGAATTTATATTTTTTGGTTTTTATGGCATTCAAATGCTATATAAATATAAATTTATAAAGAATAGAAAAAATTCGATCACGAGGCGGGACTCGAACCCGCATCCTTCGCGCCATTCCGGGGCGGATGCCTCACCAACTCAGCCACTCGTGACCCGCCCGAGTAATCGAATTTATTCTATCGTTTCAGTTTTTATGTGTCTTAAGGGACACACCGCGCGCCATCTATTGAGATGATTTAACAACCATCTCAACCAATATGAAGCACTTTTCAGTGAATACAATATTATAACGATGGAACACGACCTTTTCTTGAATTTATATTTTTTGGTTTTTATGGCATTCAAATGCTATATAAATATAAATTTATAAAGAATAGAAAAAATTCGATCACGAGGCGGGACTCGAACCCGCATCCTTCGCGCCATTCCGGGGCGGATGCCTCACCACCTCAGCCACTCGTGACCCGCCCGAGTAATCGAATTTATTCTATCGTTTCAGTTTTTATGTGTCTTAAGGGACACACCGCGCGCCATCTATTGAGATGATTTAACAACCATCTCAACCAATATGAAGCACTTTTCAGTGAATACAATATTGTAACGATGGAACACGACCTTTTCTTGAATTTATATTTTTTGGTTTTTATGGCATTCAAATGCTATATAAATATAAATTTATAAAGAATAGAAAAAATTCGATCACGAGGCGGGACTCGAACCCGCATCCTTCGCGCCATTCCGGGGCGGATGCCTCACCAACTCAGCCACTCGTGACCCGCCCGAGTAATCGAATTTATTCTATTCTTTATAAATTTATATTTATATAGCATTTGAATGCCATAAAAACCAAAAAATATAAATTCAAGAAAAGGTCGTGTTCCATCGTTATAATATTGTATTCACTGAAAAGTGCTTCATATTGGTTGAGATGGTTGTTAAATCATCTCAATAGATGGCGCGCGGTGTGTCCCTTAAGACACATAAAAACTGAAACGATAGAATAAATTCGATTACTCGGGCGGGTCACGAGTGGCTGAGTTGGTGAGGCATCCGCCCCGGAATGGCGCGAAGGATGCGGGTTCGAGTCCCGCCTCGTGATCGAATTTTTTCTATTCTTTATAAATTTATATTTATATAGCATTTGAATGCCATAAAAACCAAAAAATATAAATTCAAGAAAAGGTCGTGTTCCATCGTTATAATATTGTATTCACTGAAAAGTGCTTCATATTGGTTGAGATGGTTGTTAAATCATCTCAATAGATGGCGCGCGGTGTGTCCCTTAAGACACATAAAAACTGAAACGATAGAATAAATTCGATTACTCGGGCGGGTCACGAGTGGCTGAGTTGGTGAGGCATCCGCCCCGGAATGGCGCGAAGGATGCGGGTTCGAGTCCCGCCTCGTGATCGAATTTTTTCTATTCTTTATAAATTTATATTTATATAGCATTTGAATGCCATAAAAACCAAAAAATATAAATTCAAGAAAAGGTCGTGTTCCATCGTTATAATATTGTATTCACTGAAAAGTGCTTCATATTGGTTGAGATGGTTGTTAAATCATCTCAATAGATGGCGCGCGGTGTGTCCCTTAAGACACATAAAAACTGAAACGATAGAATAAATTCGATTACTCGGGCGGGTCACGAGTGGCTGAGTTGGTGAGGCATCCGCCCCGGAATGGCGCGAAGGATGCGGGTTCGAGTCCCGCCTCGTGATCGAATTTTTTCTATTCTTTATAAATTTATATTTATATAGCATTTGAATGCCATAAAAACCAAAAAATATAAATTCAAGAAAAGGTCGTGTTCCATCGTTATAATATTGTATTCACTGAAAAGTGCTTCATATTGGTTGAGATGGTTGTTAAATCATCTCAATAGATGGCGCGCGGTGTGTCCCTTAAGACACATAAAAACTGAAACGATAGAATAAATTCGATTACTCGGGCGGGTCACGAGTGGCTGAGTTGGTGAGGCATCCGCCCCGGAATGGCGCGAAGGATGCGGGTTCGAGTCCCGCCTCGTGATCGAATTTTTTCTATTCTTTATAAATTTATATTTATATAGCATTTGAATGCCATAAAAACCAAAAAATATAAATTCAAGAAAAGGTCGTGTTCCATCGTTATAATATTGTATTCACTGAAAAGTGCTTCATATTGGTTGAGATGGTTGTTAAATCATCTCAATAGATGGCGCGCGGTGTGTCCCTTAAGACACATAAAAACTGAAACGATAGAATAAATTCGATTACTCGGGCGGGTCACGAGTGGCTGAGTTGGTGAGGCATCCGCCCCGGAATGGCGCGAAGGATGCGGGTTCGAGTCCCGCCTCGTGATCGAATTTTTTCTATTCTTTATAAATTTATATTTATATAGCATTTGAATGCCATAAAAACCAAAAAATATAAATTCAAGAAAAGGTCGTGTTCCATCGTTATAATATTGTATTCACTGAAAAGTGCTTCATATTGGTTGAGATGGTTGTTAAATCATCTCAATAGATGGCGCGCGGTGTGTCCCTTAAGACACATAAAAACTGAAACGATAGAATAAATTCGATTACTCGGGCGGGTCACGAGTGGCTGAGTTGGTGAGGCATCCGCCCCGGAATGGCGCGAAGGATGCGGGTTCGAGTCCCGCCTCGTGATCGAATTTTTTCTATTCTTTATAAATTTATATTTATATAGCATTTGAATGCCATAAAAACCAAAAAATATAAATTCAAGAAAAGGTCGTGTTCCATCGTTATAATATTGTATTCACTGAAAAGTGCTTCATATTGGTTGAGATGGTTGTTAAATCATCTCAATAGATGGCGCGCGGTGTGTCCCTTAAGACACATAAAAACTGAAACGATAGAATAAATTCGATTACTCGGGCGGGTCACGAGTGGCTGAGTTGGTGAGGCATCCGCCCCGGAATGGCGCGAAGGATGCGGGTTCGAGTCCCGCCTCGTGATCGAATTTTTTCTATTCTTTATAAATTTATATTTATATAGCATTTGAATGCCATAAAAACCAAAAAATATAAATTCAAGAAAAGGTCGTGTTCCATCGTTATAATATTGTATTCACTGAAAAGTGCTTCATATTGGTTGAGATGGTTGTTAAATCATCTCAATAGATGGCGCGCGGTGTGTCCCTTAAGACACATAAAAACTGAAACGATAGAATAAATTCGATTACTCGGGCGGGTCACGAGTGGCTGAGTTGGTGAGGCATCCGCCCCGGAATGGCGCGAAGGATGCGGGTTCGAGTCCCGCCTCGTGATCGAATTTTTTCTATTCTTTATAAATTTATATTTATATAGCATTTGAATGCCATAAAAACCAAAAAATATAAATTCAAGAAAAGGTCGTGTTCCATCGTTATAATATTGTATTCACTGAAAAGTGCTTCATATTGGTTGAGATGGTTGTTAAATCATCTCAATAGATGGCGCGCGGTGTGTCCCTTAAGACACATAAAAACTGAAACGATAAATTCGATTACTCGGGCGGGTCACGAGTGGCTGAGTTGGTGAGGCATCCGCCCCGGAATGGCGCGAAGGATGCGGGTTCGAGTCCCGCCTCGTGATCGAATTTTTTCTATTCTTTATAAATTTATATTTATATAGCATTTGAATGCCATAAAAACCAAAAAATATAAATTCAAGAAAAGGTCGTGTTCCATCGTTATAATATTGTATTCACTGAAAAGTGCTTCATATTGGTTGAGATGGTTGTTAAATCATCTCAATAGATGGCGCGCGGTGTGTCCCTTAAGACACATAAAAACTGAAACGATAGAATAAATTCGATTACTCGGGCGGGTCACGAGTGGCTGAGTTGGTGAGGCATCCGCCCCGGAATGGCGCGAAGGATGCGGGTTCGAGTCCCGCCTCGTGATCGAATTTTTTCTATTCTTTATAAATTTATATTTATATAGCATTTGAATGCCATAAAAACCAAAAAATATAAATTCGATAAACATATTGTTTTGTTTACAATCATAGAATTGATAACCTTCTTCAAAGCTGTCAAGGCCATACTTCTATTGGATTTAAAAGTTCATATCAAGGCTTGTATTTGCTTCTTTCTGATAAAATCTTCTTTTTCAAAAAGCTGGAGATGGTTATACTGCGTAAAATCGGGTTGCATAGTGGATTGCTGATGCCCTTTGTGCTATCTAGGGACCTTTGGAGATTAACTGATCCTTCATTAGAGATCATTATGGCGATTCGTAACATTGGGATAGAGAACAAAAACAACATAATTAATACTGTTTATATTAAATATATTAATAATTTATTATCTAATATTTACACTAACATTATTTACAGATCAATATGTTTATAGTTTATACATGTTTTAAAGTAAAAGGCATCTATTCTAACATTAAAGCATTTTAGAAGGCGAAAAACGAACACTATTATTAGGGCCTTACTAACATTTTTAATCTGTGATCCAATATGTGTTTTGTCTCTTTCACACTCATGGAGACAGAATACAAATGGTATTATTTTTATTAGTAAGGATTTTAATTTTGAAATACACATAAACTTGATGGTAACAACGCATTTATAAAGAAAAATATTTACTCCAATAATAATTAATAATAGTTTTGTACTATAGAATTAAAAGATAAGAACCAACTTCTTTGCTAAGTTGATCTTTGATTTGTTACAGATGTTCGATTTCAAAACAATATAAGATTTTACTGTCCATAGGAAAAACAACAAAGAAATCATTCAAAAGTTAGAAAAAACAATATTACATACATATATATATATTATAATATACTGTCATGGATATTGCTATACAAATTCAATTTTAAAAATATTTAATAAGGAGAAAATAAAGATGATAGTTTATAGTAGACCTTCATAAGTATATCAATTCGGAGGTTTATATGAATGAAAATATAGCATGTGTGCCGAGCACACGTGTCAGAAGTGAAACATCTTTGGCAAGATTCAAAGATACCAGAAACGTCGTCTTACTCCATGACGTGACGTTATTGCCTTGACCCGACCTTGAAATTTTACTCTCAACGCGCCTAAAGAAGTTTCACTTCAAAAAATACACTAAAAAAACAAATAAATAACGTTGTTACCATCCAAATATCACTACATATCCTAAACAATCATTACCCTGTCACAAGCGAGTTAAAACAATTTATATAATAAATAACAATAAAGACTTTAATTTGAACAACAAAATGACGATATAACAGAGGAAACATACATACATACAAACATTTATTAACCGATAAACAGTATAGAATTTTGATTCAAAACTTAGTAATTATTAACATTTCAACTTTGCATCGTAAACTTTAGTTAGTAAATATTTAAATACAATTTATTTTTGAAAATCCAAAAAAAATAACAAAATTATGAAAAAATGCAACATGATAAATAAAAAACACAATGCAACTTCATAATATTGGAATAATTAAATACATTTCTTCAAACTTTATTAAAAAGTGTACATATTTTATAAGTTATGCTAATAAATTATTCATACCAACGCCATCTTCTGGTTTAAACTTTAAACGATCAAGATCTCTTACAAAAGGCGCCAAAATAACAAACACAAAAAGGTAAATTTGGAAGAAGTGAAATCACTACATTTTAATTTTTAATAAGAAGTTATTGTTTGAAAAAATAATATTTTACAATATTTAAAAAAACAATCTTTTTAATGTTTGACTGTATATTTTTAATAGAAATAACGCCCGGAAAATTTCCCTCCATTTTAAATAGTGCCGCATTATATTTATAAATAGAAATATATCTATATAATGTAACAAGATCGCTTGCATTCATAATTTTAATTTTTAAACAATAAAAAATAAAAATAACATTCCCATTAAATACACTCACTATAAGTTACAAAAAACAATGGACAGATATTAAAAAAACAAAATAAATTATGAAAACATTCCCAATACACATTTATTCCAAACTCGCATTAAAATCGAATGCAACGCTAATAAATATACGATAATGCCGTCCTACTCTAGCCCATTAACATTCCCTATTGTCTGAGCAAAACAGAGATAATAATTTCAGCTAGGACTACGATCTAAATACAAACTTATAAAATGCATTTTGAAAATGCGTGTTATTTTAGAACGCAGCCATTAAATGTTATTTCGTTATATATTCTTCAATATGACTGAATAAAAAATTAGACCTCACTTAAAATCCTATATTTTTAGGTTATATTAATTTCTTGACCACTCCTATAGGATCAAAATAGATTTGGATATTGTAAAAAATCTAAGTCAAGTCAATCGATTAAATCCCTCAGGTTATTTAAAAATAAACTTTAAAACATAGAGCCATAAGGTGTAATTTGTGTTATTGACTACAATTCACTTTTAATATTGATTTTTATGGAAATAGCGACAAAACATACCCTACAAATATGAACTATAGGATAAAATATTTAATTGACCTGTACACAAAATAATTTCTGATATCTATCAATACACAAACACAAAATGAGATTTAGAGGTATGTGTAACTATAAAATTACGAACGACTATCTAAACAAAAATAATATATGTGAGGTTTGACAAAACTCCTGTATTTATATCGACTATGTTACAGTCAAAGGGGGGGAGTTATGTAAACTTTTACATAGGCTTCTTAAAGATTTGTATTAAAATAACAAATATTTTACTGAATCACACATATTGCTACCATATTAACTCATATAAAGAAAAAACCGACCAAAATGAGAACCTTCTTTTTGGCAAGTCAGTGAAAAACTCGAACTACCCTCAAAATCATAGTTTCCAAAACTACCCCCAATTCAACAAAATAATCGATAATTCAAATATAAGTGGGGCAATGGTCCAAACTAGTACCGCACGCGTCACAGGCCCTCGCTTCCCGCTTGTTAACCAACGTACAAGTAGGACACTCCCTTCCACCAGACGTTAGGGGCTCTATTTCTGGGCCCTTCTTCGACTTACCGCACATTTCGCACGCTTGCAAACTGTCCTTGTTCAAATACGTGCATGTACCGCATTGCCACTTTCTCGTTTGGTTCATTTGATTCATTTGATTCGTTTGATTCATTTGGTCCGTTTGATCCGTTTGAACTATTTGCCGCTCGGGCGTGATTCGTTCGCCGTTCTGTTTCCGTGAATCCGGTTCGTCTAACGATACTATGAGTTGAGCTTTGTGGTCGTAAGGTGTGCTAGAGCCTGAAATTGGATTTTGATTGTTAAATTTTTAACACAATAACAAATAATTTTCAATTTGTATAATGAGAAAATGACTGAATATTAAGTTTCCGACATCTTGTCGATATAATACTGGAACGCTACTAAACGGAATTACGTTGCTCACATGTCTTATAATAATAATTTAATTAATTTTTATTAGAATAGATACAACGATTATTATTAGATACGTTATATTATCACCTAATTGATGTGGATGGTTTCTATCTTATCCCAAATTTATTTCACCTTTAAAAACAAAACAACTTCTGCTTAAAACAATCCAAATTCAAACATTCAAACTAATCCAAATTTGAATATTCCAAGAATGTGTAGTGTAAGAAATTACACGCGAGGCCGGGTTACATATTAGTTTGAATGTAATAAGAATGTACTGCGATTCTACACAGCTACCTAATTGATGTAGGTAGTTGATAACAAAACGCAGCAAGTCAACGACTATTAATAAAGTGCCCTCACTTTAGTTGGGTCAAACGTCGTATAAACAACGTCCGAGTCCCTAGGCAGCATTCGTACGAATGCGCCACGATTCAAAGGAAATCGGCAATTTATAGTATTCGACAGCTAAGCATGTTTTGACAGGAAATAGTGACAACAAAATGATTAAATCAAAAGTTACGTCTAACAGTAGTGTAAGTTTGAAAACATGTAAAATAACTTACCTGCTACACTTTTAGCGCTGTGCGGCTTGTGCACTCCATTTTCCACCGGCTTCTTAGACCTATCCATTTCAGCAGCTACCAACTTCACCGGTTTCCTAATTTCTTCTTTATCTTTCTTTTTCAACTTCTTCTCTTCACTAACTTGTCCGTTAGTCTGCTTTATAACTTCTTTCCTATCTTTTATTTCTTTCTTCGTTAATAATTTCACTTTGTCCGGAGCGACTTTCTGTGTGACTAAACCATCTGCTTTTGGATTTCCGATTGCTTCTGTTTTCTTGACTCTTTTCTCTTCTATTTGCCTCTTCGCTCTCTTCTTCTCTTGTTCTTGTTTTAGCCTCATTAGATTCTCGTTGACTTTAGCGGTTCGGTACATTTCCTCGTCGTACGATCTGTCTAGATTTAACGCTTGTAACCCATCTTCTAAATCGAGCGTAGTAGGCTGGTATTTAGATCTCTTTTCTTCTCTATCCAGTCTATCTAGCGTTCTTGAATCCCTGTCTAGAGATTGCGAAAAACCACTCCTACTATCTCCTTCTTGGTGCTTACTCGATAGATTTCTGAATACATAATCCCAGCTTTCATACGTCCCCATCCCATCTTCTTTTGCCTTACTTAACGTTGGTTGTGTGTCTGATCTTGGAAAGCTCGGTAACGACACATCACTGTACGTCGTTTTGGAAGTTTTCTTTGACTCGTGCCTGTGCCGTCGTTTGTCGTTTCTTTCTACATCTTTCTCGTAATCTAATTCGATCAATTGTGCGGTCGGTACTGAAGGAACTGATGGCAGTCTGTACTGCGGTGGATATCCATTTACTGGTACATTTGTCGCGTGTTTTATTGGCGCGTAAACCGGTGTGGGGATCATGTATGGGGCCTGTACGGGGTAGTAGTAGGGCACGTACGGGGCCATGATGGGGACCGGGTTACATTGAGGGACTTGCATCGACATATCTGGTGGATACATCATTTGAGGGAGCATATTTTGCATCATGTAAGGGTGAATTAGGGGTTGTATCGGTTCCTCTATTTCCGGACAGTTACAAGGGAGAGGGTAGTTGCTATCCAGCGATCGTCGAGGGTCAGATTGTGCGGGAATGTTCGAATAGATTTCTGCTTCTGCAATTTAAAAAAACGTATGTTATTCAACGAAAATAATCATACATAAGTATGATTCACATAGAGATCAATATATTATAGGCTAGAATTTTTTTGAAGCATTAGACATCAACAAAACACTTATTTCAAAAATGAGTAAATAAAATCTTAGAAAACATCCTTTGTTCTGATATACATTTATTTCTCTTTACATTTAAAATCTAATTACAGTCCTTTTACACCAAAATAGCACATAGCACGTAAAAATTTACCTTCAGCATATCCAATAAGCCTAGTAGCTGCAGTACTAATATCTGACGGGAAAGAAGCCCGGTCCCTCGCGATCTCAGCCCACGACACGCGACCACCATTGCCCCATACGGACTCCCATATTTGGGACATTATCTGTCACAAAACAATATAGTTAGAATTGTTTCATTTTTTGAGATCAGCAAAAAAGGAATTATGAATATCATCAAAGTATCGAAGTGAAAGCGCTAAATTGTCAAAAAGCATTCCACGAAACACACCTCGCACGTTAATTTGTTGAACAAATATAGGTTATGATAGGTTAAGTACTAACTAACCTATCATAACCTATATTTGTAACTTCGCGGGCTCCGTAGTTTGCAGCCTGCACCTGACGCATAGATCGTAATTTAACGGTTTCACTTCGACAGATCGATATCTGAGCTATGCGATAAATTGTAAGCAAATGTGACGGATCAATGACAATATGACATTTTTTTGATAGTTTGCAAGCTTCGATTCGATCCACGACTTTGATTGTAATCTAACTCTAAATCACTTGATAACCGGCGTATGAATGGAAGAACAGGATGCAACCGCGTTCATACGGCAGCCTAGTTTTGCGGGACCAGCTTTTTATTGAATCCTACAAAACTGAACTGCCATATGAACACAGCGTCCAGTTCAGCAAGATACCGTAAAAAGCCGTTCCTGCAAAACTGGACTGCCGTGTGAAAGGGCTGTAAGAGTTTTTGCAATTTTACGGCGATTGATATATCCACTAAATTGATGCGATGCGTGGATATCTCACCTGGCACTCGCACTGTGCAATGAGAGCGTCCCTTGAGAGCGCGGCCGCCATGTCGGGGCACGCGGGCCCGTCTAGCGCAAGCCGGCCCGAGCCCGACGCGCGATACCCCAGCGCGTGTAACAATACTTCCGCGCCTGTTAGATTTGCTTCCACTTCGTGTTTGTAGAAGCCCGAATATAGCTGGATGGAAATAAAAAACAAATTGGTTGTCTGTAAAGTCGTTTTACTGACGATTGTTGAACGTGACAACGTCCGATAGTGCTTCCTTGTCGCTCGTTCCGCGCTCTCGCTTGCACTTCAAGCCTTACATGGAACGCCTCAGAGCGAGGTAATGCCGCATGAGTCATGTTTTTTCGTGCATACAGCCGGCTCTATCGAATTATAAGACGTTGTCACGTCAAAAAACATTTAAAATAAGGAATACAAAGCTAGAAAGCTTTCCTCAGCACAGAGTATGTTTAACATGAGCATTAACAACTGATCATCTGTTCAAAACTTGAAATTGGCAGAATCCGTCCTCACTGGGATCGAGACTTGCCACTTGGAAAAAGAAGCTTTAGGTATAAGTTCAGAGTCATGTAAATGCAACTGTGATATTGTTATTTAAACGATGATTAAACTGTGAATTAATTTATCACTTTAAACTAGTTGGCCACTTGTTCCAAAGGCGAATAATAGAGATAAAAAAAAAGCAGAGCAGTAAAATTGAATTTATCTATAAATTTTACCACCAATTTCATCAACATCATACATACAATACACATCCACACAGTATGAGGATAATTTACCCGTATAACCTTATACTCCTTCCTCCAGGGTTGAGCGAGTAGATTGCCAGCGTACCTAGCAACAGCCGCCCATCCTATACCAGCTCTATACGCACTATAATCAGGCAATTCGTTGATCGTACGTTGGAACACCTTGCCGGTTTCAGAGAGGCCAAATTTACACTCATGAGGCACGAGACACAGGTATTCTGTTATGTAACCTGGAACAAATGTTTTAATCATCCATTTAAAAAAAGTTATTTCTAAAAATACTTAAAAATATGTGAAGTTGAAAGTGCAGTTTTTTATATATTATTATGAATAAATACTATTTAAATGTGCAGAAACAATATTGAATGTATACAAATTACCACTCTAATCTCTCATAAATCATCCTGCATTGACCTGTAAATGACTATAACTCCACCTCCATACCTTGTAGCTTCTTCTTCTGCTGTAGTTTCTCCGGACTATCATCGGTCTCCAGGTAGCTATAGTGCGCGTCCTCTATCCGCCGCCAGAGGGCGGGCAAGCGCTCGCGCAACCCAACATCGCCCATGCCGGCACACGACATTATCACCATTACAATAATACCATGCGCGGTGCAATCTGAAATATAATTTTTATTTATGATTCTTGAAAGTTATAATAGAGGTGATAGAGTGGTTCAAAACAAATATTTTAGATACAGAAACCTGCAGAATTTACACAAAAGACTTTGCCATAATAATTTTATATTTACATAAGTTTAAAAAGGATAGAGTTGAATCTGGAAAATGTAACCAATAGCAACAGGAAAGGGGATGTCACAAAATAATGAGAATAGAAATTGTATGGAAATCAATAATCAAAGATGATGGATTCAATTTCATGTATGTCAAAATATCATTTATGTGTGTCATAAAGTTTCTGCAAAATTAAGTTTTTAAAAAGTTATCTATTGTTGTATATCTCTCATGTTATTTGTACAATGATCTTAATTTGCCTAATGAATAAAAGATTTAACTCTGTGAATTCAATTCTTATTTTTATAAAAGCACACCTGAATTTAAAATAAACAAATATATTAATTTTAGCTATCTTATTGTTATTACCCGCAAATTAATAAATTCAGAGTAGTATAGATAATCTAAAGTGATTATTTTTTTATTTTATTATAATTTGAATTTTAACCCATTGAGCCCCGAGCGGCCCGATCTGACCACGACTCAATAGATTTTCTATTGTGTCTGTGATTCCGGGGGCTGAGTTATTAAATAAGACTAATATAAACAAACAAATTAAAGAAACATATTATCAGCTTCTTCTTCTCTACATTTCTGGAATATTGTAAACAACAATCAGTTGTATTAGTTAAATAAAAATATTTACTGGTATTTGATACGGCTGGCTTATCAGCTGATTAAGTACAATGCTCTCTGACTCACTCCATTGATTTCCAATGACAAAACACAACACAATCAAGTTTTTTGTGATGACTTAGTAATTGTAATGTGTAGTTCATTTTGAAATATCTATTCATAGACTAGCCAAGCTTCATATTATTACACTTTCTTTTCCAAACATAAATACAATATTTTTATTTTTTAACTTACATTATCATTTATTTATTAAGTTACTTCTGTTACAAATTTTCAATACATGTATGTGATAGATTAAGAAATTATTGAACCAATTTTGATTAGAACCAATTTCCAATGAAAGAGTTCCTTTATCTTTATAATTGTACTTTAATGTAATGCTTATCAGTTTCTGATATCTAGACTTAGATATGATAACATATTATGAGTAAGCTACAAATAATATTAGAGAAATAAGTCAAGTTATTATAAAATAATGTTTCAAGCTTAAACAGACCTATTAGAATCTAATATGAAAAAAAAACTACCTATTCGAAATTTAGGTTTACATAAGAAATAGTACGAAAATAATCCATTTTGACTCACTAAATTTAAACTTATTTATCTCTTCCGTATAGGCACAACCTTCAACTTTTAAACTGCAAAAAAATAATAACAAAAATATTGACGCATTTTGCAATAAAGTTTAGGAAAGTGTACAGGTGCGTGATAAAAATGCAAATTTTCATCAGACCGCGTCGTGTGTGACGAATCAATATAGTACAGTAAAATAAACGTACGTTTAATTGTGTAGAAATAGCCACGAATTAATCAACTCACCCTGCAGGAACTCATTCTTTTCCTAGGTGTCAAAATTATATCAATGCACTAAATGTAGAGCGGACAAAAATAGTATACCCAAAATAACAATGCTGTGAACTAGTTTCGAATATTATTGATTTTTACACTTTAGTGAATATATAAGGTATTAAATTAAAATTAATAATTTATTTTATATCCACTGAATACACACGAAAACACATGTATTTCAAAAATCAAAATTAGTAATATTGTTTTGAGTTTTGACGATTTGACGTTTCATTTTGCTGAACGAAATACATATGTGAATGTGTTGCCAGTATATAGTGTATATTATAGATTCAAAAAGAGATTTTGTAGAGACCTAAAAACTGTGCCTAAAAATAAACAAAAAATATTGTGATTAAAAAATATAAGTACTTCTGTAAATAGGTAAATAAAGTAAATACTCCACAGAACAGGCCAGTCAGTATTCTGTCATCTGTCCTTGTCTTTTTCATACAGTGTTAAAAAAAATCCAATCTGTCATTTAAAATCTCGTATATTATTAAATTTTTGCACAAGCTTTTAAAATAGATACAAAATTTGTTCATAATAAAATCTAGTTTTCTTTAATTAATAATATGGTTAAATATATTGCTTTCATGGATGTTATAAGGCAAGAGGAAATAGAAAAGTTTTATCAAGTATGTAAAGCTACGCTAATATGGATTGCTATGGCCATACATTGGCCTTAAGGCTTTTTTCCCAAAGACTTGAGTAATTCATTATTATACATATTATTATACTTATGTACAAGTATTAATGAGTGTGGTTTATACTTTTGAATAGAAATGCAGTCTGCATCCACGACCGTTTAGCCATAGTACACGTAGTATTTGTATTCTCTTTGATAGTACGGCCTTAGCCTACTGTAGCAGTACCTATATTAATTGCTCTGTGGCTACTACTAATTTTAACATACTATTGCTACAAAATAATTACGAAATATAGACGTATGAATATTTTACAGGCATGTCAAATGCACAGAGAATATTATAAAGGATATCCTAAAAGCTACCATCCTCTTAAATACTTTAAAGAACCTGAATATGCTTTCCAATGTCCATCTGAAATGTCCGAGTAAGTAATCAATAAAGCTTGTAGTTTATTTTAGAACAGTTTATGCGTTAGTTTGTAATGTTGGATTCATGTTTTTAAAAGATAACAACCTGAAAAAACTACCGGACGGATTTAACTTATCCATAAGAATAAAATAATGAGGTATAAAAATACTTGATTTTTTCCCGCGCTCGAAACAGGACGGCCTAGCTACTTACTAGCTACAATATTATAAACCGTGCTGCGTGCATAATACAGACTGTAAAGTATCATTGCAATGTACCTATGGGCTATGAGCAATAATGTTATTTAAATTTCAGGTCTTATTTGAGTTTTCCACCTTATCATGTGAAATATAAGCAACCCGCTATTTTGCCACCAACGATTGGTCGAACCTCTGGTTTTCCACAATTGCCAGATCGTTCTTTGGCTGGACGATTTAATAAACCAGCATGTAAAGCATTTATAAGATAGCTTTCACGAATTTATCAATTATTATTGTTTTATTTTACATACAAACTTACGATGTATTATTTTTTTGGATATTATGATTGAGCTAGAAATAAAATATTTGAATGGTATACGTTGTTCTTATTTTGTAGTGAGAGAACTAAGCTATTTTATATGTAAAACATGTAATGTAGAAATTAAAAAAAGGGCGTGTGCCGAGCACACGTGCCAGAAGCGAAACTTCTTTGGCAAGATATACCTATTAATCTTAACGCGCTTAAAGAAGTTTCACTTCAATAATTAACAAAAAAGAACAAGAGTACATAGGCATCGAAGCACAATCCACGCACAATCGAAGGATTTTTATTTATTTTTATAGTCTGTGGTTAAAACTGACAAATTTCTTTTTTTTTTTAATATGACAGTTCTAGCCGCCAATTTTAAATAATTTTTTCTTGCTTTAGGTACGCGCTTTACGTACACGTTTTTACGAAAATTTTTGTAGGTTTTTTTACCCTCCAAGATGGATATTTATTTTGTAGATAATGGACGATTAGATGAAATTGAAACATTTTATGAGGTAGGCTCCAAGTTCCAACAAACTGTTCGTATATTATAACAAATTTTGTTACAGAGTTTTACTTAACAATCATAAAGATTTTCTTAGTATTTTTTAACTCTAGGCTTGTCAGCGATATAGAGATTATTACAGAGGGTATCCGAAGGCTAATCATCCCTTACTGTACTTTAAAGATCCTGAATACATGTACCAGTGTCCATCTGAGATGACACCGTAAGTTTGTCTGAATTCATAATAAGTAATGGGTTTTAACTAACTAACTATGTACATATATCGATCCAGACAAACTGCTTTAAAAAATTCATCAACTTATTAAACGAAAATATTTTTAACAGTATTTTAATTAAATATCTTCGCTTTATTATAAAAATTGGCGTTGTGAACAACAAATTTTGACGCCTTGTTGCTTATAACTTCCTACTACTTTTGAAAAACAAGCACGTGCGAGATTTCTTCTATATTTCGTTTATAACTTTTAAAATATTGTCTTATCTTTATTTTCAGTGTCTATCTATCGTTTCCATCATACCACGTGAAGTATAAGCAACCTGTGGTGCTGCCAGGCGAGACGGGGCGTACAAGTGGAATCCCATCATTGCCGGATAGAACGCTCGCTGGACGCTTTAATAAAGCAGCTTGCAAAGCTTTTGTTAGATAAATACGATTTAAAGCTTTACTTCATTAAGACGCCGCGGCCGTAGAGACGTCGCCGGCTAAGTGTCCAAGTAGTTAATGTTGGTAATATGGTACCTAAGGCCGCTTGTCTAAACACATTTCTTGGCGTGAAAATCAACGTTTAGTTCGTCGTCTGTAAACATGGTGGTATGTCATCCTTACAAATAAATGCATTTTCTTTCTTTTCTTTCTTTCATCAGTCCCCCAATCCCCATAGTTATCCATACAACACAGACCACCGTACCGATCTACCGTAGATTTTCACGCCAAAAAAACGTGTGAAGCGACTTAACTCACATAGCGACGGTTTGGCAACGTCGCAACATTTTCATACTGCTTGGTTATGTAGCCGGCGAAGGAGCCAAGCGTTACTAAAAGAAAAAATATCATAAACACAGAAAGCATAATTACTAACTCGATGAATTTAGCTGTAATAAACAAACAAAGACACTTAAAATAAATAAAAAAACAACATTTTTAGTCGTTTATTTGTCCAATCATTGGCTATTATTTGCATAGTGTGTGTAGTTGAAGTATTTCTTGTTGATTATCTTATCAAAATTATAATTTTACAGTACTGTGAATTAATTTAATTTTTATTATTTGGGTATATTTCTGGGAAATAGAGTTATTAAAAGATTTTTTAAATTGTCGATATTTATAGCCGGAAATAAAATGATGACGTAAATTCTGGTATTCTTGATATGATAAATTGGAACTCTGAAAGACCGATGCCGCCAGAGTGATCCAATTTTATTTCTTCTAATATCTGGAAAATAAAATTGTAAAAGTAATTGATATACTTTACAAGATATGCAGTTTTCTATAATTATAACGTGTAAAAAAGCCTTAAAATTGATTCTAATTGTTCATTTAGTTTTTTGAATAAAGGTACCTACGGTAATTTATACCTGAGCGAGGTACATATTACACTAAATTGTTTTCTCGTCTAATAATTTTATGTCAATTTAACTGGTTTAATTATTATCTCTCACATACACGGGTACCGCCATAAGATACCCGGTCCTTTGAAAGGCTTACGTGGGGACACAGGTCCAACACGCAGAGGCCCTTTAGCGAAATTTTAATGTGTTGATTATTATTATTCTACTTACGATGTTAGCAATTTTCAACTTCGACTCATTATCTAAACAGTGATTCCGGTTGTAGACGTCCCAAGTCAATCTGTCTATTAAATGGCATATATCTTTAGCCGTGATTTGATTATCCTCATCGATATCTGTAAAAATGATGCTATAAATATGTTTAAGAATAATTATTATATACTATTACACAACATTATGAGCCAACTCTGTTGGTTTACAAATGTTTACCATGAATACTAGACTACAACCCATGTTGAAAAAGTTATGCGTCATTTGAACCACCAGTACGTTTAGCCAAGTGGCTTTCTGTTAGCGTAGCGTTCAATAGAATAGACTACGAATGTATGAGATTGCCACTTGGCTAGGGGGGCTGGTGACCTATCTAGAACGATAGGTATATGAGCATAAAATAATAAGATTCAGCACTATGCCGCGCCGTCACTGGTAAGCTGTCCACCTGAGTGCAGATGAGAATTCGAAAATACAAGTAGAGGTTTTTACTAGATAGGTCACCTGGTGGTTCAAATGACCCATAACTTTTTCAACATGGGCCTGTAGTCTATACAAGCCTATCACTTTATGATAATAAATTAACACAAAATACCATATATTCGAAACGCCCAAGCCGCTTTGACCTCGCAAGGACACTCAGAGCTCATAGCCGAGCACAGATCCAGCAAATCCTCGAAGGAGAAGCAGTCATCATTTTGTGAAGAAAACACGCGGAAGATCCGGTCTTGGAAGGGATTGTTCTGGAAATTTAATAATATTTTCATAGTTTTTATTGGTGTGTAGTTATTGTCTCTATAATCAAATTTTTCAACCGTGGGTATATTATGGTAAGTTATTCTGGTATAGGTAAATTACAAATATCATCAAAATCGGCTCAATGGTTTTCACATGAAAGAGTAACAAACGTACATCCATGCATACTCTCGGTTAATTCCGTTTTATAATTATTAAAAACTGTATGTTGACTGAATCTAATAAAATGCCCTTACTTACTTTCAGCACTTCGAATTTATTTACGATCTCCTGTTTGGTGAATCTATGCGCGAAGTTGTTGTTTACTTTATCAGGGTCAATGGAATGAAATTTCTCCAATAAACTGGAAATAATATTCATAAAAATAGGAAATTAAACATCAAAGCACTGTTAAGAATTTGTGAAGAATTCATTAAAATTAAAAATATACTCACTGATATATTTCTCCTTTATTTAAATACGTTAGAGACGTATAGTCTTCTAATACATCTTCAGTTAGCAAATGTTTTACTTGGGAAGAGCCCATTGTTATGATTGAAGTCTGTATTCATTCCGAAGTAATTACTGAATATCTTATCTATCGATTACTATATTAGATTAGACGCAGTCCAATACATATTATACTGATAAAAATATATGGAAATGGTATTTGCACAAACACCAATTACGTACTTTACAGGCATTTTTTATTAATGTGTAGAAAACTCAATAAATCTATAAATAGTTGGGATTTGTAAGACGGCTCAAGTTCGACACGTAATTAACATTTTTTTAAATTTTTATCTTGTTTAGTAGGAACTTAGGGCCATGGCAAGAGTATGTAATAAAACACGAAATCTTTCAAAATAATTTATTACATACTTCAATACATCTGAGATCAGTCTCAGTACAACGTTCATAAATACGCAAGTAGAGCGGGATAGAAAAACCTGAACATGTGCTATCTCTTTTCAAAAATAAATGAAATCCGAATTTAAATTTGTCGCCGGAAAAAAAATCATAAATCTAAGATTTTTTTTTATATAGAAAAGAATTTAAGTAGTTCTATAAAGTTAGACGGCAACATATTAATATTTTCTATACCCTTCTCTTTCACAACTCAGTGCTTAGTCATTAGCATTACACACGTAAAATTATTTACAAAAGACGGATATCTAAAGAAACTCAAGTGATTTTACATTTCCATGCAAGCAATATTCGCAAAAACGTGATAAATTACGCAGAGGAAAATGTGTAATATGCGCGGCGAGACGGGGGAGAGTACCGACCATTCCGTTTCTTTCTAACTTTTAACTCGTGCTCTTTCTTACCCGGTCCCCGCCTCACCGCACATACCTAGGGCGCGGTACAGCGGTTCAGGTCAAGCTATATAATAATAACGTGACACATGACAATATAATTTATTTACAAAGTTTTCTTACCTTATCTTCTTTTATTACGAATTCGGTAAATGTTTCTTAGAAACTAACGAGTCAAGTCATCAAACAAGAAGTAATACTACAAGTAATAATCAAATATCAGTAAAAACTAAAAATGTTATATTTAATTCACTTGAATTTTCATGCTTCCATCGTCATCAACAAACTAAAAAACTACTTCCTAAAGAAAAAAATTGTGAGAATTCCAATAAATTTTACACTAAAAATATATTAAACATTTATAATGAAATCTTAAACAATAGGCGAATGTAAACTGATCATAATATGATCATATTTGACTAAACCTAATAGTGACAAAAGAAAATTCGGCCTGCGACAGAACATAAAAAATAATTAAAATTATTGGATAACTCAAAAGCTAGGAAGAACATTGAACAGACATTGTTGCTAATTCTGTTACAAGAATTAATATAAAAACTAAATAAAGACTACATACTTGTAACTTTTAAACTACTAGAACACATTTAACACTACAATTTTGTCAGTTATTAGGTATGTATTAGGCATAGATTTAACTCGGTTATAATTATTTATTTCGTTATTGAAGGCATTTTTAAGCTATTTTGAAAAATAATTAAAAAAATTCTTATAACAAAATCATCAGCAATGCCTCATAAATATAATATATTCAAACAACTGAACACAAAAAGCACATGTTTTTACGAAACAAAATTGCAAGCAAAAAATAACAACAATATTGCATGTTTTCAAATTCAATACTTACTAAAAAAAAATATAGAAATAAAGGCAATGATAGTGCAGATTTTGTGATAGATCTTAATCACTAATATTTATAAACATGCTAAACATGAACATATAGTTTAATTAAAATTATTTAATTACTTTTTTGTATGCAATTGATTTTATATAGATATCTGGATTCTGGAAAAGCACATACTAACTTTTCAGATGTCATGTCCTTATTAAAATACTTTTTTGCCAGTCAATCTATACATATAATAAATCTGTAGAAGGGTCAATTCTGTACATTGAAAATATTGAAAAAATAAATAGCAGGGGGTGTTACTGGATCGATACCAAACCCAAATATGTGATTAAAAAAATTTTTGTCTGTCTGTCTGTCTGTCTGTCTGTCTGTCTGTCTGTATGTGAAGGCATCACGTGAAAACTAGCGGTTCGATTTCGATGAAACTTGGTATAATTATACCTTATTATCCTGGGCGTAAAATGGGATACTTTTTATCCTGGAAAAATAAGTAGAAAAAAATTAATCTTAATTTTTCAGTTTTATCCATAGACGTTGTTCCGTAGAACCGCGAACATACGTTGCGTACCTATTATTATAGGCGGAGTCGTATTTTGGAATTGGGTCCAATAGATATTTATAAGATGTTATTGACAGAGGTACTCAAAATGGAGAAATAACCATCTACGCGAAGACCGACATCCGCGCGGACGGAGTCGCGGGCGGAAGCTAGTTTCGTAATAAAAATCAAACTGTCTACAACTTTCGACCAAATATTTTGATTTGCCAAAATTAGACTGTAAGAGCTAGCGCGCAAGAGCAACTTTTGTCTCCGCAACTATTTTGTCTCTCCCATCAACTCTATGGGCTAATAAAAGTCTCCCGGGAGTTGCGTCGCTACGTGCGCGCACTTTCTTACTAGCCCATAGAATTGATGGGAGAGACAAAATAGTTGCGGAGACAAAAGTTGCTCTTGCGCACTAGCTCTAACTGGTTTTTTGTCTTGACATAGTGTATTTGTGTATGTCTATGTAAAAATGTAAAACAGTAAAATTATTTTGATAAGTTTTCTTCCTTACTAAGAATAGGAAAGACTGTGTTAAATGCCATTTGAAAATGACGATTTACTTGGAGAACTTTATCAATAACCATTAATTCATTCTAACTTTGCCGGACTGATATTATTAGCTTGAGTATTAACTGAATTTATATTATGTTATTTAAAATTATTCAGAAATAATAAAAAATAACTTACAGGTTGATGGATACAGCAAAAACTTCACACTCAAGATGTCTCAAATATTAAAATATTTTTCACAATGATATGGATGAATATCTTGCTCACTACAGATTATAAGTTTGAATAAAACAACCTTACATTTAATAAACACAAAATGTTAACAATCACAAACTTTAAGTACCTTACGAAATTTCATCTTTTCATCCAAATACAGTACACAAATACACTGCACCAATCCACGAATCACACACAAAATAAATACCAATAATCACTAGATACACTCATCGTTTAGGAAACTCCACATTGTCAAAACTAATCTGCCGTCTTGCTCTCATTTTGGCCGCTTCCTCGAACGACGGCATTGAGTTCGATCTAAACTGTACTTTATCAAACATGCTCGTACTTGAATTAGAGTCTATATTAACCAGTTTATCTTGTAGTATGTTCTTCGAAGCGCTTTTCGGTTCTTGTACTATGTTTTTATTCGTACAGTTCTCTTTAATTTGGGAGGTTAATGTGTGGGGTTTAGATTTCAACTGCTGGTAAGCTGTCGCTGATATGTAGCCTGATATTTTGTTCGTTTCGTTCGCTAGTTTTATTTGTTCATCTTGGAAACACTCTTCGACCGTTCGACCTTGGATTATGGCGAATACATACTGCCTTGCCAACCTGAAAAAAGACATTTGCATTAATATATTTTTAATAATAGTAATACACATGAAATTGGTTTGGAGTTCCCGAAATAATATCAAACTCAAAAAATTTTGGGAATAAACAACCAACTCACTTGAAAAGCGTATCTGACGTAGAAAGTTTAGGAGCTGCCAATTTAGCAGCATGAGGCGGTAACGTCAGCAATCTTCTAGTTAGCCTGGCTAATGTCGATGCTTTCTCTTTGAAGCCGGGGGATGACATCCGCCAACCGTGCAGACGGAGCGCTTCTGATACTGCCCAGAGGAGTTTCTGTAATATAATCATTATTAGTTACAAAAATAATCTAAATACATATATAAAACTCAAAGGTGACCGACTGACTGACAATCAAGGTTGCACTTGACGTTTTTTTATTTTATTAACTATTTGCAAGAAATATGCTACTCTCTCAGCATGGTTAACTTTACCAATTTTTAGACAGCTTTGTATTAAAAGAGCTTAAAATAATATGTGTAAGAAATTCCAATCTTTACTATTTGGGTACTAAATGGAAAATATTGTCCATGTATCTTAAAATTACTTTTGGATTATGAAATTCAAATTACCTTCTTATGTGTTTCATTCAACTCTGCACTATTCCTGGTCGACAACATTTCTGAGGCTCGCCTGTTAAACGCCACCGCCTTAGCACTACCAAAATCGCCACCAAACGACAAACTCTTCGCTATCTTACTCCTATTAGCCTCCACATCATCATCAAATGGATCTCTTTTCCTTTTCAAGAAGTGATCACTCTGCGTCCCATCCATACTTTTAGTTTCAGCTGATCGTACTGGCGAACCAAATAAAGCCCGTCTAGATTTAATAGCTTGATTCGGCACTGACATACTAGATACACTAGGCATTGGCTTCCTATTCTCGGGACTTATGAATAACGCTCGCTTCAAAGTTTCTCTATTTGGCTGTGATTTGGACAAGTTATCGTCCAAAACCAGCCTTCGCATGGCTTTTTTCTTACTAGAACCGCCAGTTTTCGGTGTTTTCGCCGGTGTTTTCTTGCCTGGCGTTTTGCGTGACGGTGTCTTCTTGCCTGGCGTGCGTTTCGTTCTAGGGCTCTTTCGTTCGGCGGAATTAATCAGCTTTCTGTGCGGGAAGTAACTTGAAAATTGAATTAGTCAATGAGTGTTATAAGCGATAGACGGTATAGAAGCATTATGTTATGTTCTTTAATAATTTGGCAAAATAATGAAATTAATTGTTTAGTTAATGCAGTGCTAATAAATTGAGCTTTTTGTGCAATAAAAGATGTTATTTTTTCATTGATAAAGTGAAGTGTAAACTTATAAGTACAGAGTAATTTAACAGACTACTATTTCTAAATTCATTAGATAACTAACTATAGATTTTTTAATGCAAAAATGGTGTTATAAAACTGTACAATAATATAACATTAAATTAATCAAATTTAAACTGAGTTAGATAATACATTGTTAACTTTGCATATAAAAATAAACTTCAATTCACTGTATTTTACAAAATTACTGAATTAATCTAAAAATAATAATACTTACTTCTTATCAATGAGGACCATTTTGCTAGTTGAAGTCTGTGCTTTCTCGCCAATAGTGGCTGCACTACAGAATGCTTGTCGTCTCCGCGCTAAATGTGATAGACGGCGCCCGGGTGATTTGGCTTGTGCCATTCTAAAAAAATAAATTTTAGTAGCCATAAGAAACTGTAGAGTAATTATTGTTTTAATTGAAATATCAACCATGAAAAGATAATATTATGCTTTTTCATACTGTCAGTTAAATTACAATTAAAATATAAACAAAAATTAATAAAAAAATCTTTATAAACATGCTAAATCTAATGAAACTATTGTATTGTCAATTCAATTTAACTTTTTCCAATGTGTGGTAATTTTCTTTAAGTTACAAATAAAGTGATTGTATTGTCTTCTAAATAAGTATAAAAGTTTGAATTAAATCATCATGTCAATATAAAAACATAACATCTTGTGTGGCTTGTATATTATGCTGTTTTTATTTTATTTCATATTTTTTAACTCCTCTTCTTTTTATTTGTGTTCATATATTTATTTATGCTCTGCCCTACTCCTATCCTTTACTTAATTTCTCTCTGTACAACCGGTTGTCTGGAAGAAATCGCTATTTAGCGATAAGGCCGCCGTTTGTTACAATGTATCCTAGTTTAAGTCTCAATTTGTAATTTGTAAGAGCAATAAAGTATTAATAAATAAATAAATAACATCCTTATCTATGCTCTTTTTAACACGCTTTTATTGCATATAAAAAATATCAGTAAAACAAACTTACTTAATTCTCAGAGCTTTTCGTTTGCTAGCGCTACTGGGGGACTGCAAGCCCCCAGAATAAATATTAACACTGGTATCTGTTTCTGCACCAACAAACCGTTCTGCATATCTTTGCATTAACATCTCATATTTCTCTGTGTGACTTGTTAGATTGTAACTGGAAGAGTAAAGAAACAATAGTATGAATCAAAACTATAAAAAGTTTAACAGAAGATTATTCACATGCTCAAAGTAAAAACTTGAAACAGTTTTCAACGTTTTACTCTTTCATTGTTAATAATAAATAGAAAATTGAAGATAAGAATACATTTAAAAGCACTATGGTGGTTTTGAAAAACCACAGATTTCCTGACTTCTAGTATTCTTTCTTTAGCATGCAATTGAGTATTTGAATAAAAAAAATTTTTGTGCTAAATGGAAAGATTATATATTAGTTTTATATAACAAAACTATTTTTTTAATTTTTTTTTTTTGCAATAATTCAAAAGTTATTTCAAAATAAAAATTAGTCTTTGAATCCAGTACCGAAAACACACCGACAACTCCCGAAGCGTCACCCGGACGCGTGTGACGTCATAATGTTAGTTTTCACACATTGCAGTTGATAGAAAAACGTATACAACTAAAACATTTTGACGTCACATCTATCATGGTGACCAGTCATGGCGCGTTTATAGTCACGTGATTTTAATTTAAATTTCATCAATTTTTAATTGCGTATAATTAATTGAAAAAATATTTTTTTTTGAGTTTTTTGCATTAAATATCAATATCTATACATATAATAAATCTGTAGAAGGGTCAATTCTGTACATTGAAAATATTGAAAAAATAACTAGCAGGGGGTGTTACTGGATCGATACCAAACCCAAATATGTGATTAAAAAAAATTTTTGTCTGTCTGTCTGTCTGTCTGTATGTGAAGACATCACGTGAAAACTACCGGTTCGATTTCGATGAAACTTGGTATAATTATACCTTATTATCCTGGGCGTAAAATAGGATACTTTTTATCCTGGAAAAATACGTAGAAAAAAATTAATCTCAATTTTTCAGTTATCCATAGACGTTGTTCTGTTGTAGGTACCGCGAACACACGTTGCGTATTATTAT
The DNA here is from genome assembly GCF_905220415.1 of Colias croceus. Classification (NCBI taxonomy): domain Eukaryota; kingdom Metazoa; phylum Arthropoda; class Insecta; order Lepidoptera; family Pieridae; genus Colias; species Colias croceus. Next base: position 8,385,655 of record NC_059553.1, read on the forward strand.
AGGCCTAGCCGTATTTGGGTCCAATATATGTATATTTATAAGATATCATTGTCAGAGTTACTCAAAATGAAGAAATAAACCATCCACGCGAAGACCGACATCCGCGCGGACGGAGTCGCGGGCGGAAGCTAGTTATTAATAATAAGGTTTTAAAATACATAAAAAAATCAATAATTTTTTTTTATTCAAATACTCAATTGGTTATGTATTTTCTTGATTATGTAGATTCTTGTATTTTCTATACTTATATAAGTTGTAGCTTGTTTTGTATAATTAATTAAATTGTATCAGATGCTAAAACCTTTACAAACATAAAAATAATCCCTAACTATCCAATAAATATTCAAATTTGAATCAATGATTAATTTTGAACAACACAACTGAAGCCATACACCAGTTGGAATAACATAAAATTTAGCATTAAAAATTTGATACTCACTACACATCATAATATCTACACTTCAATAAATCCGGCCATGCATTCTCCTTAGCCTCTGCCTCAGAACAAATTTTCAATTCAATACTTTTGTCATTTATGCTCGAGTTACCATCTTCACACTTAGAAGTATTTCTGCTAGAACTACTTATTTTCTCAAGTTCCACAATCGATTTTGATACATTCTCGGCAGTTTCTTGGATAGAATGGCATATCTCTGGTATTTGGATGAATGAAACCTTTTTTGTGGGTGTCATAGAGTTTTCTTCTATATTTATTGTCTCTTCTCCGTTGAATGTCGGGAGGAAGGCATAGTATTTTTTAAGCATTTGAGTTACGTCAGTCTTTAGTGTGGTCACTGAGGGTGGGGGTAATATACCTTGAAGTGTTTCCTAAAAAGAATAAATAAACTTATCAATGAATTTATGACAAACTAGCTGTGCAGCGCGGTTTCACCCGCATTACTCCGCTCCTGTTGGTCTTAGCATGATGATATATAGCCTATATTACTCGTGGATAATGTAGCTTTCAAATGGTGAAATAATTTTTAAAATCGGTCTATAGTTTATGAGCCCATTCATTACAATCAAACAAACAAAGTTTTCCTCTTAATAATATTAGTGAAGATAGGAAAATATCACATACATAATTATAATTAAATGTTATCTAATTTTTAGTATCAAAATAATGTTAATAGTTTAATGTTGTTACAAAACTCGTAAATTGTTGTCTACAAAGAATTTGCTCATTTTTTTTAGTGTTTACTTATAATTTTGTTCTGTCTTACAGAAACAGCTGTCTACATATTATATTTTGACTGGAAAAGCTTTCCCACACAATTTGAATAATTACTTTAATAAAATGTATGAGATAAAGAATAAAAATGAGAAGGTGGTTGAGTCTTGTAGTCATACATACAGTTTAGTACTACCAATAAATCTACTTTCTTAATTCACTACAATATAAGTTTCACCAAAATGAAATATACTACTATTTATAGTAATAGTTCCATTAATATTATTAAACAAATTGAAGTGTAATAATTTAAATTGTTTACACAATTGAGATAATACATCTGCATTCCTCAGGTTAAATGTTTACATATTCAATAAGTACATTTCAACATAGATAATGATAGGAGAAGTTTGAGATATTACATGTGCATTCCTCAGCTTAAATATTTACATATTCAATACATTTCAAACTAGATAATGAAATGTTAGATAATATTGTTAATGAGCCCAAAAACTAACCTAGTTTTATAAGTGTTGTTCACTTTGTTAATTAGGTTAGCTTTTAATGATAATACACAAAACATAACCTAAAACTTAACCTTAACATATAAAATTCATTTTTATGTTATTTATAGATTTATTAGCTTACCGCCCGCGGCTTCGCCCGCTTTGTCTAAAACCTAATAAATTATATACTAAACCTTCCTCTTGAATCACTCTATCTATTTAAAAAAACAGCATCAAAATCCGTTGCGTAGTTTTAAAGATTTAAGCATACAAAGGGACAGAGAAAGCGACTTTGTTTTATACTATGTAGTGATAGTGAAGAGACCATGCACAAATAAAACAGTGCTACAAACCTGAATTCTCCTAACTTTTTTCTTTTCATATGTCTCGACGTCTTTCAAAAACGTCCAAAATGGTTCAGGTTCTGGATCATTATCCGTTTCATCACCGTCCGAGAACATGTCTGGTGAACGGACACCACTGTCAAATGAGGCTTCTAACGAGGAGTAGCTCTGCTCCAAATTCCACTTTGAACTCTCCATTGTCTCCGTTGAGTCCTTGTCAAGTTTATCCTGGTATTGTGAGTCCCCACTACTCTCCGTCCTGCCATTCCTCGAATCACTGGTACTCCTATCATCTATATTAAATGCCTGAATACTTTTTTCGCTCGTCTGAATTTCGCTATCGACTCTCGATTCCGAATTTTCGTCATTATTTAAAACATTAGCTGTGCTCAATGCTGTCAAAGGATCCACGATGGGCTTCAATTTCTGCACATGCTTTAGCGTGCCATTGAACGAAAGCTCGCTAATTGGAAGTTTGAACACATTTTCATGAACAACGTCCCGAAACATGGGCACGCTGTCGACGGCGTTATTGCTGTTTTCCATCATCGATGTTATGAAAACAGGTTTCTCACCCCCGGATTTGGATTCTTCTGAAAAAATTCGAACCTCGCCGAGGTCAGACTTGTCAGTCAAGCATTGTTCTGACGACGACCCCACAGATGATGTTATCAAGTAAACACTAGACGATTTTTCTATCAAGGAATCACTATTTATATCTTTTTCAACATTGTCATATATTTGATGAAGCGAATCACTGACAGGTTCTATTAATTGCACCCCATGTTTATCTAAATTCGCTGGGACTGCAACAGAAAGGTCAATGTTCCCTACACTGTTAGAACTGTCATAATCACGACTGCTCGAAGATGCAGATTGCTCACTATGCTTATCGTCAAAATGTTCTCTAACATTAAAACTTCTCATATAACGTTCGTAAAGAGAAAAACTATCATTCATTGAAGGACAATTTGAGTCTTCAAAGGATTCCATCACCACTACTACATTGTCATATAGACATCCAATTGTTGACAAAATACAAACGGAACAAAAACATTTCTTAACTTTGAGCTGTTTTAAAACGAAAACTTACAAATACACATATGTTTATCGTTAGTTTAGGATGTTAATGTGTATTTACTATTTATATATGGAAAGATGCATGGCGCCTAAATACTGTGCGGCGACATCTTTATTTTTTTTTTTTATCAAAGTATCAAACGACAGTAAATTTTTATACTGAACAAAAACGATCTCGGATACGAGGCTTTACGGAATATATACTAGGTACTGCTTGCTTGTCTGTTTGTTTGTTGATTGTGTCCATAGCTTTAACAAATATTTCGTTTTGTATATTTATATAAATTCACCCGCTGACCTAGAGTTGAGTTTTTAAATAGGTGAGTTTCAGGTTTTTTTATTATTTAATTGCATATTATAATATAATATTTACACTCATATATCGTATTGAAATATAGTATTTTTGCTTTAAGCGTAGCGTTGGTTTAATGCTATAAAGTCTAAGTATTTATGTGAATCATATTATTTCTTCAACTTATTTTGATACGATTAGAAACCTCATATTATATAACTTTGCAATCAAAAAGCAATATAGTAATATTCGAAATCGTGTGCGCAAAAATATGTGGGAGACTACGCAAAAAAGGGAAACAAAAGTTCTCGCGTTTTGATATGTACAATGTACATAATAATAATTAATAAATGCAAATTTAAAACTTATCTCTGCGATATTTTTTTTTTTTTCTATCGTCCCTACACTTTTTGGTTTGATTGTTTTTCTGACCACTGCAGAAGCTTGAATGATAAGGATTTCTTACAAATATTTTATAAAATATAATTTACAGATTAATTGGATTAGCCTGTGGGATTGGGCTAACCCATGGCTAACCATCACAGACAAAGATCTAAATAGGCCACGCAAGTACCGCGATCTGTGTGAAAACCAAGCGTGTCATATTTTTTGTACTGACCTTGACGCGTTATGACGTCACGAGCACTTTTTAGTGATGGACATTTCATTTTACGCTAAATCGATTAGGGCCGCCATCGCCACTCGCGCGGCGATTCTAGAATCGGAGACCGGAGTCCATCGTACTATCTTGCTCGCTTTACCCCGCGGTGATCCCGCGCCACAACACGTCGCCTCCCAGCCCGCCCGAGCCCGTCAGTACGATGATAGACTATATTTTGTTGGAAACCAATCTTTATGTCCCGTTGCCCCGATCCATTTTTCTTTTATGTTCGGATTTGTACGGTTTACGAATTACACCGATAGATATACAAGTATATATTTTAAGTAAAAGTTCTAGGTCAAGTCGTATTAAAAGACAAAAAAAATCTGCCTTATTTTTTCTGAAAAAATTGCTAATTCATTTATCATTTTTCTGTTCGATTTCAAATTGATTAGAGTTTACAAAATTGATTAGAATCGAGAACTGTTGCATCGAATGAACATCACTAACCACAAAATTGGACAGAAAAATGAGAACAGAAAAATGAGAAGACGCTACTCATTGCGTACTATCATACGACGCCTTCTTTACCGTGCTAAGTAAAAGCCGCAATGTATTCGGAATCATTCCGTATGATTTCGTATCCATGTTTGTCAGTTGTCACGATCGTTTTCCACAAATATTCTTTATTTGATTTTAAAATAAATAGTGCATATTCTGATTAGAAAATTACTTACCGGTGGAAGGAAACATCTCCGATAACTTGGCCACTCACAGCTGTGGAGTTTCTACAGTTTATTACTGCGCAATTCGGCATTTTACTCTATTCAGTTTCACGTCTTTCCTTACCGAACTGCAAGCGCGGACTGAGTGTAGGTCAGCGTCAAGTAAGTTTTTTAAGCTTAGCTTGGACACGGGAAGTACATTCACTCGCGTAGTCTATCTTAATATATGTCTGTGCTAACCATGATTTATATCTGAACCATGAATTTTTCCAATTAGCATATTATTTGGAAAAATTCATAAAAATGTTCTGTAGTTAAATGTGACGTGAAATATCTCAGTTCCATGTATGTGGCTGGGTGGCACACTGCTCGAGATCGTATTATAATCCAGAAATTTCTCTCCACAGCAAATAGAATAAATAAAATTTATCTAAATAATTCACAGCAACCTAACTTGTACAAAGTTTGAAACAAACCTTTAGGAGGACAAGCAGTAGTTGGTAAGCGCAACTTGTTTCAGCATATTTTTAATTTTTGTCTCATTTCTGATGTAATTTTTGAAATCACATTTAAGCAATCATATACTAAAGGATATGTATCCAGATTACAAATTTACCAAAACAGATGTCTTCTTTCATCTGTCGATTGTCATTGTCAAATGTCATTATCATTTATCATTGATTTTTGATTTCTATCGACTGGCGGTAGAGCAAATATCTCAGGCAAATATTATTTCGTTTCATTCGATTTGTTTCTACAATGAATAATAGTTAATTAAAATCGCTTTTAAACTCAGATTATTTATTTATTTTAGCCAATGAAGTAAATTATTACGCTACCGGTGGTTCTGGTCTAATACATATTTTGTAATAGGAGTTTTCGTGATTTTAAAATTTATACCTACTTTCGGTTTAATAAAGTTTGTAGGTACCTACGATACGCATTCTTCAATGATTTCTGTTGAAGTTATAATTTCAAATTAATTCGCTACGCAGTTTTGTGCCTCTTCTTGACACCGAAACTATTGCAGGTAAGTTATTTTGAACTTTTTTTTTATTTTGTATGTACTAGGTGTATGTAGGTTTTGTTTTGTATCTAATCTATTAATTTAATTTGTTTGCTTCAATCTTATCTAGTGATAAACATGTTCTTTTGAACCCAGCTTTAAAGAATATCTATCAATTGAAAATTTGAAGTAAATCAATAATATTATGAATCCACTTTAATCTATATTGGATTCAGAGTATCATTTCTGAGAGTAATTGAAGTTGTATTCAAATGGATAACATCTTCAATGTGTAATAGTTGCGAAGACTAAATATGATAATTATTTATATTTTTCAATCTTGAAGGCATAAAAGCTTATGAAACTCGTATTAGGTTTATATATTTAATTTATTTGTAATTAACAGAATAGAATTACAGAGAAGAGCAGCTAAAAACGCTGTATGACAACTACCCCCATTTTTATGAAATTAACTATAAATTTTTAATGACCTTAATATTTTCGATATTTGATTTTTTCCCAATAATTTAATGATATAAAAAGTAAAACATGAAATATTTCATATAAACAGCAATGGTTTAAATAAATACTTATAAAGAATATTCATATTTTTTATATTGACCATTTCTTATTATCTATGAAATAGGTAAGTAATTTGTTTTTTTAATAAGATAAATTACTTTTGTATAAAAGTTAATTGCAAAATGAATTAGCATAAATTTGCATAGCAGCGTAGGTATTAGATTTATTCATTTTTTACTCACATTTTCTATGTATTTGATATTTATTAAATTCAAACAAACTAATGAACAATAAAAGCTACTTATTCACGCTTCCTTTATTTGCGGAAAAAATGCGACCTACTTCCTATATTCACGGCCTAAAATTCTTTATACACGGATCAAATTGGTACATACATAATATATATTTACCTAAATAAAAATCATTTGTTATCCTTAGTAAACGTCTGAACTACAACTACGAATTTATAATGTTGACTAAAAAAAATGAAAAACGAGTAAAAAGTGTACCAGTATGTAACTGCAGCACCATGCAGTAGTTACACATTGGTAGACTTTTTTAAGCAACTAGTAATATGTAATGTAAATTAGTAACAAAGAGGATAATGTAAATCACACAAGTATGTTTAACAAAGTCCAAATATGGTAGCAAATAATCTAATATTACTTAGAAAAAGCAACAAGACTAACAAAATATTAACATTTAGAAAGAAAAAATGTATGTCTTAACATTATTTCCTTTTAGAATATTGTGTTAAGACTTAGCAAATAGCTGATATATATGTAAATATGATAAACATACGTGTGAGGTATCGCATTATCATTACTTACATAATTAATTTTCTTAATTATCTTCCATCGTACAAACAAATACAAAATAAACAGTTTACACACACATACGGTATTTCTTTATTCATGTATTATATACCAATTTTATTGTATCCTGAAATTTATTGTCTATCATAAAATAAATAAATAAATATTTCGGGACAATTTTCACACACGGCGCGATATGAACCCATACTAAGCTTTCGCTTGTGTTATGGAAACCAGATGGCTGATAAACATACAAATATAATTTTAAATAAATACTTATATAGATAATTAACACCCAGACACAGAGCAAACATCTATGTTCATCACACAAATATTTCCCCCGGGTGGGAATCGAACCCATGACCAGTGGCTTGGAAGGCAGGGTCACTACCAACCAAGCCAACCGGCCAGTCAAACAAATTAAGTTTTGTTTTTTTCCTATACTTTAAGGGTTGAATGTTGATTGCATAGCGATAAGGCCGCATTATGCTCATTTTAATAATTTTCATTTCAAATTAGACTTTAAACGAAATGCATGTGAAATGTGAACATTGCTACTTAATATTAATTAAGTACTTTTAGATATTTGTCTCGGCTGTCTCCATATCAGCCTGATTGCAGTAACCTTTGACATTTGGTAGTGTTTATTAATGCTGTTGACTAGTGATAGCACTCGGCGTTTCTGCTTAGTGTTTTTGTAACAAATTATCTCAAATTGAACTCTATGATGTGATTTTTCATGAACCCAAAGAAAATTATGGTAGTAGTCGTAAGTTATTACTTGGTGACTGCTGTAAGACAGAATATACCTGTTATTTTATTAAAGGGAGTACCTACTACAAATAAATTGAAAATAGCCAGTAGATTTTATTTTTCACATGTATTAAATAACTGGTTTAATTATCTGAAAATAAATGTTTAATGTCGCCCAGAATATTTTATCATATTATAGAAAAGTAATGCAGTTTCGGTTTTCAAAAAGTAAAATAGTTCCTTTATTACCATTTACTGATAATAAATGTATTGACAAACACACAGACAGCTCCCCTTACTTTCATGCTCAATGAAGGAGCCCGTATGATATGTTTACGTCCGCGCTGCGCCCGCGCACGTTATCGTCGTGCCGCAGTGAAAATAATCGATATTATCGAAATTGTGCCTTGTGAACAATATTTTTCGATAAAATATTATAAAATAGGCCTCTGTGTTGTTTCACGAATATTGGAAAGGTGACCCGTTTTTATCTTAACGAATTGTGCTTGCATTTTAAATTTAATATCTATTTTTTTGTGTAAAAACAATTAATTTCGATTGGTAGGTATTTTATATTGTAAAAAATATTCATGTATTTAAAAATTGTAATTTTTTGTACATTTTTTGAAGAGGAAGTAATTTAATAAAGACGGTGAGCAAATAAAAATGTAAAGATTAAATTTAAATATACTTATATAAATTGCAATAAAGAGAAAAAAATAAACACAATAGGTAACAGAAAATGGTGTTGCATTTTTGCATTGATTTGAAATGCCTAGTTTCCGTACAATCGAATGATAATAATTGTTGTTACCTAATTCTTATAATTTATGGTCATATAGAGGGAGATTCGTAGGATTTTTTTTTAAATTCTTTGATTTCATTTATTCTGGATACAATTAGTTTTGTACATGTTTTAATGTTCTTACTTTTTACGAATGTCAATTGAAGAAATTCGACAAGTATTTCTTATTAAGTAGTTATATACCTACCTAACTTAATAATTCATAATTGTGCAAAAGAACGAGATAAGTACTTATGTCTTTATAAATTACACAAAAAAATACTTTTTTTGTTCATCTTTTTTGCATGAGCTGCATTCACCGAAATGAAAAACATAGTTTTTTATAGTCTGTATCTTTATTAACATTTTTACAAGCAAAGTAAACCTTAATTTTTATTTTTTTTTTATACCTGAAAACAAAAGTATGTTAATTAAATTTTATACTATACTTTATAGTTTGTGCTATACATTGGTAGTCCCAGAGATAAATAAATACCTCTAGAGTCTAGATCTAGAACATACCGAACACTACCTACCTATGTTATATTTAACCGTCTTAGTGTATAGTTAATACCAATTGCCCCGAATATAATTTTAGAAATTACATTTCGAATACCTAATTATGAAGAGCATGTGGGTATACTGGGTATACGGTAATATATATAGCGGTACTATGGCCCACACTATGGCCTATGAGATAACATGTAAATTCGTAGAACACATCTAGTTCTTTATATGCTAGTAATTGGCATTGAATGAAGCTCTGGCATTGAAATTATTTGGATGTAAAAACGCTGCCGGGTCTATAATTTGGAGTCATTATGGTAAATTTATATACGACTTTTTTAAGACGCGTACGCGCATGTACAAATAATAAGTGTGGTTTGAAGTTTATAACTTCTAATACGCTAATGTTTTGTAACACATATGTGTTTTGGTAGTACCGTTTGGTCATAATAATTGGTATAAACTGTAAAGGGTAATGATTTGAGTTACTTAACTACTTTGCATGTGTGTGATGTAAGGTGGGGTTTATCTGATCTTAGGTGAAGTGTTTATACTTACGAAATAATGAGTTTAATTGAAGGTAATTGTACATAATAAGGTAGATATTAATTAATGTTTTATAAACAAACATAAATAACACGGATATAATTTATTATGTGTTCGTGTACTTAGATAGGTACCTACAATACGATGTAGAGTACAGATTACAGAGTTGTCTCATTTTGTATTTTTGTGTAGTATTGCCGATTGTATAACAAATTTAATAAAAAAAAAAATTATCGCCATGTTAGTATGAATAATATTAGATTTCATAATTCTAGACTCAATTGATTGTGTTGTTTGTTGAAAAAAATTGATCTATTGTAAACATAAATAAAGGAGAAAAGTGTAAAACTCCATCCTTTTTATCATGAAAGCGTTGGTTGAGAATTTTCACACTTGCTTATCGTAATTCGTTGTTCTATCGACTTGAACATTGTACTTTTTATGACACACTTATTATTTCTTGACACACCCCATCGTGTTTCAAATCTTATCTAAAGAATATGGAGATTCTTCGCCTTACAAGTAACAACATCATTATTGCTGTAATAAGACTAAGATTTCTGTGGTCGAAATTCGACCACATTCTAACGGCCCACCTGCTTACCAATACAAGTACAAACAGTCGACATGCATGCATGCAGATAGCATTGTAATATTATAACAACAACGATATAAGATGTACCACTAGGCACTAGCTGTGCCGTGTGGTTCCACCCGCTGACGAACCTGCGAGAAAAATCAAGTAGGTACATAAGGTAAAGGCGGGTTACTTCGGGCTAGTGGGGTATTTCGTGTGTTTTGCTTTTCGATTCTAAATTAAGAAATTCTGACAAGATATTTTAAAACTAAACTTTATTGTGTGTTCTATAAACATTACCCTACCAAAAAAACAAAATACCTAATTTTTCACGGCAAAACGGAACGCAACAAAACACACGAAACGACAGTCGGCCTCAAACAGCTGTGATAGCCGCGCGTGCTTACTGAGAGCGTAAGGTCGTACACGAAACTTTATAAGACCCCTACAAGATACAGGTAAGTCTATTTATCAAGATATTAAGTTAATTCTGTTCTGTATTTTGTTGCTATTGATCTTATATCAAGTTCGGGTAGTTTAATAGCATAGATTTCCTAAAATTAGCGAAATTTCGACTGCCGAATTAGCCAGCAGATTATTATTCCTTAGTAGGCTACTTCGTGTTATTCCCGAATTAGCAGTATTTTACTGATTAGTTTATAACGCGTTTGTTGTTCAGATAAACGTTTTATAATAAAACTAACCTAAAAATTAAATAGTAGAATAGTTAATTGTTCGTCCAGGGGAAATTTGGTATATAATTTTGTGAACAGATTTATTACAATATGACATTGAAGTTTCCCTTAACTTGGACGTTCCAGGCAAATTCGTCTCACTGAACATTTATGCAAAAACGCTTTTTTTTTGCTTTGTATTTTTAGTAAGTTAAAGTTGTTTGGTGTATAAGGTACTCATTAGTGTATTTATATTTTCTGATAATGATTTGCAGTTAATAAGTTCGCAAATATGTAAAATCGACTAACACGAAATAACCTACACAGTTTTTGGGCGTTGCTGGTAAATTCGTGGGTGCTAAATTAAGTTTGTTTGTTTTTATTTTGAGCAGGTATTAACTTAAGTATAACTCCCGGCATCTAACTTTAGCGCTGACCGATTAGGAGAGGGGATGCGCAGAACGTAGGGAAAAGAGTAGTGACTTTTGACATCCCCCACCTAATCGGTCAGCACTAAAGTTAGATGCCGGGAATTGTAAGTAGGTATTGACACTTCTGCAGATCTAGGTACTTACACGAGACCAGGCACGTGCACTGCTAGATCATGGAGCATAGTATTTTTTTTTAGTCAGGAGACCTAAGGGAACGAATATCCTGAAATGTGTTTGTTTTTAATTACTTCTCAATGAAAATGGTCTTAATATAGGATAAACTATTTGGGCGTTATGGGCATTTCGCTTATTCTGTTTACACTTTGTACTGGCTAGGGCAGTTTTTGACATGGGATTTACTTTTAAAGAGCGGTTTAAAATTATCTACGTTACCCACTTGCTAAAAAACTTTTTAGTTAATATAAGATAATATTATAGGATACTTCTTAAAATTATCGTTTCATTTCAGAAACATGCAATATGGCAAAGGTGTACAAGAAATATTATACAGATGAAGAGTTGCAAAATGCTTTGCTTAAAACTATAGGTAAGCGGTGAATTAACTGCCTATAAAGCTTCCAAGCTGTATAAAGTTCCATATCAAACGTTACTAGATAAATTGAAGAATAAGCATACCAATCCTGCTGGACATGCAACAGTTCTCACAAAAGATGAAGAAGAATTAATAGTGAAATGGGTCCTCCATATGGCAGATATTGGGTTCCCAGTATCGAAGGAACAGCTGCTTCTATCGGTAGGGAAGCTCGTCCGGGAATTAAATAGAGCAAATCCGTTCAAAGACGGCATTCCCGGACGAGACTGGTATGAAAGATTCCTGAAAAGGAACCCAACTATCTCAATGCGAATGAGCCAGGCCCTCACTAACGCCAGAGTAGGTGCCACGGAGGAGCCATCCATACTAATATTATAAATGCGAAAGTAACTCTGTCTGTCTGTCTGTCTGTTACTCAATCACGCCTAAACTACTGAACCAATTTTCATGAAATTTGGTATGGAGATATTTTGATACCCGAGAAAGGACATAGGCTACTTTTTATCCCGGGAAAATGACGCAATCCCGGAAATCCCACGGGAACGGGAACTATGCGGTTTCGTTGGTTTTTCTTTGAATGCGCGGGCGAAGCCGCGGGCGGAAAGCTAGTATTAATATAAGTTTTAACCCTAAATAAAACTAAATGCTACTTAATATAATACTACCACAGCAGAGTTAGTAATTAGTAATCCATGTGATTGTATGTTACCTACCAATATAAATAAAACATATTTATTATTATTTCTCTTAATTTCATTTTAAGCCCCTTATTTAAGTTAATTAAAATAAAGATTTTTCACAATCAATGCCTACAATAAACGTTTATAATACTATCACGAAATAGCCAACACGAATTCACGAATTTAGACGCAAGGCAAAATTTTAACACGAAATAGCACGCAAATGAAGGGTGGACAAGAAAATTCATTAAAAAAGAACCAATGGCTTTTTGATCGTAAAAATAACACGATTCTTTTCTCAAAGAACTATACGTTCTTAAATAAAAGCTTTCGTTCCGATACCGAACCCTGAAAAATTACAAATCCACCTGAAACTTGCAAGACCCTTAACATGCCGAAAATACCCACGCTTACGTTATTTCTATAGCTTGTGTTGTTCTGTCACTTCAGCTACATCCTACATCACTGCTAAGTATGATGAAAATAGATTGAGTACTTTTCCCGTGAATCGTGATTCAATAACCATTTTATTTCACCGTTCAATTCATTCAACTTTCGCATTTGTTATATTAGAAGGACTTATACAAGTTAAAGGAACAATCAAGGAAGAGAAGACGACCCACTGCGTATTAAAATATAGATTTTGCACCAATTTATCAATTGTAATTTGCCCATAATAGCATATATTATTCACCTTTATATTGAGTCTAGACTAATAACTAATTAGCCACAATCGGAAACATGTTTCATTAATTAACACGCGGTTATATTTATCTCTACCCTCTGTGTATCTTTTGAACTTTGTTACAACATTCTAAATATTTTTATCGTTAGATAGTAACTGTTTACTATGATGCGTGTTGGTTGACAATTTCTAGAAAGTACGATGGCTATGATGTAATTTTTGACGAATATTATCATTATATTTAACTAATGTTATGAATGGTAGGTAGAGTTTGAAGGTTAGAGTCTGTAGATACTGCTTTATAAACTAGTGGTAAGTAGCTAGATTCGATAATATGTTTAATCCATACTAATACACTCACCGGCACGGAATCTTGGCCACTGCAAATTTTTGCGTAAAATAACACTATTTCTTTTCTACTACAAAATTCAATAAAAATTTAATCAAAACTAGTTACTTTAATGTTTTTACTAACTTTTAGTAATAATTGGAAGTTAATAAGAAGTACTACCGAGTAGATGTGAATTAAACAAGAATTTACGTTTTTCCTGTGAAATTTAAATGATTTCTTAAAAAATGCTAAAAAATTAGAAAGAACGTTTCCATAAAAAAAATTGAACCTTTTAATAAAGGGTGTTTCCTTCTCTTGCCTTAAACACTGTTTGCATCCAGTCTGGCATACTCTAGAATACATTTTTGGAGACCACTTGAGCTATAGTGTACCAAACGGCCCCAGCTGTATTTCTAAGCTCATCTAACATTAGTGCTGGGTTGGAATCGAACTTTATGTTTCTTTTAAGCATGTCCCAGATGTGTTCTATTGGATAAAAATCCGGGCTACGAGCTGGCCACTCCAATTTTTCAATAATAACCTCTTGAAGGTACTCTTATACGTATCGTACGACACGCGGACGTGCGTTATAGTGTATAAGTAGCAAATTTTCTTCACTGATAAACCTGTAATAGGGCTGAACATGTTCCTGGAGAATTTCCTCGATGTACCTGATCAAATTTAAGCCATTATCTACGATAAATAACTCCGTGCGAGCATCGGAACTTATACCTCCCCACACCATTATTGACCCTCCATGAAAAATCGCATTTTGAGTGTGGTGATGTGTGAAAACCTCTCTTCTCGTCTCCTCTATACTGACTGTTGGCTATCAGAAGCTCGTAAAGTACCTTAGCAGCCATCTGTGAACACCCCACGAGCGCACTGGCTGTGGGTCCAGTTTTCATGTTCTCGTGCAAAACGAAGACGTGCTTCTCTGTGATGTCTGAGGAGTTCTGGACGGCGTGCTGGTCTGCAAACCTTCAAATTAACTTCTTTCATTAGTCTTCTCACCGATTGCTCACTCACATTTATTATCCTGGTGTTTTAGAGCCGGTGGCGTATCCTAAAAACTGTCAGAAAGCCATTTCTGAGTATCTCTCGAACAATAAACGGGTCTTCTCGAGCTGATGTGCACCTCACACCTTCATTTCCTGGTCTGCACATGTGGCTGCCAGTCTCCTGGTATCTTCTCCATGCATAGTGCATCGCTGAACGAGGTACATACTGTACATTAGGTACTTTACGTTGCGGCAGTCATTGGTCTAACATTGTGATGGCCTGAGTAGGTTGTTCAGATGTTAATGGCATTTTTTATTGTTTGTTATGATCATTGACTATAGTACAACAATAACAATATCTTAAAACGGCATAAACGATATCAAAAAAAGTTTAAAACGAACAATTCGTAACTTCGGCTTAACCGCACAAATCACAAATTACGAGTAACTCTTAAAAAGTGGTAAAAGATTATTCTCAAACTCAATGATTTCTTACCATAAAATTAAACAAATAATATGTTAACATATCTGCATACAAAAGATCGTGAAAAACACTTCAAAACTTTTTTTATCGGCAAATTTGTAAGTGGCCAAGATTCCGTGCCGCTGAGTGTATTATAAATGCGAAAGTAACTCTGTCTGTCTGTCTGTCTGTTATTCAATCACGCCTTAACTACTGAACCAATTTGCATGAAATTTGGTATAGAGATATTTTGATTCCCGAGAAAGGACATAGGATAGGTTTTATCCCGGAAATCCCACGGGAACGGGAACTATGCGGGTTTTCTTTGAAAACGCGGGCGAAGCCGCGGGCGGAAAGCTAGTGTTGTATAATTTAACGTTTCTAAAGTAATTTTGAAAGAAGGTAATCCATATAATCAGAATATGTAATATCAAATAATAAAAAGTTTTTCTTCGATTTTTACAAAGTAAATCTACGGTAGGTACAATAAAATATAAGTCTGGCGACGAATTTATAAAAAATATTTAAGGAAGCTGTGGTCATAAAAAGATAATGTAAATAAATACTGAGGCCAATCTAATATATAAAAATCAATGCCACTTTTCGTTGTAATTCCATAACTCGAGAACGGCTGAACCGATTTCGATAATTCTTTTTTTATTATATTCCTTGAAGTACGAGGATGGTTCTTATGTAGAGAAAACGTTAATATGTACCACGGGCGAAGCCGGGGCGGACCGCTAGTATTTTATATAATTTTTTTATTACGTTGTAAAAGCGGTTTATCATAATTGGATTACTTTTTCGGCTTAAGATTGTAGGCGTTAGCCGGGCAGATGCCCGTTTTTTTTTTTAAATAAGAATTTGTTAGTATGTAGTACTTCTTTCAATTACATATTATTAGTATATAGTAGAGCAATCAATAATGTTTGAAAAATGAATAGTTATAAATTAAAGTCCCACGCACAATTAAATAGGATCAACAGAGTCCATTTGGCGTTGTTTTGGGCACGAAACGTAATTCCATACAGTGAATATTTGCACAAAAATCATTTTAAAATAAGCTACACAATAACATATAATATATTGTACTTTACTTATCATTTAATATCACTTTCCAGTTATGGAAATACTATCGTTCGTCAAAGAGGTGGTGAGCGGGGTAGTGGAACACGCAGCGAGCTACCGGTTGGGGCAGACCTGCCTCAAGTACGTCGACAAGCTGCTGTGGACCGTTGAGAAGTGTGCTCGATGGGCAGTTCCACCACCATGTAAGTGTTTCTCTAATAGGTGGTAAGAAATATTATCGTTCGTCAAAGAGGTGGTGGTTAGGGTAGTGGAACACCCGGCGAGCTACCGTCTTGGGCAGACCTGCCTCAATTATGTCGAAAAGCTGCTGTGGTCCGTCGAGAAGTGCGCTCGATGGGCAGTTCCGCCACCATGTAAGTGTTCTCTAATAGGTAGTCAGAAGTACTATCGTTCGTCAAAGAGCTGGTGAGCGGGGAAGTGGAACACGCGGCGAGCTACCGGCTGGGGCAGACCTGCCTCGAGTACTTCGACAAGCTGCTGTGGACTTTCGAGAAGTGTGCTCGATGGGCAGTTCCACCACCATGTAAGTTAAAGTTAAAGGTATTTACTAGGCACATACTTGCCATATTACATACAGAAGTCAAAGTTATTCACTAGGTACTTAGGTACACTGGCATAAACATGCAAGAGCGGGCATAAAAAATATGTAGACTGGGTTATTATCTGATGATGTATATTTTGCCATTTACTAACTAAGTTTAAACTAACGCGTGAAACTTATAGTCGGGTCTCCAAAATTAAGAAAAGAACTCGATTAAGAACGAAAAACGACTTACTAATACTACTGCTTCTAATACCTACTCAGCAATTGATTCCGTTATTGCTCTTTCCAGTGGATCAAGATGAAAGGCAACCACAATTGATCAGACCCTTGCCGTGGGTGTTCTTTCTGATGCTGCTCATACTACTTCGAGTTACCAGAGAGTCAATATCCCTCATCAATTTGGCGTTCGGGAAACCACCGTTCAGGTCTGCTGATATGGTAAGTGTTTTTAAAAAAATTACAAGGATTACACAAAACTCCCCCTTGAACATACCCAATGAAACCATCTAAATTTATCACAAAAACATAGATTTCGTTGTTATGTACCTATTTCCTTTTAAAATTCCAGTTTTACAAAATTTCATTTTTTGCTTCTGTGCCTAAATTTAAAATTCTTGAGTCATGATTAATACGATTATTTTTTCGAGGTATCCTTCATACAAAGCAAGCGTCGCTATCTACGCACGCTAAAGTACCAAGGCACGCGTATGATGCGCGCGCGAAGCGAGAACACGACCGAATCCTGGAGGAGCAGCTTGTATTCGCTCTTCCAGTTTACAATGTGCTTCCGAAGACATCATTATGCAAATAATAATACCACGCAAGCGAGCAATAATGATGAGGTGCTGGTAAGTTGCTGATATGTGCTTGTTAGCATATCCGACAGATAAGTAGCACGTAAAATAAGGGCAAATCTCAAAAGAAATGAAATGAAATCTTGATAACATAGAGTAAAAGAGAAAGACAGCTATATCATTAAGTTTCATTTCTATTGCATGTAGTACAGTTATACAGGATGTCCCACTATTGTTATACTAAGCGCGAAGGGACTTGTAGTTTTGCATACACTGATCACGTAAAAAATACTTAAACAACAAAATTACGTCAAAAATTGTTTGCTAAATTTTTCCTGAAAATCCATGTTTTCTTCTCTAGCTTCGCGCAGCCGGCACATACCGCTTCTCTAATGAGAGCATTTTGTCTATGAAAACATAATCTTAAACGATAGCTCACGTTCTGGTGGCAATGCTGGGCGGGTTTCTTGTTATGGGTGTTCACATAGAGTTTTAAGAATTCATCTATTTGAAAAAAAAAAATGCGTCTGGAATTTTATAAGTATTTTTTACGTACTCAGCGTATGCAAGACTATAACCTCCTTTAAGCTTAGTATGCCAACAGTGAGACACCCTCAGTGCAGGCGTAAGGGCCACTGACACCCCGGGCGAACCCGTCCGATTAGGGCCCTTCTGGCCTCCTCCACTCAAGCGACAGCCCAAGCCGAGGTTCGAGATCCCCGTCAAGGGGGGACGCCCTTGTGCATGTCGCTACCAGGGTGAACCTTCAGTTCACTCCCGCGTCCGCGTTAAAATGTAAAAGCCCTTCTGGCTAACATTGAGAAACACCTTACAAAAAAAAAAAAAAAAAAAAAACCCCGGGCGAAATTGTGGCCCCCACTTGAGGGAAGCAATATCAAGTGTTAGGTTAACCAACTTCAGACCTTGGCGCCCCCCAGAATTTGTCGCCCTGGGCCATTGCCCCCTCTAGGCCCCCCCCCCCTAACGCCGGCCCTGGACACCCTGTATATAACGATTTATTACAAAATTATTTCGTAAATAATTTTGAAAATTCACGTTTACATTATGTATTCCTCATTTTCTGGTAACAAGTTTCGAATTTTCTATTTCCATGTAGTTATTATTGCCTCTTCGTTTTATATTAATTTTACATGTGAAATAAATAAGTATTCGTTAATATTACAGGTAGTAAAACGCACAAAACGCGGTCGTCAATCAGCCAGTCCCATGGCGTCCACAAGTGAGACGAGCATGGAGCGACTCATTGAGAAGATGATGGTCGATTTGGATGCTGATTCCGATGAATCTTCCAGCTATACGGTGGGTATTAACGAACAAAAACTAGAAAAAAGTATGATTAATATGACTGTCATTTAAAATAATGGTTTATTCATTTTTAATTTTCATAAAATTTAACATTTTTATGATTTATGTGTATTGTGTATATTAAAATTCAAAAATATCAATTTTTAATTTGTAATGATTTTTGTGCACATTAAAACTATCGGAACGGTAGGCTTCCTTTTATGAATATGCAAATATTTCAAAAGTTAGTTTTTTCCTTAAAAAGGTTTAGATCCATCAGTGTTACAGATAATATGAAAAACATCTGCCCATAACTTACGTAACTATATTTTGTGACGAATTTTTTTACTCATAAAATGTAAATATATCGTTTACAGTTAACAAACGCAGCGAGCCTCAAAAGCGAATCAGAATACACAGAATCTGACCAGGAGTTCTACAGAGAGTCAAACAACAGTTCAACATTACATACTTCCACGCCAGAAAGGGAGTTAGTGGAGTTACGGGAAGAGAAAAGGGAGATAAGGGAGGATAAGAGGAGTGAAGTAGACACAATATTGCACTTTATACAAAGCGAACGGAACGGACAGACTCATAAAATTGGTGAGTTTACCAAATTTAAAACTCAAACTCAATCAATCAAAGCTTTGAAATCAACTTCAAAATTTTCCGAAAGTTAACTTTCCACGCCCGGGATTTTTTTTTAAATGTAATAAATTTTTAACCGGTACTTTTATAACGTCAAAGGGCTTTTTGTTAATTATAAGGATGAAATCGCTCTAACAAACTTTTTATTTATTTTAACTTATATTAAATGGAAGGCAAACGAAATGTGTGTGCAATTTAAACAGAAATGCATATATTCTCAAAGTGTGTGTAATATCACTAAATATATATTTTATTTTCAGTAAATGGAAGTTATACATTGCCGGCCAAAGAAAGGTATTGTTCCCGAATAAATTTAATATTTATATATGTACATGTTAAAGTTCAAAAATAATAAAATAAAATAACAGTTTTCGTGACGATGTAGCTTAACACTTTTCAGGCAGAAATGGCGCCGATTAATAAACGGGCTAGGTTCTTAATTAAACGCCTCTTTAAATAAATTGATTGTGCCATTCATACAAATATCTATTCAAGACATAGATTTTGCTTATACATAATAAATATGTTATTAAAAATAACATTGAACTTGAAAATTTTCATATATTTTCGATAACCGACCTAGATTTTGATAAATTTATAAATATTGTGTTTATTTTTTCCAGGATTCCAGAAGGGGAGTTAATATATTGAAAACTAAAATCTAAAAAAACTAATATTTAAGCTATACTATAAATTTTAACTATTTACTGTTTTTATAACTTATTTACACTCCATTTTAGAGGCATTTAAGCATCGCTCAATAAAATATAAAACTATTTTAATTTTAAGCTCATGCTTTTTCACTCTAACTTATTACATTTTCAAAGAATAGAAAGAGACAGCTATATTTATCATTTTTAATTTAAGGTGTTAACTTTTAAGTTATATTTATGGTTCCTAAACGATAAGTTTCCATAGACAATGACAGAATTGCTATTTAAAAAAAAAACTAATTAGGTTCTTTTAGAGCTAGCGCGCAAGAGCAACTTTTGTCTCCGCAACTATTTTGTCTCTCCCATCATCTTCAACTCTATGGGCTAGTAAGAAAGTGCGCGCACGTAGCGACGCAACTCCCCATAGTGTTGATGGGAGAGACAAAATAGTTGCGGAGACAAAAGTTGCACTTGCGCGCTAGCTCTTACTCATAAACATTTTTTTTTTAATATTATGGTATTGTTTGATGGAGAAACGTTAAGTCATTTATTTATACCATACATTGAACAAAAATTAGTTGCTAGAATTATTTTCTTATGATAATGAATCTCGTTATTTTTGTCAATTGCAAAAATGTTATATTTTTATATGTCTTATTTAAACTTATTATTGTCATATCTAACGCATTTTTCATAGAGGTTAGAGGCGGGTCCTTTTTTAAAATAAAAGATAAATAGTAATTTAAAATAAAGGCAGCTATTGTTTGTTGAAATTTATTGTTACTATAAATTATTTAGGGGCCGTTCATAAAATACGTTCACATACAAGGGGGGGGAGGGGTTTTCGCGTGTGTGACAAGATGTTACAAGGGGTACAGGGGGTCTTACGGCAATGTGACGTTCGCCGTCCATTAAAAAAATTTACTGAGTATTCGTTCTCTCAACTTTTTTTTCAATTTTGTATTAGTAAATATACAGATATTTAAACATAATGTATATATATATTTATTACAATAAATTGTAACTTGATATATTTTTTTTTCAACATGAGCGCTAATATTTAAATTTTATTAATTATTATTAATAAAAATAAACTTACTTACTTATTAATAAAAATAAAAATAAAAAGATTTTCTGATATCAAAATTGGTGTATTATCTATCAAAATTTATCATGTTTAGGGGGGAGGGGTCTTAGTTTTTGTGACGAAATATTTCCAGGGAGGTCACAGAAAGTGTGACACAGCGTGACAACCGGGGGGGAGGGGGTCAAAAAAAGTAAATTTTAGTGTGACGTATTTTATGAACGACCCCTTATGAATTTTAATGTTTTTTTTTATTAATTAAATACATATTTTATTTACAAAAATGGTAAGGCTAGGCATGCACACTAATGTAAATCAGTGTACTATATAACGAAAAACGATTCTATAATATTATATTTTAAATTAAGTACTATCAATAAATAATCTTTAAACTTTAAAACTTTTAATTAATTTTCTGTTGGTTTAATTTTCTTATGAACGTGACCGAAAAGGTTCTTTAAAAATTATATTTTATATTTAACTCAATTCTTTACTTATTGCTTACAATTTTAATTTGTTATGTATTTTACGGCCATTGTTGTATAGAGCAGAACCAATTTCAGATTTATGAGTTATAAGAAAACAACAATACGTAAGGTAATTTGATATCTAATCAAAAAATTATTTCTTGCAGGAAAATGATATAATTTACATAGATAATGCCTAACGAATGTTTGTTACAAAATTATATTTATTTCAAGTATCTTTAAAATTACTAATGACTTTACTTCAGACTTAAAAAATCCTGACAATTTTACAATGTTTTCATTTGTATATCTATTTTCTTCTCATAAAAACATTCCTTTATATTTTCCCATTTGGTGTGGAGGATGAGTAATAAGCATATCAGCAAAGATTTAAATGAAAATTATCATCAACACTAAGTTAGACTATGTTTCCTCTTATACTTTCATAAGTGTTAATATCGAAATGACAATTTCCTCATAACACTTTTTGTCCATACCCAACATACATGAAAAGGACCGGAAAATTGAAAATTATTCGATTATTTTCGTAGTGGGCCTTGATACAATACAATCTTTTTTTTGACTTTAAAATTTTTATTTGACTCAATACGTAAGGTAGAATTTTGATTGTTTCATAGTTTTATTAATTTCCAAGTTTTAACTGTAATAAAAGTAATCAGTTCACAATATTGTAATTGAAATTAAATTAAGTAACTAAGGTAGCTTTTTAAAGTTAATGAAGTTATAGTTTGAAGCCTTTCAATGTTGTGCCTTGTGAACGCTTTCAATTGCTAAAACATGTTGTTATCATCTGAAAATACTTGTTAAATAAAAATTGCCTACTCGGTTGTTGAAATCTTAATAAAAACGGTTCAGTTGTGCTGTATATTATAACTTATGTGAACAAACTCGCTTGCTATTTTCCCAAAGCTTTGGCTGTGTCGTATCTATAAGACTGACGAGAAATTAACTGCAACATATTTTTAACGATTTTCTCGAAATATCATAATATTAATAATTTATTTTTGTAAGTGATAATGTTTGTATTTATTTGTAATAAAATTATGAAATTATTGAGTGTTTTATTCTTTACTTTTTTCCTAGTTTTAAAATTAAAATATAGAAAATATTGGTAGGTATTGTAACTTTTTATACATAGTAAATTTACTTTATTAAAGTACTTATCTACAAAAAAGTATGTAAATTAAAAACTAATAAGTTAAAATTTCAAACCTTTTTCTTTATTTACAACTAGCTGTGCCCGCGACTTCGTCCGCGTGGAATAGTGACTGCATAGTAGTTACTACTTAACTTTTATTGAATAAACACGTACTACCATAAATAATTAAAAAAACTTTTAAGTAAAATTTATTACTAAACTGAGCTAAAAAGATAAATGCCTAACTAATTAATTTTCTATGTAAAATTTATTTTAAATTATGTCATATTATTTTTAGGCACCAGGGGGGAAAGGAGCAAATTTATTGTCCTTCCTTCCTTGTATGGATGTTTTTGACAATATATTGTGCAGCAAATGAGTGCCGAGACAAACGTCAAAACGCAAAGGAATGGAATCCGCTATCGATACTAATTGACATAAACGTACTGATGATGTTTTACTAAAGATTTGTTCACCCTACCAACGACGACGACGATCACGAACAAAATTTTCATCCAATCGCAGTTTAATAAAATTGTGCAAAACACATCATACGCTTATGACAATTATTATCGTAGCGGATTCCTTCTATTCCTTTGCGTTTTGACGTTTGTCTCAGCGCTCATCTTTCCTGTCTCGCGCCTGTAGTAACTAAACCGTTTAGACTGTGCAATAAAAATTAAATTAAAAAAAAACCCAACGCAACGAAGAAAAGTGCATAGAAAAAGGAATAAATAATTTCACAAACTTCCCGAAGATCTTTAAAAATAAATATTTATAAAAATAAAAAAAACAAAGTCGTCGGGGCTGCCATACCATCATTATCATATTATCATAATTTTAAAGATCGTCGGGAAGTTTGTAAAATTATTTATTCCTTTTCCTTCATTGCGTTGGGTTTTTTTTTTTTTTTTTTAAACTTCGGTATCTTATTTTCATGTAATATTTTCAAGTGAGCGAGACCTACCTTTACCTCCATAATACATTCCTACATCATATTGATATCTATAAGTTTGTTGCTCCTTGACACCTTTTAAGTTGTGCCGTAACCGTGCACACCACAGTGGCAAAAGAAGTGGTTTATTTAAGAAAAAAATTGCCAAGCGCCGCGCCAGGCCTATGTGGATTTGAGTAGAATTCAAAATTTCCAGGGTGTGGCTATCCTCTCGCTTCCATATCCCCCTCTTCTTTCACAGACTTTCAACCTTTCCATCCCTAGTGTATTAAATGGCAGAACCGATTTTGATGTAAACCATATTATCTAATTGTACCTACACGTACACGACATATCCTGTCGTTTGATGCTCCATTTGGTTTATTTACCTAACCACTGTCACCCCTAAAGTGTAATAAACGGATGAACCGATTTCGATAAAACATTACTAATTGTAATTCACACGTTGCTCTTTCATATTTTGATATGCCGCTTGAGATATTATTTGACCACATTCGATTATTGTTCATTCCCACTTTTACCGCTGTAATCTGTGCTGTAATCTAATAAATGGAAAAACCGATTTGGATAAAAATAGAACTATGTACTTCACCCGTTATGCACTTTCATTTGATATGTCACTTAGGTATACTTGACAACAATCGTTTCTTTCATTCCAAATTTTACCAATATATAGGTATAGTAAATGGATGAACCGATTTTGATTAAATATGTCCAATTATACTTTACACGTCATGCACTTTCATTTCAAAACCGCATCTAATTACCTGCTAGCGAGCTACGGTGGCACAAACAGATACACACACAGACACACATAGCGGTCAAACACTTATCACCCATCTTTTTGCGTCGGGGGTTAAAAATATTATAATACGACATAATTTAAAGGACATTTTATGTATAAAATTTACCTAAAAATAAGCATAATTTTAATTTGACCCCTTCCCCCCTACTACCTCAGCTTACCCCCCCACCCCCACCCCACCCTTGGGGACTTTCGATATGATCACATGGATATTTTATAGAAATAACTGTAGCGTATAACAGATAACTTACGTTTTAACGTACACTGTATTATAATAGTGTACCATAGAATGCCTTAGCAAATGTTCGCCGTGAATACTTATATGGTCATAACTTTTTTATTTATAAACCGATTGACATGAAATAAACACTAAATGTTAAATGAAGATTACCACAATATATTAATGAAAACCGCATTTAAATCGGATAAGCCGTTTCTGAGATTAGCGTGTTCAAACATACAGACAAACAGACAAACGGACAAACAGACAAACAGACAAAAAAAATTTTAACGACAGTTTTGGGTTTGGGATCGATTTAGTAATAACCCCTGCTAATTTTTTTTTACATATTTTCATTGTACAGACACCACTTTTCTAGAATTTTATTATATGTATTGATGATATTAATATCCGTACCACAAAAAGTAGCTTTCTATTAATCTTATATATATGTATAAAAATGAATCCCAAAATATGTTGGTAAGCGCATAACTCGAGAACGGCTGAACCGATTTCGATAATTCTTTTTTTATAATATTCTTTGAAGTACGAGGAACGATCTACATAGAACCATCTTATGTAGAGAAAACGTAAATATGTACCACGGGCGAAGCCGGGGCGGACCGCTAGTTACGAATAAAAATGACCCCCTGTAGATAATTTATTATTATGATCAGAATAAATTTTAAAATGAGGGAAGGTCAATGGGTTATCAAATATCGAATGTATCGTTATTACAAAGAATTATTGTTCAAAATAGTTTTAAAAAAAACTTCGTTAGTGTGTAAAACTTTACATGAATATTTTTACATACCTATTATCACAGACTAATAATAATATACTACGTATACAACTATTATTTTATATTTGGTCAATCTAGTACTAATTACGTTTATAATTCGGTAATACAATACAATCGTTGCAAGTTTTAGGTAGCATTTATAACCTGTTCGCAGACATATAATTATTATGTGCTAGTTATCTAATAAGTACTTGAACCACAGACTTGAACATGTTATATATATTACTTTATTACTATGTAGGTAACCATTTTTACAACGACAATTATTTTTTTACGTGTCTTGGGCCGTAGTGAATTCCCTATAATTATAATTGTAGGATTTAATCACTTTTTTAACCGACTTAAAAAAAAAGGAGGAGGTTATCAATTCGGCCGGTATGTTTTTTTTTACGGTGTACCGATTACTCCGAGGTTTTTGAACCGATTTACGCGATTCTTTTTATGTTCGATGCGGGATGGTGTCGAATTGGTCCCATAAATATTTTATTCGGATAGGCCCAGTAGTTTTTATTTTATGGGCATTTTTGCAAGTGCAAGTTTGAAGTCGGTTATTTTTAACGCAGTTATCACTTGTTTTAATTATTGTGTATAAACTTGTTCATAAATTCTTTAACAAGAAAAATAAAAAGAGACCCTGTTTCCGCCCGGGATCGAACCGGGGACCTTGTGCGTGTGAAGCACACGTGATAACCGCTACACTACGGAAACTTGGCATCAATTCTGAAAATTTGAATCTTAAGCAGTACTCAATTGAATATCGACTAAATAAAAAAAAGAATAAATTATAAACGTACCAAATGTCCACCGTGACAGAATGTTCGGGCCGAAGCGAGCGCGTTCTGCTGACCAAAATAATCCAAAAAAATTATCTTTCTTCGGCTAGATATTTAGCTTTTAGCCAGTCTCGCGGCAACGTCGCCCGCGGTTGGTCGCGGACACTTAGTGTCACGCACTCGTCGGTGTTTAGTGTACAGAAATCCGCTTTTTAACCTCGAAGCTACGTAAAAACAATCACCATGGATCCCGAAGCATTCTTAGACCTGGCCAATCAGGTCATTAAACTGAAAATGTACCCATATTTCGACATAGCGCATTCATTGCTTTGCGCTCTAGCTGTGAGAGAGGATTTAGGGTCTGGTAAAGTATATTATATTTTATATATTTTCCCGCCAATTATTGCGTACATTTCCGCATCTCGCTCTTTATAAATTTGAATAAATGCAGACAATTTACTATTCCAAAACGACCACAACGTTGTACTAAAATAAATACACCTATACAAGTTAAAAATAGATTCGTTCCCTGTATTATAAAATGAACCGCGTGTTGGATTAATGGGATCAATAGAGCGTTCCTCATAAATTTTCATTTATTAAAATACAACTATAAGCGAATAAATAATACATTTTAAATCATAGTTGTGATGCAATTATATTCGTTGTTATCTGATTACCTATCATATAACTTATCTAAGATTACTAACCATGAATTATTTTGCGCTCAATGTATTATCACTTAATTCAACATTACAGATTTCATGCATTTCTTTGCAAAATATTTTCAATATGAGGTTATGTGCGAGATAAGAGCCGGAATACTTGATATGCTGAAAGGACAAATTGCTGAAGTACACGTCACAGAGAAGCAACAGATGGCGCGAAAATTAAATATAGAAATACGAATATATAATTATGAAATAGAATATTTATTTATGTTTGTTTACCGGTCTAAAAGACATAAAATAATAAAAAGGTATTTCACGGGCTCGTCCGGGATTTGAACCCGGGACCTCTCGCACCCGAAGCGAGAATCATACCCCTAGACCAACGAGCCACGTCTAACAATTGCGAAATTAACGACAAATTTACCCACGTGCCACGTCATTGCTTTTGCGATAAGAAATACAGTGGGAACAGAGAAATACACTTACTATCCAATGAAAACTACTTTTACACCAACTTTATAGGTTTATAGCAAGATATTTAAACTTAAAAAAAATAATAGCAAAATATACTGAACTAGTGGTCCGCCCCGGCTTCGCCCGTGGTACCTACATATTTCGCAATAAAAGGTAGCCTATGTCCTTTCTCGGGTATCAAAATATCTCCATACCAAATTTCATACAAATTGGTTCAGTAGTTTAGGCGTGATTGAGTAATAGACAGACAGACATACAGAGTTAGGTACTTTCGCATTTATAATATTAGTATGGATTTATTAACCATTTCAAAATTGAAGGATTTTCAAACAAACTCTTCAGCTTTATAATATTAGTAGGTAGGGCATATACCCTATAATTAATAATAATTATTATACATATAAAACATTGAAGCATCTAGTATGAATTCTAAATTCTAATAAAAAGAAGCAAAATTAAATTTTAATTTATTATAACTAGGTTCGAATAAAAGGAATAATAATTTACAGTAGAAGTATAAATTATAATAAAACTAGCTTCCTGCCCGCGGCTTCGCCCGCTTGGTCTAAAACCTAGTAATTATATATGTACTAAAATCTTCCTCTTGAATCACTATCTATTAAAAAAACCGCATCAAAATCCGTTGTAGTTTTAAAGATTTAAGCATACAAAGGGACATAGGGACAGAGAAAGCGACTTTGTTTTATACTATGTAGTGACTATTAAGTAATATAGGTACATAGGTACATACCTACTATAATTTCCTATAGGTAAATTGTTTCCACCCGCGGCTTCGTTCGCGTGCGCTTAACATTTTCACCCTCTATTTCACACCCTACAACTTACAAGTTTTGTTTTTTCAACATAAAGTAGCCTATGACCTTTTATAAATTGACGATGAAGTCGAAATTAGACAGATATTTAGGAAATTATAATAATTAAGTATAAATCTAAGCTTCGAACATTTTTATATATCACTAGCTTTCCGCCTGCGGCCTCGCCCGCGTTTTCAAAGAGAAACCCGCATAGTTCCCGTTCCCGTGGGATTTCCGGGATTAAACCTAGCCTATGTTGCTCAGTGAAGATGCAGCTTTCTAATGGCGAAAGAATTTTTGAAATCGGTTCAGTAGTTTATGCGTGAAAATCATACATACATACATACTTAATTACAAACCTTTCCTCTGTATAATATTAGTATAGATGGACCAATACCATACTAGGTATACTCTAGCAGCAGTTTAACAAATTACCTAAGAGCACAAAATATTTTTTAAACTTTTAAACATTTTTTTATTGACAGCCACTCCTATAGCTGGTAGAGTGGTGCTATACAGCTAACAGCCTTTCTTGTAAAAAGGCGGATATGGCATAAAATATTTTTCCGAGATTAGCTCGTTCTAATAATGTATAAACTCTTCAGTTTTATTATCTTAGCAAATAGCATAAGTTTTTGAATTATATTTAATACTTTACATAGTAATTGAAATGTGAGCTATGACTTCAATATTTCTTTTAATATTTATAAATTAGGTACAAACTGGCCTTTTGACAGTTGATTTACGATTAGTGTGGTAGGTACATACCTAAACTCGTTAAAAATTTAGTCATTATTAGTATGCAGAGAACATGTAAAGTTAATTTATATTTAGCTCACGAAATGGTATTCATTACAGCATTATAAAGGTAATGGTAGGCGGTAGCCAATATAAATTTTAAATACAAATGTTAAAAGAAACAAAATACCCTATTATAGATAATGAACGGTCCTTGAAGATAAATACGAGCTTACAAGAGAAACAAGACGAAATGTAAAGACAAAATTCTTGTAATGTCTACAACAATATATCGATAAGCAAATCTTTCAAATTTATTAAAGGAAAACTTCTCCAATCCACTAAGAATGAATGCAGGAGTGCAGGAATAAAGGGTTTCTTCTTAGGTACTTACTTTCTACTCTTTCTAGCAAATAAAACTAAACTACGCTTCCTTGACCAAGTTGTACCCTGACAACTCTACCTATATTCTGTTATGCTATGGCTAAAGATACTCATAAATGTACACCAAATAAGCATAAACTCCATATTCCAGCTTAGGCTCCGTGCAGACAGAGAGCGTTCTGCGTTCTGCGTTGTCTCTCTGTCTGCACGGAGCCTTATCATCAAAAACATAACTATTGACTCCATATTCCAGGTGCCCAAGCGTTCTCCCGAAAGCACCCGCTGTCCTGCTGGCTGTCCACCATGCTGGTGATATTCGCGGGCGGCATGGTGGCGAACGGCCTGCTGGGGGAACCCATCCTGGCACCACTAAAGAACACCCCACAATTGGTCATTGGTACTATTACTTGGTAAGTGCGTAAAGAGTTGTAGCTAGTTAGTATATAAATATATTATGTACCTACTACCAAACTATATACTAATCTCAAACTCAAACTCAATTATTGTTCTTTCTTTCATTTATTTATTCAATTAGACTCCTTCTAGACTGTTGAATCGTAAAATTTTTAAACTTTTGCCACCGATTCCGAGAGCAGTATCTATGGAGAATGTGTGGAAGGTACTACATTTTGGGTAAACAATAATTGATTAGCAACAATGTTGAATCAACGTGTTGCAAGTCTGCAGGTGGCAGAGTTTCTGTAAACGTGTTTCTGTCAGTACTACGGGTGACAGAATTGATAATGCACATTGAAGAGAATGCACATTGAAAAGTTACTGTCGCAGAGCAGCAATATTTTCAGCAACATTGTTGATCAAATGCAATCCTCTGAAAATGTCTACCTTGAATACGAATATTTAGTCTCCATTTTTATGTCACATTGTCACGATTAATGTATTTTATTCATTCTCTGCCTTTGTATTATTGAACGTTTTTGCTTCGCTGATTGTTTTGAAAGTTAATTTTGACTCGATCAGTTATATAACCCTATAATGTAGAGGTAACTTAGTAAGCTGTAAACAGTACTAAACTGCCACCTTTTATCTGTTTCAATGAACTCAATTTTCCGTTTCACTGGTTGATTTGAACAGAACGTATAAACTATAAATGCTTTAGAGTTTAGGTAACAATAAATAATAATGTTGTCATAAAAAGTAAAGAAAATTGTCGTTAAACATACATAATATAGTTACCAAAGTTACATATAATGGGTAGATATCCCATAAATTCTTTTCACAATTAACCTGTATGGAATATGTTAATTTAATTTGAAATAACTAAGAGCCAAAACAGCTTTAATAAGTTTTTTCTATAACCTATTGAGCTTGATGAGGGGACTTCACTGATCGACTCAAATTCTCAATTTCCTTTTTATGTTACTAATTAATTTTTAGATTACAAGTAAGTACTTATCGATAATGGGTTCGGATGAAAATTGCGTTAATTGTAACTAATATTTTAATCAACTAAATACAAGAAGATTCTGGTATATAAATTACTAGCTTCGCGTAGTTCCCGTGCCCGTGGAATTTCCGGGATTATATATATATGTACCTATATATATCATTTGTGTTAATCCAAGTTATCCTCTATATGTGTGCTTAATTTCATTGTAATCGGTTCAGTAGTATTTGCGTGAAAGAGTAACAAACATACATCCATCCTCACACTTTCGTACAATATTAGTAGGATAGGATAGGATAGGATTATTAAATACAATTTATATATGTACTAGGTACTTAAGTACATATTATTTTTTAATATACTAATATTATAAAGCTGAAGAGTTTGTTTGTTTGTTTGAACGCGCTGGCTATAGGCTATATGTATATCATCACGCTAAGACCAACAGAAGCGAAGCCACGCTGGTGAAACCGCGGAGCGCTGCTAGTTTTATAATTATGTAAATGTGTATGTGGGATAAACTCATAGAGATAGAGATGAACTCGCACACATTTTTTTATTAAAACACATGCGATAAATCAGGATAACTTTTGAAAATCCACAGTTAGAATAAATATATAAAATTAATTCGCAAAATATAAGTTAAAATGTATCGCCTTCAAAAAATATAAGCTGAATACTGCTTCGACAGGGCTCGTCCGGGATTTGAACCCGGGACCTCTCGCACCCGAAGCGAGAATCATACCCCTAGACCAACGAGCCACAAGAGACGAGCTTAAATTTTCACTGCGTTTTCATTTACTCATTTTATTATAATACCTACCTTTTAATTCACTTAATAAGTGCATGACTTATATATGTTACCTATTGTATTTATTATAAGCATTGGAGAAAATATTATTACCTTTAATTTTATTGAAAAAAAATTACTGATTTTAAAAACGACCTCAAACTCTACAGATTTATTATTAAAATCGAGATCAATTTAAATTAGAGCGTCCAAATATGAAAATAGTGCTCTGAAGAATTTCATTTTCATTCCATCTTTCAGCGTCATTGTTAGAAGGTACATAATATGCAAACTGAACTACTATAGTGAATGTAATAAAAAATGACGAATTACTTTTTTCAATAATAGGTAAGCTCATCGTTCATATTTCCTGTACATAACCTATTACAGTTTCTTAAAAATTAGATATTTTTTGCGAGTAAAAAGAAACTAACTAAACGACTAATTTTTAAACTTCTTTCTTAAATTAAAATCTTCATTATCAGAGAATAACATGGCCTTTTTTATTTAAAAAAATTCGAATTCGTAAAACATCCTCACAAATGTTTCCATTAACCGATACAAAAATCTAAAAATTTTAGAAAAAATAATTTAATTTCTGAAAGGCGATAGTCGCCATCTACATATTTTTAGTTAGTTCGATTCCCGGCCCATGCAAGTGAACTTTTTAAAATTGTTGAATGCAGTTCTATTTCTTTTGAAAGAATGTTCAGTATTTCAAGAACTTTCACTCCAGGGCCCATCGAAAATTTCCACACTGTATAAACTATACTAGTAGTAATAAGCCATATTACTACTCTATTATTATACCTATTATATTAAACTCAAACTCAAACATTTATTTATTCAATTAGACTTCTTTTAGAAGCACTTTTGAAACGTCATTACATATTTTAACATTTACCACCGATTCGGAAAGCAGTATCTACGGAGAAGAATCGGCAAGAAACTTCATAGTTGCTCTTTTTAATCATGTCAGTTATCTGTGACATTTCTATATTTTTTTTAATTTCTCTTTCCAGGTATGTAGTATTCTACACACCATTTGATGTCGGCTACAAAGTAGCCAAGTTCCTCCCAGTGAAGGTGGCTGCAGCGGCTATGAAGGAAATATACCGGGCTAAAAAAGTGTACGACGGTGTCAGCCATGCTGCTAAATTGTATCCTAACGCGTATATTATTATGATTGTTGTCGGTAAGATATCGTTTTATTTATATTTTGAAGTGAAACTTTTTTAGGCGCGTTGAGTGTAAAATTTCAAGGTCGCGTCATGGCAATACCGTCATGGAGTGGCTACGTTTATAGTATCTTTGAATATTGCCAAAGAAGTTTCACTTGTGACACATGTGGTCGGCACACACGCTCTCTGTTTATATGTATAATAATCCACGCTTTTCGGTTTTTCGTATATTATGTAGGTACCTTTTAAACAAGGTAAATAATAGAAAGAAAAATGTGTGCGTGTACTAGTGTACACACGTAAGAAGTGAAACTTCTTTATCACCTTATTTTTTTTAATAATTTACTATATGCAACTTTACAGAAATACATTGAATCACGCGTGGTAGAGACACAGTAGAGATAAGAAAAAGATGGCGCGTTACGGAAAAATGTCACGAGTGACGAAAAAAATGTTACTCTAAATTATTTTCCAACGCCGATAAAGAAGTTTCACTTCAAAAATGAATAATGATGTTTATAATAAAATGTAGCCCACATTTATGGTATCTTTGAATATTGGCAAAGAAGTTTCACTTGTGACACATGTGGTCGGCACACACGCTCTCTGTTTATATATTCAAAAAGTTCTTAAGATTCCGACTGTATGAATATTGTTTTATCGCCACGATTCAATAAAAGGAAAAGGAAAAAAAAATTATAATAATCCACGCTTTTCGGTTTTTCGTATATTATGTAGGTACCTTTTAAACAAGGTAGGTAAATAATAGAAAGAAAAATGTGTGCGTGTACTAGTGTACACACGTAAGAAGTGAAACTTCTTTATCACCTTATTTTTTTTTTAATAATTTACTATATGCAACTTTACAGAAATACATCGAATCACGCGTGGTAGAGACACAGTAGAGATAAGAAAAAGATGGCGCGTAACGGAAAAATGTCACGAGTGACGAAAAAAATGTTACACTAAATTATTTTCCAACGCCGATAAAGAAGTTTCACTTCAAAAATGAATAATGATGTTTATAAGAAAATGCTAGAAAGTTATAAGCGGGTAATTAATTTTCATTTCCAAATTTTCAGGTACATTGAAAGGAAACGGTGCCGGGTTCACGAGGTTGGTTGAAAGGCTCATTCGCGGTGCCTGGACCCCAACTGCCATGGAAACCATGCAGCCTAGCTTGTAAGTTAACTAAAATAAATAAATAATAATAAATATAAAATATATATAAAATATATAAAAATAATATATATAAAAATAAATAATAAAAACCACTAATATTATGTACAGAAGATCTGTTGGTTCTTTAATACAAAGATACTTGTCCGATTAAAAAAAAAATATTTTATCTTTGACAAAATTATAACATGTACAAACAGCTAGAATTTACCACTTCAATCCCAATACTATACAAATAATTCGTAGATATTGCTATTAGCGATAGTGTCGCCCTCTGAACAGAAATGATCTTTGGAAATTTTTTCAATGGTAATTTATTAACAGATCTATGTTCAAAATATTTGACATATTTATTGGTTTTAAAACTATCAATATCGTCTCACACATTTTAACCGACTTATAAATTATTTCAGCTACACCAAGGCATCACTCGTAGCCTCCATTATCTTCGTGTTGGACAAGAAGACGGATCTCATCTCGGCGCCGCACGCTCTCGTGTACTTCGGCATTGTCATCTTCTTTGTTTACTTTAAGGTAATTTATAGTTTTAGAGCGATAAAATTCTTTGAAAAAATTGGACAAAAAATTGAGGACAAAATTTTCTTTCTTTGAAAAAATTGAAAAAATTGAGAACAAACTTCTCTCCAATTCGAGAATCTAGTAATATTGTTCTAGAATAAAAAATAATTCTTGATTTACGCTCATGTGCTATTTATTTCACACATGTACTTTTGATTTGGTTGGATTTGCGAAATTATTACTCAATATTATTTATTTATGTACCCCTTGCAAAACCCCGGGTCGATAGTAAAGTCAGCGATTTAAAAAAACAAGATGAGTAGAGTGAGCTTGCTTTTTTTTAATGTAGGCATAAGTTAGTCTAATATTATGGTATGGGGCTTCAGCTTATCTAAAATTTATTTATAAACACACTTTTTAGAAAGACTATATCAATCTTTTTTTCAAAAATTCCAGCTATCATCCATCCTCCTGGGCATCCACGATCCCTTCGTGCCGTTCGAGAACTTATTCTGCGCACTATTCCTCGGTGGTATCTGGGACTCGCTCGCCAAGCTCCTCGGCAAGGGACAACCTAAGGAAGAGACGAAAGACGCTAAAAAGACTAATTAGCCTGTAAGTATTTCAAATCGTAATAATTATAATGCATTTTTTTAATACTCCTTAGTTTATAAGGTGAGAGGGTAAGTCCGGACATGGGGTAAGAACATAAACATCAAAAACTCGGCGAACACGAGCGTATTTTTTTACGGTGGCAACATTCTGTACGACGCGCGACGCCTTTTTGTTTTGCGAGCCGCGCGCCTGATTAGTTGTTTAAAAAAAATCATCAAAAATCAACTTTTGGAATTATTGTAAATTGATTGTCTTGACTGACTGGAGTATACATAGACAACGTAAAAATGTATCTTCTGTAACACTGAGTTTTTTTTTTCATATTTTATCTAATCTTGATATGAAATATATTTTTTTACATTTTCAGGTCGCAAAGTATTAAAACATCTACACCGACGCCCGACCTCTTGCGACATGTTTTTAAGTAAAAAATAAAAAATAAAAAAAATTGTAAAACCCTTAAACTTGAAAAAAATGGCACAACGACCAAAGTTTTATTTTAGTATATTTAAGTTTGACTAGTCATAAATCATTATATTATCATTAGTTTTATGCAAGGTTTTATGAAATGTAAGACGTTTATGTTAGGCTATGTATGTTTTTTGAAAATTTATTTGTGCGTAAATTTTAGTAAGTAGTGTTTCCATGATTGAATTTCAACTAGTGTTGGCATTCATAAGAAATTGGTTAAAATTATGTGTTGTGATGTTTGATTTTAGGAATGTTGTGAATTGGTTGTTAAATCATATACAAAAAAAATGTTACCATATTATCTTGTGTCTTCCTATTTTTTTTGCCATTTTGACAACGCACAAGTTTTGCCGCGCAAATAGTTTAAATTTCTTTTTTATCTGTTCCTCATCATCAAGTATTATCTGTGTGTTGTTTTATATTAAAAAAACAATGAGCATTGTATTTATATTTTAATTTACTTCGAAACGAATTACGATCAATACGACTTCCTTTTTATTTTTAATAATTAAATGATACCCAAATATGTAATCAATACAATGTTTAATTAAAACCTTAATAAATAATTATTTTTTTTATACATTTGATTCAAGTATTATGAAATAATTAGTATTATTTTTTTAATGAAACATCTGACCAAATCGCGGGGTGCAAGCGGTGAAGATCACGTGTTTCGTTAAATTCATTTAATTATAAGCCATTTTTGCAATTGTACTTAATAATCAATAATATGACATAAAAAGGAAGCAATAAAATGTTTTATTTAATAAACTTCGTCTTTTATTTTCTTATTAATACCTACAACTTAAATAAAAAAGCGCTAAATACAAAATTCTTACTCTATTGCCTTAGTAGGTAAGTATACGTACTTATTTATTACTTAAATTCTTAAATTACATAATATTTTCAAACGTGAATTAAGCTTCCATTGCTTTATACGTGAAAGCAAATAAATGATAGGATTGAATTGGATTTTTTAAATCGTTGAAAAATTCTAAATACTCTGTAAATATTAAGTATGTGCTTGTACCATTAAAACTGAAGCCTGAAAAAGCACTCCAAAAATGTAATGTGTTGAATGCGATAGCTTTCTTTCTGGTCCCAGTTGCAGTTGTATCGCCTTCTCTTATAATCCATAGGTACTAATATTATAAATGCGAAAGTAACTCTATCTCATTTATTGTCATTTGTCACCGACAAGTAAATAATCAAAGTTGTCACCGTTAATTTGGCGATTTGAATTAAATCTGTCCGTTTATCGATCAAAATGATATGAAGAAAATGAAATGAAAATGAAAAGAAAATGAAAATGAAATAATGATCGATGAAGAAAAAAAAGTTTAAATGAGTCATTACATAAGATATTACAGACATAGAGTTGCTGCTTGAAGTTAATAAAAGCACATAAATAAGCTTATAAAACTTAAAAGGCTTAAAAAGTTCATCAAGTGCCTTTTCTACCCATTTAGAACAGAAAAATAGTGCCATTAGCTTTATAGCTAATGGCGCTATTTTTACTTAGCTACTTATGTAGGATGGGAAATGAACATGGAATCTCAACAATAAAGTAACAGATTCATCTCAATGGTCTCAAGGCTAGTATTGTAACGGGACCGGCGATCTTGTACCACTGACCTATCGGCGGACAACGGTGAATCGAGGGCTAGACGGTTTTGAGAGATTTGTTTGTTTATCTGTGGTGGTTTAGAATCTTGTTTGATTTTCTTTTCCTTATAATTTTTTTTTAATAATGTTGGATCACAGACAATTTAATACTGTGTTAGACGATTATGTAATGTGTAAACAAAGCAGGTTCTACTTTATTTGCAAGTTTATTAAAAACAAACATATTTAGAACAGATTCAATAGGTTATAAAAAAGTCTTATTTCTGTATGTTTTTAGTATAATAAAAAAATGACGCAACAAGTTAGACATTTGCGGATGAAGATAGAGGAGGAGGAACTCTACAACACAGAACATAATATTATATACTCAGGGGAGCTCTATTATGCCTGCTACAATATGTAGTTTTATTATTATGGGCTTACTTGGAAGAGGGAAAGAGAGAGAGGAGGGTATAACTACATTCTTAATTAATTGCAGACAGCAACACAGACTAATAATAATATACTA
The DNA here is from genome assembly GCF_905220415.1 of Colias croceus. Lineage (NCBI taxonomy): Eukaryota > Metazoa > Arthropoda > Insecta > Lepidoptera > Pieridae > Colias > Colias croceus. Next base: position 8,423,376 of record NC_059553.1, read on the forward strand.
CGTATACAAACAGCAAGTTTAATTACAATCATAAGCTTTAATTCTGCTATAATAACAGCTGTTATACACGTCACTGTTATTTTAGACGCTCTATGTCTATTGTCTATGTATAGAAAGAAATCAACTTTAATTCATAAAAGCTTTTATAGAACAAATGGAATAAAAAGCTCAAGCTAAAGCTTTTAATAAAATGAATAATGCAATATAATTAGCGAAGTGCATAATATGTTACGCGAAAGCAATGGCTGGCTGCAGGGTTATGTTCACACAACTCACAAGGTAAGTTGAGGTCACTGACAAAATGTGGCCGCATGTCACACCGATACGAATGACCTAGCCAAAGGTGTTACGGTGTGTAGCGGTGTTCGTTCTTCGTTGTGTATGTGGAATTAAAATACATAATTCAAAATGCTGAAGTATGTATGTACGATATTATTTATTAGATATTTAATAATATATCATCTGAGTCTTTATTTGTATCAAATGCAAGGTTTTCGGAAAATATTAAACAACGCTTTATTACCTATAATATAGGTTTATATTAAATTGGAACTCAATCGTGCGTTGTTGAAAAAGCTTCTTTCAAGAGCGCTTTTGAACAGTGAACTTCCAGATGTTAATTAATTTATTTTCCAGAACTATGGTTATGTTGTTTGTAATAATATGGTGATGCTGAACTTATGTATTTAGCAAATATGCAGCTTGCTAATGGTATTAAAAGAATGTTTAAAATCTGTCTAGTAGATTAAGATTATCATCACATATGTAAGTAAAAATACCCCGTTTCCTCTACATAATTGATGTGTAGATAAGCTTGAATTGTTTATTTATCGGCCATCCGTTCGGCTCAGTGTGATTGTCTGCCATGGTAAGTCAGATGACGTAGTCAGTTCATTGCAGACTTGCGGACATCGCTCGATAATAAGCCAGTCAGATGCGCGCGCGCTGCCCTTCGTGTTGCGCGCCTTTCGCGAAATAATACTATAAACCGATTAAATAAGTGCAATATTAGTTAATGGGATACGATACACGTAAGTATATAACAATATAACGGTATTATGAGTGAACGGTTGACAATAACGGTTGCTTTGATACCGGTTTGGTTTCGTTTCGATTTGTGTGTATTTTATTTTATTGTTTCTCTCTTTTTTAAAACAGCATTTAGGAAATAAGGAAAGTCTAATTATTTATCTAAGTAGACCACAAAAAAGCTCACGTTTATGTCATAAAATATTTTTTATCTGCTTAATTAATTAAAACAATAAATTCTTTACACACTTATGTATTAATCTAGCCATGAAGCTTTAATTTATATCGAAGAATGAATCACTTTCCGTTTGTAATTCCCAATGAAGCGTGTTCTAATCTAAGATTCTAAGAAGGCCTGCGGTTTAAGACTTGTAAACAGGCATCTTTATTTCTTGGGTTACTGAACGCAAAGCTCACAGGATGCAAAAAGATCATATATAACATAACCGGGAGTCGTCTTTATTCGTTCCAGACATACCACATTTTTGTCATTTATTTTTTCATCATAACTAACTACCTAGTTGGTGGGCAGAGATATCGCTCATATTGTATATTATTTAAATGTTGAGCTTCCATTTATAGTTTTCGTAAATTAAAACAAACTACTTAGTTATATAAATACCTATCTAATATTAAGATAGGTTTTAGTGAAAGGTGAAACACAAACGCGAAAACTTTTTTTGGTGCTTTGTACCAAATATTCTATCGGTTTAATAAACCGGCTAATTTCTGCACTCATATTTAGGTCAGGTAGTTCATTAAAATATAGTATAATTATACTATTAATAAATAATTATATGCGTATAACTTAAAAACTTGATTCAGTTTTTGAGACATAAATCTCGGTGGTAAATGTCAATTCAGCATCAATAAATAATTAACAAGGAATACTTAATTTATAAAAAATATATTACAATAATGAAAAAAAATAATACAGATTATTTTAACGCAGTTTGGGACACGGGCTTCATAAGCGGGGTCAGGCCATCCAAGCTGACCAAGTGCGGGTTAGTAGATGTCGCGTCGCGCGTCGTCGAACTTTCGGTTGACGGTATCCCCACGATGTTTACAACCCGTCCGATTAGGGCCCTTCTGGCCTCCTCCACTCAAGCGACAGCCCAAGCCGAGGTTCGAGATCCCCGTCAAGGGGGGACGCCCTTGTGCATGTCGCTACCAGGGTGAAGTGTGAACCTTTAGTTCACCCCCGCGTCCGCGTTAAAATGTAGAAGCCTTTCTGGCTAACATTGAGAAACACCTTACAAAAAAAAAAAAAAAGATGTTTACAAATTGAAAAATCAATTCATTTTCTTCACGCTCGCTTCGAACCCCCGACTTATGGATTTGTAGTCCGAGGTCATCACCAGCCACCACTGCTGCTAATGTATGAAAATCTCGTAATAATTACGTCTTTCAAGAACAAGTATATTTTTCTCTGCGTGGAAAATAGCGGTTTATTTTCTACTTACGCAGAGATAAAGATCAGATAAAATAATTTTGTAATTTCTCCGTATCATTACAAGAAAATCGAATTAAAAATATCAAACATTTCCTACACGTTTATTTAGTAATTTAACATGAATTGATAAGATAATTACTATTTAGAAATGTTATTTACAGGGTGGCTCTGAAATACGTTGACAACTTATTTTACGATTTATTTTATTTTTCTTTTATACAGTATATCTGTGACTACTAAATAATAAAAATACAGTATTATTTTAATGTAAATATCTATTTATTTTCAAAATAACCACCTTTAGCTTTAATACAAAGGCTTAAACGTTTTCTGAAGTTTTCGACGATTTTCCGTACCTCCTCTTCAGATATTTTGTCCCACTCACGAGTAAGTGTTGCCTTCAGCGCGTCTACACTTCTGTGTGATGTTGCACAGGCCTTCGCCTCTAGAATTGACCATACGCTGAAATCCATTCGATTAAGGTCTGGTGAAAATGGAGGCCATTCCTTGGAACTTATGAACTCTGGGAAATGGTCCATACATCACTACTGTACATTTGAGGCCCTGTGAGATGCAGTAGAGTCATGTTGAAAAGTCCACGGTTGGTCACCGAAGTGCTACTGGCTCCAAGGAAGAACTACACTCTCTAAAATATCGCGTCGGTTTATTTCTTGATTCATTTTCACACCTTTTTTTACGAAAACGAGAGGAGTTTTGCCTGTTGAGCAAATGCCACGCCAAACCATGACTGAATCCGGTCTATGCCGATGGGGGATAATTGCTGTGGCTCCAGGGCGACTAGAAGAGTAAACTTTATCGTTTTGGCGGTTATGAGACTGTTCAATCTGAAAAATTTTTTCATCGGTGAAAAAAATATTTTTCCACGCTTCACCAGCGGAGCGCGCTTTCAGTAAGCGACATCTTTCAAGGCGTATTTTTTTATCTTTATCATCCAACCGCTGCGCTTTTCGAAGCTTGTATGCTGTTAACTTGAGCTCATTTTTAACAACTCGTTGTAACGTTGAATGACTTACACCTAAATCTCGAGCCATTTTTCTTACCTTGGCTTGTGAATTGCGGGTCTATCTTTGTTTGACGATATGTCGAAGCCTAGGCGTCTTTACAGTTCTTTTTCTGCCTCTTCCCAGACAGTTACCATGTTGGCCAAGCTCATCGTAGCGTTTAATAGCAGAAGAAACTAACTGCCGACTGATACCGAGAAGTCGCACTACCGCGCACTGCCGCTTACCAGCCTCATATAAGGATATTATTGCACCTCGTTGAGCAGACATAGTAAAAAATGACTAATTTTTAATTTATTCTCTTCACAAATAACTTTAAGTTGGCGCCAAAACATGTGAAAATAATAATTAAAAAACAAAAGCAACGCAGCATGTCCCATTTTTGAAATTTATTATTTTGAAATTTGTCAACGTAATTTAGAACCACCCTGTATTAATCGAAAACAATCAGATACAGATCTCTTTATAAATGACGTATGTAGTATATATGTATACAGTACACTAGGTACATTAAAATAGTGCCGGCATACTACTTAGGTACTTGTTGACTAGAATGCATAGGTACCCACCCACTTATTGAAACACGATTATTTCGTCTCACTATTTATGAAAAACTAGCCGCTCCGCGCGGTTTCACCCCCGTGGCTCCTCTCCTGGTGATGGTATATAGCCTATAATAGCCTTCCTCGATAAATGAACTATCTAACACCGAAAGAATTTTTCAAATCGGATCAGTAGTTCCCGAGATTAGCGCGTTCAAACAAACAAACAAACTCTTCAGCTTTATAATATTAGTATAGATTACATTATAAATTTAAAACCTAGCATAAAGGCACACACATACTGACACACTGCACACACAATTTATCATCATTTCTCAATTTTTTTGAAGAAAATTATTTCTACTCAATGAAGTCTGCATTCTTTTAGGCTTATATTTTTATGATTCTATTATCTTGATGTACTAGTTTTTTCCTTCCTCTTAACCATCTGACTTAGCATTTATCTTAAGATGATATCATTGGAGTTTTCATTATTGAAGCGTGTCGGAAACTGATGCGTTATTCTTTTAAATATTTTTATTAACTTCACCAAGACTGCACCTTATAAAACATACGTTTTATTTTATTTACCTATAGGTTTTATTTTATTAATGTCTAAGCTTTCATTATTAGGTACCAGCTACTTACCCTTTAATATTTTACGAATAATGTTTGCAGAAATTATTCTACTATTGGTGATTATTATCAACTATTTTATTGAAAAGCAACTAAACTATTTTATTGAGTCTATGAATCAACATTGATTATATAATTATTAATATCTCTATTTATTTATAAATAAATTATCTCATCTTTCTATCATTTAGCCATTCCTGTAGTCTGTATCTAGTTAATATTAAGACATTTGAACTTGAGTATTTCAAACGCAGATGATAAAATTTCTGAAGACCTCAATGACGTTATAAGATTCGGGACAAAACGGTAAAACATCTTCACAAAAGAGCTCCACTCAGCCGTATTAGCTTCACCTTGATAGCTTTTTAGTACGATTTATCTAATTTTAAAAACAATTGTAACGCGCTGTACTTGACGTTCAATCGTAAGAGCGTTTTCACATTGTCCGGTCCGATATCGGATATCGGAAGCCGATAGCCGATATCCGATATCGGACACAATTTGCCCTTTCACATTATCCGATAATATCGTCCCGATATCATGAGTGTTGCCAGAAACTGGAAAAGTAGATATATGGAGAATTAAAAAAAACAGTGGATGCATTTATGTTACAAAAAATAAACTTTATTTTAAATAAAATAAATAGTAGTAAATAAACTATGTTTTTCAAACCGGTTTAATCTGCTGACTGCGGAGTTTGGATTTGTACCCTCTGCAGAGTCAGAATCTAGTTTCAATATTCAATTTCATTGTGAGGCTTGTTTTTTTTATATGCTGTTTTTCTTTTTTTAATAATAGAACATGTTTATTTATTTATTTATTTATTTATTCATACTTTATTGCTCTGACTTAACTTAACTAGGAACTTAATCTAATTATAAATTTAAACAAATGGCGGTCTTATCGCTAATTAGCGATTTCTTCCAGACAACCAGACGTACGGAAGGAAGTTAGTTTGAGGAGAGGAATAGGGCAGAGCATAAATATAATAAGTAAGAATATAATTATTAATATGTAACTATGAGATTATCGAGAAATACAATATATTATATTCACAATAGTAGGTATAGGAAGGAATAAATAAAGGCCATAAAAATATGTTAATAAATATATAAAGCGATAAAGATATATAATACAAAATAGATTACCTATTAAGAACGACAAGAAGAATGATAATAATCGCGTACTATTATTTTAAACATGTTGTGTGGTCGTAGTGAATTTTAGAACTTTTTTATATTAAATCATGTAGTTACGACTGTTATGTTCATAAACAAATAAAATAAAATAAAATTCAACTCAGTATTAAAGCGACGAAACTGGCAAATATAAATTCAAATTACATTTACAAATGTAGGTGCTGTTATTACAATTTTATAGTGCTAATAATAATATATATATATATTATACCTATAAATAATAGGTAGAATGTACATCATTCTACCTATTATCTGGGTGTGCAAATATTTAACGAAATAAATTAAACTAAACTAATTCTTCGTTGTCACAGATTCCGCAATGTAATAAATTCTTGAATGTCATAAAATTGTTTCTCCATTAACTATTTCGTCAGTTTCTTCTAAAATATGTCATACTATTTTTGTTGATTTATTGTACATGTTGGAAAGTGCAGTATATTTTGATACCTCGTTAACATAATATGCAAATTTACTTTTCCTTTCTTAAAATATTCTGGGTAGTATTTAACAAATATTATAACTACCCCTTTCTTTCCAAGCTAGTACCTATTTGAAAAATCAGTAGATCACCCGAAAAATCATAAGGTCTAGCAACACTGGTCATCATGGCAAACTATAATAAAAAACTTTATTTGTTGTATTTATTATATTTGAGACGTAAAAAAAGATATAGATATTTTTGTTTACTTCAGTTCAGCCAATTGCCGTATATTATAGGACGGTATTAAAATAGCTCCCGTAAAAATAGTATTTTTAATGCCTTTAAATACTTAAATGAATGTTTTCTTAATAAAAAGGTTTAAAGTAAATGAAAGGATTTTTTTTTTACATTCAGCGCCTAGAAATGACTGAAAATACACAAACTAGTGCTTTTTTTGCTGTTGGTATACTATCTTTTCGAAAATTGAGTTGGTAACACTGAACATTATCGTCCGATAGTTCACGGGAATATCGGTGTTGGCTCCGATATCCGATATCGGACCGGACAATGTGAAAGACAGGTACCTAAATCATACATTTTACTTAGCCTCCGATATCGGATATCGGCTATCGGCGCCCGATATCCGATATCGGACCGGACAATGTGAAAACGCTCTAACCCGGGGTGGGCCCCTTCTCCGTCCCCCCCGCCTCGGCACCGCGCACCCCGCTCGCCCTAGCAGCGGCGCGGGCCGCAACAGTCGGCTAGGAATGGGTCGTCGACGCATTTTTCATCAACGAGACTAGACCGTTAAATGTCGTTCATTAACTAGTCGATCAACTAGTTAAAATCTTCGACTAGTCGATGTGTAAACTGAAACGAATTGACAACGATTGACACGGTCGACCGACGCGCGACGGTATTGGTAATCGAACGTTCGTTACCTTGAACTGAGGTCTACACTCTACATGTAAAATTCCACATTCTTACCACGAAGTTATTACGAATTATAGATTTTCAAAGAATTCAATGTCAGGGTTGTCTCTAGTAAAGAAAAAAGTTGTGTGGTTTTATGAAACCACGGTAAAAGTGAAACTTTTTTTCACACTAGACATTTAACTAAAAATTATCGTATTTGTACGATAATTATCGTACGTATCGTGCGTCACGCGACATGCGCTACACAGACCAAAAAGTTTGAGACGATGTAATAAAAGTTTCACTTTAAAAGTCAAAGCTATTTTTTACCAATTATATAATATTATATATCACCTATCTATTACCAAGTTTTTGTTTATGATTTAACTTGTCGTTTTAAGTCGTTAGTTATATTCGATATATTAACATTATTCAATATATTATTATAGGTAGGTAATCCTTATGATATGCAATAAATTAACTGAATAAAAAAAATATCTTAGATTTTTACACAGATATATAAAGATTTTTAAGACAATTCAATAATATCAAATTAATACAAATTAATCTCCTTTTTTTTCAATATTTCGAGCATTGATCATAGTAATCTCATTAAAAGTCAAACGGAATTAACGGTAAAAATATTGAACTATCAACTCGCGACGCGTCGCGGTCGCGTCGCAAACGTGTCGACTGACGAGCCGTCTACGACGAGTCGTTTAGCCGTCTACGGTGGACTATTATACGGCCACGTCGAAGAGTTAACCGTCGCGGACGCGTTGACGAGCGTTTCGACTCTTTTGTTTAGTCGTTGAATTCAACTAGTGCGTTGGTGAGCGATGGACTAGTCGAATCGTTGAATGTACATAGACGGTTAATTTAACTAGTCCGTTGATTCAACGCCCATGCCTACAGTCGGCCATGATTCGTGCTAACGGTTACCTATGCGTCGCGCAGCAGCGCGTACGCCGTTAATTGTATTTTGATAATGTGTAATAAATGTAAGAAAATGTTATAACTTTATGTGTTAATGTATCTTAATAACATGTGTGTTAAAGTAAATAAAGTACTTTCAACCTTCAATGTTATAAGTGGCGCTCCAACTCGCGGCCGCGAACCAGTTTAAACAAGTTTGTGCCGGTCGACCGTTAACGGTTTTCGCTTTCTTTGTTCCTGTGTTCCCGTTCTCTGGTACCTACGTAAAGAGTGAAGATGCCTCCACGTAAAGTACGAACGGACACAAAGGCAAGTGACGCTGACGCGCAGTCCAGCTCGGATGAAGATACCAACAGACCTTCGCCAGTGCTCATGTCTGGTGACCAGCTGACTTCATTTCTTACCGCCTTCGCGAAGACTCAGGCGGAAGCAAATCGGCAGCTCGTCGAATCCCTCATGGCATCGCACGCGGCAGGTGGGTTTTCCGCGCCGACGCCCTCACCGACACCGTCGTCGACTAACAAAACAGGGAACATGTCCAAGTGTACGGCACGCTTCGATGGTTCTAACCGTGACCCGGAAGTCGTGGAAGCTTTCATCGACTCCGTCGAGATGTACAAAGAGTGTGCAGTGGTTACCGATGACCTTGCGCTTCGTGGTCTCCCGATGCTGCTCCATGGCGAGGCTGCAGTATGGTGGAGAGGGATCCGGACGGAAGTGTCCTCGTGGTCCGAAGCCGTCAGACGATTACGAAGTATGTATGTTACTCCGTGTCCGGCTCATAAGCTATATCGGAAGATATTCGCTAACGAACAAAGTGAAGAACTCGCGGACTCCTTCATCATACGTATACGAGGCATGATTGCTAAGTTTCCTTACGTATTACCCGAAGAAGCTAAGATAGATATGATATACGGATTATTACATAAACGTATTCGCAAGCGATTACCTCGAGGTATGGTTAGCAGTATTGAGTCGCTAATCGACAAAGCCCGAGATATAGAAGAATCCATTACGGAAAGTTCCAGTGCAACTTGCAAGTACTTCATCGCAGCCGGCGCCGGCGGGAACGACGCGCGAGCGGCACGTGCGGGAGGCCGGTACGCGGCCGCCGCGCGCCGCCGCCGCCGCCGCCGCCGCTTCGTGCGTCAATTTGGCGGGAAACGGTGTGACGTCCCCGTCGCTCAGTGGTACTCAGCAGTCGATCGCGCGTTCGCAGGTTCAATCCGTACGTAATAATATGTGTAACGAAGTGCAAAGTGTCGCTAAAAATAATACCGCGAGTGAAACAAAGTTATTCTGTGCGTATTGCAAAGGTCGAGGTCATACGCGTGATTTGTGTCCAAAGAAAGACTATAAAGTATCGTCTTCTAATAATAATAAGTCTAGCCTTGTTTGTTATGGTTGTGGTGAAAAAGGGTATGTACGAACAAATTGTCCAACATGTAAAAATAACGTATCGAGTTTAAATTGTAATGTTCACAGTTGTAATGTAAACAGTTGTTGTAATGTTAATAGTTCAAATGAACCACAACCTTTACGTAATGTATTTTATTCAATAACTACGACACAAGATTGTTTTAATGTTTGTAGTACGTCGAATAATACCATCGCGCAAGACCGCCCTATTTTAAATATTGAGATTTTAGGTTATTGTGGTTCAGCGCTTATAGATACTGCCGCCCGGCGTAGTATCGCGGGTTCATCGCTATATGCATTATTGTTACGTTTAAATGTTAAATTTAAATCACAGACTATGTCAATTAGATTGGCCGATGGTAGTATTCGTACGAAAACTGTATTGTTAACATGTGTTAATGTGAATTGTATGTCTTTGTGTATTCCTGTTGAATTTGTTGTGTTTCCCGATGCGTCAAACAATGAAACGCTATTAGGGATAGATTTCATTAGTAAATCTAAGTTAGTTTTGAATTTTGATTCCATGACATGGTATACAGCTGATCGGCCTCAGTTCGTTCACCCCCTACTGACGGAGAGTTCTCGTGAGGTGGTGGATTGCGCCTCTCTCAACCTACTGAGGGAAGATGAGGGCGCGCTGTTGACTGAGGAGGAGCGTGGGGGTTTGCAGAATCTTTTATGTGAGTACTCAGATATTTTCGATATAGGGTAATTGCGCCAGTTCGCGTCCACTTAGTGCAGTTGGAAAGTTTGAAGGAGAAAATAAAATTGTTCCAGAACAAATTTCAACGCAAAATTTATGTAACGTGTGCATTACATAGTCTATTTTAAGATTTACTTTCAATTGTCTTGGAAATATCATGTGGTTTTTATTTATCTAGACAAATAGCAGAATTAGGCGTTTTACCCAGTTCGCGTCCAAAAATTCCAGATTGCGTCCACCTGTGGACCAGTTCGCGTCCACCAGCTTAGAAAAGGAATTAAGAGTGTATTGGGTGATTTTTTATCAGATAAATGCAAATAAAAATTAGACTTTAATACATTATTTATTTACGAATATAGTTATTTAATAAAAACCGGTCAAATGTGAGTGAGACTCGCACACCGAGGGTTCTGTATTAACCTGTTTTTTTTTCATATGTTTTAACTGCAAATGATTATTTTTTCAATGTTTCCCTTATTTGTGCTATAAGACGTTGCTTCGTACCAAACTTCAAGTGTCTGTGTTCACGTAAAGTACCCTGTAGGTTTTGATTCCCTTGCGAATGTCGTAATTTGCGAAAATTTGCAGCATAAACGGCTGTATCTTTTGATTACTTTGGCTTATAAGTTTGATTTTTTCACTGCTTCAAGGGACCGTAGACTTGAGCATTCAATATAAATTTCAGCTTTATACTTCCACGCGTTACTGAGAAAAAGGGTCTTGACAGAAAGACAGACCGGCAGACGGACATACAGACGGACGGATATCAAAGTGATCCTACAAGGATTCCGGTTTTTCGTTTTGAGGTTCGGAACCCTAAAATCAACATTCACTGTAAGGAAACTGGAAAAACTTATTTATATTTATCTTCTCATTATTAACAAAAAACAAAGTTACGCTAAGTAAATAAATAATAATAAGTTCTATTAAGATTACCTACTTACCCTATTTTTTAGTTTCTATTAAATTTCTTTTTTGTTTAAGTATATACTATTATTTTCTTAACCACAGACTTATTGACTCTCATTCTCAAAGATACTAGTCTCTTAGAATACCCATTTTAAAATGAAAAAATAGCGTAAAAATTTGCTAATTTGAATGAAAATTTAAATTATCAACTTGTAGTCTTAGTCGAAAATTTACAATCTATTTTAAATACATATTTTAACAAACAATTCATTGCTATGTAATGAAAAACAACGTGGACGCAATATGTTCTATTGTTATGCACTATAGGTATAGTTTGCGCCCACCGTGGACGCAAAATGGAAGTTGTACAAATTCGGTGTAGTAATTCGCGTCCACCTTATTTTAGCTATTAATTGTAAAAGATATAAGCTGATTTACAATCCATACTAATCCATGTTTTGTTAGCAAAGTAAAGAAACAGTTACATATTCAAAAATTCACATTTAACAATAAGATACTTACCGTTGAACGCGACGCTGCGCACTATTTTTTTCTCAAAATCCCGCGCGTTTAAGCTCTTTCGTTTAATAGCCAAAATTAAATATTTTTTTTAAATAGGATAGGCGATGCGCAGGCTTTTTTGAATATGTGTGCATGTCTCTTATACATTGAGGTATTATAGGAAATTTTTCTTAGTACAATTTTACTTAAAGTATACTTATTTTCGTGAATTTTCTAAAAGATATCCGCAAAATGGACGCGAATAGGCATGTGGACGCGAACAGGCGCAATGACCCTAGTCGGAGAGCCGACTCCATTTGCGGAACATCACATCGATACCGGCGACCATCCGCCTATTGCTTCGCCCCCGTATCGCGTTACGCCTGCCAAGAAGGAGGTCATGCGCGCCGAGTTAGACAAGATGTTGGCGGAGGACGTGATCGAGGAATGTGAATCCGCCTGGGCAGCACCATGTGTCTTGGTACCAAAACGTAATGGTACGTATAGGTTTTGTGTCGATTACCGAAAGTTGAACGCGGTCACTAAGACGGATGCATACCCCATGCCGCGTATTGACGAGCTCTTACAGTCGACCAAGAAAGGTTGTGTAATGAGTTCCCTGGATCTTCGCAGTGGTTACTGGCAGGTGAGTACCGCCGATCGTGACAAAACGGCGTTCGTCACGCCTTTCGGTATGTACCGCTTCAAACGTATGCCGTTTGGCCTTAAGAATTCGCCAGCGACGTTTCAGAGGCTTATAGATCGTTTCCGATCAGGGTCTACTCTTGGCGGTAAGACTATTTTAGGTTATTTGGATGATCTTTTGGTGATTTCGGAAGACCTGGAGTCCCACCTAGCAGATCTGCGTGCTGTATTCGAGCGTCTCCGTGTGTTCAAGCTTCGAGCCAACCGAGAGAAGTGTGTGTTTGCCAGAGACCGACTCAAATACCTTGGGCACGTGATATCTCATGATGGTATATCACCAGACCAAGAGAAGGTAAGTGCTGTTATAGAAATGAAGGAACCGACAAACCTGCAGCAACTTCGCACCTTTCTCCAAACCTGCTCATGGTTCCGCAAGTTTATCCCAGAGTTCGCCAAGGTGGCTGAACCACTTACTCGCTTAACAAAAAAGTCTCAGGCGTGGGTATGGAGTTTGGAGCAAGTTAAGTCTTTTGAAACTCTTAAGAAGCTCCTGACCACGGCCCCTATTCTTGTTCAAGCGGATTATACGAAACCATTCGTATTGCGGACTGACGCCAGTAATTATGCACTCGGCGCAGCCTTACTCCAGGGGGAGTCACCGAATCAGGAACATCCAATTGAATATGCCAGCCGTCTGCTCACTCCGGCCGAGCAGAATTATTCCACCACGGAGAGGGAGGCTCTCGCAGTGGTGTGGGCAGTAGAACGATTCCGAGGTTACATCGATGGTCACCAGGTTAACGTGATAACAGATCACCAACCTTTGAAATGGCTCTTCACTCTCAAGTCCCCAAGTGGCAGATTAGTGCGTTGGGCCTTGAAGTTGCAATCTTTCGACCTGCGTATCGACTATGCCCCAGGTAAGGTTAATGTACTTGCCGATACGCTCAGCCGTCCCGTGACATCAGATGGTCCTGCATCTGAATCGGCTATCTGTCCTGTTGTTGTTGATGTACCGCGCTGGAATGCAACCTCCACCCGTGATGCGCAGTTAGCCGATCCGGAAGTTGCAAAAATCATCCAAGACCTTGAAGGTAAGGATGAACTTAATATAAATCGCTGGTCTGAGAGAGGTTATCTCCTGAATCAAGGTGTTCTGTATCGGTATATACCTGATACTGATTCCGAGGAGCCTCAACTCGTCGTACCGGAGAGCCTGCGGAAAGAAGTCATGATAGAATGTCATGACTCACCTACCGCCGCTCATGGTGGTATTGATAGAACAATACACCGTATCTCGCAACGTTTCTATTTTCCTGGGATGAGACGGTTTGTAACCGAGTACCTGAAGACCTGCACCGAGTGTCAACGCTACAAGCCATCAACACTCAAACCAGCCGGTTTGCTTCAAACTCCTGTCCCGTCTCAAAGGTTTGAAACTATCGCAACTGATCTTTTTGGTCCGTTGCCTAAAGGACCCCAAGGTGAGAGATGGATCCTCATAGTGGAGGACACCGCTAGTAAGTGGGTGGAAGTCTTTGCTCTCACCGAAGCCACAGCAGAGATGTGTGCTAAAACTCTGGTCAATGAGGTATTTATGAGATTTGGTCTTCCTAGACGGATGATTTCTGATAACGGAGTGCAATTTGTGGCAGATGTTATGCAGAAGGCGATGTTTATTCTAGGTGTCAAACAAAGTCTGGTGCCACTGTATCATCCCGAGGCGAATCCCGTTGAGCGGAAAAATAGGGATCTAAAGGCTCAGCTCGCCATCTTAGTGGAAGGTCGTCATCAAACTTGGCCAGAGGTACTACCGTTTGTACGGTTTGCTTTCAATAGTTCAGTTACTAAGTCTACAGATCATACTCCAGCTTACCTGACTTTCGGTCGTGAGCTACGGTCACCCATTACGGCTCAGGCAGACCTAAGAGCAGTGGTGGAATCCGAGAACTTTGTTCCCCAAATTACGCCTTACCTGCTCAAGCTCGCAGATAGCGTCTCGGCAGCCAAGGAGACTATAGAGCGGCAACAAGATGCCCGTAAGACATATGCCGATAAGGGTCGGATGTCTATCCATGAATACCTGGAAGGAGACTTAGTCCTAATGCGGACCCACACGCTTAGTAACGCCGCAAAGGGAGTCACTTCGAAGTTTAATCCAAAGCGAGATGGACCGTACGTCGTCTCTAAAAAGGTGAGTCCCACTACCTACCTCCTAGCTCATGATAAGACAGGAGAAATCGTCGGTAAGTATCATGTGTCAGATTTGCGTCCTTACCATGCTAGGGAGGGTGAATGTCCTGAGCCGATTATTCCTAAACGTAATAGAGGTCGTCCACGGAAGGTGACTTAACTGCAGCGCGCTTGTCCTTTTTGTTTGACCTCTCGGGAGACCCTTCCCTGGTCAAAAGGGGGAGTGTGTAACGCGCTGTACTTGACGTTCAATCGTAACCCGGGGTGGGCCCCTTCTCCGTCCCCCCCGCCTCGGCACCGCGCACCCCGCTCGCCCTAGCAGCGGCGCGGGCCGCAACAGTCGGCCATGATTCGTGCTAACGGTTACCTATGCGTCGCGCAGCAGCGCGTACGCCGTTAATTGTATTTTGATAATGTGTAATAAATGTAAGAAAATGTTATAACTTTATGTGTTAATGTATCTTAATAACATGTGTGTTAAAGTAAATAAAGTACTTTCAACCTTCAATGTTATACAATGCATTAAAATAACATAAAAATATTTGTTTTATTAAAAGTTTCCTGCGTGACCTTACCTTGCGTACGGTATTTCTACAGAAATAATCTCGAGGCTTAAATTGCAGTCACGATTTCATGAACCGATAATTAGCTTAAAAACTAGCTGCTCACCCCCGTGGCTCCACTCCTGTTGGTCGTAGTGTAATGGTCTATTAATAGCCTATAGCCTTCCTCGATAAATGAGCAATCTAACACCGAAAGGATTTCTTCAAATCGGACCAGTAGTTCCCGAGATTAGCGCGTTCAAACAAACAAATTCTTCAGCTTTATATTAGTATAGACAAGTAACAATATTTTATTAAGTGGCCAAAGCTGCAAAACTTTCGTTATTTTTTAAACCGCGCACTCGTGTTGTTACCTGACAACTATTCAACATTATGATGTAGAGACGTAGGTACCTACTTATTCTGCCTTAAAACTTACACATCACTCTAAAAATATTAGCCTATAGCCTTCCTCGATAAATGAGCAATCTAACACCGAAAGGATTTCTTCAAATCGGACCAGTAGTTCCCGAGATTAGCGCGTTCAAACAAACAAATTCTTCAGCTTTATATTAGTATAGATAAGTAACAATATTTTATTAAGTGGCCAAAGCTGCAAAACTTTCGTTATTTTTTAAACCGCGCACTCGTGTTGTTACCTGACAACTATTCAACATTATGATGTAGAGACGTAGGTACCTACTTATTCTGCCTTAAAACTTACACATCACTCTAAAAATATTTTATTGCAAAAGAAAAACATTATTGTCATAGCTATTTTATGAACCTATTCCATAAAATTTCTATAAACTGACTTGCCCAGCATTTTACCCAAAACGAATTATTCTTATTCAACAGTGGCTATTATGTATAATATGAGCTTTACTTCCGATAAAACAATCAAGGACAGTTTTAATTGCTATTAAACCGAAAAATCACGTGCTAACATCCAACTAATAATGAATCCCATCAGCAAATATTGATATATTTCCTCAATCGTCTTGAAGACGTGACTGCGGTTAACAGCAGTCTATCCAAGACACGATTTTAATTGCACATTGTTTGGTTGAAATGCGTAATAAAGCTGATGTCAGAATACAATTAATTTTATTTAGCCATATGTATGTCAGATGTAATTACCAATTTCCTGTTGAGAAGCACCGCGAAGTGGATTTCCGATTACTCGGTTTTCTTTAAGAGCAGCAGAAGATTTAAAGATGATACGACTATTGTAACTAATTTTAAACAACAAAAAATTAAAAATGTTTGCTTGTATTCGTCGTGTATCAAAGAACAAATATGGTAACTTTTTTGAAATTGAATATTTTATTAGTATCACAAACATTATAATAATATAAATATTTTATGTAGGTTCTAGGTTCTGATAATTCTTGTAACCAACGCATTTCTCTCGAATAAAAGCCGCTCTCCTTCCAGATTAAACGGCTTCACCATGCCACAGTTCCACACAGTATTAGTGACAGGCGGAGCTGGGTACATCGGCAGTCATTGCGTGGTAGACCTCCTAGAAGCAGGCTACGATGTAGTTGCCATAGACAACTTCGCAAACGCAGTAGAAGGTGAAGAGGGCTCCCCAGCGTTGGACCGCGCGGAACAAATCACGGGAAAGAAAATCACGTTTTACAAAGCCGACCTTCTGGACAAACAGCAAATAAACGATATCTTCGATAAGGTAATGATCGCTATCGGTTATGTTATTGTATTGGTTTCGTATGATAGATAAAAATTGATACAGAAATAAGTAAACGTGATTGCATTAGATAGTGGATGCCCTCATTTAAACTTTAAATACCTATTTAAACAATGAAATGCTATTTTTATGCTATATATTTTCCTTGATCATAATAAGAATCACTACATCATTGCTGGGTTCAATGAAGTTCTGTATCTTTGATTTATTTAGGTTTTTAACCGACGTCATCCTAAATTAACTCAAAAAAACGCAACAATAACTTGCTTGCCAAGAATTTTTATTAGTATAATTTAATATTTTGTACATACAAGCATGAAATATGATGATTTTCTTACAGCACAATATAGATTGCGTGATCCATTTTGCTGCACTGAAGGCAGTGGGTGAATCTATGCAGCAACCGTTACTGTACTACCAAAATAATCTACTTGGCATGCTCAATCTATTGGAGGTAAGTAATTATACTTAACTTAACACACATAAAACCTTTCAAAAGCGTGTAGGATAGTATTTTTTTTACTTAAAAGTTGTTAGTGAATGTACTCTACAGAAAAGTACTCTTAAAATATACTTAAATAAGTTTTTTTTTCATAAGAGAGTCATAACCTCTCAGACAGTTCATCAATTAAGCGAATTGCTGTTACTGTTATGTTTAACTTGCTACTTTATTATAGGTACATACTAGCTGTGCTCCGCGGTTTTACCCGCAGTACTCTGCTCCTGTTAGTCTTAGCGTGATGATATATTATAATCGATAAATGGTCTATCTAATACCGAAAGAATTTTTCAATACCTAGCCTACTTATATAGATAAATTTTCAAATCGGACCAGTAGTTCCCGAGATTAGCGCGTTCAAACAAACAAACTCTTCAGCTTAATATAAGTATAGGATATATAGACTAGTCATTAGAAGATTTTTACATCTAGTAATCTCTTTTCCACAGATAATGCGTTCTCACAACTGCTACCAAATGGTATTTTCCTCTTCTTGTACTGTATACGGAGAGCCAGAACATCTACCAATTACAGAGACGCACGCAACTGGCAACATAACCAATGTTTATGGAAGAACTAAGTACTTCATTGAGGAAATGCTGAAGGATTTGAGCGCTGCTGATGAGGTAGATTATGATTTACCTTGTTTTAATTATTGTTTAGTGATTTTTCATGGGTTAAGTACGTCGTAAGTTTATATCGTGATGTGATGAGTTGTTTAAAGAAGTTGGTAACATTGCTTATTTAAAATAAATTGCATATAGCTATTAGTATAAAAAATGGATAGACTTCAGGCATTATGGAAATATTTAATGTACTGAGGTGTCAATGACTCATAAAGAAATAAATAATTAAGAGTTAAATGCGATGAAATAATTTAGATATTATGTAACAGTAGTTATTTTATAAATGTTTATTCATTATGAACATAACACTACGGTGGAATTACATTTATTTACGTGTGTATTTATGAATGAATAATTACGGAATACCTTTGTATCTACCATGTGAAAGTAGTAATCTCATTAATGATGCCACATGCCATAACGCACTTAAGCGAGCAATTAGACGAATGGCAATCATGGCAATAGAAATATTAATACATTATAATATTCTACCGTTAATACAGGCCTTACAATAATTTTTATAATGAACTAGCTGTGCCGCGAAGTTTCACCCGCATTGCTCCGCTCTTGATCTTAGCGTGATGACATGTAGCCTATAACCTTCCTCGATAAATGGGCTATCTACCTAACACCAATAAGGAACCGGGAACCAGGAACCAGGAACAATGCTAATGCTTGAAAAATTCTATTTTTCAAATCGGTTCCTGAGATTAGTGCGTTCAAACAAACAAATAAACAAACAAACAAACTCTTCAGCTCTATAATATAGGTACTTATTGATAAAGTAAAAAAAAAAATAGATAGGTATCTATGTATTTCTATTGATGCAGTTACGTATTAAATTATATTAGAATAGTTTTATTTTGCTCTACATTCTAGATCAAAGTTAAAAAAATCGATTATAGAACAATAAGCTATGAATTTACCTAACTATTTACCTACAGCTATAGAAAATATTTTTTCCTTTTCCTATTAACAATTTTCTCAGAATTTTCATAGCACGTGTTTATCTGATGATATAATAGAAATGTCTTGCCAACCGGTTTCCTTCACCCACTGTGATGAACGTAGATGATAAGTTCAAGGACTGCTTAGTTCCGCAATTTAATTGTGTCGATGAAAATTTTTTTTCTTAGTATAGTTTTATGATTTATCCTGATTTATTAAAAACATAATTAGGTGTATAATTTTATGATGTTACCTCATTATACCTAGGCCAGCTCTATTTTTGTAGAGAAACTTACACCTACAGTTATCTGAATAAATAAGTTTCGAGTTTGATTAAATTTATTGTAGTTAGTTAAATGTAATCTATATTCTAATTTCGGAAAATGATTCGATATTAGAAGGTACCAATGTAGACTACTTGTAGCGCATTGACATGATTTAAAAGAAGCGGTAGACATTTTATTAAATTGCTTACGTAAATAAGAGCCACAATAATTTTCATAGGAGTGAATGACAATGAGCAAATAGATCAAAAATTGCGTGAGACAAAATAATGCCCCTTTTCTTTGCCCTTGTTTGTCCATCAAGTTTTATTAAAAATAATAAAATTGTTTTCAGAAATGGAACATAATATCACTCCGATACTTCAACCCAGTAGGAGCGCATCCATCAGGGCTCATTGGTGAAGACCCCACGAAGGAGTTCACCAACCTTATGCCGTTCATGGCCCAAGTGGCCCTGGGAAAGAAACCCGTGTTAACTATCTTTGGAAATGATTATAATACGCCTGATCGTACAGGTGGGTATTTGGTCAAAACATTTTAGTTTGGTTCAAAGACCTCAAGTATCTTTTAATTTAGGTAAGTTTATTAATTTTGTAAATGCTACAGCTACGTGTAACTGAATAATATCTTTTATAGTATATTTGTATATTTTTTATAGTATCTATTATAATATTTTTGTAGATATGTATATCTGATTCTAGGATTTATTTATTTGGTAACTTAATATGAATATTTATTACAGTAGTAAATGAATAATATTCCTTTCTATTTTCAGGAATTCGAGACTACATTCACGTGATGGATCTTGCCAACGGCCACGTGGCTGCATTAAATTTATTGAGCACCAATCACATCAGGTTAAAGGTATGTTTTAAAATCCTATCATTATTATTATAATAAAAATCATATTATAATATTACAGTTTCCGCATTTAGTTCCGCATCTACTAATTAAATTCATCATCAATTCATCCTACAACAATCTAAATTTCCGTTAATTTAAAACTAAAAATAGGCAGAAGTGTTTTCAAATTATCTACTGTACTTTTAATTTTGAAATGTGGCAACACAGCTGCATCTTTATATGGTCGTGAAATAAATAAAAATCTGTAATTATCTCTATGAAAAGAACTTTTAGAAGAGAAATTTCTGTTCAATCGCAGGTATATAACCTAGGCACAGGCCGAGGCGTGTCCGTCAAAGAGTTAGTAGATGTCTTCGAGCGGGTCACACAAACGAAAGTCCCGGTGAAGTACGTGTCCCGCCGGTTGGGGGACATTACCGCTATGTGGGCGGACGCGACGCTTGCTAAGACGGAACTGGGTTGGACCAGTGCTAGGAGTATTGAGGAGATGTGTATGTTGTTTTTATTTATTTATGTAATAGTTAATAATGGAAAGATAGTAGGTTCAAGTTGTTTATTGGGGCAAAAGCCCCAAGCTCAAAAGAGCAAAGTTAATAAATGAGTAAAGGGACTTGGGATGAAGCAAAAACAACTTGGTGGTGCCTTGTTAGTGCCGTTCATACATGTGTTATGTGTATGATAATAAAATCATGAAAGCGCGAATGCTACTTTTGGAAAAATTCAGATGAAACTATAATTTATTTGCACAAAAAATTACGCGATTAATTTATTTTCTATTGTCTATTCTTAAAAAAATACAAAAAGTGGAGCAATTATTTCGGAATTAATTAACCATGTATGGATGAAGTAGGTATAAAAATTTAAATCAATTAATCCATATTACAGGTAGCGACTTCTGGCGATGGCAGACAATGAATCCCGACGGCTACCCCAAGAAGAACAAAGCCAGTGTCATAGTGATGAACGGAAAGAGTTAGTGTCACGCATTTTATAGTTATGTATTAATAAATAAGTATTTTATATTCGACCCATTTGTTTTATTTTAATCTATTTACTTACCTATATTTAGTTTTCCCCCATGTTACTTAAGTAGTTTTTAAAAGTTTTCATGGCCCTGACATTTAAAGGTCCAATATTAAAATTAGTTCATTGAAATGTTACATTTTTTTGGCTTAACCTTGCATTTTTTAGAGGACGCAATTTTATTTTTTGGATGTGTAGGGGGGTTCAATGTGAAGCTAAAACCAAGTTTGTGGGGTCGCCATCCTTGTCCCACGGCCGCCATCTTGAAAATAGTGGTTGAAATGGTTTTTACGATATATCTCTTAAACTATTTATCTGATAAAAAAAGTTTGTTGACATTATTTGTTGCAAATTAAATTTTCTACAATTTTGATCCAGTAACTTTTTGTCGTAGAACTATAAATAAAAAATTTATAAGCGAAAATGTTCAGAAATTAGAGCTATTTAAATGTTTCGATAAAATTGTTTTTTATCATTTTACGAAGAATGATATCAGACCATTTTTGTAGATTGTTTTTCGAGGAACAACTTTTACATACAACATTTTTTCATTACGTCAATAGCTAAGGTTTTACAGCGCTCTGAAGTGAGTACTATTTTTCAGTACTCTTAACTATACATATATTGGCTATTGGCTCTTTTCCCATGCAGCACTGCAAGAACAGAACATTTCAGCCCTGCTTTTCAACGTAAAAATAACGTGCTTCCAGACTCTAACCTCCTGGATGGTGGGGAAAAGAGTCAATAATTAATTATTAATAATATTGCAAAATTAATTATTAAAAATATTATAATAACAAAAAAAACAATTACTGATGACAAATAATTATTATTAGTACACACATAATATATGTATAACGTATAGCTAAGAGTACTGAAGTAGAATAATTTCGGAGCACTTTAAAACCTTAGCTATTGACTTTATGGAAAAAATGTTGTATGTAAAAGTTGTTCCTCGAAAAAAAATCTACAAAAATAGTCTGATATCATTTCTTCGTAAAATGATAAAAAAAAGTTTTATTGAAAAATATAAAGATCTCTATTATCTGAACATTTTCACTTATAACTTTTTATTTATAGTTCTACGACAAAAAGTTGCTGGACCAAAATTGTAGAAAATTTAATTTGCAACAAATAATGTCAACAAATTTTTTTATCAGATATACAGTTTAAGAGATATATCGTATAAACCATATCTTCCGCTATTTTCAAGATGGCGGCCGTGGGACAAGGGTGGCGACCCCACAAACTTGGTGATAGCTTCACACTAACCCCCTCTACACATCAAAAAAATAAAATTGCGTCCTCTAAGAAATGCAACCCCAAATGTAACTTTTCAATGGACTAAATGGTTTACCCTATAAGATGATTTTTGACAATCATCAATCATAATATGTTTTTAAATTTTTAAAGAATAGAAAAAATTCGATCAACAGACGGGATTCGAACGCGCATCCTTTCACGCATTTTTTCTATTCTTTAACGCCGTTAGTACACCGACGCATTCGCGAGCGGCAGCGAAACAACGAAAAATCTGTCAGTAGTATGGCAGGTTTTCGCATATCATATGTCTCACTATAGCACATAGATAGATGAAATAGTCGCGTCCTTGTCAGTATTGTTTCGCAAGGACCTGCGAAATGGCCATTACACAGACGCATTACGAAAAAGTTGCGAAAACATTGCTGTTTACTAACGTTGCGCAGATATTTCGCTACGCAGTAGTTTCGCAGAGATTCGCTGCCGCACGCGAATGCGTCGGTGTACAAACGGCGTAAAAATGTATATTTATAAAGCATTTGAATGCTATGAAACCAAAAATATCAAATTCGATCATAAATCATGATGATTTTTACAGATTTTAAAATGTGTGAAAAACTACTACACTAAAATATTATGAGAATTCACTTTTAATCATTTTCGCACAATCTCTCAAGAAAAATTGTGAAGGAACATTATATTTTAAGAGGTAGTAAATAAATGAAACACCATTTAAAAATTACAAAATATTTATTTTGAATCAGGTTACATCATACAATGATAAATGTTGCCATTTCAGAGGTTCATATCCAACACTGGTAGTATTTGGTAGTAAGTATCTTGCAAATAATTCCAAAACTTTTGGCTCTGTAGTTGGTATGTGTGGAGAAAGGAGATCTGTAAAATATAAAATATTAGTAAGAAAACAATAATTTATTAAGATCATATTTTGATGTTAACATTTTTAAATATCTTTCTAAATTATACTAATTATATAGAATACAAGATTTAAAAAAAAAAAAAAGGAAAAGGGTGCTTCACGCATCTCAATTCGATTTCGAGTAGGTATGTGTGTTTATATTTACATATCAATATAAAATATTAAACTTTTATAGATTTAAAAGTTATTGAGAATGTATGATTGTTATTAGGTAGAATAAAAGTTTATACTTAAAGAGTATGTACTTTTAACTATAGTTTTCACACT
Source organism: Colias croceus (assembly GCF_905220415.1). Classification (NCBI taxonomy): domain Eukaryota; kingdom Metazoa; phylum Arthropoda; class Insecta; order Lepidoptera; family Pieridae; genus Colias; species Colias croceus. The sequence goes on from NC_059553.1 coordinate 8,446,869, forward strand.
GAAAAAGTTACTCACCTAACAAAGGAGGCTTATGAGAATGCAAAGCACTTGGAACGCTCGATATCAACAAATCCTCAGGCACATTAACATTACCAACTTTGCCAATAATAATTCTCTCATATGGCTGTTTCTTAGACCCACTGCCAAACGCACAAATTGGTTCTAAATCTATAGACACCTTCATCCAATACCATGTAGTTATATATTCGACTCCCCATTTTGGGAAAATAGTGTCTCTTATGGCCTTAATGTTGCTTGGTGCGTTGGTACACCATACTGCGATTAGGGAAGTTTCTGATAATAGTTGTGAGATTGGTATGGACGCTATGTCTTCATTGTACATCATGGAATATCTGTAAATTTTTGTCTCATTAATAAGAAGTTTGTGAAATAAATTGAAGTGAGAATAGGACAGGCAATCTATTTGAATGTCTTTAGCTACAAAAATATTACAGTAATATTGATTCCTGTGAATGATTCTCTTTCAAGACGCTTATAGGTACTTTTTAATAATTAATTAGAAAGACTTAAATTCATCTATATATTACGTAATAACAATTTATATAGTTAGAACAAAAAAAACATTTTGATTCCATCAAATAGGTGATTTTCAAACTCACTATTATTATTAACTAGCTTTCCGCCTACGGCCTCGCCCGCGTTTTCAAAGAAAAACCATACTATTATATAATATTATAAATGCGAAAGTAACTCTGTCTGTCTGTCTGTTACTCAATCACGTCTAAACTACTGAGCTAATTTTCATGAAATTTGGTACGGAGATATTTTGATACCCGAGAAAGGACATAGACTACTTTTTATCCCGGTAAAATGACGCAATCTCGGAAAACCCATGGGATCGGGAACTATGCGGGTTTTTCTTTGAAAACGCAGGCGAAGCCGCGGGTGGGAAGCTATTAATTATTATAATTTGTTTAGAAATTAACATTAACATTACTAACTAGCTTACCGCCCGCGACTTTGCCTGCTTTGCTTATAACCTAATAAATTATATACTAAAACCTTCCTCTTGAATTACTCTATCTATTAAAAAAAACCGCATCAAAATCCGTAGCGTAGTTTAAAGATAGCATACAAAGGGACATAGGGAAAAAGGGACAGAGAAAGCGACTTTGTTTTATACTATGTGGTGATGATAACAAAAAAAATTAATAATAAAACTATGGCGCAATATGGGTGCAAACGTAGAAAACAATTACCCCATTTTATCATTTGCTGTCTTCAATCTCCTTATATACTTGTTCCACCAGGGTGGGTCTGCGATTACAATATCATATTTGTTACCACTCAACTTCTTACACTGTTCCTTTACACAACCACAGAGAAATCTGAAAGTTGACAAGTAAATATTTATCTCAAATTGTTAGTCAAGAAAGATATTTAATTAGAAAAGTAAAGAAAAAAGACAATAATATGTCAAGTAAAGAAGGAAGACATGTCTACTATACAAGCTACTAGCTTACCGCCCGCGACTTCGCTTGCTTTGTCTTAAACCTAATAAATTATATACTAAAACCTTCCTCTTGAATCACTCTATCTATTAAAAAAACCGCATCAAAATCCGTTGCGTAGTTTTAAAGATTTAAGTGTACAAAGGGACATAGGGACAGAGAAAGCGACTTTGTTTTATACTATGTAGTGAAGGAGAAATTAATGTGTTAAGTGCTTAAAATTGAATCTTAATTATTAAGGATATATTTAAAGTGCCCTTCATTTTTAGTAAATATAATAGGTATGAATTATGAAAGCTTCATACCTACATTTCTCTGGTATAAGATAGTCATTATCTTTAATTTTACGTATCAATGGTTTGTCTGAATTATTTCCACCCGACATCCCCTGATAATCAATAGCTGTTGATTGAAATAATTGCTGTGAAAGATCTCTTACAGCTGCGGTTTCCAATAAATCATATTTACTTTTTAACTTCATCTTTATGTCTGCTGGTAATATGTTGACTAGGTTACTGTACATTGTTCTTATTTTTATGGCCTAAAATTATAAAAAATTGTGTTTGATATTACATTACTATTAAAACAATTATGAAAACACATGTATGTTCAGCCCCCCTAGCCAAGTGGCTTTCTGTTATCGTAGCGTTCAATAGAATAGACTACGAATGTATGAGATTGACGTAAGCTGTAGTTAATGTATGAGATTGACGTAAGCTGTAGTTTTAACTACAGCTTACGTCAATCTCATACATTCGTAGTCTATTCTATTGAACGCTAGGTACGCTAACAGAAAGCCACTTGGCTAGGCTGTCAGTTCTTCAATTTAATTTTAAAGACAAAGTTTATAAAAGGGTTAATCAGAACTATTAAAAATAAAGAATATTTCAATATTTTTTTCTTAATTACCTCTTCAATAAGAGCATCATTGTGTTTTCTTTTTCTTGAATCTGATTCTTTTTTGTCACATTTTATAGAAAAAAGCTTCGGAGATATGCTAAATGATGTATCACCGCTATTATTTAAATTTTCACTATCCACATTTTTATATATGTTTGAAATGAAATCTCTATGATCAATAAACCGTAAGTTATCCTTATGAAATAAAATACTCATAATAATAGATACAATGCCTAATTTATCTACTGTTGATTAATTTATCATGATTTATTTTAAACTACAATAATTACTTTCTGTTATCCTTTGTTTATTGTTATGACATAAGTGACAACCGAGTGATAAACGCCATGAAGTTGACACTGACATTTAAATTGGACATGATGGGAGGAATTTTGAAAATTCTGCGATAAAATAATAATAATGTTATATTCACTATTTTTCTGTTTCTAGTTTTTGAGTTTCAACTATAAAATTTACTTACAAATGCTTACCCATTTACAAATACTTTCCTTAGCCTCAGAATTTTTGAAATCAACTTTTTCAATGTCAACATGATGAGAACTCCCTAGCTTGTGTTCAGGTGACAGAAAAACCTTTGTTTTTGAATAATATCCTTGTATGTCCTTTAGCTCTTTGCTCATAAAAAGTTGTAGATTTTAAGTTATGAACTTATTATAATGCAGATAGTTATTTTTTAAAAAAATATTAAAAAGTTTAATTGAGATTGTTTACCTGCAAGTAATTGTTTGTTTTGCGTCCATTTTCTATCAGAGATAAAAGTAATTCTGTACCAATTGGAGAAGACAGCCAATTGCGAGTCTGTTCGATGCAACTAAAGTGAATAAATTTTTAAAAGTTAAATGACTAACTGTATTCGGTATGTGAATGGTAATTTATATATGTTACCTGTTGCAGCATTTTCCAGTGTAAATGGATAATAATTTTTCAAGTGGTGTTTGTATAAATTAAACACAACTATGACGAATTTGATGTTACCTAAATGTTTCAGTCACAGTTTCAGTTGGTTTCAGTTTTTGATATGACTTCAACAGTCAAGTCAACTGTCAACATGACAATAAACGTCATTTTCATTCGTTTATCACATTTATAATATTTTTTTACTAAAATGTTACCGGGGATGGAAGCAATTTAGCTTGCTTAGGTACTTAAAGTTTTATAGTGATTTTTATGAATATCTAGAATTTGACTTTGAATGATGATCTTGTTATCAGTTTGCATAAGTTTTCTTCTGTCTTGTTGTTGAGAATCATGTGTCTCTCATCCCTAAAAAAAATGTAGCAGTGTAGTGAATAAAGACACTTTAAAAGTAGGTAAGGCTCAGGTTATTGGGCCTATATTGTCCATGGCTATGGCTTTCCAGTATTAGTTAAAATCATGATTTGAGGAGTATCAATAAAACAAAGCTTTTATTTTAAATTAATCATATATTGAAATTATTATCACCTTTTTCAAATCAACATTGAACGGTGTAGTGTCTACGTTTCACGTAAACACAATATTAATGTGTAAACATCGTGTGTACAAAATTAAAAAAGAACAGAACTTATATAAAAATGGCAATACCGGTCTGTGTTTATGATAAGAGTGGACTCGCCTGAAGGCACTTAAGGTTTTGTTTGCTTTTTTTTCTTTACTGGCAAGTCACAAGCTTTACTGACGACATAAAAAAGTATTATTACCGTCACATAAATACAGGTTGTACATTAAAAATAATTTGTATGACTTTCTAACACGTTGTAAAAAAATTAAAACACAGACCGGCGAAGGCTACAAATTATTGCTTTTTTGTTTATTATCGAAAAGAATTTTACAGCTAGCAATCGTACGCTGATTAAGAAATTCAGATAATATACCTAATATTCTTGCAAATCCTTTAAAATCAGTCTGATCTAGTTATCAATATAAGTTTTATGGAACTCTACAATCTCAACATTTCCAAATACCACTTTGCTATTATTGACATTTAACTATACCTCTGGCAGTAATAAAATAAAGTTTTATAAACAAATAACAATCTTGCATGTTTATTTACCTATAATGTTTAAATAATTTTGACACAGAACAGGGTTGGCGAAAAACAAATAACATAAATTGGTATTGGCAAGTTAGGAAAATAAAATCTATTATTTTGCACAACCCTTACACACCACAAAAAGTACAAAAGTCCCTCATTCTTATATACTATTCATAATCATTTTACTAATGTCTGCACGCTATCCGAACGTCACGCCTAGCTTTAAACATTAATGTTTCTATTTATATAAATGCACTTCTTGTTACAAATGTATAACTATAACTCTTAACACGGATATCGAATAAAAAAAAACCTTGAAAAACAAAAAACGATACTGAAATTGATTTTGGAACAAAATAACGAAAACAAAAATTGAACAAAAGAAAAAAAACATCCATTCAAAATGAAGTTAAAGCAGCAAATACAATTTCAACATTGAATGTGGCAACACATACGAATACTCAAAAATACTGAAAGAATAGTGGCATCGCTTATCTCAATATTTTGGAAGTAACTTATATATATCTCTTTGGTGCTGTGTCATTTTCCCACTGTGTTATTGGACGCTATATTTCGGCGCGTATGTTACAAGCCCCGTTACAACAAAACAGTTTAAATTTCCGAACGTTTCGCGCCATTTCTAACCTAGCGCTCGTGCTAATTCCTTATTTAAAATATATCTAACATTTCCAACGAGCTATTCCTAACCTTAATTATATTTACAAACTCTTAATCTATTTACAAAATGGAATCATTGAGATCATACAACGTTATCTACTTAAGTGATATCTACGAGGTATATAATCTAAACGTTAAATAAAATAATACTTCGAAATAGACTGGTTTGGTACAAATGAGTGCGTCTCGCGAACTAGCATGAGGTAATGATGTAGGCAGAATCATTGACGGCACTTGTATGCAGATTCGAGATTGTTACAATGGCAACACTATATGCCATATGTCATTGTGCTAAATTGTACTAACATTGAAAGCTTTATATACAATTATTGCCGTTTTTTTTCAATTTTTTTTTTAATACGTACTCAATTCTTGTACCGCCAAAGTCCATACCGTTTTACGAAATTACGAACGCCTCAAGCGTCTCTGTATATACACGCTATTGCACATATACCACAATGCTTATAAAAATAACGATGCTATGGCCTAATTTCAACCGAATCTTTCTTTAACGAGGAACATTAGTTTTTTCTTGCCTTTGTATTTGAGTTTGATTTCTTGTAAGAGTGCCGCGAACTGGTGTGGACCATCGTGGGCCAGCGCGAATGTGTCGCGGGCTTTACCTGTAAGGAACATTTGTAAACTTATTATCTTGTATTCAAACTTCAGAGCAACAGTAGTCTGCAGAAAACAAGTCTGAATTTTTACATTATATTTTGGGCTAACTATACATATTTATTTTGCATTACAAATTACTTAACATAACTAAGAGTTGTCAGTTAAAAAAAAGTTTCAACTTCTAGAAGAGATTTTATTTCGAGAGAAAGAATAGATTACTATTATTATATCCTTATTATAATATTTCCTTTCATTATTTTCATAAGAAATTAAATGTAAAAAATAATATACTCGAAGAAATGACTTCCCATAAAAACTTAGTACACTTTCAAGTGTACTAATTTTTCAAATCCAACACATTTAATATTTGTTTTTATAAAAATTGTTTAAATTTAGAACATTAATAATTTACTATTACAAGTTATTTACATCAAAAATTTACAAATATACATATAACAAAAACTACCCTTTAAACTATTCTGATATTCGCATCAACAACAATGCTAGACGGTGGTTCAATGCCCAATGTAAAGCTGCATTGGCTAAAAAGCAAGCAGCTTTCCAAGCCTGGGTCGATGCACGAATCCGTAAAGCTCACGATATTCGGGAAAAAAAGAAAGCCTTTAACAAAGCCTCGAAAACCTGCAAAAAAATGCAAAAGAAGGCTCGTTTTGCTCATGTGCGGCATATTGGAAGTAAGCTTGTTTCTTACCCCGCAGGTAGTAAAGCCTTCTGGTCCTTGGCCAAAGCTGTCGAGACTAACTTCTGTCGTCCCACTCTACCTCCGTTGATGAGACCCGATGGTTCTTTGGCTCATAATGCAAGGGATAAGGCAGATGTTTTTGCCTCATTATTTGCCAACAACTCTCGTCTAAATCCACCTAGTATTGTTCCACCCACACTTCAACATTGTGGCGTTCATATGCCTGACATCCGCATCGCGAACAAGGAAGTTTTAAGAACATTGCGTCATCTCGATGAGAATAAAGCCAGTGGACCTGACGGAATACCCGCTATCGTTTTAAAAACTTGTGCTCCCGAATTATCTCCTGTTCTTACTCGTCTGTTTCGCCTCTCGTTGTCGACTGGAGTTGTACCTAAAAACTGGAAGCTTGCCAATGTGCAGCCTGTTCCAAAGAAAGGCAGTCGGTCAGACCCCACCAACTACCGACCGATTTCAATAACCTCCATACTCTGCAAGACTATGGAGCGTATATTGAATAATCGGCTCCTCACGCACCTCGAAACCAACGATCTGCTGAATGATCATCAGTATGGTTTCCGCCATAATAGATCTACTGGCGATCTTTTAGTGCACGTGACGCATCTTTTAGGAGAAGCTGTTGAGAAATACGGGGAGGCACTTGCGGTCTCCTTGGACATTTCTAAAGCGTTCGATAGAGTCTGGCACGATAGCCTTCTAGGCAAGCTCCCCTCTTACGGCATCCCAAGCAACCTTACTACATGGATTGCTGACTTTCTGCGGGACCGGTCGATTCGTGTTGTTGTAGATGGTTGCTCGTCAGAGCCAATGTCCATCAATGCCGGCGTTCCGCAGGGGTCCGTTCTCTCGGCAACACTGTTTCTTCTTCACATAAATGACATGATTGCTCCGAATATATTCAGTTATGCAGATGACAGCACTATTGTCGAGAGTTATAAATCCAGCGCCCGCACATCAAAGGCCGAAACTGAATTACTACGGGTGGGAATGTTGGAGCGTTTGAACCGAACTCTTCGGGCTGTCTCCGATTGGGGCGATGCCAATCTAGTCGGTTTTAATGCTTCAAAAACCCAGGCGTGCTTATTTTCTACCAAACGGAGCACCTTCTCAAATACTCCGACTTTCCGCGGTGTATCTCTACCAATAACCGACTGCCTGGAGTTGCTTGGTGTTACATTAACGTCCTCACTCAACTTCGGGCAGTTTATCGAATCCAAAGCCCATATAGCTGCTAAAAAGCTCGGAATCCTTAACAAGGTTAGACAATATTTCACACCAAGGCAGCTTCTTAATCTCTACCAAGCTCAAGTCCGATCCTGTGTTGAATATTGTAGTCACTTGTGGGCAGGCGCAGCTAGATGCCACCTTGGAGCTTTGGATTCGATCGAAAGACGTGCCAAACGTATAATAAACAACCCTTCATTAGTCGAGTCTCGTCTCTTGAGCCTTGAGCATCGTCGTGAGGTGGCATGTCTTTCGGTGTTTTATAGGTTACACTTCGGTGAGTGTGCGTACGGGTTGCACAACCTTATCCCTTCATCTCCATTCCTCAACCGCACTTCGAGACGTGGCGAGGGATTCCATCCTTTTGTTGTAGATATCCCTCCTATTAGAACACGTCGCTTCGAGTCATCTTTCTTAATGAAAACGGCTAAGGAATGGAACTCTCTCCCTAGCTCCATATTTCCCGCACAATACAATCTGGACCTTTTCAAAGCGAGGGTGAACAGGCTTCTTCTAGGCAGACGTGCATCCAAGTAGACCACATCGCCGCTTCCCATCAGGTGGGATCGTGGTCAAACGTCTGCCTATTCATTATAAAAAAAAAAAAAAAAAAAAAAAAAAACTCACCAAGAAAATCAACAAAGACCGCATAGTGCCGTGGCGAGATATGCGCCAGTCGTGCGTGTGTCGTGGACGCGTACGCACGCAGCGCGGCCTCCAGCAGCGGGCGGAGCGGGGTGGGGGGGCGCGGGGGTGGCGGACGGGAACGGGAACACCCCGCGGCCGCTACACAGCAGCGACGGAGGACGTCCGACTGTATAGATAAATGAAATAAAATAAAATAAATACTGTTTTGAAGGTAGTTTAAAAATAAACGTAATAAGCTGGGTTTAAAAATAAACGTAATAAGTGTTCGGATTGAATTTGTAATAAGTTTTGTAATAAGTGGAAAATAGCACTATTGAATGAGTAGTAAAATAAATACACATTGAAAATATAATATTTGTAAAATATTTGTACATAAAGCAGGATTCGAAGCGTAAGGTTAATATGGATGTGACCTGGTAATGACAGCAAGGAAAACGATGATCCTGCCTCATTTACTTTAATTTATTAGGAAAAAAGATTATAGGTGCCTAGCATTTATTTAAAAGACCATGAATTAATAAAGTGCGAAATATAATATTTTCCCAAGCAAAAATCATAAAACGACTAGCACCTCTCTCTTTCGAATAATAATTTATTTATGTTTATCAGCCATTTGGTTTTCATAACACAAGCGATAGCTTAGGATCGTGCCGTGTGTGGAAATTGTCCTGAAATATATATTTATCTTTCATCACTTTCCAATTACAAGCAATACTCACAAGCACAGGCGCGCACTGCACGTTCTTCACTAACAGCGGCAACATCGCCTGCAGCTCCGCGCGGCCCAGCGAGTGCGCTAGCGCTACCGCCCAGTGGATGTCTGCTATTGCTGGGTGACTGTCCTGTAAGGTTAGGTTGGTTAAAATGTGATAAAAATGTTTTGATTGTTATAGGGTTAAGGATCTGTGTTACTGTTGGCATGATTGTTATAGGTAAAGTGTAAATTAAATTAAAATTATTTTAAGAAACACGTCTTTTGCAAATGAAGGTTCTGATGAATGTGCTATTTTTATTACACCTACATTGAGTATTTCAACGAACCGAGTGATTTTTTTTGAATTTTGCATGGATTTGCTTAAATTTATAATTATAATAAACTGTATAAGCGTTACTGTATAAGGCTGGTTGCAGAGCTTGATCGACCATCAGTGCGTACGTCAGTCGCGCTTGTCATATGTATGGAAATTCATAAAACCGTTCATAGCTAGACCGACCATACGCACGCGTATTGTCATGCGCATTAGGGTCATAGTCATACAATTGTTGATGCGTATCGTCAGGACCGACGGTACGCACTGACGGTCGTTTTTAAACGGTGGTGCAGAGTGGCAAGGCGGAGTGCAGCTTAGCGGAGCAGGCGGGAGGCGACACGCCTGCAACCGCTCTAGTCCGATCTGCTAACTGCTGCAACTCAGCAACAGCTGGGGGACCCACCTGGTTGTAGTGCAGGTGCAGGTTGCGCATGGCCAGCGTGGCCAAGCGCATGGCGCGCGCGGGCTGGCCGCGCTGCTCCATGTAGCGGGCCACAGCAAACAGCTGGCTGGGGGACCCACCTGGTTGTAGTGCAGGTGCAGGTTGCGCATGGCCAGCGTGGCCAAGCGCATGGCGCGCGCGGGCTGGCCGCGCTGCTCCATGTAGCGGGCCACAGCAAACAGCTGGCTGGGGGACCCACCTGGTTGTAGTGCAGGTGCAGGTTGCGCATGGCCAGCGTGGCCAAGCGCATGGCGCGCGCGGGCTGGCCGCGCTGCTCCATGTAGCGGGCCACAGCAAACAGCTGGCTGGGGGACCCACCTGGTTGTAGTGCAGGTGCAGGTTGCGCATGGCCAGCGTGGCCAAGCGCATGGCGCGCGCGGGCTGGCCGCGCTGCTCCATGTAGCGGGCCACAGCAAACAGCTGGCTGGGGGACCCACCTGGTTGTAGTGCAGGTGCAGGTTGCGCATGGCCAGCGTGGCCAAGCGCATGGCGCGCGCGGGCTGGCCGCGCTGCTCCATGTAGCGGGCCACAGCAAACAGCTGGCTGGGGGACCCACCTGGTTGTAGTGCAGGTGCAGGTTGCGCATGGCCAGCGTGGCCAAGCGCATGGCGCGCGCGGGCTGGCCGCGCTGCTCCATGTAGCGGGCCACAGCAAACAGCTGGCTGGAGGCGAGTGCCCCACGTGCAGCAGCCCCGCCCACAGCCGCACACGCTGCTTCGAACGCGCCCGCTGAGCCCTCGCACACGGATAGTGCACTGAGCGCACAGCCTGGCGGGTCCTGTGAAGACAAAAATGGTTGAAAATGATAAAAAATCATAAACATGACACAGTAAAGAATATAATAATAAACAACGGATGTTACTAGTGTAAAGAATGATAGCTATACAAAACGATTTTAGTAAAGCGTTTGATTTATTATACCATAAAATTTTGTTAAGAAAGACGTTTAAAATGGGTATTATATCGATGATGCGCGTCGTATTTACAAAATTGTAATCAACTTCTTAAAATTTTTTAAAATATTTCTGTTAAAATTTACGATTACTGTGGGAGTCCCACAAGGATCTCATCTGGGGCCACTGTTATTAATTTTTTTCGTAAATGATTTAAGAATCGTCACATTGATGAATACTTAAATTAATCTTGACATGAACACATAAATGACATACCTTAGCTGCACACTGCAAAGCAAGCGTTCTCGCACACGCACTAAGTTTCTCTTGTTGCTCGAAGCTAAGCCCGAGTCGTAAAGCTGTTGCGTGCGACATTGCTGCTGCCGCTACAGGACCGGTCGCTTCTGTTGGCGTGAATAGCTCATACCTGGAAGAAATAGAATCGGAGTTAAAATGTGTGTGAGTATTTATAGTTATAAGACGTAAAATTTGTATGAGTGGAAATGTGAGAAGATTTGTAAAAAAGAGTATGAGTCTATATTTTATGTTTCATTGAGCAGTTTTTATGTTGATTTTTGTGAAACAGTGTTCACTTAGATAGTAATAATTATTGAGACAGTTTTTATAAAAAACGAAAAAAAAAAAACGAAATTTCGTGATATTGGATTTAGACACTATGAAATTAAAAAAAAACATAATAAAAAAAATGTTGTGTGGTTTTGTGAAACCACGGTAAAAGTGAAACTTTTTTCACACTATAGACATTTAACTAAAAATTATCGTATTTGTACGATAATTATCGTACGTATCGTGCGTCACGCGACATGCGCTACACAGACCAAAAAGTTTGAGACGATGTAATAAAAGTTTCACTTTAATAATATAGTACAATAAAAATTAAATACACAAAATTCAGTTATGTCAGCTTACCAATTCTGCATGATGGATAACAGCGCGTCCAACCCAAGTTCTGTAGCGCACGTGACAAGCCACCGGACCATTTCCCGCCTTCTCCAGTTCACGGCTGATAATGTCATCCGTAACACCTGTAAAGGAACAATTTTTAGTATTGAAAAGATACAATTATGAACAAGGATTTGTTTGCTTAGGCTGATATTATTCTCAGACCATCGGTGTTGACAAACGAAATGTATAAACTTCCATGAAACTATTTCATATAACGCATAGCGCGTTTGCGTCACGTATTCGTCTGACAACCGCGCGTGCGCTTCTATCTTGAAGCGTTTTAGCTGTCGTGTCGAACGTGTACAATTGTCAAATGAGTAACTACCTCACTCTGAATCGCGCAAGCCAAATGTTTTCGCTACAGAGCATATATGTATACAACTTTCCAACATCATTTATTGTTGCCTTAACGGCCAGCCAGTCGATTAGACTGGAAATTCACCTCCTCCACAAATGTACTCTTCAGTGATCTCAATATACTGTTCAAGTTGTAATACATAATGTTCATCACCTGCAGGCCCAGCTCAAACGCCGCAGCTAGCAGGTCCCGATGGTGGTGCGGGGCGTCAGGCGGCGCCGCGTGGCGCAGCGCGTCTTGTGCGAGCCGGAACAGCTGCGCCGCCGAGCGCACGTGCCGCTGCGCTGCGGCCAGCGCTGCGCGGAGCCGGCTGGGCGTGCCGCGGGCTGCACCTGGTGGAAACATTAATAAATAAACAATTTTAAGTAGGTTACATGAGATCTTAACAATCGGCGAGGATTGTTAAGAATTGATTAATGAACTGTTTTAGGTTAGGGGCCATCCATTAATCACGTGATGTTTTTTTTGGTATTTTTTGCCCCCCCCTCCCCCTTGGTGATACGTGGTGAGGTTTAAGACTACCCCTCCCCCCTCCCCCCTATATCACGTGTATTTTTTCGTACCTGCAAAAAATCAATTTTTTATTTATAAAAAAATACTGGTACATAAGTATCATCTGATTTTATTATAGTAAATTAAAGACTACTATAATAAACGTTCAGAGGTAGACAGAAAGATTGCAGTTTGTTTTTGAATGACATAAAAATGATGAAAGATATGCGAAAAAGTTGTACCTACGCGTTTGACTAAAAATAAATACATAGGCACGTAACGCCACTTTTCGGTTGAGTATCCCGCGCTTGTCGAAAAATAAATACACGTGATATATTACTTTACCCCCCCTCCCCCTTGTGATATTTCGTGATGTTTTGATGGACCCCTCCCCCCCCTTTCGAGCCTCACGTGATTAATGGACAGCCCCTTAGGTTAGGTTACGTGATAATGACAGTTTACAAGCTGTTTAAGATGATATTTTGGATATTGTTCCCGCTTCTGATCTGTAAGATGGGTTTTAATACATTTATCAGTTCGGTGTACCTCGAATGGCGCGCAAACACATAGAAAATGAACATGCTTGTATGTTAATGTTTCCAAAGTTAATTATTTTGATCCGGACAATAAACTCAAACATTTATTTATTCAATTAGACTTCTTATAAAAGTACTTTTAAATCGTCATAACATTTTTTACATTTACCAACACTCATACAATCCACAAATCCAATGACGATGCGGTTGGCGCAATGGTAAAGTAACTGCCTACTGAACCGACGGTCCCGGGTTCGATCCCCGGTCAGGGCAAATATTTGTGTGATGAACTCAATTATTTGTTCTTGGGTCTGGGTGTTATTATCTATATATGTATTTATTAATATTATATTTATCGTCGCCTAGTACCCACAACACAAGCCTTAATTGAGCTTACTGTGGGACTAGGTCGATTTGTGTAATAATGTCCTATAATATTTATGTATTTATGTAATTAACAACCGTCTAACTCATTTCAAAATTAAAAACTTAGATAAAAGAAGAAACGCATTGGACTTAATGTATTTATTTAAAATTTTAAATGGTCATATTAACTGTTCGGCGTTGCTATCTAAATTCAAAATTAAAGTTCCTTTTAAATATCCCCGAAATCCCATTAACCTTCTATCTCCCCCCTTACGTAGGACTGTCCTTGGTTCCAATTCTCCAATTCCTAGACTTTGTAGAATTTACAATGAATTTGCTCAAGATCTAGATATGTTCTCCCTTATGTTAAATAAATTTAAGTACCTTGTGCATCACTTAGTTTAAGATCTTTATATGTATTTTTTGTTCTTTGTTTTGTTTCCTGTGTAAAACCTTTTAAAATTTAAATGTATGCATGCGGTGTTTACCTACCTTAAATTGTACACTTAGTTTTAAGATTAATTTTATATATACTTGTTTATTTTGTGTAACAATTACTGGTAAACCTAATAAATAAATAAATAAATAAATAAATACACAAGATTCTAATGAACAAGGCGTTCTCTCACAAAATGAGTACTAATAGAGTTGAACTCACCAAGCAGCGCGCTCGCGAGCGCGGCCTGCTGCTGCTCGGCGTGCTGCAGCGTGTGCCAGGCGCCCGCCCCGCCCGCGCCCGCACCGCCCCCGTCCAGCGCGTACGCTTCTTCCACCATCGGCAGTCTAGAAATAAAGATAAGGTTGAGTTTTGTATCCAAGAAATAGTGGGATCTTCTAAATTTAGAATGAATATGAAATCCTTTTAACTCAAAAGGACTACTTGAATTTTACATAAATAACACGTCTTACAAAGGTATGATTAGATGAAATATCAGAAAGACCAGAAATGAAGAAGTTAAGGTTAAATTATGGTTTAGGAAAAAACTGAGTCAAAATTCATTTTTTGCAATAGGAAAGCAAATGAGCAGTGTGTCTGCTCGTTTGCTTTCCTATTGCAATAGAAAGATACGAATGTATTCCCTCAAAGCAGTTAATCTAATTTGGTATATTTTATTTATTTAGTAAAACTAATTGTTAAAGTTAAATCGCCTCACCTCATAGCTCTCAACCCGACCCGATACGCAAGATCCGGGTCACTTGGCAGTAGCGCCAGAAACAGGAACCTTGCGAATGTATGCGCAGGCGCAGACCTCGGGTGCACTTTGGTACCGAGACAGGAGGAAGGGCCCCCCGCAAGGAGAGCCCTAGCCACCCGCCCGCACACCCCCGCGGCGGCTTCGCCCTCTACACGTTGGAGCTGGCTGATTAGCCGCTCTTCCTGGAATGACATTTTTCGGGTTATTAAAGGTAAAAACAACTTAGCAAGAAGGACAAAAATAAGAAATAATTGAATTAATATATTTTAGAGAGAAGACTGAAGATTATTTCCGGAAGATTTATTTGAATTTACAAAAAAAATTGGTTGTTTGTAAAATAGGTTTACGATCGAGATGTTCACGTGATAACATAATGCAGTGGCAGCGCTCGAGATGAGACGGGAGATCAGTCCGTCTCTCTCTCGTTATATCTGCGATCGCGCTCGTAAGCTTTTGGTGTGACACAAGTTTCTGAACATGTCACCTGACTAAAACGATTTTAAAAACGTTATCACGTCAAAAATATCTAATTAGAAAGTCTTTAAAAAAAGGTTGTGAAAAATATACAAAAAAAAGTAAAATATAAACAAGAAATCTACATTCAATGAGCTTCTACACATGTTTCATAGCTAACTGTAGGAACTGGTACTTTTTGTTAGGCATTTCTACAAATTGATTACCTGACTCATTGAAAACATTTTGCAATTAATGTTTCTTTGAACTACAAATTAGGTCTACTATGTTATTTTAATCTTTTAGTATGTTTCCATTATAAAAACAAAAACCGCATCAAAATCCGTTGCGTAGTTTTAAAGATTTAAGCATACAAAGGGACATAGGGAAATAGGGACAGAGAAAGCGACTTTGTTTTATACAATGTAGTGATACGAACCTGCTTGCAATACCTCTCCTGCGCATACAAGCCGCTCGGTAACATCCTCTGCATGCCCAAGCCGAGTAAGGCAGCTTCCAATGCTAATGCTAAGTAAGTTTCTTCTGGGTTTTTACTGCCAGCTACAGGTACATGTTGGTATCTAGAGAATAATTAATTAATTAATGGAGACATAAAGAAGAAAATGATAAATTAATTGATCGGATATTCCCTAATTTCTCCATCAATTAATTTATATTTGGGTATCAATTAGGAAGGTATCAAAAAGTGCCAAATGTGGTTATTTTAAGAAACCACAATATAAAGGCCCATAAAAGTGATATTTGAAAGAACAATTATAATCACATAACAATTAATTTCTACACTTAAAATGCAATCACATTAATGTTTAATTTTCAACAGACTTCAAAAAAGGGGGAGGTTCAAAGTTCGACTGTATTTTTTGCGTTTGCGTTTGTTACCTCAGATCTTTCGAAGGCTAGATTATTATTTATCAATAACTATACAATTATTAGTATCATTTATCTCATAGTTACATTGAAAATGTCCTATTCTCTCACCTAGGCGGTAGACCAGTATTAGGCTCCTCGTCTATATAAGTGTGCAATCGTGGTGACGCTCTCTGATCGTCTGGCGCGAGGCACGCATCTGCCAGGCATTCGTACACACACCAGATTGCTTCTAGCGTCCAGCCTGTCCAGCATCTGCTGTCTGAAAGCATGAATATTAAGTTATTATGGGGAATTTAACATTTTAATTTAATTTTAAACCAGTTTGAAATATGAATATTAAGTAATATGGGGTTTAGTTTGAAATGACAGTGTAAATGGACAGTCGTTAAAATTTTATTTATGGCTTGTAATATGAGCAAATTTTATCTTTTTATAGGTTTACATTTTGGTTGTTCTGATAAAAAAGCTAATTTCCCGCAAACATTTATAATTAAAGTTAGTTAAAAATCTGCAAATACTGTGTGTGACAATTTGTTTAAATTGATCATCATCAGTTAATAAAACACGTTATCTGCAAAAGTAAGCAAAGTGAATTAAAAAAAAATCTTTTTGAAGTGAAAGCGACTCGAGTTCGAGTTCGAGTGGGTTGAGTTGCTCGAGTAGGTTGAGTTGTTCGAGTGGGTTAAGTTGCTCGAGTGGGTTAAATTGCTCGAGTGTGTTGAGTTGAACCGAACACTAACCTTTTCCAATACACCGGTGCGTGTGGCTCAGCGCACACGTGCTCGCGCTCTGCAGACACGAGCCCGCGTCCATGTGCGCGCACACCAGCGACAGCTTCACCCGGTCGCACTGCCCGCCGCACGACTCACTCGCGCACGAGTTCGAGTGGGTTGAGTTGCTCGAGTGGGTTGAGTGGGTCGAGTTGGTTGAGTTGGTGGAGCTAGATGCTTCACCGCCACCCGCTTCTTGCCACTTTTGTTGCGCTACTTCCTGCAAAGTTGAGTAGTATTAGATTAGAACGCAATCCGTATTGAATTATAATTTTAAGTCTAGTCTACTTGACACTAATTGCAGTATTGAATCTTGAAATAAATTGTTAATTTTTGAAAAAATTGAATGCAGGATAATAAGTATGGATCATTTTCGGGCATTTAGAATGTTAATACTACAATCAAGTTTCTTAAACATTCTATTTCCATAATTTCGCGATATTTGAACTATTCTTTTAGAAACTGTTTTTGACTAATGCACTTTTACTTTTATCCAACTATAGAAATTCTTTAATAACTCAGGCCTCGGAACCACAGACACAATAGAAAATCTATTGAGTCTGGGACCGATCGGGCCGTTTGGGGCTCAATGGGTTACAAACATCATCCATATATTTTCGCCATTTAATTACTAAATCTAACCTGTCGATGCCGCATAGCCCTCGCAGCCGCGACCGCAAGCCGCAGCGCGGCGGGCGCGCGGCCGTGCGCTCGCAACGCTTCTATCCGCGCCCCTACTACTGGCAAATGTTCTGGAAATAAGATTAATACGATTATTAAGCTATTGCATAGCTTCTATCGCGGGCCTTGAGCGCGGGGACCGAATCCAGAAATTCCGTAACGAAAAAAACCTCACGCTCCCCACTCCAACGGGCGGAGGTGTGGCTTGAAGGCATAGCATGCAATAGCTTTACCGCGGCAGTCCCCGAGTGCCACACGTCTTTTTTATTTATACATATATACTTACATACACTACATTATTAAAATAGAAAAAATCTATTTAAATAATGACCACTAGTACTTTTTGGTAAATAAATATGAACAATTACACAGTAGGTACATACTTACATAATTTAACATATACTTAGTGACTATTATGACAGATCATTCAACATGCATATTCCATATACCTTTTATCACACCCTATTTAACGGCATTATGTTATCTATTCATTAGCTTGTATTATACATTAATTTATTTGTAGTTACAAACATTCATTTGTGGTCAAGGATGCACATTATTTATGATTTTTAATAAACTTTTCTGATCATAATTAAGTATTTTCAAACAAATAAATAATTAAAACACACTAACCATGCCACAAAGGCTGCCCAATATCATTGAACTTCGGATACGCCTGTAACGTAGTGGAACAAGCTGAAGCCCCAGCTTTGTCCAATTTATCCGGGTCACAGTATTCATCAGACCCCAAGATGTTCTTAAGGTGTTCATTCTCCCACGATATGTCCACTGCGTCTAATGCTCTGTAAAGAAGTTGGGTAATTTATTATTCAGTTTTGATCATTACTAGACAAGCTAGGGTTTTAATTTAATGGTAGTTAGTTAGGTCAATAAAAATATCCGTTTAATATTAGGATTAATTAATGTCGTCAAAGAAATTTAACGCTTTTGAGTTGTCTTATCAACTCTTCAATGTCTTCTTCTAGATAGTTTTAAGAGTTTTCGTTATTTATATTGCCCATCAATTTCAATAATGCTATCGTGCATTCTTCTGTAGATTAATAAGCTGATAATAATGTTTGACTTAATTTTATTTTAAAATTAATTAATATGATAAGTGTAAAAAACATACTTGTGAAATACTGTTCTAGGAGTGAGTTGTGGCGCCGACCTCTGATTATGAAGCCTTAACCGTTTACTTGCTCTTCTATATTCACGTTCATAACTGAAATATCAAACAAATAATAAATAAATACTTTTATTTAGAAAGGAACCTTATAATAAATCTATCCATAATTAAAACCAATGTTTTCATAAAACGGATGCACTGCTTACAGCCATTATGTATATTATTACACTGCTCATCAGCAGAAAAAATCAATTTTAATTTGAAATTCCTGATGAAAATAATATATAGGTACAACTGATTACACTCTAGTAAAGTTGTCTATAGCATACTAATTTATTAGTCCTAAATAAATTAGATATACAACATATTATTATACAACGCAAAATATATGGCTCTTACGACTCAAAAGGTACAAATAATAAGAATACATACTTATTAGGCCTAGATTCCTCATCCGAACTTTCCGAATGAGAATGCATTTCTCTTCTTTGACGTTCTCTATGCCTCTCCCTGAAATAAAATAACGTAAGTTAGGTATTTTTTATTCAATTATTTTTAATTTTTATGCAATTATGCAAATGATATTATAGGTATTTAGGACTTTTATATTTTTTTACACGTGGCTCCGCTCCTGTAGCGAAATGATATAGCCTTCCTCGATAAATAGGCTATCTAACACTGAAAGAATTTTTCAAATTGGACCAGTAGACCCTGAGGTTGGCGCGTTCAAAGAAACAAAAAAATCAAACTCAACTTCAGCTTTATAATATTAGTATAGATTTAATTACATATTTTGTTTAAAATCTTAAATCTCAAGATTTCTTAAAAAATAGAAGAGGAATGTATACCTGTCCCTCTCCTCCCTTTCCCTAAGCCTCTCTCTGTCCCTCTCTTCCCTATCGCGATGCCGCTCTCTGTCTCTGTCGCGGTGGTCTCTGTCGCGGTCCCTTTCATTTCTTTCCCTTTCCCGCGCATACTGAAAATTTCAATCTATATTATTATTACGGACAAATAATTAAAAGGAAAAAAATATATTTGTAAAATATAATTTAAGTAAAACCTTCACTAGATTATTTCAAGGTTTTAATATGGTATCAAAAATTTATATACATAGATGCAAATAAAAGGTAGTTTAACATTTAATCTACCATTCTTTATATAACATTTACATTCAATTTATGCTCAGAAAATGTTGTTACAACGAAGTAAAAACAAACAATTATGTACATTTATTTATTAAGAATCTTCATTACAGATACAAAGGCGAATTAAATGTCCATCGTTGGTAGGAATTATTTTACGTACCAGAAGCTCAATGACCAGAAGTAACATTTTTTCTGTATTTTGTCAATTCAAAAGCGTATCTAACGAAATGTACTTGTGTAAATAATTGAGTTTATAAATAACTAGCTGTGCTCCGCTCCTGTTGGTCTCAGCGTGATAATATATAGCATATATTACACGTGGATAATGTAGCTTTCGAATGGTGAAAGAATTTTTATAATCGGTCCAGTAGTTTATGAGCCTATTCATTACAATCAAACAAAGTTTTCCTCTTTATAATATTAGTGTAGATAACACGATAATAACACATAAATAAAGATTAATGTGTAATAAATTACTTACCAGTGGAAACGATCTATAATCCGGGTCTTCTGTCGGACAGACTTCCACGGCAGACCATTTTTCCAGCAAATGCCTCCACTGCATCCTATGGCACTTATTGCTTCCAGGGTCCAGCACAATGCTGACCCACAAGGCACCTAATTGTTCCCACAGTTGTCTGCACTTCTCCGTCATGGGGGTGTTCTGGTTCCTCCATAAAAGTAGCCGAGGGTCTGATAGGAACTGTTCTGTCATCAACATTAGCATTCTTGGACCGTTTGAGTCTTGGGCTCTTAGCATTTCTCGTACCTGTAAAGTGACTTTAATTAAAACAGGATTTTGGGATTTGAAATCAAAGAAAAATTTTAAAATTAAAGTATGTTTGGAGGAATATTTTATAATATGACTTACCTTAGAAAATAATGAATTTAATTGTTTATTTGCATTGTAATAAGTTCCCTGTAATAAATACGCTCGCACTTGTTCGCAAACCTGTAAAAAAAATACGTGAAATTATTATAATTGTAATTAATTGTATTTCATATTATGTATTTTATAAAATGGATTATTGTAATAATTGTTCTATTTGTCAATTATTGCAATTTTAAAACGCGACTTGATTCATATTAAAAGTTATCTACTGATTCTGTCAGTTTGCAATAAACTCAATAACTACTGCGTCGATTTTCATTCTGTTTTTACCATTGATAACGTAGTTCTCGGAGAACGATACACAGTGTAATTCTCAAGGACAGTTTTAGCATATAAATTGTTAAATTTGAGACAACGTGGGTAAAGAAACTGGCAGAAAGCTAGTCGCATGCTGTGTTTACCTATAAGTGTCTTTTTACGTTGATCATATAAAATTGTATTTTAATTTTGTTATTGTATATGCAATGCAAAGAAACGTTGGTAAACCATATAAATAAATAAGTATACGATGTACGCTTACCTGTTGCTCATCCAAATGCCACGCATGGTGCGCGTCGGGCGGCGGCCCCGCCGTGGGGTCGGGCGCTCCACATATTCTGTTTATCGCGGACCTCGCCTGCAGCACCTCGTCAGCCAGCCTCTGTGCTGTCGGCAGAACCTCCGTGTGGTGTTCTGCTATTAAATACTGGACGAACTTCTGGAGCTGTTGCCTGTCCATTTGCAGGAGGGTTTCTGGAAAGGGAATTTTTGTTAACAAAATTCGTTGCTTTGGAAGTTGGTTTCTTTTATAGGGGTTTAATAGCCATCACAACATAATATGACGCTTCTATAGTTTGTTTCTTTGTATCTTTAAGAATCTATAACAAGTCTGTATTGTGATATTATTGATCTGATTTTGTTTGTTTGATCTGTTATAATATTATTTCTACAAACCATGCGATCAGAATACAAACAAATAACAATAATATTTAATACTGGTAGTGATACAATGAAATCAATATGTATCTAAATTATTTCAGGATCTATTATAATAATGAATCCTTTGCAATATTTATCTTCTTTTTCTTGATATATTTATGTTCCTCGTTTATGGCTGGCTCATTTCTAAATAGCCAATTATCATGTCCTTCAAGTTAAATCTTTTGGCCATATCATATACTACAGACCAAACTGACCTGATATAGGTACCCGCAGTCTTACAGAATCCGCATTCCTGATGCGGTACAGCGCTAGGGCGACGACATGTTGGCACCAGAAGATGTCGCGCGCCTCGCAGCTGCATGTTACACCGGTGATTTTGCATCTGCAAATGAAGATTTAGAGATGAGTGATGGTATAAAAATCATTATTAAGATCTGTACCGTTTTCCACACTGGAATACTGCTTTTTATTTATTTATTTTATTTTATTTCTTTATTTATATCAGGCAGCATTGCCCATATATTGTTAGTAGTACTTATTCTAGTGTTAGTAAAACTACATATACTTATTTTTAGATTTTAGAGTTATTAGCCATTTTTTATTGATAAAATTATGTACATTATTGAGAACTTTTAAAATACTATTATCATTTTTATTAATTCTATCCCTAATTGAAAAAATTTTTTTCCTTAATATAGCATAAAAATCATCTACTCTGTATAATACAAACATATGAGATGCACTACAAAAACGTGGCAATCCCATGAACATCCTGAATGCATTATTGTATTGTACTCTAAATGTGTTCATTAATGCTTTAAGACATGGTTCTGTATTTTTGTCCTTTATGGTATATGGTTACAAGTGATGAATATCACAGCAGTGATTTTGTATCTGTAGTTAATAAAAGTAGACTAACTAACGTAATAAAGTAAAGACGTGGCTGTATGTCTTTCTTTTATGCCATAAAGGATAGACATACACATACCATAAAGTTGATGGTATACGTTGTTCAGATTACAGAAGAAGTTATGATGCCTTTCATAAGTAATCTTGTATATTGACAAGATTACTTGTTTTAGGAATACTAAGGGATTGGAGATGACTAACTGATATAACAAACTAAATACTGGCATTTCATGAAATATACCCATTGAGCCCCAAGCGGCCCGATCGGTCCAAGACACAATAGATTTTCTATTGTGTCTGTGGTTCCGAGGCCTGAGTTATTAATATAGAAGAAGAATTATTTATGTTGCGTGTCGTACCAACAACGTTGCACTTGTAGATAATGAGTGATTGGTTTTGGCTAGTTTACAGAATAAACAGGACACATACGAAAATATTTTTGCCTAAATTATGTTTGGCAGAAACTGTTTTCTAGTAACATTGTAAGAAATTGTTTCGTTTCTACATTGAACAGACTTCAGAATATTTCAAAATATCATGAAACTTTCAACTAGATATTTTTACCTTTATCTAGTTTACAATTGATAAATTGTCTTCTATTATTAAAGATTGCGTAGTTTATGATTTATCTTTGAAATAACATATCCATGACCATGATCAGCACGTGTCGAAAATAACTTAGGGAAAGATTAAATCGATACTATGCGTAACATATTAAATAAGTAACAGTTGATAAAAATAATTGTTAACACAACATATTGCTGCCCATCATTATTGATGATAGCATTTAGAGTTTTAATAATTTAAAATACTATATTTATGTAAGTATGTATTCCAATTGAATATCTATATATATTGTATATAAAAATAAGTACCACGGGCGAAGCCGGGGCGGACCACTAGTTATTTCTAAAAAATTTACGAGCTTTACTTACCTACTTGTTTTTGAACATGTTACCCATATAAAATTATATTTATCATCTGATTTAAAAAGATGTGACAAATTCGTAACGTTTTGATACCAGTTCAGTTTATTTAAAACAACCAGAATAAACAGCTTTCAGTGTTATAGAAGCATGAAATTAGTTTCTATAATGCCGTATTCTTTGTTTGGGGCTGGGTTCAATAAAATTGGACAAGCATTTACAATCTCCAAGGTGACAAAGTTTCGGGTTACTGACAAAAGATATTATTCTGGTACAATCCCTTGTGATAATAAAAGAAGTTTTTTTAGCCAGCGTCCTGGTTCTAACAATAGATCCAGGCTTTTGTGTAAATCTCTTAGTGCTTTCTTCTGGTGTATTTTATTACGCTGAACGTTTATTTTTATACATATATTCTTTAGAAACGAAAGTGAAGTGAAAATAAATTAGGTACGTGCATGTGCAATAGTAATTGTATGTTTAACTCTTAATTGGTAGAAAATATTTGAACTTTAGTTAAATGTTAATTAAAATCAATTAAACGTTCGATCAATGAATCGCAAATTCTCCATTGTAAAAAAGCAACTATTTTTAAAACGTTTACCGCGTTAAGATGAGTTGTACAATTAAAGATTACAACTTGTAATTAACCTCGATTGTGTAGGTACAATCCTCTGTTTTTGTTTTTATGAAAGCAATAGAGAAAGTTACACATACCTGTCGAATGAAACTGTGACCCTGTATAGCCTTTCAGGTTCCGAGCAGGGAGGCACGGCAGCCGGCGCCCTCACCACCCCACTTAAATGGAAACCTGTAAACAAAAGAGTTGGCGAGTGGATCATTTGTCCCAATTAAAACAAATGGGTGTACCTCAGGGCTGTGTATATGGTCCCATAGATTATAATGTTTATGAGAGTACTTTTATTTTACCTATTTAGACATAATGTACTCAGAATAAATATTAACGTTTAAATAAATGCTTTATTTAAACTAACAACTACAATATTTTTATACAAGTTTTACAATGAACGTATGTGTTCTTTGTAATTATTAGATTGTGTCTATGCGTGTATTCAATTTATGTATTTTGTTATGACAGTGCTGTAAACACAGTTAATATCAATAAAATGTAAGGCTACATAAGCTAGTAATAATACTTTAGTTGATAAAGTAATAATTTATAGGATAGCAAGGCCTTCAAACTAATTCAACTTGCTAAATCCGACAAATGCGACTTTCTGTTAGATAATATATTTGGCCGGATTTGGAACAGATTATATCAAGCGGTGTAATTTAAAGGTCAGAGTTTCACTTTTCACGATTAAGTTCCCAGATCGGTGTTCTTGTGTAAGAATAATTGCTCTTAACCAAATGTCAGCTGTATAATTTGGATTGAACAAGTCATTGCCCAAGGATAGGGCGCCTTTGTTACCGTAGCCCCAAATAGGCAATGAAGCATTACCTTCGTGGCAAAACGTGGTAATTAGTTCACGTATTTATGGTGCTGACTTAAAGGAATTTTCGGTACAAAAATCGCATTGTGTTGACTTTTTTTAAAGAAATTAGAACGCCGCTCTCTCGATTGACATTTTCAACAGAGTGATTTTATATAACCTTTAAAAAGTGAATTTGAATAACCAGATTAAACGGTTGATTTATATTGGCACCAATTTTTTATAATTTCACAGGTAACGGAAATCCAGTTTATTTTCTTATTTGCCAACCAAACATGAGTAAGTATTTATCAGTCAATTATGTATTTACTTTACGTTCACTAACACGCATATTTAGTAAATACGTTCTTTGCTACATTGTAGTATTGGTCAAGTTTACAAAATATGAGCTATAGTTTGAAATTTTTGTGATGCATACGGTTTTATGACTTCATCCTGTTTCGATCGACTTGTAAATATTGTGCTTTGCTATAAGCACTAAAATCTTGATTTGTAAATATTTTTCCGAATCGATAACTTCTGAATGGTTGAATCTATAATTGTATTTTATGTTTTCAAGACGATTATAGATTTAACGAGATGTGGAATAAGATGCGAAAGCTTGTAATATTCATACTTGTAAAGTCACAAACTATAGATATAAAACTATAAATAGAGATGAAATTATATATAAGTCAATTTATGTGTGGAACATAAAAATAACAGCGTCTCAGTTTGCACCGGATTTTGACAATTTTATCTATTTTATACATATTAAAGTAACTATGTCAATCGTTCTGAAAATTAGCGGAATCTGTTAACTATTTCCGTAGATTATGTTAATAAATATATCCGTTAATAAAACGAATTCAGATCAAGTAACGTTTTTTTTTTCTATAAAAGGGTACGAATATTTTAGGAGACGCTCTTAAATAACTTGACCGATTTCAAGTTCCGTGATACTAATTAATACTATACTTATTGTTATGTCAATTAGTTATTGGTATTTTATTAATAACTCTATCAGCGATACTGGTTTCTTGAACGCCGGCTGTTCTTGTTTTGATTTCAAAACCACAAATTAATTTATTATGAATTGCATTGTTATCTTTTTCAACACAAGTCTGTTTACATTACTTGAATTTATTCCGGATTATTTATATGTACATGCATTCTATTTATATATTATCAATGAATTGCAATTTATTATCTTTGCGTATTTTTAAATATATGTCCGGTTTAAAAATTATAAATACTTTGTTCTAGATAACAAAAGATACATTTATTGCTTTATAATGTAAGGAATAATCGAATTATGACTGTTTTTTAATCGATATCGCATTGCGCGTTCAATTACGTAGCGATAAATTGATCGATGTGAAATCGTGAACGAACAAAATCGAGCTGAAGAACCTATTGATCGGAATAAAGGTAATAAAGTCTATTTTTGCACGACATAAAAAACAAATTTGGCAATCGAGACGGAAGCAAACTGGTACTTGAGAAAAAGGCAGGTTTGTAAGAAAAAGTTGTAAAAAATAGCGGCGATAGTGCAGCTGCTTTAATATTGCGTTGCGACGAATGTTGATTTGTTATCGTATAGCCGTTCAATACAGCTGAGTACACAAATGCTGTTGGCACAAATTCAACTCTATTCTCTGGGGATTACGGAATATATTGATTTTCAACGACGCCACGGGGTACGTTCGGTAATCGGTACGTACGCTTCGATAAGGTTCTGATTGAAATTACTTATTTTTACAGCTGCGTTTTCGTGTGAAACGTAGAAATTGAAGTTTCCAATTTAAATTTTGTTTGCCGAAATTGTTCGTGAAATTTGATCTGGATTTACCTTTATTTTACCAACATTAATAATGTGTTGAACGCTGAATGGTTCCAATGAGTCAATGTAAACGATAACTAAAAGCTCGATCAATTACTACATTAAATTGATTGTTCACGAATATTCTAAAGCTCAGGAACAATCAAGCATAACAACCAAAATACAGGCATGCACCATTTAAATTTTATCATGATAATCTTCAAAAAATGAACGAGCCACTAATTGCTACGTTTAAAGAATTCTATGCTTCGTGTCCTCTAATAGCGTACGTGAGAAGGAATATAGCGGCCATCTTGGAAGAGCACGTTCTGTTAAACTAATCAACATGAATTACATCGTATTCATAAAAGTAAAGTACGGCTTACAAAATCATTTCACTGATATTATGCATGTCTGGGATGAGATAATTTTTTGTAAGGTTTATCAGGTTTTTGAAGTGAATCTTCTTTATCGGGGTTGGAAAAAAAATAGTGTAACATTTTTTCGTTACGCGTGACATTTTTCCGTTACGCGTCATCTTTTTCTTATCCCTACCACACGTGATTCGACGTATTTCTGTAAAATTGCATATAGTAAATTATTTTTTTGGAAAATAAGGTCATAAAGAAGTTTCACTTCTTACGTGTGTACACGCACACATTTTTTTGTTTATATGTAGTAACGTGAATGTGAGCGTGGTAATAACAGAATGTAGAATTTAACAAACTCCTATAGTTCGAATAGTTCAGAATTTTTATTGGCGATTGATAAGGAAGTGTACGCACTATGTTATACTATTATTTAATTTAGTTTATACAATGTATATAGGATTGAGTTGCTTTTATATGAAGGAAATATGAGAGGATCTCGTATTTTCAGAAGAAATTGGTCTGTAACAGTGCAGTTCTCTACTGCTCTGTAGTAAATATAAAAGCGCAGATGAGAATATAAATGCAATAGAAAAGGAAGGAAGAAATAAACAAAAAAAAACGGAATACAGAGAGACACAGAAGTTTAACAAGAACTGTTAATAGAAATAACTAAGTGGATATCACTGGATTCTACCTGAATGTCGTTAACTAGAATAGAACAAGAAGAATGTATTTTCAACATTCTACTTCTACATAACCTTTCAAAATTAAACTGTTTGTTAATTAAATATTTCTCCTCCACCAGAAACAAGATTAAATTGGTCAAAATCAATGACGATAAAGGAGACAATATGCCCTAAAAATCAAACTTGGCAAATTGTTCACATTGATGACTAAATGAGATCGGATGAGAACATTCCTCTGTTGACAGTTGTTCCACATCATCAATCGTTTCCCAATTAAAACTATAGATCAGCTGTCAAGTAAGTATAAGATAATATTGTACATGTTTCGTAACGTTCGCGTTGGCGCAGCGTGTTTTTCTTCTAGCGACCTTGTTTACTATTCAGGTCAGTCAGTGGCTAGGTCAAGGCGGCATTGTATAAACTATAGACATACCTTAATTACATTTGTTTCTTACATAGCAACTGTATGGGAATGCTGAGATCTGTGAATTGAAGTGGACATTCGGGCATTGTTTGGATTTGTTATTTTTCATTGTTGATAGTTAGAGAGATTTTCTTTTTCCATGTATTATGAATGGATGTGGTGGTGTCTCCCAAAATACTGTTTATGAATTTGTTTAAAATTGCGACTTCTGAACATCTATACCTACTTAATACTAAGGTTGCCTGATATATTATGTGTATTTTTCATTAATTGTCCATTTTTTAACCCTTGTGAGAGATTCAAATAAATGTTTTTATTATTATTTATTTTATTATAATACTATAAAGCTAAAGAGTTTGTTTAAACGCGCTAATCTCAGCAACTACTGGTTAGATTTGAAAAATTATTTCGGTATTAGATAGCCCATTTATCGAGGAAGGCTATCATCACTAAGACCAACAGGAGCAGAGCAATGGGGGTAAAACCGCGGGCCACAGCTAGTTGCATAAAAACTAACTGTTTAACCGTTGGATCATCAGCTCTTTTCTATTTGATTGTAATTTAATTATCCTGTATAACCGGATCAGTTCTTAATATATCTTTTACTTCAAACATATCTTAAGAACTATCTTAATCAGTTCTCTCAACTATATCCGTAGGCTCAATCGTCTAATTCCAAACTAATTCATTAAGAGGTATCGTGTTTTATTTAATTGGAATAGGCTCAATGAATAAGTTATAAATAGATGGTCATTATATTTTAATAACGATCAAATATAATTCGTAATTGATAAATTTAGGTGGTTATTACTAAATTAATAATTGTATAATAGGCTGGTTAGGTCTAATATTCATTTATTAATTTGGGTTAGTGGTGCTGTATTATAACTATTAAATTGAAGCTGATTATAACAATTTACGAAATAAATTTATGTTCATGTAAATCGCAGTGAATGATGCAGAGCTATTTTATATAAATTCGTGAAAAACAAACAAGAAATTTATTAAAGCACCAAATGAAGACCTCGTTCTTTTTTGGGTATGTGGGTTAATCTCCCAGGATTGTGACTTGTTTTTTTTGGGACAAAATAATAACTGAATGGGTTAAAAACAACATAAAAAATGGATTTCAATTCCGAAAGTATGTAATTGACAACATTCTTAGTAGCTTTTTAATAACTTCCTTGAATAAGACATTCAAGCTTTTCACGATTGTAGCAAAATAAATGAAGGCCTCTATAAAACGAAGAAATTACCATATTTCCAAATAATTAAACATCCCGTATAATAATGCCACGAACTGGTAGTTAAGTTATTACTCGACCAATTAACGACATTTAAAATAGAGCTATAAATACGAAATTTATTAAAATTTACTCATACATTCGGGTCTTTAGAAAGTTGTCCAAACGATTTATAAGGACGGCTTTCAAACCTGTCAATATATTGTCATATCTCACTGTTAAATGCTAGTTTGGAGAAATTCATTGGCTAAATACGCTCGAATGTATATTTTGGAATCCAAATAAGTTATTTTTAAAGCTTACGGTTATTTATAAATGTGTAGGTTATTAACGTCTAATATTTTTTTTGTAAATGATAAAAATATAATTGAAAGAGTATCTCATAAGGCTTTTTTGGAGGTATTAAGGACTGGATATTTATAAAAAAACTAGCGGTCCGCCCCGGCTTCGCCCGTGGTACATGTTTACGTTTTCTCTACATAAGAACCATCCTCGTACTTCAAGGAATATAATAAAAAAAGAATTATCGAAATCGGTTCAGCCGTTCTCGAGTTATGGAATTACAACGAAAAGTGGCATTGATTTTTATATATTAAGATGAAAAGCTCATTCGAATATAAATTCATCATTATTTTCATTTAAATAACATACCTAATTGTAATTACGCAATTAGTTATGGTCTGACCACTTTCAAAGTCAGTTTTATAAACAACAGTTAAGCCTAAAGTGTAGGCGAACGCATACTCACAGTTAAATATTGTACACCCATTAATTAGGCAATCTTACAAAATTCAACGTCCCAGAACTGCTTTAAACCAGTAATTTTTGGGCAAACGCCATAAATTCAGCAGGCAATAGCAGTTGGCGTGGGCTGAAGCGCTATTCGCTTTTTATTTACGATTATACTCGCATCAAGTCACATTATAACTTTTGTGCGCGACTGTATAGTGAATTTTAATTTTTTCGTTCCCTCGCTGTGCTATCTGTATTGTTGGTTTTTATTGTTCTTTGTTGTAGAAATTGGTGATTTTGGCCTCGTATGGCGGTATTTTATTGCGTCTGTCATACGCAGGCTCGAGATTGCCAGCTGGTTACATTGTAATTTTATTTAACGTGATTCCTAAATGCGAGCTTCGCGTTTATAATTTCGTTTCAATAAACGAAGTCTAAATTAGCGCGTAGCATGAAAGCAAAATGAATTAGATGCGAGCACATGATATTATTTACTATCTAATATCTAGTGTACGAATCAGATGTCCTACTTTCGGGTTACGCTCGCAGCGCGTCTGTGTGAGTGGGTCTAGCGCGGGCAAACCGGTTTGTTTACATTAATCACCGGGCGCTGTGTGCACCGCCATGATCGATGTGTGAGTCATATCTTTACGTCACTTTGTTTACATCGGGGCTAGTGTGCGTGGAATCTTGTGTAGTTACGGCACTGCGAGTGTGGGCGGGAGTACGTCACGCGCGCACGTGCGCGTGTAGGTGTGTTCGCGTGCGGCGTGACGTCACGGAGCGTTTCGTCACGCGTGTCGTGGTGTGCGCGGGGCGATTTACCTCCGCGACTGTGTGCGTTGAAGCCCGTCAAGTCAATGTTACATTTTTGTGACCTTAACCGTCGTATTGCAAGACTTGTCCTTTACGTAATTATTATCGTGTTCCTAGGTGACATTACTTAATTAGGTTTTACACTCATTATGCTTTAAGATGCAAGTATTCAAATAAATCGACTAGGCATATTGTCTAGAGGTAATGGGTAGATTGGAATAAAATATCTCAATTCTTAATCATTGAAGATCTTCTATTTCAATAGGAAGTGGTAAAAAAGTGAATCGGTATCATTTTCACACTAGATATTATTTGTACAAAGTAGATACCTACCTATACGGCTACCATAATATGCAAAGGCTTGATCTCATACATAAATATTAAATATACCTACATAGGGTAGGGTATAAGTAGGTATAATCACACACATAATACATTATATTTATATTTTATAGTGATGACACGAAAAGCGCACCTGCCAGTTTCACAGGTGTCTCAAATCTATTAACACTACAAAATATGCTCCCGCTTGGACCCTCGGCCTCGGTGTTGCCACCCTAAGGCTGAAATATCTTTTTCTTTTATAAGAAATACATGAATACTCTAACATCGTAAAATATTCAATAAGAAATACTATAACAACAGATTGCAAAGTGCAAACTATAAACTGAAAGTACATAGGCATGTATGTATTGTGAATTGAATAAAAAATATTAATTTAAAGTAATTATCTTTTATGGAAGTTATTACTTAATAATACGTTATACGTCTGTATAGAATATGCATTATTTCATCGATACATAATTTAATTTATTAAATCAAATTATGCAAAAGAATGACTGCGTTTATATGCATAATGCAGATATTTAGTCAAATGCGTATAAAATATCGCAAGTCAGGACTGATACAATGAGTTTTTCATTTCTATAATAATTATTCTCACGTTTCTGGCACACTTGTTTTCTTATAAAAAGCGGAAAACATTTGAAAATGGAATGTCTTTACTCCGTAGTCTATATCACAGTTGACAGATATATACTACGTACCAAGAAGCTTATATCCTCTAATACACTGGAGATTGCACTATGACCATTAACTTGAAACAAGAAACTATGACATTCAATGACGTCAGTCATGTTTTTTGTCTCTTTCTGTCGAGTGACCACGCTGGTTTGTAAATTCAGGATTTTTCAAAATAGAAAAAACTAAAAATCATGGTCTATAAATAATAACGACATATATTTTTAACAGTATTTATATTATAATATTATGGTCATACTTTATAGGTAGGTACATACAATTTTAATTGGTATAGAATGATAGTTATAAATAACTTTTGGCTACAAAGCTTGGATATGAACCGATATATAGCATTAACATCCTTTGTAAATAGAAGAAAGTTGTGTTTTGCATCAGATGCTGTTTACCAAATTGTTAGCTACTCAGATCTTCTTTTTAAACGCGTTGCTTCGACGGGTCAATTTCAAGCCAGAATCATCAAAGAAAAACTGTTTATAGCAGCCTTGCACAAATTTCAGCTAACTTTACAAAGTTTATTTTTCAAAAGGTATTTTTTTCTGGGTCGTAATCCTCAGTAACCTTGATGGGCACATATATTTCTTTTTATTTTACTTTTTGGAAAGCTGAAATACGTAAAACAAAAAAATATGAGGTAAGTTAAAAAAGTATAAATTTCAATGTAAAAACGAACAATCTTATAACTACATGTGAGTGCAATACCGATGTCATGTGTTGTTTCATTACTAGTAAGTAGTAACAATCTTTAAAATGGTGTTCTAAATTTTCATCATAATATTGTTATTACAATATATTCTCTTCGCTATCCTTAAAAACTCGTCATCATGGTTACCTTACTTGTTAAATCTGTTTATTGAAAACTTGTTGAAAAATGATAAAGTATTAGGGAAATAACAAATTTAACATGACTGCTTACTAAAATGATGCTAAATTAGACAATTTTTGCCATTGAAATGATTCTAAACAGGTAAATGCAGGAGTATTGAGGAATATTGTAAATAACGTAAATATACACTTGCCTGTGAAATTCTATGCCAGAATTTGGTGTCCAAACACTTCTGCAATTTTGCACAATACAATGCATTCTTTATATTCGGAAAATATTCATTAAATAAGCAACAATATTAACTTAAATATTCGAAGCGACGCAATTTTTTTGACACACATGCCATATTGACAAAGTGAGAGTTGCTACAATTTTATTATGGTGACTACCCATAATCAGGGAGTATCGCTTTTTAATAATTGGTTCAGATACTTAGTTTATTTAGCATAAATAATAATTGTCTCATCCAACAATGCTTCTGAATGACGTTGTTGGCAATTTATCAACAAACTCATGTACAAAAACTAACCTTTTGCACAGAATATTACAGCATACATAGTAGCCTTGGGAAAACTTCGTATTAACAGTGGCAATACCAAGTTAGGTGTGAAAGTGATAAAAAACATGAACTGGGCAATATTTTCTTGTTACACGTCAATGTTCATACCTACCGAAATCTCCAGTGTATTAGATATAAGCTTCTTGATCGTATCATTATTATGACAGCTGTCAACGTACAGCCAGGTATGCAAAATGGCGGGAAAAAGAACGATGTAAACGAACCCTCATCCACATTTAAATATCCGGACGTTGCTTTGCATGTACAATGTACATAGTTAGCTGGAAGTCGAGCCGAGTGCATTTACATGTATGCGGGACAGATGGGAGGCTAATATATTCGGTTACGTTTCAAAACGTCCATTGTCTGAAGCTGATTATGTCGTTAACTTCCTTAATTGCCAGTTAAAAAATACAAATGTGCCGCTCAGTGATCGTACATTACAATTTACAAAGAGAAGTTATTACCGTTGTTTTATACTCTGTTTGACATTGTGTTCATAAAATATTGTGTTTTCAACACATTATAATATTTGTAGACATACATTTTTTAAACTACATATTGTAAGTTAATAGTTAATTTAACTGTAACGGGTGAACCCGCATAAAAATACTTTATTTAAGTAACAAAAATATCGGCCATTTCTGTACTAGTAAATAAATTAAAATTTCCTATCAATTATTTACTACATGTAATACATGTTGATTGTTGACATTAAACAAATGAAATATAATGATGCATATTTAATTTTACTGTCGTTT
Source organism: Colias croceus (assembly GCF_905220415.1). Taxonomy (NCBI): domain Eukaryota; kingdom Metazoa; phylum Arthropoda; class Insecta; order Lepidoptera; family Pieridae; genus Colias; species Colias croceus. The sequence continues at coordinate 8,480,874 of NC_059553.1, forward strand.
CAAATGGCAAGTGAACAAACACAATAAAATATATTTACATGTAAACGCGATTAATTTAAATAAATGTAAAATTTTTATTTAAATATGTAATTACTCAGTGTCTGTGGAGTTATTATTTTATTCTTTGTTGTACTTATCTTTTATAATACATATACAGTACACTATTTAAACATTATTTTAAACTAGAAATTTCTTAAAACCGCTTTTATCAGACCAATTTCTACTTAGTCGACTAAAATCTATCTAAGAACGAAAGCGACCAGAAAATTATTCATTATTTTATCATAACCTTAAAATTTATAGAACTTTAAGTAGGTATGGTAACTTAGACAGTGTCGCAGGTGCAAGCTAGTGTAGAACATCTAGCACATACTGATTGAAGTCCTTTTTATCATCGATTGTATCTTTTGTATAGAAAATAACCAATTGAGTCCACGAGAAGCTATTGTGCGAACACAATGACATTATTTTTGTCTTAACCGATGTGAAAAATGGCGCGTATTGTGTTCGCACTTATAGATTTACTTATCAATTATCATGTTTAATCTGCAAAGCTCGAAAGATTTTATAAACGTATACTATTTAGTATTTAGATATTAGTGGCTTAAGTGAAAAAAAAAAAAACAATTTATTTCATGTTTGGTTATACATTTTCTAAGAAACTACATAATATAGTAACGAAATTTTTTGTACTGTATTACTTTCTCTACAAAAAGATGTGCTTCCCGTTCAACAGTACAAATTCGACTGACGTGTTCCACAAATCGCGAACGATCCGCGATTAAAAATTCTCAACACCACCCAAATACCCGCATAAATTTTTACATTAATTTGTCTCATTACAAACTTTAGCACGTTATGAATACGATTTATCAATAGTCAAATACCGTTATGGTACACACCGGTATTCCACGAACACTTCGTAAACATTGACTTACTGATACGAATGCTCTTTGTTTTGACACAGGTTTAACATTCTTCCATTCTGTGAACGAGTTGTGGGACTTTGTCCGCTTTAAAGACGTGTTGTATGGGTACCTACTATTGCCCAAATAGGTATTTTAAAACGTATAAAATATTGATATTTATTTCACTGATCTTGTATCAGGTATTGGACTGATTATTGAAAAAGATAAAAATCTCATATTATATTCATCATAAATAAATTTATTTTTATGAATAGGATGCATAGGTACCTAGAGGTATAATGTAAACTCAAAATTCTGTGACGTCAAGAAAAAACTTACTTTCTTTATTTCAAAATTCACCACTAAAGCAAAGTGCAGGAAAACGGCACAAAACAGTTTACAATTTTAATAAAAAATTCTCAATTGGCCGATTTGAAAGACTACAAATTACTTTGTATTTCCGTTTCCAACTAACATGCGATGTGTCCATCAAGCTAAGGGTGTGTTCACATTACCGTGCCATAAAATCGCGGCTCTATTTTCGCGAAACATAATGACAATATTTATCAGACTAGGCGACTAGGCACGCCAGAGGATAATATAAATTTATCTTTTAATGTATGTTAGTGTGTCAGGTTTTTTCAGAACATTATGTATAAAGCGTACGTAATTTTTCGCATTACATAGTTTTATAGGCATATTTTTTATCATAGCTTGTCATAATATTAAATATTTAAACATGTAAAACTGTACTAATTACCTATGTATTTAAAATATAGGTACCTACCTTAATTTCTAGCAACCCCACTTGTTTCCTAAAAGAACACTGCCTCTTATCGTTCTCTGTTCCCAAAAAGAAAGCACACATTTCCTCCACACAAGCTTGTTACGTATTCGGGTGCGGTCCAGCGATTGATCAGCGGGGTCACTGACCGCTCTCCCCGCGCATAATTTGAATTCGCGGCATATTATCGCGGGCGGCCCTAATTGGATAACAATGAGCGCTGGCGCCTCCCCTACGTACAAGGATTATCTGAGTCAATACGATATTTGAATTTTGTTTTCTTTTTTTTTGTTATCTGTGATTGCCAGTTAAACCAATTCCATATTTGAATTCGTACGAATTGTTTTTTTTGTTGATGATGAAAAATCTTGAAAAATGGTACGTAATCGTGAATGGTAATTTTATGTAATTAATATATGGTCTCAAAAAATTATAGTTGCCCAAAAGCTATAGGCAAAAACATAACAATTTTGTTTTCGAAGTAACATTAAATTAACACAGCGCAAAATTATAAAATGCTTTTATTAAAATTAACTTTCAAATTATGTGTATTTATTTCCATGGCCGACCCGGTTAATTGCAAAAATATTGTACTGACATTACTTTTAACGTTACAATCGGTAACATTACTATCGATTTGTAATAAAATTAAAGCGATTTGGGTTTTAAGCGTTCCCATTATACCGAAATACGTACAATTTCATAAAAGTTTACGTTCTGAGCTTAGTATATACTGTGGTATATAGCACTATGCCGGTGCATATTTTCATTTTTATGGTATCTAAAGCGCTGGGGGGAGTAAGCTCTGTGGGATTTGATACTTGGCGCATTTAGGTTGATGGCATTGCGCATGCGTGCTACTAACAATATTAGATGGGCGCCAAGGGTGGCAGGGTTGCCATCAATAAGATCGACAAGGGACATCACTCTCTGACAACCCTAATTTTTGGAGAATCTGGGCAGTTACAATAAATTCCCCTTTATCCCCCCAATTATTATTGTACTAGAAAAGTAAAACAATATCGAAGGCATTCTAGATTAATTATTTAAGGCACAGACTATAATCCGTAAAAAAAGTACCAATATTCGACAGCCGTTCGAATATTAAGTGTGACATTCAATATTCCATAGACATTACGAGGCTCGCAAGCCGGGCGGAAGAACTAGCAGCCCTGGGTGGGAGTCATCACTGAAATTCTATTACGCGTTTTATACGCAGGGAGGCGACCGTTATATCTAGAGCTGTGACATTCCACGCGTCCCATCAAGTTTGTTAGCACGGGGGGCTCCAGGGAGATCGTTGTAAAACATTGAAATCCGCGTTTGGGGTGAGGGTAGTAAGGACTAAGGACTAAGGACGATTCGTTTCGCGCTGTTTATTTTAAATTATAACTGCGTGTGCGGTGCACATGGCGTCGCAACATGGTTGCGTTATTAAGAAATTTGATAAGCAAATTTTTGTGTTAATCTAAAGGAAATGTTTATTTATCGTTTTTAATCGCAATGTTTGATCTTTGATTTAAAGTAAAAACTGCCACTGTTAAAATAATAGTTTTTTTTACATAAAAGACACACAATCAATTTCATGCATGAAATATGAAACAAATTATGTACTTAAAATAGTTTTAATATCAAATTGATAGCACCTAGTACCTACATTGTAGTAAATTGTGATCATTATGAAAACTCAAAGTACAAAGTCCAAATTTCCAACTTTGAAATGCTTCAGATTTTTCTAAGTATGAAGAAGTATATTCATAAAAGCAAGTCATGTATCATACGTAAGAGCTAGTGATTTGCAACTATGCATCGTTACTATGGAAACTCACTGCAAAAAGTAAGCTCCCGATATGATAAATTACCCCTGTGATAAATTGCAAGGCCTTAACAAAAAGTCATGAGCTGCAAATAGGTTTCTAGTTTATACTGTTGATACGAAATTAACATATTTTTAAATATGTATTCTTTTAAGGTTCTGTATCTAAAATTAATAGAACGTGAAAAACAATAGATACTTGAAAATAAGGTCCAACATTGGTAATCTTTATTTATTTAATTTAATTTTTGACTAGGCTGGTTTTACATAACAAACCTGACAATGTAAGCGCCAATGATAAAACTAGATGGGAAATAAACTCGATCACAGTAATTTCCTATCGAGTTGCCTTCGAGTTTCCATGGTAACGCACTAGTTGGAAGCCATTTGCGCCGCTCGTAACCTAATCAGAACGTATGGATCTCACCGGATAAGATAATTATTCTTTATTAATGGATAATGGATTCAAATGAGATTTTTTCACCCATGGACGTGGAAAATTGAGTTACTGTTTCGTTAAAATTTATATGGAAATATTTAATATTTTCAGCGACATATGAAGTTATGAAGTTGTAAAATCCTGTATGCCTTTGTGGGGTTAATAGATGCTTTTCACGACTCGTCTCTTTTGTTTTCAATTCGAGCCTTTCTATTTCATACCTCTTCTTTACTACAATTTGTGTGTGCAATAATGCTCTTTACATTACATTTTCTTTATCGAGATACTCTTTTTCTATTTCCACGTTTTTTATCTCCATCTGTTTGCCCCGTTGCTTTATCCATATCTATAGAGTCCAAGGTTCACAATACACAATGACAATAATTTAAAACAAAACCCCTACCGTATGTTAAACACGTATGTTTCATCACCTGTCGCTGATAAGGCTTCCTGGTTCGATTCCCAGCAAGATAAGTGACCTCTGTAACGACTTTTGCTAACGTATTTCGAGAGACTTGTGCGTAAAGGGGGGAAGATAATGGTCGATGGAACTAATCTATATAGTTCTGTTTGTAATGGGATTAGAGTATCTTTCGAGTTGGTTTTATGATACTTCTAAGTTGGGGCAACATTCCGAAGAACAATATTCTTAACGAGGAATAACTTTGGATGAACATTTTAGATTAGTTAATTGCATAAGCTTATTACTAAATGCATCATATTGGTAGAAATCTTTTTTATCTATATATTTTTCAGATTGAACTGATTGCGGTGGAACAATTCAAGCACATTCTTTCACAGAATTTAGATGCTAAATTATACCCACACACAGGACAGTTAATGAAGAAGTGGAACAAGCTGTTATATTACTTCAAAAGCACGTAATAAAAGAGAAACTGAATATTTAGTCAAAGTATATGAAAGAGTCCTTATCTGCTTCACAGAATTAGAAAACAGTCACACACAGTCGATTGTGTAACTCTCCTAAACGGGCACTTTTGAGCCATACGTGCCTAAAGCAAAGTAAATGACATTACGTGTCCATATTCCATATTATGTGTCCATATTCAAAGTACACGCTTACTTAATCTGTACCACAAACAAGGGTTGTGGGTTGGCTGGATTAGGATTCCGTGTGTCTTGGGGTCAAACGGAAATTTGCACACTATATCCTTTTTTGGGCTTGTTTTAGTTCCTTTGATTTTGTAATCTTCAGAACCTGTGTATAGAAATCTAAATCTTTTACATGACAACAGTTTTTGAAAATGTCATACTCCTTCATCTTGTATCGCATCAGATGTTCACTTAATTCTTCCCAATCTATTTTACTTCGAAACTGCACCTTAGATATTCATGATAGGTTTGATAGTCGATTGTCTCTAACCTGTGTGGCTCGTCTTGTAGCGTGGTAATACCAATGTAATTTTATTCCAAACCTAAATAGAACTAGCCTGAATTGGTTCGAATTTTCCACGCTATTAGTTTCTCGAATAAAAGGAAACATGCCTACCAATTTGCGGATATGTTCTGGCATCTACTGAACTATTTTATTTTTATGTATTTGATGTGTTTCAGATTTCAACAATGCGCTTTTATGTAATGTGTGTATTCGAAATAAAGATATGCATAAAAATTGGCATGATTTCAGCTATCTAAGCTTCTGTGGGATTTTGTTTTAGTTTTTAAGAAATAACAGCTCATAGTTATAACATTCTGAACACGTTTGGACATTTAAATTTAAGTTTGAATTTTTGTATAATTGTATTGTAAGCAAGACGGCATCTAGACTGAATAAAAAAGACTTCAGATTCAGACTTAACATGATTTGGCTTTATTTTGAAGAAAATTTTAGAGCTTTTAGGACCGCTTGTAATTCTATCACATATGCATGGCATCAGAGAAATTTCTTCCAACGCTGCTATAATACGCGCAAAATTTCCATATATAAAAATCGTGTTACAGCTGCTCGAATATCGAACGGTGCGTTCAACAATCCAGTTATCATTATCACGTTTAAAATAGAACGCACGCGAGCGGAGTAATCGGGTGAAGCTTTATCGGCCAGTATAAGTAGAGCCCTCGTTTAGTATCACCATTTCCCCGCAATGGCCCGTTTTATTAGCGGGCGAGGGGGGCGAGGGGGAGCGCTGTGCCGGCTGCCCTGAGGCATGCTCGTGGATGGCCAGATAAGCAATGCCATCCCCACTCAGAACTTGTTTGGTGCGATAACTTGCTATTGTCTGCTCTGGGTGGCGTCTAAATCGCTTGGGTTTGATGGTTTTTTTATGATTGTTTCTATGTTGTATGGATATAACGCGTTACATTGTATTTTTTATTTTAAAATACATAGTGCTACAAAATTACATTGTAAGTCGTGACCGTATTTCAACGTTCCAGTGCCTACATTTTAAATGGCATTATTACTTTTTAATTAACATATTTACACAATTTACATCTTAAAACAGTTGAATGTAGAGAACTTAATTTAGAGAGCCCACAGCAACATTGCAAACAACTTCGCAGTGAACGTGAGCAAACATCGCAAAAATTCTAATCGAGCCGAGAATCCGGTCCAATTAATCTCCTTAAGGCCCGACCAAAACATTAGCCCGTCGCAATATACAAAATGCATAGTCCGTCCATCCACATAAATTCGCTCCAATTCAAAGGAGTCGAGACTCAAGGGACTCCCTACCAAAGATCGATATCAAGAACGCGCCAATGTGAGCTCCCCTCGTCCAATATCCCAGACCTCTGCCATTTAAAGCGTATTACTCAATAACTGCAGATTTAGTACACGGGGAGGTGCCAAGAGGTCAGCTTACATTGGTCGCTCTCGTTTGTAACGACAGAGCGCAACGCATCTGTGCTTTTTACATTTAAATGTGTAATTTCGTGGGGGGTGGGCTTGCAAGTGCAACATTGACGGCTACCTTTTGTTATGTCAACGATATTTCACTTTTTTATGTTTATTAAATTTAGTTTAGTTTGATTAGAAATTAAAATACTTATATGCAATTAAATACGAAATATAGGAACTTGGCCCAAAACTAATTTTATAAAGGGTTATTTGAACAATATCAAAGTGATTTATGAGAGATTTTTAAAGAATTAATTTATATTTTCCACTCCGAAGAAATTCCATATGAACAAGAACCAAACGTATATTACTTGCCCAATATTAGAAAAATTTTATAAAACTTCGAATTAACAACACATCTCAAAATATGTTCTATTCCAACATAGCCAACGTCCATTTTACCTTGATCCTTACTAATTATTTGTGCGTCCAACAAAAAATTGGCTGACGGAATCCTGACAAAGACACCATTAATCTTCAAAAGTGTCTAGAATGTAAGGAATTGGTTTAAAGTATTTGAGTTAAATTTAGAGAAACCCATGCGTTTGAAATTCAAGCCAATTTAGTTTAATATAAACAGCGACGTTTTAGATAATGCTCCGACATTTTTACAGGATAGTCCAAGGTATCATACCAAGAATGCATCTAACTATTATTTCAACAGGATTATTTTCTATAATGTCATGGCAATACGTCATGGAGTAAGGCGACGATTTCGGTAGCTTTGAATCTTGCCAAAAAAGGTTAACTCCCGATACGTATGTTCGGCACATAGGCTCTTTTTTTTCATTGCAGAACACGTAGGCTCCTAGTTTTTAAAAATACAAGTTATAAACAGCATTTTTTTAACGAGCCCATCACCCGCATGTGAACCAAATGCTCTAAAACGTTATAAGGAAATTACATTTTAACCTTGCATATCAGATGATTGAGATCAATAACAGGTAAAGTCATAAAGTATGACAAAACAGATATTTATTTATCATATTACATAATTCTCAGTTTTAAATAAACGTGATTTACGTCATATCGTTTTCCCTTGTGCACTGTTTATTTTCCTTCCTTTTTGAGGCATGTTTTAATTTTATTTAAATTGTTTTGAATATAACTTGATTCATTGATAAACTTACTCCGTAAATGTTTTTAAAGCACCATACAAGACATACCTGAAAGAAGAATAAAAAATAATTAATTGTAGTGATAGTAAAAATTCGAACTAGGAAATTTGGACAAAAATCAACTACAAAATCTGTTAAGACCAATATAATATTATAACAATAATTGTTTGTTATACTTAAATGCGAATAAATTCTTCTGTTTTCGCTTATAACAAAACATACATTTTATAACAAAATTTAAAAGTTTTTTTTTCAAATTAATCAATTCGAAACAAATAACTGATCAAAGTTCCGTTCATCAACGAACATTATCCTGACGTACTTTCCTTCATAACAATATATACCCAAAGAAGCTACATCAGTACCATCAAGTACTTCCTCCTCTTCAAGTGAAGTGTGGCCGATGCGTTTGATCATCTCACCAGATGTGTGAGAATGAGATAAAGGCAGTACTGATAACGGTATACTTGGTACAAATCGACTTTTGTAGAAAGTACATCTTGTAGTGTCGGGAAACTTAAAAGATGACGAAAGGAGAAAGATTAGGTTCATTATTCACTATGTTTCGAAAAGCTTACGAAAAAATACAAAGTAAGTACAAATATTCTTGATAGATTTTAATTTTAATATTGGTCCTTTACGGTATGTTAAATAGCAATACAGATTTATTGGATGTGTTTCATACGATATGTTTAGTGGAAGGCAAATGAGTCCTAAGAAGGTCGCATATTGAACAAGTTACAAGGCATGCTATAGTAATAAGTATAATCACGTTTCTGAGATAAATTAACACGATTAAAATAAGGGCTTCCAGTCTTGAAGACTTAATTTCCTCTGGTGAGTTCTTGTTTGATATTCAACGACACGTGTTAGGCTCTACCGAGCGTAGAGACCTGGATATATCTAGTTTATCTTTCATAATTATATACCATTTTGAATCCTGGTAATAAGCCATTTATTACATTAGCATTTACATTGTACGAGCCATTTATTACAAATGCTACAACTACTCCTACTTACTACGATAAAGACAGCAAAATTGATACTTTAAAATTCGGTCTATCTACTAAATATATATATAACACCACCGTTGCGTGTTGTGCTTACACAGATAATAATTTGTTTATATTTAGTTTACCTGACTTTTCCCCACCTGGATTGTTGAAATTGATGGGTATTTTTTACGAAATGAAAATATTACACTTGGAATACCAATTAAATCTTATCGTAACGAAGATAAAAATGAAATTTAAAACCCAAAAAAAATAATAACTGTGAGCGCCCGAAAACAAATACTTTAATTGGACATATAACAAATTTATGAGTCATGATTGGTGCCCAATGACTATCCATAAACGAAGCACCGAATTCAAATTGAATCCATTCAGTGAGTCGTTCAAAATTGGGTTCTGTAAGCCTGGGATTAGGGGATTAAATGCAGATCGATATCGGTTTCGTCCTGCTAATGTAGCTGTAAGTGAATAGTTTCTTACTGAGCACGTATTGTACGTCGTGTATACTTTAATCTTCAGGATCGGGCTTATCAGGCGTGATCTGTACCGGAGGTCTGGGCTTTGGGTAGGTTTGTACATGGTCGGGCGATGGAGCGGGGATTTAGTCCATTGTCCGGTGGGATGAGGCGGCGTGAGACGTGTTCCGCTCACGCCACTCCATGAGGGTAGAGCTGGCAGGCTCTTAGCTTGTTTGGGCCCGGCGACGGGCTGCCGCTGATGGGGTCACGGATGAATTCTACACATACCCGTGGCCCTGTCGCTGATGTGGCTTGACGGAACACAGTGGGGTTTTGGTCGGTAGGAATCCGACATAACCCACGGCCTCTTCCCCGGAGGCCGTGGGTATCTATGCAAGATTTCCCCACTAAAAAAAAAAAAAAAAGGTTTGTACATGGTTATGGCCTCTAGATTGAAAGGATTTTCAACTAAAATGCGTAGATAGAATGTCAGTGGACTAGGATGTTTTAATTTGATAACCAAATCAAACTAGTAGATTGTATTAGGGGTAAAACAAAACAAAAATATTCAATCACATCAAACAATAGAAAAAAAAAAGATTGATAGATAATAGTGAAAACATTATGAGGTCAGTAAATAAGGCAATATTAATAACCGGTTTGTTGCATCCGTAATGTTACAACCGGTTCCCATTGTGTTCTTTTTATCCGGGATCCGGGTCGACCCGGACACTAATTGAAATGCTCTTGAGTCCTGACCTATGTGTTGAACAAAAATGTTTGTTTAGTTGCTACATTTGTCACAAAAAAGACATCTCTCGAAACACTTTGTACTTTATCAAGAATAGCAACAATATTTATACATTATACAATCAGACATTGATCTAGAAATTAAAACAAGGAAAATCCAAAGAAATTAGTTTTATAACATTATTGATCTACACTAAAATGGTAATTAATCACAAGTCCAAATTTTACATTTGTAACGAATACTGCATTCCTCTAGCTTATTGTATCCATACGATCTCTTTAGAATTCCATTTTCTGCAACTGCAAGGACATTCAGAAATAAATCGTTATTATCAAAACCACGCTTCGAAATCCATCGCACGAACGCATTTGCAAGTTCCTAGAACGAGTAAACACGCTGGCGTTTTGTTAGCAGGTAGATTTACAAAAAGCTATACAAAAAATCCTTTCTCTATGGGGGTCGGTTAGCTGCAAGTGTTTTTCAACCCTATTCCACCATTCATAAGGGTGCTATTGGAATGTGGGTCTACAGCTCCGTGGGGTCTAATGACACGTGAGGGGTTTTTATGATTCTTTTTTTAGTCGCAGTTAATTAGTGATTTCGCTTCAATCCGTTGCATCGTTGTCTATGGTCAAAGTTTTGTTCGAAAATGGATGTATGAATTCAGAATTACAAAATACCATATTCTACCAATTCTTAATAGAATGAGGCACAACTTTGAACTCAAAATTTTAGTTTTAGTTTATTATCTTGGTGAGGCGGGAACGTAATCAACAATTTTGAGATTTAGTAAGGTCATGATTACAGAGAGGATAGGGCGTAAGCAATCTATTTTAATAGGTGTGTATTAACAAAAACTAGCTTTATAATCAATGCAAGAGATATGATTGGAGAATAGAATTCATTTAGATGTAATTATTGTTTCCTTTTAATTACTTCAATACAAAACATTCTCAGTCATGACTTGTTCATAAAATTGTAGTGTTTCAGAATCGTCCATTAAAGAGAAGTCTAAGACTATGTATATAGATAATTAGACATACATAGTGTGCTGATAATTCAATTTACTTCAATTGCTCCTGTATTTATTGCCACGACTTCAATTTTGCCATCACGTTCAATGATAAATTTACGTTTCGCATGATCTTTTTTACATTGTTACGTCATTTAAATAATTGAAGGTTGTTAAACTGCTAATACAGAGCAGAAAAAATGAAGCGGAGCTAACGTTGATTAAACAGAGAGTGTGAAGCCAACACTTTGTATAAAATCCTTGGGATGAACCAGCTCAGTAAGCAGCAGGTATTGAAAAATTTTGTTTTAAGAGTAAGTAGCGAGTTTCTTGCCAATTCTTTATCGTAGAAGTAACTTTAACATTCGGAGAGGATAAAAATATCTAAGCTTTGTTCTATAATATACGCTATTTGTGATTTGATGCTCCCTCGCCAAAAGTCTCATGAACGTAGAAAAACCAAAGCGAAGAAATGTAAAGCATCGACACTATGCATACTATGATTTAGTTTCAATACTAAGGCGATGCGATCCCCACAAAGACCGAGAAGACACGGGAAAAACAAAGTCCGATGACGTCAAAGGAATACTGATATCATATTTAAGAGCCTATAATTTTCTTGCCAAGCTCTAGTGCCAAGTGTTATTAAGTTACCGGCGCCACTGTGACCTAATATCATTTTTATTATGATAAACGTTTCTGGCCGGTTGAACGAGCTGTGTTCTGGTGTAATTTATAATTTTTAATGGCCCTCCTTTCTCTTAATTAATTTCGTATTATGTGAATGTCTAAATTATCAATGTGAAAATCGATACCAATATTGTATATGTGATAATCTCTTTGTTGTTTTGTTCTTTCTTCACGATCTTTAAGTAATATCGCGTTATTTGGTTATACGTATATGGTGTACTCCTGGCAATGACATCATATTAATTCGTAAATCTAAAGAGAACTATCAAGAATACTGCATAATTTTAAATTCACAGTAGGTAAGTTCTCATCCACCTACTCAAAAACATCAGTTCCAATAACAAAGACATCAAATTATGTATAAAAAATATTGGAACAACGCCTAATACTGAAGGAATCAGGTTAAATATCAAGTTTTATCTTCCCCCTCGTATAAAGTTTCTTGATAACCCACCGCTCCGTGGGGTGGGGGCCGCCACCTGCGTCATGGTTAATATTAGGCTGAATGATTTTCACATATGTTCGGATTAAGAATATGCAGCTCTTTTATTTTTAACGTCTCGTTTCAAGAATATTAATTTTAGACCGCATAGGATGTACGAATCTGTCAAACTAGTCTCAAATGCGACTGGTCTGTAATTAAAGATATGAAGAATTTTGAAGAGGTCATTTACAATTTCGTGAGAAAGTAAATGTGACCTACTTTTAAAGTTTTATCATATCAAATTTCCTTTACCGATTCGAGTTTTTACTAAACTAATTATGATCATATTTTATTCATACCTGCAAATTGCGACACGATCTTATACAAGTGGTCTTATAAATAAAACGTTATGAACAAAACCGCAAAACTCCGTCCATAATACCTCTGTCATTGTACACTGCGGACGGTCTAAATCGTTTTTCATTCGACCATAATATTGTCTACAGGTCTTTGCTGCGGTTGAAACGCGATTCGAGACGCTTGACTTTAAATTTCATAGTTTAAGGCTCGAGAGTTTTGGGCGAGGGTGAAGGGACTTCATTTTCGATTCATTCTACGATTACATGAATGAAAGCGTGTCATCTTCGGAATTAGAGCAATGGATGACGTAAGGCTTCATAAGTGCAATGCTGATGGGAAGCCATACTGTCTGTTTGCAACATTGTTGTTATTTTCAAACAAGACTGCTTCTTCATTCCTACTGAAGCAATAAAAACCCTTTCAGTATCTAATAGCGTTTTTACTGTAGACTAGTTAGTACAGGGTATAGTTATGATTTTATCCGTACTGCGAAGCGTTGATTGAAAAATGCGTCGGCATCAAAGGGAAGGTAACGGGCCAATTTATTTGATTATTGGTACAATTTATTGCCCAAAATTACAGTTGATGGTTGCGGTGCGTTTTGGGTCGATTTGATCGCGCTATCGGATGGTTATTTATAGAGGGAATAGTATCGAAAATTAATAATTCTTTGGGTAAACTTCTCCTTGGAATCGAATTATCATACGCTTATATTTTATAAATATTCTATATTATGTTGTGTAAGCATTGAGTTAATATGTAATGTGTGTAAATTGTATATTTTTTTTTTTTGTTTATTATTTCAACGATGCTAGAATGCATGCCGCTTCATAATTTTCTTCTTATTTAATTTTAATTGGAAAGTACATCACTACATTGTGGAATATCAGAAATAACTCATAAATTATTTTTCCTGTTTCACTTAGCCTACATAGTACATTTGGGTACTACAAAAAAATACAAGGCTCACGGCAAAAAACGCGTTATGGTTGTTATTTTTCGCTTAATTTAACGGACATTAACTTTATATCAGTAGATCTCGAATTTGCACTTCAATTACTCCGAAACTACTGTTCCCAAATTAGCACGATACAAAAATAGTGTAGGTGTTAACAATTCACTTCCTGCCGTTCCGACCGGGCTTAATTACTGCTACTGTAGTTAGTTGATCATTCCTATAAAGTTTTAAAACTTTAAAATAGACTATGGAAAGTGCTTATTATATTATGAAATCTTTAAATCAATATATTTAGAGAATAATGACATACTAGCCAGCGAAAAATACATGTCATAATATGTCAATCCCAAACACAATTAAAATTCATATTATGTCTAGAAGGAGCATATTCAAATAAAAAATACTGAACTGACTAGATAATTAACAAATAAATACATTTTTCTATTAACCCAGCAGTTTTTCTGGTTAAAATTATTTAATAAAAAACTAAACAGACTATTAAATGAATTAGTTAAAAGTTTTTATCATATGTTTATAAAATCTTTTAAACAAAACATGTATTTGGTATGTGCACAATTTAAATAAGAACTTATTTTTACGTACCTGCTTGCTTAACATCATACCCCTTATAAAGATTTAAGATAAAATTGTATACCTACTCTTAATGTTGGATTCAACGATCGCATATGAATAATAAATGTAAGTTAATGGCCGAAATTTATAAATAAATTAAATATTTAAAAACGTTAACAATAATCGTCATTATGAAACATGGCTAAGAAATTATTATTCCAGGAAACCAAAAGACTATTTCGTAATGAAGTTAATTCGTAATTCTCAAAATAAATTTACAATTTCATTAATTTAAAACCCACGACTAAATTGTCTTTTCGCATTAAATCATCACTTTGTATGAGTAACTCGATAAAATGAAGGACATGGAAGGGAAACCGAAGGCGGAAAGCTAGTCAAATATAATATTGTACTGTATAAAGCAAATCCACAATTCCGACCTTGTATCTTCCTTTAAAGCCATCAATTTAATGATACCACTGACCCAACCATCCAGATGGGCCATTGTCTTAAAATACACGAAATATGACCAATTTGAAACCTTAACAGGCTCTGTATCCGGTGGAAATAACACAGTTAAAGCGTACATTACCTGCTATGTATGAATGTTATAGTCCAATGCCCTAATATATGGAGCAATGTAATGCAACGAGCGCGTTTTGTCGTAAGCTCTGCGTGGTTAAGAATTTGAATGTACGTGGTTGGTAAACGTGACTGTTTAAATTTTTGAGTGCGTATTGTTCGTGTAATATCGTGATAATTTAGAAGTACAACGTCGAAAGATAATTAAATATGAATTTTATAATCCTCACAATACTAAATTGAATTGTCATGAAAATGATGAGGACTGGATTGTATTGAACCCTTCAGAGTTAATAAACATGGTATTCAACAATATGGAAGGTTTTAAAATTTGTTTGAGCATGTTTCTTACAATCCTAATTATTGTTTTCACACCTTAAATGTCCTACGTTCTCCCAACGTTATTGTCTAAAATTATAAGGACCCTTACAAAAACTCTGTTGTTAGGAACTTCTAGGCCAAAAAGATTAATGGAATTATGAGGACACAGACCACAGTACTACTTCAGCCTAGCACTTAAATACGTTAAAGTTACGCAAATAACCATTATCAAAACTGATAGACACGGCCCAGTTCGGCTCGACACAATTTTGATAGTCAGCGTGACTGTTGGTCTGTTGCTATATGATAGTGGATTAAACCATAGATTATTTGAACTATGAAGTATTCCAAATTCCTCCAAATATAACCAAATACCACATGTTATTAGGGTTTTGAAATAGATGCAATCCTTGATGCAATCGCCTATTTGTATGAAAACGGATGTTCGTATTACGTGTCGAAGGCAATAATTTCGTCCTGGGAAGCGGGTACATGGTTTTGAAAGTTCCATTTAACACAATGTAGCATAATTAGGTATTTAACCATCCGTTCTACTGTCAGGCAAGAATGAGCTGATGTTATTTTCTAAAGCTTTGCATTTATTGGGAAGGAAAAAGTATCGTGATCATAGCACACAAGTTTCATGCAAGCAGAATTTAGAAGATGAATGTACATTGTATACTCGTACTTAATCCTGAGTATTTGATGATTCATAAAATCAAAGATCAGGGAAGGGTCGCGATGGTTTCAAATGCGCAAAGGTAACCCTGGTGTTACTTTTATTTCTGATGGTGTGTTTAAAAATCAATTGTACCCGTGTGTTTTAAAAACATTTTCCTTTTTAATGAAGATTAATTCTAGGAATACGGTTCATTTTGGAGCATTAGGATTTGAACGTTTTTATCTATTACTCCATATAATTATTGCGTAAATATATAGCAAAATAGCGAAATATTCTATTATTTCGAATATAAATTTGTTTATATGATCATCACCATCATCATTAATTTCAGTGCCATGATAATTATGATGAAGATATTTTGATCTGAATTAAAAAGGGCAGGATCATTTAGTTTCTGTTACTAGTTTACGACCATGTCAACCATGTTTAATGTCTCTTTATAAAGCAAGGGAAGCATTTGCATTGAAAAATTATAAAACGTCGCGAATATGATTCATATATGGACACCAATGGAATCAGATATCACATTGATTGATAGAGAACACTGAATGTCCATACACCATTAATCAAAGCCGATATGACATGTTTTTTCATGTCAAGTTGTTGGGAATGTCACGTTTACATATATGTAGAGATTTTATTTCTATTTATCATTAGACACAATTTCATCAGAATTAATTTACTTTAGAGTTTAAAGTTAAAAAAATGTTTTCTAATGAAGCATCGTATGAAGCAATAGTATTGCCAATTATTGTTGTTCATAAGGAAAGATATTACTGTTATTTATATTAGGATTTAGGAGTAATTTTGACCGAATAATAAAACATGAAGAAGAAGAAATAGATATGGAATGTTAAAGAATATTCGAGTGACACTGCACTAGGAAAACTAATTTTGCATCAATCAGTACTGTGTAATTAAGGTACACATCCTTGAGAAAAAAAATTGGTTGTCTGTAAAGTCGGTTTACTGACGATAGTTGAACGTGACAACGTCCGATAGTGCTTCCTTGTCGCTCGTTCCGCGCTCTCGCTTGCACTTCAAGCCTTACATGGAACGCCTCAGAGCGAGGTAACGCCGCATGAGTCATGTTTTTTTCGTGCGTGTAGCCGGCTATATCGAATTATAAGACGTTGTCACGTCAAAATGAATATTGTATATTTCTTTTCTTTGATTCTTTAACTGATGCCGTGGGATATGGAATTCAAATTTTTTCGTTATATTCCAATCAATAATTAAACATTCCCACATATAGTGATGTGAAGCGTACAAACTAAATGGTCGACAATGGACCGCCCGTCAGACCGGCACTATCATTATAAATGACAATAACTAATGATACGGATCTATATTACAAAACCGCTCCGTCTTCGGTGTGATGGATATCCATTTCCATTGTAACATGTATTTAGAGTTAATGATTCAGGTTTTAATTGATGTGTCTAAATTCAAATTCACCTTTTTGCTAGAACCTAGAAGGTTATGAAGAAAAATTTTACCAGTTTTTAAGCTATTACATAGCTTCAATCGCGGCCCGCGGGCCTTGAGCGCGGAGACCGAATCGAGAAATTCGGTAACGAAAAAACCTCACGCTCCCCACTCCGACGGGCTCAGAGGTGGGGCTGAAGGCATGCTATGCAATAGCTTTACCGCGGCAGTCCCCGAGTGCCACACGTCTTTTTATCAAACCTTGGTGTATCAAAACAATGGGGGACATTTATATCCATTAACTAATTAAGATGATGCGATATACTTATGTGCTGAAGTATAAATTAACACTGATGTACATTCTATATACAATACTCCGTACAAAACCCATGAGAAAACTTATCTAACAAACAAACTAACAAATAATCCAAGATAAACATATTTCATTAATTCAAGATCGATTTTGATGTCTATTGCAATAATTACGAGTATTCATTGTCTAAAAGTGTGACCCGAATCGGCGGTACCTATTTGTTAAGAGACAGTAGAAAACGAGGATTAAATGACAAAAGCGCTACATAAATCAAATAATGTTTGAGTTTATTCAACGCAGTTGTTTTGGCAGTGTTTTAAGTATCCATCATCATCGAAATTTCGATCAAAAGCGGAACCAGAGCCTTAATACGATAACGATTTCCTAACTGTCTGATTCATCTAAATGTTCTAGATTATTCCAGACTATTTTAACAGTGGTCTACGCAATAACAAACAGAGCAATGCAAGGGTCAGTCATCAGTGTCAAATATAGTGACGAGTTAATTCTGTCTTCCTGTGTCTGATTGGTGCTAATTGTTGACCCCCTCACCCTCTGCGCCAATAATTGATGCCTGACCCAAGATAACCTCGCTATTCCTACTTGTAGCTCCACTCGTTGAACCTTTGACTCTATTCGAATTAAGTAATATTAACTACCAAGCTGCAGTGTCTATTTTAATTTTAATATTCTCAGCACAGTTCAAGACAATATAGATAAATTGTGGGAAAAATATTCATGGAAATTCAATTATAAGAAATATTGTGACGTTGGAACTAGGAACAGAGGTTACGTACGGTATGTAACATTTTTTTATAATGATGTGGCGTATTTATTTAGTTTTTGTGCTTTATCGATTTCCAAACAATTCGTAGCCAAACACTTTATGCTAGATAAAAATATTCACTTCGAAATATAATATATCAACTGGTAGCTATACAATTTTCTCTTTAAGATTGAAAAATGTGTCTGATATAGAATAAAGTTTAAAGAAGCACTTTCTGTGAATTTAATAATATATTTTAGTTCTTGGCAATTCATAAAATTTCTTACTTTTATTTTATGCACATTGTCCGTAACATAAACCAGAAACTATTTTCTTATTAAATATTAAATAAACCAGGAAATTTATTCCATACCATATATGTTCCACTAAAGCTGACAGAAAATTTATTAACTTCTCAAGAGATTTATTATAGGTTTTATATATCTAAAACAAGAATGTTGAGTATGATATTATAAATAAGGCCATTGGCAATATGGCATACCTATCAATAAAATCATCGTAATCATCAAACAAAGTCTTAAGTACACATTCGACAAATAATTTGGCTCAATGCTGGTCATTCAATTTAAACAAACCATGTCGATTGGCAATCGATATTAAAATAATCGCTTCACGGAAGTTTAAACCCTAAAGACGTCAAATTAAACCTATAGGTACAAAAATGCCTTACCATTAAGGTTGGATGAGTGGGCTGTAGACACTACATGTATGTGTCAGCATTTACCATTTGTTTTTCCTTCCCACGACAAATCATCACCTACTAATTTATACAGCACACTACAGATCTACCAGAGGTCTTATTTAATTAGTAACTTTTATATCTTCACTTTGGTTATTTTTGTCAGTCATAAAATAAATCAAATTAGCTGACCACTGTTAAACGAATTTATAGTGAAGGGACGTTTTTCGACATAGTGCATATACAAACAAAACAAAAAGTAGTTGTTGGTTGGAAATGTGTGGAAATCATTGTTTCCATTGTTAATCTATTTGGTGCTCGAGAACAAAAAGAAAATTTTAAGATAAAGCATCAACACACTTAAAGCAATCTGTCAAGAATAAGTCTTTCGTCAAGCAAGAGCAATAAAATATTTCCAATTGAGCTCACCACAAATCATAAAATTTAAACGCAAATATCAGTTAAATAGATTTCAAAGGCTTTATGCTTATTGCGCATCTGTTTAAACTCCGTACTATTTATGTTTTACAATCCATATACCGTCCCAAACAATGGTTCCATCGAATAGACTGCGATTACCTCTTCAGAACCTCGTTTGCCTTCAACAACTCAAGCTATACAAAACTAGCGTATAACCCAAATCGTACTCTATTCCCATTTCAAAGGGTCCTTTGTGGAACTGCCAATTGGTTGAGCGCAGAGGTGCTTACAACGTGTCTTTGTAAGCTGACCAATAATGGAGAGCTTCTCCTTCCCCCGTATCGCATAGAGCGTCAGACAAGAATAGGGTTGTCGGAGTTAATATAGAGGTCAAGTTAGGCTGGTTTACGGGACGAGGTCACACGACAGAGCGGCTCTTGTACCGGCACTGTGAAACTGTTGGTGGACAAGGCTCCTTTCAGCGGACACGTTCGTATGTCCGTTTGCTTAGTACATCTTTGTTGCTATGAATCGCGATTGTGCTAACAGATGGTAGCTTTTCACGGTACCGTAGAATAGCCACACTGTCGTCTGAATGACTGTCAATGTTGATTTGTTACAATCTTTTTCATTTGTGGAAAAAAGGGCCATTCAAACTTCTTCACTTTTGCAGTTGTTGTTTTAGGACTATTGACTTATGGAATTTCTTCCAAGGCTGTGCTTAGATAGTAAGAATTCCTTAATGTATTTATTGTATAGTCAGATATTATTCGAATTTATAGTACAGACAGATATTATTCGAAACGAGTTCTGTGGTAATTGTTTTATAATAGTCTAGTTTAACTATAGACATTCCGGCTTATCTTGACCGGTATTTAAAGCTATTAAAACCAAATTAGGATGATCTCTTACGTGGTTCGATTGTAACGTTTCTAGCGTTACAAATTTTATGTTATTTTATGAAATTGAAACCACAATGGTTGCGTGAAAACAGCATCATTACTATTAAAGTCGTTCTGATACAACTTATTTGTAATGCTTATTATAATATCGTGAGCGAACTATAAATTGGTATTTATTTATTGTTTATATTATAGTTCCTTTATACGTCATTCCTTGCATTAAGTTTTTCTAAAAAAGGGATAGATACAATGAATAGATTGCGGGAGGTAAGAATTTGACCTTTCAATTGTGAATGACGCACAGCAATGACGAAAAATAATTATTGAGTGTAATTTTTAATAATTTCGTCTGTCAAATAGTATTGTCGTGAATTGGTGATTCATGAGCGAATCGTAATCGGGGGTCAAGGAGATACTGTTTGAGCGTGAGCAGCTAGTTGTGACGTCATGCTTTATATAACTGCGTTTCTGGTTTTGCTCCAAGCGCTGTCTTTTGTTGATGTCAAGTTTCATATAAGGTTTCTGATCAAAATATACTAGTCTAGACTAACTATTATAAGATTGGTTGGGGTTTAGACATTTTTCTTACCGAGGTCTTGGCTAAGTATAAAGGAAAACACGTGTACATATCTATGCGTTGATAAACATGTATAGTTTATCGTTGATAATATTATAGACGATATGTTTACTTCTACTTGATGCTAGTCAGTTTAAAACATCATTGGTCGTGATACACTTAATTCTATCGGCGTGGCGTACCAAATTGGTGCAGAAAAAATCGAGTCACATCGCTATTAATAACGGAAAATTGGAAAGAAAATCCTTACAAAGAAATTCAACAACAATTTCACTTTTAATCTCATCTTTCGTAACAAACATGATTTCTCTCTTATCCCTTAAAATTTCTCATTTATAGCAGACATAAGTCAAAAATAAACACTTAACTATTCCAAGCACACGCCAACAAAAAGCCAAGTTCTCAGGAACGTAATGATATCAAAGATCATCGGATGAATCATGGCAGCTTGAGCAATAAACCTCAAACCTTCTCAGAACCGCGGTTTGTGAGAATTATAAGTTATCATTTTTTTCAAGCTCTCACTCTACGTGCTTATTAGCCCTTTATACATTTTCATAGTTCTGTTTTCATCAGATAATCTCGAATTCACTGTCTTTGTTATTCTTAGTTCTTCACAAAGACTGTTCTCAAAAAGTAGTTTGGTTAGTTAGATTGTTAACATATTGGTAAAAAGTAAAAATTTATTGAATGTATAGATATTCTATGATATATAAAAGAGCTAGATACGTTACCCGCTCTCTATTTTGGCAAGAAAAAACTCAGGTAAGTGCCCGAGTTTCACTTAGTCACGCACCATTCAGCGTCGTGGCTGGACGTTCTTTTTGTATTTTAATCGGCAGTTGTTATTACGAAGTACATGAGTGAGACATGTATTATGTCTCGTGCGTGAGAGTGAAAGAGAGAACAACTGTATTGGTGATAATGCGTTAGTAAGTAGGTATGTATTAATTACGCTGTTTTTTAGTGCAATGATGTTGGCGTATGCCGCGTCTACTAGTATAATAGGTCATTGTAGATATTATGAGTATTGATTCTGTTACCATAATCTGTTTAGATTACTTCTGATTAATTCAAGCACAAACAAGAAACATTACTTCTACCACCATGCACAAAACAGTCCCTTTCTATATACCTTTATTTCTCAATATGTATTTCCGTAATCCTCCCTACGGCATCCTGCAGTGGAATAGCACCATACAATTATAATAAGCATAGAATATTAAACAATATCAGCTATAGATTATTCACTAGCCAACTGTAATGGCTCCTACATTTTTAACTACACGTTTCCCCGTGTCCATGCCTGTATGGCATTGCTAATGATGCATTTATAGTATTTATTATTATATAAGTTTATGAACACGTAGTTCCTGTGGTCATATATAATATGTATTTAATACTATTTCTATTGATCATACAAGTTTAGATGGAAATCTTTGTTGCTTTCATGCAAAAATATAATAGAAAGAAAGAAAGAAAGAAAGAAAGAAAAACCATATTTTATTCCAACACAAAAAAAAAAATAAAAAAGCAAAGCAAATATAATATTTGCTGAGATATGGAACAAAGAAGATGCTTTGGAATATTTGAAAACCCCTTTTTTCTTATGTAACTCAGAGACTATAATCTCCGCTCTGAAGTTGGATTTTCTATCCTTGTCTATCGCATTCAAAATTGCATTT
Source organism: Colias croceus (assembly GCF_905220415.1). Classification (NCBI taxonomy): domain Eukaryota; kingdom Metazoa; phylum Arthropoda; class Insecta; order Lepidoptera; family Pieridae; genus Colias; species Colias croceus. Next base: position 8,503,414 of record NC_059553.1, read on the forward strand.
GCTTCTTCACTTGTGACTTACTTCAGGCCGGTCTAATCTGCCGCGAACTATGGTTATTTTGAGAAGGCAAATACGTATCAAAAATAGAGAAGAAATCGCGCAATAAATTCCCATAACTCGTTTTAAAATTAACAATGATTGGCTATTGGTTCCGTCTATACATTAAATTATACAGACATGTTATTCAAATTATTAGTAAATAGATATTCAATGGGGAATCCTTTCAATTTTGAATATAAAGCAGGTACGAACATTGGCAATATATAATATCAGAAGTATAGCAATCTCAATTTAAACTGGTTTCGATAGATTCGTTCATACAATATGAATTTGCATACATTTAAATTATGTACTGCATTTCTCTCGATGAAATTTGCATGACAACGTTTCAAATATGCGCATGCAGTATAAATATAAAATATATACATGTTCATCAAACATCACTTTGTTTGATCAAGTTTTTAAGTATTTTTTTTTTTTTGTTTCAAATGCTAGCCTTTGAATAGCTGATATTATAAAACTAAAGAGACCATAGTGTTTATCGGTACATATTTTACGTTGGCAAAACTCAATCACCTTTTTACCTTCAGAGTTGAAATATATGAAAGAGATGAAACATTTAACACGGACACTTTTATGTAGAAAAGAAAATTTGAGATGGATGCAACAGGAAATGAAAACTAGTGTTAGGGTACAGCGAGTGATAACTCAAAACCCACGCGAGCGAACTCGAATAGCTAGCCTATGACCTAGGTATTCCACATTCAGCAATTTTATAATTTTTCAAATATTGAAATTGTGTGATTTCACATGAAATCAATTAATTTTAATTCGATGCATTTTATCTAAACTTATTTTACTTGATGGTCAAATGTAACATGCGATCCTGTGCATGATACATGCAAGCGACATGCATGACAATTTGTTCTTTTATTCAAGAATCTGTGTCCGTAACCAGTCTCCTAATGATGCCAGCAAGTTTTAAATCTATCTGATGTATTGAACAGGGCTTGTATCGAAAGGAGCCAATTTATTATTAACTAGTTTATTCTCGTTTTGTTTGATAAAGATATTAGTTATGTATTTGTACTTATAGATACTTGTGTTCCGAAATCATTCGCATTCGTGTCTTCGATGTTTATAGCCTTATGAATGCTAATATACCGTTTTGTTATTTTTGAAATGCCTATACCTACCTACGAAGTTTTGGGTTCCACACCGAAAGGGTAAAACGGGACCCTGTACTAAGACTTCGTGTCTGACTATCTGTCTCCAGTCTGTATCTCATTAATTAGAATTTCCGTTGCGGCATGACAATAAATACCTACTAACAATAAAATATATATTAAGGGGGGTCTCTAGATACAATAAACGTGATTTTCTATTATATATGATAGTACGGAACCCTTCGTGCGCGAGTCCGACTCGCACTTGCCCGGTTTTTCACAATAGATAGTCATACTACCTATAATCTATTGCATAAGCATGTACCTACATCTTTAGTTACTGAGATTGATAAGCAGGTAGGCATACAGTTCTATTTTAGGATTTTAGATAAAATGTTTTCTAATAGGTTCATATTTAAAAGTGAAAGTTTGTTTGTTTAGATGCTTCTTACTCAATCACGATTTTCACATAAACATATTGGTATACAAGTACATTAGGTATCTAGGTATTCAAAATTATAAAATGTAGGTACCTAGGTAGGTATCTAAAAAATTAGTTTTTTATTCCGATCGAAGCTAGGGCGGGCGGCTGCCTGTGACAGAATTGTATAGGTAATTCAACTATTAAATAATACAGAATAATAATGTATTACATACCTAGTGTGTGACTTTTAAATTAAAACGCAAAAATGTAGCATCAGAACTAGAAGCATAGGTTGTTAATTTGCAAGCAATTATTATCTAGGTACCTATATCCATAGAAACTACAACAAATCAAGTCATACCTAACTGGAGAACCTCAAAATTCCCAATGTTCAAGTAAGTACCTAGGTAGGTAGGTATAACATATTTTATTTATCCATTACAATTTCTCAGAATACAAATTAACTTTACGCTTATCGTACTATTAATATTTGTTGTAGACGAGTGTTATTGACTTATTTCTAAGAAAACATTCAAGTTTCAGCATTTGGTATAAAGTGGGCGCGTCGTAGATCGAAAGAGATAGGATTAATGTGGGAATCTAATAGATACGCCAGGGAACGTGTGTTTATCGACACATAGATTACCAATTTAGGTCGAAACAGTCGTGTCGAAATCACAATGGCTTCCAACATTTTAGGTCGCATGCACCATAAATATTATCATCATTCCTTCGGGGCATAACCCAGCGCGGCCCAGCCGACTCACAACCACAATGTGTACCGCCTCGATGCAAGATAAGCGTAAATGAATATATCACTCCCACGACCGAAATATTAACCGGCCAACTCGCCCGACCCCATGATATAAAGCAGGCAATTAATATTATGTTTTATTCGCATCCGTCTACGGGGACATTAAAAGCCACGGCTCGCCTCTCATGAGCCTACGTGAACCGCAAACTAAAATCCGGTTGTAATTCCCTATATAACGGGACATCCAGTTATGGTAATGTCAGCCGAATTTCACGACGTAGTTTCGAAAGTAGTAATTCTGATCGCAATAAACCGAGGAAGTGGATGCAGAATGCAGCGTGAGCTATACTGATGTAAATGTACCTACGCGGATTAATTACCGATACCGGCCGTGATTTCTCGTATCGACCTCACCGCACTAACGAGTTTTAAAGTTGTTTCGCTGGTTTGTCCGAATGGCTGGATTCGAGGGCCTTTTCTGAAGCCCTAATCTCTCGACGCATGAATAATTTCCGAGAGCTATCGATCGCACACGTCGAGGTTTTTATTTATACGGCGGGGTGGGCGAGGCGCGTATTAGTAAACAGGCGCAGGCGCGATCAGCGGACACTCACCGACTTGGAGGACGTTCTCAACACAGCCGGCTTCGAGCAGCTTGAGGCCGCGGCAGAAGGCGATGTTCCTGTGGTCGTCGGGCGGCGCTCGCGCCAGCGACGAGTACATGCATATGTCGCGCTCGTCTCTGGGGAACGACCAGTAGACGACGCGCCGCTGCACCGGCTCGGGGATGCGTTCATAGCGCTCCTCGATGCGTTGGAACGGGATCGCGGCGGCGACTATCTTCGCGGTGATGTCGAGAAGGGTCGGCGGGGCGCGCGGCCGGCAGCACGCGCGCGGCGCACACGTAGACATGGCGCTCGCTCGGCCGCCCAGCGCGGACTGACGTGCCTCCGTTCCCCGCGCCGAATTCCCCCGCCGCGCCTCCCCCTGGGGGATGTACGCCCCGGATCGACAATGCAATAAATTATTCATTTGACAGCCATAATGTGTCATATATTATTAAAAAGTTGGTATTTTCTGTCGTTACTCGCTATATCAGCTTTCATCATTTATGATAAGAACAACATGAAACGGTGTGAGTATATAACAAGGAATTCTTGATGGTTCATAGAGTGAGTTTACTTTATAACATGAAATTATAATGGAAAAAAAAGGAAATAATAAAAACATTGTTACGCAATAACTCATTACACGGTCACGTCAGGAACGTGTAACGTGTTTATACTTATTGTTTGAATAACATAATTAATTAGTTAATATTTATTTCTGATCGTATTCATAAAACATAAGAATACAAGCAAAATATTTTTTACGGATTTTAATGTAGTAAAAATGCAAAAAATAATTAAATTACGCAGTCATATCCATTCTTGCCGCAGTTCCTCGCATTACACAAACGAAGGGGAAAGGCGGGTGGGGTGACATTAACAGCTGATGGCTGCGGGGGGGCGGGGGGCCGACGTCAGGTGTCCGACTTGCAACTCAGCTGAGATTTGTGTTAACAGCGCTGAAGCCGCTGACTTGACACTCACGTACAATGACCTTTATTTGTTTATATATTTTTTTTTTCTAACTCAGCGATGTAGCGGCTTAGTTTTAATTAACACACAAAATGCGCAATGGTACGTATCAATTATTATTGTTAATTGTTATATTGTACAGAGCATGTAACAGCGCTGCAGCGGCTATGTGATCATGTGCGTTCGAACATGTTTGATATTTTCATCATCAGTGAGATAACTACGTAAATGAGTTCATACCTATTATAAATTAAATCTGACAATTTTTACAACGCTCCACTATTGAACAAAAGCCTTGAAGCGCTGTATTGTCACGTACGTACAATGACCTTTATTTGTTTATGTTTTTTTTTTACTATTTGAATTGTATGCAGGTATGTATTGTTGGAGGCAGGTAAAATATTTTCTAAGTCAATGTTAGCGGTTGGTTTAGTGCAGTGGTCAAGTATATGACAGTGAATTGTGATGTGGATTTTGTGCAGTCCAAGCCGGTATGATCGTTGACTAGAACTTAATTGTATTGTCCATTTTTAGAAACGTTTGATTTTACCAAAATACTACAAACAATCACTCATATAAATACTTTTAAGCCCTAATTTTCAGCTAAGCAAATACCCAATACCTGTAGAAATATGTAAAAAAATATGATCCATAGAGAATTATTCAAAATAATAGAAAAAATAAAATTATGGTTATTGAAAAGTAGGTAATGCGGGCATTTACGCGCCAAAATAAAATGTTTTGTTATTATGTATTTTTTTACTGAAAAGTTACAATCACAGGTTATAACAAACGTGGATATTATTATAATATCAATTGAAATATACGTACATACATAATTTCACAATAGAATTATTACGTCTGTGTAATTTAAATCAATTGAAATTCATCGTAATTATAAACATAGTAGAAAAAGAAAACATAGTTTCAATTTTGTATTTGAATACAAAATTATAATTAATTAATTTAATTAAATTAATTAAATTAAATTATTTTTTTATACAACTTTTTTAAATAAAATTTAAATTTTATTTAAAAATTGTCAGTAATTATTTAGCGTTAGCTACTCTTTAGTATTCTGTTCTGTGGTACCTATAATGTAAATAGTGGGCCGTGGGCGAGATATAAAAAGTAAATAGTTACATAATAGTTATTAGGTACCTTTATTCAAATTTGCTGTTCTTTTTTGAATTTAAAATTTGTTTTTGACATAATTAATGTGAATAAATAAACACATCTCACACTCCTTTGCGGACAACATTTTTTTTTGAAGTTATACTTCTTTTGGCGCGATGGAGAAAAACACATCTAGCACAACAGATCTGTGGAGAAAAATGATGAGAGTGAATTTTTACGATGCGCGCGCACACCGACACCTAAATTTAACAGCATGAAGTTAGTTCTAGGTGGTATGAAAATTGATAACTATGTTCAAGTTGTATATATTCTAGTATTTTTTTCCATACTCCAAAGAAGTATAACTTCTAACGCGTGTATATAGGTATTACCCATGGTATTACATAGGTACTAGCTTTCCGCCTGCGGCGTCGCCCGCGTTTTCAAAGAAAAACCCGCATAGTTCCCGTTCCAGTGGGATTTCCGGAATAAAACCTAGCCTATGTTACTCGTGGATAATGTAGCTTTCGAATGGTGAAAGAATTTTTTAAATCGGTCCAGCAGTTTATGAGCCTATTTCATTACAATCAAACAAACAAAGTTTTCCTCTTTATAATATTAGTGTAGAAGTACACACACTTTTTTTTTATCTGTGGTGGTCAGACTTAATCTGTTGTTAAATAGTTATTTTTTTAAAAACTATAATTAATAGGTATTTACATCAAAAATTTAAACAACGAAGCGATAGTCCGTGTTCTAGTAAGAATAGTAAATGTGCACTTATTTTTGTAGGTAGGTAACATCACGAATAAAATAGTTAGGTAGATACCTATATATCTACAACTATTAATATGTTGATAATATTTAAAACATTATTTGCAATGGAAAACTAAAAAGTCATTCCGATACTATGTAGACTTGGCTCAGTGGTTTGTGAACCTGAGAGTTTTGCGCTTGAGGGCCTGAATTCCATTCCAACTTGCAGGTTTAATTGCGTTTTTGGGTTTAACGTATGAGAAATTATATACATTTATTTATATAATTATGTACTATTAGTTCGATAACTTTGAGTAATTGTATGTCAATTCAAGAGATTTATGAATTTTATGTAATTAGTCCTTTTGATTTTGGAACAAACAAAAACCAAGATAACATTTATGGATAACATTTATTATTACCCTAGATATATCATACCATTTTGAAAAGCCACTATGTTTTTACAAGTTTCTTTTTAAATATATAGGGAACAAACAATTTAAATTCATCTCAATAAACATGTGAAAACGTAACAAACACAACTCTTATTTTATATTATACTAGCTGCTCCGCGCGGTTTCACCCCCGTGGCTCAACTCCTGTTGGTCGTAGCGTGATGATATATAGCCTATAGCCTTCCTCGATAAATGAGCTATCTAACACCGAAAGAATTTTTCAAATCGGACCATTAGTTCACGAGATAAGCGCGTTCAAACACACAAACAAACAAACTCTTCAGCTTTATAATATTAGTATATGTAGATAATAAAAATATAACAGTGAAATTAGCTATCACGGTTTATGAGATACGCGGTACGCCTGAAGACAGACAGATATGAGATAAGCAGACAAATACCCTTTGGGTAAGGAACCCTAAATACATTTTCCTTTTCATAAAATAAGTATGTACCTACTTACTTACTCAAAAAACAAGATAATTTATCCAAAATAAATAGGAATATCCAACTGTATATAAAAGGTATTACCAACTTCCAAAGAAGATTCTGTAACATGTATATTAAAAAAAAAACAAACTTCATGCCACAGATAAAGTAATTGTATAATACCCACAGACATATATGTGATAATACCACAGTTAATATAATACAAGCGTATAAAGCGCTGCAGCGGCTGTAAGGTCTGTTTATCTGTCTCGAGCGGAGGCTAGTAGATGCTGTATGTACCTATAGTTATATACTGAATTACGTCAGTCAGCTGATCGGTATGACTATATAACAAGGTTAAGGACAATAATGTTATGTGAAAGTTCGTGTACGAAAACGGATGGATCGTTTTTGATGGGATTTTGTCTTAGCGTAATGATATATACCTGAGGCACAACGGATCCGATATTAAAAATTATTTCACTGTCAGAAAGTCTATTTATCGAGGAAGGCTAGGTATATTATCACTGTCACGCATTAGGAGCGGACAGTGCACAGGGATAGCGGAGCTATGCGATATGCAATAGTACCTATCTACATAAAATTATGAATAAATCAGAGTAATTATTTCACCAGTCATCAAAAACCAAATATCAGTTCAAATGAAAAACCGATTAAAACATCCTTATCAATTACGATTTTAATGTTTACTAGCTGCTCCGCGCGGTTTCACCCCCGTGGCTCCACTCCTGTTGGTCGTAGCGTGATGATATAATATAGCCTATAACCTTCCTCGATAAATGAGCTTTCTAACACCGAAATAATTTTTTAAATCGGACCAGTAGTTCCCGAGATTAGCGCGTTCAAACAAACAAACAAACTCTTCAGCTTTATAATATTAAGTATTAAAGTATATAAGTTCGATTAAAATTGCGGAAAATAGCAATTTCTGCTAAATAATAATTGATGTGAATGCTGGCCACTTCAATAAATTCAATTTTCCGTATTGATCGGATAAATTGGGCCGCCTTCCAAGTTTCTCGATTCTTTATTGTTTATATAAATATAAAACCTTCATCTGCCAACTGTGTTGGAACAAAAATGTATTTATCACATTGGTTAAGGGGAAGTTCTCAAGTTATTTATTACTTAACTAGCTGTGCCCGCGACTTCGTCCGCGTGGAATAGTGACTGCATAGTAGTTACTACTTATCTTAAATTATTGAGTAAACACAGACTACCATAAATAATTAAAAGAACTGTAAGTAAAATTTATTACTAAACTGAGCTAAACAATACAAAAAAAAAAATGCCTTATTAATTTTCTACGTAAAATTTCTTTTAAATTATGTCATATTATTTTTAGGCACCAGGGGGGAGGGGAGCAAATTTCTTTTCCTTCCTTCCTTGTATGGATGTTTTTAACTATGTATCGTGCAGCAACTGATCAGCTTAATCGATACTCAGTTTTTATCAAATCCAGCACAAAATCCAAATCAGATCTTTCCTGAATCCTGTCTCACGCCTGTAGGTAGTAACTAAACCGTTTAGACCGTGCAATAAAAATTAAATAAAAAGTGCATACATAGAAAAAGGAATAAATAATTTCACAAACTTCCCGAAGATTTTTAAAAATAAATACCATTTTAAATATTTATAAAAAAAAAACAAAGTCGTCGGGGCTGCCATGCCAACATCATCATAATATACCTCATTATCAAAATACATATATGGTACTTAATTTTAAAGATCGTCGGGAAGTTTGTAAAATAATTATTTATTCCTTTCGGTTTCTTATTTTCATGTAATATTTTCAAGTGAGCGAGACCTACCTCTACCTCCATATTACATTCCTACATCATATTGATATCTATAAGTTTGTTGCTCCTTGACATCTTTTAAGTTGGGCCGTAACCGTGCACAAATTGTAATGGACCACAGTGGCAAAAGAAGTGGTATACTTAGGAAAAAATATTGTCAAGGGCCAGGCCTATGTAGCTTTGAGTAGAGTTCAAAATTTCCAGGGTGTGGCTATCCTCTCACTCCCATATCCCCTCTTCTTTCACAGACTTTCAACCCTTCCCTTTCCATCCCTAGTAAATGGCAGAACCGATTTTGATGTAAACCATATCTAATTGTACCTATATGTACACGTCATATCCTGTAGTTTGATGCTCCATTTGGTTTATTTATCCCCACTGTCACCCCTAAAAAGCCCTAAATGTAATAAACGGATGAACCGATTTCGATAAAATATGACTAATTATTGTAATTCACACGTTGCCCTTTCATATTTTGATATGCCGCTTGTCTAATTATGTTACAATATGTCAAGTTACGACAATTAGTTTCATAAGTTACCAATAGATGGCGACACTTTACTTTTGCATCGCACTAGCGAAATGTTTTGTTGAATACGTATAAGAAATTTCATGTCAATTATCTGCCTTGTGTATCTTGTGTATCTTGTGTAACTTGTGTAACTTGTGTAATATTGTGTTAAAGTAAAAATAAAGTAATTTAAAGTGTTGAGTGTTTAAGTGAATCCCGCGAATTCGTCAATTTATACATGGTGCCGAAACCTAAGATGGACTTTGGACTTTGAAAGACTTAGAAAAATTTCCGATAAGTAGAACTTGTAAAAATTTCATATTTTATTATATGGACTTAGAAAATATTTGAAGATATTTTATTCTAAGGACTTGTAAAAATTTCATAATTTATTATATGGACTTAGAAAATATTGGAGATTTTATTCTAAGGACTTGGAAAAATCTGATAGTTTATTATATGGACTTAGAAAATATTTGAGATTTTATTCTAAGGACTTGGAAAAATCTGAGAATTTATTATATGGACTTTGAAGAAATTTCTGAATTATTCTATAGACTTGGAGATTTTTGAAACTTTGAAAATTTTAAAATTTATAAAACTATATTATTAATATTTAATTTAATATGGCTTCAAAAGTAATTAAAAATCAAGCGGATTTGTTGTCGAGATTAGAAAAGGCACAAATAAACTTTAAGAAGAGTCCGAAAGGTAGAATCACTAAGCAGTATTTGGAAACTAGAATAAAAAATTTGGAAGATTTTTATTTAGAATTCAAACGAAATCATACAGAGCTAATACAAATAGTAACATCGGAGCAAATAGAATCTTTACCATATTTTATAGAAGACGACTATAATAAGTTTGAGGAGATATACATAGACCATGTGACGGAACTAAAAGAGAAGCTTGAAGAAGTGTTCAATAACCCGATACCAACATCGAATACGATGACTAGTGACGATGTAAAGCTACCGAGAATTCATTTACCAACATTTACAGGAAAATATGAGGAGTGGCAGACATTTTACGATATGTTTTTGTCGCTTATACACAATAATGAAAAATTATCACCCGTGCAAAAAATGCATTATTTAAAGAGTAGTATCTCGGGAGAACCAGAGAATTTGTTACGAAATTTTCCTACTGTTGATAAAAACTACCAAGAGGCTTGGAACCAATTAACAAAACGATACAATAATAAAAGATATAATTTAAATGCTGTTCTAAAAAAGTTATTTGGACAAAAACAAATTAATAGTGAATCTGCACAAGCGATTAAGCAACTTCTGGATACAACTACATCAGTATTACAAGCGCTAAATAATATGGGAATACCAACAGCAACTTGGGATGCAATTGTGATTTATTTGGTAGTTTCAAAGCTTGATGTACAATCGCATAAACTATGGGAGAATCAGATAAGCACGTCATGTGCCGATGAATTGCCAACTTGGTCTCAGTTGGTGGATTTTTTGGAAGCGAGATTTCGTAGTTTGGAGATGATAGATTCGGGAAAACAACCTATAAGACATGAGACGTCACAAAAGAAGCAATTGGTTAAAAGTACTTTTCACGGAGCTATCCTACAGAATAAGAAGACCGATAATATATGTTCAGTTTGTGGTGAAAATCATTATATAAATGCATGCACACAGTTTAAGAAGCAATCAGTAGAAGAACGAAGGAATCACGTACAGAATAAGGGGTTATGCTTTAATTGTTTGCAACCTACACATATTGTAAGTAAATGTCGACAGTCAATTTGTTGCAAGAAATGCGGACGTAGACATAATACTATGTTGCATTTAGAGAAGAGAGGATTCATTGAAAACACTCAAAGGACACAAGAAGAAAATGATGGGATTGAGAATAAAACTTCGTCTACGCTAGTAGAATCAGAGATTGTGGCAAATTTTGCCAAAAGAGAGCATAAAAGCTATCATGTTCTGCTAGCTACGACACTACTTAAGGCTCAGTCAAATAATGGTAACTTATTTATGGTACGAGCATTGTTAGATCAAGGCTCGCAAGCGTCATTTGTAACTGAAGCAACTGTTCAGTTACTCGGTCTTAAACGTACATCTGTTAATGGTTTGGTATCAGGTCTGGGAGATGGTCAAATGCATATTAAACATGTTGTAACATTATGTTTAAAATCGCGTCATAACTCAGAATTTTCTATTAATGTTAAGGCTTATGTATTAACTTCACTTACGTCTATGCTTCCATGTGTGAAATTAGATGCTCCGAATTGGCTCGAACTCGAGAATGTAGAATTAGCGGACCCAGGTTATGCAACACCAGGTAAGATTGATGTTTTATTAGGGGCAGAAGTTTATGCTGAGATTTTATTAACAGGTATGATGAAACAACCCAAGGGAAATTTAATAGCGCAGAATACGGCCTTTGGTTGGGTTTTATCGGGTAAGGTATCTGATTCACTTTCAGATAAATACAAGGCTAAAAGTTTTCATTTACAGGTTAGAACTGACGATGATTTTTTGAAGCGTTTTTGGGAACTAGAAGCTGAGCCAGATATGATTGTTAAGAAATTTACAAGAGAGGAACAATTGTGTGAAGAGCTGTATGAAAAATCAACTGTACGAAATCGAGGTGGAAGGTATGTTGTTACATTGCCATTTAAAAATAAGGATCCTGAGTGCCAGTATGGAGAATCTATAGATATAGCTAAGAATAGATTAGTCGCTTTAGAAAGAAGGCTTAAGAATAATCCTAAATTATATGAGGAATATAGACGAGTAGTAGAAGAGTACTTAGTTCTTAATCATATGTCTTTAGTCGAAGAAGACGATTTAGATAATCCAACGGCTGTCTATCTTCCGCATCATGCTGTTGTACGGGAGGATAAAGATACGACAAAGGTTCGTGTAGTTTTTAATGCTTCTAGTAAGGGAACAAATAATGTGTCATTAAATGATGATCTTATGATTGGACCAAAAATCCAACAAGATCTCAGACATATATTAATGAGGTGGAGAACCCATCCCATTTGTATAGTGGCTGATCTTGTCAAAATGTACCGTCAAGTACTTATTAATCCAAGACAGACAAATTTTCAGAGAATTTTATGGAGAACTTTACCGGATCAACCAATTAAACATTTTAAATTGCTCACTCTAACATTTGGAACCGCGTGTGCACCATATCTTGCTGTTAAAACTTTACAACGTTTGGCAGAAGATGAGAAACTTAAATTTCCAGTAGCATCAGAAATTACTAAAAATGATTATTATATTGATGATCTAATGACAGGTTGTGATACATTACAAGAAGCTAAAATTATTTACAATGAAATGAATAAATTAATGAAATCTGGAGGATTTACACTTCAAAAATGGAGCTCTAATTGTAAGGAATTATTAAAGTATATTGGAGAAGATAATAAAGAAAAAGAAGAATCTATGCTAATTAAGGTTGATAATATGGTAAAAGTTTTAGGAATTTCATGGAATCGTAGTTCAGATAGATTTGTTTATTCAATCAATTTACCGGAGATAAAATTTCCAATCACGAAAAGACAAGTTTTATCTAATATTGCTCAAATGTTTGATCCAATGGGTTGGATTGCACCAGTAATCATTGTTGCTAAATTATTTATTCAAAAAATATGGAAGGCGCATTTAGATTGGGATGATGCATTACCTGAAGATTTGAACGAAATTTGGCTTAACATACGACAGCAATGCAAGGAAATTCAACGAGTAGAAATACCAAGGTGGATTTGTTGCACTAGTCAAAGTCATGTTGAACTACATGTCTTCTCAGACGCATCAAGATCTGCTTATGCTGCTGCAGTTTTTATGAGAGTCATCAATCACGATGAATCTATACATGTCAGGTTAGTATCAGCTAAAACAAAAGTAGCACCTATAGAGAAGGAAGTTTCTATACCTCGTTTAGAGTTATGTGGGGCTGTGCTTGCTGCGAAACTTGTGAACGAAGTATCTCAAGTGATGAAGGTATGCAAAGATAACATTTACGGATGGACTGATTCTACAATCGTTTTGGCATGGCTGAAGGGCGGTGCAAGCAAATGGACAACATTCGTAAGCAATCGGGTATCAGAGATTTTAACTATTATGGATTATGATCAATGGGGTCATGTTTCTACCGAAGCCAATCCTTCTGATTGTGCATCTAGAGGTTTGACTCCAACAGAATTACTTTCACATTCACTATGGTGGTACGGACCGGAATGGTTGAAGAACAGAAATATTGAAATGAAAAATCCAGAGATAGTAGATACAGATGAAGAAAGAAGACAAGTATCATTAATAGTAAAACAAGATAAATGTGAAGATTTTGAATGGTTAAAATTTTCTAATTTGACTAAAATGCTAAAGGTTATTTCTTATTGTCGAAGAATATTACTGAAGAAGGAAGAAAGGAAAATTTTACCGAAGTTTGTAACAGTAAATGAAATGAATGAAACATTAGAAAAATGTATTAAACAGGTTCAAGGGATTGCGTTTGAAGAAGAGATCAAGGTTTTAGAGAATAAAAAGGATATACCGAAGAGAAGTCCCCTTCGTACTCTTTGTCCCATTTTAGATCGAAATGGAATATTAAGAGTCGGTGGTCGGATTGATAAGGCTCACGCAAACCATAACACGAAGCACCCGATAATTATGCCAGCTAAGTCTCATCTTACCCAGTTGTTAATATCGGATGCTCACGAAAAAACTTTGCACGGTGGACCGCAAATCATGATAAATTACATTCGGACAAAATATTGGATAGTACGCTGTAGGGATCTAGTAAAACAACATTATAGGAAGTGCCTCACGTGCTTACGATATTCGAAAGCATCGAGAGTGCAGTTAATGGGACAGCTTCCAGATACTAGACTGAAGCCTTGCAAGCCATTTACGGCAACCGGTGTTGATTATGCAGGCCCAGTCAATATTAAGTTTTCTCCAGGTCGAGGGGCAAAGTCTTATAAAGGCTACATTTGTCTTTTCGTCTGTATGGTCACAAGGGCTATACACATTGAGGCTGTAACAGATTTAACCGCTAAGGGATTTATCGCCGCTTTTAGACGCTTCACGTCTAGACGTGGACGTTGCCAGGATTTGTTCAGTGATAATGGCACAAACTTTGTTGGTGCGGACAAACATTTACGAGAAATGTTTGACTCTGCTAAATCCAGTTTACCTAATGAAATTGCGGAACTTCTTACATTGGAATTTACGACGTGGCATTTTATACCGCCGCAATCACCTAATTTTGGAGGGATATGGGAGGCCGGAGTGCGTTGTGCTAAGAACCATTTGAAACGGGTCATAGGTGACAGCATTTTAACGTATGAGGAATTAGCTACAGTACTATCACAGATCGAAGCATGTCTTAATTCTAGGCCAATTTCTGTTATTAGTAGTGACGCAGATGACCCTCTCCCACTGACCCCAGGTCATTTTTTAATAGGTGAACCGGTTATAAATATAAGTGATCGTAATTATGATGATTGTAATGTAAATAAATTAGAAAGATGGAATGTTATTCAAAAAATGGTTAATAATTTTTGGCGTAGATGGTCTAAAGAATATTTGGTTACTTTAAATCAGAGGTATAAATGGAATTCGAAATTAGAAGAACCTAATATTAATGATATTTGTATAATTAGAGATGATAACGTTCCACCTTCTAAATGGATTTTAGGAAAAATTGTAAACAAACATATTGGATCAGATAATATAACTCGTGTTGTAACAATTAAGTGTAAGAATGGATATTTAAAACGACCGTTAAGTAAAATTAGTATTTTGCCTAAATAAAAGGATTAGTTAATAGAAGATTATCTTATAAAGTTGTTCAATTTAAGGAAGGTCAGTTGATTGAAGTGTGCTAATATGTATTTGTTTGTGTATGAGTTTAACGCCACTACGTTAATGTATCACGGTGGGCGGTAACGTTTTGTTTAGTTATTTTTTGTTTTGTTTAGAGGTATATTTTAGTTGTTTTTTTGTTCCGGACTAGTCCTTGGTGGGCGGAATGTCTAATTATGTTACAATATGTCAAGTTACGACAATTAGTTTCATAAGTTACCAATAGATGGCGACACTTTACTTTTGCATCGCACTAGCGAAATGTTTTGTTGAATACGTATAAGAAATTTCATGTCAATTATCTGCCTTGTGTATCTTGTGTATCTTGTGTAACTTGTGTAACTTGTGTAACTTGTGTAATATTGTGTTAAAGTAAAAATAAAGTAATTTAAAGTGTTGAGTGTTTAAGTGAATCCCGCGAATTCGTCAATTTATACACCGCTTGAGTACATGGGCGTAGCTAGCCATGGGCTCAAGGTGGGGCAACAATAAAAAAATAATATGTAACTAGCAACTGTCAAAATCCCAAAGTCATATCCAGGTCTTCGAACCTCAAATGCCGGTGGCACGGCCAGCGGCTGTGCCGCCGGCATTTGCGAAGGCATTTGCGAAGGCATTTGCGAAGGCAATTGCGAAGGCATTTGCGAAGGCATTTGCGAAGGCATTTGCGAAGGCATTTGCGAAGGCATTTGCGAAGGCATTTGCGAAGGCATTTGCGAAGGCATTTGCGAAGGCATTTGCGAAGGCATTTGCGAAGGCATTTGCGAGGGCATTTGCGAGGACATTTGCGAAGGCATTTGCGAAGGCATTTGCGAAGGCATTTGCGAAGGCATTTGCGAAGGCATTTGCGAGGGCATTTGCGAGGGCATTTGCGAAGGCATTTGCGAGGGCATTTGCGAGGGCATTTGCGAGGGCATTTGCGAGGGCATTTGCGAGGGCATTTGCGAGGACATTTGCGAGGGCATTTGCGAGGGCATTTGCGAAGGCATTTGCGAGGGCATTTGCGAGGACATTTGCGAAGGCATTTGCGAAGGCATTTGCGAAGGCATTTGCGAAGGCATTTGCGAAGGCATTTGCGAGGGCATTTGCGAGGGCATTTGCGAAGGCATTTGCGAGGGCATTTGCGAGGGCATTTGCGAGGGCATTTGCGAGGGCATTTGCGAGGACATTTGCGAGGACATTTGCGAACGCGCTTGCGAACGCGCTTGCGAACGCGCTTGCGAACGCGCTTGCGAACGCGCTTGCGAACGCGCTTGCGAACTCGCTTGCGAACGCGCCTGCGAACGCGCCTGCGAACGCGCCTGCGAACGCGCCTGCGAACGCGCCTGCGAACGCGCCTGCGAACGCGCCTGCGAACGCGCCTGCGAACGCGCCTGCGAACGCGCCAGCGAACGCGCCTGCGAACGCGCCTGCGAACGCGCCTGCGAACGCGCCTGCGAACGCGCCTGCGAACGCGCCTGCGAACGCGCCTGCGAACGCGCCTGCGAACGCGCCTGCGAACGCGCCTGCGAACGCGCCTGCGAACGCGCCTGCGAACGCGCCTGCGAACGCGCCTGCGAACTCGCCTGCGAACGCGCCTGCGAACGCGCCTGCGAACGCGCCTGCGAACGCGCCTGCGAACGCGCCTGCGAACGCGCCTGCGAACGCGCCAGCGAACGCGCCTGCGAACGCGCCTGCGAACGCGCCTGCGAACGCGCCTGCGAACGCGCCTGCGAACGCGCCTGCGAACGCGCCTGCGAACGCGCCTGCGAACGCGCCTGCGAACGCGCCTGCGAACGCGCCTGCGAACGCGCCTGCGAACGCGCCTGCGAACGCGCCTGCGAACGCGCCTGCGAACGCGCCTGCGAACGCGCCTGCGAACGCGCCTGCGAACGCGCATGCGAACGCGCTTGCGAAGGATAATTCAATTTTTAGATTTGGTTAGGTTCCTTCCAGGTCAAAGCCAGGGTGGGGCAAGCGCCCCACCCTGCCCCACCGTGGCTACGCCCATGCTTGAGTATATTATTTGACCACATTATTCATTCCCACTTTTACCGCTGTAATATAATAAATGGATAAACCGAATTGGATAAAAATATAACTAAGTGTACTTCACCCGTTATGCACTTTTATTTGATATGTCACTTGGGTATATTTGACAACATTCGTTTATTTTCATTCCCACTTTTACCCATATAAAGGTATAATAAATGGATGAACCGATTTTGATAAAACATGTCTAATTAAACTTTACACGTCATGCCCTTTCATATGATAATATGTCACTTGAGTATATTTTTGACAAATTCATTTTTTTATTACTACTTTTATACCTATATCAAATAAATGGATGAACCGATTTGTTACTGATAGGTCGTTCACTTTCATTTAATATATCACTTAGGTACTTATATTTGACAACTTTCGTTTTTTTCATTCCCACATTTACCCCTATAATAATATACCTAGGTATAATAAATGGATGAACCGATTTTGATACACTTTATCTAAGAACCAGCGTCGGAAAATATGCTGCCTAACTAAAAAAACCGCATCTAATTTACCTGTTAGTGAGCTACGGTGGCACAAACAGACACACACACACAGAGACACACATAGCGGTCAAACACTTATCACCCATCTTTTTCCGTCGGGGGTTAAAAATATAATACGACATAATTTAAAGGACATTTTATGTATAAAATTTACCTAGAAGTAGGAATAATTCTAATTTGCCCCCCCCCCCCCCCTTGGGCACTTTCGATATGATCACTTGGACATTTACAGGAATAATAATTGTAACAGATAACTTACGTTTTATCGTACAGTGTATAGAATGCCTTAGCAAATGTTCGCCGTGAATACTTAAATGGTCATAACTTTTTTATTTACGAACCGATTGACATGAAATAAACACTAAATGTTAAATGAAGATTACCACAATATATTAGTGAAAACCGCATCTTAATCGGATAAGCCGTTTCTGAGATTAGCGTGCACGAACATACAGACAAACAGACAAACAGACAAACCGACAAACAGACAAAAAATTTTTTAACTACAGTTTTGGGTTTGGGATCGATTTAATAATAGCACCTGCTAATTTTTTTTTTAAATATATTTTGATTGTACAAACACGACTTTTCTAGAATTTTATTATATGTACTGATGATGATGATGATTGACTATTATTACAATTTTGTTGTTATTTTATCTAAGGTTTTAATATTTAAAATTAAATACCTGACTATAGAAGCAAAATTAGTAAAATTTCTTAATGACTGAATACTGAATAGTGTTACATAAATATCGTCACTTCCGGAAGTGTCTAGGAATATTGGACTCAGTCATAGATACTGATAAATGATTTATATATTTATTATTTATTTATTACTGATCTCTTACAACTATTCTAAATTATTAATAAAATATTCCGTCTTTTTTTTCAGGTGATGTACCTGTGTCCTTTTTGACCAAGAGCTTCATTATGTATAACTATGTAAATTATAGCGATATAGATACACAAACACATAAAAACTACATCCTTTTGACCAAATATAAAAAAAGGTTGTAATTAAACCAAAAACACAAGGTTCTTGTCTAGACATAAATCCGCGCTGAAAAAACGCGAGGGAGGCAGTTCTGTAGGCACCACCCTTCTGAATGAATCATGGAGCAATCAGCTCCGTCATTGAAACTATGCACTATGGTTTTCATACATTTTTAATACTGTCCAAGGCTTTTCAATACACATGTTACTTTACATGGACTATGGCGTTTTATCATCATAGATTATAGAACATTTTATTTACCGGTTCTACCGGTTTTACCGGTTCTACCGGTTTTACCGGTTCTCCCGGGTTGACCTATAGTTTCTAATTAATAAAAATTTAGACTTGCTTAATGAGTATGGTAAAATATTTTTTGAACGGTCAAATAGTTTTTGATTTTTTTTTGATACAAAAATCAAATCTTCCCTTTCTTGTAAATAATATTATTTTCACACTACATAATTACTAAATATTTTATGTGAACGTTCATTGCGATAAAATCTATATTTTTGTTTACAGTAGGGCTTTTAATTTTGTTGTAGTTGACCAAGTGAAAGTCCAATTTAAATCTGTTATGCTGTTCCAAATAACCCGGAAAAAGCGAAGGATAAAAAATAAAAAAAGACTTGTGGCACTGAGGGACTGCCGCGTTCAAGCCACACCTCCGAGCCCGTCGGAGTGGGGAGCGTGAGGTTTTTTCGTTAGGTACGGAATTTCTCGATTCGGTCCCCGCGCTCAAGGCCCGCGATAGAAGCTGTGCAATAGCTTAATAAAAGCCGCTTATTAATATTATTAATAGCTGTACCTATGCCCTGTGGTTTTACCCGCAGTACTCCACTCCTGTTGGTCTTAGAGTGATGTAGCCTTCCTCGATAAATGGGCAAACTAACACTGAAATCGGACCAGTAGTTCCTGAGATTAGCGCGTTCAAACAAACAAACAAACAAAATATTCAGCTTTGTAATATTAGTATCTATAGATAGTATTATTGTTTTATAGTTTATGTATTACTACCCTCAAGAGTCAAGACGAATATTATTTTACTTACAAATAATAAAAAAAATTAGTTCAAAATGGAAGTTCTTATATTCTCGGATTAAAGTTGTATTATTTAAGCCAATTAGGGTTAGCTTGTGACCCAGGCGGTGCATCTAGATTTTAGCCCTATCTAAGTGGTATTAAATATTTAACTGGACTTGAGAGTACCTATCACTCGAAATAGGCATTAAACCATTAAGTTTACAATTACGGTATTTGTGATAGGCATCTCTGATCTCACTAAAGATAAGAACCTAAGTACCTATGTGATATTAGTAGTAATAGGAAATAGGAAATATCTATACGACGGGCATCCGAAATTTTCTAACAGAAAAAGTCTTACAATGTGCGAGTGTTAACCTATGAAAAAGTATGACCAAAAGTTCCAACTCTTTTCCTTCCGATTTTACTATGTCTTGGTAAAAGTAGATTTATATAGATACTTTCTGAAAGATTAATCAACTGTTCTAATTTCTAAACTAAAATTAATTTGTCATTATTTCGTCGGGTTTATACACAGGGAAATTTATTTGTGGATCGAATGAGATTAAAAGAGAATTTTCATTATACGAACTGGTAAGGTAAAAACTAAAAACTATTTGATGTTCGTTGGCGCCAATTTTTTGCGTCGACCACAAACTACAAACTTCCCGCCGCGAATCGATAACGTGTTCCAAATTTAAACTGTATGTCCCCGCCATTTTTGTCGGATCTAATGAACTATTAAACTGTAATTTGGCTGCGCGATGGGTCCGCGCAAGTATTGATCGGGATTGGGGCTACCATTTTCTGCCAAGTCACGGATTGGCATCGCTGGCGATTGTGGAACTTCGAGAGGAATCCGAGCCAACTGCAACGCTCAACTCCCAAGCATAGCGTGTTGGCAAATGTTTTGCGAGCGTCAACTCATTCCTAATTTGGAAGTTTTGCTTTTTTTTGTAGAGTGGTTATGACAATCGATTTTGTCACAAATTGACCATTTATTTATGTGATATTATATTGTGTCGATTAATAAATTCTATTCTTTGTACATGTACATATACATAGAAATGTGTGTATTATTTATTATAATTCAACGAGCCTAATTATACTAAGAATAAATTAATTATACCTTATAATAAAACAATATAATATGAGTACTATTGATCTTATTTATGTTGTATTTTATCAATTAATTATAAATGGTTTACTAGTTAGGTTACCTAGGTATGTTGTAGAGTATGTAACTTCTATGATAAATTAAAATGTAATACACTATAAGGTAATACATAGATATATTATTTTATGTACAATAGATTATAAACAATCTTGTTACATCATCTCATTATGTAAAAATGAAACAACAATTAAGTTATGATTATTTATTTCAAATTTACAAAATTACTCCAGTCGTACCTAGTTCAAACATACAGTAAAAAAATACATTAGGTAAACATTTCAAAAAAAGTTTTGTCTATTTTATGGTCCTGGCAACTCATTATACCGTACAGGATATGTCAATTGATTGCCCCGGTCCCAAGAGTATAATTCCTGAAAAAAGAAAAAAAAATAACTTAATATTATATATATACTAATATGAAAAAAGCGCCATCTATGTTCTCAATTTAAATTACTAAAGAATAAAATTCAGAGACAGCTATGTAGTACAACCAACAAACACTAGATGGCGCTAAATTAAATTACAATGTCATCTGTCGGTAACTCGTGGTAACTCTTAGTATTATGATAATAATTACCTTATGCGTATGATCGTATCCCAGCTGTGTTGTTTTTCTGAAAGGGTTTGTGAATTGCAACGAAACTTCAACCGGTTTATTTTGATACAAATCTATTGCAACTGTTACTTTACTGTCTCGGTCTGTAGCCGAATCGAGAGCATAAAGCACACCGCAAACTATAAACATTTCGCCAACCTAAAAAGTAAATAACATTTTTCTATAGATGTTTTCATAAGAAAATGAACTATTCCATGAAAATTCGTGTAAATTAAAGTACTGGGTAGTAGAAATAAATTTTGTGTAATATTTTAATTCAGAATAGAATTTGGTGTAAAGCCAAAAACATCATAGAACTTACTTGTTTATGGTTCAACGAAATGTTCCAGAGATAATCTATATTTAAATCGTCTTTGATAGGATCAAAGTTTAGCTGAAAAGGAATACAAATGCTGATAAATACAAAAATGTAAATTAATGATATTTGCTGACTATTGGCCCCGTTTGCTGCCGTTTGAGTAACGTGATTGAGTAACAGACAGACAGAGTTACTTTCGCCTTTATATTATTATTAGTTTGGATACAATACATTATAATGAAGTTATTGTGTTGTCTACTATTAAAATAAGTTTGTACTTGTCTTTTGTTATCAAGGAAGAAAATATAACTTATAATTTCTATGAATATTTCTTGCAATATTGTATGACAAAATATATATTGTACCTAACTAACTATATACGATCAGACTAGGAGAAAATTTTTATATTAATTGTTAGTGTGTAATATTTTATGCTAATGAAAACTTCCGGTGATCCCAGGTTTCAATGTGACCTAATTCTTATTGAAGAATACTTGATTACTACGATAGTTCTCGATATGCATGATTGCATTATTATTTGTCCCGTCTTCTCCCAGGTGACCCGTATTAAATAAAACATTGGCTTTAGGTAAAGTAAAGATTACGTAGTTTTTTCGTAAAGATTAGGTACTATAGTAACTTTCTAATCCGACTAATATTATAAATGCGAAAGTTTGTGAGGATGTGGATGTGTGTGTTTGTTACTCTTTCACGCAAATACTACTGAACCGATTACAATGAAATTAAGCACCCATATAGAGGGTAACTTGGATTAACACATAGGATAGGTTTTATCTCGGAAATCCCACGGGAACGGGAACTATACTTACGGGTTTTTCTATGAAAACGCGGGCGAAGCCGCGGGCGGAAAGCTGGTGGTCAAATATTTTTAAAAGTCGTGCAGTAGCTTTTTAATTAAATCGTACAAAATTTAATAACCTCTCTTTTTTTAGTATTAGTTCAGAAAGTCAATATTCTTAACTCAAGCGGTCTTAAATAAATTAAACGAGTCTTCTTCAAGTCTGTAAGCATACCTTAGCAACAGCTGTATTATTGGATCCATCAATAGAGTAAATTGCCCATAGCCCGTTATCATCAGCGCTAAAATCAACCTGAAATATATGCATGTTTTTTGTACCATATTACCTTACATACTTAATATTACTAGTTTACCTCCCGCGGCTTCGCTCGCTTTATCTAAAACCTAATAAATTATATACTAAAACCTTCCTCTTGAATCAGTCTATCTATTAAAAAAAACCACATCAAAATCCGTTGCGTAGTTTTAAAGATTTAAGCATACAAAGGGACATAGGGACAGAGAAAGCGACTTTGTTTTATACTAAGTAGTGATAAATAATTACCTACTTACTTCCATTTTTCGAAATATTCTTTGAGTTTGATTTTTTTTAATGTTTCTTTATAAGGCTAAAATAAGTACCTACCTTACGTTTTTTACTAGAAGCGAATAAGAAAGAGAGTTGCAAGAATATATTATAATCATTCACTATACAGATCATTCTCTACAATTTATTTATTTTAAAAATTATCCTTCTTAATTCTAATTACCTGATTATGCTGTGCGGTATACAGCTTCCCACCTGCGTGGGGTAATTCTACAGACTTTATCCTGCTCTGCGTCAAATCGTATCGGATAATGTCTCCAGGTTGACCTGATTCGTTGGCTTGGTAGAAGAATGACCCGCTGTATACTATGTGGCCGTTACCCTGAAAATATATAACTTGAGTTGAACCTAAATTCTAATTAATACGATCGTGACAGCAAAAATTTTAACATTTGTAGAAATAATTTTAGAAATACATTTTGAACAGATTTTTCAACTTAAACCAGCCTCAAAACTATTTTAAAACAAATGTATCTTTTTACTGTATTCTATATCTATCTAAATCTAACGAAAATTGAAAACCAGTAGAATAATTAAACAAGAAATAATTATTTTATTGACACGATTCCTCTATATTGAATCCACAAAATAAACTTAACTATATTTTCGACATACCATTATAAATTCAATTACTTACAAAGAAAGGCTTCTGCAGCTTATGAAACTCGTCCACATGGTCTTTCTTAAAACTAGCTTTTGTTCGATACTCCCGAAGTCGCTCTACATCATTCTCTTGGGTTGTCCAAAGCTTTTCTTTCTACAATATGCATTCACAATTCTTGAATATTTGATTAGTAGATTAAATTTCAAGCTCGTAAGATTGAAGACACGTAAAAGATTCCACCACTGAATACGAGTTTTCATTTACACTAAATCACGAAAGAATGCTCTAGCTCTATGTTCTTTTGATGTAAACGCACCATAAGACACTAAAAGAAACACTATCCTCTGCTGATACAAAATCTGAATAAATGACAAAGTAATGATTTACATAGTTACTGTAAGTTATATTAAAATTTCCAACACGCTCAACACAACAGAAAAAATTAATGATTAACTAAAAATTTACTTATAGAATGAAAAAAAGGAAAAGCAAGATTAATTATTATTTATGGAAAAAATGTGGTTTACTTGAGTTTCAGTAGCATTAGAATCTCTTAGCCAGGCGCCGAATAGCTCATCTTTGTAACGATGATACACCGGCTTTCCGATCGCGTAAAGTTGACAATCTGTTAGAAAATAAACATAATACAATTTACTTGCAATTCATCAAAAATAGAGATAAAATAATATCAGAGAATTTCGAGTTAACGGAAGAATGTATATAGGTAGGTAATCTAGTGATAGCAATAGAAATACGTCTTTCATTTGAATTTAACTCAATTTTCTATTTAAGTTATTCATCTAAGCAGCAACGTAACTACGAATGTAATAACCATTATTATAATTTATAACAATTTTCCAACTCATTGGCTTGCAAATGTGATAAATATTAAGATTTTTACACATTAGAACACCAAGAAGACCAGTAACAAAGCTTCTTCGCGTTTATTATGCGTAACTAGCTTTCCGCCCGCGGGTTCGCCCGAGTTTTCAGAAAAACCCGCATAGTTCCCGTTCCCGTGGGCCTTCCGGGATAAAACCTACCTATCTTATGTGTTAAATCTATGTTACCCTCTATATGTGTGCTAAATTTCATTGTAATCGGTTCAGTAGTATTTGCGTGAAAGAGTAACAAACACACACATACACATCCATTCTCACAAACTTTCACATTTATAATATTAGTAGGATAGGATAGGGCAGGATTTAGCGTTTCACTTACTAGTGTTCCTCCTCGGCTTATACCCCGTAGTACCATTCATAGTTGATATTAGAAGCAGGGCTCTATCACATCTTGGACAGCTTGGACACTTCTGCACCTGGCAGAGTTCCTCGTAAGACGTGAGGGTTGGTGGTCTGGACCCGTACTCCATTGGCTGCTGTTGGACTGGCATGTGCTGGTTTGGACCGGGATCTGGAAGTTTTGAATATTCTGTTCCTTATATCTATATATATATCTGAATAGTTTTTACATATTTATCTTTATATCACTTTTTACTTTATTAAAGAAAATGTTATTCGTGTAACAATAAATGGTAATGTACTCTAGGAAGAGCGAGATGTTCTAATAGACTACAAGCCCGCATAGGAAAAAAATATGGTTCAAATGAACCACCAGGGGACATATCTAGAACGATAGAAGAGCATAAAATAATAAGATTCATCACTATGCCGTCACTTGTAAGCTGTCCAACTGAGTGCAGATGAGAATTGAAAAGTACAGGTAGACTCGGTAAATTTTGGTCATATATTTTTGTACGGCATTCTTAACCATCGATAGATCCATTAAAAATAATAAGAAACCGCTCAGTGCCGTACAAAAATGGTGGTCCACAAAGTCGGAATTTTTATTTAATTTCCGAGAGTTACCGGGGGTAAATTTGGTCATTTGACCATGTACGGCATCTGTGTCATACTATGCCTATACTGCTTTTAATCCATTATTCCGCAACGCCGTACAAAAATCATGGGGACAAGGGGAAAAAATCGAGAGTTGTAATCCCCTCTCTTTCCCCACTCCAGGGGGTCATTTGACACAACACGAAATAAATTTATTTTTAAAGTATTTTATGCATAGATAATATTTTTTCATGTGCCGTACATTTTCGTTGGTTCAAAGGGGAAAAATCTGAAAAAGAAAAAAATCCATATAACGAAATGTTTGCTTTATATTTTGATAATAAAATATAAATATACATTAATATCAAGAAGCTCGAGGTGGTTAATTATCACCAGTCAGGTGGAATGGACTCCGTTAAATTGATGAACTAATAAAGAAGCTATGAACGAAAAGATGTGAATTATATGCAATCAGCCCATGAATACAGGTAAAGTCCCAAGCAAATGCTAGTAATATGTACATATTCAAAATGTACAAGTAAAGCGCTTTCAAATGATACCAAACACGGTATATTTATCTTAACTTTATTTTTTACTCTGTATGTTTTGTCCGCTAGAGGGCGCCACATTAGATTTTATGAAACCCCATATAGCCTTTAGCTAGCTGGTCACTGGTTATCCAGTGAATAATTCAGACGCTTCTAATGATATGTCATTTGTCGAATTCTGATAAGTAGTTTAGAAGTTACGAGGGAATAGATGAATATACATACATGACCTGTCAAAATCATAACCCTCCTTTTGCTTTGCCGTAGTTGGGTAAAAATATTTTAATGCCGTACTGTATCAAATGGCCATAAAGCACCCTTAAAATTGTAGCTTTCGTCGCTTTCATCAGCCTAAAAGATGTGGTCTGCACAAAAATGTACGGCATCGTTTTTTCCTAATTTATCTATGTTAATACTATTTAAAACAACGAATAAAGTGTAGAAAACTATTATATTTCATTAATCTACGATGTTTAAACTTTTTTCTGTTTTTGCATTTCTCTATAACTTTTTTTAGAACGGTTTCTTTTGAACGGCAATACTATACAACAATTGAATTTTACAATATCATGTTAAAAAAAAAGTTCCCGTACAGGGTCAAATGACCTTACAGCTCTTTATATCAAGAATTCGATGAAATTAAGATGATTATTGGTATACATTTAAAAGAACAATTATTTTTTGACGGCATTGCTTTTAATAGTACTTTTGAGTGCTAGATAATGTTTTGGAACCGAAGCCGTACTTAGTCAAATGACCCCCTGGAGTGGGGAAAGAGAGGGGATTGCAACTCTCGATTTTTTTCCCCTTGTCCCCATGATTTTTGTACGGCGTTGCGGAATAATGGATTAAAAGCAGTATAGGCATAGTATGACACAGATGCCGTACATGGTCAAATGACCAAATTTACCCTCGGTAACTCTCGGAATTTAAATAAAAATTCCGACTTTGTGGACCACCATTTTTGTACGGCACTGAGCGGTTTCTTATTATTTTTAATGGATCTATCGATGGTTAAGAATGCCGTACAAAAATATATGACCAAAATTTACCGAGTCTACCTGTACTTTTCAATTCTCATCTGCACTCAGTTGGACAGCTTACAAGTGACGGCATAGTGATGAATCTTATTATTTTATGCTCTTCTATCGTTCTAGATATGTCCCCTGGTGGTTCAATTGACCCATATTTTTTTCCTATGCGGGCTTGTAGTCTATAACACAAGCATTTAAATGCTTAAAAGGATGTCTCAATGACTGATATAATTGTAAACATATTTGTTACTGAATAAATATATTTGATTTTGATTTTGATTTTGAATGAAGAAACAACACATATGGATGTCAGGTGATGGAGGTGATATCACATGTGGTATACAGGGTTACTTGTAAAACACCAGCAACCTCGCAGGACAAGATAGCTAACATCATATGTAACAACATTTGTTCTACGACTTTTGGCATAACGCAATAAATTATTTTTAAATGATTTTTTAAACTTTTATTGTACTCTCTTAACATTTGTAAGTCTATGTTCTATTCATTATCGGATGGACGACGCGACGCCCCCTTCCCCCTCTCGTTCGCTTCTTGTTTACGTAATTTTTGTGAGGCGTAGAGTTTATAATATTCAAACGGAAAATTAAATGTACATTTATTTTTGTATGAAAATAAAATCTAACAAATTATCAAAAGTCGTAGAACAAATGTTGTTGCTTATGATGTTAGCTATCTTGTCCTGCGAGGTTGCCGGTGTTTTACAAGTAACCCTGTATATCTGTCAACTGTGGTGATATGCTTAAAAAAATACCTTATTTCAATTATAGTTTCAATTCTTAAGTAAATTTATATTACAAATGGCTTTAAGTATCTGCAAAACTTATTCTTTAGATTTTTTACTATCGAAATTCAAAATAGTTTGGAAAATCCAAAAGTGCACGCCTCATAATCTCATCCTTTACAATAAAATTGATTATTTATAAAGAGTACGTGACTATAAATATAAAAATGAAATAAAATAAAACATTTGGAAAAGTAAAGAAAGCGGTACCGTAATAATTGAGCTATTTTTTCTTGTGGCCCCACCTAGATGTGAAACTGCTCAGGTTTAAGGGACTGACTACCAACTTATTTTTTTAAACCTTGGCTTATAGTATAAAGAATCGAGTTTATAATGGTGAATTTTGAGTACACTATAAAAAAAAAAAAAAGTCGATATTTTTTTTGTTTATTTAATAACAATTAAACCACATCGAATCAGACCCTGAAAAATGAAAGGGTTCTATTCCTGAGCATACTCAAGCGTAAGAGAAAAAAAAAGACTCGATTAGTAAAGTATTTCGGTCGCTATCGTGTTAACAAGAAAAAGGATCCGCACATACAGACACACGGACGTCCAAGACAGAACTTTTTTAAACTGTTTTTTAACTAGTTTAAATAACAAAAATGACATCAAAAATATCATGAACGTTAAAAATAGTGTTTTTTCTTAATATGTGTGTGTATGTATTATCTTACAAGTGCAATGTATGATACATAAAGACATTTTAAGTTTGAAAAATCAGATGTTTTGCGCGAAGTGACAGTAGTACCCACCTCAACGCTTCGCTTATGAGGCGTGCAATATAGGTACGCTAATGATCGATCATAATTATTCTGACTCTAATTGAAACAAATTTCCTCAATCAGACAAATCGTCCATGTCTATCTATCTCTCTCCATACTATTAGTTTATTATGATCAATTTATAAGGTAACAGAACTTTACTTACACATCAAACGAATATGTCCCTTCACAGTCTGGTTATTAAGCTCATTCTTGGCTACACAGCTGTACTGTCTAAGGTCATGTTCTCTAACATTAGGTATCTCAAGTCTCATAATCCACCTCCAAGTATCTCCAGTGGTGGACACTTCAGTTTTTAGTCTGGAACCTTCTATGGTCACTCCGTCTACCTCCCAGGCGAAAACTGGTTCTGGCCATGCTTGCACCTAGTGAAAATCGACTTTAGATTCCCAAATGTTAGTACTTATATAAATACAATGATTCAGTTATATTGACGAAATCTTTATTACACACAATTATGGTAAAGTTTAGTACGATAAAAGAAAGATTAGTTTGGCTTAACTTACTTATTCATTTATATGTATAATTGTTACCACTATAATATTCCAATACATTCTTACCTCGCATTCTATTTTGACGCTCTTATTAAAAACGTAGACGATGTTATTTGGTACTCGTATATATGGACTAACTGTAAAAATAACAAAAGTAACTATCAATATTTGTAAAGGGCAAATACAACTGTATTTTTAATTTATACCTATAAGATTTTTTAATTAAGGTTATGAAGAAGTTTTAACGGAAATTCTTTTCTTAATTCTCTTTAGTTACTCTTATCAACATAGTTCATATTGTCATGCTATAAAAGCGGTGTACCTTTGTAAGGAAAAAACAAAAGACATGCGATAAATACTCACAATGCACTTCAACGTCAGTTGTCTGGTTGGCTGGTGGCTGCATCCCGTTGTTGGCTAAACAAACATACTTCCCAGTATGCCATCTCGATACATGAGGTATATTTAGGACGTGACCACTTACTGAAGCATCACGCCATGAACCCTGGAATGAGAAAATTAAATGACTCTTGAAATATTGTTGTCTTTCATTCACGTCGTAATTGGCGATTTTGTGACATGATTTTTGTGTCTAGAGATAATTGAGAGGCTGTTTTATGATAGTGATAGTAAGGAATTCACTTTAACGACTCTTGTAGTTACTTGCAGTGGCAGTGCTACCCCAGATTATTTTCTTATGTAAGAGAAAAAGAGGCCTTCATGCTCTTTTTGTAAACTAACGTCAACAAAAATAGTTAAATATATTCAGGGCGTAAATATAAGCTCATTTCCTAGCTCATGTAATTATTAAAAGAACCTGTATAATTGGTGTTCCATCAGCTCTGCGCCACTCTATAGTGGGTTCTGGGAACCCTTTGGGGTTACAGTCCATACGCATCGTATCGCCTTCTCTGACGATCAAACGTGGGTTGTCAACTGTAATGTAGAGTCACTTTTTAGAAGTCGTTAGTATATAAAATGTATATAGTCTATCCTAGTACTTCTTATTTACATTTTTTTCGTTTTTTATTGCTGAATATTTGGATTGGACATTGTCAATTCTAGTTGCAGGGCTCAAATATGATTTTGATAAAGTTTCTTTTTCACACAGTTTCGACAATTTGGCGTATTTCTATTCTCTCGTTTATGCGATTTATTTAAATTATATAATGAGCTTATAAAATGAGGTAGAAGGTAAGGCTCCATATATAATATTTTAGTAACTTACGTGCGAAAGATGGTGGAATAAACAGTTGATTCTCCTTAGTATAGTTGTATATGGATAACCCAGGCATCCCCGGGAGGCCATCTTTGCCATCATTACCACGCATTCCTTTTGGTCCTTGAGGGCCTCTATCGCCCTTGGGCCCTCGTAAACCGGGAGGGCCTGTTGCCCCTGGCTTACCTTATGAGACAATAGAAAAGATTTTAAATTTTAAACAATAGTAGTTGGACAGTGTAATAAATACATGTTTTAGCAAAACAGTTTAACAATTTCCTAAAGTTGATTCAAAACAGGATTACAACTATTTTTTTATTTTTGAAAATATAACATCACTACACAACACATTTCAGATTTCATTTCATTTTTATTTCATTTATCATTTAACACATCAATTAACTTTTAACAAATAAGTAAAGTTTTAAATTGTTGAAAAACATATCAAATATTTTTTCGAATTTCATAATTACCATCTTTGCCATCCCTTCCGTTTTTCCCGGGACTGCCATCATGACCGGGAATACCATTTAGTCCATCTTTACCGGGAGCTCCGTCCGCGCCGTTTCTTCCAGACAGTCCATCTAATCCCGGCTCTCCAGGCACACCATCTCTGCCATCTAACCCTGGATTTCCTGGGAATCCCCGCTCTCCTAGAATACGTATACGCACGTATTAGTAATTATGATTATTTATAAGTTAGTATGTTATTTATAAGTTAGTATGTTATGTTATATGTTTGTCTGAAAGTGGAGAATACAATATAGCTAAAAGTTCGTCTTTCTGTACACGTGTAAAATTACTGTGGAAACTGGATGCCTTAAAATAGAAAAGGAAATAATCACGGAAATAGAGCGAAGGAGGAGCGGAAATTTTCCTGCAACTTAATACAAGTGTATTTGGAATGTATACGTTACCAATAGCTATATCGTGTATGGTTAATTTTGAAAATATTGGAAATTAATTTTTCGAAAACTTTTTTACATAATTATGAGACCTTTTGGTCCGGTTGGTCCTACGGGGCCTCTAGCACCATTTTGTCCCGGCAGTCCAGGCAACCCTGAGTCCCCTCTCTCTCCTTTCGGCCCAGGGTCACCAGTCGGTCCCTTTGGCCCTTGCACACCCGGGGGACAGTAATCCTGTGTTGCTTTACAGAAGCCCTGTACGACGTTATACTGAAACATATTGTTTTTCGGCATGACATAAAACGTAATGTTTATAATATGGTCCACTTGTTGAAACTTTTTTAGGTCGGTTAACTTAGACTTTTATCTTAACGAGTATTGCAAGAGAAAGCGTTTTAAAACAAATTTATTATTCAGCAAACAATGAAAAAGTTCATACCTCCAACGCGGGTAAGTAGGAAATGGATTTTATGACTACAGTTTTGGTTCATAAAAACACAAAGATCCAATTATGAAAACCATATCATGCTTTGCCCATTAATAACTCGTCCCGGATACGTCCGGGTTGATCCACGATAAAAATAAATCAAAACATACACTTTTTTCTCAGGAATGTAACTTTAGTCTGGAGAAAGAATTTTTGAAAACACAAAATGGTCGAATATCGGTTTCGAAATCTATTTATTACAAAAAAAAATCTTTCCCATTTATAACATTAGGGTCTATGTGATGTACACTTAAATACTTACAGGAACTCTAGAATAGCTCGTAAGCCACACCCAGGTGTCACCACCAGGAGCTGGTCCCTTTGCACCAGTCTTCTTCATCTCTGCTGCATCTTTCTCTTCTAATTCCGCTCGCATTTTTGGATTAAAGAATTCTACATGTGGTGCTACCGTGTTGTCATCTTGGATTGGCGATGGCTTCTGGAATGTTATAGATTTAATTTATTTACGTATAGAGTATAGAGTAAAAAAGTAAAACGATTATTATATAACTAGCTTTGCACCCGCAGCTTCGCCCGCGCAGTTAAAGAAAAACCCGCATAGTTCCCGTCCCTGTGGGATTTCCAGGATAAAACCTATCCTATTTCCCGGGGTAAAAAGTAGCCTATGTCCTTTCTCGGGTATCAAAATATCTCTATACCAACTTTCATGCAAATTGGTTCAGTAGTTAAGGCGTGATTGAGTAACAGACAGACAGACAGAGTTACTTTCGCATTTTTAATATTAAGTATGGATAGAAACGATGAGACCGAAGTTAAATTAAAATATAATAGTTTAAACACGTTTTAATTTTTTTCCGTTACTAAACCGTTATCGGTGAAATATATTTTTAGTTTATTTATAAGCGCTTTAAATGGAAGTCGAGTTTAATAAATTCGAGTCGAGTTATAACATTCCATTAGACAGATATTTAATAATATAATCTAGTAGACAACTTACCAGCATAGCATCTCGTTTTAATCTATGCGTACTACAACTAATTTCACTACAGTACGTCCTAATTTTCTCCTCCAATTCATTGTCTATCGCTAATTTCATTAAATTCCTAGCCTCTAACTCTACATCTATACTATATTTCCTATCTTTATGTTCTATATAACTGTACGTGTGTATAAGTAATGATAAAACACCACAAGCACAAGCGAAAATTGAGAGCTTTCTGCAACACGGTGAAACCTCGGCGGCTGTTAACTTCTCTTTACACTTTATTAGCTTCATTTTTCATTTTCTCACTTTCACTTTCACCGTCTTTAAATTTACAATCAGCTTTAATATCTCTATGATTATCTTTTACTATTTTCGATATATCATCAATTGTATTAAAGTTATACAGTCTTCCAGTAAGGATAGTTTGGAACTGAGTTATCTGTAATCCGGACCAATATATTATATATAGGTCTTCCGGTATGATACGCGTTGCACAATAAGCAGATAACCAATTGTGTCCTAGCCATTTAAGTGATGGAGAGATCCAATCGGACATTCGACAGACGTGCGTAAGGGACCAATTTGTAGTTTAGATGAAAAATACTTAGTATAATAATTGAAAGCGTGTTTGATTTAAATTCTCCGTTGTTCTGAAAGTGTATTATTGATAATGTATCGGAAATTGTGAGTATTAGGTATGATTGAAAATTAAGTCTTCGGATTCATTTGATTTTTATTAATATTTTTTTTTAAGTTGTGAGAGTTTTTAAGACGCTGTTTTACCGCGAAAATTCCGATATATGAAAATTCTGCGACTTGCAAGTGTGAGTTCGTAATATTTTTCTACTACCTAAATGATACTATGATGATTTCGTAATTAATTTTAAGTAATGAGTGTGAAATTTGTATTTTAGTTTGCATGCAACTATTACCTACTTATATCAAAAAATTTTGTAATGAAACCAAATTTTTGATAAGATTTTCCCACGAAAATACCATTATTGACAAGGTCGTTTATATTTATCATAGTCCTAATAAACAAGTTCATTCGCTCTAGATTTTCGAGATTTCTCGGAAAAAGGAAAATTTTCTCGAAATTTTACACAAAATAAAGTTAAAAAAAACTTTTTTGTGTACAAGCATGTTCATGAGAAAACAAAGTTTTAAAAAAAAATTTGTTTTCATGTAGAGATTCATTAATTAATGTTTCATTAAAAATTTATCACCATGAAAAATATTAACCAATATAAACTATAGGTATTTAAATGTTTACAGAAGTGGAAAATATTAAAGTTATAAAATTATCTTCCACAACATTCTGAATTCATGAAATTTATACGTATTTAAAGATTTTATATTTTTTTTTGGTTTTTATGGCATTCAAATGCTTTATAAATATAAATTTATAAAGAATAGAAAAAATTCGATCACGAGGCGGGACTTGAACCCGCATCCTTCGCGCCATTCCGGGGCGGATGCCTAACCAACTCAGCCACTCGTGACCCGCCTGAGCAATCGAATCTTTTCTATCCTTTCAGTTTTTATGTGTCTTAAGGGACACACCGCGCGCCATCTATTGAGATGATTTAACAACCATTTCAACCAATATGAAGCACTTTTCAGTGAATACAATATTGTAACGATGGAACACGACCTTTTCTTGAATTTATATTTTTTTTTGGTTTTTATGGCATTCAAATGCTTTATAAATATAAATTTATAAAGAATAGAAAAAATTCGATCACGAGGCGGGACTTGAACCCGCATCCTTCGCGCCATTCCGGGGCGGATGCCTAACCAACTCAGCCACTCGTGACCCGCCTGAGCAATCGAATCTTTTCTATCCTTTCAGTTTTTATGTGTCTTAAGGGACACACCGCGCGCCATCTATTGAGATGATTTAACAACCATTTCAACCAATATGAAGCACTTTTCAGTGAATACAATATTGTAACGATGGAACACGACCTTTTCTTGAATTTATATTTTTTTTTGGTTTTTATGGCATTCAAATGCTTTATAAATATAAATTTATAAAGAATAGAAAAAATTCGATCACGAGGCGGGACTTGAACCCGCATCCTTCGCGCCATTCCGGGGCGGATGCCTAACCAACTCAGCCACTCGTGACCCGCCTGAGCAATCGAATCTTTTCTATCCTTTCAGTTTTTATGTGTCTTAAGGGACACACCGCGCGCCATCTATTGAGATGATTTAACAACCATTTCAACCAATATGAAGCACTTTTCAGTGAATACAATATTGTAACGATGGAACACGACCTTTTCTTGAATTTATATTTTTTTTTTGGTTTTTATGGCATTCAAATGCTTTATAAATATAAATTTATAAAGAATAGAAAAAATTCGATCACGAGGCGGGACTTGAACCCGCATCCTTCGCGCCATTCCGGGGCGGATGCCTAACCAACTCAGCCACTCGTGACCCGCCTGAGCAATCGAATCTATTCTATCCTTTCAGTTTTTATGTGTCTTAAGGGACACACCGCGCGCCATCTATTGAGATGATTTAACAACCATTTCAACCAATATGAAGCACTTTTCAGTGAATACAATATTGTAACGATGGAACACGACCTTTTCTTGAATTTATTTTTTTTTTTTGGTTTTTATGGCATTCAAATGCTTTATAAATATAAATTTATAAAGAATAGAAAAAATTCGATCACGAGGCGGGACTTGAACCCGCATCCTTCGCGCCATTCCGGGGCGGATGCCTAACCAACTCAGCCACTCGTGACCCGCCTGAGCAATCGAATCTTTTCTATCCTTTCAGTTTTTATGTGTCTTAAGGGACACACCGCGCGCCATCTATTGAGATGATTTAACAACCATTTCAACCAATATGAAGCACTTTTCAGTGAATACAATATTGTAACGATGGAACACGACCTTTTCTTGAATTTATATTTTTTTTTTGGTTTTTATGGCATTCAAATGCTTTATAAATATAAATTTATAAAGAATAGAAAAAATTCGATCACGAGGCGGGACTTGAACCCGCATCCTTCGCGCCATTCCGGGGCGGATGCCTAACCAACTCAGCCACTCGTGACCCGCCTGAGCAATCGAATCTTTTCTATCCTTTCAGTTTTTATGTGTCTTAAGGGACACACCGCGCGCCATCTATTGAGATGATTTAACAACCATTTCAACCAATATGAAGCACTTTTCAGTGAATACAATATTGTAACGATGGAACACGACCTTTTCTTGAATTTATATTTTTTTTTGGTTTTTATGGCATTCAAATGCTTTATAAATATAAATTTATAAAGAATAGAAAAAATTCGATCACGAGGCGGGACTTGAACCCGCATCCTTCGCGCCATTCCGGGGCGGATGCCTAACCAACTCAGCCACTCGTGACCCGCCTGAGCAATCGAATCTTTTCTATCCTTTCAGTTTTTATGTGTCTTAAGGGACACACCGCGCGCCATCTATTGAGATGATTTAACAACCATTTCAACCAATATGAAGCACTTTTCAGTGAATACAATATTGTAACGATGGAACACGACCTTTTCTTGAATTTATATTTTTTTTTTGGTTTTTATGGCATTCAAATGCTTTATAAATATAAATTTATAAAGAATAGAAAAAATTCGATCACGAGGCGGGACTTGAACCCGCATCCTTCGCGCCATTCCGGGGCGGATGCCTAACCAACTCAGCCACTCGTGACCCGCCTGAGCAATCGAATCTTTTCTATCCTTTCAGTTTTTATGTGTCTTAAGGGACACACCGCGCGCCATCTATTGAGATGATTTAACAACCATTTCAACCAATATGAAGCACTTTTCAGTGAATACAATATTGTAACGATGGAACACGACCTTTTCTTGAATTTATATTTTTTTTTGGTTTTTATGGCATTCAAATGCTTTATAAATATAAATTTATAAAGAATAGAAAAAATTCGATCACGAGGCGGGACTTGAACCCGCATCCTTCGCGCCATTCCGGGGCGGATGCCTAACCAACTCAGCCACTCGTGACCCGCCTGAGCAATCGAATCTTTTCTATCCTTTCAGTTTTTATGTGTCTTAAGGGACACACCGCGCGCCATCTATTGAGATGATTTAACAACCATTTCAACCAATATGAAGCACTTTTCAGTGAATACAATATTGTAACGATGGAACACGACCTTTTCTTGAATTTATATTTTTTTTGGTTTTTATGGCATTCAAATGCTTTATAAATATAAATTTATAAAGAATAGAAAAAATTCGATCACGAGGCGGGACTTGAACCCGCATCCTTCGCGCCATTCCGGGGCGGATGCCTAACCAACTCAGCCACTCGTGACCCGCCTGAGCAATCGAATCTTTTCTATCCTTTCAGTTTTTATGTGTCTTAAGGGACACACCGCGCGCCATCTATTGAGATGATTTAACAACCATTTCAACCAATATGAAGCACTTTTCAGTGAATACAATATTGTAACGATGGAACACGACCTTTTCTTGAATTTATATTTTTTTTTGGTTTTTATGGCATTCAAATGCTTTATAAATATAAATTTATAAAGAATAGAAAAAATTCGATCACGAGGCGGGACTTGAACCCGCATCCTTCGCGCCATTCCGGGGCGGATGCCTAACCAACTCAGCCACTCGTGACCCGCCTGAGCAATCGAATCTTTTCTATCCTTTCAGTTTTTATGTGTCTTAAGGGACACACCGCGCGCCATCTATTGAGATGATTTAACAACCATTTCAACCAATATGAAGCACTTTTCAGTGAATACAATATTGTAACGATGGAACACGACCTTTTCTTGAATTTATATTTTTTTTTTGGTTTTTATGGCATTCAAATGCTTTATAAATATAAATTTATAAAGAATAGAAAAAATTCGATCACGAGGCGGGACTTGAACCCGCATCCTTCGCGCCATTCCGGGGCGGATGCCTAACCAACTCAGCCACTCGTGACCCGCCTGAGCAATCGAATCTTTTCTATCCTTTCAGTTTTTATGTGTCTTAAGGGACACACCGCGCGCCATCTATTGAGATGATTTAACAACCATTTCAACCAATATGAAGCACTTTTCAGTGAATACAATATTGTAACGATGGAACACGACCTTTTCTTGAATTTATATTTTTTTTTGGTTTTTATGGCATTCAAATGCTTTATAAATATAAATTTATAAAGAATAGAAAAAATTCGATCACGAGGCGGGACTTGAACCCGCATCCTTCGCGCCATTCCGGGGCGGATGCCTAACCAACTCAGCCACTCGTGACCCGCCTGAGCAATCGAATCTTTTCTATCCTTTCAGTTTTTATGTGTCTTAAGGGACACACCGCGCGCCATCTATTGAGATGATTTAACAACCATTTCAACCAATATGAAGCACTTTTCAGTGAATACAATATTGTAACGATGGAACACGACCTTTTCTTGAATTTATATTTTTTTTGGTTTTTATGGCATTCAAATGCTTTATAAATATAAATTTATATAGAATAGAAAAAATTCGATCACGAGGCGGGACTTGAACCCGCATCCTTCGCGCCATTCCGGGGCGGATGCCTAACCAACTCAGCCACTCGTGACCCGCCTGAGCAATCGAATCTTTTCTATCCTTTCAGTTTTTATGTGTCTTAAGGGACACACCGCGCGCCATCTATTGAGATGATTTAACAACCATTTCAACCAATATGAAGCACTTTTCAGTGAATACAATATTGTAACGATGGAACACGACCTTTTCTTGAATTTATATTTTTTTTTTGGTTTTTATGGCATTCAAATGCTTTATAAATATAAATTTATAAAGAATAGAAAAAATTCGATCACGAGGCGGGACTTGAACCCGCATCCTTCGCGCCATTCCGGGGCGGATGCCTAACCAACTCAGCCACTCGTGACCCGCCTGAGCAATCGAATCTTTTCTATCCTTTCAGTTTTTATGTGTCTTAAGGGACACACCGCGCGCCATCTATTGAGATGATTTAACAACCATTTCAACCAATATGAAGCACTTTTCAGTGAATACAATATTGTAACGATGGAACACGACCTTTTCTTGAATTTATATTTTTTTTTGGTTTTTATGGCATTCAAATGCTTTATAAATATAAATTTATAAAGAATAGAAAAAATTCGATCACGAGGCGGGACTTGAACCCGCATCCTTCGCGCCATTCCGGGGCGGATGCCTAACCAACTCAGCCACTCGTGACCCGCCTGAGCAATCGAATCTTTTCTATCCTTTCAGTTTTTATGTGTCTTAAGGGACACACCGCGCGCCATCTATTGAGATGATTTAACAACCATTTCAACCAATATGAAGCACTTTTCAGTGAATACAATATTGTAACGATGGAACACGACCTTTTCTTGAATTTATATTTTTTTTTGGTTTTTATGGCATTCAAATGCTTTATAAATATAAATTTATAAAGAATAGAAAAAATTCGATCACGAGGCGGGACTTGAACCCGCATCCTTCGCGCCATTCCGGGGCGGATGCCTAACCAACTCAGCCACTCGTTACCCGCCTGAGCAATCGAATCTTTTCTATCCTTTCAGTTTTTATGTGTCTTAAGGGACACACCGCGCGCCATCTATTGAGATGATTTAACAACCATTTCAACCAATATGAAGCACTTTTCAGTGAATACAATATTGTAACGATGGAACACGACCTTTTCTTGAATTTATATTTTTTTTTGGTTTTTATGGCATTCAAATGCTTTATAAATATAAATTTATAAAGAATAGAAAAAATTCGATCACGAGGCGGGACTTGAACCCGCATCCTTCGCGCCATTCCGGGGCGGATGCCTAACCAACTCAGCCACTCGTGACCCGCCTGAGCAATCGAATCTTTTCTATCCTTTCAGTTTTTATGTGTCTTAAGGGACACACCGCGCGCCATCTATTGAGATGATTTAACAACCATTTCAACCAATATGAAGCACTTTTCAGTGAATACAATATTGTAACGATGGAACACGACCTTTTCTTCAAGTCCCGCCTCGTGATCGAATTTTTTCTATTCTTTATAAATTTATATTTATAAAGCATTTGAATGCCATAAAAACCAAAAAAAAATATAAATTCAAGAAAAGGTCGTGTTCCATCGTTACAATATTGTATTCACTGAAAAGTGCTTCATATTGGTTGAAATGGTTGTTAAATCATCTCAATAGATGGCGCGCGGTGTGTCCCTTAAGACACATAAAAACTGAAAGGATAGAAAAGATTCGATTGCTCAGGCGGGTCACGAGTGGCTGAGTTGGTTAGGCATCCGCCCCGGAATGGCGCGAAGGATGCGGGTTCAAGCCCCGCCTCGTGATCGAATTTTTTCTATTCTTTATAAATTTATATTTATAAAGCATTTGAATGCCATAAAAACCAAAAAAAAATATAAATTCAAGAAAAGGTCGTGTTCCATCGTTACAATATTGTATTCACTGAAAAGTGCTTCATATTGGTTGAAATGGTTGTTAAATCATCTCAATAGATGGCGCGCGGTGTGTCCCTTAAGACACATAAAAACTGAAAGGATAGAAAAGATTCGATTGCTCAGGCGGGTCACGAGTGGCTGAGTTGGTTAGGCATCCGCCCCGGAATGGCGCGAAGGATGCGGGTTCAAGTCCCGCCTCGTGATCGAATTTTTTCTATTCTTTATAAATTTATACGTATTTAAAGATATTATTATGTGACCCTTAGCATTTTATAGCCCTTAAGTGCCGGTTCAATTATTATTGTAACACTTACAACTATATAGAATGGCCAAGTTTTGATAATACACTATCCTTTCATTATTATATCTATAGTAAAATTATAAAGCTGAAAAGTTTGTTTGTTTGTTTAAACGCGCTAGTCTCGGGAACTACTGGTTCGATTTGAAAAATTCTTTCGGTGTTAGACAGCCCATTTATCGAGAAAGGCTATATGCTAAATTAAGACCAACAGAAGCGAAGTACAGGGGGTAAAACCGCGGATCACGGCTAGTAATCTATATACATATAATAAATCTGTAGAAGGGTCAATTCTGTACATTGAAAATATTGAAAAAATAAATAGCAGAGGGTGTTACTGAAACGATACCAAGCCCAAATATGTGATTAAAAAATTTTTGTCTGTCTGTCTGTATGTTCAGGCATCACGTGAAAACTAACAGTTCGATTTGGATGAAACTTGGTATAATTATACTTTATTATCCTGGGCATAAAAT
Source organism: Colias croceus (assembly GCF_905220415.1). Classification (NCBI taxonomy): domain Eukaryota; kingdom Metazoa; phylum Arthropoda; class Insecta; order Lepidoptera; family Pieridae; genus Colias; species Colias croceus. The sequence goes on from NC_059553.1 coordinate 8,544,206, forward strand.
AGGATACTTTTTATCCCGGAAAAATAGGTAGAAAAAATCTTAATTTTTCTTAATTTTTCCGCGCGGACGGAGTCGCGGGCGGAAGATAGTATATAATATCTCAATAGCACAGGAGCTTCTTGGAGCTTCAATTGGTTACCCTAACTGCTTTATGGAGGGAACTTACACAGGCTTCAAGTATACGTCATATTCCATATATCCATGTTACAAGATGTAACATCATATCAATAATGTACTAATTTCTTCATATCTTGAACTGGCTGTACCGCGCATGCGCCAGGAACTATGTCAGGGACGGAACATGGCACATCAGCCAAGGTCACTCGTGTTTAGTTGTCACAGACGTGTGGAAGGTATCTCCAGTTTGGTACTATGAATTTTACTCCACCGTTCGCGAGGTCTCCAGGTATGTTCTTCTTGACCAGTTTTAACGTGAATAGTGTTATATAAATCAATTTTATGAAGTGTTCGGTCTAGTGGTTTCTTTGTGGTTAGCGTTATGTGTACGCATCAGGTTATGTTATGTTATGGTGAATAGTTCAGTAGTTGAATAAGAGATTAATTGGTAATTTAATTTTGAAATCAGATCGCGAAGGACCATTTTGTTTGCTAACCAAAAACATATCCATTATTTGTTTGAAAATTTGTAGAACTAAAGAAACATTTTAAATTTTGAATTTAAACAAAACAATTGAACATTGCACGTAAGATACCAGTATAAATATGTATTAGCCAATGATATTATCTGATAATAATAACATTTATTATTGAATTTTCATTGTTTTCTTCCATTTTCATTGCCAAAATATTCGAAAAGTGTAGCTCGCAACATTTCATATTTCACGTATATTATTATGTGTTCGACTCGATTGTTCAGCTCTAAAAATATATAAGAGCACATATTTTAAGATCTGTCTATTAGTTGGTATGTAACAACTAGCTGAAAGCAGAGTTTTTAAATGTAATTTCAAAATTGCTTACAAGATTTATTACTTTCGTATTATTGAAACTTCGTGCTATAGTAATTTGAAGATGATAATTATGGAGTGCTTTACAAAATTCTAATCTGTTTTTTGTTAAACTTTCTGAAAAAATATCAATATTTTTCATACTTTCTACATAACATATTTTAGGCGTTTGTCGTATGGCTTCAAAATCGAAAGATACTATATATAGAATGAATAAAACCCTGATAATAGTGGCTGTTTCACGCGATAAGTTAATTAAAAAGTTAGTGGCTTCGCTTGGATCCTCTTGGATCTATTAAAAGTTAAAACGTATTTGTTAGAATATTAACACGCACGCATGTATATATCGATTATTATCGTGTATAATAACACGTAATATTTTATATATCGATTATTATTATAATAGAAACAAAGGTGAAAGAAAAAGGAAATAAAGCGAGATAAAAGATAACAATTACCTATTATTTAAAATATTTATTTGAGTTTTACGTAAAACATCGAAACTAAAAATACTTTGTACCCATCAGATTACCCATGTTATTAGATTTTTTTGTTAACGATATTCATTACTAGCTTATCGCCCGCGGCTTCGCTTGGTCTAAAACCTAATAAATTATATACTAAAACCTTCTTCTTAAATCACTCTATCTATTAAAAAAGCCGCATCAAAATCCGTTGCGTAGTTTAAAGATTTAGGCATACAAAGGGACATAGGGACAGAGAAAGCGACTTTGTTTTATACTATGTAGTGATAAAATTAATAAAAAAATTATTGACAAGATTATTCGAGTGTGGCCAAGTATGGCCAAGTATTTCTTATAAGAGCCAAGGAAGTAGTACCTACCACAACACACTTTGTAACCAGTTGAAGTAACTTTGACATGACTATTTATTTAATTTTTAGTTATCAGCATTCAAATGCTTTACAACAAATCATTTAACTTTCCAGCATGCAGTATAGAACCGTTAGATGACTACGAGGCACCCAGAGCACCGCTGCTCCGCCAAGTATCCCTTGACGAGGAACGCCAGGATGACTGCCAGGGTCACTGGAGAGGTCCCTACCTCGAAGGGGAGGAGGAGGAAAAAGGAGTGAGGCTGTTCAGAGCAATGCTATTGCAGCATTTGAGGCTAGAGGACATACGGCCTCCGCCGTGTTTGCTGGTCCCTGCTAATCCTGATCAGAGGTAGGTACATTTTTTTACTTGGCTCTTTTTACGACCGCTTTAAAAGGTACTAGGATAAAAGGTAATAGTGTAATAGCGTCGTGAACGTGATAATTACTTGCTGAGCCATAATTAGGTACTCTATTCGATAAGAATACGTGTCTAGTTTAGCTTTTTTACCTTTGTCTATAAAATTGGTTCATGTTAAGCCATTATAACATGTACATTTTGTCAGCATGACTGATAAAATCATATGTAAATAGGCATTGATAGTTGACTCTCTAGCTATATTTTGTTATATGCCGCATATGATTGCTGGCTGAGGGTAATGTGTTTGTTTATAATATAGTCTTTTAATTCTAGCCACATTTAAAACGTGTATTTTTGGTTCTAGGCCATGGTACTCATGCGATGATCTTCATTGTTTTATCAGGTGATGTGAAGTGTGGATACAGTCATTTTGCTAATTATTTTAACCGTTTGTGCAATCTAGGCTTGTAACGTCGTATAGGCTAGTTTTGAGTTTGTCTATTTGTGTGGATTTAATTAGGAAATAAGGTTGTACAAATGAATTCAATTCTAACTATCATTCCTGCAATACACAGAAGGTTGATCACCTACTTGTCCCTAAAGAAAATCGATCAGTGAAACAGATGTATAATGCATCTGCCCCTTACCCCATTAGGGACATGGGACTTCACTACTACTACTATTCCTGCAATGCTAACACTAATATCGTTCTTGACAAAAATATGACTGGTACTGGGCATATAAATATGTTAAAGGATAGGACTGTGTTGCTAATGTTAGACGAAGGATGTATTCATTAAATAAAAGTCGAAGATCTGTGCGTATTCATTTATTCACTTAGTTCAACTGTTAATAATGTAGGTAACTCTAGTGATAAAATAATACAAAAATATTTTTTTCACACTTGGTACCAATCCAAACAGCACTACAAAAATCTTCAGCAGAACCTAAAGTATTCAAACTCAAACTCAAATTCAATTATTCTAATAATAGTAATTATTTAACAGAGGCTGGTGGATGTACTGGCGAGATTGGCGCGCGTTAGAAAAGGCGGCCAAACGGTTTAGGGAAACAAAAGCGTGGGCCAGACTGGCAGCCAGAGCTGAACACATACCCTTGCTGAGTCTGGATGAGGTGGCCTTTGAAGATATTATGCAGGAATTGTGCCATGTAAGTACACGTATATATTCATTCTATTATGTTAAAAAGAATGCAGTCTGATCGAAAGAGGTTTATAGTATATTTGTTCAAAATAAAAAAAAATCATGATTCGCGACTTCGTTGTAAGTCACAGTAGTCCCGTTTTACCCTCCCACGAAACCCTAAAAATCAACTTATATACAATATTTCTAACATTCCAGGCGTGTGTGCACCTCGAGCAGAGAGCGCTAGTGATCCTCGCGTTCCTTTGTGAAGTTTGTGCACGAGCGGTGCGCGTGGGCGGCTGGTGTCGCGCAGCGGACTGGGCGGCGCGACACGTGGCACAGTGCGCGACGCCGTGGGCGATACGGCACGGCGGCTGGGTGTGTGTGGTGTATACTTTTGTCACTAGCGAGCTGTGTGCATAGGTACACAAGGCTAAAGCTGGAAAAAATCCCTGGGTTAAGTTCACTATGACGACGACGCTTACAATGAAAGCAATCGTCTGCTTATTAGATTCCACTGTGTACTTCAAATCACTTGCAGCGGTGGGGTTTCGGGAATTCATCCGGGACCACTATAGAGATACTCTCAAGATAAAAAAACGACGTGTTGCACTCGGGGACTGCTGCGGTAAAGCTATTGCATGCTGCCTTCAAGCCACACCTCCGCCCGTCGGAGTGGGGAGCGTGAGGTTTTTTTCGTTACGGAATTTCTGGATTCGGTCCCCGCGCTCAAGGCCCGCGATAGAAGCTTAAAATGAAAGCATGTGATATTCGGTAAAAATGTTGTTGTGTTAGTCAAAAAAATCGATCAAGTAGTTTTTGTGAATCTTAACAAAGAGAAAAATTTTTTTGAATCCGGGGTAAACGAATGTATTCTTATAATTATCTGCTAACAAAGTCATATTTTATTACAGAGTAACGTAGTCGAAAAAGCCAGTGGCACTCGAAGAGATGACACCCTCCTCGCCGGTGCTGCGATAGCTGCCCTGCTTGCATTCCTACTCTTTTGTAGAACGAGACTCCGCGTCACTTTGTATTAATAACTCATAACAGACTGTATTCGAGTTGGTTTTTTATCTGTGGTATTGGTAGTAAATGGTTTAGAATGTTTTGGATGTGTCGCTGCTAAGTTATCTTAATATATCTGTACCTTCACCAACCGTTTAATTGAAGTCTAGCCTCTTTGAAATGGTCTTGTTTAGCTTTTGAGTAATGACCTGAATCATATTCTTGAGAATGAAATGTAAACGAGGCTAGAATCAAACATCTTATTAAGCCACATTGCAGAGCGTTAGCGAAAAGCAGAATATTGAGAATTGCAGACTAAATGAATGATTGTAATGCGGGATTTGAAAGGTGTGTTTGAAAGACTTCAAATAGGGTTTATATTCTAAATGTTATAGCTATTATTTTATACTGCTTTTTATGTACTGGTGCATTTTACACATTCGTTCGAATAGTGACGAATAACAGGGCAATCGCTATAAATAATAACATCGTTCTGTCATTCGCATATTCATGGTTTCGGAAGTAATAAAAGGGAACACGAATGTGTGAAGAGTAATGCGCTACGACACTCGTATACGAATGTTTTGTCTACGAATACATTGTGTGTGCATAGTGTCGAAGCGAATTACGAACACGGTGTAAATACACCATTACATATTATCGATATTTTATATTGCCTAGTTTTATATCTATGTAGTTATGTAATGCAAGTTTTCAGTAATTAAAAATAGCTTTATGAAGGAAGTATTTTATACGTGAATATGATAAATGTAAATATAGTAAAGGGTGTTAGATTATTTAAATTCTATTCATATTGGACGCATTCGATATGATTCCTATTATATATTTTTTATTTTTACTAAAATAATTCCTGGTGGAAGAAAAGGGAACATGGTTGATAAGTAGAATGATATGTCTAAATATTTAAAAACGTTTTGGTAAAAATTGGAGTGTAAAATAATATAAAAAGAAATATAATTACCTAGCATTAAAATATTCAGGTGATGCATTTTTAAGTAATAAAAAATACAGCAATATTGTATAGTTAAAAAATATAAAAAATAATGTGTTTTAGGAAGTCTTTGTTGATTGAGATTGGGATGATATTTTTATTTTAAATGTTTTTTATTTAAGAAAAAATATATTTAACTAATACAAACATGTGTATTTGGAATTTGTTACAGTACCTATATTTTAATATTTAAAACCTAAATGTTTGCGTCTAGAATTTTATTGTATAAAGAGATATAAAATCTCTTATTTATTATAATATATTCCGCAGTCCGCTCCATTTTAAGTAGCGATATATTTAAACCTGTAACTTGAATGTTTATTTCTCACATTATGTACCTATGATATATTAAAATATTTTATTTAGATCACTGTGTTTTATTTCAATTCCTAATTAATTGGTTCAAAGTTGATATAATCTGTGACTTTTATTATTATTTTTATTTAATTTTTATATAAAACACGATTACGATCGTTATCCACACGTCATTATCAGTGTTTTGTTTTATAATCTCTATTATAAATAGGACCATCAAGAATCAATACGTTATAAAGTTCTTCTAACTTAAAATTATCTTATTAGTATTATCTTGTTTCTGGAGATCCTAATTACTAAATAAGTATAATTAGGGCCGATTTTTCAATCCTTGGTTAAAATTTATCCGTCCAATAAAATATTACACGAACATTTTAAAATGTCACCTGTAAACTGTCAAATACGGACAATTACAATACATTTTTGAAATTGTAGTTTAATACGTTATTCGATGAATAAGTTTTAACCAAGGATTGAAAAATCAGCCCTTAGTAATTGGTATTATTACCGGTTAACAACTTAGTAACTTATATAAGACTTATACTATGCCAGGATCTGCATAGATAATTTGCAAAAAATCGATAACAGAGTTTTTGTCACAGCGTTTTATTTCGAGTTTTTAATATTGAATTAAATATTGGTATAGATTCCACTTCAATACAAGTATTATCGTTATAGATTAGGCTATATAGGTAACTAGAAAACTAGATTATTTTGTTGTCACATGCACTTTTTACTGTTCTGTGGAGTAGCTAAAATACTAAAAAGCTAAATCGATTCAGTGTTTAGTACCTATTGATGGTTTTATTCTATACGTAATATTTCTCTACATCATCAACTCCTTTTATTCCTTATTATTTCCATAAATTACACTTCAAATATTAACAAAAAGCAGTTCTTATTGAGGGAAGAAATAAAAATACAGTTTACTATTTTATTATTTTTATTGTAATTTTTCATAATACCGTCGACGCCCGACGCTCGACCCAATGCTCTTTGCGTACATTAAGTAAATAATTTCAAAATTCTAATTAAAAACAACGGGTTTAAATTGGATGACAAACGATTACAATATTCAACAATCAATAAAATATTTAATCAGGGTAACAACCGCATTTTTATGGATGAAAAGCCAAATAATCTTATGTCTAAATTATTCGTTTGCGATTGACTTGGCTTTGCATCCATAACCCTTGTCATCTTGGCATAATTTGTACTTTCAGACAATTAACGCACTTATTGCAATCACATCTATTTAACCGAAACAAAGAGCTCACTACATTCGTAATAATATTGAATAATTAGCTAAAATAATACTGTAACAATGCTGTGAAAATATTGAAACCATCGAGAGCCACCCGAAATATTCTGTTACAACATGTCAATCTTAACTACGTTTAAAATCAATAACATTTTTAGTTTTTTTTACTTAATTAATATCACTATACGATCTACGCTGTCATCTCGATACCGAGATCTGCGGTTAGATGTAAACATGTAACCAAACTGCAGAAAGTCTAGCAAAAATACTAATGGCTACGATCATTTTATCATTAAAATTGCATTCGAAACTTCATATCGAAGATATTTTTATAAGACAAGAAATGTTCGAAGTAGAATGAAGATATATGTGTATATAATACTGTATTAATGAGGGATTTCTGAGGTATATAGACAATTAAATTATGACTATAGTTGTAATGTTCACAGAGACATCAACAAAGACTATACTACTCGAACGATTTAAATGAATACATCAAACATGAAACAGTGTAAATAATAAATAAATAAATATTTCGGCACACGACACGATCTGATCCCATACTAAGCTTTCGCTTGTGTTATGGAAACCAGATGGCTGATAAACATACATATATAATTATAAATAGATACTTATGTAGATAATTATCACCCAGACACAGAGCAAACATCTATGTTCATCATACAAATATTTTCCCCGGGTGGGAATCGAACCCACGACCAGTGGCTTGAAAGGCAGGGTCACTACCAACCAAGCCAACCGGCCAGTCAACTCTAAACAAAATATTATTGGATTTAATTTCGGAATCAATAGACATCTAAGCTTAAAAAGAACCACTTGATTCAGTGGTTTTTAAAGTGCACTTTCGGAATTATATAATAATGATAAAGCATTGATATAAAAACCTCAGAAATCAACTATTAATGAACCTATATTGTTTGTAAAACTTTTCACCTAAACATATACAAACTACAGTGAATCCTTGTGAGTTGTATTATAAACGCTATTATAATAAAATTGGTCAATTCTTCTTATTAATAAAGATTATGATTTGTATAATCGATGATATAGTAACCATCTACTCTATTCCATAAATTCTAAACAAAGATACGTATGAAAAATTACAAATTAAATGTAAACTACTGAAAAATATATTTCCTATTCTATCAACGATTAAATTATGACATATTTTTGCAAGTTGTGATGATAAAATGAATCGAGTACAGCCATAATAGAATGAAATATTAAAACATTAGATTAGATGCAACCTCTACGCTATACGCTACGAAAAATGTACCTATCTGTAGATCTTCATAAAATTAACATTAAAAACTCGAATCGAGATGCATCAGCTCAGAGAAAAATCTACTCCGTTCATTTTCTTCGACACCTTAAAGCTTTCGAGTTAAAAAGGGGACTATGATATGAACAAAGCGATACAAAGGTCAACTAAGTTATTGGTGTTTGTCATTTGTGTCGTAGAAAATGGAACGACTCGTCACAATTCATAAACCGCGTCTCGTTCACAATTTTATATAAAAATCATCACTCTAGTAACAATTCTACTCGAATATCAATATTGTACCTCAATTTCTGTAAGGTAGGTAACATTTTAAGATTAAATTTAGCTTTAAGCCTAATCTTACACTACGGAGAAGTCATAAGGGTTAATTTGTATTCGTTAAAGGTATCAAATGGCTAATATATACTGTACTTTAAATTGTAAAGATTCTAGTCGTAACAAACCTGAGATACGAAGGCAACTAGCTCTGCCCGTGCTATGAGTCGAATGAGTTCTGATTCCATGACGTAGCTAAGGACAGCGCACAGTACAAGTGACGCTGTGATATGATATAGAAACCGATACTCGATCTTATAAAGTTAACTAGAAATAACGTAATGGAAGGATATTTATTTTACAGTTTCTAATCGATAGTTATAGATATAAGAGATAGATAGAATCCGCTAATATATTAAGATTGTAGCTTACGGAGCCGTGTCGATATAAATAGGCATACACACGTTGTAATTGGTGCTTTCCATAGTAATACATAATATCAGTTAACAATATATAGCACTCTACGTCACTCTAAGTTGTTAATATATCAACGTATTAAGAAATCTTTATTGGAGAGAAAAAGTTATTCAAATCTTAGAATAATAAATAGAAATAGAATGGCCACGTGTAGGTCGCACATGGTGTTTCGTATGTTTGTACATTACATCGTCTGATACCCGATCGACCTCGTGGCACTGCTAGGCGAACTACAGAAGGCTATATTAATCCAACCTTACCTATCGTGTGAAAAACGAGCCTCCAATTCTTACTTGAAGTATTTCTCTTAAGCACATATTCTTATCACAGAATATCATTGAATTTCATTGTCTGGTACCTACAGATATGTTATGTTACTCCCTATTCCAAAAATTATAATCGTCGTTTGATAAAATGTTATAGTATTGGCAAAATAATATTAAAGTTCAAACAGGGCTTTCAGCAATTTTCCTGGGCCACACTGATTTTTTTTTAATACAATCCAATCCAATTATTACTGTTATTTTGCATTGAGAAAATAAAGTTTGTAATATATTCACACAAATTTCACAATTTTTTTTTATTTTCAATCTTCCATTGACTTACATCTCTTTTTTAGAAATTAAGCGGGGCCATACATCTATCTATATGTATAAAACTCAAAGGTGACTGATATAGTGATCTATCAACGCACAGCCCAAACCACTGGACGTATCGGGCTGAAATTTGGCATGCAGGTAGATGTTAGGACGTAGGCATCCGCTAAGAAAGGATTTAAATATAGACCAATATGGACCATAATATTATATATTTTTTTAGAATTAAATTTGCCAATACTATATAACAAAGAAAAATATGAATGTTTTGCGAGTAGATTTTGAACAATTGTGCGCATTCATACTTTTGAAATTATTACAATGGCGTGGCATGTTATATAAACTTTTTGTTAAAGCTAAACAATACGATTACTAACTTATCTAGACTATTTATTGCTATGTCAAATAGGCGGGTAATATTATGGGATTCAACAATTGGATTTCAGTTAAACGCCTCAAGTCGGGAACTGGGATCAACAAGTATTTCACTTTTATCCTTAAGACATATGAAACTAGGCAATAAGTTACTACCTATATATTTAATCTTTAAAAAGCATACATTTCATGAGTAAAATATGTTACTTTTTACGAATAGTTCAATATTTACATAGGTACACTTATGGGTCAATTCAACAATCTGCTAAAAATAAACGACTGTTTAAAATAATGAAGCTATGAAACCTAAAATGTTCCAACATAAAAACTTACTATATAATGATATATTTAGATAATAGATAAAATCTATAAAGATTTAATATTAAAATTAAATTTTCGTAATTGGTCAACCTAAAAAAACACATATTTCTAATAAGTGATAATAGTGAATTCCTTGGACCGAATTGAGGTATTCAAATGGAATCAGTTTCTCTACAAACAGACAGTGATTTAGGAATGGGTTAGTGAAACCTACGGACGGTTTAAACCATGTTTAACAGCTCAGACGTTTAATCACTGACTAGCGATAAGGGATCACTTTTTCACAGCTACGAAAGCTTTATAACGAACGTTTAAAAAAGCAAGAAATACATTTAATTTCCCACTATATATAGGCAGGTATTATCATACTGTTTGCTTTTTCAAAAATTCGTTTACTAAATTAGCTTTCCGCTAATGATCCCATTTTAACGCAAATAAACATAGTCTCAGTGCAAGAAGACAACCTTTTAGAATAAACCGTGTTTAAAACCAGGGCGTATGAACACTACATGTGTTGTGTTTAATATATTATACGAGGCACATTATTTGACGTATTATTAGTTTAATGTTTCGATATATGCATGATAATTCCAATGCGTTCTATTTCCCCGCCTGTATACTTTATTTACACAAATTTTGTGCATACGCAATAAAAAATCCAATTAAATGTGAAAGAGAAGAAAAACTAGATATATATAGCTACAAGAAAACAACCCACGTGCTTAGTAATTAAAATTCAGTGCATATCTCTAATAAAATACATTTTTATTAAAATTCAACAAATTTTCTTTACGTATCAGTACAAAATTTTACAAAAATAAACTCAAACCAACAATTAATTTTGTAAATATTATTCTCATTTGAACGTAATTTTAAAGCTAACACATCGTAAAGCACAAACTATTTTATATTCTACACTAAATTATCCGGATATCCACTATTATTAAACTTTACATTAAAAACGTTCACTTTCAAATGATTCAGCAAATAATCAACGTTCTATAAAATCTATTTTAGTTCATGAATCTCGTTGAGCATTTTAATTCAAATTTTAAATTATTTTACACTAAAAATAATATGTACATAACAATTTGACGAAATTTTGTCTTTAATACCTATGTATAAAGGCGCTTCTTGTACCATATTAAGCCTAAATCAATACAATAAAACGTTCAATAACATATCTATGGGTTAAACCTACTTTTGTTTGGTTTAACTATTAAAATCAACGATCTCACTATAACATTTTAATCGTAAACCATACCGTATCGCCTTAAGTATTTTTTTTATTTAAACAATTTGTATATTGGAAGAAAACAATATCGCTTCATAACTCGATATTGTCAATCTAAAATAACAATGAATGCGCAAACATATCTGGCAAAATATCGCAAATTCGATCGCAAAATACATACTAACGATCGTTATGATGGAGTTTGATCTATTAATCCGCAAAACATGGACAAAACACTATTGGTCTTACCACAAAACAATATAAACACAGTCTAACTTTAAACCAGGGATCTGTCACTTTAATAGTTGTATATGGGCTGATTTTTCAATCCTTGGCTAAAACTTATTCGTCGAATAACGTATTAAACTACCATTTCAAAAATGTATTCGAATTGTCTGTATTTGACAGTTTACAGGTGACATTTTAATATGTTCGTGTAATACTTTATTAGACGGATACATTTTAACCAAGGATTGAAAAATCGGCCCTATGTGAAATACGACAAAACCAGATTAAAGAGAACCCGCGTTTAAAGTTAAACCGTGTCTAAATTTGTGGTAAAACAGTAAAACGTCTAAAATACAAAACAAGTATTATTCTATCCACTACGTCATAAGTACGCTTGTTTCTGGAACGGTCCTATTCGCTTGGACAATGTAGGTAGCCGTATTCGAGGCCCAAACTGACGGCGACGAAGACGAAGTACAGCAGGAACATCGTGAAGCCGAGTCCCTTGTTCATCTTCCACCTGAAGCAGGCGATACTGAGGATCACGAAGAGTAACATCGCGAACAGCAGCACGATGCTGCAGACCATACCTTTCGAGTTCACCTGGACTGGCTCCCCGTAGATCAGACCGTATAGGAGCCATGGTAGCGGCAGCCTGGAATTATAGTTTTACTATTACATTTTGCAAGAAAAACAAGAAAGAACGTATAAAATAAGAATAATTTAAATGAAATTTATTTAGGCGCGTTGAGAGTAAAATTAAAAAATTAAAAAGCAATACTGTTTCGTCATGGAGTAAACCGACGAATTTAGTACCTAGCTTTGAATCTGGCCAAATAAATTTAACTTCTGACACGTGCGTTTTGAATAAAAATTAATTTGTTTTTATTTTAAAAATACAAGTGACTAGATATATAATTAATGATTTCAGTAAAAAGACTTCCTGTATTTATTCCTATTAACAATAGAATAAAAGAGTATGCCATTGTAACTTCCTAGTAACAATGTCATACTCTATTAAAACACCTTTTAAAACATTTCTATTCGCCATACAATCGAGCTCTAATAGGTAAACGAATCGTTAATTAGCTCACAACAAAGATTAATAGTTATATTTGTTTAAAATTAGGGAAAACTAGCGCCTTATCACGCGAGGTCGGTTCCGTGGCATTTTGTTGACCCCACATTTGGGCCAAGGTTTGTGCGTGGATGAATATCAGAAGGTGCCTGGAGGGATCGTTTGGTACATTAGGTCATGCTATTGGCATTTTGGTTTCTCAAAGTTCGACTTTGGAGAAAGATTTAAGACTTTCTCTATGCCCTATAGAATAATGCTGGAGCTCTTAGACGATTTTGCACGACTTTATCGTAATTCGTGTCATGTTCATATAGTAGTATGTTTGGTCAAGGCTTCAGTAAATAATGTTAAATTTGATTTCTAAAGTTGCTGATATATTAGTAGTTTTGTTACTTAAGTACCTATAATTTAATTATTACTCTAAATCAAATCCTCGTGCCGTTGCATTACCTAATTTTAGTGAAGTGTGTTTGTGTGTGTAATTATTATTAGATCTTTCAATTATTACGTGTATTATATCCGCTTTCGTTATTGGTTTTAAGGTTTATAGGTGTATAATCAAATACCAAAATACGTATATAATATGTTGCTTGTACCTAACCCTTTATGTGCTACGTTTAAATAAAATATATACTTCTAAAAGAAAGTCGCTATTTTCTTCTAACCCAATTCGGGCCAGAACCCCGAGTCCCGTGAAAAAATAAAAACGTATTGTAACATCTATCAATAAATGAAAACATTTCTGAACTTGTGAACTATTCACAAAACCTCAGCTTGTATATAACGAAAATAGGACACAGTTCTATTGGCAATCGTGAATAGGCATTTTTTCTGCTCCACTTTTCTTGATTTATATCAAAAATACGGCTTTTACGATCGCTTCGGTTACACTGAATGCCTGTCATCAATGCTTTATTTGACTTATGCGAGTCGTATACGAATCTTAAATATTAACTTGAGAGACGGAAAATTTAAGTACCTATTCTCAAAGACGTAGGTTATGTACTAATACACTTTTCAAACTCAAACTCAAACATTTATTTATTCAATTAGACTTCTTTTAGAAGCACTTTTGAAACGTCATTACATATTTTAACATTTAGGTACCACCGATTCGGAAAGCAGTATCTACGGAGAAGAATCGGCAAGAAACTCCATAGTTGCTCTTTTTAATCATGTCAGTTTTACAATTTAATTTTACAAAATACATTATATGTGTTATAACTTATATGTACATTATAATCATAATATGCCAAAGAACTGTCCTGTGGTTTTTACGCGACAACCCTCCATGGTTTTGTTCTATTAAATATTGTGCAAGTATTTTAAACTAATAGGTCGTTATTATGATTGATTTATGGATTTGTGAAAACTCTTTCGATTTTTATTAAATTTTTGAAGTGAAACTTCTTTATCGGGGTTGGAAAAAAATTTAGTGTAACATTTTTTCGATACGCGGGACATTTTACCGTTAAGCGCCATCTTTTTTTATCTCTACCACGCGTGATTCGACGTATTTCTGTAAAGTTGCATATAGTAAATTATTTTTTGAAAAATAAGGTCATAAAGAAGGTACACTAGTACAAGCACACATTTTTATTTGTATATTATTATGTTCATCTGAGTACATTATCAATGTAAAAGTTTAGTTTTATCAAAGTAATATCAAGTAATACTTATGTTTCGATAAACATTAATTAATTACTTAGGTACTTAAGTAATTAATTAATTTTCTAATATTATTAAAATAAATCGTCACCACGTTATGTTCTGGAACATTATAAATTTAAAGCAAAATGTTGGTAATTAAAAGTAGACTTTGAATTAGCGTTCTCAGTTTCACTGTAAGCAAAAAACTAACTTTTGTACACTAAAAAGCCTTCAGACGTAATTTTAACGAAATCCGGTTTACGGCGGATTAATTCGAACTTTGTAAAACTCAGTACAATATATTTAAACAGATAGGTAAAGCAATTGATATAGACTGCATGCAATGAAAAATCAATTTTATCGCCACTCGCTTGAGTTGAATTTCGTTTAACCTCTCATATCTTGTTTGTGCAAAGTATGTGCGAATTTAAACCTTATGCTCTGGTAATAAGGGGTGCAATATTAAAGTGCATTATCGATCGAGATGCATCAGACGCACTCAGACGAAGCGCAGACAAAAATAAAAGTGCATTCGTGGGGAGAGATTGTCTGGAAGAGTTTGTGGAAAATTGTTCGTTTTTTTTAATCATTTCGAAATGGCAGGTTGATTTTAAATTTCGAATATGGCATTGTGCTTGTTTTTTTTTATTTTGAAATGGTTTGTTTACAGCATCTTTCGTTTTTTGGAAAGAATTTAATTAATAATACGTATTTTTTTAAGCTATTGCATAGCTTCTATAGCGGGTCTTGAGCGCGGGGACCGAATCGATTCCGTAACGAAAAAACCTCACGCTCCCCACTCCGACGGGCTCGGAGGTGTGGCTTGAAGGCATGATATGCAATAGTTTTATCGCGGCAGTGCCCGAGTGCCACACGTCTTTTTTTTAATTAATTCTTACTTACCAGCAATATTAAATTGCTCTATTTTTCAATACGATAGAGTTTTTAGTAATTTTGAAAGCTTGAGAAAATACCTTTTAAATTATTACCTATTTAATGTATTTTATCTACATTGAGCATATTTTCCGGTATGTTTATAAAAGCGAAGGAAGCGTTTGATATAAAAATTGTATCACAACGGTTAAACTATTCATACTGGCTTCAAAGGAACGCAGAAGTTATGAGATTTTTTTTATTATTGAAACAATTTTTAAATGAACATTTTTCTTTCCTCTCCTTTCGTTGCTTTGACTATGTTTATGTGTAGGCTTTCAGAGGCAGGTTATCAAGTTTTTAATTACTTTCCCTGCTTCGTTTAGGTTTTGTTTCAATTTAGTCTCCCTTTATAGACCTACGTACGTCCCTTTCCGGACGAATTTCCCTTTCAAATGACAAAAACATCAGCTCAGTAATTGCGTACGTCGTGATTGACAAACATGCAGCCTTTGATGTTTATGACTTTACACCGAAATTGAAATTTCGTTTAGCGTCTGGTTTTTTGATGCAGATGATTTCATTTCATAGCGAATATTTCATATCTATATCTATACATATAATAAATCTGTAGAAGGGTCAATTCTGTACATTGAAAACATTGAAAAAATAAATAGCATACTATACATACTATACATACATACATAGTGTTACTGGATCGATACCAAACCCAAATATGTGATTAAATAAATTTTTGTCTGTCTGTCTTTCTGTCTGTCTGTCTGTATGTGAAGGTATCACGTAAAAACTAACGGTTCGATTTCGATGAAACTTGGTATAATTATACCTTATTATCCTGGGCATAAAATAGGATACTTTTTATCCCGGAAAAATACGAAGAAAAAAAATAAATCTTAATTTTTCCGCGCGGACGGAGTCGCGGGCAGAAGCTAGTTATGCATATAGATGCATAATATGAATAAGTATAGACTTAATAATATAAAGGCAAAGAGTTTGTTTGTTTGTAGACGCTAATATCAGGAACTGCTTAAGCTTAATAATAGCTTAGCTACTTCTACAAAAAAACCCGTGGGCCAATTTCAAAAATTATTCCACCTTTGGATATTCACGTATTATCCCTGAGTGTTGAAAGTATCTATTTGAATGTAAGTACTACTGCTATGTTAGTACACACTAAGTATTACGGGAAAAGCCGGGGCGGATCGCTTGTGATGAAAATAACGCGATTTCATAAAATTTTAAAACTAAGGTAAGATAAGAACACTTCTATGATATTTTATCTCCAATATTTTTCATAAATACCTAAGTGGGTGTAACTACACACGTAAAGCCAGGACGGTCGCTAGTTGAATAATAAAAGGGAAATTGCTTACTGCCCGGAAATGTACGGCCGTTAATGGGAAAAGGGACGAAGGTGATAAAACGGTTACACGATCGATATTTTTTTAATATTTTAGTAAAGTTATCGCTTTAGTGTTATTTTTGAAGATATTTATTATATTCTTATCTAACTGCTTTTTATATGAACGTGAGTTTGTTAAGGTGCATGGATTTTCTTGCACATAACGGCTAACTTTACTAAAGATTCGTTGTTTTTAGGTAAAAAAGGTAGGAGAAATTGTATGAATTAATCCATCCTACTAATCCTACTAATATTATAAATGTGAAAGTTTGTGAGGATGTGTGTGTGTTTGTTACTCTTTCACGCAAATACTACTGAACCGATTACAATGAAATTTAGCACACATATAGAGGGTAACTTGGATTAACACATAGGATTGATTTTATCCTGGAAAGCCCACGGGAACGGGAACTATACGGGTTTTTCTTTGAAAACGCGGGCGAAGCCGCGGGCGGAAAGCTAGTATCTTATAAGTTGAATTCCTTTTCACTCAGGGGTATGAAAAATTGATTACAGCCCTATTTGCAGACTTACCCGACACAACGAATATTAGAATCATAAAATTGCCTCAAAGTTGTATATTATAAGCGTTATTTACATGTATAATGTTGTTCAAATACATAATATTATGTTGATTTCGCAGTATTTACGTTACATCATCATAATATAAAGCATACCAGTAAGAGCTTTATGTAAAGGGGATTACAGAATATCGGCGGAACACAGCCAATGTCTTGTCATGGAGATCAGTTAAGGTATTTAGTCCTGTCCTGTATTAAATGTATATGTAAATGTATGTTACACTAAATAAGATATTGCTAATATTATACGTAAGTCTCTTCCAAATGGCAAGCATTATTTTTGCAAGCTTTATTTATTCTCTTCAATTAAATTATTCACAGTTCTCTATGTTAACCTTATAACTTATTTTGAATAAGTCGATATTTTAGTTTTATAGCATTCAAATGTTTTATAAATATATTTTTTTTTTAATAATAATAAAAACATTTATCAAGAGGGGGGATTCGAACCCGCGTCTTCTGTTTTTCTGGGGAAAAGCTGACACACTAAACAGAAAAATAGAAACATCCATAACGTAATAGTTTATGATTAATTTAGTAACACACAAATGTACCTAAGCATAATATAACAAATACATCATACATAGTACGTATACAACGAAATGGGCCACGCACCACATATTTTTGTAGTAAACAAATAACACGCCCGGATGCAATTATTGTAAATAACGACTTCATTATAATAAAATATATTTTGGAGGAATAATAATTGGTTATAAAATCGCTTAGCACAATACACCAATTGAACTATATCACAACCAAGCGATATTAAACTTTATTACATTGCACGAAACTGTACAATTGCATTCGATTCGTGTATTTTATTTTCCCTAATATATTGTGATATTGCGTCACGGGATTTTGTTCTGTATTCTGATTGCGATAAGCCCCATTTTAGTTATGAGTGAATGCGGTAAAACGAAACACGTGTGCCAGGATTTATGTGGTAGTTTATCTGGGAACAGCAGGTCAGTAGTAATGGTTTTAATGTATTGGTGTGGTTTCGTGAATTCTGTGGCAAATAGAGAATAATAGAGTATTGAATTAGATAAAGTTAATAGCTATCAGTAATCTATACTTAATATTATAAAGCTGAAGGTTTTGTTTGAACGCGCTAATGTCAGGAACTACTGATCCGATTTGAAAAATTCTTTCGGTGTTAGATAGCCCATTTATCGAGCTATATATCATCACGCTAAAACCAACAGCAGCGTAGCAATGCGGGTGAAACCGCGGGGAACAGCTAGTTATTAATATAATATTATAAAGCTGAAGAGTTTGTTTGTTTGAACTCGCTAATCTCAGAAACTTCTGGTCCGATATGAAAAATTCTTTCGGTAAGTATAAGATAGCCCATTAATCGAGAAAGGCTTCTCATAACATTCACATTTTCATTAAAGTATAAAACTACTCGTAGTTGATGAAACATAGTAAGAATCATATAAATTTTCAATATTTATGGCTAAATTGTTATATTGGGCTCATAAACCATTAAGTGGAGGTCGTTTCACGGACGTAGTAAATGAGGCACACAGATTTCATAGTAACGTATTTGTAAATGGCGCTAGTTTGCGCAACTTTTTTAATAATTTTTTGATTATTTTTTTTTATATCAAAATAAATATAAGGATATTTGTATAATTCTTACGCTCCTCCAGCTCTTTAGCATTACTTTTCGATACTCTCAAGCCAAATTTATGTTTTAACTTTAGTTTTTATAACTAGAATGTAGAGTATTTTCATTTTTGTTTAAACTGTTAAAACAACCGGCAAATTGGTTTTAAAATTGTGAATATCCCGATTTTATACGGAACTTTTAATCCATATATTCTTCAAAGGAAATATTTAAAGAGCTCGTTGCAATTTTAATCAAAGGAAGGAAAGAGAATCTATGAACAATACAAGGCTGCGCCCGTAGCGTCGCTTATGTATATTTTAGTATATCTGTCTCTGCTATTCTATTTTTCCGTTTTATTTTATAGATCGTGACAACTTCTACGTTCTGCACTAGAGAGATTATTAAAGAAGTTGAAGTTATATACTACCTACCGAATATAAATAAATAAATAAATCATTTATTTACACCATTATATGTTACAAAAACTTAATGACCTGTGTTCACACTAATTTATATTACACTGTTACAATGGCGTATACCTACACGAATTCATTCAGCTTATTAGACATAATTAATTATGTATTCTATTATTTGTTACATTTCAAATTATACATTATTATTGAATAATCTATAATGAATTATATATAATTATTTATTTAGTACCTTGACTGCTTTTTTCCGCTTAAAATTGTAAATTCTACTGATTTCCTAAACTTCACATGTAGGTACACTTTGATCTCAGATACCAATAAAATTTTAACCACGTATATTTAGTAGTTTAATCGCAATTGAGTAGACGCCTTACATACATTTCGACAAGACTGTAGGCAAATAAAACAAGAATACATCGTAATATTAGCAATTAATTCTTATACCATCTTATAAAACAAGAAGCCCGCACGTTACTCTAATTGAACCGGATCATTACAAAACATCCTAATACCTCATAATAAATTCAAAATGATACTTAAATTAGCCCACTTTCGAAGTTTAGTCCATCACAATGTTTTTTAAAACAAAGCCCAGCCTTGAACCGCATCTCTACACTCCACAGTCCTTGACATTTTGCAGATGATGTTCACGTGGAGATTAGAACATTTTCTAGTCACTTTTGAAGACTCTATTATATTATTGTATATATCATTGATTCTATAACGAAGTTCTGATTGACGCAGTTTTGTAGTGGCACTTAAAGAATGTGGAATAACGGTTTAATGGGTACTTTAGTGGTTGGAGTTATTGCGCAATGATGATGCGTTTTTTATGATTTCTTAAGAAATGACATGATGTCTTTCAGAAATATACGTTTTTGCCAATTAAGTTTCCTTTCCTGTTTGTATTGAGAAGTAGGCAATTCGCAGTCTACAAAATCTTTAGCTCCGGGGTGATCGATTAAAAATCCTGGTCAGTACAATTTATTTATATATTATATAAATAAATTATTAATAATATAAGTTCAGTACAAAATTATTTATACTGGATCATATTTAACGACAATTATTTTTTTCGTTTAAGAAATAGAATTCCCTGGTAACATTGTAGTCTGGTTTTTAAATTATACTTGTTAACAATAGTTACAAACTTTAAAAATAGATACAACATGGGGTCTTTTATTACGCTTTTAATAGCTTCCAACAAATATATATCAACGCTGCAAATTTAAAAGGAAAAGACAATTACACTCAGCATATTTTATATAACCTTTGGCTCGGTTCCAGAGACATTGCATTTAAGGTTTTAAGGTCGGAGTCCCGTTGTTTTGAAGTTATGTCTTCATTTAACGTCGCAGTGACCATTGCTAATATTTATTTGAGAAAGTTAACTCGTTATAACCATTGTGCTCGAGTATATTTTACTCTGCATTTTTAGAATACCTACTCTGTGGTTATGTTCGCTATTTTTTGCGAGAATTCCCGCTAAGATTTTAAGTGTAGGACTGAATTTTTTTAAAACAATAACATAATATAATAGTTGTTTATAATTGCATGAAATGGTTGAGAATTTTACTTGCGTTTGCCACATTTATTTGTTGAAGAATTTAAGTCTGTCTGTTTATATTACGTTTTGAAAATTAAACTTGAATATTCACCCGTTTTTATTACTTAATAAATAGGTAGATAAATGCCACAGTATAAAGTTCGTCAAGCAAGGCCTGTAATTATAGTCAGAAGAAGGGGTCTCTAACCCTCATATTGTTCGAACGAAATGAAAAATATCTTTAGAATCTTCTCAATAATTAAAACACGTGAGCTTTTCAATCGAGAAGTATTTATTTGAAAAAAAGATCATCTGACCTAATTTAGAAACACAATACAGCGTCTCTCTGTCTTAAATAACTTATGAAATAGGTCGAATAGTTTCTAAATAAATCCTAACAATTTTAATCATTTAGATAACTAATATTTCTATAAAATACATATATTCGATTTAGAATGATCTGCAATAAAAATATTGGTTTCCACTTCAAGTGGCATCAGAGCTTTAGAATTATAGAAAAAAAAGAACATTTCCATCTGCAATGAAGATAGCAATTAACAGCTCAACCAATCTTTATTATTATAAACTAGCGTTCCACCCGCGGTTTAGTCCGCGTTTTAAAGAAAAAACCCGCATAGTTCCCATTCCCGTGGGATTTCCGGGATAAAACCTATCCTATGTGTTAATCCAAGTTACCCTCTATATGTGTGCTTAATTTCATTGTAATCGGTTCAGTAGTATTTGCACACACACACACACATCCTCACAAACTTTCGCATTTATAACATTGTAGGATTATTTCAAAGATATAAAAGTAGTAAGTGCTATATTATATTAATTACAAAACGAATTAAGAATCACAATTGCACAGTATTGTATTTGTTTTATATTGTTGTGATTTGTGTTGACAATAATTATTTGCGTTGTTCATTGTAATGACATAGACAAACAATGTTTTAGTTAGATTTTACGATTTTGATTTTAGTATGGCACTTGGGAAACTTTAAATGTAACTTCAAATAAAAAAGAGCGTGTGTGAGCGAGCACACGTGTCAGAAGTGAAGATTCTTTGGCAAGATTCAAAGACCAAAATCGTCGCCTTACTCCATGACGTGACCGAATTGCCATGACGCGATGTTGAAATTTTTACTCTCAACGCGCCTAAAGCAGTTTCACTTCAAAAATTGTTTGATAGATCCGTTATTTGAAAGTTTAAACATTGTCAATTTTCACCATTTAGGAAGTTATATAAAACACAAACTGACTTCATATCTAACCTAACATAAACTATAATTATCATCAATTTCATCAACATCGCATTAACCATTCACGGTGTACACACAGACATACATCAAAACGTCTCAAGCTAATTAGGTCGCTGTATCAGCACTGCAATTGTATCTAGCTGAATTTAATCCTAGGAAATCTGTATCGGAAAGCCATTAATACGAACGTTCCTGCTTCTATCTGCAATAAATTTATAGTAAGGCCCTTTATGTAGATTGAGCTATAAGGGCGAATAGTTGTGTAAAATAATTCTTAGTAAAGCTAGTAACTACTTGTATAAGTAGTAGTATCTGCGATAATACTATAGTTGAACCTGGGAACTAGTATAGTAGTATCTGTAGTAACACTATTTTGAACAATCTGGGAAAATAAAGTTGAAGACTGAATTGTTAAGTAATCTGTAATACCTAGATATTTATTGGGTCCATGGTAATACGTGATGACTTCTATGAATTGTACTTACAAAGACCAATTCATTGTCTGTTTATGTTTTAGCAAATATTTGAAACGTGTGGACCGATTTTGTTGAGACTATTATACGACGATCCTCCATCGTAAGGATTGACTTTAGTTACATGCCATTTACTATAAAAACTGTTTACCGTTTATCTAAAAAAATGGTTTCGCACTACCATGAATGCCTACTTAGTAAAGAAACAATAAACATACCCATCATAATATGTACAAAAAAACGACATGTGGCACTTGGGGACTGCCGCGGTAAAGCTATTGCATGCTGCCTTCAAGCCACACCTCCGCCCGTCGGAGTGGGGAGCGTGAGGTTTTTTCGTTACGGAATTTCTCGATTCGGTCCTCGCGCTCAAGGCCCGCGATAGAAGCTATGCAATAGCTTAAAATTATACACACATTAAAAAATACTTACCCTACAGTTACGTCGAATATATTGCTCCCAACAGAGCTGGACACGGCCATATCTCCGAAGCCCTTTCTGGCCACGATCACAGAAGTTATAAGGTCAGGCACAGAAGTGCCCGCAGCGAGCAACGTTAGCCCCATGACCTCTGGGGGCACGTAAGCGGTTGCCCCCGCCACATTTGCCCACCACACCATGAGGTAGGAGAAAAACGCTATCCATACTATCGAACCTATAAATGTTACGGGGAAAAACTTCTTCCCTGGAAAGAAAGAAATAATATTGTAATAAGGAACATTTCTGTTTCTTGGACATTTTTGGGAGATTTAGTTCTTTAATAAAAATACTGAATAATGGGGCAGAAATATGATATGTACTTTGTGAGTAAAATGAGCTACACTCTGATGAATCTAAGTAGCAGAAAAATGGATATAACACAAAAACACAATGCTTTATTGTTGGTTTACTTAAGTATCTTTAAAGTTATGGACATTTTAGCTTGAGAAATGGTTGTAATTAATGACCTCGATTTAATATTATAAAGTATATGAAGAGGGAGGGGTCTGGATTTTAACATAATAAAATATGATAATTCACTGTTATTTAAAGTCAAAATTTTATAATGGATGACTAAAAGTAAATCTGAATCAAGCGTGCTTTCTTTTACTAAAGATACTTTAATATTTCAATCATTTAAATCAATTGGACAAAAATCGACATCTATAAAGTTGTAGCAATTAATTAAAAAGTAGAAAGACTTTCTCATAACCTAGAAAGGAACACCGGACTCTAAAACTAGGAGACTTTGGCCCTAGGAGATATAGAACCATATTATAATATAATAGGCAATTATTTTACAACACTGGCAGTAATAATGCAGCAAATTCAATTGTTCTGGCGTAATGGAGGCTTGTCAATATCAAATCGGCTCTGAATGCTCAGCTGCTAATTGCATTAAACTCCTGACTGATCGCATCTCACACGTTATATACGCTATCTGTCTTAGATACGATGTTATGCTTGCAATGGCCTTGATTGTAATGCTGGAGATTAAGGAATGCATTTGCGTCGATTTGGGATACTGCTTGTATTGCAAATCTATACTAATACCACAAAGCTGAAGAGTATGTTTGTTTGTTTGTTAGAACGCGATAATCTCGGGAACTACTGGTCCGATTTAAAAAACTCTTTCAGTGTTAGATAGCCCATTTATTGAGGAAGGCTATAGGTATATATCATTACGCTAAGACCAACAGGAGTGAAGCACTGCGGGTAAAACCGCGGAGCACAGCTAGTCTGGTATATGATAGAAGTATTACAGTACATCTTGATGTAATAGTATATGGTACCTACTTTAGATATGATAAATCTTATTGAAAGGTTTGGAAATGTTTTATGAACTAATAGCCAAATAAACACAGACATTGCTATTTCGGCTGAATTTAGCAAAGTACTCTAAAAAGATAAGCCATAAA
Organism: Colias croceus; assembly: GCF_905220415.1. NCBI lineage: Eukaryota > Metazoa > Arthropoda > Insecta > Lepidoptera > Pieridae > Colias > Colias croceus. The sequence goes on from NC_059553.1 coordinate 8,568,736, forward strand.
TCTGCTTTGACATATTCTCTGTCACTACTCTACTCCCACATATCTTAAGGTGTGGGTTTGATCCCTTGTTAGATGGAACGTGTTAGGAAACATTTCAACGTCGCGTCGTACTGCTGCCAAAATTGCCTTGGCCTAATCTTTTAACACTGTCATTATAGATACATCTCCTTAGTTAATCTCCTAGCATTTTGTCAAGATTAGTTTATTGCTTAAAACGTTGGTATTATTTGTTATTTACTGGATATTGTCCACGGCTTCGCTCGCATGGCCAGAGAAAAATAAAAGTTGTCGCAAATGGCACTATTTAGAGGTAAATAAAATGGTTATATCCTACTGCATGGTAATTTGCGTCTAGCACAGTTGCACTAACTTTAGAACAATTTGGAAAATTCTTAGTTCTGCCCATCAATCACCATTTTATTTTGCTCATCATTAAATTGAATCTTCTTATATTCTTCTATTAATTATTATTCATGTAGTCTTACCTCTCGGTGTCCTCGTGTCCGGGAGGGTCATCCATAACGGGAAGACAATTGGCGCGACTAACAGATACGTTATTCGCTTGCGGAAACCAGAGGGCCATGACATGTCCAACGGCGTCGTGTCGTCCTCTAGGTCTCCTATCTGTAACAATATGAAGAACTTCAATAATTCTTAAAGGGGATTGGGAAAGTATTAGATGCTGGAAGCTGGAAGAATATCGTGTTTTTAATTTCGTGATCAAAATATCAAACTCCATCATTTATTCAAGCAGCCTTTTTTAAGAAGCGCTATACATCGCCATTTAAGGAAACATAAGGAATATGTTTAGTTTAGTGTGCAAATAATAATTTCTAAACACCATCAAATATGGTCAAATATGTTTTTTTTTATCCGGTACAATTTTTGTTAAAGATAGACACCAGTTCCAAAGTTACAGCATGTAAAGAACCTCAAATATTTGAACCTCAATAAACAAAGATCTTCATCTTTTGTCATACCTACCTCATTAAATGCAGCTCTCATTTACTATACAAGTATGTGTGTATGGTAAATACCGCGCAGAGTATTAAGTCGTAGGACTTGCCAAGTGCTAACTACGAGATAGCTTGAACCCAACTTAAAGTTGGGCGTAAGAGAAACATTTAATGCTTGTATCGTGGTGATTTATCTACTTTATAATACCGTCTTGGCTGTTTTCCATCCCGTTTTATCTGAAATTTTCTTGGCTAAACGATTTCAATTATTTGTTACAGTTATTTGTGGATCCATAATTTTATGTTATGAATGTGTTTGTGTGTTACAGTTTTACGGTTAAAATATGGAAACATTTATGAAAACTTCTGGCAAGGAGATATTTTAGGATCTACAAATAGTATAGCGAGGAAGCTAGTATTCAATTTGTAAAAATAAAGAAATATGTTAAAAGAACAATGGCAAAGCATAGGTACATAAGTATTACTTTGTACCCAAGACATCTAATTTCTGACTATATGAGTGGGTATAAAGTGAACAAGTTTACAACGTATTACCATATTATTGGAACGACAGTCTTGGTTAGTCAGTAAGTGTGTGGTAAGTATGGTCTTATTAATTTTATAAATCAAATAATTTATTTTTGTTTATAAATCGTTTATATACCTATTTGAAATACGAATCTTTCTAAACAAAATTTAAGAAATCGCTGAGCCTGTTATTTAGAAAACTGAATCAGAAATAGTTAAAAGGTCAGTTTTGTATACAATTTGGCATACATCAATTCAGCAATACGGAGTGGAGTTGATACAGCACGACTGACACAGTATTCAAAAGGGCCCTTAGAGTATCGAGGGCCAAGTTACATGTGTGTTACGTAAAGCTTGAAATGAAGAATGAAAAATTCTTTATTGCGCACAAAAATACAGGACTACAAAATAAGAGCGATACAATTTAATATATGAACAGCTATGGTCTTACCGCTGTAAGTGTACAACCCGCAAAACCATAAGGATTACATATCTACAAGCTTCTTCCGCATTTAAATATAAGTCTGTGTGTGTATTCATAATTGTGTAAGGTCAGTGATGAAAAGATAGGCGCTTGACTTATTGCATTTGAATACATACGCGGCTCTTTCGTCGAAATTCGCAATTATGTTTTTCTTAGTTGATTTTTTTTCTTTTCTTAGTAGAATAGTGTAGCTTGATGTATCCTTTACTGTTTTTATTACTGAATGTGAATAAATATTTATAAATGTGTATTTCTCGCTAGACACATAAAAAAGCTTATTCATGTATAAGGAAAAAAAAGACGTGTGGCACTCGGGGACTGCCGCGGTAAAGCTATTGCATGCTATGCCTTCAAGCCACACCTCCGCCCGTCGGAGTGGGGAGCGTGAGGTTTTTTTTCGTTACGGAATTTCTGGATTCGGTCCCCGCGCTCAAGGCCTGCGATAGAAGCTACAACAAATTTTAGAATCATCGACATACCTACTTATATATTTTTCCCGCGAAAATCTTCAACAGCTAATGTTTAATTACATTTTTATATAATTCTTTACGCATCCATATTTTATCACTCTAGCTCGAACTGTTATACTCTATAGAATCACAGAACACATATCTATCATTATAACATAGATCATAAAATATAAAAAAAAAACTCACCTCTTCTATAACATCCAGCTGAACATCAGCCAAGCCCCCGTTCGGCAGATCGAGCGGGGTCTCCTTGGCGGTTGCAGCTGCATTCTTCGCGGCCGCTGCGCCCGCGCCGCCAGCCGTCGGCTTGGTTGCTTCGAGCAGCACTTTGAGAGACGCGATAGCGTGCAGTTGCGTCGCTTTCTCGTCTACTTTACCTAGATCGAGCCAAGTGGGATTAGTATAAGAATTTATCGAGATTTTGACTTGGTAGGAAAGATTTGTTTAGTAGAAAACTGTTGTTTAGTTGTAATATGTACTTATTTTAAGTTGGGTCGCTTTCTCGTCTACTTTACCTAGATCGAGCCAAGTGGGATTAGTATAAGAATTTATTAAGATTTTTGACTTGGTAGGAAAGATTTGTTTAGTAGAAAACTGTTGTTTAGTTGTAATGTGTATTTTAAGTTGGGTCGCTTTCTCGTCTACTTTACCTAGATCGAGCCAAGTGGGATTAGTATGGTTGGATATTATGAGTATTAAAGGGTTGATAATGCTTTTCTTAGTAGAAAACTGTTGTTTAGTTATAATGTGTGCAATATTTTAAGGATTTATTAAGGCTATATTGTTTATTAGGGTAATATCGGTTGGTAGGTATAATAACGATTATGCTGTTAAGTTTATAGGCCTTTTCTAGAAATTACTTTATTAATTAATTAGAAATTACGGTGTTTAACGTAATTTCCATAGGATAATTACATAATTATAGTAGGTATAGGAAATTGGTTATACCAACGAGCCGTTTTTAAATATATATTTTTTTAATTTTACTATATTTTTGTCTTATTTTGTATGACATACATAAAAATAATAAAAAAAGAACGTTTTACTTCTCATTACGATGAATAATTATAATTATTGCCAAACTAGCACACTTAACAGGAATATTATACAGGAATATATACTTATTAGCATATACTATAGTATATGCTATTATGTATAAACCTCATAAATGTTAAAATATACTTAATTTGTACATCATACCATTGCCCAAGAAGAACAACTGTAAAAATTAATACTCAATGTTTCTAATAGGTATCTAGAAAAGTATATTTTACCATTTTCCGTATATATTTATTGTACTATATTTCCTATACCGACCAGGCTTGGGGCCCCTCAGCCCCTTGCTACGGCACTGTGTACAAGTCTCATACAAGTATACAAAGTAAAATTGGTCCCTTCGAAGTAGGTCAAGCCGCGCAGATACCGCGATATGGCCTGTTCCGGAACCAAACTTTGCTCATTGACAATGAATTTAGGACTTAAATAATGTAAGCCTTTGAATAAAAGACATTCCGACGTGCGAATCCTGCTGTTTTTATCCTTCTAAAATTTCTTAGGTCTTCAGTTAGGGCTTGAAGTGCTTTGTCCTAAATTTATTGTTCATAATTTTTTGTTGTTGATTAATCAGTCAGTTCTTCTTGAGCCTTAACTTATAAATATAACACGTTACTATTAAGAAATATTGTTTATCCTGTATCAAACGTAGAACGATATATGAAAAATTTGTAGTACTTACAAAAATTCGTAAAAATCGTGTACGAACTGTACCTTCTTATGATTAAAAGTCCATTGTACAGTATAGTTATTACCAACGTGAAGTTTCTACAATAGGTGTTTTGTTTTAATTAAAATTGTGCTTAAAGTTCTTGTTGAATATTGATTGCCTGATGTTATAAACTCGCTAATGCAGTTAATTTAATGCGTTATAAATACCAAAGGTTTACTTCACGGCGAGTGTGGTCATAGACTGACTATCAAGTGTTTATACCCTTATAAAGGTCCTTTAGGGAGCTTGGAAAGGAAAAGTACCCTTGGTGTAGTAGCATGTCAATATAATTTAGTAAAACTTTGAAAGCTATAATAATAATAAGTGGGGTGTAATATACCTAGCTGAATATAAACTATTATATTTCGTTCGTTTTTGACGGAGCATCGAACTTGAAAGCTATTGGTCGTACGCACAGTCGTACGACTCGATTTTCGAACGACTCGATTTTAAACATTTATTCAACGTGGAGTGGATTTATTTCAGTTATGTTATTAGCATATTATAAACTGAATTATTGACTTCCATTTCAAAGATGATATACAGCACAACCGTTAATAAAGTCCCGTTCCTCTTGCGGTATGAAACAGTTGCATCTCACATGTGTTTCACAAATTATCTTTTCCTCTTTTTACTAGAGTATTTTTCGTTATTTTCCATAGCACAATAAAAGTATCAAGTCACACAAGCATTATATTTTCATAAAACATTTAAACTTAAACTGCTTTTTTATTACGTAAACCATTTACCAAAACTTTTAATAGGTTTTCTCATACAAGTAGTCTGCTATTAATAACTAGCAGCGCTCCGCGGTTTCACCCGCGTGGCTCCGCTTCTGTTGGCCTTAGCGTGATGATATATATCCATACCTTCCTCGATGAATGGGCTACTTAATACCGAAAGAATTTTTCAAACCGGTCTAATCGTTCCTGAGATTAGTGCGTTCAAACAAACAAACAAACTCTTCAGATTTATAATATTACTAGTTGTGCCGCGCGGTTTCACCCGCATTGCTCCGCTCCAGTTAGTCTTAGCGTGATGATATATAGCCTATAACCTTTCTCAATAAATGGGCTATCTAACACCGAAAGAATTTTTCAAATCGGACTTGTAGTTCCTGAGATAGACGCGTTCAAACAAAAAACTCTTTAGCTTTATAATATTAGTAGGTACTTATAGATATTAATGCGGAAGTATGTTTGTCCCAGTTTTCGCAACGGTGGGACGGATAGACGTCATTTTTTGTATAGATTGCCGCAATTTTATGGCTCAGAGACTTGGGTACTTTATCCCGGGGAAATGTAGGATAAATGCATGTCAGCTGGTATGGTTCATTATTTACTGAGTACGGAAATGCTAACTGTTTTTTTTCTTCTAAATAGCAGTGAATACCTAATGCTAGTGTATATTTAATTGGAAGCAAGAATAAAGTACAAGATTTAATAATTGTATCGTAATATTCGTAAAAATAATTTATAATTATAATAAATAAATTTATTTAGTCTTAGCTTAATACCATGTATCGCGGTTCCTTAGAATAATTTATCAAATTTTTATATCTGTATTCACACTTGCAATTAGCAATAAGAAAAGCTGTTGGAATATGTATTAAATAATCATTATAAATATATTAAACCATGTCATAACATTATTTAACAAAAAGAAAAAATATTCTTAACAAAATTACAGTTCGTAAAGTCCTTTGCCTGCCACAACTTTTATTTAAAATTCAAAGTAAACAGTCGCACAGTTTTGGGGACATACAAAAAAAAAACTTTTATTATTACAGTAGTTTGTTTGGCAATTATCCAGTACGCTGTAGAGTACGTGTAGCCTTCTTCGGCCTTCTACGGTAACGTAGAGCCTCGTAGCGGCGTGCTACGAGCGAGTTATTTAGAGCGAAAACCTTCCACATTTCATGGGCGCTAATTTTGGTTAGTTTATCGTTACGTAAATTACATTTGCATTTTATGTGAATTAAACTTATATTTTATAATTATTAAAGCAAGTTTCACAAATGGATATATTATATCTTTAACGTATCTGACTGTTAAAATGGCAAAAACCTTGAAAATTGTATTAAAGTACCTATATGTGAAACAATGGTAATTAGGCTATTATCACGAGTCATGATTCAAGAACGTAAGAATTTGTATTAAAGTTTTATTCAAATGCACTTATTTACTAGGGAAATAGTATTAAATAAACAATTAGATTTGGAATCTAATTGTTTACTTAATTCTAAACCCTTTTTCATAACTATAATAATTGACAAAGTAAATTTATAAATGTTTTCAGAATTTATTTGTATCATGTGTATTATGTTTCATATAACTATTGAAGCTATTCTATACAATATAGTCCGTCTTAACTAAGATAATGGCTTCAAGTTTGTGGACATCGCTATTGGTAATAAATACAAAGTTAGCCTTTGTGACCTAACTTTCCATTGTTACACTTTAGATAACTGTTGACGTGCACTCAATACTATTATAACTAGAATATTATATAAGAGTTTTAAAGTAAATATATTATCTTCTTCTCATTATGTATAAAATTCTCGTGACCATACTTCTCCGAAACGGTTGGTCCGTTTCTCATAAAAATCGGCTAATATCTATTTTCCATACCCTTAAGTAGGTAATAAGAGTAAAGGGAGAACGACGTTTGCGGGGACAACTAATAATCTATACTAATATTATGAAGCTGACGAGTTTGTTTGTTTGGTTGAACGCGCTAATCTCAGGAACTAGTGTTATGTTTTGAATAATTATTTCAGTGTTAGAAAGTCCATTTATCGAGGAAGATAGTATGCTAGATATTATCATTATGTTAGGACATGGTTAGGACCAATAGGAGCGGAGCATTGTGAGAAAAACCGTGGGGCACAGTTAGTAATCGATAATATACTTTATTGGAACATAGTTCGAAATAATAAAGCAAAGGGAACGATTTTAAACTAAGAAAGAATTGAAGAATAAAGTTAGAGTACTTTTTCTTTAAATTAAAACTTTTATTATCTCAACGAAGTTTCAATTGATTTTTTGTATCATTTTGTATTTTTAATCATCAACTTTATTTAAGTAAATTATGTGTCTATAAAGTTAGATTTCTGATTTATAGGAACAGCTATTGGAATGAGCATATTTTTATATTCTGTTAATATTATACACTAGCTGTGCCCCACTGTTTTACCCGCATCGCTCCGCTCCTGTAGCCTATAATAGCCTTCTTTAATAATTGTGCTTTCTAAAACCGAAAGAATTTTTCAAATCGGACCAGTAGTTCCTCAGATTAGAGATTCAAACAAACATACTTTTCAGCCTTACTAATATTATAAGTATAACAATAGATCGATAATTCAAATATTTGTATGGATAAGAAAATGACCTTTTCTTGTCCTTTCACGCAAAAACTACAGACCTAAACACACATTTGCGTATTTTGTCTACTTATCTAACAAGAGTTTCATAACCTCAGTATTCCCATTTTATTTCCTCGCATCACTTAACATAATCTAAATAAATCAAAGGATTAATTCAGCTTGACAAAATATCGGATACGGATTACTATTAATGTGATTTACATGTAAACAACTTAACTCTTTTAAGGTTTCTTGCAATCGCGTGAACTATATTATTGTGATACAACCCTGTAATACCTGAATAGCGACACCTTACTCTGAATCGTGAACGGTGTAAGCGAAATGTTTTCGCTACAGAGGATGTAACTTTCCAACATCATTCATTGGGACCTTACAGTCGAGTATACCGGTCGAAGAGCCTCCCTTTTTCGATACAGGAATTCCATTCTCAAATGTCAAAACAACGCGATTAAATAGTCAGTTTATTTCTTGTTATTTATTTGTATCGGAAGAACGATATTTCAAGGCTTTATCACGATAATTCGCAAATTAGTTACATAAATTAACGAGTGATTTCAAACTGGAATTATCATTATTTAATTTTTTTTAATGGTAAGCAGGTTGCATCGCCCATAGACCATAACAGAGGTTATGGTTGTTGCCTACCAGAATAGGATAAGGGGGAAGACGGAATTCAATAATTGATTAAATATTAATAATGAAGCGGAAGCTGTGCGCGGATTGGGAAGCGGCGGGAATTTATATATATTTATATATTTATTTAAATATGTTTAAAGGATAAAGGAATAGACCAATAATTTTTGACGTGACAACGTCTTATAATTCGAAAGAGCCGGCTGCACGCACGAAAAAACATGACTTAAGCGGCGTTACCTCGCTCTGAGGCGTTCCGTAAGGCTTGAAGTGCAAGCGAGAGCGCGGAACGAGCGACAATGAAGCACAATCGTTGTCACGTTCAACTATCGTCAGTAAACCGACTTTACAGACAACCAATTTTTATTCGTTCTTTTTGTTATCAGAAAGTTTTATATCTAAGTTCACTGTAGGTTTAGTCAACTAACGTTTTGCATCAGTTTTTACCATATTTGCGCATAAATATATGTGAGGTTTTAAAACATATAGCCATGACTTGTGACCTATTTAAAAGCGGTCAAATAGCATAATGAATAAACATCCGGGGCAGTAAAGACAGTCATTATTTTAATATCGTTGGTTGCTTCAATGAAGGTTGACTTTCTTTAGAGTTGCCTCGTTGACTTACTTGTTTCGCGCTTTTATGTGTAATGATAGTTTGAAATATCATTTATAAGAGTTTGTGGGTGCTAGCACTATGTAATTTAGTTTAATTATTTAATACTGAATTTACTGTACATTTATTTAGTTTGTATTGTCTTTATATTTTTTGGTTTTTATGGCATTCAAATGCTTTATAAATATAAATTTATAAAGAATAGAAAAAATTCTGCAGAGTCAAATATATGATATTTATTTCTTCTTTCTAATAAGATTCATTGGAATAATGTATAAGTATTATTTTATAGTGCAGTTGCAAAATGCTTTGTTGGATAGATGTTATAGTTTATATTAAACATTCTTATTAAAACTGTTGTTTTTTTTTTTGAAATAAACTATCGTATCTACTTAACTACACACTTAACCATTGTATAAGTGGTTACTAAGATTATCTGTATTATCAATAAAAATACCATCGAATATGATAGGTTTATACTAAGCACTAATTTATCCTATCCTACTAATATTATAAATGCGAAAGTTTGTGAGTATGGATGTATGTGTGTGTATGTTTGTTACTCTTTCACGCAATACTTCTGAACCGATTACAATGAAATTTAGCAAACATATAGAGGTTAACTTGGATTAATTCATAGGATAGGTTTTATACTGGAAATCCATGGGAACGGGAACTATGCGGGTTTTTCTTTGAAAACGTGTTAGCAATAACAATGTTACATCAATCCTATTTTCTTTGTCTAAAATAATCGACATTTAATAAAATAAGATGCATTATGTAACGATAACCAAAAGGCATAAATTGCGATCCAAAATATAATATTTGCATTAACTAGAGCGGACGTTACAAGCTGTAGGGTGCTCGAGCTCGCCGGCCATGGCATCTCGACTAAGTGCTGGCTTGATGTAGAACTGCATTGTTACCTTACTTTAGAGTAAAGAGGTCACGGTAATGTATGTGTGCGGTTTCACGTCTTTATGGTTAAATCTATACTAATATTATAAAGCTGAAGAGTTTGTTTGTTTGTTTGTTTGAACGCGCTAATCTCGGGAACTACTGGTCCGATTTGAAAAATTCTTTCGGTGTTAGATAGCCTACTTATCGAGGAAGATTGTAGGCTATATATCATCACGCTACGACCAACAGGAGTGGAGCCACGGGGGTGAAACGGCGCGGAGCAGCTAGTAATTTATATTGTTAAAAAACACGCGCGCACTTATGAAATTATTTTATTGTCTCCATAATAAGTGTAAAAATATTGAGACAAATCTGACCGTTCAAAATCATAATTCAGTCTAAAAGAGTCGGTTACATACAAATTGCAAACATACAGAAAGGTAATTTTTTAGCGTGGTCAACGTTCAAAATTCCATTAAGAATTATTATAAACAAAAAAATAGTTAACCTGTGTGTTAATATGCTGAGTTTATATAGTCTTGTCTTAATGATAATAGTTTATCAACTGTTGCGACTTTTAAGCGTGAAAAGCAAGTATAGTGCAGATCAGTTGTTATATTCATTTATGATAATGTAGAGATACATTGTTTACCTTCAGATGGTGCACTAAAGAGTGACCTAGCTTATCCAGAGTGACTAGTGTAACAATATTTTACGAGGATCAACATCCAATGTTAATGGCAATAGGTGTCTACTGTCTACAGTAGCCATTGACGTTACAAACATGTTCAAATAAATATACAAAGTTTAACCAATAATGTGGTGATCGTCTTTGTATCAGAGTATATAGTCTATACTCTATGCGATAGTATGTATTGCTAAACTATAATATCTCTTAAACATTTTCCCTGTAGAGATGAGAAATTTTTATGCCCAAGATTATTTTAGACCAAAGACTACGACGAAACATGTAAAGATTCTTTTAAATTTTTGAAGTGAAAACTTCTTTAGCGGCGTTGGGAATAAAATCTTAAACTCGCGTCAGGACACGTGGCCTGATCGAAAAAGCGTAAGACGGATGTTTTTTTTTTTAGTCCTTACATTCTATGCGTAAGACGGATACCACTCCCGGAGTGCAACCCGTCTTTTTTATTAAGCTATTGCATAGCTTCTATCGCGGGCCTTGAGCGCGGGAACCGAATCCACAAATTCCGTAACGAAAAATCCTCACGCTTCCCACTCCGACGGGCACGTAGGTGTGGCTTGAAGGCATGCTATGCAATAGCTTTACCGCGGCAGTCCCCGAGTGCCACACGTCTTTATTTTTTAAAAAGAACAAGACTTGTGATTATGGTAATTATATACAAATCTACATACAAATAAAAATGACAATATCATTTGTCGACAATTAATATTCCATTATGTTTAAGTTAGTGCAGAAACATTGAAGTCTAGGGAGTGTGTTTAACTAACTGTTACATTTAGTTTGGTTCAGTTCTAGTTAATGTAATTATTGAACAGGAAAATATGATGTAGAGGATTATCATAGCTTGTTCTAAAACATAATTTTAAATAATAAGCTTTAAGTTTGAAAGAAATATAACAATAATGTATAATAGTAATGTATATTGTGTAAAAGTAAAAAACAATTTGACTTCATTCAAGGAAAAGAAGAACAGTTATATTCCAAGTATTTCTGATTTTGTCTGTTAAAAGTTACATCTATAGTTTGATTTTTTTCTTCTTTAAAACGCGTATGTACACAACCTTAAACTCTCTTATCTGCATTATACATCAAATGGGTCTTCTTTTAACCACTTTTAAATATCAAAGGAGCGGAAAATCACGCGTGAACTGATAAAAATGCGTCAGCTTAATTAATATTTTATCCACCTGTCTATCTAACAGAATTTTGTAATGAAATAAAACAAGCTAAGAATCCCAACCATTTGGCCAGCTGCCATTAGGCTTTAGAATTGTAGTCAGTTGTATTGTTTAGTATTTGTCGTATTACGGGGATGAATATTGAGGTCAACGCATTTAAACCGCTAAGAATGTCGTGATATTATTAGAGAAGAATATTTAGATTTAAATATAAATGTCAAGGTTCATAGCTAAATGTGCATACAAGTTATTCGTTTGGGGAAATGCCAGTAATGTTCTATTGAATGGAAGATGTATATCTATAGAAAGAAGAATATTCTGATTCAATTTAATGAATTACTTTTGTTGTGGTGTATAGTTGTAAAATGAAGTTTTAAAGCATTTTTAACCGACTTCAAAAAAAAGGAGGAGGCTATCAATTCGGCCGGTATGTTTTTTTTTTATGTATGTACACCGATTACTCCAAGGTTTCTGAACCGATTTATTGTACCGTGATTCTTTTTTTGTTCGATGCGGGATGGTGTCGAATTGGTCCCATAATTAAATTGGGATTTTTATTGGGATAGGCCTAGTAGTTTTTATTTTATGAGCATTTTTGTCTGTAGGTATTTGTAAATTTTGCAAGTGCAAGTTTGAAGTCGGTTGTTTTTAACGCAGTTATCACTTGTTAATCGTCGCCTTACTCCATGACATGAAGGTTATGCCATGACGCGACCTCGAAAATTTACTCTCAACGTGCCTAAAGAAGTTTTACATCAAAATTACGAAAAATGTAGTAGGTATATTTTTAAGTGTTTCTTAAATAAACTCTTTCTATAATTATAGTAGTAAGCAGAGTAATTGTAAATATTCAAAGGAAAAATAGCTATTGAAAACGTATTATAGCCAGATTATGGCTTTCCTTATTTTTTGTACTGTACGTGTTTTTATTCAAATATGTTCACTGTTCATATCGAAATAAGAGTGTATCAATAGGATATGAACGTTTTTTTTATTAAAAACAATACCATTACGAGTATAAGAAGAAAAGTAAAGATATTATGACGAAAGAATTTATTTAATAAGACTTTTAAATCTTTGAAAAGTTCAGTAGATCACATCCCACTAGTTTAAGTGTTTATAAAATATAAAAAAATAGTTATGAAGCGTAAAAGCAGTATTTATAAAGCTTTTATGTGATACTAGCTTCCGCCCGCGACTCCGTCCGCGCTGATGTCGGTCTTCGCGTGGATGGTTTATTTCTCCATTTTGAGTAACTCTGACAATTACATCTTAAAAATATCTATTGGACCCAAATACGGCTAGGCCTATAATAATACGCAACGTGTGTTCGCGGTTCTAAAGAACAACGTCTATGGATAAAACTGAAAAATTAAGATTAATTTTTTTCTACGTATTTTTCCAGGATAAAAAGTATCCTATTTTACGCCCAGGATAATAAGGTATAATTATACCAAGTTTCATCGAAATCGAACCGTTAGTTTTCACGTGATGCCTTCACATACAGACAGACAGACAAAAATTTTTTTAATCACATATTTGGGTTTGATATATCGATCCAGTAACACCCCCTGCTATTTATTTTTTCAATATTTTCAATGTACAGAATTGACCCTTCTACAGATTTATTATATGTATAGATTGTGGCTAACAAGCTAGAACTACATCACTGCCAATTATTGCTTTCGCGTGAAAGAGTCAAACATACACTCTTAAAACTTCGGCTTTATAAATCTTAGTAGGATCTCGGAAATATGCAAAAATACGATAACCACAACAAAGCCTGGGACTTTATGTAAATAACAGCAAATGTACGGTTCGGATTATCGCGGTTAACAATAGGCCTATTTCATCAGAAAACTTTGTGCTGTCGGAATGGTCTCTGTTTCATCTTTTAGCATTTGCAAGTAATAATGCTAAAGTTTGCGTGTTTGTTAGTGACTACGCGAGAACTAGTGTTTTTTGGTATTAATAAGGTTAATTTGGCTGTAGTGGAAGAAGAGATAAATAGAGAGGACATTTAAGGAGTGGAAATACTAAATATGTATTTGGTAGAAAGAAAAATAAAACCTATTCGTTTGGAATCTGGCGAAGAATAGGTTCAAAATTGAATAGGTACAATTTAACTTAAAAGTTTGACTGCTTTTATAACTATTAAATCTAGTATCAAAGAGTCTGGTTTTAGGAAGAAAGAAAGCACTATGTGAAAATAAAGGCATGATTTATGTCCTAATCGTAAACTTAAGGATATGTTGCGCGCCAATATGCAATTGCTTAAGCTATCTTATACTAGGTACAGATTTCCTTTTTTATTTTAGTTAATTTCACATGTCATCGATATGGCTTTTCGCTATAGATTACAGCCCCCCTAGCCAATAGGCTTTCTGTTAGCGTAGCGTTCAGTAGAATAGACTACGAATGTATGAGATTGACGTAAGCGGTAGATAAACGTATCTACGCTACGCTAACAGAAAGCCACTTAGCTAGGGGGGCAGGCCAGCACATCGCATAGACCTAAAATCCAATGTAAAACCAATCTCCTAACAACCACGCAGACCAACTGCGTTTTTTAAAACGTCTGCCAATTGGCCGTAACTCACGATCTGATTGTGTTTGAAAAGCTGCCAAGTTCACAGAATCGATACGATTTGCACCAAGCGGCGCTGGGTTAACTAACTTACTTGTAATGTTGATTATTTTTATCTCGTAGGCTTCCGTGTACGGAATTTAGTATTGGTTGTGACTTGGTTGTGACGCATTTTCGGTGGGAGGTTCAAAGGTGTTCAAAGTTTCTTTTCTCTTAAACAATTTCGTATTAACTGTGTTCTACAGTTTTACCTACGAGGTACATGATGTTATAAAGTCTATTATTTATAGATTAAACTTGGGCTTAAGAGTCAAAGAAGTCAATAGAATAAATATTTTGTCTATTAGAAAGTTGTACATTATACTTATGACTGATGAAATATGTATATTATGTTAGAAATAAAATTAAAAAATTCTGAATGAACAAAGCTTATACAATAAAAGCCGAGGTGTGGAGCTAGTATGTCATAATTCATATCGCATTTATGCATATTGTCATACTATCCTTCTACTTTATACACCACAATCCCATATCTATAATCCCATATTAGATTCTCTTACTAATGGACTTATGGTCACTTATGAAACTGATATCAGGTGACGTATTATCTTACTCTCTTATGAAAAAACCACAGAAAATCCCATTATCTTTTGGATTTTTTTTTATGTATATTTCTTAGGCCAGAATTATTTAACGTGCTTATTATAATAATTAATGGCCCTGTCCCTATAAACAAAACATTTGTTTTAATCTGTCTGTCTGCTCATCCAGGAATATATATATTTTTAACCGACTTCAAAAAAGGAGGAGGTTATCAATTCGGCCGGTATGTTTTTTTTTTATGTATGTACACAGATTACTCCGAGGTTTCTGAACCGATTTACTCACTATTTTTTTGTTCGATACGGGATGGTGTCGAATTGGTCCCATAAAAATTTTATTCGGATAGGCCCAGTAGTTTTTATTTTATGAGCATTTTTGTCTGTAATTGTAAATGTTGCAAGTGCAAGTTTGAAGTCGGTTGTTTTTAACGCAGTTATCACTTGTGAACGTTTATGTAATATAAGTAACAAATTAGTATTACTTAGTATTACCTACTAAGTTGTAACTTACGTAAGGGTATAGGTTGAATTATTTTATTATATAACTGCTTATTTGTGGACTACCTACATCAGATAATATAATATTTTGTTATTTCCTTGTAATTTAAAACAAACTCATAATTATTGTTCAGTTATAGCCACAATTGAGCCAATTCCAAATGTTTATACTTAATGCAACGTTTCTAAATATAACATGAATTGGAGATATAGAGCAGTGGTGGCTCAGTGGTGAGACCTCGGACTTCGAATCGATAAGTCCGGGTTTCGAGACCAGGCGAGCGTGCAGGAAATAAATTGATTTTTCAATTTATCTGCGCATGTTGTAACATCACCACTGCTCGAACGGTGAAGGAAAACATCGTGAGGAAACCGACATGTCGAAGAATTAAAAAGTTCGACGACATGTGTCATCCGCCAACACGCACTTGGCCAGCGCGGTGGATTATGGCCTGTACCCTCATAGGAGGCCCGTGTCCCAGCAGTGGGAACGTATAATATGGGCTGATGATGATGATGGAGATATAGATACTTATAGATATAAGAAAACCTCAGAGTTGGTACGGATTCCACGAACTAGCAACGTAATTGTTTCGAAGTGAGCTTTCAGAATTTATGGCTTTAATATTTGAATGAATCAAAACGTTTGTATACAAAATTATAGAGAAACTAGCTTACCGCCCGCGGCTTCGCCCGCTTTCTCTAAGATTTGAGATTTAAACTATCCTATCTCTCAAGTTGGAACGAACTCCACATGGTGTGCGAATTTTATTATAATCGGTTAAGTGGTTTAGGAGTCCATTGAGGACAAACATTGTGACACGAGATTTATATATATAAAGATAAGAATTATTATGAAAATAAAACCCGACTGTTAACTTAGCCTATTTTACAACTATCTTTCTGATGATTACAACGCGAAGGATACTTCGTAAGTCAAAATTCGTCCAGCGGTTTGGGCTGTAAGGCGTGTCATACATAGACTCGAAAAACATTACCGGACTTTCCCAGTCGGGTAAAAATACATTCATACATTTCATACATTCGTACATACCTATCAAATTATTTACATTATAATAGAGTATAATCTGTATAGGTACTACATATAAAAGTTTTTTTCTTCTATTTTCTCATTCTTCTTTAAAAAACTAGTCGATTCTTCTTTCGTCGATGTAAGCATACGCAGGCAATAGTAACAAAAAGCACTCAAGTAATAAAAACTTTAGTACTTTGAATTACTAAAACCTGCATGTGCTACTTTTGATGACTCTTCTTCTCTTTTCTTTTCTTCCATATGATTAAGTACATGTTTTTATATTGGTTCGTCGTCGTTGGCCTGTACGTCTATTACAGACGGTTTATGGTGCTATGCCTGAGCAATGTTTCTGGTTTCCAAACAATCCAATGCGGGATCTTTTCCGCAGGTCGGACAGGGGAAGTTTGCTGGAGCAGGTTCAGTGTCACCTTGGTGACGTTTCATCATTTTGCTTGCGAGTACTTATATTGGTTAATATTACACATAAGTACATTTATACAAAGTACAAACAACGAAAATGCAAAAAACTCTGTAAACAAGCTTTTATATGTACAAACACTTATAGATATCAGTGTTGATGGTATAGTAGATAAGAGTTTTCTTCGATTTTAAAATGTAAATAGGAACGACACGTAACACATGTTCATGAGTTTAAAACAATTCAGTTGCGCATGTTAATTAAAATGTACTAAGTAATCGGATTTTGGAGATTTGCATTGTTTCTGTTGAAATTGATAATTGTCGAATTATCGTAGAATATGTATATGCGATATACATACAAACAATAATATTTATAATAAATAATTTTATAAAGCTTTTTAATGTTAATAAAACACAATAAATCTTGAGCTAAACATTTTATAACAGCTATGTTGCAATAAATATGCATATGTTGCGAGAATATTTAAGAGGTGTGTTGCTAGATTTTAATAATATTTTGGTAAGAAATTATGTACAGAAAAGCGGATAAGCGAATTGACAAGTGACAAGCACTTAAGGGTTACCAACGTTAAAAAAGAACTTTAAAGTGTGCTGTGTTTTGACTAGGCAAATATAAATAAAAATTGCTTGTGGAAAGAGCAACACGGCTCTACAATAAAAATGTAATCTTTTATATTTTTTAACCCTTTATCTGTTCTATTTGATGGGATTTATGAATATGTAACCTATTTTGACATATTATTATGTAGATTAAAAATAATGCAATAAATGTAATAAATAATAGGTAAATCTGTTTATTATTAAAAACAGTAATAGCTAGTCGAGAGGTTAGCTGGTTTTGTTCCATAGAACCTTGTATTTTCTTTTCTCCTAACTACTTAGAATAATATAAAATCTTAAATATATTATTTGTCGAATAATAAATATCCTACTTTCCGTGTTGCTCCATAATATATTAAAATATCCAGTGTTTATTAAAGCTTAAAAAGTTAAAAATTCATTGGCTTTATCCATTTTGCTTTAAATCTAAACAGTATCATTTATAATAAATTAAGCATAAAATTACAGTACATTAGCGTAATTTACAATTTGAGCACTTCATTTTGTAAAATACTACTACAGTTTGTAAATGGCCAATTATAGTTAACCTGTTTTTTATTTCGTTTAAATAGATTATGCTTATGTACTGTTACTTATTTATAATTAAAATTGATTGGGCAATCATAAGAACTTAGCAAAGCATTATTTATTTAAAACTACATAAAAACACTTGCATTTATTTACCACTCTTACCGAATGCTCTACAAAGGAAAACATATTCAAACTATTTATTATAACTCTCTGAACATCTCACTAAAAAAACGAAAAGGTTGTTCTTTCTTGCTAGAGATTTTGCACTGGCTGAAAAATATAACTATTGCTGGATTTCTGATGGTCGAATTTTTCTACGCAAAGAGGAAGGCTCTCGGTATACGATTGTTAAAAACGAAGACACATTTAAACAACTTCGAGCTTCTTCCAAAAATGAATCCAAAAATCAACTCGGACCTTCTCCCCCCTTGTAATACTGTCACTTTTAAAATATGTATTCTTTATTTTGTCTTATATTCTTTTATTGCCAAACTATTGCCTTTAACTACTTCATACTGTAAATCAATGTACACTGCCTATAATACACATACACAACACACACAAACGTACTTACCTTTCTTTAACAGAAACATTGCCGTTATATTTTTATTTTTATTATTAAACGAAGACCCGCCCTTTTGTAACACATTTTATTCTTATGTAATTTCAAATGGCTAATCAAGATGTTTTATTCAATGACATTGATAATACTGAGATTTACTCCAGTTTTAAAACGGATATTCCCGAACATTGTGTAAAACTGCTAGGCAGTTTACAATCTCAATTTACTATCCTAACTCAGAATATCAGAAGTATTCAAAAAAACTTTGATAATCTTACTATATTTTTAACGAGACTTAAATTTTTACCGGATATTATCGTGTTGACTGAATGTAGGCTTAATGAAACTGTTCCTGTAGTACATCTGAACGGTTATAAGTGTCGGTATTCCTATAACCATTTAAATCAAAATGATGGTCTAGCAATCCTCTATAAAGAAGAACTCAAAGTAACGATCGAAGAACCACCGTTTGAAGAATCAAATTGTCTGCTTATTCGAGTTAACCTTGATATTACTATATGCGCTATTTATAGGTCTCCCTCTTATCGCAATATTACAAAATTTTGTCACTCTTTAGATAATATATTGCAAAGGTGCACCTCGCCTACGGGTATAATAATAGGAGATATGAATATCGATATCGGCACCCACACTCAAGACAGTCGTGCCAGTGATTATCTTGATGTATCTGAACATCATGGATTTTATCCTGGTCATCAGCTGCCTACCCATGACCGTACATGTCTTGATCACGCTCTCATTAAGACAAACCATATGACAAGAGTGATCGTCTGCGAATCTGGTTTGACTGATCACGATACAGTTTTAGTTGGTATTAGTAAAAATTTTCCCAACGAGTCAGCGGTAAAAGCCAAAGGAACCAAATACAAATTAAAAATAGACTATAGCAGTGTAACAAGTGATGTAAAAACTATAGATTGGACCAGACTCTTTAATTGCAATGACCCCTCAAAAGCCTTGGAAGAATTTACAGGAAAAGTAAGTAAAATCATTCAAAACCACTCCCTTAAAGTACCTATTAAAAATTCTAAAAGCATTAAAAAACCCTGGATGTCCTCTAACCTCTTAAAATGCATTCGCAAAAGAGATAGACTGCACATAGAAGCAAGGAAAAAAGAAAACAGAGAAAATCCTATTATTCAAAAACGCTATAAAGACTACCGAAACTATTGCAATAATACTATACAAAACCTAAAGAACGCATATGAGAAGGGACTTTTGGAAAAATCTGAAGGTAGCATTAAAAAGACTTGGGATGCAATTAAATATATCTGTAAGTTAAACAATAAAACATCGTCTTATTTTGACATTTTCAGCTCTGACCAGAATTCTACTCGGACCCTGAACAAAGTTAATGATTATTTCGCAAATATTGGTGAACAACTAGCTAAAGAAACGATGAAGCAAATCAATAAAACGGAGACTGAATTAGTTCAATTAGCTGCAAATTTAGATGAATCACACACAAATCCTGATAAGTCATTTTTTATAAACCCTACTAATGAGTTAGAAGTGAGTGACATAATTTCAAATTTGAAGAATGACTCCGCTCCCGGATGGGACGGAATAAATTGCCGTGTTATCAAACTTGCTAAATCCGATCTTTCTGCACCAATCACACAATATGCAATCTTAGCATTTCCACTGTTATAGTCCCCTCTCATATGAAATTAGCAAATGTTTGCCCAATACACAAAGGTGGAGATACTTCTAGTTTAGCGAATTTCCGACCTATATCACTTTTAACAATAGTTTCAAAAATAATGGAAAAGCTAATAAACAAAAGATTGCTTAAATACCTGGAACAAAATAAAATGCTTTCAGTAAATCAGTACGGATTTCGTAATGGCAAGTCAACGGAGGACGCCGTCACAAATCTGGTGGATTTCATAACTATGAGACTCGACGGCGGGGAGAAATGTGTGGGCGTCTTCCTTGATCTTGCCAAAGCTTTTGACACGGTGTCCAGACCCATCCTGCTGCGAAAGTTGGAGTTGTTTGGCATTAGGGGTACTGCACTCGACTGGTTCACGTCATACCTATCCAACCGAGAACAAAGCGTTTGCCTGGGTGAATACCTAAGTTCTCCCGCTGCAATAAGATATGGAGTTCCCCAGGGCAGTGTCTTAAGTCCTACGCTCTTTCTTCTCTACGTAAATGGACTCTGTTCACTCAAACTCAACCAGGCTAAGATTTTTGCTTACGCAGACGATACCGCTGTGATTTTCCATGGCAGATCTTGGAGGGAAGCGTATAGCGCTGCAGAAACTGGAATGCAAACTGTCGCCAACTGGCTCCACCACAACTTGCTTAGCCTCAATATAGGTAAAACCAAACTTATGAATTTTAATATAAGCAATAGGACCAATGCCCCGAAAGAATTATCCCTAACAATACATAGATGTCAAAATGACACTTCCAACTGCAAATGTACTGCTCTGGAAAATGTCACCTATATAAGGTATCTAGGTGTGATTATTGACAAACACCTTACCTGGAATTTACAAACTGATTTAGTAAAGACACGTGTGAGAAAATTAACCTACATTTTTAGAAAACTAAGACTAATTGCAGATATCAAAATGATCAAAATGACTTATTTTGCACTTTGTCAATCTATTTTAAACTACTGTCTCGTCTCTTGGGGTTCCGCAAAAAAATGTCATCTTATAAAAGTTGAGCGCGCGCAAAGAGCAATTCTTAAAACCATATTTAAAAAGAATTTAAGATATCCAACCAAAGAATTGTATCAAGAGGCTGGTATACTAACGGTGCGTCAGCTATACATACTAGCAGTAATTCTAAAATTCCATAAAATAGCTCCAAACACAATTATAACGAACGAACGCACTCGAAGAAATCCTGCATGGAGGAAACATAGCTGTAATATGTCTTTCGGTAGCAAGGCGTTTATATTCATGGGACCTCACTTATACTCCATAATTAACAAAAAACTAAATATCTTTCCTATGACCAAGTTCCGCTGTAAAAAATATGTTACAAATTGGCTATTAAATCTAGACTACTTAGAAACTGAAAATCTCGTTACAATAATATCTTGATTAAAATATAAATTCAAACATTTACCGACTATTAAAATAATCACTCATACAACATCTACACATACACATACACACACACTCATATACTCGCACGCATACACACACGCACATATGCACACTTAATATTTAAATGGCAATTAAACTTTGAAATATTTTTATGTAGGTACCTAATACGGCGAAAGAGATTGAGCCCCACAACACAGGGGATCCTAGTGTGGGGTTCAATGCAGAACATGTAACTATATTATGTAACATTTCTTGTAATTAATAAAGAAATTTTTCATTTTCATTTTCAATGATACAAGTAATACTGCCTAGTTTCATCTAGTCGTTAGTAAAATCTCATATACGACGTTCCTTTCTATCTTCGTCTTATAAGCAGAGGTTGAGTTTCCATGCAATATTTTTGAATGGTTATCAAAGAATTCTTATTGAATAGTAAAGAGAAGTTACCATCTTTGAGTGAGGCATTCAGAAGCAATTCTGTGTGTCTTTGCTATCTCAATGAATGCTTTGAGAATTGCTATAATAGCTTCTCCACTATTGTGCGAATTTTATATGACGATTTTTCTTTTGCCACTTTTCTAGGAACTTTTTGAAGTGTTAAATGTTTTAGTGGGAATTTTGTAAGAACCAATACATTTATTTAATGCTATTATTTTGATTTCAAAAGCCAGATACTTTCTATGTGTTCTTCATACATAAAATTTGACGTATGGTAAGTGAAATCTAAGATCAGGGAATTTTGGAATATCTCTACATACACTATACAAAGTTTTAAGTTGATTGTATTCCTTATTACATAACGTTTCTTTCTTCAACATGTCCTATGATTGCCCAATCACCTTAACTAAGCGAAAAAAGAAAGCGAAGCGGTGCATACCTAACTCACCGTCGTGCATCGGATCGATCGTGTGGATCATGAGCTGCAGCAATCCATGTCTGAACTTAGCAGTGGGCGCTTTACTGCTTCCCGGCGCGGCCGCCACCGTCGCCGTGTTCGTGCCGACTGACGTCTCGCTCGATGTTGTCGCGTTGCCGTGCTGTGGAGGGGAGGTGTGTTAATGCGGGTAGAATGGAATTTTGAATTTTTGGTCTAACAAGGTATACTTAATTTGGTTTGTATTAAGAAATTTATTGGGGTGACAAGGTATGGTAATATACATGTAATGACTTAAAAGGTAAAGATAGAAGCGTTTTATTTTATAAACACAGTTAAACACTTATGGGTTAAGATGATAGAATGTACTTAAGGTTTAAGGTTTAAAGACATTTATTCCCATTAAGACATGAAGTCACTTACATGAGAAACTTAAATTTTAAACATAGGTATTTATAAAAAATATCATTCGTTAGATAAAAATTTAGAGTAAGTTACATACTATAAACATAAGTTTAGGTTAGGTCCTCATTCATTGCATTCAAAGTTTGAGCGTGTGGTCTTCCAGGATGTGTTTCGCTAATTGTTTTTTGAATACAATGAATGAGTTTACACTTTTTAATTTGCTTGGCAATCCGTTATAGAAACGTGCTCCTTCGTATGTTGCCGTTCGCCTTCCATAATTCGTTCGGATCTTCGGGAGGGCAAGATAGCTAGCTCGTCTATTAGGATAGTGGCGATTTGATGTTGAGAATATTATATTTGTATTTATGTTTTTATGTAGCGCTTTGTGGATGAACATACACGTATTATAAAAGTATAATTGTTTTAAATTCATTATTTTAGTATCGTCGTAGATTTTATTTGTAGAAGTTAAAAAAGGATATTTAAAAATGGTTTTAATAATTTTATTTTGTAAAATTTGTAGTGGCGCTAATTTATTTTTGTAAGCGCTACCCCATACTTCTATTAAATACATTAGGTGAGGTTTGACTAACGTGTTGTAGATGGTGTGGCGTAATTTATGAGGAATGCAAGAAGTGATATTACGCAGAGATCTAAGAAGTGCTGATAATTTATTTTTTAGGTGGTCGATGTGATAATTCCATTTTAGAGAGCTGTCGATTCGCAAACCTAGGTATTTCTCGTGGGTTTTATGTTCTAATACAACACCATTAATTTTAAGTGGAGCGTGTGGTGTACTTGAAAAGTTTGCACTCATTCGCATGTTCTAAGAAAAGTTTATTTATTTATTAGATGAATTATTGAATATACACGTCTTATTGAAATGTATCATCTCATTTCGCTTTTAAATATGTTATCAATCACATTTAAATTAATCCCTACTATAACCCACAGAATACAATTTCAATGTAGATAACTTCCTATGAGTATACGTTACTATTTTATTGTAACGTTTTTAAGATTATAATTAAAAAATGTCTTTGTGTAAAAATGTGTTTATGTAAGATTTATCGAGGAAAATTGAAGACTACGTTTCAGCTGATGGAATCATTTTAATTGTAAGGCTGTTTCATTTTATTGCATTTACAGACGGTTAAATTTCATTCGAATTAAATATATTCCAGTCATGTGGACTGTAAAGAAGCAGCGAATAAAAATACATGTTATATAGTTTGCTATTAAAGCTTTAGTATATTATATATTATCTAGTTGGACATAAGTAGGCAGTGGGTCGTCTTGTCATATGTATTTGAGTGTCTCTTCAAAGTAGCACGATTGTCATTCTTCTGCATTACAATGCAGTTTTGTTATATGTTTCATCGCGATACGTGAATTCAAAGTCGTTAGGTTGAGAAGGTCGAATTTCATTCTGCATTTCAACATTTTCTACCTCTTTCTAAGATAACTTAGTTACAAAGAATATAGTCTGAAATAACGAGCTTCTTATCATTCTAAGAAGCTAGTTAATATCTATTTCCTTTCATTACGATAACATATTTTGTGAAACTTATACTCGTTACATAATTAATTTAAAATATTATATAAATAAACTTCAAGAATTTTAACAACGAAAAACCAGAATATTCGATCGATGTCTTTAAATTTTCAAATAAAATTCACATTTTCAAAAATGATTCTAGAACAGACTTTAAAAAAAAGATAAAATTAATAAATTATAAACAACCAAACTCTTTGAATATAACCTCTTTTAAAGCTCTGGAAACGCTAACACATTATGCTCACGAATAAAACTGTCTAGATATTTGCTTTATTCAAAACTGGAGCAAGAAGTAGAACAAACGAAATGTCAGAGGCTCTCCAGCTATGCAAGTGCATGCTAAGTTTTATAGAGCCAAGATAGTTCTTGGATACATACGGAACCTTAAGAAATATTTAATTATAATGAAGAGAGAGTTTAAATTAATCAATAATTCTTCTGCGAAAAGCATTTATGCTTCTTACGAGTGTTCCAAATTCCAATTCATGTAAAGGCCTTTTTTGAATGCAATTTTTTTTTAAATTAAGCACTAAGATAAATTTAAAATTTACAAATAAACAAAATAAATGTCTGTAATGTTTTTAGGTAATAGGTAATGTTTGCATTTACCTATTAAGAGTGTGCGTATAAATACATGACTTCTTAAAATTTTAATTGCAGCAAACGTAACAAACTTCATAAAGTTTGCTGATATAAAAAGAATATCTTTATAATATCACAATTTCCTCTTACAAAAACTATAATAGCTAGAACCATCGACTGCCAAACGTTATAAAAATTTAGAAATGAAGCCGTCTCCGCTTGAGAATGTAGGTTGAGGCTGCGAAAACTTTGTCTTATTAAGTAATAGAGAATAGTTCTTTTGATTTAGTATTTGCATAATTTTGTGATGATTCATATTTTACCCTATTGAAAAGGTTAATAAAAATGATTTTACTACAGATAGCTATATAATAATAGCCATATTAACAATATTAGGCATATTACGTTTACATTTAACGTTCATAGATATTTGTTTTATTTGAACGATTAAAATTTAAAACATCAAGTCAATTATCAGTATTAATTCATCAAATATTAATTGTTAATAATATACTTCGAAAACCATATTTTTATTCACACGTAAAGCCTTTTCACGAGTAAAACTCGCACAAAACCGCACTCCAATAATAATTCATGGCTCAAAAACTATAGGATTCCAATAGGTGCGTTTAACTGACGGTTTCCAATTACTAGTTCGTCAGAACCATGTCGTGTGTGCGTGAAGCGGTTAATGAATTTACATTCAAGTTCAATACTATTTTTAAAGCTAATTCTAGTAAATAGCTGCACGCAAAACCCTACATGGATGAGTTTACTCATGTCTATAGTAAACTCTATCAATACATAATACTTATAAATATTATCGCGCTCTGTCTGTAATGTTCCTTTTTAAATGCATCCATCCATCCATAGCAGCACTGGATATCTATTGGTTATGAAAATTGTTGAAAAAAAAAACCAGATAGATGCCTTTTTAACACGGTTTTATTAGCTTCACTTCATCTTAATTCACTTAGTTAAGCAAGTTTTTTTTTATTTCTTTTAACTAAACTTTTTTTTAAATGAACCTAGGGTTGATGTTTTTGATGGAAATTTTGCTTCTTGTTTTCAGTTCAGCTGTACTAGATGTGCTACGCTTTCGCACAATATAAAGGACAATAATTATGGAATTCCTCTTTATTTTTAGGGTCTGTATTAGACATATAAATCAGATCATAGTTTAAAAAAAATAGTTACCAGTGTGGCCTTTTTTTACCCATTATTCCTTAAATACATGGAGCAGTAAAAAAATCTTACCAAACCAAAAGAATAATATTCATACATTCATTCAACTAAAAAGTTTTTTAATTTCACG
This sequence comes from Colias croceus, assembly GCF_905220415.1. Taxonomy (NCBI): domain Eukaryota; kingdom Metazoa; phylum Arthropoda; class Insecta; order Lepidoptera; family Pieridae; genus Colias; species Colias croceus. The sequence continues at coordinate 8,595,037 of NC_059553.1, forward strand.
TGCGAGAAGTCCCGAAAACGTTGCATTTGGCGGCCTCAGTCAGCAAGCAATTATTCTGACGAAAACCTACGTCGCTTTTACATCTAGTTTTTCTTCTCAATGTAGAATTTATGAGACTATTTTGTCTTGAATTTGTAATGTGTAATTTATAATTTTTGCACATGAAATGGAATGATTTAAAATATGTGTAACGTGAATGTGTTTATATATAAAGTGAAAGGTTTCAGAATGGTTCTCAAATTCAATTTTTTGAAGTGAAATTCTCTAACGGGGTTGGAAAAAAATTTATTGTAACATTTTTTCGTTACGCGTGACATTTTTCCGTTACGCGCCATCTTTTTCTTATCCCTACCACCTGTGATTCGACGTATTTCTGTAAAATATTATGTGAAGAATTTAAAACGATAAGTATTTTTTATTTTGTAAAACACAAGTTAATACAAAAATTATGAATACATAGTACAATTTGGCTCATAATACAATACACTAAAGCGCCTGTAAAAGACAAGATAATATAAAATAAAGATTAATTATAATGTGGACTAGAAACTAGACAAAGGAATGTTTGGGCCTTTTAGCGGTCCGCGTACGAGGCAAATATAGGTCGTGGGATGCCTTAGTCTTACTATACCTACATTCTACAGTGTAGTATTGTAGAATTTCTAAGGCCGACTACTCACGAACCTGCCTCAGGGGCAATATTGGAACAATCTCAGTTGGCGACGGTCGGAGCACTTTCAGATGTTCTCTAAATTGCCCCTGCTTGCCTTTACACATTACAATTAAGGAGCCAATTAAGGGTCCAATTCTAAAATTGCCCCTGCTGCAGGTACGTGAGTAGCTGGTTTTACACATTCAAAAACATTTAAGAATTTTTGCTTTTTGGAGTGTTTAAGTTTTTAAACATGACAAAAAATGTTTTTGTCGGTCCGATAAAAATGAATGCCGATAACGATTAACATACGATTCATCATTTCTCATTAATTATAATCGTTTTAATTTATCAGAATACAATACTTTATAAAAATTAATCTACGGATAATAATTAATTTAAAATAGAAACTAATTTTAATAATTACTCCGACATTTAAATTTTATGCTCATTCTTCAGAATTAAGTTCAGAATAAATCTTATTATAGCAAGACAATTATTGTTCGTTACCATCTTTTGTTATTTTTTTATTTTATTAAAAGAAACAAGTTTTAATTGGCTTAAACTGTATACCTTGGTAATTACCTGAATCCTCGAGAAAATACCAACTTCATTTATATTATTTTATTTTTTCTTGGTAATGTAGACTGTAGAGTAGATAATACAATTATTTATTATTACTAAGATATTGAAATTGTGGGATATCCCCAGTCGAAAATGTGATTTGAAGTGTCTTATACCAATATAGATGGGTATTAAATGCTTTGTTAAATGGAAGAAAATTCATCTTTATAACTTTTTCGGATCTTATGAGTTTGAGGGCCGATTTTTCAATCCATAGTTAAAATTTATCCGCCCAATAAATTATTACACGATAATATTAAAATGTCACCCGTAAACTGTAAAATACGGCCAAAAGAATACATTTTTGAAATGGTAGTTTAGAACGTTATTCGACGAATAAGTATTAACCAAGGATTTTTAAAATCAGCTCTTAGTCTTTTACCTACATACTACACTTCATAACGATATTTTAAACATTGTAGTAATATTAAATATCAATTCTAAGGATAATATTAGATAAACCGTTACTTGTTACACATGTTACAACCCAAAAGATTTTTCATATTCTTTGTACATCACATAATTTTTTGAGTTAACTCTTTGTTAACATTATGTCCTATGGAATTCTGCTATGGGGCAGGGCTGCAGATATTGAAACTATATTTATATTACAGAAAAGAGCCATACGCTCTATATATAATTTACGTGCTAGGGACTCACTAAGAGATCTCTTTAAGAATACTGGTATCCTCACTGTACCATCACAGTATATATTTAATAATATTTTATATGTACACAAAAACGCAGACTTACACACAAGAGTAGGAGATAGACACTGTTATGGCACAAGGAACAGAAATAAAATTGAAATGCCATTTTACCGGTTAGCTAAAGTTAAAAATTCATTTATGGGTCAAGGTATACTTTTTTACAACAAAATTCCTCATAGTATTAAAGAGTTTAGTAGTGCTAAATTTAAGAATTATGTAAAAAACGTCTTAGTTCAGAGAGCCTATTACAGCATTAAGGAATATATGGAAGATAAAAACCCATGGAGGGTTGTCGCGTGAGAACCGCAGGACAGTTCTTTGGCATATTATGATAATATATACGTATGGTTACTTACATATTTTGTAAAATTAAATTGTAATACTGAAATGATTTAAAAGAGCAACTATGGAGTTTCTTGCCGATTCTTCTCCATAGATACTGCTTTCCGAATCGGTGGTAAATGATAAAAATATGTATTGACGTTTCAAAAGTGCTTCTCGAAGAAGTCTAATTGAATAAATAAATGTTTGAGTTTGAGTTTTGAGTTTGAGTTTGTTAAATCTTATGATTTTGGAATTGGTTTTATATATCTAACTAATTATATTCATATATTTAACACACTTTTACCAACGTTTCGGGACCACTGCGTTTAGATACCTAATAATTGAACAGTATCTTAATAGTTTATTTAGATTTTACCAATAAAGTAACAACTGATACTCTGTCTATTCAATTTAAATTGATTTTTAATTTCTCTTGTAAATATAAAGCATATCTTTATTTTTTTGACGTACGCGACCACACAAAGTTGATAATATCATTTTTATTTTATTTGTTTTATTTACCTTGTACTAATTTGTAATGTTTATTGTTGTGTTATTAATTGTATTGTGTGTGTTGAAATAACTGCTTTCTTTCTTTCCTTATTTCTTTCAAAAACAGCATCACGTTAAAACTTTAAACCGTTTAAATAATAAGCATACCTACTACAATTCATTTTACCAGCACTATGACGTAACTGCACACTCACTTCATGCTCACTGTTCGCTGTAATATATTTCTGCTGGCAAATTGTTTCCCCTGCTTTGTTCCATATTTATGGAACAATTAAAATGTATATTGTTTGCTACAAATACTGATATACTGTATACATAATAATTTTGTTGGTTCTGGTTGTAATTATACAGGGTGGAAGGTTAAGATGGGGCATGAAGGGCAGGTACCTTAACCGTTGTAGCTACATGAAAACTTTCTTAGGAGACTATCCTTAAATTCTTGAGAAATTTTAATCTGCATTCACAGATTTTTGAAAAAATGTACGGTCAGCAAAGAAATCGGCAGTTTTCAAAGAATTTTTTTTTGATGCCAATCGATCCAGTTTCTCATGGGGATCAAAACACTCTAAAAGACCAACTGAGGTATGAGTACTAGAAAAGTCAGAAATCGCGAAAAACTATTTCCACACATTCACTAAGAAAATAAGTGATTCAACAAAAGATGCGCTAATAGAAAACTCCAAAGAGATTTTCAGGCTTCAATATTTTTTGTTTCTGATTATTAAAACACATACCGACAATAAGAAGAAACATTAATTTAATTAAACGGGTGTCAAAGAAAATAAATAATAACAAAAAACATACATTGCGTATTCTCATTCAATACGCGTGAACGACGCGGACGTGTCAAGCTTTTCTTAAATGAGTCACTTTCTGCTAGATTTTTTACAAGATTCGCAATTACCTTTCGCGTCGGTACCTGTCGCATTGGGTATTTATTCCTGTACCATTCCAATGCAACTGTTGGGTTTTTATTATTTAAAAAGTAAGCCTCTAACAGATCTAAACGTTCCAAATTATTTAAGGACATTTTTAGTGAAGACAGAGTAACTTTTGGGAACTTTTGTTTTCTATGTGTTAGGCTGGTTGCAGAGCTTGACCGACCGTCAGTGCGTACCGTCGGTCCTGACGATACGCATCAACAATTGTATGACTATGACACTAATGCGCATGACAATACGCGTGCGTATGGTCGGTCTAGCTATGAACGGTTTCATGAATTTCCATACATATGACAAGCGCGACTGACGTACGCACTGATGGTCGGTCAAGCTCTGCAACTAGCCTTATTGTTTACATAAGCCATAAAAATGTGACGTGTTCGTTCGATATTCAAATTTAAATAATTTTTCATCTCGTGCACGAGCTGCCAGCCACCGCCCGCTCATGCCCCGCGTCGCTGGCATGTTATGCTGCCGTGCCTTTGTATTTTTACTTGTTCATGAATGAAAATAGTTTTTCGCGATTTCTGACTTTTCTAGTACTCATACCTCAGTTGGTCTTTTAGAGTGTTTTGATCCCCATGAGAAACTGGATCGATTGGCATCAAAAAAATTTTTTTTGAAAACTGCCGATTTCCTTGCTGACCGTACATTTTTTCAAAAATCTGTGAATGCAGATTAACATTTCTCAAGAATTTAAGGATAGTCTCTTAAGAACGTTTTCATGTAGCTACAACGGTTAAGGTACCTGCCCTTCATGCCCCATCTTAACCTTCCACCCTGTATTGAAGTTCTTTAGGTGTTTGTTGGACATCAAAAAATATAACTTGAAATTAGTTTGTATTGAATTATCTATGGTACAGGTATTGGAATTTATATAATATTCTACGTTCCTAGGCTACGTTATTTATTTTTATCAATATTAATTGATATATCAAGTTGTGGAGGAAGACGTTTTGGTAGAGTATGGAATCAGTAAGTATGAAAAAAATAAGCAGCCCGTAAATCTCACGAGAACGGGAACTATGCGGGTTTTCCTTTGCAAACGCGGGCGAAGCCGCGGGCGGAAATCTAGTATTATATAATTGATTTAAAATTATTAAAATAAATAATTTAATTATTTATTAGATTGTTCGACTGGTATAGATTCTAAACAAATAAGTTTTAATCAAACTTAACATACACCAAATTCTGATACCGAAAACTCAATAATAATCATTATTGAAATTTTATAACAGTCGAATCAGAATGTTAATTTAATAAACTCAATGGTACTTCATTACAAGAATATCTGTACATTTCATAATTAAAACCTTCACCTTGAATTTAAGTGTTATTTTGTTCAAACTATATTTTTTTGAAATGTTATTAAAATTATTACAATATTTCTTTGTAAATGCGCCTTGTAGTTAATGTTGCTGTCAGATGCAGGAGTGCTTTCATAAGCACAAGGTACTTACGTTTCTTAATATAATATCATCACTGCATAGTATAAAACAAGGTCGATTTTTCTGTCCTTATTTCCCTATGTCCCTTTGTATGCTTAAATCTTTAAAACTACGCAACGGATTTTGATGCGGTTTTTAATAGATAGAGCGATTCAAGAGGAAGGTTTTAGTATATTATTTATTAGGTTTTAGACAAAGCGGGCGAAGCCGCGGGCGGTAAGCTAGTGTCCTATAAAAACAATAAATATTTTACATATATAGTAATAATTGATTGTAAAGAAGAATATCGCTACACGATTGAGAAAGTCAATAAAAATCTGGTTCAAGAGTTAGACAAATATCATAGGGATCTAGAATATTATAAAATCTTGTATGATGTAGAAACAAATGAATTAAAGGAGAAGATAGACTCTTTAAGTCAAATGTTAAATGATGTCAACCAGAAGTATTCTGCTGCCCAAATGCAAATAAACGAGCATATACAACAGGCAGATGACTTAATTAAGTTGAGTAATGAAAATATGGATCGCTTTGAGTCGCTGACCAATAAATATGTATGTCAGTGTTCAAAAAGTGACAATGAGCAAACGTCGCCCCATAAGCTTGACTGCACAGACATACATAGTGTTAAACCCGTGACAACAATTTCAACTAGTAAAACTAAACACCTTTCCGAGCAGGAAATTATTGTGTTGTCAGATAGTATTGGTCAGGGTTTTGGCGCTATGCTCAACAATTTAGGGCTTAAAGTCACTAATATTTGCACTCCTAACAGTTCATTTAATTATATAATCAAATCACTTGATCATTTTAGCTTTAATAAGAATAATATTGTAATTATACTATATGGAGATAGTTTAAATATAAAAAATAAGGATATTGATGTAGGATTTCAAAAAATGTTGGAAATTAGTAGTCAGACTAAATGTAAATTTATGTTGTGTACATTGCCGTACCTACCTGGTTTGACACAAGAACAAAATAGATTAATTCATAATATGAATTTAAAATTGTATAATGTAACAAATCATCATCGTGATGCATTTCTTTACTTTGACATTAATTTGTGTATTAAATCTTTTACTTTGACAAAGAATACAGTGTATCTGCCATCTAGATATAAGCGAGAACTTGCTATGTTAATAGCATATAATATTAACCAGTCTGGTACATGTTTGTTATCAGACCCTGGATCTACTATAATTTTATGTAGTAGTAATAATAATTATATACACCAACCTTGTGTTGACAGAAAATCTAGCCCTAAGCTAGATTTAAACTAGTATATAAGACAACAGCTAAGCAGACTTTTTCTATTGTACATCAAAACATTCAAGGCTTGGCTAGCAAATTATTAGAAATAGAATTATTTTTAAATCATAATAGAATTAAGGTTTTTTGTGTAACAGAACATTGGCTTAAACAATGTCAGTTGGTAATAAATATTGATAATTATACATTAAAAAGTATATACTTCAGGACATATGCTATTCATGGAGGTTCTCTTATTTTTGTACACAATAGTGTAAAATGTAAAGAACGAACTGACATTGTTAGTCTTTCTGTAGAACGGACCATTGAACTGTCCTGTGTTGAACTGGAGCGTTACATTATTGTTTGCGTTTATAGACCCTCTTCCAGTGACTATAATATGTTTGAGACAGTCATGGAAGAAATATTAAAGCGTTTAAGTAGGAGTAAAAAAAAAGTTATAGTATGTGGTGATTTTAATATTGATATACTTTTACAAACACAAACGACTACACGAATTGTTAATTTGTTTCAGTCATTTAATCTGTATAAACTTTTTAATGAACCCACACGAATTACACCTACTTCTGCAACCTGTATTGATAATATATACTGCGACTGCTTCTGTTTAGAGAAAAATATTCTCAATACACTCACTTCGGATCACTGTGGCCAGAAAGTAGTTTTTGAATGGGATTGCTTACCTGAATTTAAAAGAATTAATGTTAGGCCTATAAGTAAAAAAGGCATTAATAAATTTAGAGATAATATTAATAAAAACCTGCCCGTACTGAATGATCAATCCTGTAATAATAATCCTTGTGAAATGTTTAAAAATCTTTTCAATTTAGTTCATAATGAATTTGAAAAAATATTTAAAGTTAAATCTTTAAATATTACCAAGGATTTACCATTTAGTAAATGGGCGACACCTAGCATACATAGGTGTAGGATCGTTCTTTATGAGTTATATGGTATGAAGCAATATAATAAAGACCCATCTTTTCTTAGTTATGTTAGAAATTACTCAAAAACTTTTAAAATTGTTTTTTTTTACTGCGAAGCGATTGTATATCAGAGATAAAATACGCGAATCGGATAATAAAGTTAAAACAGTTTGGTCTATTATTAATGGTGAAATGGGTAAAAGCAAATCAAGTAATACTATAAAACTTGTAAATAATGACAGGGTTATTGACAAAAGTGCTGATGTTGCTCTTGCTTTTGAAGAATTAAGACGCTTAATCTAAAAAATACTTGTGATCTTTGGGGAATGTCCGTAAATTTAGTTAATAATATCATAGAAAATATTGCGAAAAATTTAGCTTTTATATTTAATAAGTGTTGTGACTATGGTACATTTCCTAATTTACTAAAGCTTAGTAAAGTTATACCTCTATTTAAGAAGGGCGATCAAGAAGACTGTAACAATTATAGACCTATCTCTATTTTACCAACATTAAGTAAGGTATTCGAGAAGTTAATATTAAACCAACTGAGTAGTCATTTTGCATCTAATGATTTACTGCACACCAAACAGTTTGGTTTCACAAAGGGGCGCTCAACCACAGATGCTGGGGTTGCACTTCTAACACATATATATAAAGCATGGGAAAACTCAAAAAATGCTCTGGGGATATTTTGTGACCTCTCCAAGGCATTTGACTGCGTTGAACATTGTACTTTGTTACGTAAACTTAATCACTATGGAATTAAAGGAAAAGCACAGAACCTCATAGCGTCATACCTGCATGATAGGATACAGACTGTAGTTGTTAATGGAGAACGTTCTAGCGGTGCGTCAATTAACATTGGTGTTCCACAGGGGTCAATTTTAGGTCCCTTCTTGTTCTTGGTATATATCAATGATCTTCCCTATTATTTGCAGGATAGGTGTGAAATAGTTCTGTTTGCAGATGATACCTCATTAATTTTTAATGTGGATAGGCATGACCCAAATGTTGACGAAGTGAACAGTGCTCTTTTACACATATCTGAATGGTTTAATGCCAATAATTTATTATTAAATGCCAAAAAAACCACTTGTGTTGAATTTCTACTTCCTAACGTAAAAAAGTTGAACAGAGATATTACCTTGAACGGGGAGGTATTGCATCCTACTGAGTCTACTGTATTTCTAGGGTTAACATTGGACGAGAAACTACAGTGGGGAGCCCATGTCAACACCGCTGCAGGTAAGCTCAGTTCAGCTGCATATGCAGTCCGAAAAATAAGGCAACTCACCGATGAAGATACGGCTAGACTGGTTTATTTCAGCTACTTTCATAGCATTATGTCCTATGGAATTCTACTGTGGGGCAGGGCTGCAGATATAGAAACTATATTTATCTTACAGAAAAGAGCCATTCGCTCTATATATAATTTACGTGCTCGGGATTCACTAAGAGATCATTTTAAGAATACTGGTATCCTTACTGTACCATCACAGTATATATTTAATAATATTTTGCATGTACACAAAAGCTCCGACTTACACACAAGAGTAGGAGATAGACACGATTATGGCACAAGGAACAGGAATAGAATTGAAATGCCATTTTTCCGATTAGCTAAAGTTAAAAATTCATTTATGGGTCAAGGTATACGCTTTTACAATAGAATTCCTCACAATATTAAAGAGTTTAGTAGTTCTAAATTTAAAACTTATATAAAAAATGTATTAGTTCAGAGAGCGTACTACAGTATTCAGGAATATATGGACGATAAAAACCCATGGAGGGTTGTCGCGTAAAAACCACAAGACAGTTCATTGGCATATTATGTAGTTAGATATAAGTTTCATATATTGTAATATTTACATGATTTTAAAAGAGCAACTATGGAGTTTCTTGCCGATTCTTCTCCATAGATCACTGCTTTCCGAATCGGTGGTAAATGTTAAAATAATTATGTAATGACGATTCGAAAGTGCTACTAAATAGTAGTCTAATTGAATAAATGAATGTTTGAGTTTGAGTTTGAGTTCGATGTTTGTTGAAAAGTGTTCAATAAAGTTTTCATTGCTCTAACTATCGGTGTATTTTAGATTTAAAAGAAAATTCAAAATTGAAAAAAAAAAACTAATTCTATTTCGTACATTTTGCTCTTGAATAGCTTCTAAAACATAAATTTAAATGTGATATTCAAATTTTACAATAGATTCGGCTGACCTACTTGAAGATGAAACTACTTAATTATCGTTTTTTAATCCTATTAGAACATAACCTACATAGTTAAAATATATGTTAAAGCCCTTGTCCACCATATTATACCAATATGTAAAATATTCTTCATGTTGTTTCCATTTTTCTGTGTGCTGCAAGAAAACTTGTAATAACATGTAGATACAGACGTTCATATATGCAACAAAACTTATTATAAATGGACTTGTGATTGTGTTTTCGAATATGTCATATATTTTTTTTCTTTTTCAAACATTTTAGTCATAGTGTAAAAAATTTAATATCAATCTATTAACTTTAAATGATACTATTAATTTCAATGTATATGATACTTATAATAGGTATACATATATTGTAAAACAGATAAAGATAAAAAATCTGCTTACAAGTTTAACCATACAAGAATCTAACTTATATTATAAAACTTAAATACCAGGAGCTCGCCCGCATACTAAGGTTTTCTATTTTCTAAAATTTCTCACTATATTGTCATGCTACTAAAATAATCTAGGTCTTTGTTAATGACTAAACTTTAAGATACAATGAAACTATATGTAATGTCTGTCTAGAGTTTTATTCCAAGCTTTAAAGCAGAAATGAGTGTTGATAGCATGATGTTTGTATGAAGAGTAATGTAGATGCATGTTATACGGATCTTTGTTTATTATATCCAGGAATATTTTATGTTACCAGAATGTAAAGATGATTAGTATAATATATACTTTAGGTTTCTAAAAAAATGTCTTCTCTTTAAGGTACTGTAACACTCAGTTGTTATAAAAACATGCTTAGTAGAAACCGATTTACGTTGTTATAAAAACATGCTTAGTAGAAACTGATTTATGAACCTGGTAAACTAATTTGTTATGTATTGTAATAGAAGTCTGTTTAAAGAAGTTTAGTTGAAAAAATATATGTTTCATGTTTAAGAGATGGTTGTTATTACCTACATTATCTTCATAATGTTTTTAGTATTATGCGGTGGTATTACGTGGACAACGAAAGAGTAATCTGACTGCTCTCCCAGAACATATAACAAGATACATCTGCTAAATTTTGCGCTCAATATGAAAATCTAATTAGAACAGTTTAAACGACTAGGTTTGTATAATTTTAAGATCTTCTTTGCTTGCTTTACAAGTGTTGATTATATTATTTATACTAGCTTCCGCCCGCGACTCCGTCCGCGCGGATGTCGGTCTTCGCGTGGATGGTTTATTTCTCCATTTTGAGTAACTCTGACAATGACATCTTATAAATATCTATTGGACCCAAATTACATATTTGGCTTTGGTATCGATCCAGTAACACCCCCTGCTATTTATTTTTTCAATATTTTCAATGTACAGAATTGACCCTTCTACAGATTTATTATATTATGTATAGATACGAAAAAAGAATGCAATGTTTTCTCGTCATATTATTAAACAAAAGATATAGAGATAAAGATATAGAGTCATATAGATTACATCGAGTTGAATAGAATCGTTCTAGCCAATACAATTTAGGTTCTCCAAAATCGTCATTCCAAAAATCACACGACAAAGTAATATACTTTAATCGTAAAAGAAAGTCGAAAAGCCGTCGTTTTTTCGAATGCGAAATATAGTATCTATTTGAGAGAGGAATGTAACTTGTAATAAAAGATTCGACATGTGAAGAACGAGTGACAGAATAAAGAGAAAAAATGTTTGCACTGCAATCTTTACGATCAACCGTTGACATTACAGTTGAAATTAAATTCTTATTGCTATGTTTTTTGTAGTAATTGGACAAATTGAGATGAGATTTTATGCGTAATTAAGTACTATATAAATAAGATAATGTCAAGAAGACGAAATGAGGAACGTCTTTTAATTTTGTTATACTTTTTAGACCAGAGTAAGAGTAAATAATAATTTCGTAGCACTTTCGTAGCACATACTGACGACTTTTAATATAATATGCGAACATTGTCATATTTTCTGAATTATATAAGTGCTGATTTACACAGGGTCAGTAACTGACTACAAATTCGAGGCAAATCAGTGCTGACCCGAAAAAAAACCCTGTGTAAACAGATTTGAAGTCAGTACAGAGGCTTGAAGTCTATGTAATTCGGCGCCGCGACTGACTCGTCTACTGACCCTGTGTAAATCAGCACTTATTCTATCATGGGTCTTATTACACCTAGGTATATTTCATTTCAGAAATAAAAACTGAACACCGTTACAGTCACCAGATTTTTGTAACTATTGAGATGAATACTCTACCTAAATATATTATAAATTACGAGCATTCCACCCGCGGCTACGCGCGCTTTTCAAAGAAAACCCGCATAGTTCCCGTTCCCATGGGAATTTCGAGATAAAAACCTATCCCATGTGTTAATCCAAGTTATCCTCTATATGTGTGTACAATTTCATTGTAATCGGTTCAGTAGTATTTGCGTGAAAAAGTCATAAACATACATACACATACATCCATCCTGACAAACTTTCGCATTTATAATATTATTAGGACTTGTAAATTTCGTGAACACAAGATTTCCATAAGAAAGTAAAAAGTGGGTTATTCTAATATGCATCTATAACGTGTTACACTTGACCTGCCCCGCCTTGAGGGCTATAAAAATAGGTCTGAGAAACGCTGTCACAAGATATCTCGCGTGCGTAAGATCTGTTTGTAAAAGTATTTTTCTTTAGAAGTTCTGCAAATGTTCGATGTGAGGAAAGTTGGATATGTCTTGTATTATTTAAAGGTATGTGTGCTAGTTCATTTAGTAATACTACAGATTACTAAATAGTTCGTCTAATAGTAAGTCGTCTTTAGGTATGAATTTTGCAGTTGACGTAATGAATCATGGAATTATCAAGAATATTATATACTAGCTTCCGCCCGCGACTCCGTCCGCGCGGAAAAATTAAGATTTTTTTTTCTACGTATTTTTCCGGGATAAAAAGTATCCTATTTTATGCCCAGGATAATAAGGTATAATTATACCAAGTTTCATCGAAATCGAACCGTTAGTTTTCACGTGATGCCTGAACATACAGACAGACAGACAGACAGACATTTTTTTAATCACATATTTTGGCTTGGTATCGATCCAGTAACACCCCTGCTATTTATTTTTTCAATATTTTCAATGTACAGAATTGACCCTTCTACAGATTTATTATATTTATAGATAGTAGATCTTATTTAAAATTGTATTGCATTCATTTAATGTAATTTGGAATTCATAGGTAGGTAATAAAAAAAATGCTTATTATTAAAGAAGGCTTAATAATATTGGTTATGCACGAATTATTGTTTTAGTTTAGATAAATAAGACATGTTTAGTCAGTTATGTGACAACCCTACGCTATATGTAATGTGAAGCGCTGACGGTGTGCTTTCGTTCGTGAGAACGTTTTATTCCTTTAAATTATAATATTAGAATAAAAACATATTGTGAAGCATCGTGCTCATAATAACACGTATAATGTAATTTTACTTTTTAATTAAAATCATTTAAGAAATATGATTTTTTTTATTAATTCACTGGAAAGTGAATTTAACTGGCGCAGTCGGTAGGATACTCGGGTCGCCCGCGGGAAGATATCCGAAATGAATATCGGTTCCGAGGCCCCGCGCGGCCGACCGGTTTTTTTAAAAACCCAAGCGAGTATCCAGAACATCAGCAGTATCCAGCCATCGATACAGAAACCATGTCAATGTGAGTTGCACAGAATTATTTTATTGTGTTGCTTTCCTATATTATATTCCTATATTAATTTTAGAATAAACCTTCACGATTTTCCATCCTAGGAAATCCCGGGGTACCGAGGCTGTTAATACCCAACAGTCCTCGAGAAATAGTTTAGTTGATAGTATTAGAAGTATTGATAGTTTTAATATGTCGTTTGACACGGAAGAAATTTTTAAATGCTTAAGGGTGGTCCCAGATTTTGATGGTAACCCCCATGTATTAACAAAATTCATTAAAATATGCGACCAATTAGTTATTATAACCGTACATTATTACTATATAAAATTAGGGTTCAACATTTAAACGAAAAATTGGATAAGGCATCGTCCTTGTTAGAAGCTTTAAAACCAGTGTAAAACGTAGATTGATAAATGGTTTAGGTTCTATACAGAATTAGCGCAATTCCTAGACTCCTTAGACGATAATATTAATGATTTACTTTTAGTAATAAGAAATATAGAGGATAGTTTAGCTTTTATGCGTACATCGCGAGCGCACCATGTTATGTTAGGGATAGATATATTAAGTATTATATTAGTTACTTTACGTTCCTTTTACGATTCAGAACAAATTATTAATGTAGATCTCCGCGAATAATTCGCACTGGATCATACTTTAGTAAAAATAGGATAGTAATTATATTAAGATTCCCCATTATAACTCCTCACACTTTAATCGTACAAATCATATTATCATCATACCTCCCTATCCCTATATAGCAACCAATAAAGATATTTATGTGCACATAGAGGCTGAATGCCCGAAGTTCAATCGAAGAGCAATCGGTTTCTATGTGAAGTCGACCCTAAATCATCATACAAGAAGTTCACCCGACTGTATTGCAAAACTCATCACCACGCAAGAGATATCCAGCGACTGTGAATCCACCTGCCTAACATTAACTAAGCCAGCAATGGAGAAATTGGACGACAGTCACTACATCATTATTTTTCCTCATCTCACAAAAGTTTAAATTATCCTGCAAGCGTAAGGAATAGCTTCATCTCCAAGGCAGTTTCATAGCAACGTTACCTACAAACTGCTCTCTACGTACTGACGACCTCACTATTACAAATATTAATAATGAAATTAAAGATACACCTACAAACATTTTAATTGCACCAATCAGTAATATTCCGACGAGAACGCTAAAAAACCTTGGGACTGCACTCCATCTACCATACGACAATACCACTTTACATCTTTAGCTACTGAGCGCAGCGGCCACTTCAATGTTCCTGTGCTATCGTCGCTACAAATCAAAGAAAATGAATATTCAGAAAACACAGAAAACATCAGCCCCAGAAGTTGATCCTGCCGCAACATTTTCACTCAATGTCCTAAAATAGTTGCGGATCTGCGGGGGGAGGAGTTATGTGACAACCCTACGCTATATGTAATGTGAAGCGCTGACGGTGTGCTTTCGTTCGTGAGAACGTTTTATTCCTTTAAATTATAATATTAGAATAAAAACATATTGTGAAGCATCGTGCTCATAATAACACGTATAATGTAATTTTACTTTTTAATTAAAATCATTTAAGAAATATGACTATTTTTATTAATTCACTGGAAAGTGAATTTAACTAGTCTGTAAATAGGATAAGATTTGTTTTGTTTAGATAAACAGATGAGGTCAGAACTTTGTTTATAAACTATGACGTCATAATATTATTTAAGTACATTTTAACATAACAATTTCATTTACGAGAGGCTTCATTGCAAAAATATCTAACTGCTGTGTCCTGCGTTCTTATCCGCCTATAGCCTTCCTCGATGAATGGACTATTAAACAGAGTAATCATTTTTCTAATCGGATCTGCGGTTTTTGAGATTAGCGCGTATCAAACTAACAATCCCTTCAGCTTAATAAGTGTAGATAAATAATAAATCAAACTAACAATCCCTTCAACTTAATAAGTGTAGATAAATAATCATTCGACATTCCATGCGGGTAAGAAAACTTATCTATTATACGTTGGAATATGAGTAAGGGTTCAGGGTTCGGTTAAGGGATAGATAACCTTTTCTATGGCTTCTTCCGGAATCCCTAGATCCAATGGATTTGTCTTGCGTCAGAAATCTCAAGGAAGCTCTTTGCGGATATTTTGACCTTCATTAAGGGCTTTTTACGCCCGTCAATTGCAAATCTTTGTAGCTTACTTTGTATTCTTGTAATGTTTTGTTAGAATAAAATCGTTTCTTTGCAAGTTCAATATTGTTAGGTTAAAACAGACTATTAAATACCTCATAATTAAAATAACTATCCACGTAATCATATTAAATAAGATAATTTGGATGTACTTAACCTTAAAATGACAATTGACACATCACTGATTTATTATTTAACAAAACTTACACAAAAAATGTTATTATTAAGTTTCATATTTTAAACTGAACTTACTATCATCAAATTACAACAACAACGAAGAAATATTAAAAGCCCAATTTCAATATGTACACAATAACTCAAATTTAACAAGCGTACAAACACAACAAAAAACTAATAAAAAACAGTAAAAACCATCTTATTATATTACATCTCAATTTTATGAATATTATTATATCGCCATTCCCTGTTAGATAGGGAGGCGAAGAGGGGAATTTTCTGCAATACTCGAGCGTGGCAGTTTAAGATATGAGAGATACCTTAGACCTAATAGAACAACCTTGTTAACTATTTAGCTCTTTAAGTAGTGACGCGCGCCCAGGATAGACGATCAGATTAGTAAAAAAAAATCGATAGTCTGAAATACTCGAGCGCGTCAGATTAAGATATTGGGGGTTGATTTTAGTGTTTTAAGACTAAATTTAACTAATCTGACGATAAGTCCTTGACGCCGCCAAGTTATAGGGTCGCGAACTTGTAAAAAAAAAACGTTAATCCGGCATTCTCGAGCGCGATTGTTTTTATTTTTATTTTGAAGAATATAATCTAAAACTTACCAAAAATACAAAATCTGCCGGTTTCCGCGTGACCGGAAGTCTGGAGGAGCCATTTCGTCTTCCGAAAAACGCGTTGCAGTATATAAGTCGCGAACGATACATTTTACAAAAAAAAAAGTTTGAATAAACAAAAAAGGTAATTTTATTTTACACAAAAAAGGTCTCTTTACATTTTTGTCCAAAGTTAAAACTTTTTGACTTGAAGCATCATAAAAACTCAAACTCCCGGTTTTTTGAGTATATCTCGAAAACTGAGGGTGTTAAGAAAAATTGATATGAAATAACGATGATTAAAAAAAAGAAACTCTCAAACCTTTTTCGGTCAGATTAAGAGAACCCACCAACATTTTTGTCAGATTAAGAAAATATGCTTTCAGGAGACCGAGATAAACCTCCCCTATGAAAATCTGACGCGCTCGAGTATTTCAAAAGGACTTTTTTTTTCTGCATTTTCAAAAATTCATCGTAACTTATCGTCACTCCGAAATCGTCAGTTTTTTTAAGGGGAGCTTCCTTGGGGCCTACTTAACACCCCTTCCGAAAATCTGACGCGCTCGAGTAAATTTTTTTTTTGTGCATTTTTGACGAATTAATATGCCTAGCCCCACCACGCAAACCGGCAGATTAGTATACCGTTGTTATCAGAGGCACTTGGGGCATACGTAGTATGAATATCTGACGCGCTCGAGAATGCCCAAGTAACTATTTTTTTTTACATTTTTGAAAATCCGTACACGCCAAACCCACCGCTAAAATGGTTTTTACCATAGAAGCTTTTCTTTTCGAAATTATTTTATCTATCGATTTTGATAAGTCTCGACGGCGCCGTTTAATTACGCCATTTAGCTACCTCGCCTCCCTAACTATGTTGTAATGTAAACGGTAAACACTTCACGACTCCGCAAAGACCGTGTTTACTTAGTGAAATGGTCGGATAATTTGCGGAAACGAAAATAAAAATAATAACTACATAATAATTATTATTTGTATAACAAACATATTTTCGATAGTATTTCGTTTTCTTCGCGTATCTCATTCTATTGTACATTGTAATGTATATTTCAAAGAGGAAATATTTAATTTTTGACTGGAATGTTTGTTATCAAAATAATATTTATATAAATAGCATTTAAATGAAAAATTCTTAAGGAATAGCAAAAATTCTAATTATGTCAGTCAATTAAACTCTTTTATGGTCATATCAAATAGTGCAGTTTCGTAGACGAACGTTATTTCTACATTTATTTACAATTTGAACGTAAAATAAATTGAAGTTTACTTGTTAAAACCTAAAAAAAATCTCTATTTATAGACCAAAGATTTTCCTTTTTTATTGTACATGGCATACAAAAGAATATGCGGGCTCTGTCGTACATGTTGAATTGCAATACCCAGGTACCTATGCTTTTTAAGGACATATTAATGCTCGTTTCTATGTTATTCTTGTAGACTAGAAATTCATTCAACGATAAGTATAACCCTTTTATTATTTTACTCTGAAAATAGATTAAGAATACGTTTTTTACTCATGTTATTTTATTGTCACCGATCCTTGATAAGTGTACAAAGTTTGTATGTTCGTTTAAAGTGGGTCAAAATCGAGTCTAAAGTAGTCGGTTACATACGAATACAGGTGAAGCACAAGGTGAACTAATAAGTGTGTTAATAAAAGAATTAAAGTCGATGAAAGTATAAAGTTAGTAATTGATTAAACGCAATTTATTTATTTCTGTATAATAAAATCTGACACAAAACCTATCACAGATTGAGCATGGATAATCCTACTTATTCAATTACACTTTTATTGTTATACTAGCTTACCGCCCGCGGCTTCGCCCGCTTTGTCTAAAACCTAATAAATTATATACTTAAACCTTCCTCTTGAATCACTCTATCTATTAAAAAAAACCGCATCAAAATACGTTACGGAGTTTTAAAGATTTAAGCATACAAAGGGACATAGGGACAGAGAAAGCGACTTTGTTTTATAGTATGTAGTGATGATGATTAATACCTATATATATTTATGGTTATATAAATGTATTTTGCAATGTATTATGAAACAATTTCGAAGAAATTATTGCATTTATAACATTTGAGGAAATAATAGAAATCTGCATTGTTTCAACAACGTATTTTTTCAATGTAACTTTTAAAAACTCGTACTTAGTATTTTCAGTAGTTATTTATGGCAATAAAGAAATGAAAATACATAGATTCTTGTATGAACTTAATATGAACTTAAATGAACTTAAAAAATATTAAATATGAATAGGAATAGGTAGTTCTTGATTTAGTCTGTCTAGTCTCATGATATAATTATTTGACCCATTGTATACCAAAGTATATTATTACGTTAATGTAAAAGTAAACGATACGTTATTCATTCAATACAAAACAATGGAACTTTCTTAAGATATGTATTAACGAACAAAACCGCCATTTTAATTAGAAAAGACTCAGTGCATTGTTACAAAGCTTTTACTTTGCTATTGTTATTTTCTTTCTCAATAAATTATCTTTCTATTTTAATATATTTTCACATTAAAATAACCATCGACACGACGATTAAACTAGTTTAGAATCACAAAAAAAAAATCTTTTCAAACTGCATAAATGTCACGAGAAAAAAAACAAGAAGGTCACCTCAAATTCCGACTATACTACAAAAGCATTTATCCGAGGTTCGTAGCCATTTAAATTCAACCTCAACATCTAAAAATATATACCTAGAACACGATGTGATAACACGGTGACCTATTTCACAGAACTTTTGGCTCGGAGCATCTCATTTCAATTGTAAGCTATTGTATTTACCTCAAAAGTTCTTTAGTGTCTACGGCATATAATACATTTTCCTACTTACCGATTCTGAGTATACTCGTAGGCCATATTGCGAACCCTCACATTTCTAATTCAATTCTGCAGCGAGAATATTGTCATCTCCTCCGGTCTCTAACAATGTTATAGATACAGAATCTATTTATGCTGATTCGGATTGCTTTCATTGTTTCATGTAACGTTGTCTCGAGTACTTACGGCTTTTTCAAATATATTCGCTTGAGAACCTTCTAGAATTTCATTTATAAACGCTCGCTCTGTTTTTGTTTAGATACTGCAGTATTTTTCTAGATTACAATTCCAATGCTGTGTTACAAGACTGTTTTACAATATTGCAGATTGCAATTTTAAAGATATTTCTTCTATTGTACAAATTAAAGTAATATTAGATGTAGCATTTTATTTAGAAGTATTTCGTTATTCTTATTAGTCATATTAAATCTTTTAAAAACGGTTAAATGTCAACCTGCTCAACTTGTTTATGCTTGTTTATTACATAAGTACATATAGCCTTCCTCAATAAATGGGCTATCTAACACCGAAAGAATTTTTCAAATCGGACTAGTAGTTCCTGAGATTAGCGCATTCAAACAAACTCTTCAGCTTTATAATATTAGATATTAGTATATATTTTTTAACATTTTTATCAGTGCGTTAAAAACTCGAATTACTAAACAAAAAGCTGGTAGCCCTATCCCATATTAGTAGTTATAAATTTATAAAAGTTGCCAGCCCTATCAGTTGTAACATACGTCTGTTTACATAAACCTGTCGACGTTTGCTTTAATAATTGTTGAGCGAGCAGGGGTGAGGTGCGATTTCATACATTCTTAATTTAACAAGAATGTAAGCACATTTTCCGACGTATTATGACACTGTTTTTGTGTGGTTTTCTGTTTTCACGTAATAAATTATCAATTTATTTTGCTTACTTGACTTTTAAATTTTGTTGTACGATTAATGTGAACCGTTTTGATTATTCTTTTTTAAGATAATGATTATGTAAAATTGTAGTATCAAAACATTTAAAAATGGTTACCTACTTATGCAATTTAACGGTGGACTATGTTTGTAAATAACTCTTAGGATATTTTTTTATCTATACTAATATTATAAAGCTGAAGAGTTTGTTTGTTTGTTTGAACGCGCTAATCTCAGGAACTATTGTTCCGATTTGAAAAATTCTTTCGGTGTTCGATAGCCCATTCATCGAGGAAGGCTTTAGGCTTTAGGTGATGATAATCACGCTAGGAGTGAAGCCACGCGGGTGAAACCGTGGACCGCAGCTAGTTTGTCTATAACATCAAAACAAACTCTACACAAGTTGTACAATAATTAGTAATTACCATTACGAATATTAAAACATTCAACTTAACACTCATAATTAAATAAATTATAATAATAAATAAATAAATAAATATTTCGGGACTATTTTCAGACACGGCACGATCCGATCCCATACTAAGCTTTCGCTTGTGTTATGGAAACCAGATGGCTGATAAACATACATATATAATCCATACTAATATTATAAATGCGAAAGTAACTCTGTCTGTCTGTCTGTCTGTCTGTCTGTTACTCGATCACGCCTAAACTACTGAACCAATTTACATGAAATTTGGTATGGAGATATTTTGATACCCGAGAAAGGACATAGGCTACTTTTTATCCCGGGAAAATGACGCAATCCCGGAAATCCCACGGGAACGGGAACTATGCGGGTTTTTCTTTGACAACGCGGGCGAAGCCGCGGGCGGAAAGCTAGTTTTAAATAAATACTTATATAGATAATTAACACCCAGACACAGAGCAAACATCTATGTTCATCACACAAATTGAAAAAGCATATATATTTTTATTGAAACAGTTATCTGTTTGAAAAATTATCCCGGAGATTGGAAACTTTCTCGTGTCATGCGTTGTAAAGCTCTTGATTAATTGCCGCTCATACTGTCAGCTCGTTTACATTTTCTAGGAATATCTAAATCATTTAAAGAGCATTATTTTAACGGAGTAACTGGATCGTTTTAATATTTTCTATTGTATTTTTAAATACGAGGAGTAAAAGCTTCCAATTGTTTTTATGGGAAAATACTGACTCTTATGTTGATAAAATTAATAATAATAAATAAATATTTCAGGACAATTTTCATACACGGCACGATCTGATCCCATACTACGCTTTCGTTGTGTTATGGCTGATAAACATAGGTACATATATAATTTTAAATAAATACTTCTTAGAAATACTTATATAGAAAATGACGTATATGTATTATTTTTATAACGTTTTCTTTATCAACTAGGTTGTATATATTATGTATGACTTAGGTAAATTTCGACGTAAATCTAAAAATAATAATTCGATTATAGTCGTATATAATCTCTAAACATCCCTAATAGCACACAAATTCGTTCCACTCAAATATTTACGCCGTAACAACCGTTCGACATACATTAAGAAGCATGTAGCCACTGAATATACATAGACGCAGAACAAATGACTTCTCGTCATGTCACGACACACAAATGACCCAGAAACATGTTACAGAAAACGTATTAGCGAATTTCGCTTCTAAAAAGCGTAAAAGCGATTGAGCCGAGCCAAGATTTCTTGTCGTTTGTCAAAGAACCTATCTCTGATTTATCACGCTAATATATACTCTAAGTTAAAGCTGTAGAATACTAAATTATCCGGCACGTTTCATCTCATTACGTAATAGTATGGAAACTTATAAAATTAGCTGGAAGCGATAGTAATGGCATAATTTAATTAGGTGATGAATAGAAATGTGTGTGCAATTAATTTCATCCGCATTTCATTGTTCTGTATCACTGATATTTTGGACTAATTGCTCATGTTTGATAATTGTTTGCATTGTCATAAATGTGTGAAGTTAACTGTTCTGAATATGTTTATAAATAGATTTGGTAAATGATTTTCAGTTGTAATAACATTTAAATGTGATTTTGTCAACATGAGATAACTTTGTGTGTAATAAATAAACTAGATAAATGTAGTTCGCATGTAAATATACCTACTTGTAATACAATATATTATAATATCTACTTGTAATTTAAAAATACAATGGTATTTTAGAAGACTTTTGTAGATACTTATACAACACAAATACATAAAACCTCAAACCAAAAACATTTAAAAACTGTATCCACAAAACGTCTAATAAATCTACGAAATGTCACTGAGATTAGCGGCATAGATTTTAAATATTCGCAATATTTCAAAAACATTCAGAAGTATTTGGGAGATATCTTGAATACGTGCAAAATTTAATCTGTTAAATCTTGGAGTTCAAAAGAAAGTGAAACGTTTGATAAAACCTTAAAATGGCTTCGGGTAAACAGTATTTAATTTATAATTATTACTATTTAAGATCAGTGAATCAAAATAAAATCTAAGTTTTAATGTTATATTTCTTACCGCAAATAATTTTAGTAGAACGAATTAAATACATTGCTAATCGGTCCAGCCATTTTAAGCATTGTACTTACAATTTCATTGATTTCCAAAGTTAAGTGTAAGCTGATACTGCATTATTAATAAGGATTATCCCATTCAATATATTGGTTTCCATTCATTACATTTGTGTTTACTGTTTCATCAATGTTTGCAATTAATAATTTCACTAATAGTTTATTATAATTTGCAGCCAACGATTCCATACATGAGATTCAAGGGATTAACTTATCTAACTACGTGCGGGACCAGAGATCCTATAACCCGGTAGTGTACATTCATAAAAAATATCTTCCATCAACATCATATTTTCCAGATAAATCCCCCGAAAGAAAAACATCAGACAAGTGTTTACAGTACAACCAAGAAAAAAATCACGACCATTACAAAACGAAAGTAATTAACCATATTAATGATCCAGTTGTTGAACAAACGATTAAATTCGCGAAAGATATTATTCCGCTAACGATACCTCCGAGCACTAATGATTCTACAAATCCCGTTTATTACAACATCAAAACAAAGAAAGTACCGAAACGTAAGAAACATGAAGGTAATTTAGAACACGATAAGGATGTAACGTATGAAAAGGAAAAACCCAAAACTGCGAATAATTTCAAAGATGAAAAAGTAAGAAGCCTTCACAGTTTTAGTACGAGAGAATCTATTAGTCGTTCATCGCAAAATAATACTTTGGACGATATAAACGAAAATAGGTCGCTCTGTTGTTCTCTATCGGAATTTTCAGAAAAGAAAAATTTGAAACGAGAAAGATGCTGTCACAAAAGTAAGCACAATGATGTACATTTGATTGCTTCTGAATCATTCGAAGCATTAGCTGAACAACTGAATACGTCTGATGATACTAAAATTAAAATACATCTTATGAATGAGAAAGACAAAGGTCTGTTATGCGAAAGTATAAGAACGCCAGTAATTAAAGCCATTCAAGAATGTATTTTAGATTTACATAAAACAAACGATGCAAACGTTGATCTACAATACATACAAAGGAACGTACAAAATAACACACAGAAACTAGAATATATTTTAGAGAAACTCGCGTCTATCGAGAGGAAGGTTGAATTGTTCAATGATCATATGAAAAATAATGATAAAGAAAAGGTAAAAATATCAAAACTGGAGGAACTTGAACAAGACGTTATAACAAGAGAGAATAGTTCTGAAGAAGAAGTGGCTCAAATACATTTTGCGAAGAGAAGAAAGAGTAAGAGCGTAGTAGTTGCATTGAGTCCTAAGCAGGAGGAAGATGAAACTGAAGATGATAGAAGCATTGAGATTATGGATCGTGGTGAAGGTTTAGGGCAGTTTCAACAGACTGCCAATGTTGGTGTGAGAACTGACAGGCCTGCTAGAATCCCTGCTAGGTTTTGTTGGACTGACGCTAATAAGCAAAACTTGCAACGCAAAGAGTGAAATATCTAAACTGAATATATTTTTTTATTATTTTAGATAGTTTTAGTATAATTGATAGATATAATTTTATTGTAATCAAACTTTACTCTAATTATGTTTTGATGTTATTTAACTTAGAATATAACCATTAAATCTTTTACCAAAATTATAGCTTCTAATAAAAGTTACATTGTAAATACAAACATTACTTTTATATTGTCTGTTATTCGTCGAAGTTATCCTGTTACATAATCTTATAAAAATTATTAATAAGAATGAATCCTCACGTTCCAGATAAATGTAGGCCTTTATACATACGTGAGTTATGGATGCGAAGATATCACGATAAAGTTTTGTAAATGTTTGGCATAGCATGTCATTTATCATAAAGATAGCATTGAAATTCAGAGGCCAAAGATATTCTAGATTCGACTCCATGCCAGATACGGACCATTTCCAATTCTATTTGAAATCTAGCAAACTATTTTGAACAATTTCGTTTGAGTATTGTTGTTTCATCTAGAATTCAAAGAGATAAAGGAAAATGGGTCATTTGCCAACAATATAAAAATAGACTAATCCTAAACAAAAATATATATTATGTGGAAATAATATTATTATATGTTACGCCATCTTGTCCCGAATTAGAAAATATAGTAAACTATTGACATACTTAATAGTCTTATTAGAATACATTTTCTTAGAAATACATGTAGTACACGCTAAACATCTAGTTAATCCGCATAGTTTCTGATACAATATTTAAACAAACAATATATTTTATTAGTAGGAATGCTATCCACTGTTACTGCTAATTGGATCAATTCATTAAACGATTATTAGATAATATTTGCAGATATTATTCAAGACCAAGACGATATTAGATACTAGCTGCCCCGGCAGACATTCTGCCCTATTGCCCCTTTTTCGTGTTTTCTCAGCCAAAAATTAGCCGAATTGGTCGAGCCAGTCTCCAGTTTTATGCTAAACAACACATTTGGCGATTCCTCCTAACTTTAATATTATAAATGCGAAAGTAGCTCTGTCTGTTTGTTTGCCTATCTATCTGTTTCTTCACGCCTAAAACACTGAACTGATTTGGATGAAATTTGATACAGAAATTACTTGAAGACCTGAGAAGGGGCATAAGAAAAATTTTACCTGAGAAATTTCACGGCAACGGGAACTATGCGGGGTTTTTTTAATACGCCGGCGAAGCCGCGGGCAGAAAGCTTATTATAAAGATATTCTTTCTTCTAGGATTCTCAAGTCTTCGTTACTCATTAGTTATAGACCTATTCTTTGTTTTACCCTCACCGTGCCTCCCTTTCTCGCACCCCCTGAATGAAAGGGACGCTCTAGCATGCTTCGTAAATGGACTACGCAGTACGCACAATACATGAAGTTACAAGTCATCCTTTCGCTTTCATAACATGATTAATTTTACGTCAGGAAATCCAGTAAGTAATTTGGGACGCCCGTGGGAGAGAACAATGATTGATTCTGCTCAATTTCTAACTACATTTTCGTTCGGTGAATCTAAAAATGGTTGTGATCGCATTTTTATTTAGTGTTCTATTATTACTGCTATATTGTTCTTAATTTAAAGAGTCTGTTGTCAGCATATTATTCGTAGTTCTTTATTCATCATCTAATTGAACTAATGTATTGGTAGGTATATAAAATCAAATTATTCTTAGTAAATAGGACGCGCTATATTGTCTTTTTTTAAAACGAGAATGCAAAGGATGAAATATTTTCTCATTCGATTAAATACATGTTGGATTTGTTGAATGACTGCAACTGAAAAGCAATTACATATATCAATGCTCACACAACACTTGCTGGACTTTCGTAGAAAGATTAGGAATCTTCTAATGTATTTTATATTCATTTGACAGAAAGTAAACATTAAACAGCAAAATCAAAATAATAGAGGAATTAAAACGGATTAAAGATACCATAGTCATAATATCAATGAATTTACAAAAGTGTTGATATGCGTAAAACTCGAGAATGGCTCAATCAATTTGACTAATTTTTTAACATTTATGTTTTAGAACAAGGTAGGCTCTTATGGAGAGAAAGCACGAAAAAGGGACAATAAGGCTGAACAACGTCTGCTGAGACAGCTTGTACTTGATATTATTAAAAATATTGCCATTCTGATCAGTGAAAGCCAGCTTCAATTTTTCCCTTGTTTTGAATTTCTAACGACTCATAATACAGAAGCTAATAGCTTAACCAAAATCACAAATATAAAATACCCAAATATACCGCGTTAGATCGTTATCCAATGGTTCATAACATAATGACCTATGGAAAACCCAAATTACCCTGTTATCGTGATTCGATTTGATTAAAATAACTGCTCTGGTAAGCCAATAATAATATCCGTAAATTAATGACAAAATTGTAATAGAATCGATGTGAAAATATTGTTTAAATTTATTGTTAGATAGGTACGGTAGATCAAGGCTAGATCTTATTTAGTTGCACGAATCGAATCCAAAATTCTAATTGAAACAAAAAAACTTGTTAGACATGCTAGATGTTGTATTGTATCACGAATAGATATGAGCGTAATTTAAATCTTAATATTGTACACGAAACTCGTAGTTATGTCGTTGGCACGCTTGTTTTACTGGAGTTTCTTATCTCTGTAGATATGAAAAAACTTTTACTAGGTCACGGAGGTCAATCTGCCCTTTTATTCGACAAATGCAACATGAACTTAACACATGTAAAATATGTACTGTGTCTAAAACATTGACTATAAAATAAATATACTGTCCACTTGTGTGCAATTCTCTAAAATGTTTTGCTTTTCGTTACGAAATCGGTGGGTTCTTTATTGAAAAATTACCATTTTCTAGCAATTTGGAAACATTTCAACAATACACTCATACACGATAAATTACATGTAGTGTATTATAGTTTATATATAGTATGTATATATAGTATATATGTTTTTATTCGTTTTATGGATGTTATTATTCTTCTTATTTAAATTAAGTTGTATTTTGGTAATAGGTTACAGCCTTTAAATAAATTTTTATGTCCTCTTAAACTGCGAAGAGCTGTTTATTGTAAACTTGATAAACATTTACATAAAATTTTTCGTTAAGTAAATTACTATTGAAAAATATTGTATTCATGATAATGTTATGAAAATGATAACGATAATATATAAAATAATAATGTCTTTGAAAACACATTAATAATATCACCTACCTACCTGCATACTCAACTATAGCGATGATAATTTGGCACCAATTTGACTTTGTGCCAAGTGCTGCTTTATCAAACGGAGCGAAGTACGCTTACCTTAAAACCTACCTAAAATGACTTGGAATATAAAATATAATAAAACAAGCAAAAGCTTAACAAATTATAATAGACGATCATATCTTAACCGTACCGTATGCATCTCACAATGGCGGTCGCCACGTGCAAAAACAGCTGATTACGAAAAAATATTGCATGAAAAATACGCAGAGATTCATAAAGCGTGCACTACAGAATTGTTTGTATAGTTCAAATATTTTAAATCATGCTCATTTTATCCGAACCGTGCTATATAATTCAGTGACATACCCTATTACTTGCATGGAGTCTCTGCAAATTTGTCAACGTAAAATCGTTCAAATGGATTGGAAACTGCAATTAAATTGGCGAATACAAAATCAATTACCAAACGTAATATGATATTGGTCATTCGTTTCCTGATAAAATGTTTACCTAATATTCACTTAAAGGGACGAAGTATACTTGAAGGTAGATTGGAATTATTTTGACAATAGGTTAGACGATTATGCCAATAACATTCCTTGCCAGTACTAGTCTATACTCCGAATTTATCACTTCACATCATAGTATATGTTACAGTTTCTAATCGATTCATAGTTTCGCGTCGACAAATTTGGGGAGTCTAACCGAAGCAAGAATAAGCATAAGAAAAGAAAGAAAAGATGCTTAGAAGGAGGCAATCACTCACCAATGTCTGAGCGGCAGTCTGGTGCTGGAAAAATAGGCCGCGGTCAGTCACGACATTTATTGGAAGTATAGAGAAAATAGATGCAGAAAATTGTCTTCAAGATACAAGAAAATATAGACCCTAATTACAGAAGAATAAGGCAGTTTAGATTGAAGTTGTCCTGTTTCGTTCCTAAACAAAATAAACTAGTTAACACAATTAAATAGATATTTCTAACGTTCGCTGTAGAAAATGCAAACATATTATGCAAAAGCAAGAATTCTGTTATCCCTGAAAATGAATGTGTTATGCAAGATTATATGTCCGTAATGTTTTAGTTCTTATTTTATGTAAGTATTTTAAATATTTCACTATTTCAAAAGTCACTTTAAAAAAGTTCCAATTCATACCGATACCGATGTCTGCACTCACCGATAACGAATAAAAAACGGTTTCAATAACGATATACCGACTCTGCTATTTATATAAAGTGGGATTCCCAGTTAAGAATCAGAGCATAGTGGAAGAACAAAGGAAGCCGATGCTGAGAGCTATCGAAATCTTTACAAATTACTGCGGACGTCCGATAGATTTTTCTTTTGTGATATACGTATTTGAAGTTCTACCGCTACGTGTTTTAAACTTTATTTAACAAGGTATTCAAGCTAATCTTGCGACAGCATATTTCCGTCAAGGTAAGTCGGAATATCTGTGCTTGTAATATTTTTATCTCGGTTTAGCGTATTTTTAGATTTAATTTTAGTTCCACATTAAGTTATTTTCAAATTTAAAGCACACAATTTTATGAAAATTATGCATGTTAACGTTCACAGATTTATTTTATGTTTAAACATTTGATCATTTAAATATTCCAAATAGAGTTTTTAATCTATTTATTTAATTATCATTGATGATGATTTTTGGAGTTAGGATATAGCAGTTTTGTTTTAATTATAACTAAGTTTTATTTACTTCTATCACAGCTTCTATATTTCTATGTATCAATGAATTATATTATTTAAATGTCTGGCCTTGCCCTAAAAGCTTTTCAAACCATTTTAGGAAAGCTTCATATCAGTTTTATGAAATTTAGACTCTTTTGGTTTGTAGTATATCTTCTTAATTTATATCTATAGGATATTTAAAGGTTACCCCATATATATTACGCTTATAATAGGACCACGTACTTGTACCTATATATCTCTTGTAATCCCATCTTATCCCATCTGTGGGCCTTTTTCTTCAATCCTATAAATACGGAAGCGTTGTGTTTTGTTTTTTTTATAGCAAAGTATTATGTACTTATTTATATGTTATTCTGTATATCAGACACTGTATGTACTTAATTAATTGTATCTATACATATAATAAATCTGTAGAAGGGTCAATTCTGTACATTGAAAATATTGAAAAAATAAATACCAGGGGGTGTTACTGGATCGATACCAAACCCAAATATGTGATTAAAAAAATTTTTGTCTGTCTGTCTGTCTGTCTGTCTGTCTGTCTGTATGTGAAGGCATCACGTGAAAACTAACGGTTCGATTTCGATGAAACTTGGTATAATTATACCTTATTATTATCCTGGGCGTAAAATAGGATACTTTTTATCCTGGAAAAATACGTAGAAAAAAATTTATCTTAATTTTTCAGTTTTATCCATAGACGTTGTTCTGTAGAACCGCGAACACATGTTGCGTATTATTATAAGCCTAGCCGTATTTGGGTCCAATAGATATTTATAAGATGTCATTGTCAGAGTTAGGTACTCAAAATGGAGAAATTAACCATCCACGCGAAGACCGACATCCGCGCGGACGGAGTCGCGGGCGGAAGCTAGTTTATTAATAATTTTGACATTAAGAAAATAAAACCACAAAAACTTCAAATAAAAATAATGGGACCAACGTAAAACTTGTTATTAATATTATTATGAGCATGTAGTAAAAGTGCACTTTAAGGGAATAAAACCACTGTTAAATTTTTATTAAATAATATAAAATTTTATGCTCTTTGTTTCATATAAAATGCCTCATAGAGTCCATAAATCTTAGCCGATGACAAAACGTAAATAAAAAATAGTCTCAAAATATTCGTTCATCTTATATATCAATTCCAGATATGTACATAGTGCATATAGGTATTCAATATTCATATTTTTATGTTGAAACGTTTGAATTTCGGTAATTCATACACTTATTTAAACCTCAGTATTGCCATGGTTATGTGTAATATGTAAGAATCCAGACGAATAAGAAATACGTATAAATGACAAATATTACAAGCTTTTACGGTTATCTCTCGCCTGGAGCACTTTCGTTATATTCAACACCGAAACGGGTATCGTTATTAGGTATTTCCAAGCAATAGGTACCGGTATTTACAGCAACGCAGAGGTTCGAATTGTACCGGATTATTGCCATATGCTTGCACATATTTATACTTAAAGGTAGTTAAATGTATTTGCATTTTCAGGTAACAAACCTAATGCTATCTAATAAAGCGTTATTCCAAAACAAAATAAGTGAATGTAACATAATACAAACAAATCTTTTTCAGTTTATTTAGTTACTAGCGGTCCTTCCCGACTTCGCCCGTGGTACATATTTCGCAAATAAAGGTAGCCTATGTTCTTTCTCAGGGTCTAAAGATTGTCTGTGCCAAATTTCATCAAAATCGGTCCAGTTGTTTATGCGTGAAAACCATACATACATAATTACAAACCTTTCCTCTTTATAATATTAGTATAGAAAATATGAAATAAACTAAAAGTCACATGAAACATTTTTTTGGAACAGTCTTAATAAAAGCTCTACATTTTATCTCGCCAAAATAATACCACATTTAAAAACTTAGAACCGATCCCACATATTTGATAGAACTAAAAAGCATTGACGGACATTATCCTATAGATATTGGCCTGTTTCCAGACTGCTTGGCGCTTTCAATAACATTGGACAAACATTGAATTTATGCCCGTTCGTAAGCTCGGCCAATCTTAATAGGCTGAACATGCCAGAAACTATAACAAATTTATCGCCAAAGTTTAACCACGAATCGATTAATTCCATCATTATTGGGTGAGATTCTTATGATTGGGTTACGGAGCTCACGTACACAATTACTGTTTAATTTTATATGAAGATATAAGTACAATTGATGATATTTTTGACAGCAATACGAGCTTCTGTATATAAAAAGTATTTTATTTAAAAGACAGTAGGTATGGGTGTACGATGTAAATTATTTTAAAATGTGAATAAGTATGGTGTTATCAATACTATAAGAATATTAAGATTTTTTTTGCTTTATATAAAAAGAAAACATATGCAAACAATGCAAGTTTTTACAGAAACTACATGTAAGTTGTGTTTAAATATTGTAATGTTACTTCATAGTGTCTGCGTAAACTCATTATTAAATTATGTATATTTTACGTCTTATCTTTTCAGAAAATAAACGATAGTTTAAACACGAAGTAAGCAAATTTAAAAGCAGTATCGAGCAATATTTTTAGTAGTATAGTATTTTATGGTTTTTTAAGTCAAAGTATTCGTCATCGTTTCACATTTTGAATAGCATAAAAAATAGTAAAATGACCTAGCGTAAATGTCACATACTACTATAGTATACGCAACTAAAGATGGAACATATCATGACATTTACAAGTGTGTTTTTATTCGAGTGAATATGCAACTACCGTCGCTAATTGCAAAGTCGCGCACTTGAAGCATTTCAACAGAATGTCATTTTAATTTAACATTTTACTGTATGTTTAATGATGTTCCGGCTGTTAGAGAAACAAAGATCTAGTTTTTTTTGTAAGCGAAGTAAAAATGGTAAGTTGTATGTGTATTTTGTTTAATATGAAATATTTTGGACGTTTAATACCTATGTTATTCGAGGTGTTACCTAACATGTGCATTTTCATGTACATATACATTTTATTTTATAAAAGGTTATGTTATTTCATTAGATATAATTTATATAACGTGATGTGCAAAGTACTTTAAAATAGGTTAAAGCAAATGATGTATTTTTATTTTATTTAATTTAATCGAAGTAGATCTTGGGTTTAAAATTCAACAATATTTCTAAAATATTCCCAAAGTAGGGGATGGTACTCATTGTGTTAGTTTTTCTTTCTTGTAACAAATACTTATGTTTTAATGAGCAGTATAATTTCTTACTGTTTATATATTTTCCATTATATTACTATATTATATTAAATTTTACCTTTTTATAACGACATGACATATTAAAAGGTGCTATAAAATTGATATATGGTTATTATGTTGGTTGCTAGCTTTGTTAAATACGATTAAAGCCAACTCATGTTTATAGGCTTATCAAGGGCTAAGGTTTCATAAAAATCGCGTCACCTGAGTTAAGCCGGAACACGATGCATCATTTTAATGGCTCAGCTATTACAGCCAGGTTTAAACCATTAACCTATTACGTAGCGAAAGCTCGTAGCTCGTAGCTCGTAGCTATCACCGTAGAGATTTTTCGTAGCGGCCTTAATGCGTAAAACATTTTAATTTTAAATTTCGCTTGCCGTAATTTTAAAGTATATTAATGGATCACATTCGTTGCGTAATGTGATTAAATTTCCATAAGAACGATAAGAGTAAAGTTTAAATATAATTAGGTATTATTTAATCGACATAACATTATACATAGCTATACGCCCAATATTATAAGTAACCTATAATTACAACTTAAACCGTGTTTAATATTAAAATTTTGTTATGTTTCTGGTGTAAAAAAAATAATTACTTTTTAATGTGCTTTTTATTGAATAATGAAAACTTAATTTTCATTATTCAACCAGGCAAGTAAGTAATTATCAGTTTTTCAAAAAATTTTGCCAATTACTGAGCTGGAAAACTACATCCATTTCAGTCCATCAATCAAGCATATCAACAAAAGATTGCAGGGCTCAGGACTCACGCAATCCCACATAAAGCTTAACCCAAATTCTCTTCCGAACTTCGCTTTAACAAAAATACACGTTTAATCGTTTGAATCAAATACGCACGTTTTCACGAAGCTTATGTAAGAGCCGAGTCAGGGCGTAACGTAGTAGTCATAACAACGAATATCAAACAACCTTACACCCTTTTATAAACAAGCTTAAGTGGAATCATTAGAAAATTATAGTTAACGTAATTTGATAGTCGACGATATATCGTTGTAAAAAAATTATTGGAGTTAAATTTATTTTTTGCGTAGTCTATGGAGAATTTTAAGATTCGAGTAAATAATATGA
Organism: Colias croceus; assembly: GCF_905220415.1. Classification (NCBI taxonomy): domain Eukaryota; kingdom Metazoa; phylum Arthropoda; class Insecta; order Lepidoptera; family Pieridae; genus Colias; species Colias croceus. The sequence goes on from NC_059553.1 coordinate 8,628,344, forward strand.
TAATATGTATGAAGATAAAATAAACAGCTTCTTCGAATTATCTTCCATAATATTACGCTGCAAGAGACAAGGAAGCGATACACCAAAGGCAGATCATACGTAATCGTTGAATTATAAATGCTAATAGCCAACACAACAACAATGATAATTTCACGACATCGATGCTATCTAAATAACCACTAAACATGAAAGGGTTTCCCCAAAAATCAGGCTCTAATCAATCCCTAATCGACTCGGATTAATCTAATTCAGTGCATGCAAGGTCTGTGCGGGCGAGCTCACCGTGGGCATCAGCTGATCTGTACTCCTCACTCTCGTCACCTTGTTCTTGTATATCAGCTTCTTGAGCGCCCTCTCGACGGGCTGGTTCCATCGCATGAACAACACGTACGCCCCGTACAGGGAGAACAGCACCAGGGCTTCCTGCCAGTATATTTCGCTATCACGGAAACAGTATATCAACACGAGCAGACTGATCGAGTAGAAGGTGCAGTCGCGGAACAGCGGCCACCACGTCAGGCTGAGCGTCGTGCGCGAGAAGAGCGCGCAAGCACCGATCACGAACAGGATGTTGAACACGGCCGAGCCGACGATCGTCCCGATACCGACGTCGTCGAACGAGACGAACACGCCGATGATGGAGGTGAACAGTTCGGGCGCGGAGCCGCCGGCGGCCATGAACGTCGCGCCGGCGACGTCGTCGCGGATCGCGAGCCGCTCGATGATCACGTCGAGCGCCGGCACGAAGAACTCGTCGCAGACGATCGCGAGGGCGACGAACATGTAACCCATGCCTATCACGTGGAAGATGACGGCACCGGAGCGTCGCTGCTCCTCGGTGAAGAGGTCGGTGGGGAAGAGCGGCGTCTTCTCCTCGAGGTCGGGGTCGGCGGTGACGTTGGTCGCGTTAGGCTCGCCGGCCCGCGCCGCCGCCAGCAGCGCTAGCAGCAGCGCGCCACCCATGCCGCGCTGCCGGGGGCTGCGAGCACACTGTGTACGACGCGCTCCCCACTTTGAACGATCGGAACACAGGCCCGAGCGTGCAGATAATCGAGTTGCGCGCTGGGGTTCTATCGATTCTATTAATCGAGAACGTGATATTTAAAATAAATGTTTTCATTGAATTGCAAGTAGTGGCCGTTTTCTTTTAGTCTACACTAATATTATAAAGAAGAAAACTTTGATTGTTTGTTTGTAATGAATAGGCTCATAAACTACTGGACCGATTTTAAAAATTCTTTCACCATTCGAAAGCTACATGATCCACGAGTAATATAGGCTATTATATTATCACGCTAAGACCAACAGGAGCGGAGCCACGCGGGTGAAACAGCGCGGCACAGCTAGTAAAAATAAAGAAAAAACTTTATTTTATAGTGAGTCTCTACTATTTTTTATTTAGAGAGACAACTTGAAATATAAATATTATGTTCTTCATATTTAATATTAATGCATACACTTTCTTTATCAAGAAAAGCTACATACAAACAACAAAAAAATAATTCCGTTCTCCATCTGTCCAACCCCCTAATACAAAATTATCCACAACCCATAGACATCAACCATAGAGCATTTAACCGAGACATCGAAACATCGCTCGAACCCACCCCTACCGGCCCAGCCCCGCTCAATAGACCCGCAGTGCGCCGCGCCGCCGCCGGTCGACCGCTCTTACAAACTGCATGCGTATTATACAAGCTTTCTTAAGGGGAAGACGCATTTTATCTTAGCCAAACCGACTGGCAGCATAGAATCGATTAAAAAAAGAAGGCCGTAATAGCGTTCGAATTTTAAAAGTAGGTTTATTTGGGTTTATTTGATGCAATAGTAATTATTAAATTTATAGTTAAATGGATGTTAAAATAGTAAAGAAAAGCTTTAATAAATTGAAATAATACTTGAATACAGCAGTTTTACAAAAAATTTACCTTCTTTAAAAAATAAATGATATCATTCTTTCTCTTTTCTATGCCCTTCGATCTATCGTTTATGATTATTTTCTTCTAAAATATTATAAGAATGGTCTCATTTGCGATTAATCACTGCATTTGTCCGTCTAACATCCTTTATAATGTACCATTTACTACTCTATTATTATTTTTCTTTTCTTGTAATTTATAGAAATGCGTAATAATGCATTACAGTAATACATAAAGCTGTAACATTTAGGCTTTTTAGATTTTGACTTGAAAATTTTAAATACAGGGTGGTTCTAAATTACGTTGACAAATTTCAAAATAATAAATTTCAAAAATGGGACATGCTGCGTTGTTTTTGTTTTTTAATAATTATTTTCACATGTTTTGGCGCCAACTTAACGTTATTTGTGAAGATAATAAATTAAAAATTTGTCATTTTTTACTATGTCTGCTCAACGAGGTGCAATAATATCCTTTATATGAGGCTGGTAAGCCGCAGTGCGCGATAGTGTGACTTCTCAGTATCAGTCGGCAGTTAGTTTTTTCTGCTATTAAACGCTACGATGAGCTTGGCCATCTTGGTGACCGTCTGGGAAGAGGCAGAAAAAGAACTGTAAAGACGCCTAGGCTTCGACATATCGTCAAACAAAGATAGACCCGCAATTCACAAGCCAAGGTAAGAAAAATGGCTCGAGATTTAGGTGTAAGTCATTCAACGTTACAACGAGTAGTTAAAAATGAGCTCAAGTTAACAGCATACAAGCTACGAAAAGCGCAGCGGTTGGATGATAAAGATAAAAAAATACGCCTTGAAAGATGTCGCTTACTGAAAGCGCGCTCCGCTGGTGAAGGGTGGAAAAATATTTTTTTCACCGATGAAAAAATTTTTCAGATTGAACAGTCTCATAACCGCCAAAACGATAGAGTTTACTCTTCTAGTCGCCCTGGAGCCACAGCAATTATCCCCCATCGGCAAAAACCGGTTTCAGTCATGATTTGGCGTGGCATTTGCTCAACAGGCAAAACTCCTCTCGTTTTCGTAAAAAAAGGTGTGAAAATGAATCAAGAAATATACCGACGCGATATTTTAGAGAGTGTAGTTCTTCCTTGGAGCCAGTAGCACTTCGGTGACCAACCGTGGACTTTTCAACAGGACTCTGCTGCATCTCACAGGGCCTCAAATGTGCAGTAGTGATGTATGGATCATTTCCCAGAGTTCATAAGTTCCAAGGAATGGCCTCCATTTTCATCAGACCTTAATCGAATGGATTTCAGCGTATGGTCAATTCTAGAGGCGAGGGCCTGTGCAACATCACACAGAAGTGTAGATGCGCTGACGGCAACACTTACCCGTGAGTGGGACAAAGTATCTGAAGAGGAGGAACGGAAAATCGTCGTAAACTTTTAAGCCGTTGTATTAAAGCTAAAGGTGATTCTTTTGAAAATAAATAGATATCATCATCATCATCATCATCATCAGCCCATAAACGTTCCCACTGCTGGGACACGGGCCTCCTATGAGGGTACAGGCCATAATCCACCGCGCTGGCCAAGTGCGTGTTGGCGGATGACACATGTCGTCGAACTTTTTAATTCTTCGACATGTCGGTTTCCTCACGATGTTTTCCTTCACCGTTCGAGCAGTGGTGATGTTACAACATGCGCAGATAAATTGAAAAATCAATTTAATTCCTGCGCGCTCGCCTGGTCTCGAACCCCGGACTTATCGATTCGAAGTCCGAGGTCTCACCACTGAGCCACCACTGCTCTAATTAAAATAATACTGTATTTTTATAATAAAGTAGTCACCGATATACTGTGTAAAAGAAAAATAAAATAAATCGTAAAATAAGTTGTCAACGTATTTCAGAGCCACCCTGTAATTATGAAAGAATAAGCTTCTAATTCAAATTATAGATGTTTCTAGTAAATATCACATATTTCGGCTACCTGTCCTTTCTGTTTCATTCGAATTTATTTTCCATAGCTACTTGTTATTATTCTATGACCAAACCTAGATTTCTTACTTGAAATGTAGAGTCACAATTTATAATTTAGCATTGCAGCAAAATATTACCTACTAACTTTTTTTTGTTTGTAGCTCGACTATCAGCTTTGAAATTTTACGCGCGTTATTTATCAATATGAGGGAGCTTATTTTATCAACTATAATAATATTTTGTACATCAAAAAGATTTTATAGCTCTAAAATTCTGAGTTAATATTATATTGTATAACTTGTGTTAATTTTCAAATACACTAACTATACCTACTAGTTACTAGTTTTTAAATAAAAAAAATAAAAATATACCGGCCGAATTGAGAACCTCCTAATTTTTTGAAGTCAGTTAAAACAATGATTCGATAATAAAGTTAAGGTTTTTTTTATGTAATTTTTTTATTAAGTATGTCGATTCTAAATATTCGTAGTACCTACTTAATGTAAAAAAAATAAAATGAATCCGAAAAATCTTTCCGTTTGGAACTTAATACAGAAGTTGAGATGCAATTTTACACCGCCACAATTAAACTGTAGGAACAATTATTAATGGCAGAAACAGCATTGTTTTACGTGCTTTAATGAGATGCGTGGTTTGCCTTTGTGTTCATAATCGTTGTAATTATACGCTTATACTGCGGAATTGCTTGGATTTATAAACAATGAGATATATGTAGCGAGATAGTTACAATAGTTATTTTTTTTAGTTATTTCTTTTAATTACAAGTTAGTATATATTAAAAGATAATAATATGTACTTACTTATTATTCTTAAAAGTCAATCATGTTCCTTTTGTCACTATTGGTACTTATTCTAATTTTCATATGCTTTTCATTCAACATTTCACTCAAAATCTGAGAAATATTCATTGTATTAAAAAGTTAACCAGTAAGTTTATTTTCGTGGTATGTTTATATTAAAAACTAGCTTCCTTGTAAAACGTTGTTCTGCCAATCAACTTTGTGACATAGCTTACTGCCAGCGGCTTCACTCGCGTGCTACAATGAAATTTTCGTGGGAGTGAGATGTTTCACGGTAGAAACAAAAAGTAGCCTACGTAACTTTCTATTCGCCTATTTTCATTTTTTGGATGTACAATTGTATAAATTTTATATTTTAATTGAGTAATATAGAATAAAATTGCTCCGTTGCAACGTGAAAGAAAGACGAATAAAACGAAGACAATTTCGAATTTTCAAACCCACCAAATGTAGCAATTTTAAATTTCGATTATTATTTTATAACACTACATAATATAATAAATTGAGTTGTTAGTGTAAAGAATATAAACTAAATTTATATATGGTTATAATAAGGTTATAATAACTTAATGATAACAGTAACACCCAGTGAGAAATCAAGGCAAATGTACTAAGTGTTACTTTTGTACCCGGTCTCCCCTACCTACAAAAACTAGGTAATTCCAAAAATCGGTAGGTATAACTAATAACCTTAATATCAAATGAGCTTGGTTACAAATTTTGCACCAACATGAATAGAATGGGTACTTAATAGATACCTATTTCTATAAATAGGCATCTACTAAGTATCAATATACTACAAATGTATATAGCTAAATACATTCATAGATAGATTTTAAGAGCATTACGCCCGCATTCGCAGACCTTCACGTTTTCGCGCGAGTAAACCGATATATTAATTCCCATCCCTTGATTAAACCCCTTCAAGATTTATTTTCATGTCAAGAAGTATCATAGTACCTAATTAACTTACATAACTTTTCTTTTCAGCCAATACGCGTCCAACAATAAAATATAATTATTTTAAAAAAGAATTATGTACTTTAAAAAATGTATTTACATAATAAGCACCTTACTCTTTCTTTACTAATAAAAAAAAAACATTATATACTTTTACTTTTTTTATTATAGTTCATGGTACTTTATTTTGTAATCTAAGTTTATGGTTATATCGCGGGTTTTTTAAGAAAAAAAAAAATGGCAGAGGAAAACTTTTCTCAGTAAACCTATTCTTAAATAAATTTAGACATAAAGTTAGAGGAAAGACACATTTTTACATAAAAATACTTTTGCGGTACCTAATGAAGCCGTTCGGTGCTTAGCTATAATATCCGCAAGGTTCTAACGTGAGTAATAAGAGCTCTGGGGTAACCGCTGGGATATAATGCAGGATTGGATTTCCATTCCTTTACCAGCTTCACTCATAATGTCTAAGTCAGCAAATCATTATGCTTCGCATGATTAAATTCACTTGACGAAATTAGACATATTTTTTTCTGAAGCCTAGAAATGCCGCTTGCCGCCTTTATTTTGACATTCAATTGAATTTAATAAAATAATTAGCAGACTACGAATAAGAAAGTAATGAGCATAATTAAAAAAATTTAAAACTACCAATATGCATTTTTCTCATGATCAAACGCAATATTTTTTTATATTCTCTAGCACCACATCTAGGCACCATTGACACGCAACGCCATCTAGTCAGTAATTATCAAAGCTTGTACTTACCTCTTACCAGAATATGTTTTACGTATTGTGAAAAATTCTAGATATATTTATGCAATAAAATATAAAATAAATGTTATAATGAAATTATGTTCCCTTCTTGGTTTACTTATTGTCTATGGCAGTGGCAATTAAAATTGATTATTGCAATATGACAATGGCAACATTGCGTTGTTAAGTCACGCAAAACCGAGTGTCATTGACCGAGTTATCACACGTAGGGTTTCATCTAATAGGATTGTTATATTAATAATTGATTTTATGTATTAATTTCATTACAAACACACTCAGCACAGTCGCCAAAATGTGGCTCGATCAAGCAGACGGCTTTGCCGAAATATTCAAGGGCTATTTACCTTATTATTTATTAGTCGTATTCCCAATTTTTATCATAATGTCCCCTGTGAATCCTGTAGCTGCTTCTCACGAATTTTCGGTGTATAGAATGCAACAATATGACCTCCACACTGTTCCACACGGTAAGTTATTTCATTTTTCTGTTAGTGCAATAAATGCATTCAATTATTTTTAGGTTATAATTATAAAAACTAAAGTGCAAAACAATTTATCTTCCAATTACACAGTTATTAAATCAATTTGGCTTAATGTTCATTTACTTATGTTATTGAACAGTTTAGTTCAAGATATAAACTAATGTTAAGAAAAGGATTTCCAAGTTACTATTTCCAGATATTTATGTTGCATAAATTCTCATAAAATAGAGTAAAAAAGTTTCAATAATATTCACAAATGTCTCACCTACTTTCCATTATATTTTAAGTTAAAAAGAAGTTATTTGTAAAGTATAACATATTTAATCACATAATCTTGTTAAATTATGTAGATTACAATTTAAAATTTTATGTTAAATATGTAGACCTATGTAGACTTTACTTATATATAAGTATGTTAATATATCTTGTTAGTTTATCTACCCTTGATAGGAAGGATTGAAATTTTTAAAATTTATAAGCATTCATTAAATTTCATCTACCCATTTTCAGTATTAATTCCTTCCTTAAAATGTCATCTACCCATTTGTAGCGGCCATGCATATGTTCATGAGTGATGACGATTGCTTACTAACAGCTAACTCACCAGCCTATTTAGGCTTTAAGAAAATCACAATAAAATAATAATAGTTATCTCTATAGCTAATTCAGAGTATGACTTGCATTGAATTTACACAGACAAGTAAGCAAATCTTGTTATCATTATATTTGGGACATGTTTACATAGTGATATATTTTATATTGCTATCAACAATCTAAGATGTAGATATCAAACTTTGAGAATCTTTTGTATGTACCGTTATTTGGTTTATGTCAAAAAAAAACCTATGTGGTTTGTGTTCTTTTTATATTTCCCATTTAAATATGTACCGAATAAATTGTTTTGGATAGAGAACTTAAAAAACCTGAGGATTGATAAAGGCCTTTCAATTTATGTCTTATACAGGGTGTCTCAAAAGAAAGTTTATATTTTGTGGATGAATTAAAAAAAAGTAAGCGGTTTATTGAAAAAATGTTTATTAATTATTAAAGTGCATAATATGGGAATTTATTTCTTAAAAATAATATCGTCCAAGTGCAGTCCATTGCGTTCAATGCACTCATTAAATCGAACAGTAAAATTACATGGGGGTATCTTAAATATAAAGTGTATGCCAAAAAACCAACTTCTCTAGTGCATTTAAAAGAAAATATCCGACACGAAATGGCAGCCATCACTGTGTTTACCTGCCGAGCTGTCATAAATAATTTTAGTGTTCGATTAAATGAGTGCCGTGAACGCAATGGACTGCATTTGGACGATATTATTTTTAAGAAATAAATTCCCATATTATGCACTTTAATAATTAATAAACATTTTTTCAATACACCGCTTATTTTTTTTTTATTCATCCACAAAATATAAACTTACTTTTGAGACACCCTGTAGTTCATCCTGAGTGTATCATTTACATAATAATATAATGAATATTAAAAAAATATTTATAAATATTGATAACGTCTTATTTAAAAATTTTGATAATTTCAAGAAAAGTATCTTCAGTTATGTGATTAATTTCACTTATGTTAGAAATCTAAAATAAGAATAATATATAATAACTTCATATATACACTTCTAAGTTCAATAATGTACTATCTCTCCCTTTTTCCTCTTTTCGCAATAGGAGACATTTATTTACTGTTACATGTACAATTAAGTGTATTTTTCCAATTTAAGGCTGCCGCAGCTCAAGCTTCAACCTCGAAGGTCGTTCCCTCACCTCGTGGAGCACGGCGCGCCACTGCGTCGTCGCCCGGCTTCAGGACGTCACCATTGAACAGTTCATTGAGATTAGGGGCAAGGCTGGCGCATTGGTGCTGTTGTTGCCGAAGAATGACACGGTTTTGACTGACGATGAGAAGGAGGTATGTATAATTTTATACCGTCTCTATAAGAAATAACCTGACCTAAATAACCATTAATGAATGACAAGAATTTAATACAATTATATTAGGTTTTGCATCCTATTCTCTGTTTAAAAGTAAGTAACTAATGGTACATATTTAATTTGAAAAAAATCATCTTCATTGGCCACTTCACTTTGCAAAAGACGATTAGAATAGTTTAAAATTTAAATAGTAACAATATAAATTATTAAAATATACTTTGTTATTCCTTAAATACACTATTTTACTTACTATCATTGCCTCAACAACAAAAAACTATTTTAATTTATATATTATTGCTTTTTCCAGCATATCCACCTCCTCGAAGCGGTTATGTCACAACAAGAGATCAACATACCAGTATACTTTGCGCAATGGTCTCCGGAGTTTGAGTACATCATCAAGGACTTGCAGCACAGCTTCATCACAGACGAGAAGTCGGGCACTGCGCTAGAAGCTATGTTTAATACCGTCTCGTCTAATGGGTATCAAATTGGTGAGTAAAATATTGAAATTGTAGATAGATTTAGGATTAATAATGAAATAAAAATGTGATAAAGTCACTTTTCGTTAACAACTTTAAGCAAAAATTGTAGGAAAAATTATTTAACATAGCTACTTACTCATGTAAATTTTTATGCCACCAAAAACATAAATGTAAAAATTGGAGCCGAGTTCAATCGTTGACTTAATTTGCCAAAAAAGAAATGAGATCTAATTAATGTGTGCCAAGTTCTGCAGACAGTCCAGAAATTTATTTACAAAGATGTATTAAGTTCTTAGGTTGACTGAAAACTCAATTGTTTTATTTTCCCTTAGAACAATGTTTATTCCAAAATATAACTTTTTTAATTTGAATAATATAATTATTTTCACAAAGCAAACAACTAATGACCTATTGAACCCCATAATTTGATGAGGCTAGTTTTTAGAACCTCACAAAATATAAACAGTATGTAAAACTAGCCTCATCAAATTATAGTCAGTCTTAAAAATTGCGATTTTTGGATATTAATATCTACGCAACTGTTTAATCTGTATTTATGAAATTTAAGGTTCTTGTTTATCTTGAGGTCCTCTTGATATGTACCAAATTTGGTTTATTTAACTTAAATAGTTTTCGAGTTATAAGGGGGTGAAAAGTGGCTCGAAATGGTTCGTGTAAATATACACACGGCTGCTGCTCGCCAGTTCTCTTCGCTTGAACTCGGCTTGACACGCTGCCGCGTGTCTAGATAAGACCAAAGTACCTAGATCTATTAAAAAAATATTTTACTTATACATATATCCTGTTATGAAGTATCTCTTTAAAAAGAATTAGTGTAAGTATTATAAATAACGTCTTATAAGTTACTAGCTGAGCTCCGCGGTTTCGATTTGAGAACACCAAAAGAATTTTTCAAATCGGACCAGTAGTTCCTATTTTAGCATGTTCAAACAAACAAACAAACTCTTCAGCTTTATAATTATAATATTAGTATAGATTAATCCTTACAACAACTACATAATTATCTATTATAATATTACAGTTGTATCAACTGCAGCGCCACACAAATTGGAGTCAAAGCCAGTGTCCCTACACGGCAAGTTGGTCGGCAGGTCAGCGTCCACACAGACCATAGTGATCGCTGCACATTATGACGCTTCTAGCGTTGTACCCGTATGTAGCTTTTAAAATTTATATATTTTGGATAATTTACAATGACTTCTTTCTCTTTTAAAGAAATTCTTTCTTTCTCTTTTAAAGAAAATTTTGTAATCCTATTAATATTATGAATGTGAAAGATTATGTGTTTGTTTGTTACTCCTCCACGCAAAAACTGCTGAACAGATTTTCATGTAATTTGGTACACACATACAGGGTAACTTCTTCTAACTAAGATCTTTCATTCAGTGCATCAAAATCCATTCAATAACAAGATTTTTCATTCAGTGAATAAAAATTCTAATTCAAATTATCTTTATTTGCGTATATGTTGTTACAAAGATGTTAGGTAGGTACAAATTATATAGATTCTTATACATGCTGCTTGTAGTTGAGCGTGAAAATATATTTAATGTTTTTTAAGCTATTGCATAGCTTCTATCGCGGGCCTTGAGCGCGGGGCCCGAATCGAGAAATTCCGTAACGAAAAAACCTCACGCTCCCCACGGGGACGGGCGGAGGTGTGGCTTGAAGGCATAGCATGCAATAGCGCAACCGCCCGAGTGACACACGTCTTTTTTTTTTAATTTTGTTTCAAAACTTGGAATTGACACAAACAGGCTTAAAAACTATTTACTAAAAAAAAAAAAACATTTGTGGTGTAATTGCTAAAATAAAAAAATTCATTCATTCATTCCAGGATCTATCATTCGGTGCAGACTCAAACGCCTCCGGTGCGGTAGCACTACTAGAGCTAGCCCGTGTCTTCTCTCGCCTCTACTCGAGTCCCGCTATGAGAGGCGCACCTACTTTGCTATTTGCCTTAATGTCTACGGGACACTCGTTGAACTATTTCGCAACTAAGAAATGGTTGGAGGAACATTTGGATACGGCCGATTCTTCGTTGCTGCAGGTAAGTTAAAAACGTCACAGCTAGAAAGACATTTAGTATATGTTAATCTTATAACCTATAAAAAAATAGCTCCATAATCCGTTGCTCAGTTTTAAATACTTAAGCATAAATAGGAGTTAGCATCACCACTTGTCGACGACTGAAGTAGCCTCTGCTGTTCACAACTTGCCGTTCGTCTATTAGAACGCTTAGGAACGGACAGACAGCGACAGCGATTTTATTTTGTACTATTGTAGTGATTATTCATACTAAATAAAAAGAGAATATTAAAATTTTATATATTAATTATTTATTTATTATTATTTATTATTTAATTAGTAGTTAGTAGTAAATTAAGTAGTTTATAATCATAATTTTGTCTTGCTATGTTTATACATACCTATTTTACGTGCTATGGATGTGTTTTTTGGATGCGTGCTATGGATGGCTGCTATGGATACGTGTCATGTTTGCGTGCTATGGTTTCTATTATATAACTAGCGGTCCGCCCCGGCTTCGGCCGTGGTACAGTAATACGTTCTCTCTCGATAAGAATCATCCTCGTACTTCAAGAAATGTAATAAAAAAAGAATTAACGAAATCGGTTCAGTTGTTCTCGAGTTATTCGCTTACCAACACATTTTGCGATTCATTTTTATATTATAAGATAACTAGCTTCCGCCCACGACTTTGTACGTGCATCCCCGTTTTTCCCCGTTCCCGCAAGAATTTCGGGAAATCCTTTCTTAGGGGACGCCTATGTTATGACATCTACCTGCATGCCAAATTTCAGCCCGATACATCTAGTGGTTTGGGCTGTGCGTTGATAGATCACTATATCAGTCACCTTTGAGTTTTATATATATAGATATAGATTATTTATTTATTATTATTTATTATTTAATTAGTAGTTAGTAGTAAATTAAGTAGTTTATAATCATAATTTTGTCTTGCTATGTTTATACATTCCTATTTTACGTGCTATGGATGTGTTTTGGATGGTGCTATGGTTTTCTATTATACTATAATAATACAATAAATATGACCTCTACTCCTAACCATTCCAGGACGTATCATTCGTGCTATGTGTCGACTCGCTCACATCAGGCGCCCCGTCCCTGCACGTGTCGAAGCCCCCGAAGCCCGGGAGCCCCGCACACTCCATACTGTCCCGGCTGCAAGTTCGCGCTCTGCACAAGAAGATCAACCTCGCGGACGAGCTGCTGGCCTGGCCACACGAGCGGTTCAGCATACGACGACTGACCGCTTTGACACTCAGCGCACTGCAGGTACATTTTTTGAAGTTATACTTCTTTTGGCGCGATGGAGAAAATGATGAGAGTGAATTTTTACAATGCGCGCGCACACCGACACCTAAATTTAACAGCATGAAGTTAGTTAGGTGGTATGAAAATTGATAACTATGTTCAAGTTGTATATTCTAGTATTTTTTCCATACGCCAAAGAAGTATAACTTCTAACGCGTGTACATAAGTACACACACTTTTTTTTTAGTGGCAGTGGCCTGTGTCAGTTCGCTGCAGGTAATGTGGCCCGTCAGTTCGCTGCAGCTCAAATGATAAAAAATCACACTGATTATAAAGTGCTATAAATGCCAATTTAAAAATTCTAAAATCACCTCAAAGTAACTAAGTTCACAAAAACTGAAATTTCATGTAATTTATACATCCATCCTTGACTTAAAATGTAGATCTATTATTATCTACTAAAACGACAAAATTTAGCAAAATAGATAATATCATTAATTCCTTTAGAAATTAAAGATTTTAAACGCGATTTACTCAATATATTATTATCCCGACGTTTCGTACACTGCATAAAATCCATTTACATCGTTAATGTCTGAAACAAACATACAAAAATATTAAAATTTATTCAAGCATCATATCATAGTGTAATTTAATAATTTCAGAGTCACAAATCGCCATCGCGCAGCTCCCTCCTCGATACGCCCTCGGAAACGGCTGTGCACAATTTGGTGGAAAACATTAAGCTCACTGCGCGAGCGCTCGCATCTCACGTGTATAATATTACTGATGAAACGAATGAAGAAGATGCCGTTTTGTATGATGACGCGTTGGTAAGTTATTTTTTACTAGCTGTGCTTCGCGGTTTCACCCGCATAGCTCCGCTCCTGTTGGTCTTAGCGTAATGATATATTTATTTATTTCATTTATTTCAGATTAATTTAATATCCATATATTTGTTAGTAAAATTGCCTTAAAAACTATGTTAGTATTATAATTCTATTTAATATTAAAAACAATCTTATTTCCTTTTACAACCTGCTTGAGACATGGATTTTGACCCAATGTCTCAAGACATTGCTGTCCCATCTGTCCACGAAGACAGCTAGGATGCTGCTGGACGATTGCCGGACACGGCGCATCATGGATGCTGCTCTTTTTCGCATGATTGCGTGGAATCCGTCAGTGCGCGCCTCCGCAAACATTCCTGACGCACTGCAGTATCTCGGCAACCCCAGCAACATCCTAAACATATTATTATACTGAACCCGGAGGGTATTGATCGCCCTCTGGGTGTAACTAACCCATAGGCTGCACGTGTAAAAGGATTGGCAAAATGCTTTAAAAAGACTCACCTTTACTTCCCGAGAGCAGCGTGCAAACCTACGAGCCAGCATGTTACCCCTGACGGCCAACGCCCTCCTCTCCCTCTCAATGTCGGCGTCATCCACGAGTTCATCCGTGACCCAGTGGCCCAGATACTTGTATTGAGAGACCCTCTGTAATGGTGTATGGTCGAGAAACACCGGCGGTACTGTGTCAACTCTAAAACCACGAGATTGAAACACTAAAAGGTTACTCTTCTTAACATTATATCTGAGCCCGTGGGCCACGGCAAATTCTTCACACTTTTCTAAAAGTTTCCGTAACGCACTGATTGAGGGAGCCAACAAAACCATGTCGTCCGCGTAACTTAAATTGTTGACAAATTTACCGTCAATCGAGCAGCCGACACCAGTTCTATTGAGCCCCCCAATCAGCTCATCCACATAAAGGTTAAAGAGCCGAGGAGACGTCAACCCCCCCTGTCTCACTCCGCACTCCAACCCATACGGTTCAGAGAACACGTTATTCCACCTCACCGCATTAATCTGGTGGCCATACCAATACTCAAAAAGACCAATTAACTCCTCTGGAAGCTCCGTTTTATTCCTTAACTTCTGCCAAAGGAGATCATACGACACCATCTCGAAGGCCTTTGATAGGTCCAGAAAACAGGCATATACGGGGGTTTTCCTCTTTGTGTAGTATTGGACCGTTTGCTTTAGACAAAAAACAGCAGTTTCGGTAGACGAACCGGCTCTAAAGCCAAACTGTGCCTCGTCCAACTTTAGGTGCTTGCATAAATATCTGTCCAGCAAACCGTCCAACACTTTCGCCAATATCGTGGCCAACGAGATGGGTCTATAGTTCGACTTATCCGAAGAGTCGCCTGTTTTATTTTTAAGTATCGGCACGACCACAGTTTTAATACAATCTTTCGGCAAATATGAGTGTCTAATGCATAGTGTGAAAAACATAGCTAAAATTCGCGGTAAATGAGAGCCAGCATTGACCAGATGCTCAACACTGAGACCGTCATATCCAGGGGATTTACCTCTTACCATGTTTTTAATTACCGACGCCACTTCTATCGCCGTGATTTGGACCGGATTACAAACAGACGGATGGTTCTCAGTGCTGGACACCTGCCGCCGCTGGCTTAACGGTTCAACTCTAAAATGATCCCTAAACAAGTTAGCTATGCTCATGGCGTCAGTAGCGTCACCGACACTGAGAGGAATTCCTGCTCTATGGTTCAACTTGTTAGTTTGTTTCCAGAAATTTTTGAAATCCCTTTTAGCGTGTAGTGAGGCCAGAACATCCATTTTCATCATTTGCTCGTTATTTTGGCACCATTTCAGTTTTTTCTTAAACTCTTTACGTGATTCAACCATGTTATTGTAGATAGGCCCGGTATTAGGCCGGCCACAGATCAACCATTCCTTAAAGAAAGAACGGGCTTTTTGATGCAGAGGATGCACATGTTTGTTCCAGCCAACCACTCGCTTCCTATGATGACGATGACCAGACGTACAGATATGACTGGCCACCGCGGCTTCTGACATAATACTTATAATATTAGAATACATTTTATCTATAATTATCGTGTGTTGTATATCTTTACACATTTTATCATGACAGTCACTCAATTCAATTGGCAAATTAACATTCTTAAAGTGCGATTGACATAGGCTGTGGTAATGATTTATTTGGCTACAATTACGATCACCCCACAACACCTTGCTTAGGCTGGATAAATTAACACTAGATACAGGTTGCAGTACATTAATGTTACAATTAATCTCAAGAGGTAGATGATCAGACCATGTGGAATTGTAATGAACATTAACATCAGAAACAGAACGCCAAGCGGCCTCGGTCACAACGCAATGATCGAGCCAACGTGTAGTTCCGTGTGCGTCACTAACAAATGTGAACGTGTCAGACATAATACCTAATTTTAAAATATCAGCGCACAACCATTTTTGATCTTGACAAAATTTCAATAATTCCCTACCAAACAGTGTGTGTGGGTGTGCATTAAAGTCTCCTAAAATAAAAACAGAGGCGATATTTGTACTGTCAATAATAGCACTTATTTCACTTAAGCACTCTGTAAAGTCAGGTAAGTTCTCACTGTTATCAACGGGCATATACACTGAAAAAACTAGAAATGACCTGTCATACACCTGAACACTTATTGCGGCTAGCCGCACACTATTGCACTGAATTACAGACACTGCCTTAAACGCACTTTTACGCCACAATAACCCCACTCCGCCGTGAGGCCTTCCTCTTATGATACCAGCCGAGGTATCTACAGCCGACGTTCCCGTAAACCCGTAGTCGCGGTTTATACTCCCCAGGAACTGCAAGTCATGCGGAAATAGCCACGTTTCCTGCAGAGCTAGTATGTCGGCCTGTTGGCATAATTGCCTAATATAATCCACAGAACGTATAGCCGACTTACAGTTAAAAGTAATAAATTTACATTGTAGTCTTGGTGCACTATTGTTGGCCATTTTGGTTCTTATTATATAACTTATCTGTATCATGCAGTCTGCGTCTGAAGTGTACAAAACGACGAAAAGAAATACCTTCGGGCCATAGAGTATTATCCAAAAATAGCTCCAGTTTGTGCCTAGGCACAAATACTTTATAAGCATTATATTCTTTTTCCTGTTTCATTTTTATTGCTTCAATGTTTACATCCACTTGCGTTTTATCCTTAATATAGTTTGATATGTCTAAAAGCGAGGTAGCCTTATCAACATTATTTATAAATAAAGGAATTTTTACTTCGGCGGCCTTGAATTTACTCTCCGCATTAGTTAAAGCTTTTCCTTTTTGACCAATAAATCTGTTTCTATTTTTATTTTTCTTTTGAACAATAGTCCAGTTGGAATCCATATTTACGTTACTTAATCCTTCAGAACGCACAATATCAGCGAACGAAGCTCGCGCATCGCATTGGTTTGAATTCAATAGAATAGCGCGTGATTCACCGACAGCTGTGAGGCCACTCACCTTTGCGTTCCGTCTCAGTGCATGCGTACTCGGTAACGGCTGCTCAAGTGAAGAAACCGCGGTGCGGGCCTCCACGCGCCCGGCCGGCGACGACGACGTAATAGGCTTAGGTGCGACCGAGACAGCCTCATTGCAACGTTCTTCCGCGCGCGAGCGAGATGGTTGCTCCGCACTCGGGTCGTTCACCTCCTTTGTTTGCGAACAATGCGCTAGCGCCGGCTTAGGAGATAGATAACATGAATCATCTGATTCATTATTACACACAATATAAGCACCGCGCTTCCGATTAATATTTTTAAAGCTGTTGTTTAGTAAATGAGTATTAAAACTATCACTGCCCGATAGACTTTTGATGCATTCCTCTCTTACTTTAGACAGCTGATCGTTCGTTACATACGTATTCTTAATATTTATTATATCATTTTGGATTATTAGAATATCCTTTAACAGCCTACTTACGTCTACGTGGTCGAACGTAATTGGTGGCAGTTTATTCAAATTCCGTGCAACAAAAATAGGTAGCTTCTCTGGTTCAACAATCTTGAATATTTCAATCATATCATAAAGATCCTTATCGTTTTTTCCATCCTTGTTTTTGCGCTTGATATTGCGTTTATCCGTACATTTAAACAAAATCTCCTTAGCAATTTCGATATCTTCCTTCGTAAAGGCTGTAGCACATATTCTCGCTAGACTTTCACTGTCCATCACCTCATGCTTGTTTTGCACAAAAGTTAGTAGTTCATTGATAACTAACTTATTTACTAACTCGGAACCGTTATTAACTGAGTTCAACGACATCGCGCGCCGATTAGTCCGAACGAGACGAACACCCGAGACAGACGCCTTCCTCGATGAATGGGCTATCTAACACCGAAAGAATTTTTCAAAAAGGACCAGTAGTTCCTGAGATGAGTGCGTTCAAACAAACTCTTCAGCTTTTTATTGTTATGTAGAGCCATTTTAATAGGCAACATTTGACAGTTCAACAAAATTCAACAACGTAACCTAGTAACGACGACATAGAATAACATGATATTTCGTTTTGTTAGAACTGCACATTTGCTTAACTTTTTTCAATTACGATTACATATTTATAATAATAATGACCGATACAAGTAATTTTAAGATTTCATTTTACTGATAAACCATCCTAAACATAATAAACAATTTCTGAATTGAAGAACTGACGTCGCTACAATTTTGTGTCAGTAAACCTTTTTTCTTTTTAAATACTAGAGACGTTACTCTAAAAATCGAAATCTGACATCTAGAATCGAATGCATTGATTACCTGTGAATAAAAATCATCATAAATTAATAAATTCGATTGACAAATGTTTCAAATCCGTATCGATTAATACACTTCAATCGATGTTTTTAAGCAGGTTACCTCTCTTCGAAGATAAAATTGATAGACGTCAAATGTTGCCTATTAAATTGGCTCGACTATAGTATAGATTCAGCTTACAAAAATTTGAAAGATTTCAATGTACTTTTTATAAATGATGATGTTTTGCGGGTATTTAAAAAATTACTAGTCGTTTTTTCTAGAGATAATAAGAAGGTTTTGCAAAATTACAATACATAAAACGAAATTTCTCTTACAAATGTCCGTATTTTTGTTACACACTAGCGTAAAATGCTTGGTGTGACATTATAAATGAATGAGTCGTTGGTGAAATTTGGTTAAAATTTAAACATCGTAAAACATCACGTCAAATGATTTATTTTTCAATAGCATTTGTATAAATAGCAATAATAGGCTATTTGACAAGGTTTTGATAACTGTCTCAAATTAATAAGATACGTTTATAGAACACACAAAACACATGTTTCTTAATTTTTTGTAGTTATTCATTGAGAAAATGGAAAATAAAAACATGATATTCAAATATGCCGCCAAAACACAATTTTGAAGAATATGGCGGCTCGCGACCTGGTGACGTCACAGAGGCGTAAACATCAACTTGCTCCTAGTACTTATTGTTCGTATTTGTTTTAATTATAGTATAATTAAGTTAATCTGTTTAAAAACCAGAAAATGAGTTCTTATTGGTGTGTAGTTCCTGGATGCAGAAATACAACTATTTAAACCCCTGACCAACTAGGTATTTATATGTGCTCCAAAAGATATAAAAATGCGTAGAAAGTGGTTGCAGTTAGCTCGCAGAAATCCAAGTGATATTAGATATATCAATTAAAACAGTTATATTTTTTTGTGAAGACCACTTCGATGTAAGTATGGTGTTGAATACCTAGTAGGCAGTTTATTTTATTTGCAATACATAGTATAAATCGTCTCATTACTTAGGTACCTGCTTGAGGTAAGATAATGATAATATATATTATATAAATTGATGATGACGTGTTTGTATTGATATTGAAAATAATCAATACAAACACGTCAATCCTATAAACTGGATGGCTGAAATGAAAAACAAAGGAACCTAAAAAATGTATACTTCATAATTATTGTGCTATTGTCATTCATGTTTGTAGGTACATTTGACTAAAAAGGTTCAATGACGATTGAAATATTATAGGTAAACCAGAATCTGATGGCAATTAGGGAAATCAAAATTTTGAGTGTGCAACCCTGGGGAAAATGGACTGAACGATCTTGATACTGCTTATTTTTTATTTTGTCCTCAATATCATTAGTCACATTACATAAGTGGACAATACTCTACTTAATAATGAGATATCCGCTTAATATTATATAGGTACATACTTACATGTATAATATACAATTATACATATTACTTTTATACAGGTAATATATATTATTATTTACACATACCTATATTTGTATATTTATTACCAGTATGCCATGTGAAAATATCGATATAATGTTAATGTAGATCAAAACTGCTTATAATTTTTAATAAAATAAAATAAAAATAAAATAAAACTATGTTTATTTTCGAAAGCATTAACTTATACACACATAAAAAAATTGACTTGGACAGCTTGGACTTGACGAATAGCCGTATTGGAAACTCCTTTAATAAGTTTCATAAAATTATATTCTAATCAACAAACAATATTATAGTTACCTAAATATTACTTATAATCTTTTTTAATTTAAAGTATCAAAACGGGTAAGTCCAATTTACCAATAAAATCTTCAAAATTGAAAATTGTGATGTGTTTGACCCTTCTTCATCGAATGTTTTTCTATACACATTATAAACAACACCTCTTGCTTGTGATCGCAGCGGTTTTTTCGACATTTTCGAAGAATTTTTAGGCAAAATCCTAAAAATTATTCATCAATTGCAAAAAAGACAAATAATTTGACAACCAATTTGATAGTTGTCAAATAAGTTGCCACATGAAAATCTTTTATTTCTTAAATATAAATATGCCATCAGATTCTGGTAGACCTATAACTTACGTAGCTGTTTTCACATTTTTCAATTATTGAGGAGCGTAAAAATCTGGGTTGTTTTTAAAGAACATGCCAACCATTATAGCGTCCACTTTAGGTAGATTTCGACTGCCTGCTTTTTCGAAATTAGGTTCCATGACAAACAAAATTAACACATAAAGAACAAAACTGATTACAGACACCTTGAATCACAAGAAATAAGTTATACAAGAAACAAAACCAAAAGCGAAATTCAGCAACTACGTGAATAAACGTTGGGATCATTTGTTATTTACGCCGCTGTGACGTCATAGCAGATGCAGCCAATCGTGGATGTTTTCGGTCACGTGGTAACTTTAAAAAATATGATGTTTTTTCTCGACGATTTATAAATAAATAAATAATTATTTATATCATTTATTAATTTAAATCGCTTCAAAAACCTTATATATATATGGATTACACAAAAAAGTAATTTATTTTTTATACTGTCAAATAGCCTATTGTTTAATAATAATTTATTACGTTTTCAGAACGTAGACGAGTCGTCAGTGGCGCAGTGGTATAAATATTTGTCGTCGCAATCTCGCTCACCGCACGTGTTGACTACACAGACTGGAGGTAAATACATTTATAATCTTAAGTATATACATTTATAAAGAATAGAAAAAATTCGATCACGAGGCGGGACTCGAACCCGCATCCCTTCGCGCAATTCCGGGGCGGATGCCTCACCAACTCAGCCACTTATAAATTTATATTTATAAAGCATTTGAATGCCATGAAGCCAAAAGTATGAATTCAACAAAAAAGGTCTCGTTCCATCGTTACAATATTGTATTCACTGAAAAGTGCTTCATATTGGTTGAGATGGTTGTTAAATCATTCTCAATAGATGGCGCGCGGTGTGTCCCTTAAGACACATAAAACTGAAAGGATAGAATAAATTCGATTGCTCAGGCGGGTCACGAGTGGCTGAGTTGGTTAGGCATCCGCCCCGGAATTGCGCGAAGGGATGCGGGTTCGAGTCCCGCCTCGTGATCGAATTTTTCTATTCTTTATAAATTAAGCTAAAATTAATTGAGAAATTTCGTTTTATGTATTGTAATTTTGCAAAACCTTCTTATTATCTCTAGAAAAAACGACTAATTAATTATTAAGCTAAAACACACGGTTTTGTTTATGTACAATATTGAATTATTCAAAAATAGGCTGTAGCGAATTAAAACATTGTAATTAATTTAGTTAAATTTGAGAAGGCTTTCCTATATACCATCTTTGATAATATATTCACACTATGTTTCTTATTATTTATGGAAAATTCATAAAAAAGCACTGGTCATTCCTTTCCTGATAAAAGAATTATTTATAACGACAAATAATACTCTATGATATATAAAAAAAAAAAAAATCTCCCAATAACGTGTTATTATATCCCTCATACAAGTTTAATTAATATAATTTCCCATATCCAGGTATAACAGGTGCCCTAGAGCGAGCACTATCCCGTTACATGGAGGTAGTGAGTTCGAGCCACGCGGTGGACAAGCGTGAGCCGGAGTTCGCGTTGTACGGACCGACCAAGGCCGTTTTATATGTATATAGGTGGGTTTTTATTACTATTTAAGTATTTCATTAGATTTATCTAATTACTAGCGGTCCGCCCTGGCTTCGCCCGTGGTACATATTTCGCAATAGCCTATGCTTTTTCTCAGGGTCTAAGATTGTCTGTGCCAAATTTCATCAAAATCGGTCCAGTAGTTTATGCATGAAACCCATACATACATACATAATTACAAACCTTTCCTCTTTATAAAATTAGTAAAGATAGAAATTACTCTAAGTGTAAGTTGTTTCATTTTCAGTTTTGTAGCATGAAAATGGTTATAATATTTTGAAAAAAGTGCGATAGTAAACTAAAATCTCTGAAATTTAAAGTGTCACTATCTTAGTGTTGAATGTGTGTTGAAAACATGAAAAGAAAATGTTTACCACATTTTGATTCGATGTACCTAAGGAGGGATATTATGATCGATTTTTTCTATTCATTATTTTTTTGAAGTGAAACTTCTTTAGGCACGTTGAGAGTAAAATTTCAAGGTCGCATCATGGCAATACCGTCACGTTGCAATTATACGTGGCATATTTTGCTATCTTTGAATCTTGCCAAAGAAGTTTCACTTCTGATATGTGTGCTCAATACACACGCTCTTTTTGAAGTGAAACTTTTTTATCGGGGTTGGAAAAAAATTTAGTGTAACATTTTTCCGTTACGCGCCATCTTTTTCTCATCCCTACCACGCGTGATTCGACGTATTTCCGTAAAGTTGTATATAGTAAATTATTTTTTGAAGAATAAGGTCATAAAGAAGTTTCACTTCTTACGCGTGTACACTAGTACACGCACACATTTTTTTAATTTTGATGTCTGTCATTTTATTGAAAAATAGAATAAATTCGACGGAAACTTTAAAGAAATTATACTATAGTAGAGCCATTTTAATAGGCAACATTTGACAGTTCAACAAAATTCAACAACGTAACCTAGTAACGACGACATAGAATAACATGATATTTTGTTTTGTTAGATCTGCACATTTGCTTAACTTTTTTCAATTACGATTACATATTTATAATAATAATGACCGACACAATTAATTTTTAGATTTCATTTTACTGATAAACCATTCTAAACATAATAAACAATTTATAAATTGAAGAACTGACGTCGCTACAATTTTGTGTCAATAAACCTTTTTTCTTTTTAAATACTAGAGATGTTACTCTAAAAATCGAAATCCGACATCTAGAATCGAATGCATTGATTGCTTGTGAATAAAAATCATTATAAATTAATAAATTCGATTGACAAATGTTTCAAATCCGTATCGATTAATTCACTTTAATCGATGTTTTTAAGCAGATTACCTCTCTTCGAAGATAAAATTGATAGACGTCAAATGTTGCCTATTAAATTGGCTCGACTATAATTTGTGTTTATTTTGTTTCAGCGTAAAACCAGCAGTATTCGATCTCATTCTAACACTAGCCATAGTCGCGTATCTGTCTCTAGTCTACTTCGCGATACAACTGTTCCCGCGCTTTTACACAGAGTATGCGAAAGTTATCACGGGAAAAGAAAAAGTTTATTAGAAAAAACATGTCACATTGGGCGCCAAGTTTTTTTTTTATTTATTTAGTACAAAATTATATTTGAACGTTTTGGTATATTGTTGAAAAAATAGTTTTTATTTTAAAAAATGAATACCAAATAGGGATTTTGAGGGTGGGTGTAAAAGTTTTTAAATGGATTGAAAACCGCTTAACAGTTATTGATAAAAATTTGCAGGTCGATAATATCTTAAATGTTATGTTTTGTTTACCGTCCTAAAGTTCCTGCAAAGTAAACATATTACTGGATTTAAATTTGTATAATTTATTGCATCAAACATATTAATATGTATGTATTTACGAAAAAATATATGTTAATACCAGATATAAGAGAGAATACGGAGAGAGATATTTAATTCAGTCAGATAAAGCAATACTTTGGATTAAGAAAATTTGATAAAAGTAATTAGATTGTCTAAAAATTATGGAAGTACATTTTTTTATATTGAATAAATCTCGATTCCAAAATAAAGAGACTTGTACAAAAATTGTTTACTAACGAAGAAAAGTTTCTTATAACTTTTTAAATAAAGCTACAATTTTTTTTTATCTACATATTGTATTTGCTTTTGAAGTGAAACTTCTTTAGACGCACTGATAGTAAAATTTCAAAATCGCGTCATGGTAATACCGTCACGTCATAGAGTAAGGCCACGATTTTGGTATCTTTGAATCTTGCCAAAGAAGTTTCACTTCTGACACGTGTGATCGGCACACACGCTCTTTTTTTAAGATCAAGTTGTATTTAGTGGAAGGCTAGTCTGACTACAGTCAGTTATCTAATAAAGTACATATTTAACTTTTGTTAATCTATTGTCAAGTAAAGAACAGCGAAAACCGTAGAGTCACTATTGTAAGAATATTTTTTATATTTAAGACCAAATGAATTTGCTTTTTCATTTATTTTTCAATTATATATTAATAATGTTACCTCAACTACAGTTGCGTTAATTGTGATCCACATAATATATGAAATAGTTATTATTTTCCTAATATATGCATATTTTATTGCTCAGTTTTTCAGTGTCAAATAAGGTTTTGTGTGACGAAACCATACATATAAGGTTAAAATGGTTATTTATTTAAAATGAAATACAAAGCTATTCAATAGTTTTTTTGTTCGTTCAATGTTTATAATATAATATGTACCTATAATTCGTACATATTAAGTGTGTTATTTTTTGATGATTTTCATATTTGCTCATAATAAGACATATTTGATTTATTTTGTGTTGTCAGATAAATAAAAATCTTTTCTAAGCAAGATTAAATTATTCACTTTATATATCAGTAAGCTAAATTATAATCAAAGACAAAAATATAATTTCGTCCGTTGTTCTATCATATTTTATAATTATAAGTGCTTAAAACACATCAAGAAAGTCTAGGGATTTGTTATGGAACTTCAAACGAAAGTAGAAAATAATTCATAAATATTTATAATCTAACTTCAAGGAATGTTCTAGCAAAGTGCATTTAATTTTCCATAGACTTTGGTGATGTCAATATGCGTGAATATGTATCGTTATTTATTTAAAGGTATCTAAAATGTATTTGCATGGGTTTGCATTTTTTGTATGATTTCCTTTCCAAATATTATGTGCGTAAATTATGAAAAAATTGAAGAAAAGTGAATGGTGAATGAATTCGAACAAAATATTGTCTTGTGGTTTGATGAAAGCGATAAGTGGTAGTGATTAGTTATAAATAAAACACTTTGTTTTTATAACAGTTTTTTATTTCTCCTTGTAAAAATACAGATACAAAATATGAGATAAAGCTACCATTAACACCATTTTATGGCACTAAACTTACACTATGAGTATGATGTCTTAGTCTATTCTGATAACTTACAAAAATAATTACATTATATTTCATAATATAATGTTTAAACCTAATTACATGAAACAATATATTTTATACAAAGTTTTTAGCATATTTTTTATTCAAAGTACAATTTTTAATGCTTTAGCTTGCTTTTGGACTTTATGATTTTGTTCAAAAAAAAGTGGTCAGATAGTTTGAGAATACATAATATTATACGACAATATTATCAATAATAATACAGATTATAAACAGAAATTCTATATTCTTTACGCGTCGAAAACTTCAACAGAAGCCGCTCCGTTGATGTCCTTCAGTTCGTTTGATTTGAACGTCGCTACGAAGTTGATCTTGCCCAGTTTCTGGAATTAAACATAAGATATTAGATATTACAATTTGAAAGTTGCGACTTTGTATAATTATAAATTATAATGTGATTTATAATGACACAGATTTCCATTTTAAATTTGATGATGGTCAGGAAGACCATGCTGGATAATGTCAAATTCAAATTCAAAATTCAAATTCAAATTATATTTATTTGCAAGAATGTAGTTACAGATTCTAGATGTTTTAATTATTACAATGTTATGTGGCTAATACATTCTACCCATTGATTGGGTGTGCAAATATTAAAAAAGAAAATTAATTAGTCTAATTATTTAAATGTACACACAATTCAATTTTCACAATTACGCGAACGCACTACGATTTACACGATTTACACTACACACTTCACTTATCACACACAATTCAGTTTACACTACTCAGAAATGATGATGATAGTAATGACACTGTTAAAGTGGGTAATGGTGTTAATAATGGTGACCGTGCTGATAGCAATGACACTGACTATAATACAACTCAGGATCTTGCCAATCAAGTTCTTGCTGGTGATGCTGAAAACATTGAGATAATAATACTACGTATGGAGGAGACACCACGAATAAAATCTGTGCGCCATTTTTTTGCTCTAACTATGAGTTTTAAAAATTATTATCTAGTTAGGTATTAACCGATGAAAGTTATTCCTTTGCACTTTTCCGTATTATTTGTGCAATATCGTAACACACACGAAGGCATATTTGATGCGTTTCACTTTAAAACAATAAAAAATGAGCGTGCAGTTACGCCATATGGCGTATGTTGAGCGGAACATAAGTGATGTGGGCGGTGTCGTCTCCATATGTATATCTCAATGGCTGAAAATGATAATTCTAGTATGAAAATACTTACAGTGGGTTGAACCTGCAGTGTGGCAGTAACCAACCCCTTGCCGTCAGCATCCCCAACAGGTAGCCTCACAGTGCGCGGAGCGACCCCGGAGCTGGAGAGGCGGAACTCCCCCCCCGTGAGGGCCCGCTCCAGGGGGTTGGGGAACGACAGCTCCAGGGTGCACGGGGAACCGAGGATGAGGTCCTCGTTGAACTGGGGGATGGAAAAAATGTATTTAATTTTATAATATTCAAAAATATTTTTTTTTGACGTGATAACGTCTTATAATTCGATAAAGCCGGCTGCACGCACGAAAAAACATGACTCATGCGGCGTTACCTCGCTCTGACTCATCTGAGGCGTTCCGTAAGGCTTGAAGTGCGAGCGAGAGCGCGGAACGAGCGACAAAGAAGCACAATCGGACGTTGTCACGTTCAACTATCGTCAGTAAACCGACTTTACAGACAACCAATTTTTTTTAATATGCAGATAATACATCCATAATTAGTAAAGTCTTTGTAGCTTTGTATTGTCAGTATTAAAATTTTTGAGTAATATCGCTAGGAAAAAACCCCGATCTGCTATAACCATTTGGTTAATAGATAATAATAAAATATTTATTTTATCCATAATCCTCTCCACTAACCTTAATATTAATATTAGGTTTCAACACTTGGAAGTCATCATCATCAGCCCAGGACTGCTTGGTATCGTCCACTATGGCCATTGCTGATATCTTCACATTGCAATATTCTACCAATTTTGGGAGATACTCCTCTGCTGTTACTAATATGCTCACTTGTTCCTCTGGAAAATAAATTTATTTTATTATTTAAGAACTACTAAAAATCACTTTCTATGCTAGAAATTATAACACTTAACCCATTGAGCCCGATCGGTCCACGACACAATAGATTTTGAAAATCAGATTTTCTATTGTGTCTGTGATTCCGGGGCATGAGTTATTAAAATTACAAATAAATAAATAAATAAAACCTCTAATAACAATGTTAAATGTTACATTTTGTAAGTTAATGAAAGCAACATAATTCAAATATTTTTAATTGTATTAGACACCGGTTTCATGGTTGTCTTGCTCTTTGGCATAGGCTTAACACTTAAAATGATTAAGTACCAATAAATTATTTCTAGATAATTCGATTCAAGCAAAAAAAATCTGATCTTGGCGGAAGACGCGGGTTCGAATCCCGCTTCGTGATCGAAGTTTTGTGTTCCAACACCACTTTCTATTTGAACTGCTTTTGATATGTATAATAATCGACTACTGGAGAGATATAATTTCTGAGATCTCAAAATAAGTAAATATTTTAAAGAAAAAATACAAACTTTTTTGAGGTCCCACGAAGATTTTGCCTTCAACCTTCTTTAGCAGATCAGCTTTGACACCATTGTAGAACACACTGGTTGCTGATAACGCCGCTTTTATGTTACGACCCTGCGATAAGGATTATTTTTTATTTTTTTTAAAGGATTTTTTTAATTATTTCCAATGAATACTAAAATAAGGTATTCAAAAAAGGTAAACGTCTTAAAGTATTCAAAGCTACTTATAACAAACGTTCAAAAATTTTAGAAACACATAAATATCTAGTGTCAATAAGTTCAATTTTGAATCAACGAGAAATGAAAATAAATATAAAGTTCTATAATAGTGCACGAGATTATTTGAATTAGATCCGGCTCGAAGGACCATACAATCTAAGTAAATTTTAAATATTTCATAATCCATACTAATATTATAAACGCGAAAGTAACTCTGTCTGTCTGTCTGTTACTCAATCACGCCTTAACTACTGAACCAATTTGCATGAAATTTGGTATAAAGATGTTTTGATACCCGAGAAAGGACATGGGCTACTTTTTACCCCGGGAAATAGGATTGGTTTTATCCCGGAAATCCCACGGGAACGGGAACTATGCGGGTTTTTCTTTGACTCCGTGGGCGAAGCTGCGGGTGGAAAGCTAGTATGATATAATTACCTGATCAGACGTGTTCTCAATATCCACAGTGACCCTGAAGTCCTTGCCGATGGGCACTGTGTCGATGTCTCGCAGCTTGAACGTCACGTCGTTAGTTAGTGAGGAGGCTACTGCGTAGTACCTGGAATGGGGAAATTTTTGATTAGTTGATTTAAGGAAAGTGGTTATGTGTGTATAGAATAGAATGTTGTGCGTGTAGAGCGTTATGTAATGTGTAGTAAGGGCGTATTCAGAAATAAAGCTGGAAACTTATAAGCGCTGAACGGCGCCGACAAGCTTCAACCCGCGCTGGTCAGCGCTGGACGCTGCCTTAAAAAATTTGTCTTGGTCTGCTTCAACCTGCTTCTTTTGTGTAGAACGAACCAGCGCTGACAAGCGCCGGTAAGCGCTTATAAGTTTCCAGTTTACTTTCTGAATACGGCCTAAAACGTTATGTAGAACGCGGTCTGTAGAGCGGCGTGTAGAGAGCGCTAAGTAGAGCGGTATGTAGAGTGTGGTATAAAGTATTTAGTTTGCAGTGGAGCAATATAGTATGTAGGGCTGTATGTAGGGAACAGTATATAGAGCGTCATATATGTAACATTTAAAGCGTCGTGTAGAGCACAGTCAGTATATAGAGTGACAAGTAGAGGTGCAGTTAATATGTAGAGCGGTGGTCAGCAGGAGGTAGAGCGATGTGTTGCGTGTATGTTGTATGTAGAGCGACATGTAGAGTGACATATAGAGTGACGTGTACAGTGACATGTAGTGACATGTAGAGTGACATGTAGAGAAGCCTGTAGAGTGACATGTAGTGACATGTAGAGCGGCATGTAGAGTGACATGTAGAGTGACATGTATAGTGACATGTAGTGACAGGTAGAGCACCTCTTGGCCCGCTCGGAGTAGCGCACGCCGTTCCAGAGCGCGAGGCGCTCGGACGCGGTGCCCTCGCGGTGCTTGTACAGCGCCGTGACGTCATCGCGGTCTGCGTCACCCAGCGGGTCGAACACGAACGGCTTCTTTGTGAGCACCATGCGACCGATGCTGTAGGAGAAAAGTTTTGTTAAATACATATTTAAATTAGGGATAAAAAAGAGCGTGTGCCGAGCACACGCATCAGAAGTGGAACTTATTTGGCAAGATGCAAAGATACCAAAATCGTCGCCTTACTCCATGGAGTGACGGTATTGCCATGACGCGAGCTTGTAATTTTACTTTCAACGCGCCTTAAGAAGTTCACTTCAAAAATTCAACCAAAAAAAAACAAATGGATGGCACGGAGGCGTATGCGTGAACGCCGCGTTAAGGAGGATGTTGTATGTAGAGCGACGTGTTGCAGTTGAAGGAGACACGAATTCTATGTCGCAAGACACAATACAAACTCTGGTCGGGAAGCGCGAAGTAGCGTGTACAACGCGAAAACCATCCATTCAAGCCGCTTCATACATTTTGAAATATGTGCATATAAAATTAAGCCTTAATTTGAATTTATACCATTGAAGTGCACCCCAGTAAAGTCAATATTGCTGTAAATTCAAACGTAAATAAGTTCTTTGTCAAAACATAGCAAGTACTTACTGATAGTTATTAGTATCCACCATAGAAAACCCAGTTTCCTCTTCAGGGTCTCTCCTCCACCTCATCAGGTCAGCGTTGACTGATGCCAGCATGAACTCCACATCATATCCTAAACCTATCACTCCTTGTTTGATCGCTTCTAGCGGAGCCGGTCCGCATTGGAACTGGCCTGATGATGTTTCTTGAGGAGTAGCATCTATTGCTTGCCAGCCACCGTAGCCTAATAAATTTGATTTCAAAATTATGGAAATAATAGTTGCGAGAACATTTTTTATATCGGAATTATTTTTTTTAGCGTTGGCTTCTTACTATTAAGTATTCTGTGATATCGGTAAAGAAAATCACAAAAAGAAGATGGGATAGATATTGGGCATTTAAAAAATGTTTATACTTTGGATAAACTTAATTCCAAGCAAAGAACACAATCAAATTCCAAGACATTTAAATACATTTTAACAGTCCAGAACAATAATCTCACTTACCAGGTGGCAAATCAGGTCTGGCCATCCAGACATCGTTCCAAACGTGGTAATTCCAGATGGAATCAGCACCTTCTGGGTTATTAGGATCATAGTCCATTTCTTCCATCGTCTCAGTGTAGTATTTGTCCACAGTGAGTGAACTGTTTGCGTCGTGGGCTGATACCAAATTGGATACCACTCGGGAAGGAATGCCGAGTGCACGGCATACTATAAAAAATAAGTATAATAAATAAACAACAACAATATATATTGTCTTTTTTTTCGAACGAATTGCAGAACTTAGAATACATTGGCAATCACAAAATTATCTCTTTCATAATTCATGTGCTTGATAAAAACAAATAAAAATGCACAGGTATCGACTGTTCGTAGTATTCATATAACTTCATATAACTATTTTCTATTTATTTGTTTACTTTTGATTCTAAATAAGATTTAGACTTAGATTGATCTTAGTCACGTATGTACTCTAAACGTGCAGATTTTACAAAGCTGATTGACTTTTTACAAATCAAAACAAACTCATCTTAATACGCGTGGAATAAAATATAAAATTCAAAGACAAGCAATTACAATTTTAATGAACCTATTCATGTATCCTAATTACAGAAATAAGATAACCTTTGTATCTCAGATTAGTTTTGCATAAACCTTCTTTATTAATATTAATAAGACTTGGACAGAATCCACGACTTTTAGGATATCATCTAATACGTGACTTGTTTTGAGTTCAAATAGATTTCGTCGTTGATATTGATAATGGAAAAATTGAGTTATTATTTACTTAACTGCCCAGCACATTAAGCTTCATTTTAACTATTTATGTAAACTTTGAATAAATATTAGTTTAATCTCAATGATAAATCTTAACTCACTACAGATGGCTACTTGATGATAACCTGGCCGAACTTCTATTATAGTAATCTCGCTTTGATTGTATGATACATATCTTTCACAAGGCGTTTAGTAATACATAAGAACCAAACGACCAAGAAATACCCAGCACTGCCCGTCCCACGCCCACTATCCCACACTTACCAGTAGTAACAACACCAGCGAACACCCAGCACTGCCCATACTGCACAGGCTCCTGTGTTTCTAGGAACTGTGCCAATATCTCCACAGAGCCAGCCCAGTCAGCAGGTGCAGTTCCATCTTCATACTGTCCATCCCAACGCCCTACAAGTACTCCACCCTCATCGTTCGAGTTTACTACGCGGGATATCGCGCGAGTTAGCTTTACTGGGTCGCCGCGACTATAAAAAAAACATTATTGAGTTCTTCCGCTTATATTTTTTGCAAAGTTCGCAAGTTCACATAGCAGACAAAGTTTTCTATATGACCTATTATGTTGGTAGATAGAGATTCCTGCAGTTATAGTCTTAGTATTTATCTAACTCAATAGCTCAGAATTAAATATTAAATATGACAACTGCCACAAACCGTGAAAGAAAATTAATCGTTTATTAATAACACGCACAGATTATCTTACAAAACAATTATAAAAGGGGAATCTCGATGCTAGCACTACATCCATTTGATAATGGAAACTGGTAGCTTGCAAACAAGGCAAATCTGATAAGAATATAAATATACACACACAAATAGACAAACGCTTGACATAAAAACGGAACACTCACTGTTGGAACGGCACTTCAGCTCTATCCAGCATCAACATACAAGCCGGTAACACAGCCGCATCAAACTGTCCATACAGCCAGGGCTTTCCACGCGTGCTCTTAATGGGTCCCACCCATACCTTGCCCACATCGTTCAATACATACTCTTGAAGGAGGGACGTATCCTCCATGAATGTTTGGTCGTCTGAAATGAAGAGTTATATCTTAATTAATGAAAGGAAAATATATTCTAAGTGAATATTATAATATTATGAAGACTATATTACCTGGGTTCCATGGGTTAAATAAAAAGTAGATGTCCTGGTCAAAGTCGTACACTTCCCGGGATTGTGAGCTCTTTGTCCTGGTGACTACGCGTAATGACCAGCAGCCTACAGGCAATGTAACTGGTGTGGATATCTATGAAATAAATAATATTATGATAGTTATTTTCACTTTGAATGTTCGCATAGAACAAATAAACTGGTTGATTATTATTGAAGACCTTTAGTTGTTGTAATATTTTACGAAATAAAGAAATTAAATAATATTGTTGGTTTTATTTAACCTTATTATGACTATGTATGCAATTGTTTAAACATATATTTTTCCTTATTCATTATTTCCTTTAGGTGCGAAATGTAGGTTTACCTTAGTCCTTAACAAATCTTTACCTGTACTAAGTAGGTAAATACATATAAATACTTGTAGATTATTTTGTTTGTAATGACAAATTAAATCCAGATTCTCAATTATTTACTTTGATTCCTTTAAATAACTTTAACATAAAATAAAAAATTAATTTAATCATGTCACAGTGTAACCGGTTATTAAGAGCAATTTTATTTTAGAATTTTAAATAACTTGATAAATCGACTTGTCAAATATTTCATAAGTAATAACTTAAATTTAATATAAGATATCCAGACGAAAATAAACCAGTTTCACGATGTCTTGTTGATAATTGTGTGAAACTTGTCGGTCATTCGTTTTTGCCCATTTGCTCGTAACTTGGTGATACCCGCGACTTTGACCAATGACATATAATTTAAAAGAAAACTGTAAATATGTTTTTACAATAGCTAATTAAAAATCAAGTGTTACGACCAAAAGTTCATTAAAATCCTCTCTAGTCGTTTAGGAAGTAACACAGAATAAAAAGCCACTCCTACAT
Source organism: Colias croceus (assembly GCF_905220415.1). Classification (NCBI taxonomy): domain Eukaryota; kingdom Metazoa; phylum Arthropoda; class Insecta; order Lepidoptera; family Pieridae; genus Colias; species Colias croceus. The sequence goes on from NC_059553.1 coordinate 8,661,763, forward strand.
ACACATAAATAACATAAACAATACAAATAAAAGTTCCCAAATCCTTAGATCATTAAGTAAATCTATTAGGCATGCGATTGAAACCAAAAATTTGTATAAAAACGGATATTTCTTAATCCACACCGTCATTTTCCAATTTTCATGCGCACACGCAGATGTTTTGTCTATACGTGTTTGTAATATTCCTAACATTTTGTTACCGTCGAATTATTATTCCAATCACAGAATATACATAACCTTGATTTGACCGCTTGAAAGATTTAAATGCACTAAGTATGCAATTTTCAAAGAAGTTCTAAAATAAATTTAAAACAAACTTAAATTAAGTAAGTAGGTTTTACTGCACATTACTGTCTAGGATTTATGATATTTGTTTTTCAATTAAAAATCAAGTATTTTTATGCGACTAGGTTCTGCTAGGATTTATTTTATGTTTAAAGACCTAAATTCCTGAGAATTAATAGTTCATTCGAAGATAAATAATTAGGTTTTAATTTTATTAATGTTAAGTCGTATTACCTAACTAACTACTAGATCGTAAAAAGGTCATAATAAAACTGTGAAATGAAAACAGATTAAATTAAACAAAAGCTCATTAAGTATTTATTAGTCTTGTCCTATGAATATTATATAATTTATGAATTTATGAATACTAACTAAGATAATCGAACCTAACCATAAAATTAATGACCCTACAACTATTTAAAGATTTGGTTCACATTGTTATAATTATAACTATGGAAATCAATACATATTTAAATAATTATTTACGGTGCCTAAATAATGTTAAAATAGGCGCCATATTTTTGACAACTTGCCATAAATCATAGAGTAAAGTCACTCTATATCATAAATGTTATGGACCCGCTCCATGGACCCGCATATAATACATAGTATACAATGATAACGTGAATATATTTTTGGATAAGCTATACGAAGATTAGAATATAAATGTTTGATTATAAAATCCGTTTGTATTTACGTTTTATGTAAATTAAATATCTGCATAAATAGTTGGGAATTCTCTCTTTAATCTATTATTATTGTACGAAGTTTATTAGCGAAACATTATTAAGATGTGAACATTATTTAGAAACAAAAAAAAACAAATAACTAAATACCGCAATTTTTTTATCATTTACAGAATAATGAACTAAAGCTCAAAGCTTGAGCGCTATATCCAAAAACATAAATAATTAATTGGTCAATTACAAATTTATTTTCCTTGATATAAAATAAACAGTATGTAATTATTTCCTGCTTCTACATATTAAAATGAATGCGTCGCACTAACGCATTTTTACTGTGACGAAAAAAAATTATATTTGTATGACTTTAAAATTGTTTATTACCTATGTAAATATCAAAGGCCACACTTAAAAAAAATGTTTAAAATAATATACCTAATTGGGGGTGATTATTTTTTTGCAGTTTTTCTTTGGCGCCAAATATGTGTCTTTACTCTTTTTACATAGTGAAAAGTTTTCAAGCATAATTGTCTTATAAGTTTGTACGTGCGGTTCGGGCGTGAAAATAACAATGATAATATACCACATAACTATACTAATGTGAAGAGTTTGTTTGTTTGTTTGAACGCGCTAATCTCAGAAACTACTGGTCCGATTTGAAAAATTATTTCGGTGTTAGATAGCCCATTCATCGAGGAAGGCTATAGCAGAGTGTAGAGCGGAACCACGCGGGTGAAACCGCGGAGCGCAGCTAGTTACAAATATTAGAACAGAATACTAAATAGTTAGTAAGGAATAAGGATAGGTACGTAATTCTTCCCACACTTATTTAAACTGACATAATACTTAGTATTATTTGTCACAGTTATTCAATTAGACTGTATAAATATTTATTTCCTACCAATTGGCAATCGTAACGGTTGAGTAAGCGATTAAATCATATCCAATGTGAGATGCACATGCAACTCTTCTAAGAAATTCCAATGCTGTTTGGTCTAAATTAATTTACGACATGATACGTAGTAGCTTTAGTATGAATACTTTAGTTTTACACAATTGTGTTCAATTTCGTTTACTTGCTGTTTGAAAATAAAGCTTAGAAAATAATCAAATTGTATGAGGAAATTGTACAATTTTCCTGCAACATCTATGTGATTAGAATTTAATATTAAAGGTGGTCTATTGCAATGTATATCTACTAATATTTCAAAGTTGTTTTGTTTTGAACACATATTTCTCAGGAACTACGTTCGAAATTTATAATATAAAGATATTTTTGTATTAAATAGGAAAAACTAGTAGAGAATAGAGATACAAAATGAAATTGTAACCTACCTCAAACGATAAAGTGTTATCTTCTTGTACACTAAGAAGCTTCGCAGTCCATGAGTATTTGTCGGTAACAGCATCACGCTTCAAGTAAATTGATCCCTGCGTATCTAGCGCAGGTTTGTCTCCTAAAAATAAATAATTAATATTGTATTTTCATCCTTGATAAGTATACTAAGTTTGCATTAAATCTGTCCGTTTAAAGTGGCCCAAAATCGAGTCTAAAGGAGACGATTATATACAAACATACAGGTTAAGGTATTAAAGCGTGTTAAAAAGCAAAGTAATATATTTAAATACCTACTCATAAAGTAGTACTAATATACTCATTATAGACTTAGATATGTGCTAGAAATAGAAATATAATTCTAGTCTAGATCTAGGTAGACTGGAGTCTGGACCAGACGTGTTAATGACCCTAATTATTTGCACATGATGGATCGAGTACTTATTGAGTGTGAAATTCGTATCAGTCTAAACGTATCTAGCTAATATTATACAGCAATATAATTAAACACAAAAAAAAATTCAAATATTTTTTATTTATATTTAAACTAGATTTCCGCCCGCGGCTTCGCCCGCGTTTGCAAAGCGGTAAGGTAAGGTAGTTCCCGTTCCCGTGGGATTTCCGGGATAAAAACTATGCTATGTGTTAATCCAAGTTACCCTATATATGTGTGCTAAATTTCATTGTAATCGGTTCAGTACCTAGTTTTTACGTGAAAGAGTAACAAACATCCATACAAACTTTCGCCTTTATAATATATATTTAAATATTTAAATAATATCATATTTCATGCGCACACATACACATATATTCAATAAAATAACAAGGTTTATCAACTGCTTAAAATAATAAAACTGTCTCCCAAATCTATTCACCAAAATTACAATAAGTGTTAATAATAAATAAAATTAATCAAAATTGATTTTACCATTCGCGTTTAATTATAGGAAAAACTTACCCAAAGTAAAAACAAATTGCACCAGATCATCATTTTCATCATACGGTCTGTTGAACCTCACCACACCATTGAAGGGTTGACCTCGCCGCACTATCGTGCACACGGGGGTTTCTTCGTTCACTACTTCGAATCTGTTTTAATCAAATTTAATGATATTGAAAAACAGTATAAATAAATATTTAGTTATATTGAAAAAAATAGAATAAATAAATATTTCAGGACATTTTTCACACAGGACACGATCTGATCCTATACTAAGCTTTCGCTTGTTTTATGTAAACCAAAAGGCTGATAAACAGACATGTAGATACTAATTAACACACAGACACAGAGCAAACATCGATGTTCATTACACAAATTTGCTCTAGGTAGGAATCGAACCCACGACCTCTGACTTCGAAGGCAGTGTCGCTACCATCAGCCAACCGTTCAGAAAAAACAGAATGTTGCTAATTTTTATTAACTGTCCCTAAAAACTATCAAGACTCTATTTTCGTAAAGTATTTTTATGTAGAGCATTGTAATTGGTTTTAAATGCTTATAGTATAGAATTAGAAATTAAATTACTAATGGAATAAAAGCGTTAAACAACTCCTACTACCTCCTACTACTTACCTACTAAATATTTAATTTAAATCTTATAAAATATAAGCACGCGAATAGTAGAGCGCCGTACTATTTATTTTACCATTTAGTTACGATTTTTGCGTATGATTCTATGAATAAATAATTTTATTTCTTATTTAATTGATAGAAAAACCTTAAACTATTATAAAAAAGTAGTAGTAGTAATAATCATACTTACTTAACAGTATTATGAGGCTGTGCGTTTTCTCTCGGATAAAAATGTACTACGTCTACTAGTAAGGGCTCCATGTTCTATATTCCTGGATAAAAATTAATACATTTTGTTTAATATTTACAATTTAAAAGTATAGTATACAAATAAACGTTTTATGTAACTGTGCAGTTTATGGGAAAAATTATTTACTATAAATTAGCCGGTTTTTTTACATAGAGTTGCTATTTAATTCCAAAGTTCTATGTTTTTACATAATATTCTATTTTTAAATATATATATATATATATATATATATATATATATATATATATATATATATATATATATATATATATAATATTATATGTAATTTTGTGTAAAAACGTGTTGAGCAATCTTTTGTTGTTCTTAGTGCGTTTGAAAAGATTCTATGCAATGTTCTATAGTCGAGCCAATTTAATAGGCAACATTTGACGTCTATCAATTTTATCTTCGAAGAGAGGTAACCTGCTTAAAAACATCGATTAAAGTGTATTAATCGATACGGATTTGAAACATTTGTCAATCGAATTTATTAATTTATGATGATTTTTATTCACAAGTAATCAATGCATTCGATTCTAGATGTCAGATTTCGATTTTTAGAGTAACGTCTCTAGTATTTAAAAAGAAAAAAGGTTTATTGACACAAAATTGTAGCGACGTCAGTTCTTCAATTCAGAAATTGATTATTATGTTTAGGATGGTTTATCAGTAAAATGAAATCTTAAAATTACTTGTATCTATTGTCTATCGGTCATTATTATTATAAATATGTAATCGTAATTGAAATAAGTTAAGCAAATGTGCAGTTCTAACAAAACGAAATATCATGTTATTCTATGTCGTCGTTACTAGGTTACGTTGTTGAATTTTGTTGAACTGTCAAATGTTGCCTATTAAAATGGCTCTACTATAACACTGAACAACTCTGAATACGAGATTTCGTTTACAATAAAACGTAACGAAATAATGCTCTCGCTCTAGCTCTATGTTCGTTTGATCGAAATGCACCGTTAGAAAATTATTTATTTATTTATTTATTTATTACTCTTTAATAAAACTATACACCAAACATGGGAAACTTATTACTAATTTATACAAAACAAAGAACAGTACAGTTTATTAGGCGGCCTTATCACTTAGAAGTGATCTCTTCCAGGCAACCTGGGCAAAAGGTAACAAGCTACTGAACGATGGTAGGGAGAAGAAAAAAGTCAAGGAACAAAAAGAACAAGATAAATAAATAAATAATAATAATTAAAATAGATATACAGGTAGATATTATATAATTCTTGATACATATAAATAAATATACTACACTCGAATATACACAATTATATTTTTAATTAGTTGTGTAAAGAAAATTCTAAGAGCCGTAAGATTAGCTAGAGCTCTGGAATCTTACTCTATTTAAACTTTGAATTGTATATATAGAGGCTCTATGCGTGAAATCGAATGGTCTATAATAGATGTTATAGTTTTTCGTTTCATATTTTTAAAGATATCTCATTCATCCAATAGAGTATTTATAGTAAAAATATATATAATACAATAATTATTATTCTAAAAAAGACAAATTTAACTCTTAGAGCCTATTAATTGTTTTATACACAGTCAACAAGAAAACTGGTTTAAAGTAAATATGTTCAAACCCACACAAAATCATCGCTTCAGTGATTAAAAGGTATATTTATATACGTATCTATAAAGGTGCAATTTAGAAGTTATTATTGTTGGACGATTTTTAGCATTTTATTGCATATGTTCGCAGAAAAACATAGGGATTGTGCCCATTATAATTACCTATACTTCTATAAATTGTTTGCGTTGTATAATCATTATGGTATATTTGATATTTGTATGTTATGTGTTCATATGGTATTGATTCTAAAATCATAAAGGTTGAGATAGAGCTTCCCATTTAGTGTTCAAAATCTAATCATATAAAATAACATTATAATTGTTTTAATACTATGCATATTTAAATTTTTAAAAGTGTTAAATAAATAATTTCAGAATTATAAACATACACTTTGTTTGAAATGAGAAGTAAAATATTAGTAATCTCTAAAATTAAACTCATTCACACATAAAAGATTTGCAAATAACACGTTTACTTTTCTATTTTGATCGTATTTTAAAAATTTCCCGGCTATTTTCAAATCGGAAGTCATAAACAGTTGCTGAACGATGCACCTCTGTAAATAATTCTGACAAAGTTAGCCACTGTGTTTTGGTATTTTATTTTTATTTATTTGATACTAGCTTACCAATCGCGGCTTCGCCCGCTTTGTCTAAAACCTAATAAATTATATACTAAAACCTTCCTCTTGAATTCTTTCTATTAAAAAAAACCGCATCAAAATCCGTTGCGTAGTTTTAAAGATTTAAGCATACAAAGGGATATAGGGAAATAGGGACAGAGAAAGCGACTTTGTTTTTTAAACTAGGTATGTAGTGATTTCAGATTTGGATATTCTGTCGCAGATCATAGATTAAAATAATTATTATTTAGAATTATTATACTATAAGCATACTATAAGATGAAAGATCCCATGATTTCTCGTTTCTACAGTTAGATATTATGAATTTAAATTATTGTTGGACTGTGAATAACTTGAATAACGAATATCCTCAAAGGACTAAAAACCGGTCAAATTGAAGAGATTAGATATTATAGGTAGGTAACGTAATTATTAGAGTCTAGACGTCTTTATTAGGCTTATTCTACTACATTGTACCGTATACAGTCATATTGAGTTATGAATAAACTTTGGGTCTTGGGATACTGTCGTTTAAAAAGTAGTTTTCGAAGAGCCGGCAAGAAGCTGTTACCTAATTTACGTGTACTTAATAAAAACGAAATATGTACTTATTGAACCGAAAAATGGTACAAAAAGTAGAGGTCAGTCCCGTCCTCATTATCAAACCTGTTTAAACGTTTAATACAAAAAGATTTATATAATCAATTTTTTACGTCTTTTACAATTTAATATACTTAACACAATGATGTTATGTCATTGGAGATACTTATTCGTATTTGGAAGAAGTAGGTACCTACTACCTATTTAAAAAGAGTTATTTAATAATTTGTTATTAAATGTTTAAATTATAAACAAATTTAATCATACGTTATCTTTAAATGAAGCGAATTATTCCGAAAAACATAATTTAAACCACTGTATTATTTTTTTTACAAAAAAAACTTAAATTTTATTCACCTCTCAATAAACTCTTAAAAATAATATATTTCACAAACACAGCACAGAACACAAGTAAAAACCGCCGACACAAGTGCGCGCACGCAACTAACGCCTCAGTCAAAAAGCGCCGCATATATCTTGATACGTTGTATTCAGATGTGTGGTGTATATGATTTTTGGGTTAAGCGGATAAATTCATTTTAACAATATTAACTATATTTTGAAGCTGAAGGTTTAAATTATTCTTAGGATTCAAGTATGTTGAAGAAATGAACATTTGCTAAAGGAGTAGATTAATAATTATTATTAGAATTATTTATCGATTATTGTAATTCAATTTATATGTATACAAACTAGATGGAAACCACAGCGTCATTCGCGTGATAACTGATACCCGCTTGAAAAATGACCTTTCAATAATCTATCTCTGCACCAAATTTCAGACCTAATCGCCTGTTTTTGTTCAAAAAAGTAACAAACATACATCCGTACCTAAATTCTTAGAAACTTTCGCGCTTATATTGTTATTGGAACATTCAGATGAATTTATTTGTTATTTTTTTTAATATAAAGGTACCAAAGTTAATATAGTTCGAATATAGTCCTATTGTAGACTACATGAATACGTATTGAATATACTAAGTTATATCTCAATGAAAAGCAATTTTATCACTGAGAGGATTTCTTATTACGGTAACAAAAAATATTATAGAAATAATATAATTTTACATCCTCTTTGTGAACTTCAATTTTGTTAATAAAGACAATACTGAGATCTAATTTGATACATTGATCATAAGCATTTATACATAGAGCTCCAATCGTTCGTAAAAAAAATTGTTTTCCTTAGATTTGTGTTAGTTTAATTAATATGGGGAAGAAAATTACTTTATTTGGTGTGGGGGTGTAGTGGTTATCGAATGAATTTAATTTTTGCCCTATTTTTAATTTATTAAGAGAATTTCGTAAATTGTGATTAAATGTATACTTATGTTAAAAATTGAACATGTAATCATTATTTCTTGGAATAATAACATGATATTTTATGTGGCAACTCAATCATGGTCACCCTACGATTACGCAGAGGCGCCTAATTCAGTGTCATCCTATTAATAAACATCGATATACAAATAAATAGTAATTCCCAAAGGCCGCCACCGACACGTCACAGCCGCGCGGATGACGGTTGATGACTCCGGCTTTCCTCGTAATTCGTTTGTACGTGACATTAGAATCGTAATGATTGTGACGTAGTAAATGTCCTTTTTGAGATTTGAGGGTCAAGGCCATTTTTTGTGAACCTAAAAAAGTTATAAGCCTTTCAAAACAAGGCCATTTTTTGCGATATTTTTTTTCAATTTTTCAAATTTTTTTTCTGACCGTAATGTACTCTTATATAAGGTAGGTGCACCATACAGACAATAATGTATTCTAGGTACATTATACATTTGTATTTAATTTTACAATTAACGTTTGGGTATATGTTAAATTTCACTGGCACCAGGAAACAGCTTTCTCTTAATTAGTAATATCTGGAAAGTTGTTGACGATTCCCGTTCTACTTATTTGTTTATATATTACGGCAATTTTTTTAAGTTATTAGTCATCCATGGTCAACAATACGTCAAAATAAGAGGTCAACCTCAGAATCCAACAGAATAAAGCAATTTTTGTAGAAGTATTCCTCTGAATAAATTTCTATGGCGTTGTGTGATATTACTGGAGGTTTCAACTATTTTAATAACAAGTGTTTTAGTGATGAATTCGTTTTTCTACAATAATAGATCATAATACCTATTAGGTATAACCAATGTATTGACAAAAATAGTTTACATATATTTATGGCAAACATTTGGGACATCCGGTAGTCTATTTATTTTTTAAATAAAATGAATATTTTGGATACATTACTTGCACCTTGCGCATAGGGTTTCCCGATCATTGTGCATGGCAGACGAGACAGTGCGTCATATGGTTATGGTCACACATCCATAAACATCCATATGGATTAATCGCGTATTTGTAGATTTGTAGACTGGCTATATGGTTTTTGATATTGTTCGATAAAATTATTTATTAAATAAAACCTCCCAAAAGTTTTAATGTATAAAGTAGAGTTAGCTAATTACAATTAAAAATTTTAAAGTAACTATACGAAAAATTATTCATTTGTCGTAGAATTTAGAAAGTGATAAACATAAACTTCCTGCTGATAAATAACAAATTAAAAATAACAAACAACATTTATAAATAACAAATTAAAATTAATAAAGTAGAAGAAAATCATTTTATCAAGATTGAAAATAGCATAGGTGTGATATAATTCATATGAAGAATATAGAGGGAATAGACGCAAATAAATGTTAAGATATCTCTAATAATTAGCAAAAAAATTGTTATCTTAATTATTATTGGAACGCTTGAAAGATACGCGAAAGTAAAAATATTTTTTTTTTATTATTATTATTAATTCTTATATTTGTGAGATGAGAGCATGAACTTATACGTTTGTCTCTTTTTTTTTAGCTAACTTTTAAATGTATCTGTATTCATATTATAATATACAAAATTATCGTATTTAAACAATGTTGTAACTAGACTCCTCCGAAGCATTTTGACCAAAGAGATGCAACTATTATATGCGTTGATTTTGACCCACTTTACGTTTTTTGTGTATATTCGGTAGAGCTCATAATAATTACTAGCTTTTCACCCGCGTCTTCGCCCGCGTTTTCAAAGGAAAACCCGCATAGTTCCCGTTCCCGTGGGATTTCCGGGATAAAACCTATCCTATGTGTCCAACTTACCCTCTATATGTATGCTAAATTTCATTTTAATCAGTTCAGTAGTTTATGCGTGAAAACCATATACATACATACATACAAACCTTTCCTCTTTATAATATTAGTATAGATAAGTCGTTAACAATTTCTCATACCCATACCATATAGCAAGCAATGTTTTAGTTCTACAATATTCTATGAGGTACATGACGTGGAATTTCTTAAATTATTCATCCTTCCTACAATAGCTATTTCTAGTTAGGTATTGAATTATAATAATTCTATAAATAGTTAGGCTTTATGCATTGCTTTTGAATGAGAAGTTCTTCATAGTTTTGCCACACGTAACAAAAGGGCTGTGACTCATATTACATCGACTAATCACTAAGGAGTCAATCTATAATAGAGCTTAAGTTTGTTTGGTTGTCGCGCTAATCTCGGGAATTGCTAGCTCAAATGGAAATATATTTTTGTGTCGCATTCATTGAGTCGCATTAATTAAGTTACCAAAAGGAGTGGATGTAGAGCAGCAATGAAAAATGTATCCAAAACTTAAGAGAGCGTTATAATCCATACTAATATTATAAATGCGAATGTAACTCTGTCTGTCTGTCTGTTACTCAATCACAATTCACACCAATTGAACTACTGAACCAATTTGCATAAAATTTGGTATAGAGATATTTTGATACCCGAGAAAGGACATAGGATAGGTTTTATCCCGGAAATCCCACGGGAACGGGAACTATGCGGGTTTTTCTTGGACTGCGCGGGCGATGCCGCGGGTGGAAAGCTAGTATTCTCTATATTTTAAACGTAACTCTATGATTTAGGCCTTATACTTACATACCAAAATAAAGGTACATGGGAAAATGTGTGTTTAAATTATTCACATTATTGCTTAACCTTTGAGTTATAATAACAATTTTGTGGTTTTCTAATCACTCCAATTTAAATTATTGTTCAGAACAATATATCAATGTCAAACGGTTATTGACCCTAGTGGATTAACTATAAGTCGTCTATTAACTATTTGTTGTAATATTACGTATTTAAAGGTTTTTCCTTGATAGCCATCATAAAATAGATGAGGAATATGTATTGTGAGGGTATTGACTTTATTATAGAATTCATGCTTGGTCTATCTTTGGCGTTCAGTTACTGGCTTTCCGCCCGTTTCCGTGGGATTTCCGGCATAAAACCTATCCTATGTGTTAATCCAACTTACCCTCTATATGTGTGCTAATTTCATTGTAAGTAATTGGTTCAGTAGTTTATGTGTGAAAACCGCATACATACATACAAACCTTTCCTCTTATAATATTATTAATTATTATAGTAAATATATAGTACCTATAGACTAGCTTACCGCCCGCGGCTTTGCCCGCTTTGACTATTAAACTAAACTTAGGGACAGAGAAAGTGACTTTGTTTTATACTAGGTTTTATTAGAAGTTACTTAAGTTGTAGTTATGTATAAATAAATACCTAATTTTATTTATAACTATCTATTGAACTTGCGTTTGCTTATATGAACATCTTTATGAATATAATAGAAATGCTCTAGTGACTTTAACCTATTTCATTTTTGTATTAGAGTCACGTATTTAAAATTGATAGGTAATTTTAAACAAGTTTCGTAAGGAATATAATATTAGGTAGGTAGGTGTCTAGAGTCTAGTATAATATATAAACATTTTGTATTAGACCAGTTCTGAAGAGCTATTTCCTAAATTCTACAGACAACTATAATAATTGTCCACGGTTTCGCTCTCGTCTCGTCTCGTCTCGTCTCGTCAAAAAAACTACCACGACAATATTGCTCCGTTGCGAACAGAATGAAAGACAGACAAACATTTACTACGCATACAGTAAGTAAATTAAAATAATGTAAATTGTATGTATGTACATACAATTTACACTATTTTTGCAAATCATAAAAGTCTACCTATATCCACTTTTATTTAATTTTTCAAATCGGACCAGTACTTCCTGAAATAAGCGCGTTCAATCAAACAAACTCTTGAGCTTTATAATATTAATATAGATTAGTATAGATATCTCGTCTAGAATACTTATAGATTAGTTCACCTGGTCATTAACACTAGTTCCTCGAAAACATACAATGAAATACATCAGGCCGTCTTGATTACTTGGCTACAGTTCAACTTTCGACTATGAAACTATTTTGATAGCTTCTAAATAAATTCTTAAACGATGTTCCGATCACACATTGTAGCAAACAGCCGTAAAATATTAGCTAGCTTCATCCTGCAGCCTTGCTCGCAAATCTAATAGTAGGTAGTACAATAAAAAGTAGCAATGCTATTCATGATTGTAATGCCCTTCTACTTTATTAATACCTAATTAATGTCCGTCGAGTTTTAAGTACTGATTACAAATATAGGTTCCAAATAAGTATAGTATCAAATATCCCATCCAGATCTTTGAAGTCAGACATTGAAAGAAATGAAAATAACTGCGTTAAAAACAACCGACTTCAAACTTGCACTTGCAACATTTACAGATACAGACAAAAATGCTCATAAAATAAAAACTACTTGGCCTACCTATCCGAGTAAAATTTTTATGGGACCAATTCGACACCATCCCGCATCGAACAAAAAAAGAATCACGTAAATCGGTTCAGAGACCTTGGAGTAATCGGTAGGTATAACCTCCTCCTTTTTTTTGAAGTCGGTTAAAAATAGTTCGACTCGCAAGTTGCCGGTGAATTCCTTATCAATCAAAATTCAATAATACTTGAGGATATTTTTAATTAAATTTTAAACACTAATTATTCGACTTTCACTCACCTGCTTTCACCACATTGCTGAATATTCCTGTTTATTGTAACGAAGATTATTGATTTATTTCATCATTTATTTTTATTCAATTACATTTTAAAAGCACAGTAGCTCTGGTATTGTTCCATGTTAATAAGTTTTGTTTTTAATATTTCCTTGATAAAATAAACTTAAATGGACTCGTGTATAGTTTATTTGTAATTTAAATTTCTAATCGTAAACAACAGCTGTTTAAATTTATCGACACTTTATCATCGAAAAAACAATGATCGTGAAAAGCCGCGAAATCTGCTCTATTTTCAAATCTCCAGTTTTTACGTTCAAAAATAGAACCACGAAAGAGGTTTTATTACTTTTATAGAATTTATGCGTTATCTGTATAAGATTTAAATATTATGTAAACACGAATAACATACCCTAAAATACTCATTGGACAAATCCTGTTCGACTAGTTTGGATAACGAGGCGATGTCCAAGATGGTTGTATCATTCCGTCCATGGCTATCAAGAATATGCAATAAACCCCCTTACAGTGTCAGAGTAACCATTTTGAATTTTGCATATTGGATTAAAGTAATTTTATTCGACTTGTACAAAATATTTGATGATTTTACATTAAATTTCCTTTTGAAGAACGTTATTATACCTCTATTTTAACGTATCTGAAGGTTATTAGGTACTTACGAGTTTTAATGCACATATTGGTGCGACACCACATGCTAATAAAATATTTTTTTTTATAGATGCATTGTTTATATTAATATTATTATAGTGGGAATTATTTTCAACTGCCATCTTTGAAATTGGCTTTTTTTTCTAGTCCTGTACGGAAAATACTTATTAGAAAAATTTATATCTGTCTGCCTTTAAATGATTAGGTATTTCCAGTACATAATATCTTTCTTTACTTTTAAACAAAAAATTAAATGAGTTTTGTGAATTAACAAGTCTCCATATTGTAAATGCAAAATTATCGATATTTTTAACATGCCCATAAAAGTCCGGTTTCCGATTCTTATGGTCATATTATGCAAGAAAACCGGCTTTTACAACTGCAGTGTTGTTATAATCGATTTGGAGTTAATCAACTGTGATTGTCAATTATTAAGGAACATATTTATCTGTAATCGGAGAATAAATTTTTATTTAAAATAGATAGGTTAAGATCTATAGGTACTACTATCAATTCGTAAGGGTCAGAATTAATTTATATATATAAGTATTATTTTCTATTGTACAGTCAAGAAATACATTTAAATAATCTACATATTTTATCAAGTATTGGTGTTGTGGTATACAAGACACAAAGCTTCAAGAAGAAACAAAGTATAGAAAAAAAATAAACAAATCTGTCTATTACAGAAAGCCCTACTTAATAACCTATATTTATAGCTTAACGACTTTTTTCTAAGGATGTTTTTTTTAGTCTGTATCAGAGGCAATGAATAATTGATCAGAGGCAATTATTTCCAAAGGGTTACTTACCTTTTGTGTGTTTTTTGTGTACTTCAAATTACAAAATACATGACGATGCAATGATTAATACGATCAATGATGATCTAGACGGATATCACGAGTGTGATTCAACTTACGTGCGAATAACCTATTAGTAATTAGGAAAATGCGTAGACATTGTTTATTTAATGTTATAGAGAAATTCATCTGAATTAGTAGCCATATTGGAATGTAAAGTATAATGTGTAGGTATATATTAAAATACCTAATTGTATGTTGCATTTATTTATTTTAATAATGTTATACTAATTTTGCTTTTAAAATGTTGTTAAATAGTATCTATTTAGATTGGAGGGTTTTTTGTTTTCTTTTTAAGATGAAAAAATACGAAGAAATTAATTCGATACATATTTACTAATTAAAAAATGCAAAGCTTTAGTTTTTAATTTGTCACTTGTCAGAAGACAGAATGTAAAGTACCTAGGTAATTAGTAAAAGTATTTCTGGGTATCATTACTTTCAATAAGAGTTAATTAAAATAAAAATTAATAATATCTTCTATTTCCATTATTTATTACGTTTTGCCTTGCGTTTGTGTTTGATATCTCATATCCGTCACTGTACTGTCTATCTGTACATAGGTACGTATATAATTATCATTCATCAATAATTAACCCCAGTTATAGGCGTGAATATTAATTGTTATTATTATTAACCTTTTGAACGCCAATGACATCTATAGATGTCATGCGCAATCGTGCCCTGTGCGCCAACGACACCTATACATGCCAAGAAACAGATCATAGATAAATACAAAATAAACATATTAAACCTTTACTTTTACGTGTTTTATTTATACAGTTTATGAACTGAATCCCCAGTTATTACATAATTGTACACAGTAAACAAAATTGCCAAGTAGTTATTCAAATATTTGATGACAAAAAATAACTTAATTAATGGCTAAAAAAGCATGTTCTCTCGCGCCAATGACATGTATACGTGCCTACTAGTGATGTATACCCGGCGCGGCCTAAGATGATCCCTATGACACTGACAGTTATTCTCAAGAGACAAACTTGTAATGGCGTCAGCATTAAATTAGAAACTTAATGGAGGCGTCTAAAAATGGCATTTATTAATTTTTACGTAGCTTTATCCTATTACAATGATATTCCGTTGGAATTATAACAATCCTTATCATTTACGAGAAATTATATCAATCTGACTTTACGTTTACGTCCTTCAAAACTTACATCGTTGGCATTTATCGACTAGTGCGGAAAGTATCGATAAACAAATTTCGATAATGGAAACGAGTTCACATTTTTTCCATGCTTAAGCTATAGTTCATTCACTATTGAATGGAACAGAAGCTCGCAGCATACTTAATTAATAATTACCGTTCGCGTTAATTTACTTACCTATGATAATATAAGTTTTTTAGAAAAATTAAATGGGGGATTCCATTTTCATGATAAAATAATATACACTGTGTTAAACGGGTTAAAAATTACGAGAAAATGATAAGGTGTATTTTTATGTTTTGGAAAACTTTCGTTTTACTTACCGTTTCGTTTACATAATAGACGTTAAAAATTCATTTTATAATATTTGTAAAAACATGTTTACCGAGGTGGCTGAATGCAAACCACGCCTTTGCCTATAAAATAGTAAAGTATCGACACGATCCATCATACGAGCAATCACTAAGACGAACTGTCATAGGGATCATCTTAGGCCGCGCCGGGTATAGTGTAATATTCAAGTAACTTCATTAAAATTTCAGCGAAATTAGCTAATTCGCTTAATTTTTGTAATAACTACAAAAAAAATATATAAGCTTAGTCACTGAGAAAAAAGGTAAATACTGCATTCTTTGGTATAATACCATATGGTCTATATTGTGGATATTGTTGATTTGAATATTTTCCTTTTCGCCAATCATGCGCATCCCTAGCACAGTATCGATATGCAATCCCTTCTGCGCCATTGACATGAATAGATGTCGGACTGGTGACGTCGTAAGCGCGTGCCGTGTTGTTAAGTGCGGAAAGTTGTAAAAATATTTTATCGAGTAGGTATCTACCAATATTATAATCAAATAAGTACAAGGCTATTAATGAGCATAATAATTATATAGATAGGTAGGTAAATACAAGGCTGTTAATGAACATAATGATTATATACAATTGTTGATTTTTTATTATTTTTTATTTTATCGTCACAAACACAATGTATGCGTTCTAGCATAATATTTATTGTCCATGTAATGATAAAAATTCGCTTAGGTCCAAAATGTATTTAAATATCTCTAAAAATCTGTAGGTACTTACCTATTTAGCAGTTTTCAAAATTTATTACCTAATAAGTCTAATCAGTGCCTTTATTAGAATATTCTTATGATACAAATTGTCGCTATGTCATATCAAAATATGGTAATTGACCTAAATAGGTACCTACATATAATTAGTATTTGTAATAACTCAAGTATTAAACTAAATGATTGGAAAATAAATATGTAGTTTTAATGCAATTCCCTTTATTTAAAGGTAATAGTTGTTTTGATATTTACAAATAAACACTCCACAATAATACCTATAGTTCATATAAACTTAATAAATAAACTCGATAAGTTATAATAATATACAGCTACACATCCCTAATCAGAAGCGAGAGATTATAAAAAAAAGGATGGTTGCCCGCGCCATTGGCATGTATACATGCCAATGGGGCGTAACTGATAGAGAATAGTGCTGTAACTTGCTGCAATTTTATATGTATTTTTGTATCTCAAAAGGTTGATTTTTTTTGTTGATAGTTGCTATAAATGTGGTCTTAAGTTTTTACAGTAGGAGATGAGGTTAAATAAATATTATTTTTGTGTTATAAGCTGTTTATTCAAATATTCAGACGTGAATTATTATGTTTATCGATAACATTTTGGACTCCCTACTATTTTCAAGGTTATCTCATTGAATTTGTGGCTTGGCGTGGAGGGCACGGCGATGCGTTTTTGCTCTGGCGGTCAAAAGGTTAATTAGTATACGGATATGATTAATATGACGCATTCAAGTTTTTTATATTATAAATGTGTAAGTCTGTCTGTCTCTTCTTCACGACTCAACCACTGAGCCGATTTCGATGAAATTTCGTACAGATATTATAGCTTGAGACCTGCAAAGATACATAGGAGAGTGGAGTTTTATCTAACTTATGGTTATGTCTTAATTCTTATGAGTTATGATGATATGGAGAGAGTAAGTAATAAATGATGAGATTATCTAATATTTGAAGGCTAAAATAGTTTTATACCTACTTGAAGTAGGTACTTATAATAATTACTATCGAAAGAACTAGTAATAGTACTTTCGTGCAAATTATTTTATTAATTGATTACTTGAAAGTTGTGCGGTTTATCTGTTACACTTTCTCGGCTTAAACCTGAAATTAAACGAAATTTAGATCATCCAGATTCAGATTCAAAAGGTTTTGTTTATATAGATAAAAATTTTAGGATTAAATTTTGCTTGTATGTATTATTTTATGTAGATTTTCTTTAAATTTAAACAACAGCAGCTATGTAGGTACCTACTTAGTTAGTATGGGGTCCACTTCAAGTCATGGAATAAAATTTTGTAATTTAGACATTATTTGAGTGATTTCTCATAAATATAATGATAAGAACTTAGGTGCCTATATATTTACGATTTATAACTTACCTACCTTATAATCAATATCTTCCAAATATCCGCAACCCAGAAAATGTACCTACCCATAACGTTTTCCTGCCGTCTTACATCATTTACATCATATTTTAAGAATGAAGCGAAAAAGTGAAGATTGTTTCGGAGAAATCATGAATGCATCGCTTAAACAAGGTTGTCTCGACCTCAATAAAAACTTTCCTTATGCATTTATGTTTTGTTTAAACCGCAAGCATTTTTATAATATAGGTACCTAGGTAGGTACTCTTCATTCATGCATATCAAAGTTTTAGTAAATTAAGGAATACCTATCTACAAGTTAAGGATGTAAATCTGTGTTTAGATTTGCAGTTAAATAAATTAGTTATGTCTTAATAAGTACTATTGTGGGACTGTGGGTACTATAGTAAATACTTGCTGGAGAATTTAGCACCTAATTACGACAAAGCACGTCCTTAACCTTAGCGTACAGTTTAACAACACCCCGGACACTCCGTACAAAATTATCGTTTTGACAGCATTGAGATAATATTAATATGGAGCAGACACCACGAACAAAATCTGTGCGCCAAGCGAGGCGGCGCGGGGCGCGCGAATGACGGCTAAACAGTCATAGATTATGCGATGTCTTTGTACTTACTTAATATTTATTTTAGGTATAAACTGACTTTACTACGCGGGGCTAACAATATCTGGCATATAATATAGGATGATGTAAATAGTGACGTCATATGGAATAATTTAATTTTTTTCGTGTTTTAGGTTCAGTCAGGGCTATGGGAAGTTTTATTCCTTACAAATTGAGCCTTTTTTTAGAAAAAAAATAATTTTTCCCTTTCTTCACGGCCCAGACATGGAAACCTTGAATAGAAAAAATATTAATTACTTATCTCTGAACTAGCGGTCCGATCCGGCTTCGCCCGTGGCACATATTTCGCTATAAAAAGTAGCCTATGTTCTTTCTCAGGGTCTTAAGATTGTCTGTGCCAAAGGAGAATGCCCATGAAAGTATGGACCACAGTACAGTGTTGCGTCAATGCCAGAGTGGTTTTGGAGGGTTCTTCGATATTCAAAAGATTTTTACCAATTGATTTTTTTGTGATAAAAACAGGGGTTTTCAAGATATTGAGAAAAATGTGAAATAACCTCAAAACTTAAATAACCCCGATTTAGTTAGGTTTATCTGTGATTTTGGTAACATTTTATCGTCCAAAGGTTATTTTTCGATTAACATATTTAATCTATGCGTAGAGCTTATGCTTTCAGAAAAAGTCTATCTGTTCATCGGCTAGTGTAGGTAGGCACCAGAAATCTTCCGGGACGGATTTCAAGAAAACCTAAATATATACTTAAAAAATGCCAATTGAGTTTTTATTCGGTTTACATGTTGTTGTTGCTGTTGTTGTTTGAATCATTTTTTCACTACATATTCGAAGAAAGAAACAAATAAGAAATAACTGGTTACCTACCAAGCTATGTCATAATAATATTTTTTTTATATATACATATTTATATTATTTTACTTCACTATCTTTGTTAAAACAACCTACATTGTATAAACAATACCTTAAAGAGTGATTTTATGTTAATTGATTTTTTTTTGTAATTCAATGAAAACAATAATCGATATTAATACATTTAGCTATTTACCATGGTAAATGTAATAAGTTACCGCTTGGTTACCGTGGTAACCGGTAATGGACACTAAATCTATAATAACGGATCTAAACAATTACATGTCTTATTAGATTTTACAAAACATTCCCTGTTCAAAATATATTTTCCGATGGTAAGAAGGCCTCTAAATTGCCGAGATTTTTTTTAATAGTATTGTTGTCTTGATGCATGAGAAAAACCAGTACCAAAAATGGGCATTCTCTTTTCATCAAAATCGGTCCAGTAGTTTATGAGCCTATTAATTACAATCAAACAAACAAACAAAGTTTTCCTCTTTATAATATTAGTACAGATAAATAAATAATAATTCAATTACACGTTCAAGTCAGTAGCTTATACAATATCAATTAAAAACGAGATTAAAATCAATTAACAAAAAAAAATTGGTGATTGAGTAATTGATTTTCATATTTCATGATTTCACCTTTTTTCAATTAACAACCAGTCTATGCTTTTCTAAATATGTAAAATTATTATTTTATACTATAAAAATATACGCCAGCAAATATTACTAACAACACTTATTTCATGCCCAATGTCATATCTTAAATTTTTAATCTATGACAAAATGTCGCCCGCCAAAAATTTTGCTCTAACTAAGTTTTAAAAATTATTATCTAGTTACTTACTGATGAAAAGTTATTCCTTTGCACTTTTCCGTATTCTTTGTATTATTTGTGCAATATCGTAACACACACGTAGGCATATTTGATGCGTTTCACTTTAAAACAAATAAAAAATGAGCGTGACGTTCGCGCCAATGAGCGAGCAAGCGACTGAGTGCAGTTACGCCACATGACGTATGTTGAGTGGAACATAAGTGATGTAGGCGGTATCGTCTCCATATTAATATTATCTCAATGTTTGACAGTCACACTGTAGAGACTGTAAATGTGTGTGTTAACGCTTTATGGTTGGCACCACAGGTTGGCACATTTGTGACTAGGGTAAAAAAAAATTCGCGTTTTTCTGATGAAATACATCCGTAAACAGCACAATATCTAACCATTTTCTACGAAAAACGATAATCACAAATCCAAAATAATAAAATTACTATAAGTCAATATGATTAATGTTGTCAATCTTCGTTGCGTATCGTCCTTGCAGACAAATACGAACCATTTTCAGGCTGATCGTGCGGGGTGAGGTAAGTGTTTAATTTTGGCGGGAGGTGGAGAGTGTCCGTTCTGTAGCGTTTAGCTACTATTATGTATTCTGTGGTTTAACTACATATTTCGAATGACACGTAGCGCAAAGCTCTAAACACCATTATTTGTATAATAATTTATTTGACGTCGATGGAATTCTGAAAATCGAATTGAGTAATTTATTTCGTTCAGAATAATTGAATAAGTTAAACCTCAATAGATGCATTCCACAAGTATTTAACTTTAAATCTCATATTTGTCTCCAAGTTCAACATACGGTCTAATAGACAAAATCATTCGTTGATTATAATAAACAACGTGTTGGATGTACTTAAATACATGAATGAAATTAATTTATATTATACTATTGATATATACAGGGTTACTTGTAAAACACCGGCAACCTCACAGGACAAGATAGCTAACATCATAAGCAACAACATTTGTTCTACGACTTTTGATAATTTGTTAGATTTTATTTTCATACAAAAATAAATATTCATTTAATTTTCCGTTTGAATATTATAAACTCTACGCCTCCCAAAAATTCTGTAAACAAGAAACGAACGAGAGGGGGAAGGGGTCGCGTCGTCCATCCGATAATGAATAGAATATAGACTTACAAATGTAGGAGAGTACAATAAAATTTTAAAAAATCACCTAAAAATAATTTATTGCGTTATGCGAAAAGTCGTAGAACAATTAATGTTGTTAGTTGTTACTTATGATGTTAGCTATCTTGTCCTGCGAGGTTGCTGGTGTTTTTCAAGTAACCCTGTATATTGGCACAAGATAATATCTGACAAAGTTCAGTAAATCATGTAATTATAAGCCTGGTCTCAAACAGGGCAAATATTATCACAATGTATGTCAGAAATTAACTACAGACTACCTCTACTTACTAGAGGCTGTGCTGTGTGTAGGTAACTAAGTTTTCGAAAAATCAATTAATCAGTAATGATAATTATGTTCGCTATAATTCAATACCGGAACAATAAGTTCCTTAGTAAAGTTAATAAAATAGTATTCAAACATAATTATAGTAATAAATATGATTGATGTTTTAATGTGTGTTCGCTTAATTTGCTCTGACACGAGTAATTGTTGGCATGACAATGATCGTTTAGTGATTAATTGAGTTGTTTAACTTCCAATGACCAATAGAGCATTCATTTTATTAAATAACATGTAAATACGTACTTAGGTACATTTGCCAACTATCAATATCACTTATAAAACAAAAATTGAGAGATTTGTAAAAGAAATACTAAATAGGTAAGTATGGAGCTATATAAAACGTTTATGTATGTCCTATTTCCTACAGGAAATTAAAATTTTGTAAATCCAAAATACCATATACTTACCACCCACCCAAACCACATTTTGCAAACCATTAAAATTTTGTTATTGTGGGTAATATCTAAATGTAAGTATGGACATTGTACAAATTTTGTTTTTTTTTTTAAATCGATCATGTTGTATAATAATATAATGTATTGCAACAGACATCTCGTCAGATAAATAATTAATATTATCGTAATACCGTAAAGTAATAGCAAAATCCATTTTCCCAACGCATTGCAATGCACTCGATTTTTTTAAAATCTCAACGACTATGACACGACATTTTCGTCATAATTCAGTCGTAAATCACAATTAATTACGTTTCACGCTGGTGTGGTCGATGAATCATTTTATCGTATTTATAATTACATCACTAGTACCAAATACGGGTAATGTTATCGTCTACCGCAAGCACCGTGACCTACAAAGGGACTCATGGTTCTAGGAACATATCGATGCCCCCCGCGAATAATCCGGTAATCGTAAAAGTGTAAATGTTCAGGAAAAATAAAAAACCATTTTTCCTTAATAACTCCATTATACAACAAGTATCAGAGACTTTTAATATCTCATATGGAAGCTAATTTTTTCAGCTATCTGGTTATTTCAACAAAATTTAAGTAGTCCCAAAGGCTTCGTTATAATTTAGCTGGATGCATTTTACTATACTAGTGTAGGTCAAGCTCTGGTCAGTAATGTCACTTACGATATTGTTCGTGTAAATTTATATTTTCGACGGCAACAGTAAAATCTTGTTGCGCTAATATTCGTGTTATTAGTTTTGTATACTGAACATTTGTAAAAATCTATTATTAGGTTATTCGATTGTTTAACAGTAACGTACATTTTATTGTTATAACCATTACTGTTTATTCGAATAGTTTACTTAAGTATTATTTGATGATTATTATAGTATATTTTATGAAATACAGGACATTTTAGTAAATGAAACAACTTTGGATTGTTTCACAAAACACGATAGTTATTAATTATTATTATCATAAAAAATAGACACTGCACTGAAAACACGACTATTACACATGATTACACAATCATGAAAATTATACTATGGTCCTATTACAGTTAAAAAATTAATCAGAATCTCACAGAAGGCGAATCCGCCGTGACCAGTCAGTACTTGTGTGGTGTGGTGTGTGATGTCTATTTTCCCGACTGCCTTGTATGCAGCAGCAGCGCTTGGGAAAAAGAGCTTCGTGACTCCGGCCGTTCCTCCTACATCGTATCTCCTATCCCATTCGCTGATCGTATCCTGTCTCAAAATACGCTTGACGAATGAAACAGGACACAGTTCGTAATCCGGTTTCCTCCTCAACCCCAGAGCGGCCTCCTTGGCTAACTTGTCTGCCCGTTCGTTCCCCTTAAGCCCTGCGTGCGCCTTAATCCAAAACAGGGAGACCTCCCGCCTCTGCAATGCAGCTTTTCGGAGGGCCGCCCCTGTTTGCATAGCCAGGGGATGAGGGGAACTCAGGGTAACCGCCTGGAGTCGCTGAGGACACTGACCTTTGCCGCTCTACTCTTGCAGGCTATGTCTACTGCTCTTCTGAGCGCTAGGAGCTCAGCCTGATAGACGGTACAATACGGTGGCAACGCAAGCTAAATGGCCTTTGTCACGGCCTCACCTTTCCATACGGAAAGGGCGGCTCCGACTCGACCCTAAATCTTGCTGCCGTCCGTATAGACCCTGTGGACGTGGCTGTTAACCACATTGGCATAGGTGTCCTCATCTATCAAGCCGAACCCCAGCTCTACCTGCTCTGCCGGATGTGGGTCCTCAATCGCGGGTGCCATTCGTTCCACCTCCCTGTCCCTCAACACCGCCGGGTGCGACACACCCCTCTTGATCTCATAAAGCCTCGCAGCTTCGAGTATTCTGAGATCAAGAGGGAGAATCCCAGCCAACAGCATCGCAGAGTTCAGGGAGACAGTCCGATATGCTCTGCAGATCTTCTGGGCAAAACCCGTTGAACGATGTTAAGCCTCTTATGTACCCCCATCTTTTCCGCTGTGGGTGCCCACGATGCTGATGCATACAAGATAGTCGGTTCTATAACTGCGATATATAGAGTCTTAACTATTTGGGGGTTAAGCCCCCAACTTACTCTAGCTGCTCTTGCTAATAGCTTATAACGGCCTTTTTGCAAACGCTTCCGACATGGGTGTTGAAAAGCCCCAATAATAGTAAGGCCCAGTATCTTAATACTTTCGAAATATTGGATGTCCCCATTACAAGTCGTGGCCTGTCAAATTTTAATTTTCGTGTCGAGAACAGGGCACATGTCTTGTGTGGCGCGAATTTTAGTTTATTTCTGACACCCTATTCGTCAATTTTCCTCAATGTGCAGTTCGCCTTCGTCTCTACTTCTAAAGCAGTATCTCCATCAAACACTAGCACAATGTCGTCGGCAAAAGCCTGACAAAACACATCCATCTCCTCTAACATCCATAGCAGAGGATCCAGCAAGAGGTCTCACAGGAGCGGCCCACCTATGGAACCCTGCACGCACCCCTTGTTGGTCTCTCTAGTCACTTCCACACCTGCATACCTAACTTTCACACCTCTTCCACTCAGGTTGCTGCTGAACACCCGCCTTACGTTCCCCGGACACCCAACTTTAACCGCACCTGGTTAGCACCTGGCTGGCCTCCAGGCGCTGTCGAAGGCTCCCTCTATGTCCAGAGATACCACAACAGAAATCTGCTTCTCCTCCCTCTTATTTCTGATGTGGCTCACTAGTCTATAGAGGGCGTCCTCGGTGCTCCTCTGTGGCATGAAGCCATACTGATGGGGGCTTATTTTGGGCAGCAGGTAGAACCTGAGTCGGACGACCAGCATCTAATGAAGATGAAGATGAAGGTTTCGATGTGGTCTATTCTGATGCCTGCCTCGTTTATCTATCAAACTTTCATCTCTTTTAATTTTTTCTAAGGCCGTGTAAATCATTTGCTCAGTAATAGAAAGAGTGTTTAAAAAATACCTTGCATACTTGCACTCCATAATGAATGTAACTGGAAATCGATTTCTTAATAAAACCCCGAATAAGCCTGTACTAGCACTTACTTAAATAATGTAGAAAACTATTTACCTGAATAATATCGTAACAATGTTTACTGTCAAATCATATTGATATTATTTTTCGTAAATTTCTAAAACCATATTATTCGTTTAAAATACATTTTAATGTTATTTTATGGAATATACGCGTAGTTTTTCATATCTTCGTAAATAAAGATAGAAAAATTCTGAAAAAAAATTACATGGTGTATTTTAACTTCTAGATGCCGAAAAACGCATAACATGAAGAACCCCGTAATAGGTCATTACCGGATTATTCGCGGGGGACGTCGATATAGTGATGTGCGTTGAGTTTCGGTAATAGACTGTAACGTCTGGAAGATTGGTTGTGCTTTTTCCTGTAAATTTGAAATACTATGTAAGAGACAAGGACTCTTTCAACGTATTTTTCACAGTAAATTGTAATTCGAAGCTTGGGACGTTTCGATACAATAGCTACATACCTACTGGACGAGTAGGAACACAGATCACAGAAACTAAGTAGGAATATTTATTTGTATATGTAGTATAGTAAAAAGTATTACAAAAGAAATCTGAAAATACTTAAATCTTGAAAAGGCAGGTAAGTGTTAAATAAAATGAAGTTGGAAGTTTTTAATGTATTTGACCACTTCCGCGTTAAAGTTTTAAGTATTTGCATCAGTAACTGTAGGTACTTATAGAATATTATTTTGACTAAGCTTGTAAGTTGTATCATGAGTCATGACATTTTCTATGTGGCATCTACCGATTCCAAACCAATTCAAATTCAGTTTGCGTACAAAAGAATTAAAGAATAAACATAAAATGAAAAATTGTTTAATAGAAAATTGTTTATCCTTTTAGACAATTTAATGGTTGTCATTGGTAATTCCGTTTTCAGCTTTGACATGAAATCATAATAAATATTTCTCAAAGATATATGAAGCCGTAATTTGTCTCAGTAAATCGTAATGACATGTTAAGTGCTTGTAAGTGGGTAACTGCTTAGGGCAACCCTATCATTACGCTGCGCCCAAACAGAATGCGTCAATACTTTTGGTACAGTCACATAGATTACATTTTTTTTTTATTATTTTTTTTTGCTTTAGGCAAAGGCTTAAGTACATACATCCCTAAATTCAGATGACACGAACCCCATTCCTGATAGAATTTGTTTGAGCTTTATCAAAGACACAATTTAGGTAATCCTTGTAAAAAATGTGTTTACGTTTTCTGTAAAAGAGGAGTGATGAATTCCGAGCTACTGAAACGATTGAAAAATAGGAAGCGATTTATTAGATCCACAAATTTTATAGCACCAGTCAAAATTCTGCACTTTGATATTCAACCCAAAAATCGTGATTTATTATGTTTGTTTATTACAGATTATACAATTGTTTTTTACAGATGTAGTTATGTATTAAAAGTTATTTGCATACTATTGTATTTTTATTTTTATGTTAGAGGATTGATAATTATTGCAAATTCTAAAAATAATAATAGATCCTTTGAACTCAAAAATTTACTGAACAATTATAACATTAAAATACACATAAACGAACCGACAAGACAAAATTCATGTATTGACATTATAGCAAGTACAATAAATAGTGCAGAAGGCAAAACGTTAAAGCTATTTTTATCCGACCACGACACATGTCAAATTATGCAATTTAAAACTAACAACTGTACAAAAACAAAAGAATACTTTTTCATAAAAAATCGTGACTATTCACATGAAAATATTAAAAAATTCAACAAATATCTAAGCTGTTTAAAATGGAGCGATGTTTTTACTGAACCTAACGCCAATAAAGCGTTCAATAACTTCCATCAATGGTTCTGCCTTTTATACGACCTTTGCTTCCCTGTAAGTAAAAAAATTATAAAATGCGGTTCAACAAAAGTAAAATGGGCAACTAAAGGTATCAAAACAGCTAGTTCTACAAAAAGACAACTTAGATTTCAATATTATAAAAACAAAGCTCAGGAAATTAAAATGAAGTATAGGAAATACTGCAAGATTTTAAAAAACTGTATAGACTATTCTAAAAGAACATTGAATGAGAAATATATTAAACTTTCGAATAATAAAATAAAAGCTACCTGGGATGTAATAAAAAATAATAGTAATAATAATATACTGAAAACATGCATTGACAAACTTAATATAGATAATATTGACATGAATGAACCTATGATTATTGCTAATAAATTTAATGACTATTTTATAAATATTACTAAAAATAAAATCAACTCAAGTACAGGACCTATGAATAAAAATTATAAAAATAATATCAACCCAGTCAGTAAAAGTATCTTTATTGCTCCTACTTCCATAACAGAAATCTTAAATATTATTCAGTCACTCAAAAATACAAGAGCTGTTGGCTATGACTCTATCTGTACTACTATACTCAAGGAATGTAAAGAGTATATAGCACATGTTCTGGAAAATATTTTAAATAAATGTTTCGATCAAGGTATATTTCCAGAAATGCTGAAGCTATCAGTGATAAGACCCTTACACAAAAGAGGAAATCGGAGCGAGATTAACAATTATCGCCCCATTACTTTAATTTCTATATTTGCAAAAATCTTTGAAAAGGCTATATACAAAAGATTATCAACGTTCTTTCTAAAAAATAATGTTATAAGTTCACAACAAAGTGGTTTCCAAAAAAACAAATCCACAGAGATGTCTATATTTTCCGTGTTAAAAAGTATAACTGAGAGCATTGATAAAAAGACGTCTGTAATATCAATATTTTTTGATTTGACAAAGGCATTCGATGTGGTTAACCATGACATATTATTGAATAAGTGCGAACAATATGGAATCAGAGGCATTGCCTATGACTTAATCAAGAGTTACTTATCCGGAAGAAAACAGTGTGTAGAAATCTCAAATTTAAATCAAAAACATGAAATGACGCAGTATAAATCAGCTTATGAGTATAATACGTGTGGTGTACCACAAGGAAGCATGTTAGGACCTTTACTATTTCTAATTTATATTAATGATTTACCAAACGTGACGAATTATAATTGTGCATTATTTGCTGATGACATATGTTTGACAATTCCTGACAATCAAAAAGATTCTGACTTTAACATGACATTGAACAATACATTAAATTCTATTATGACATGGCTTGAGAGTAATGATTTGACACCCAATATGACGAAAACAAAATTTATACAATTTTCTAATTATCAGACAAATAAAATTAGCATAAATCTAGAATACAATGACAAACAAATAAAGCAAGTAGATAGTACAAAGTTTCTCGGGGTACTAATTGACGAGCATTTAAACTGGAAGTTACACTGTGAAATAATCTGTACTAAAATTAACCAGTTCGTATTTGCCCTAAGAAAACTAAAAAAAACGATTTCGTATGAAGCTGCCCTGACAGCATATCATGCTTACGTTGCGTCCGTGCTAAGATATGGTATACTGTTTTGGGGAAACTCAACGAATGTAAAGGGTGTCTTTATTGGACAAAAGAAATGTGTTAGGGCTCTCTGTAATGCGTCCCCAATGGACTCTTGCCGACCACTCTTCAAAAAATGCAAACTATTAACATTAACTGGTTTGTACATCCTAGAATCTTGTATTTTTGCTAAGAAGCATAAGGATTTGTTTAGATCTGCAAAAGAAGGATATCAACTTGGCAATAGAGACCCTACAAGGCTGCTGATGCCTAAATGCCGTACGGCCTTATACCAAAAAAATGCATCTGTTATGTGTATACATATATTCAACGAAATTCCCAAATCTTTGAGGGACTTGCCATTTAATATTTTTAAAAAGCGTTTAAAAGCCTGGCTAATTGAAAAATGTTATTATGACTTAAAAGAATTTTTTCAAAAATCAAAATAATGACATAATATTGTAATTATTTGTATAAATTTAATTGATTTGTAGTAAAAAAAAAATAATAATAATAATCAACTTGTAATAAATAAAATTGTGATATTGCTATACTAGGTATAATTTAAAATGATCTAATGAACTAATGTAAATAATATATTGTTTAAATAATAAGTAATTTACGTTAATTAGTTTAATTATAAAATTAAATAAGCATAATATAAATATTTGTATGCCAATTTCTTGGCGAATTGTGCGGACATGAAATTTATTGTAAGGACTTTGTAACCACAATTCAAACAAATAAATTTTCATTTCATTTCATTTCATTTCAATAACAATAGGTCGTAATCATGAACAAATCATCTTTAGGTATTTAAATGATACATGAACAGGAAATTCTCTGAGAATTATAAATAATATTTTATTTTAACGTAAATTGATTATAATTACTTAGGTATATTCATTGCAGGTATGTATTAATTTTTATTTGACATTATTTTTCAGAAGAGAAGGAAGGAAAGAGAGAGAGAAATTAATGAAAATTACATTGTTTTCTAATATTTAGGTAGGTTTTACCAACTACTTTATATAAAGAGAAATATTAAACACATAGGCACAGAAAATAGGTAGATAGATACATAGGACCTTAAATAAATCATAATGATTACCGTTACGAAATAAAGTTACCGGTATAAGTATAGGTATTTACTAAATAATATGTTTACATTACAATGTAAACACCTGAGGAAATACTAAGCTTGCGTAATCGTAATTTTTATTACTTACCTACTTCATTATAAAACAGAAGGTAGGACAGTCTCTAAGAGATTACGATAAAGGTAGTAATTAGCATATCATTTAAATATTAAACTCGCCAATAATGACATAAATCTAATATTTATAAATAGATGTATATATTATATAAGAAATATGAATATTATGCTTATGTAAAATAACATGATTTTAATATTAGTATCTACGACAGCCTGCAGCCATAGAAGTACTTAGATAAATAAAATCAATCTATTTTTATTACATTTCGGACTCGATTGTACACCGATGAAAAATATATCGTATTTTTTCTATGTCAAGCGATATTTTATGCAACAAATGAAAATTACATACAATATTTTTTGTTTTTTAACTAACACTAAATCACAGAAAAACTTGAAACAGTAAACATGAATTTTATGATTTTTATTATTTTATCCTTATCTGGATTAAAGTTACTTTATTGCATGGATTTTAATTTGGCACAGATGATTCCATTATTTGTTTTAAATGAAGGAAAACCTACATCTGTTTTGCTTCCAAAGCTATGTTGGAAAAACTGTGAGTTGTGCTATTTATTACTTTACATAAGCTGTTAAGATGCAATAAGTAGTACATCGTACAGTAAATCTCCAGTAACTATAGGTACTTTAATATATATAATGAAATTGAATACCTAGCATATATTGAAGCATAAAAATATTAGGTATAGATTTCAGTAGATAGGAAATTACCTTGTGGAGAAATGGGAGACGTAGGTATTTCGGATTTTCATCAATGATTAGGGACTTCGATACGATCTCTCGCCTATTACGTCTTGTTATTGAAAAGCAGAAATTGAACAAAAAAT
This sequence comes from Colias croceus, assembly GCF_905220415.1. NCBI lineage: Eukaryota > Metazoa > Arthropoda > Insecta > Lepidoptera > Pieridae > Colias > Colias croceus. Next base: position 8,692,528 of record NC_059553.1, read on the forward strand.
AGATAGCTTGCTCATTTATGAGATATCACCATTCAATTAATCTCCAGAGTTTTAAAATAGTCAAGCGTGTTGTGTTAGACAAATTATTTTATCATAAGCTCTACCGTTCTTTCTGAAAATTGAACTTTCTTTCACCAATTTTCTGTATCAGTGGATTTTTAGATCTTTTTATATTGAATTTTTTTTCAGCTGAACTTAAAATGTTAACTGAAAAACTGTATGAGATTAACACTAATGTGGGATACGGTATTCAACCGAATAGAAGCGATTACTTTGTCCACGGTATCTTGTTCATTGCAGATCTTTCTTGTTCTAAGAGTGCCGAATTTCTTATCAGGGTGTGTAAGTTTTAAGCCCTTTTTGGTTCCTGTATGGTAAATTATTTGTTAAATAATATTAATAATACATAGATTTATTAATATTTTGTTCTTATTTTGATAGCACATAAATTATGTAGTCGCTCTTTTTAATTTCCATCTTATTATGTCACACGTCAGTGTGTACCTGTGGTGTGTACCAATTTTACTTTAAAAAATAAATATAAATAGATATTGTATCTATGTATAGGTACCTATAAGAAAGATCCCACCGACATCCATACTAATATTATAAATGCGAAAGTAACTCTGTCTGTCTGTCTGTTACTCAATCACGCCTAAACTACTGAACCAATTTTCATGAAATTTGGTATGGAGATATTTTGATACCCGAGAAAGGACATAGGCTACTTTATATCCCGGGAAAATGACGCAATCCCGGAAATCCCACGGGAACGGGAACTATGCGGGTTTTTCTTTGACTGCGCGGGCGAAGCCGCGGGCGGAAACCTAGTAAATAAGTAATATTTTATTTAGTACTGAAATTAATCAAATAACTTAGTTACCTTTTAATTACACATATTCTAGGCCAGTAAGCAAGGTTACTTCAAATCACCATATAGATGGCTATTACTGGACCAAAATGGAGATTCTGATTTGCAAATTTTAAACGATTTAGACATGCCTATCAACAGTGATGTAGTTGTAGCGAAGATGATTGAGTTCAACCAGTTTTTATTTATTGAAGGTAAGTAGACTTAGAATAATTTATAATGTTATTGATCTTAATTCGCTTTTTTGCGAAAGAAGCCGTTAGCTTTATGTATTGGTTTCATGTAGGCACAAATATTACATAGGTAAGTAGAGCATATTCCAAAAATTGAACGGATAAGTTATTTTTACTACGTACTTATAATAATTATTATACAAATAAAATTAGTAATTAGGGTTTTTAATATTAATACATTTCTCGTTTCATATATAAAATTTATTAATATGCTAGCGCGAACTTTTAAAATGATATATTCTTTAAAATATCCTCTAAATTAAAAAAAGCTCTTTATGAGTTCAATAACATCAGGAACATTTCTATAAATGTTTTGGCTATTACTGGAAAGTGATTTATTTCGCAATGTCCTAAATGTTCATATTTTAATTCACAGCATACAAAATATCAGAAACATCAAACGTTATATTTTCCACCCGTGGGACATGGCTCGGTTCCAAAACGAAATTGACCGATAATTTTAATAATTCTCTATTAACTTATGGATATAATGATGATGAAAATAACGCAGAAACTAAACTGGGAGTAATAAAGTATTATACAGAGGAAAGGATTTTGTCTAGGAAGAGACGTAATATGCAAAGAGAGCCTCTGACAATGGCTAATGTTATTACGGATAGCAATGAGACTCGGAAACATTTGGACGATCGGCTGTAGGTATAATTCCTATAATATTGATCGAAAAATATAGATAATAATCTTAATTTTATTCAAACTCTGGGTTCATGGAGGAAATTAGTAACCGTTCGATGTCTTGACCATTCGTTGTAGACTTCAATTAACAAAATTTTAATTCAGAAAGCCACGTTATTTATTTGAAAACGTACCTATTAAACATAGTGGAAGAAGAGAGAAGTACTTAATTATGAGAACCTTATTTTTACTTGTATTTTAAAATAGACCTAATTATTTTAATTTTACAAGATATCTCCATCAAGACTCGATAACCAAGATGAGTTACATGGTCGTACATTTATGCATTGAAATGTTAAACGCTACGGAAAAGCTTCTATTTACACACACTTGGGGTTATAAGGACAAGAATGGTAATTGGCAAGGGATCGTCGATCATCTGTTAAAGAAAGAAGCTGATCTAGGTGGGTATAATTATTATAATATTGTGTAAAATTTAGGTTGTGCCAAGATGCTTAAAATGCAACTTACATTATGCTTTGCCTGTCCGTTAGGTAGTTAAATGTCATAGATTAGTGCGACGTTTGGAGTTCCAGATATTATAGAAATACCTAGAAATACGTATTGTTTGCTAAGTATAATATTTTTGGGAACTTTGTTTTGAAAAAAGGTTCAAGATGATAATATATACCTAATCAGATATGCACTTCTGTGCAAAATATAGAGCACATTCACCATAGAAATCATTTAATAAAAACATACCTACTCTATTACGATTTTTTTATTATCTCCAGGTACCCTCACAATCTTCACACAAGAACGCATGAAGGTAATCGACTACATAGCCATGGTGGGATCTACAGCTGTTCGTTTTGTGTTTAGAGAGCCTCCCTTAGCCCTTCTGCAGAATATATTCACCCTGCCTTTCACTGGGGCTGTATGGATCGCGATCTTTGTCTGTGTGTTGAGCTGTGCGTTGTTCTTGTATATCACTTCGAAGTGGGAAGCTACTGTTGGTATGGTAAGTTGTGCGATGTTTTTCGCGTTGACCTTCATTTTTGAAATAATAAATTAGTGTTGTGAAATATTCATATCTTGAATGCAGTAAATAAACGACAGAGTAAGGATTTTAATAAAGTGGATTTAGTGGGTACTGTTTACCTTTTTAATGCAGAATCTTAAATATTTACATTTAACAATTAAAATTATAAATTTCTGATAGGTACTTTTATTAAACGTAAAAGCTTTTTTATGAACTGTAATTGTAATACTAATTAAGTGGCTGAGTGAAGAAGATCTTCAGAAGTCTTTAGACTTATCTTATCACATATCTATGTGATAAGATAAGTCTAAAGACTTTGTAAAGACTTAATAGTAAACATCTAAAAACAACTCAATAATTGAATATGAATCTGTTTCACATTATATTTTTGTTTTTTACTATTTTGTATTCTAGCATCCGATGCAGCTAAATGGTTCCTGGGCAGATGTGTTGATATTGATTATCGGCGCTGTTCTTCAACAAGGATGCACTTTAGAGCCAAGATACGCCGCAGGCTAGTACCATTAGCATATTAAGTATAGAAAAGGTATAGGATATCTTATGGGTGTTTTTGCAAGTCTTGAAAATAACGATAAAAGCGATGGTTGAATTGAAACAAGCTATTGTAACTGTAAAATGATTAATTATCTTTAAAAATGAAATAATATGGGGTTGTATTTGGGTTGGTATTTACAGCAGATCATTCCTTACATATTACGTTATGAATTTTCCCTAAGCATTGAGTATTATCATATATTCCAATAAAGAATTTTTTTTTTCTATTTTTTCTGTTATACTTACCTAGTTTAATAGCTCAGTGAAATCTTGGAACTGCTTGCGGATTTCGGATTACCTACTCAGGTACCTTTCATATCCATTTCATACAATATTTTCCGCCATATAGAGCCATTCTTGAATTACAATTCGACTTCCATCCAGCAAGAGTCGAACCTAGGACCCTGCAATGCTTACATATTATAATAATAGCACCACCAACTTATAAACTTAACAAATAAAATTCAAATTCACTTTACAGGTAGATGTGTAACCCTCCTTCTCTTCGTAGCTCTAACAATCCTGTATTCAGCCTACTGCGCAAACATTGTAGTACTACTTCGAGCACCCAGTTCGTCAGTTCGAAGTCTACCCGATTTGCTGAATTCACCATTGAAACTTGGCGCCAGTGATTTTGAGTACAATCGGTATTTCTTTAAGGTAATTTTTTCTGAGTTATTTCGACTGTTGTTCATTTTAAGATGATTTGTTATTTTAATTCCTGTAAGATAAAAAACTAAATATTAAATCTTTAACTTCTCTGATCGTCAGTACTTTATTAGTTAAACTTATCTTACATAAAATATTTCGTTAGTAAACAACAAAGTCAAACGTATTACCCATTGAAAACAAAGTAATTCACAATAATCGTCATTTGCGAATATTTGATTTTCCTCAATAGGTTATCCGAATACATTAAATCACAATGTTTCACGATTTATGACGTAAAATGTAGGAATTTGTAAAATATTAATCAATAATAAATGCTATATTAAATTCCTAGTAAGCCACGAACAGTGATTTTGCAAGGACATCGGTTTTGCACCACGTTTTTAATTGAAATTAATTAATAAAGGTTAATATAAAGTTGATAAGTTTAAAATCATTATTCGTATTCGTATATTTTCTATCTTTTTACTTTTCCTTGATTTGGGAATGTTACGAAGAGTCAACATTCATTTAGTAACATATTTTTTTTATACATATAATGTTGTGTTCCTGAACTATGAAGGAGGTTAAATGAAACAAACATGAAAAAAAAAACAAAAAATTCGATCTTTTATTATATTAAGTACTAGCTTCCGCCCGCGACTCCGTCCGCGCGGATGTCGGTCTTCGCGTGGGTGGCGTGGATGGTTAATTTCTCCATTTTGAGTACCTAACTCTGACAATGACATATTATAAATATCTATTGGACCCAAATACGGCTAGGCTTATAATAATACGCAACATGTGTTCGCGGTTCTACAGAACAACGTCTATGGATAAAACTGAAAAATTAAGATAAATTTTTTTCTACGTATTTTTCCAGGATAAAAAGTATCCTATTTTACGCCCAGGATAATAAGGTATAATTATACCAAGTTTCATCGAAATCGAACCGTTAGTTTTCACGTGATGCCTTCACATACAGACAGACAGACAGACAGACAGACAAAAATTTTTTTAATCACATATTTGGGTTTGGTATCGATCCAGTAACACCCCCTGGTATTTATTTTTTCAATATTTTCAATGTACAGAATTGACCCTTCTACAGATTTATTATATGTATAGATACCTATCTAATATTGATAAGACAAATAAAACTAAAGAGGTTTTACTTACATTGTAAGGATATATTACTAGATAAATTATTACGAATAAAATAAATACATTTATTATTTTCCTCAGAAATTGAACGATCCAATCAGAAAAGCAATCTATGACAAGAAAATAGCTCCCAAGGGGAAGAAACCCAACTTCTACAGCATGAAGGAAGGCGTGGAGAAAATTAGAAAGGTTTGGGTCAATATAGGGGCCGTCCATTAATCACGTGAGGCTCGAAAGGGGGGGGAGGGGTCCATCAAAAAATCACGAAATATCACAAGGGGGAGGGGGGGTAAAGTAATATATCACGTGTATTTATTTTTCGGCAAGCGCGCGATACTCAACCGAAAAGCGGCGTTACATGTATTTATTTTCAACTATTCATAGCTTCTATCGCGGGCCTTGAGCGCGGGGACCGAATCGAGAAATTCCGTAACGAAAAAACCTCACGCTCCCCACTCCGACGGGTGGAGGTGTGGCTGGAAGGCATGCTATGCCTTACCGCAGCAGTCCCCGAGTGCCACACGTCGTTTTTTTAGTCAAACGCGTACAACTTTTTCGCATATCTTTCATTATTTTTAAGTCATTCAAAAACAAACTGCAAGCTTTCTGTCTAGTTCTGAACTTTTATTATAGTAGTTTTTAATTTTCTATAATAAAATTAGATGATACGTATACCAGTATTTTTTTATAAATAAAAAATTGATTCTTTGCAGGTACGAAAAAATACACGTGATATAGGGGGGAGGGGGGAGGGGTAGTCTTAAACCTCACCACGTATCACCAAGGGGGAGGGGGGATCAAAAAATGCCAAAAAAAACATCACGTGATTAATGGATGGCCCCTAATACAAACATATTTTTGATGTTAGTAAATATTGTTATGACTCATATTAATAAAAGTAATTGTATAATAATACAATACAAAATAAATTAAAGTGTTCGTTGAAAAGGCAATACTAGATGAACAATAATTACTAAAACTTATGCATGGTACGACACACTATTAAAATTTCGATTGAATTGAGATTTCCTATCATTATTCACGAAAAAGTTTGCTCTAATAACAAAATAATCGCCTTTCATATAATAATCTTCATTTAATGTCCAATATAATGCGTCAAAATAAGTAAGTTGGATGTTTTAGGGTCTTTTCGCGTTTCACATGGAATTGAACCCAGGATACAGGCTGATTCAGGAAACATATCAAGAGGAGGAAAAATGTGACCTGGTTGAAATAGATTACATTAACGAAATTGACCCTTGGGTGCCGGGACAAAAGAGATCCCCTTATAAGGACTTGTTTAAAATCAAGTAAGTTATTTTTTATCAGATTTAATTAAAATACAGAGAACTTGAAAATTACACGTTCGATTCAGGTATTGTTTTCAGGTGAGCTCGTTTTTTATTTTCTGTAAAATATTTTTTTTTTATTGTAAAACACTTTTAACTAGGTACTCTATCACTTATTTATGACAAAATTTGTTACATTTTTATATATATATTTTAACTTGACTTCTAGATACGTTCTGATTAATTTATCTGTCACTTAAGATACAGACAAATATTCGCTCATCCGCTTAACTCCTGTTTTTAATTCTACCCACGCAGCTTCATAAAAATCCGTGAAACGGGCATCCAATCGAACATCCACCACCGCCTGCATGTTGGCAAGCCTCGCTGCTCCGGCTCCATCTCTACGTTCAGCAGTGTTGGCATTACTGACATGTATCCTGCTATAATTGCTACGTTGTATGGCATGTTACTGGCCCCGGCTGTGCTCGTGCTTGAGATCATGTATAAGAGATTGTGAGTAACTTGTGCTTTTACTACAGTAGATATTACTTAAAGTCTTAAATTTACTTTTGCATCTCCTGCTAAGACTTGTTGGCTTTTATCTGCCTAAGAAAAGCATTGATTATCGCTTTGTCTAATAGAAATAGCAAATGCTTCTAACAGCCAAAGCGATGGTCAAAATATGTTTTCATTTTGAGCAAAATATGTAGGCATGCAAGCATGCAACTCTCAAGTACAATTGACATACTTTCCCACATGCTATTTATGTACTCGTATTTCTTTCAGGATGGTGGTAAGGCAGAAGAAGATTGCAAAAGAAATAGAATTTTCAACTTAACTCTATTTGCGTACTTATAAGTTTGTGTTTTAAGTAGAAACAAAAGAAAATTAGACGTAGCAAGCACGTGAAAGCACCATGAAAAAAATTTAAATGGTTTAGTTACAGAAAAAAATATGTCGTAGGTATTATCTACCTACTTTGTAAATCGTAGATATTGAGAAAACGAAATAACATGAAAGATAACAAAGGTAGCGTTTATTCGTATAATTATTGTGTTTGTTTCCTAAACCAACATTATAGGATTCGTCAAATTAATTACCTGCCCATAATTTCGATAGAAAGGCTTTGTTCCGTAAATACAAGCTTTATACGGCGGAATCGTTTGTGGTTAAATTGTAATTTTAGCAGTAGAGACTTACTGTCCCAGAAGAATACACAGTAGTGTTGAAAGGGTTTTTTTATTCAAAGTTATAAAAAATTAAAATGATAAGTTGGTATGTAAAATACTGCACTATATTCGTATTGTTTCTGAAATAAATAAATATTGCAAATAATTTCGTTTTATTGTATAAGTTACATGGAATATCCTTTTCCTTCTCCTTCTGCTAAGATCCAATCTATCCAAAAACTAATCTTAATCTTAAAACAATTTTTATCAAACAGACAGGTTACCTAATTTTTATCACTATTTTAGTTCTTAAAATATGTAAATGCAAACACGAGCTTTCGTTGCGATAAGCAGTAATTACTTAGCTCAAATATTAACAAAGGAACATGGATTTATAAGCCCTTCCTAAACCACAAATTTTATTTGCTATCGAGTGGTTGACTAATTTTAATATGAAATTATTCTTATTGTGGTTCTTACTGCAAAATACTGTTTTTGGTAGAGATGCGGTTATTTTTAGTTTTATCAAAGATTACATACGAAATGAATGGGCGCCAACTACCTTGGCTTATGATTTATGCTGGAATAAAGGTGAGTTCTAAAAATGCGGAATACTTAATTTTTGTGTTATTATAAGAGAAAAGTATAATAATGCTTCAAATATAATAAAAGTGCATGTTTGTATTATTTAGGCCGAAAAACCTTAGTTTAAATAACATGCCCTCTACGCTCTACCGAAGAGAATAGAATTTTTCTCTTCTCTAAAGAAAATAGGATTTAAATTTTATATTTTAACTTTTAAGCATAATATACCTAATGTACTATTTTCAGAGAAACATATAAAATTATTTCGCTTACTTTCTGATGATGGAATCAGAGTCTCATCAAAATTAGATGACATTGCAAAACTAAACGACCAAAATTTATTAATTCTTGTCGATTTAAATTGTCCTGATGCTGAAATTGCATTCAATGTAAGCACAAATTATCTTTAATATTTTTTTACATTTTTCTATACATTGGTAACTACAGTAATAGAATTTAATGAAATAGAAAACGATTGTTTTCATAATATTAGTATAGATATGTAAAATTCATAAATTCTTAGCTTCGTTTATACAATTCAAACGAAATAATTATGTCAGCTAATTCGCTATTAACTTTTTAATATATCAATAGATAACAAGCCGATTCCGTCCTCCATACCGCTGGCTCGTAATTTATGATAACACTAAGAATGACGGCAACGATCAAAGGACAATTGACCAACTCTGGACCTTGCCACTTTTGGCTGATAGTGATTTTGTTTTGGCTGAACGGAAGGGTAATGCGCTGACTCTTGTTGAATGTAAGTTTACTAAAATAATACGTACATATATTTAATTAACTTTATTTTTGGTGCTGGTAAAATCTTCCTAGATTAATAATAGATAGACTAATATCAAACGATAGAAATATTTCTCTCTTAAAATAACGTTTCCTAAGTACTAATGGTACTATCGCATGATATTTAATTAAATGTAAGAGACTATAGAATCAGATAAAAAGAGAAAGATATTATGTAATGCATTACCTACTTCATTTAAATTTTATATTTACTACTTTTTCCACGTATCTAACATTCACTATTAGTTTATAATGATTATTTTTCCCTCGAATACCTACAGTACACAAACCATCCCCAACCGGGCCTACATACTCCAACCCTAGAGGTTTCTACAATGGTACTCTTATCGACACGAGACCTCGGAGGGAAATGTTCTGGAGACGGCGGGATATCATGGGACATCCACTCACTATGTCCAACGTGATTCAGGATAGTAATACTACCATGTATCACTTGGAGGATCGCTTGTAAGATGGAAAATAACATTATAATATCAGATGGATAAACCTTTTCAATGGAAATCTATCTATTTCCTTAACTATCTTGAATACTGTCCAAAATAAAACCACTTTCTAATTTATCACTCTTCATTGTCCAATTGATATAAAGGTTACACAAAAAATTCTACAACCTTCTCAGATATACTAAATTCTGCAAAACTTAATATTTTTCCATCAAGGATAGAAAAGCATATCATAAGCATTCTATGTTTTCTATTCTATAGCAAAAGGATAGAACACATGCATTGATAAGGTTAACAATTTTCTTTGCACTTTGGTCATAGGACGTACCTAAAATTGTCTTAAATCTGTACTGTAACTGCTTCTAAATATCTATCCAATACAATACACACTAATCGCCCTTTCAGAAAACTGCATCACGATCCCATAACAAAGTTATGCTGGATACACGTGAGGACCGCGTTCAGAATGTTGAATGCTACGCCTCGATACGTGTTTAGTTATAGATGGGGATACATTAAGGACGGCCAGTGGTCAGGAATGATCAATGATCTGAGGACTGGGAGGGCTGATATAGGTAACGCTTACCATAGTTTCAGAAATAAATAGGTGTAGGATTTGTGCAATTTCAACCGACTTAATAAAGATGTATTTACTATTTAGTTCTAAGTTCAACAATAATCTAATAAGTCTAAGTAATTCTACAATATTAAATACATCCTATATTAACTACTACTACCTATTTTTGCGAGTTTTCCGATGTCGACTGTATTGATGATGATCTTATTTTAAACAAAAAAAATATATAAATGCATGTATTTACAATTTTACGATTAAAAACTTAAACGTAGGTAGTTAATATACTAAATTTTTGCAACAGCAAATTCATACCACTCACTCAATCGAAGAGAGGATAAGCTTTCACTACACATTTAAATAAAGCAAGATCTTTTTTTCAGGTACAAACTGCCTACCAAATTCAAAACGCCTTGAAGTGGTGGTTTTTACTGACTCCATAGGACAGTTTGAAGTGAAATTCATTTTTCGTCAACCACCCTTATCCTATGTGGCTAATATATTTGCTCTTCCGTTTTCGATTTCAGTTTGGATTGCAATAGCGTTGTCTATTATTGTTTCAACTGCTGCTATTTACGTTGCTAGTAGATGGGAAATAAAGAGATTGGGCTTTGTGAGTATTATAATATTATATATATGTATAAAAATAGACAGCTTTAACTTACAGAAACAAGAATAAAGAACATTAAGTACCGATACGACTTTGTCGCAAAGATGGGCGTCGTTAAATTAAGTTAAATATAACAGAATAAATTTCTGAATATTAGTTTAATCTATATATATTTAATTTTTTTTTGCTAGCCAATATTTTTTTGTAAAATATATCCATTAAGTTGATAAAACTTTCAGAATCCAACTCAGCTTGATGGAAGTGTAGCAGATGCTTTGCTGTTAACAATGAGTGCTATGAGTCAACAAGGTTGCTCTAAAGAACCGAAGGGGTTATCAGGTGACGCTCTATATTTAATACCTATATTGTAATCAAAACCAGACAAGACAACTGCACTGCACGTCATAATATGTTGTAAACGAATTCCATGCCATTCTATTTCTAGCGATAGTTAATACGATTGATCATAAACAGAATGCATAAGCGAATATTCAGTAACAGAGTCTGATAATAATTAGTATTTTCGAGGAGTTTAATCTATATTATCCAAATTTAATATTACAAAGCTAAAAGAAAATAAAACCTTTCTTATTTTCTTTCGTGAAACGTGCTAAGGAACAACGGGTCCGATTTCAAAAGCTCTGTGTTAGTTAGCACATATTTTAACCTATATACCTATCCAATTTGTTTCTTTTACACTGAGTCAATAAGACTGCATTTATTACAATAATAAAATATAAATAGTTTGAATAATTTCATAACAGGTCGCATAATGCTCTGGGTGATATTCGCTGCGCTCATGGCGCTATATGCAGCATACGCCGCTCACATCGTGGTGCTGCTACAGGCACCATCTTCCTCTATCAAAACCTTGGAACAGTTGGAGCAGTCTGGCATGACGATCGGCGCTATTGATACGGATTATAACCGCTTCGTGTTCCGGGTTTATTTTATTTTTTATACCTATTGATTTTGAGAATGTATTACAGGTAGACAAAAACAAAGTAACACATAGTACATTAGAATACCTACCCATGTTGTATCTGAATATAACGTCGTTGATCGAACGTAGATACATTTTTGAACAGAGAATATTTTTCAACAAATAATTTATAATACGCATTAGGTATACATAGGTAGGTACCTACGTACGTACCTTCCTATGTATACCTAAACGGACGTAACTTTGTTTGTTTGTTTGATTGTGATGTGTGATGGCTCATAAACTACTGGACCGATTTTGATGAAATTTGGCACAGACAATCTTTAGACCCTGAGAAAGAACATAGACTACTTTTTATTGCAAAATGTGTACCACGGGCGAAGCTGGGGCGGACCGCTAGTATTTTATATTTAACTCAATTTAATTGATTATTATATACCTAAGTACCTAGGTCCGTATAATATTGAGAAAAACTACTATTTTCGCAGATGTTCAAAGATCCTGTAAAACAAGCGATATTCAGAAAAGTTGAACCAACTAAAGGAAAACCGCATTATTATAGTCTGAATGAAGGCGTAAAAAGAATAAGACAAGTAAGAATTACTTACGGAAAAGCTTATCTTTTCAACAAAATACCTGTGTTACTTACTTATACCTATTTAGATTTTTTCTTAAAAATAAAAAAAAGTTATTGTTGAAATAATGAAGTAGAATTTTTGATACCTATATCGTTAACTTATTTTATAAAAATTAATGTGTATGATTCTTACCTTATTTTAGGGGCTATTCGCATACCATTCCATACTTGAACCAGTGTACAGACGCGTAGAAGAAACGTTTTTGGAAATGGAGAAATGCGACCTCATGGAGATTGATTACATGAATGCACGCCATCCTTTTGTACCAATTTATAAACACTCACCATATTTAGAACTTCTAAGAGTCGCGTTAGTAACTATTCCTACCATTATATTTTGTTAATTAAATCTGCAAAAACTCGAGTCCTCTAAATAATTAGTGTTATTTATCAGCTTAGTGAAGAAATCAAGAATTTCCCGCCTTTTCAGAAGTGAGAAGATGCTTTTTAAATTTTAAAAACAATTCGCCTGCTTGGATACAAATATTTTTGAACTGACATACTTGTGGACATACTTCACTATCAACACAGATTAACAATGTAAAGTGTTGCACGTTAAAAAAATAAAAACGTGAATAAATTTTAATCCTGGTAAATTATTTCAGATTAAAGCGCATTCGAGAGTCTGGTATTCAATCTGCACTGCATCGCCGTTTACAAGTACCAAAGCCAAAGTGTTCCGATAAAATTTCGTCGTTTAGTAGCGTTGGCCTTTTGAATCTGCGACCCGTGTTGTATTTTATGCTGTACGGGATTGTGTTATCCGTTTTTATCGTCGTCCTTGAAAATATCGTATATAAATTGTTAGTACCTATTACAAGATTATTTTAGTACTATTATTATTGCGTACCGTCTTCATAACAAATAATTTCATCAATCTTAATAATATGAGCATTCAACAATATTTATTATATTCCGATTGGAATGCTTTCAAAACTAAACAACGTTAAATAATTACCTATTAAAATTATAGCAAACTAACTATTAAGTTTTATTTTGTATTTCTTTACCTTCATTCAATTACTAGTGGCAGAAAATGAAAACAATAAAATTATGTATATACATATGAATAGAAAACTTACTACAGATCTAAAAGAGAAGAGAACACCCAGATAAGTGTAGGTACATGATATAATTATTATTAAGTTGAAAGATTTGTAAGTATATTGTTCTTAGAACAGTATTTCAAATTTTTGATGCAACAAACATAAACAAATTTATAAAAATATATTTTTGGTTACTTTGCTTCGTTTTTTAACAATTTCCTTTTGAGATCTCAATGTAGTAGCTTTTCGTGGTGCTTCTCCTTTTCTATGTCTACCGGATCGCTTTGATCCTAAGCCGGTTTTAGGATTAGATGGTAACTTATTTACGAATGGATGTACTTCTTTCGAAGGCTTTCCCCCATATTTTTGACCGGAGAAACTTTTCGCTTGCATTTTAGTGCCAGTTAGTGGCTGTATCAGACTTTTCCTTTTAGTCTTAAATGGCATATTTTCTGTGTTGAACTGGTCATCGGGTTGAATAGCCGTCGTTTGTTTTACGGGGGATCTTTTTATATTGTCTTGATGTTTTAAATCGGAATTCAACATACCGCCAGAAAGATTAGCAACCATAACACGAAGCTCCGTCAATGTATGTCCATGGAAATTGACATCATCTTGTAGTTTATCCAATTTTTTCTCAAAGTGCTTAAAGGAGGACATTATTCGTTGCAATGTATCTATTGGGCGAGTACGTTGAAGAGACATCTTGGATAAAATAATAATACTATGAAAGTACTGAAATTTTTAAATTTTCTAGCGGTTTTTTACAAAAATCAATTGCCAGTCTATCTCATCTTTTTGTTATAAAAACGTCATGAATGACATCTATAGACTATTCTTTTTTAAAGCTTTATTTCTTACCTGCAAAATATTTTAAGAAAAAAATAGTATTAAAAAACAAAGGTTAACATCTGTGGTTAAAATTAATGATAATTAATTATTATAGTAAGATAGATAATCTTACTATAATAATTTTGTTTTAGAGCAACACAACATTCATGTCAAATGTCAAAATTTGTGCGAGTGTCGCTTCAATAATTTGCAGTGTCAACGTCAACAGTACGACAACATGGGTGATCCGGTTGTTGCTGGTGTAGAAAATATTAATATTAACGATAAGGCAGGAATTTAAACTTATTTTTAGATAATATATAGTGCTATTTTATTACCATAATTGAGTGATGTTAAGCTTAATCAGTATTCGTAGAGCCTTCGTGGTCCGCTTCAAAGGAGGCTACGCCACATGGGTTCGTAGGATTTAGTCCCAAATATTAAGTGAAAATGTACATAGAATTAGACAATGACCCTAACAAAATTGTAGAACTGATTCCTACAACGATTGTTATACCACAACATAATATATTTGAAACAAAAGCGTATCCTTTCACTTGTTGTCGTCATCATTAAAAAATAACCCTTCTTGCATTGTAAAACGAAATATATCATACGCTGTATCAGTCAATTATGTGTTACGCTATTGTTGTCATTTTCATAATAGATATAATGCGGTGATACAATTGATTTCCCATAGAATAAATCCATATAAGTATTTTGCATTTTAAGCGTAATTTGCGTCATCATTTTCAGTCGAAAGCAAAAGCCATGAAGGAAAAGAAAAAGAAAGAAGACGCAGGCTCGGGTGTTACCGAGCTTAATCCATGGCCTGAATACATTCAGAAGCGTTTGGATCTCTGGGATAAATATAAGGCTCAATATGAAGAAGAGCTTGCTTCAAAGCCTGATGTCAGTGTGGTTGTCACTTTGCCCGATGGCAAGACTGTGGAGGCAAAAGCATGGAAAACTACCCCGTATGATGTTGCTAAAGGGATTAGGTAAGTTCACATTGGTAGTAGGGTAAAATGTTTGGACAATATTGTTGCTTAATCCTCAATTTAGAAATTAAATCTGTAGTAATATGTACTCAAAAATATTCATGGCTTTACAACAAGTTATTGCAATAAAACAGAATCTAGAGTCACATTTAAGAATCATGATATACCTACCTAATGAGAAAATTATTCATTCAAGGAAAATGAGTTTCTATAAACTAATACTCAATAGGTATCAGTTTAACTGTATCTGAATTTGCCTGAAAATATCACAAGTTGATAGTTCTAATACAAAATCTAATTCCTATTTTTATCACAAAAAATATGTTTTATTCTTTTTGTATTTGCAACATGTTGTTTGAGACATTTTACCTATTTTGTATTGTTGGCTATGCTAGCATTATTTGTACACCTCACCCTTTTTATGTTTTCTATTTGTTTTTCTATTGTATGCCTTTAGCGATAGCAATGAAAATAAATTATTTTGTTGAATATATACATAGAATTATCACATTACAATCAAATACATAATTTAAAAGTAAAAAACTTTTCACATTCTAAAATGAATTTTAATTTTTTTATTTAAATATCACCTATTTATGCTATGGCCAAATAAGGGTGTAATAAAAATATTATGTACCTGCATGTTCACATATCCATTTGCTATTTCTTAATCATGGCAACATTTTAAAAGCTATTTTGCTATACATCACTGTTAAATTCATTTTATTGGCATCATTTAAAAATTATTTTCCACCTTATTTGCTCTCAAGCGAGTTTTGGAGTGAATTGTAAGTATTTTGGTGCAAATGCAATAATTAATGTGTCATTTTCATGTCTTATTGAATATGGGAAAAAGAAAATTTGAGACTCGTCATTGTTAAAGTTTTTATTGCATGTTAATTTAGCTAAAAACAAATATTGTAATAAATGTAGGGATTCAAGATTAGCATATTCTGGCTGTGCCCCGTGGTTTTACCCGCGTTGCTCAGCTCCTGTTAGTTTTAGTGTGATGATATATAGCCTATAGCCTTCCTCGATAAACAGGCTATTTAACACTGAAAGAATTTTTCAAATCGAACCATTAGTTCCTGAGATTAGCGCGTTCAAACAAACAAAGTCTTCAGCTCTATAATATGTACATATTAGTAAAGTTGGGCTTTATATGATCATGTATTAATTTGTATAATCATGCAAATTTTCAACATTTTTTAAGAGTAAAATTTCAAGGTCGCGTCATTGAAATACCGTCATGTCATGGAGTAAGGCGACGATTTGTTATCTTTCAATCTTGCCAAAGAAGTTTCACTTCTGACAAGTGTGCTCGGTACACAAATCCTTTTTATTGTTTAAGTTTATTAAATTGTTTTTGTGACAACTGACAAGTATTTAAAAAGAAAAATAATGTGTACATGTTTCTTTTATATATGCTGGTGACAACCAGGCTATTATTATTTTTGCACTGTTTAAACAGCCTCAATAATTCTTGTATTCTTGTGTTAGTGGCACACATACATAAGTATGTTTACAAAAAAAGCAAACAATTAGCCATATTATGTTATCGTTATATTATACTAACTTTTGCACCAGCGAGTTTAGTGTTGACATACATACAAAATTATAAAAAAATACTACTATTTTACTTACCTACGATTTTATTATATGCATCTAGATATTATTCTAAGTCATGATTATATAATTTATTTATAGGTCAAGGTTATAAGTGATTATATCATACTTGACACAAGCGTATGAGAAATTTGTCATGTACTCAGATTTGTACTTACATATTTTATTAATTTATTTGATTTTACAAGGAATTTTAAACTTCAATCAATCAATCAATCATCAAAATCAGTTGACACTCACTCCTTCGTTTTTTAAGCCAATTGAAAAACTAATTATCTGTAATTATTTATTTATATGAACAACATACCCTAAATAGAAAATTGTATTCATTCAATGACTAATTATTGTCTAAATAGTAAATTTAATCATTAATTTCTCCCTTAGCACTGGTCTAGCGGACTCCACAATCATAGCACGCGTGAACGGCGTCCTCTGGGACCTGGACAGGCCGCTAGAAGGTGACTGCAAGCTGGAACTGCTGCGGTGGGACAATACAGATGCTCAGGCTGTGTTCTGGCACTCTTCAGCTCATATGCTGGGAGAGGCTATGGAGAGGGTGAGATTTTTGAATAATTATTATAGATATACAGGTTGTTGGGTTTTTAAGGTTATAAATAATTGAAATATGTTCATTTTAATTATTACTTTCCTGCAATCGTATTAAAAACTAGCTTCCGCCCACGACTTTGTACGTGCATCCCGGTTTTTCCCCGTTCCCGCAAGAATTTCGGGAAATCCTTTCTTAGGGGACGCCTACGTTATGACATCTACCTGCATGCGAAATTTCAGCCCGATACGTCCAGTGGTTTGGGCTGTGCGTTGATAGATCACTATATCAGTCACCTTTGAGTTTTATATATATAGATTCAAAGGTTACAAATCCGAAAAAATAAATAGTGCTATAGGGGGGTTTTAATCCCCTGCTATTTCAAAATTAAACTTATAGTGCTAATCAGATAATTGATAAACAATTACTTAACATATTTTTATGATCGGGCCTAAATACTATATACTGGCAAATTATTTAATTTCAATTCTTAGAGCATTATAATTGACACATTTTGTATCTATTTATTGTAGATATATGGTGGATGTCTTTGCTACGGACCACCGATTGAAGAAGGCTTCTACTACGACATGCATTATCCTGAGAAAGGGGTAAGGATTTTCATAAAAATTACATTTTTTTCCTACAATATATAAAACTATTGAAGCATTAAGTGGTAACCAAAATAAAAACGTGTTATTAAATGTACAATTATCTGACTTCCAACCTTAATAATTGATATGATATCCCTAGACATACATTTAACACCATCACGGCATGTATCGAGAAGTATCTATTACTAGCCGTGCCGCGCCGTTTCACCCGCAGGAAAAACGTGTATTTCTTTTTCTTAGGTGTTATTTTGATACATTAGCTTTCATCAGCATCACTGCCAAATATCAAAATCAGTCCTGGTTTTCCCGTGAAAGAGAAACAAACATACACATCCTCACAAATATTCATATTTATAAGTACATATGTACTAAGTATTTACTACATATAAAACGTATTACAGATCTCTTCAACGGACTACCAAGGCGTAGAGACGCTAGTTAAAAAGATAGCAAAGGAGAAACAACCATTCGAACGCCTAGAACTAACCAAGGAACAGCTTTTAGAAATGTTCGACTATAACCCTTTCAAAGTGAGGATCCTTAAGGAGAAGGTGAACACACCGAAAACCACGGTATATAGATGTGGGCCCTTAATAGATTTGTGTAGAGGACCGCATGTCAGACATACGGGGAAAGTCAAGGCTTTTAAGGTTACTAAGGTAAGACTAAAGTTTTTTTTTTTGGAAATAAAACACCTTGTATAATTGAAGAAGAGAAATGAATCAAATAATAATTGAAGGAATAATTAACGGAACCCGCCACGAGGTCGAGTTAATAATTTTTCAGTAAAGAGGTGTATTTTTAGTGCATTTAAAATAATTTTTAACCCATTAAATGTGAATAAAATCATTTGTATTTTTTTATTGATTTCGTGAGAAACTAATTCCTTTTATTAAATAAAACTTATTCCAGTTAAAGTTCAAATAAAATGAATATGTTTCAAAGATTAACTGGATTTACAATAGATAAACGGATTGGCAAAGTTTGAAACCCAAATTATTACTTAAAAATTCATAGGCATTACACAAAAAACCCTTTCTTTTAACATACTTCTCTATAGATAAATACATAACATTTTTTTTTTCAAATTATAGAATTCGTCAACTTACTGGGAGGGTAAATCAGACGCAGAGTCTCTACAGCGCATGTACGGAGTATCTTTCCCCGAAACAAAACAATTAAAAGAGTGGGAAACTATACAGGAAGAAGCCGCGAAACGAGACCATAGGAAGATTGGCAGAGTATGTATTTTTTTTGCAGATATTTTTAATGGAGGATAGCTATTATTGAGGAAAAAAGATAACTCTTTTGGGCGGTGTTTGTATTTTGCATGAGTAATTGCGTAGTTAGCATTCATTCGATTAAGTGAATTCTGTTTCTGTTTTGGAGATATGAATGTTAAAATTTGATTGGTGGAACTACTAATGTTTGGAGGCGGGCGTTGGCACCTGTGCCGCAGCTTATTTAAGCTTTTATGGGTGCCATCGTGCATAAAGTTTTTGTAATGTGTTGTTGTGTTCCAAATAAACAATTTTGATTTTTTTTTTGATTTGATTAAGTGAATTCGGTGTTTTAATAAGCATAATAATTCAGTTAAGTAATGGCACATACAGACTAGTTATAGAATCACAATAAATGAGTATGTCATCAGACATCAACTTTGTTAGTTTCCCGCAATAACTCTGCCATAACAATAAATATATTACGTACTCAACCCGTTTTTAATTTGGTCCTTCGAGCCGGATCACTTATTATATTATACCTTTTTGAGTCTAATAAAAACAAAAACTATATGGATTATGAAATTGTGTAAAATAAACAAAAAATATATATCGCTAACATATTTATTTATTTTTTGCATACAATTTTTCATTACCATAATATACTCTATTCCACAGGAACAAGAGCTATTCTTCTTCCACGAGCTATCGCCAGGCTCCTGCTTCTTCCAACCGCGCGGGGCGCACATTTACAACACGCTTGTTGAATTTATTCGTGAACAATACAGGTAAAATATAACTTCTTAATAATTTTTCTCAAACTCAAACATTTATTTATTCAATTACAATTCGTTTAGAAGCGCTTTTGAATTGTCAAAATTCGGAAAAATAATAATTTACCTTTCAGGTTAACGTCAAGTTTATTTTTTTAAGGAAAAATATAGCATTTTTGAAGTGAAACTTCCAGAGAGAGTAAAATTTTGACATTATTTTGCCAAAGAAGTTTCACCTCTGACACGTGTGCTCGACACACACGCTCTTTTTTATTTTAACATTTTTTTGTGTTCTATTTATTTTAAGATTGTGGACTGCCCTCTACATTTAAGTCTTTTATATTTTAAATTGTTAATAAATAATAATTATCAACATCTCTATTTTCTCACCAATCAAAAATCCTTAAAAAATAACTTTCCAGGGTCCGTGGTTTCCAAGAAGTAGTGACACCAAACATGTATAACGCCAAACTGTGGCAGACCTCAGGACACTGGGCACATTACTCGGAGAATATGTTCTCGTTTGATGTTGAGAAGGAAACGTTCGCTTTGAAACCTATGAACTGTCCGGGCCATTGGTAAGTGTAAAAAATAGTGGTTGTGAAAAAAAATGTAAGCTCGAATTATTGTTCTGAATTTCAAAATTCACATAATATGTGAATGCTACTTTTTTCCTTTACGTTTATAACATGCCGTAAAGAATACAGAGGCTTTAAAAAACTAAATATGGATGGATGTTTACGGCTTCACGGCGTCGCGTCGTCCTCACCGCCCGCGCCCCGCTCCGCCCGGGCCGATTTCCCGCGCTTTGTATAAGTCATTTTTCTGTTTGCCCGCGCTCCTATTGTATAGTAACGATATTTTCTAATTAAATCAGCTTACCATGTAACGTACAGTTTACTTATTTATCATCAACCCCCAATCACATGCGTTATTTGACGCCGTTCTTTTGTCCCGGTGCCGTACCTCGTTTCGAGCTTTGGTCCCCGATTGGAACTTTCTCGAAGCACGCTCGACTCTCATTCGAATTGAAATGTTCCAGCTTGATATTCGACAACCGCGTGCGTTCGTGGCGCGAGCTGCCGCTGCGGCTGGCGGACTTCGGCGTGCTGCACCGCAACGAGCTGAGCGGCGCGCTCAGCGGCCTCACGCGTGTGCGCCGCTTCCAGCAGGACGACGCGCACATCTTCTGCGGGCCCGCACACATCGAGCGCGAGATGGTGAGACACACACACAGCACACACACACACGCTTCCAGCAGGACGACGCGCACATCTTCTGCGGGCCCGCACACATCGAGCGCGAGATGGTGAGACACACACACAGCACACACACACACGCTTCCAGCAGGACGACGCGCACATCTTCTGCGGGCCCGCACACATCGAGCGCGAGATGGTGAGACACACACACAGCACACACACACACGCTTCCAGCAGGACGACGCGCACATCTTCTGCGGGCCCGCACACATCGAGCGCGAGATGGTGAGACACACACACAGCACACACACACACGCTTCCAGCAGGACGACGCGCACATCTTCTGCGGGCCCGCACACATCGAGCGCGAGATGGTGAGACACACACACAGCGCACACACACACGCTTCCAGCAGGACGACGCGCACATCTTCTGCGGGCCCGCACACATCGAGCGCGAGATGGTGAGACACACACACAGCACACACACACACGCTTCCAGCAGGACGACGCGCACATCTTCTGCGGGCCCGCACACATCGAGCGCGAGATGGTGAGACACACACACAGCGCACACACACACGCTTCCAGCAGGACGACGCGCACATCTTCTGCGGGCCCGCACACATCGAGCGCGAGATGGTGAGACACACACACAGCGCACACACACACGCTTCCAGCAGGACGACGCGCACATCTTCTGCGGGCCCGCACACATCGAGCGCGAGATGGTGAGACACACACACAGCGCACACACACACGCTTCCAGCAGGACGACGCGCACATCTTCTGCGGGCCCGCACACATCGAGCGCGAGATGGTGAGACACACACACAGCGCACACACACACGCTTCCAGCAGGACGACGCGCACATCTTCTGCGGGCCCGCACACATCGAGCGCGAGATGGTGAGACACACACACAGCACACACACACACGCTTCCAGCAGGACGACGCGCACATCTTCTGCGGGCCCGCACACATCGAGCGCGAGATGGTGAGACACACACACAGCGCACACACACACGCTTCCAGCAGGACGACGCGCACATCTTCTGCGGGCCCGCACACATCGAGCGCGAGATGGTGAGACACACACACAGCGCACACACACACGCTTCCAGCAGGACGACGCGCACATCTTCTGCGGGCCCGCACACATCGAGCGCGAGATGGTGAGACACACACACAGCGCACACACACACGCTTCCAGCAGGACGACGCGCACATCTTCTGCGGGCCCGCACACATCGAGCGCGAGATGGTGAGACACACACACAGCGCACACACACACGCTTCCAGCAGGACGACGCGCACATCTTCTGCGGGCCCGCACACATCGAGCGCGAGATGGTGAGACACACACACAGCACACACACACACGCTTCCAGCAGGACGACGCGCACATCTTCTGCGGGCCCGCACACATCGAGCGCGAGATGGTGAGACACACACACAGCGCACACACACACGCTTCCAGCAGGACGACGCGCACATCTTCTGCGGGCCCGCACACATCGAGCGCGAGATGGTGAGACACACACACAGCACACACACACACGCTTCCAGCAGGACGACGCGCACATCTTCTGCGGGCCCGCACACATCGAGCGCGAGATGGTGAGACACACACACAGCGCACACACACACGCTTCCAGCAGGACGACGCGCACATCTTCTGCGGGCCCGCACACATCGAGCGCGAGATGGTGAGACACACACACAGCACACACACACACGCTTCCAGCAGGACGACGCGCACATCTTCTGCGGGCCCGCACACATCGAGCGCGAGATGGTGAGACACACACACAGCGCACACACACACACACACACAGGACGAAAAAAAAAACAAATGGTACATCCACACACGCCCGCCGGCAAAATTTGCATCTTTTTCCTGCGGCACGCCCAGCTCCGATACGGAGTGGAAGGAGTACGGAGTGGCAGCCGCCGGTATTATCGGCGGCCTGCATTCAGCGGCAAGGAGCCCGGTGGCATGTGTGGATAGGCCAAAAGAGAAATATTCACAGACGTCCGAACGTTTGCAGCAGGGATGTAACGGAGGTAGTTTTATCGGAACCGAAATCGGAATCGGAGTTTTCAAATTTGGTTTATCGGAATCGGAATCGAAATCGGAATCGAAATCGGAGGCAGGGTCAGTTTGTTTAAGGACAAATAAAACATGATTTATAGTCAATTCTTTTCATTTTTATTTTTTATTATAAAATAAAAAACAACTGTGAAAAAAAATTGGCATAATTCCAAATGAACAAAAGATAAAATTAATGAATTTAAAGTTTAATTAAAATTAAAACCCAAAGTAGCGTGTTACATTTGGTGACATTACAATAAATGAACAATAGCTAAAGCAAATTAAATCAAAATGGACTCCAAAAGTAATGTATTGTACTTTATGAACAAAAGCTTTGATGCTTTGTCCCCATCCAATCTATTTCTTAAAGAGTCGTAAATTAGGCCAGCACCATTAAAAAATTGTTCGCTAGCTACCGAGCCCGGTGGACATGACAAATATTGCCGGGCAATTGATTGTAGGGGCTAGAATTTTGTACAACTGGACTTAGGTTTCATTATCCCACACAAAAACAGATCACTTTCATTGATATTAAGCCGCAAAAATCAAAACAATTATCTATAACCTATAAACGTGTCTTGGGCGTAACAAATAATAGCAAGTGAAAAAATAATTGATGATAGAGTGCACGTAGTGGGGGTCGGGGGATTCCCAGCGCGACATGTATGAACCTGTTCGGCACAGGCCGTCGCGCGCCGCCCGCTTTGTTTCGTTCGACCTCCGATTAACATCCGATACAAAAGTATCGGAACCGAAGTCGGAACCGAAAGTGTAATAATAATCGGAAGTTCCGACTTAACGGAACCGGAATCGAAGCTCCGTTACATCTCTGGTTTGCAGAACCACTGCTGCGCTCCATCTGCTTTAAGTTTTATAATCTGTACGTTTGATATATGAAATAGGATAAATTATAATAAATTAGTACTTTCATAAATTACATGCGGAGGACGGGTTTGATATTAGTTTGAATATAATAAAAATGTACTGCGATTCTACACAACAAATCACAGCAAGTCGACGACTATCAGCAAAGTAAGGGTACTTGGGTCAAAACGTCGTATAAACAACGTCTAAGTCTCTAGGCACGATTCGTACGAATGCGCCACGTTTCAAAGGAAAGCTGCATTTTACAGTATTCTATAGCTAAGCATGTTCGGACAGGAAATTGTGACAACTACATTGACAACTATTCATCCACAAAAATATTAAATCAAAAGTTACGTCTAACAGTACAATATTTTTCACAGCTCGGCTGCCTCAACTTCCTGGAGGCAGTGTACACTACGTTCGGCTTCAGTTTCCAACTGAAATTGTCCACGAGGCCGGAGAAGTATTTGGGCGATTTGGAAACCTGGAATCAGGCTGAAAAGGTATCTACATAATATTATAATTAATTGCATTCTTACTCGTGAAGTTTTAATATATGTGGGTCTTGCATTAATCCTAATATTCAAATTGTAAACTGTAATAACAGTGAATTTTAGGATGTATAACATTACGAATATTTAAATCGCGCAGGATTTTTGCGAATATGTGTGAAATAAATAATTATGTTCTATGTAAAACTTTAAGAAATCTTTCCGTGATTTTTTTCAACGACTTATGTGGTTTTCCTGAATTCCACAAATAATAACCGGCATACATCCAAATAATTTAGCAACCAATTAACGAAAAACGACTTATTCTTTGTTTTATTGTAGAAATCTATACTTAATATTATAAAGAGTTTGTTTCTTTATTTGAACAGCTAATCTCGGGAACTACTGGTCCGATTTGAAAAATTATTTCGGTGTTAGATAGCCCATTTATTGAAGGAAGGCTATAGGCTATATATCATCACGCTAAGACCAACAGGAGCGGAGGACTGCGGGTAAAACTGCGGAGCGCAGCTAGTAATTAATAACTTAAAATCTTTTATTACTTACCAGGCTTTAGAGGAATCCCTGAACCGCTTCGGCAAGCCATGGCAACTTAACCCAGGAGACGGAGCGTTCTATGGTCCCAAAATAGATATCACCATACAAGATGCCTTGCGAAGATCGCACCAATGTGCCACCATACAGTTGGACTTCCAATTGCCGGAGAGATTCAATTTGTCGTATATTAGGTGGGTAAAAAGAATTATACTTTATATTTATATGATAGAAAGAACTTATATATGAATGAAATAGGTAGGTTATTGGTAAAGTCTTTTTCTTAAAGGTTTATGAAAATTTAGGTATTTGTATTAAATTCATGTGCACCTTCAATATAAATAGGTGGGTAAAGTGGTTGCAGTATATAAAAAGAATCACGTAAATCGGTTCAGAAACCTCGGAGTAATCGGTGTACATACATAAAAAAAATACCGGCCGAATTGATAACCTCCTTTTTTTGAAGTCGGTTAAATATAGTTTATAAAAAAGTTTAAATCTATAGATGAATGTATGTTTGCAGTTGCATTTTTAAGTACTTAGTAGTGTTGATAGGTAGAAATAATTTAATTAATCTTATTAATTAGTGTTGATATTAATACAATATTAAAAAGTCGATAAATTAGCTAACAGTGCTTGACAGTTCACTTATTCATGTTAATCTAATCGTAGTAGAAATAGGTCAACAATGTCTTAATAAAAAAGTATCAAAAGAAATGTTTTTTTCACCATTTTTTCCAACTATATATTTACTATATTCCTAGATTTCAAAGGAAAACCCGCATAGTTCCCGTTCCCGTGGGATTTCCGGGATAAAACCTATCCTATGTGTTAATCCAAGTTACCCTCAATATGTGTGCTAAATTTCATTGTAATCGGTTCAGTAGTTTATGCGTGAAAACCATACATACATACAAACCTTACCTCTTAATAATATAAGTATAGATTACTAGCTTACCACCCGCGGCTTCGCCCGCTTTCTCTAAAACGATTTGAAATTTAAACTATCCTGTCTCTCAAGTTGGATCGAACTGCACATGGTGTGCGAATTTTATTATAATCGGTTAAGTGGTTTAGGAGTCCATTGAAGACAAACATTGTGACACGAGATTTATATATATTAAGATTAACAAAATCCACAGCGAAACGGGCGAAAAGAAACGGCCCGTGATCATCCACCGCGCTATCCTCGGCTCAGTGGAACGAATGATCGCCATCTTGAGCGAGTCGTACGCGGGCAAGTGGCCGTTCTGGCTCAGCCCGCGGCAGCTCTGCGTCGTGCCCGTGGGACCCGCCTTCGATGATTATGCGCTACAGGTGAGAAGGATCTAGAACGTTATGGAATATAAATAAATATAAATAAAAATCATTTATTTGTTTAATAACGGGCACTTAATAGAGATACACTAGTCTCCACACTAGGATCCTAGTCTCTTCCGATGTTACAGAAATATATTTTGATTAAAAAAAAAATATATTTTACTTTCTAAAAAGAAACAAAAATATTTAACAAACTCCAAATATGAATGTTCTAGAACGATTCGTAAGAAAATATAACGGGCGTGAACGATGACTGCGTAGTCTGCAGGTGATGGTTCTCGAACATTCTAGAATGTTATTGCCAGTGTGCTCGGCCTTAGGCGAGTACGTGAAGCAGATCAGCGCTCTGGAAGGTTTTTGAATGTTCGAGAACGTTTTATATAAATATAATGAGTTTTTCGCACGCTTTTGAAGTCTGCACGCTGCAGGTTTATTCTGGAAGTTTCTAGAATGATACCATCTCTGTAGATGTGGTTGTGTATAACCAAACTACTATAACTATAGCAAGGCTGCTCTGGCTCGATCCGCCTTCGGTGCTCGCGCTCTATTCTTTTATACCTTACCAAAAAACAAAAAAAAAAAAAAATTGGTTGTCTGTAAAGTCTGTTTACTGACGATAGTTGAACGTGACAACGTCTCAAGACCGATTGTGCTTCTTTGTCGCTCGTTCCTCGCTCTCGCTTGCACTTCAAGGCCTTACGGAACGCCTCAGAGTGAGGTAACGCCGCATGAGTCATGTTTTTTTGTACGTGCAGTACGTGCCGGCTCTATCGAATTATAACATGTTGTCACGTCCAAAACAGTGATTTCCAATTTTAATATTAATTTTTATAGGTGAACGAGCGTCTCCGTGCGGCCAAGTTCATGTCGGAAGCGGACACGGACGCGGGCGACACGCTTAACAAGAAAGTGAGGAATGCGCAGTTGGCGCAGTTCAATTATATTCTCGGTAAGTTTGGTGCTTATAAATTTATATTGATAATGTAGGATATTTATTTATAACACTTTATTGCAAAAAACAATGTAGGAAATGTAGTTAGTACAAACAAATAAGGTAAAAATTTTTTAGATATACACAGATAATGTAAAGTCATCATTATCATGTGTAAATAGGCAATGTGCAAAATATTTGGCCGTTTATTAAACTTGAAATTAAACTGATGGAATTTATAATATAACACAGTGGCTAACATTATGAATTATCTAATCTTTCTGGTTCAATCAACACATAATGGAACTGCACTTTAAATAAAATAAAAATGACGCTGAGGATTACCTTTTTTATTTAAAGAATTATGTATTAAAGAATCTTGTGATCTGTGGTAAACTTATAATGTGTTATGTTCGAAAATCACACCGCTCATTCTTTTAGAAACTCGCCTATAGGTCTGCGCGTAATTAATGTAAATTTACGGTCTTGCTTTTAAAACCATTAACCGTACTTTTTTAAATCGTATTTTAACATATTTTTCGATTCACAGTGGTCGGCGAACGGGAAAAAACCTCAGGCACCGTGAACGTTCGCACCCGCGACAACAAAGTGCATGGAGAGATGTCGATAGACGGACTCATAGAACATTTGAATAAACTCGTGCAAGAAAAAACGCTCTCAGACGATACAGATACACTAAAATAAATGTGGAATTTATGAAATTGCTGGGAATATACGCATTTTTTGATATTTCGTTGGTCGTTGGTCTATTCGATCTGTAGTAGATCATATTATATGCAGTTACATTTCAATTTCAAATATTTTTATTTATTACTAGCGGTCCGCCCCGGCTAAGAACCATCCTCGTACTTCAAGGAATATAATCCGTTCAGCCGTTCTCGAGTTATGCGCTTACCAACACATTTTGCGATTCATTTTTATATTATAGATTTGTGCAATTTTTTTATAAATTAGTTGTGAAACTTCTTTAGACGCGATGGCAGTGGCAATGGCAATACCACACGTCATGGAGTAAGGCGACGGTTTTGTAATCATTGAATCTTGCGAAAGTAGTTTCACGTCTGACACGTGTGCTCGACACACGCTCTTTTTTGAATAAGAATTGAATTCAATAGAAAAAAGGTGACAAATGAGATTTGAAGCAGTGGTAATAAAGCACATAATTTAAACCAAAAATGTAAAATTTAAATAAACCAAAACCATTGAAAATACCTCGTTTTATTTTCTTTGAACTTTATAACAGATGAAATAAGTAACAAAATTGTATTAGATACAGATATATCCCGATTTTTTAGTTAGGGAATTCGATAAATGCGTATATTTCCAGATTTAGCATTAAGGTACATTTTAAAATAGCACTAAATGAAATCTGTGTTATTCAGTATTGAGAAATATTTAATTGGAAACACTATTTTTTACTGTTCAAATCTGGCACTTTCAAAAAGATGTGTTGTTTAAAATTATAAAATGCCGAAATGTTAGCAAGAGATTTTCATAATTTTCATTAGTTGATATTAATTTAATAAATAGCTTGTTTTGTATATTCTGTATTCATCTTTTCTTCATAAAGTAATTGGTCGACTTTAAACTATCATGAACTATTTTGCATTTAATATAAAAGACAAGCCCGTCTAGTTTTGTTTAAAAATAAACTCGTTGCGATTAAGAAAATTTATGTCATTTGTAACTACGTGTTAGATACTAGATAGCACTTTTTTCTAAGCAAAAAATATTGATATTGTGCTGCCATCACAATCATTTTAATGTTATTGATAAATACTTAAAATTTTATCGTCAAATTTAAACTTAAATGACAACATTATTAAGGATTTGTTAAAAATATAAGAGTGAGAGAGCTATCTCATTCTTTTATTTTGAATAAAATGAGATGGCATTAGCTATCTTCGGATATTTTTTACATGTATTCATTGCCCATCCTTCGATAGTAATTTAACTTAGAAACAACCATTGCATTTATATTTCATTTAATTTAAGATCATTTATTTGGTAAAGGTGAAATAAAAAAGTTTGACCATTTCAAAATGTGTTTTATTTCAATGTGTACAAAAATACGTTTACACAATAATGTTATTATGATTATTGCAGTTTGTGGTATGAATAATTTAGGCCATCCACAAGTCTGCCGAACGTGACAAATAATGAACACATAGGGACGGCGCTATACAGAGAAGCGAGAAGGAAATAAGTACATCTCTTTTCTTCGTATAGTGCTGTCCCTATGTGTTCGTTGTTTGTCACGTTGTTCGGCAGACGTGTGGATGGCCTAAATGTTAACAAGCAATATGGAGTGCAAAGGCTTGATACTTTAAATGTAATTCCTCACATGGCTTAGTAATAATGATTTTCAAACTTAGTGTGATTCAATTTCTTTGGCCGTTAAAAATAATACTTATACGATATTATAAATTCAATATAAAAGCTACATTAGATAAGAACGTTTCTACAATGTGATTTTTATGTTACAGAGGTTGATAATTTGACGGAAATATAAACGATCAATTCATTAACATAAGTAACAAATAAGTAAACATGCTATAAGATTGCAGCATACTAGAAACTTATTTGACTAAAAATATTTGCATTTTATTTACCATAGCCAATTCGATATACATTTTAATAAGTATTAAAGGAATGTAAAAATATAAGACTTTTTATAAGTAGGTAGTTACTGAAGAAAATTGAATACATTTAAAATGTTGTAATTTTGTTTGCTTGATATCTATGATATTGTGTTCAAATGAATGTCAATAAAATATTGAACAATATTTAGTCTAAATAATTCTACACGCAATCGAACAAACTTTTAATTTTATGATGAATATGTCGGAATTCTACTCTCACAATAATATTTTTTTTATTATTATCTTAATCTTTGTTTTCTTTTTGATAGTGTGAAATCGAGCATTATTTCATCAATGTTTACAATCATCTTCCTTAATATACCTATTTCTTTAGTAACAAAAAAGTTATCACAGTTTAAGTGTAAACAGAGAATTTAATAAGCGATTACGACAGTACTTGTAATACAAACACAATTAATTCGTAACAGAGAAGTAACTCGACAGAAATATATTTTGTATCAAAATATTTTTGTTCCTTTATTATTCCGCCCGCGGAATCAAAGAAAAACCCGCATAGTTGGGATTTCCGAGATGAAACACATCCTATGCCTTTTCTCAGGTCTATCTTTGTTCCAAATTTCATCCAAACCGGTTCAGTGGTTGAGGCGTGAAGAAGAGACAGACAGAGTTACTTTCGCATTTATAATATTATTATGAGTTTATTATGAGTATTGTTGTCTTGGAATGTACCGCAAACAGAAATTCACAACTACATTTTTTTTTAATTCTCATTTTATTCGAATAAAAATCACAATTATTATTTATTATAGATTCAAGTAAAATAGTAATTGTTGAATTAACGTTACATTATTTTCATTTTAAAACAAGTTTTAGTCAAGAGGATCAATAAATGAGTAATATCTAATCTCACAGTTGCTTCTTATTAATAAAACATTTCATTTGCCTAACAAATTTTGAATTTTCTTCATATTATAAATATTCAAAATTGTCTTGTTGTAAACAACTTACAAGACATGTTATACACGATTGTCCTTAAAATAGCTATCGATATTTCTTATTAGTGTTCTATTTTGATATAATAATTATTATAATACCTAATTCTTGTAAAACACACTGCAAAATAATTGCTTAAAAACAAATTGACATTTTTGAATTCCGAAACTTTATACAATTCAAACGTATCTAAAATAAAAACCACACGACCAAGAAAAGTCAAGAATTTTACATAATATATAATATAAATAGGAATCAAATCAAATACACAACTAAAATCACAGAATGATAAATTAAGACCATATTTCCTTAATAAATTAGACCGACATACATTAAGAAAATAGCATGATTGATACGCTACACGTTACTTATAATAACATCACGATAGGACTAGCAATACCAGAGGTTCATTGCTTATGACTTATTGACTATTCCGTTATGAGTATCTGTTGTTTCTCCATCTTTCTGTTCATCGGGCTGTTTACAGGCAAAGTTCATGCAGAGTGTTCTTATCTGTGAATATTAAATATTTTTTAATTATTAATAATCATACTAATTAATGTTATCACGTTATGTTAAACATTTAAATAATATAGTTTAAAAAACACGTTCTAATATGATAAATTCACGAAATTATTGTTTTGTCACTGATCCTGAATATAGAGGTGCTTTTCCACAAGAGATGTGCGAGGATGCGTTTCGAGGGAAGTGTTTGTAAAGAACCAATAGAGCTGTGCTGTCAGAGGCGAGGAAAATAAATCGACAGGATCCCTTGCTACGCATCCTCGAACATCTCTGGTGAAAACGCAGCCTAAGTGTACAAAGTTTGAACGAAATTTGTCCGTTTTCAGTGGATCAAAACAAATCTAAAGGAGTCGGAAACATACAAACACATAGATGAATGTATAGTTTATGAGGAGGAGGAGGCCTATACCCGAAAGGGGCCAGGACAATTAACCTAACTGCATTTTTAATATTTTCATGTATTAATGTATCTTTTGTTGTAAACTGTATCTATATGTCATGGATTATAAAGGCTAAATAAATAAATAGTTTATGAACTGTTAGGTATTGAATTGTTCACGCGAAGCCGCGGGTTTAAACTAGTTTAATTATAAGTGTGATGAATGGGTACAATGACCAGTGGCCTGCATTATCTAATTACGTATGTATATGTAATGCTAACAAGATATCCTTAAAATTTCCATGTCTTGATTGTATTTCGTAAGGAACAGTAGTCTAAAAGGGTTCTCTCTAATGTAAATTATTCATTTAAATCAGTTGAAGAATACTTGTACAATATAACAGAAAATATTTTGTCTTTATCAATCATCACTACCCGAAATACTTCTGATTATAATTTATAAGGTATGTATAAAATAGTTATTTCTTATTTAAATTTTTATATAGATCATAACAGTCCATATTTATACCTACTAAAGGACATGATTCTCATCCCCATATAGGTTTTGGTCATTATACATACTAGCTTTCCGCCCGCGGCTTCGCCCGCGTTTTCAAAGAAAAACCCGCATAGTTCCCGATCCTGTGGGTTTTCCGGGATAAAACCTATGCTATGTGTTAATCCAAGTTACTTTATATGTGTGCTAAATTTCATTGTAATCGGTTCAGTAGTATTTGCGTGAAAGAGTAACAAACATACATACACATACATCCATCCTCACAAACTTTCGCATTTATAATATGTATTCTGTCTGTGTATGTAAATAGACAATGGATAAGATTTTATTAAACCAATTTAGTAATTTACGGTTAACCACATACTTGCAATGAGTTCATTGAAACAAATTTGTTGTTGTTGTTTTAAGAACTTGTTGACAAGTTTTTGAGCCCACTCTTATCTTTATTATAGGAATTCTTTCATTTTATCTTCAAGATAATATTTAAAAAGTCACGCGATTTAAAGCTCAGGGGTCAGTTAATTATTTATAAATACTAGAACTTAAATAAAAGGTAGACAGTTGCTAAAATATAGTGTACATTTTTGGTCGTGTTAGAAAAATGGCTTTGAAAGTAAGTAAGTTAATTATAGTCGAGCCAATTTAATAGGCAACATTTGACGTCTATCAATTTTATCTTCGAAGAGAGGTAACCTGCTTAAAAACATCGATTAAAGTGTATTAATCGATACGGATTTGAAACATTTGTCAATCGAATTTATTAATTTATGATGATTTTTATTCACAAGTAATCAATGCATTCGATTCTAGATGTCAGATTTCGATTTTTAGAGTACCTAACGTCTCTAGTATTTAAAAAGAAAAAAAGGTTTATTGACACAAAATTGTAGCGACGTCAGTTCTTCAATTCAGAAATTGTTTATTATGTTTAGGATGGTTTATCAGTAAAATGAAATCTTAAAATTACTTGTATCGGTCATTATTATTAAAAATATGTAATCGTTATTGAAAAAAGTTAAGCAAATGTGCAGTTCTAACAAAACGAAATATCATGTTATTCTATGTCGTCGTTACTAGGTTACGTTGTTGAATTTTGTTGAACTGTCAAATGTTGCCTATTAAAATGGCTCTACTATAAAAAATTATATATAGTACATAGTGGACAAAGGACAAAATTGATTATTTAATTTATTTAAATACATAATGAAATACTAAATATCCCAATTATCGTATAAAAGCTTGAATGTTATTCTCATTGTATGAATTTAGTGTAAAATAAATGAACCCTTTATATTTTAATTTTTAATAAATCAAATCTTTAAATTAAATCTTCAAAGCAACGGTTTGATATACGCTTGGCTTTCCATGTAAATTTCAAATTATTAATTTGATTCTCTAAATAAACTTCTTTCAATAACATCTATTGGTACTTAAAGGTTGGTCAAAAAGAAAACGTATGCAATTTTTAAGAAGTTTTAGTTTAAATTGTTCAGTATTTATATAATAATAATTTAATAACCTTTTTAGCCGCGATAATGTTCTTGTTCAAACTATTAGGTATTATTTTGTCGAGTATCTTCCCTTCATGTTTGTGATTGTTCTTTGAAATGTGGTAAATTTTGTGAGAGTTAATTTGCATTTCTTTTTTTTTATTTCAGCTCGTTTGCGTTCTTGTGCTATTGGTAGCGATGGTGAACGGTGAGTGATTTTCATATTTTGAAAATAAGTCCTAAGGGAGTTTATAATTAACAATTGCACATCAAATTCTAACTAATCCTTCGGGCTTCCTTGACAAATAAGAGTCATATCCTAATAACTGCTCCAAACAAATCAAATAAAAGCGAAATTAATATTAGCGAAGGCGTTAATGAATAGAATAAATAAAAGTAATTATTTTTTATTAACTCAAGAATTTATCTTTGTATTGCTTGGCTATGTATCTATACCTTTTTCCAACAGATCATATATTTTGCGGAAAAATTCCATTATTGAAGAAAGGCAAATAGGCGGTATGATGATACCCATAATACAATTCTACTACTTAGATAATATTAAATCACTTAATATATTTTTAGGAAAACCTCAGGGATACAACCAAGGCCAGGGTTACGGACAAGGTAACCAGGGCCAGGGTTATGGGCAAGGTAACCAAGGCTTTGGACCCGGCAATCAAGGTTCTGGACCCGGTAACCAGGGCTTTGGACAAGGCAACCAAGGGTTTACACCCGGCAACCCGGGCTCTGGACACGGTAACCAGGGTTTTGGACAAGGAAACCAGGGTCATGGACAAGGTAACCAGGGATATGGACAAGGCAACCAGGGATATGGACAAGGCAACCAGGGTCATGGACACAGAGGTGGTTACCAGGAACACGGTTATTAGATAATGTATAAGATGCGTGTAATTGATGCCAATATGCAAGAGTGAATATAATAAATGTATTAAATAAATGTTTGTTTAATTTAATTTCCCTTTGTAAAGCGTGGCTGAGGAGGAATACAGTAATTTTCACAAGGTTCAAAGTTAATTGTTCAAAACGATATCATAAACGAGACGTAAAAAATTCCTCATCGATTCGATAGCTGCAAACAGTTAGTCGAAGTCACAAATAATACCTTTTCGCAAACATATATTATTACAATCTGTAAGTTTTATCATATAATATGTACACCAAGTTCAGTTTATAACCTATTAAAAATCGAAGTACTTTTTTTTTTCCTGCGTGCTACAGTAACCGTTTCCTTACATTCAAAAACTTGGACAACTGTAATCGTCACGCTTACGTGGCGCGATTTTGTGTTACCAACTACTTTATTTTATCATATTACTACATCACAAGTCCAGCCCAAAATAATATCTCAGCACAATCAAAAACACAATTACAACCAAATAGAAAAGCTTTTGTATTCCCGTGTTGTACAGCATAGCTATATTTAGGACAGGGTGATAAACAGGGTTGTCAAATCAGTCAGAGATGATGTAAACCTGTAATCCTGGATTTCTATTGTATTTGAATATAGATGATGGAAAACATCTTTACTAATATTATAAAGCTAAATAATTTCTTGTTTGTTTCTTTGGTTGATTCCGATGGAGTTTGGATGGGCCCGATTTGAAAAGTCTTTCAGTGTTAGATAGCCCATTTATCGAGGAAGGCTATGTATCAACACGCTTTGACCTAGCTAGGAGCAGGGCAATGCGGGTAAACCCGCGAGGCACAGCTAGTTTTGATCATAAAATCAATTTACAATGAGTTCATTGAAACCAATTTGTTGTTATTGTTTTGAAAACTTGTTGACAAGCTTTCGAGCCCACTCTTATCTGTGTTCTACGAACTCTCAAATTTAATCATCCTCAAGATATTTTATAAGTCACGCGATTATTAGCTCAGGGGTCAGGAAATTATTTATAAATACTAGCAATTATATGTACGCTAGATAGTTTCTAAAATACAGTGTTCAATTGTGGTCGTGTTCCAAAAATGGCTTTGAAAGTAAGTTTGGCGAAAAATGATATTCTGATTTCATAGATTTAGTGGAAAAATGTATTATTTTAATTGTTTGTTTAAAAGCTGGAATAACGCCATGTTATTGTCAAGTGTAAAATAAAAAAAAAACCTATTTTAATTACCTATGAAACAAAGTCTGCATTTCTCTCAGTCTGTGAGTGTTAGCTTCCTAAATAAGCCTAATAGTAGCCTTACCCTTCTAGGGTAGTTTTCTTCTGGCCGTACCAAAGTATTGAAGAAATATACCTAACTTATTTTTAACTGGTGGTATAATTTTGATGAATATATGACGCTTCGTGAAGATATTTCCACGTAAGAGTGGATATTAATTTATATTTCTTTTATTTCAGTTCGTTTGCGTTGTTCTTCTATTGGTTGCGATGGTGAACGGTAAGTTTATTTCATATTTCAAGAATATAATATTATGTAACTTTAACTTAGTCCTATAAAAATAAGAAGGAACGAACGAAAAGAATGAAATTCTATAGCTATCAGGCTGGTCATGTAAAGTACCATCAGCTTTTATAAGCATGGATGGACGGTCTTGTACATCCAAAATTTTCTTTGATTGATTTGATTTGATTTACTCATAATGTTGAGCGCCAGGGATGTTGAGTAAAACTCGTTGTTTTTTTTAATTCCATAAGTCTATAATTCGTATCCGAAACATGTTAATAAATGGCAATAATGACAACTTTTTAAATCACTAAATGTATAATTTTAGGAAAACCTCAAGGATACGGTGACTACAACCAAGGTCGTTCGGTCCCAGGAACTGAACACAGCGGTTTCGGTGGATTCAACCAAGGCCAGGGTTACGGACAAGGCAACCAAGGCTTTGGACCCGGTAACCAAGGCTTTGGAGGCGGTAACCAGGGTTTTGGTGGCGGTAACCCAGGGTATGGACAAGGCAATCAAGGTTTTAGACCCGGTAACCAGGGTCAGGGCTTTGGACCCGGTAACCAAGGTTCTGGCCCCGGTAACCAGGGCTTTGGACCAGGAAACCAAGGTTTTGGACAAGGAAATCAAGGATTTGGACAAGGCAACCAGGGGTATGGACATGGCAACCAGGGTCATGGACACAGAGGAGGTTACCAGGAACATGGTTATTAGATAAAGTATGAGATAGTTAAGTGTCCAGTTATTGGCAATACCAAAGTGTGAATATAATAAACATTTTAAATAAATTGTAACAATGTTTCATTTCATATACATTTGTAGCATGGCTCCAGGCCATTCATTAGTCCTGTCATATGAGACAAAAAAATAAGAGTGAATGTGTATTAATTTTCACACAACTCAAAGTTGATAGCATTGTTCAAAACACTAACATAAACGAAATGTAAAAAATTCTCATCAATCAGATCTTGTGAAAAAGTTACTCAATTCCATTAGGTTCGATTTTGACCCACTTTAAACGAACAGATTTAATCCAAACTGTACAATTATCAAGGATCAGTGAGAATACAATTATTTAATGAGTGCAGGGTGTTTTTTCGTTTTTTTTTTAACTACATTAATTATTTTAACTTTATACATCACTACATAGTATCAAACAAAGCCGCTGCCCGTCTATCTGTCTGTATGTAATATGTATAGATCTGTAAAATAGGCAAAGAATTTTTATGTGGTGTTTTGTTTTTTAAAGAGTGGTTATCGAGGAAAGTTTTCCATATAATTTATCAACTTCCAAGGGGGAAAACTATAGAATTTGGAAGAGGAAGGTTTTTTTGCAAATATGTAAATTCTTAACTTTCAAGTGGGGCAAAGCTATTCCAACATTACTTACTGTATACACCAGAACTGGTGCCGCTAGTACTGCACCGGCGAGCACGTCCCACCAGTGGTGCCGCCGGTCCCACACTCGGGACACGCTACACACTATAGCGGCTACTATGCAAACACCCTGTATCGTGCGTGTCATGCGACCGGGGAGGGATTGGCCCCTTTTGTATAGGTAGTACTGTAAAATTAAAAAAAAAATTCAAAAAATTAAATCTTTATGTATAGA
Source organism: Colias croceus (assembly GCF_905220415.1). Lineage (NCBI taxonomy): Eukaryota > Metazoa > Arthropoda > Insecta > Lepidoptera > Pieridae > Colias > Colias croceus. The sequence goes on from NC_059553.1 coordinate 8,730,426, forward strand.
GTTAGTAGTTAGTATGTTACATTTATATATTACTTATCAAAAATTATAGAAAAATGTGTGTTTAAATACTGTACTTTGTTGTAAATACCTGGCAATCTTTTACGTCATAATATATTTAGTTGAAATCATCATATTCATATGCTTCATTCCACAATACATAAGCAGTATATACCATATACACGCACAAAAAATTAGAAATAGAAAAATAAATTAAAAAGTTCGATCATTAGGCGGGATTCGAACCCACGTGTTTTTGTCATATTCAATTGAAAAAAATTATCATTTATTTTAATTCTTTAAAAGCAAATATACATAAAAATAATTTACAAAAAATATTAAAAAATCATTTCAATGAATAAATGACATCACAATTCAAACTCACCGCGATAAACACGCCCGCGTGTATCGCGAGCGAGGTGTGTCCGGACGGGAAGCTTTTGTTCGACTGCTTCAGCCAATGCGCCTTGGTACATGTGTAGCTTGGTACGTAATCTGACCTGGGAAATAAAAAAAAATGTGTGCGTGTACTAGTGTACACACGTAAGAAGTGAAACTTCTTTATGACCTTATTTTTTCAAAAATTAATTTACTATATGAAACTTTACAGAAATACGTCAAATCACGCGTGGTAGGGAGAAGAAAAAGATGGCGCGTAACGGAAGAATGTCACGCGTAACGAAAAAATGTTACACTAAATTTTTTTCCAACCCCGATAAAGAAGTTTCACTTCAAAAATATGACAGGGAATACCCATTGTTTAAATGGTACTTAACAGTTAACTATAATGACTGTAGAAATATTATCTAAAATGTTAAAACGGAGATAAAGTGCATGCTAGAATATATGAGTATATTTACTTTGCCATAAAAGTAAATATACTCATATGCCTGCATGTCAATGACTAGCAACTCTACATAAATAATCAATATATTTTCCTGTTTGACTCACATTTTCTTAAAGAAAGACCTACTTAAATCACCTGGGTTCTTTGACATTAAAGAGGGATTTTTTTTACATTTGTATAAATAATGATTACATTTTCTTTCCTTGATGTTACTTAAGCTAGATAAATTGCTGCAACTTTTTCATATTGTGGTCTATTATTATCTATACTAATATTAAAAAGAGGAATAGTTTTATGCTCGATCGCGCGAATTTCAGGAATGATTTGAAAAATTATCAAGGGAGTCTATAGGATATATCTTCACTCTAAGACCAATTGCAATAGGAGTGGAGCAATGCACATAAAACCGCGGGGGACAACTACAATATGATAACTTTTTCTTTAATTTTACTATTACGCTAAGATTTGTGACTTGATAAATGAATGATAAATAATAATTGCAGGTATTTTTCTTCTTGTGGTCTTTGTGGTTGTGGAAATTGTACTCCTCACTTTTTATAAAAAATGATAAAATCTATTCTTTGTTTTATCTATACTACAATATTATAAACTAAGAGTTTGTTTGTTTGTTTAAACGCGCTAATAATAAGAACAACTGGTCCCATTTGAAAAATTATTTCTGTGTTGGATAGCTCATTTATCGAGGAAGACTATAGGCTATGGCTATGTGGTCGCTGGAGCAGACGCACCAGCGACCACGCGGGTGAAACCGCAAAACGCAGCTAGTCCATAAAAGGCGTAGCTTTTCAAGACTAGAATTCATTAATTTTTAGGTTGTTTGGAGGTCACACTAATTTAATTAGATGTGGTATAATCAAATCAGAATACCTTTGAAATTTTGCACATAGTCAAGTAATTCTGTGCAATGTAATGTGTGTGAAAAATCAAATTTTTTTTTGAACATGATTTTCAATTATAATGAGATTAACTTGTTGATGAGTCATTGATATTACAAACAGATACACGGAATGACTGCAAGTTTGTTGTCACTATCTCTATTTTAAACCATTTTATCACTGTCTTCTTGTTACATAGGGATTAATTTCAAGATCTTTATCATGATTAAACAATAATTATGTATATTATATATGCATGACTCGAGCCGCGCAGGACGTGTATAAAATTGATATACTTACATAAATAATTATGTAAATTAGTGTTTGTTCTACCATTTAAAAACAAATAAAGTTTAATAATTAAAAAAGTATGGGTTCATAGGATTTATATCTACTTAGATCTGGTTTTCAAAATTTTGAAAACATAGGTTGAAGTGCCAGTTGATGTATTTAAAGTCATGTTAATGATACTACTTATAAGTCAAGAATGTTTGAACAGATTAAAATGATTTTTATTTCATTCTCTGATTGGATTATAAAATTTAATTATTGCTAAAGTTTTGAAAAAAAAAATTGATTGAGCAGTGTAGTTTTTAGACCAATGAAGCAGATATTAGTAAAACTTACTCAACACAAGTAGTAGCTTCTTGAGGTCCACAAGTATCAAAGAAGTGAGGTCGCGGAGATCCAACTATTAACTTCAAAGTCTGTACTATTGTGAGGTTCAACAGGAATCCAAATAAATATTCCCTGTACCAGAATAGCGCTTGGTGTTTGGCTGTATCTTCAGGACACTGTTTTCTTTCAACTAGTAGTAACTGAAATATAGAATACAATATTTATTATTCATAGAAGTATATAATAAGTAATTAGATAAGAGGATATAATAAGGAGATAATAAGGACCAGCAGTCCGCCCCGGCTTCGCCCGTGGTACATATTTCACAATAAAAAGTAGCCTATGTTCTTTCTCAGGGTCTAAAGATTGTCTGTGCCAAATTTCATTAAGTAGTTTATGCGAGAAAACCATACATACATATACATACATACATACATAATTACAAACCTTTGCTCTATAAAATATTAGTATAGATAAAAAAAATATTGTACATTTTAATAAGTTACTTCTATTTACACAAACTGCATTTGTTTAATTTTTGAACAGGAACTTTTTGCCATACTCAAGTCAAGTAAGTAAGTCTAAGACCATAATCTTTAAAATATTGTTAAAGAAATACAAATACTTTCACAAAATAAAGTTTAGAAATATTCAGCTGTCTCCTGAATAATACCTAATTCATGAAACAAATTAATAATTTTAATTGTCTTACCCTTTTTTAAAATTTAACTTATACTAGTTAATATTACTTATACATAATTATTTTTAATACATACCACAGCCAAAGGTAAAAATATTGTAGTGACCATCAACCACTTCCAATTGACAGTGTCCCCTGTGTAGGGGTGTGAGAGGGCTGGATCATTGCATTGGAAGCCCACCTGCCCTCCTGGTATCAAATTTAATTCCGCTACCGCAAATATGAATAGAGCTGAAAAATATGACTACTTGTAAGTTGTAGGCATACTGTAGTTGTTTAATTAAGAGGAATATAAATTTTTAAATAAATATTTTATTTTTTAAACATTATTTTTTATTTAAAAAAATCCACGCATTGTTAGTTTTCATCATGAATGAAATTTTTTATGAAATTATTAAGTTTAAATTTATTTTTATTCATTCATCTTTTAAAAGAAATTACGTAATTATTACTAATTAAATTAAAAATCTAACCTATGTGCCACCGGTTTGTTTTCGACCACAATACTTTCAAGTTTCTCCACATTTTCACAGCATGAACGTTCATTATGTAAAACAGACGGAATTTAAATGAGTAATTCCACACTAACTCACAGGGGAAACCTTTCATAAATGATTCACCGATACGTAATACATATTAAACAAAATTGTAAACTACAATGACTACAATAGGTATGTTTTGCCACGGAGTATTGTTAAATCTTGCGCTTATTGCTCTTATTGTGTAAAATATTCCAATTTATTACTAGGAATATGTGTATGTAAAACCGTATATTAATATTTATTAAATTATTGAGTAAGTAAACAAAGTTTTCAAAATTTAAAGTAGGTACAAAATTGGAAGCTTGACAGCTTAGATACCAACTTGACTTTGACGGCAAAATTACATTCAACTGACAGGCACGTACATGCCAACAGATTAAAAATAATCCTAGTACATGAAATAAAAGTATTCTATTGCAAGTTTAAGGATTCCTGTGAAGGATTCACAAAATATCGCAATCACCCTTAGGTACACAGAACAGTAAGAACATAATAGAAGTGCTATAATGTCATAATTAGTATGAAAACCAGTGTCGCCAAACCCACACATTTAAACCGATAGTTATACAGTACACTACAAGTAAACTATGCCTTTGATTGGACAGCTTAATTTGAGTAAAAACTGACTTAGGTTATAAATTCAGCATTTCAATAAGTACCCTAACGAACCAAGTTACGGTTTATTATAGTATAACATCCCTAGGTATATTAGCTGTTTTGTTTCTCTTTGCTCAGAAATTCCAAATTCGAAAACATTCAGCTATTCCACAACAGAGGGCGTTGGTTTTCAATACATATAACTTTGAACCTCAACACATAAAGATAAGGTTGAAATTTGTGTCACTCTAAATTAATGACATTAACTTGACATTAACCTGATGCTATGCTCTAAGGGATGTCAGCCTTGTTATCGATAATTCACAAATAAATATATTTTTGTGCATTTTTTTTTCTTTCTATTATATGAGTATAGGATAATGTGTCACATTTTGGAGTATGTTTATTACTACTAAGTACGTCTTTTCATATTATTATATTTAAATAAAAAACGGAATAGAATAGTATAAATCTATATTTACAAAACAAACAGAAAATATGCATTATTTTAAATCTTGGAACTGCCGTAGGTTTGATGTATCGGTGGCCTTTGTTAGACTGCTTATTGCTGTTCGGCATCCAGTTAACTCGTCACGTTGCATTTATTATCCATTTCTCTTTAAAATTAGGCTCTTTCGAATCTATAAATAAATAGGACAAATGAAAGCTAAGGAAAAATAGAATAAAATTTAATATTTATAATGTTTGTCTTTTCTAAAGTATCGATACTGTCGATATGCGCCACATGCATCACTAATCCGACATTCGTTTGTTTATTGCAATAATATTCCAGAAAGTCTTGTTTGCTGTTCAATCTATATTAGTACTTATTTCTTATTGCTTAAGGTTCATTTTGACTTAATATTTGTATAAATTTTTGACAAATTACGACAAGCGAAGTTGTAACATAAAATATATTTAAAATAAATTAAAATAAGACTTACCGATGGTATGAAATGCCTCGATTGCCGAAATTATTTCGTCTGCTATCATTTTTCCACTCTAATACCGAACAACACGCTCTAAATAATGAATAAATATGGAAATAAGGTTTGACAGCTGACAACCGACTCGAATATTTTTCTGCGCACAACTGAGAGCGAGTTAGGTGATCTTACCTTACTAGTGACACGTGGGCCACGCCCACATCGCACTTCTATTATGTTCTTACTGTTCTGTGCTTAGGTACTTCAGAAATAGGAATGAAATTAATTCAGCAGCATTTTGTAGTGACTAGAGTAATTGTGATATTATCATAATATATTATATTCATAAAAAAAGGGTAAAAAATAGAATTAATCAAGATTCAAGTCTAACATTTACAAAATATGAACTGGGGACATAGGTACTAGGTTGAGGTTCTGCTTTTCTTACACATTTTCTTACTATTTTTTGCAATGAACTGTGAACTGTGATGACAAGAACTAAGAAAAAACTATGACGTCTTGTGCTATCACTATCTCTATCTACTAATCGTTCAGGACTGGATATGTATAAATTATTAAATGAGATTTATATTGCTTTGCGAAGTCAATTTTAGGTATTGCTTCACAGTCTTACAATTTTACCTCGGGTCTTAAATTGAAAATTATATTCAAAATATAGCTCTAATCTCTATCAACTACCTATCTAAAAACTTGATCAATAGAATGATTTTTTTGGAAAGAAAAACTCAGACTTTGCACACGTATTGTTTCCTAGGTACCAAAGGTAAACATAAGCGATACACCGTTCTACGTTACAACACACATTAATACACACAGTCAATCTTTTGCACTTTACATAATAGGCAATCTAACACTCAGTTATTTGAAACAAAGGCAATTGTTTTGTTTCCTTAGTGCCGTATTTCGAGATACATATTTACTTAGATCATATTTATTAAAATAGTACATACCTACCCACTTACTTTATAACCATTAACTATAGCTTTAAGTATCGGTTTGTTCTTTTCGCTTGAGTAGTTTTACTTCATTTTTGAATGAAAAACGTAGGTACTTACCTACATAATAATGTAGAGTCATGTGGTACTTACTGGTAGAGTATCGTGGATAACGATTGCTTTATTCTGCTTTTACATGGCTTTTACATATTATGTTATTGTTAGTTAATTATCGTAACTATGTACCAATAAGTATTATAAATGCATGAAGGTGTACGTATGTTTGTTATTCTTTCACGAAAAAATACACGACAGATTTGATAATTTGGATGAAACTTTGCAGTAAAATGGTTTAATATTATGTACTTTAAAGAATACTTTAGAAATACATGACTTTTCGCGATAATAATAAATAATAAAATAATAACAATAAATCTTGTTTTTTTTTTACATAAAAACAGCTGTAGTTTACATAAAGTTTTCTGAATCTCTCGTGAAATACTTCTTAATTCGAACACCGTGTGTGGCCAGTGTCTCTCGTTGGATGTAAACCAACCTCTTTGATTAATTTATAGCATACATAGATAATAAACTCCCGAGATTAGTATTAACGAAAGTTTAAGCGGTTTTGTGTGATAAGTTTTATGGGAGTTTAGCAATGGATTTGCTTATCATTGTGGCGTTTGGTTGTAAATAAAACACGGTGTTTGGGTTAATGTGATTTTAATAACCTTACACAAAAACTTAATTCATTCAAACTCTACATTTAAATGCTAGTTTGTGTGGCTGTCGTCACTAAATCGTAGCACTAATTATGTAGGTACTACCACAGACTAATAATAATATACTACGTATACAAGTACTACTAACAAAGTGAAATGTTCGGAAATGTCGCAGGCAAATTGTATTATTTCGCCGTTTACAAATGCTCGGCATTTTGTAAAATGCTGAGGATTTACTTTTTTTCAAAATTCTACAAAAAAGACTTCGCAGGGCTCTTATTTCTGTGTAGTTAAAAAAACACAAACCTTACTTAACCCCTTAACCCACCCCCTTATCCAAACCAAAAACTTCTGATTACGAATTCTCGACATATTAATTCCCCCGTTGGTAACAAAATCCGTCTCTATGGATTGGGAAGGCCTTAGACAAAAAGAAGAAGAACCTTTCCCAACACCAAAGTGTATCCAAACCTATAAAGTATAATTGCCATTTCTCTCTATTTACCATTTTTGAATCTAAAGATATAGATATTAATTACGATTATTGACACTTCAAAAGGTATATCCCGGAAGTTGTCAATAAAACATTAACACAGCAATGTAAAATATAAGTGGGACATATTTGTTTTTTGTTTATATAATATTGTTTAACAACGATTAAATACATTTAGAGACCATTATGCACATCTATGAAGAGGTAGGTAAACGCATATCGGGTATTCAAGTGGACAAACATACATTGAAAAAACGTTTTTGTTAAGACTCAAAAGTTTAAATTAAGTATTTATTTTGATTTTAATGATAAAAGTTGTATTATGCTGATTTAAAAGTTTGTACATACCAGTATAAATATCCTTTATAATATCACATCACTTTTTGACAACTTTATTACAAAAATTCTGAAGCACACAATATGGATGACATTAAACAATCAGTTGCACAGATGTCTCAAATGTTTAAGGACAGAATGGAAGATTTCCAACGCCAATTAGATAAGTCCTCACAAAATCCAGGAAGCCCCAATGCTAATCTTTCATCCGAGTTTTACATGTTCCGCGGTCTTGTTATGACATCTCTCCATTGTATACAATCTCAAGTCGACATGCTCTCTAAACTTTATGACAAACAAGAGATGAGAAGCAGGCGCAAAATTCTTCTTGTTCATGGTGTTCCTGAGACGCAGAAGGAAAACACTGCCAATGTTGTAACTAAGGCACTCGCTGAGCACGGAGACATTGGGGACATCTCTGAAGTTTTAAATGAATGTCACAGAATTGGTCGCACAGTCAACAACAAACCCAGGCCTGTTCTAATGAAGTTTAAGGACCTTGGTGAGAGGAACCGGATTTGGTTTTCTAAAAGTAACCTTAAAGGGTCTGGTATAACCATCTCTGAGTTTTTGACAAAACCTCGACATGATACATTCATGGCAGCCCGTCAGCGGTTTGGAATTGCTAATTGCTGGACCAAGGATGGAATCATTTTCATTACTAGTCAAGGAAAGCGGCATAAAATCTCTTCTCAAACGGAACTTGAAGCAATCCCTGGTCCCGTATCTGATTCTGCTCCTGCAGGCCCTGCTCGTGGTGCACAGACAGATAATACGAAGGATTCCACGGCCCCAAATCTTCGTACACGCCGAGTCCAAAGAAAGTAATCTTGTTTATTCTTCTTATATTTTCATTTCATAAAATTAGTAGTATCAAACATAATTTGTTATTATTTGCTAACCATTTGTTAAATAGTCGCTTGTCAGTAATATTTATTTAGTCAGTAAGATTATGTCACTTAGAATTATATAACTTATTATATTATTCTCTTTTATAATATCTTCTATTTTACTATGTATATATAGTTATTTCTTTTATTTTAATGCTGGTAGTTTAATATTTATTTCACCTTACATGTATTAGAATATTTTTGTTTTCATTTGACCACTGACAAGTGACAAGCATTACTTCTTTCTTCCAACTGTCATTCTAATTTACTGTCATAGATACAAGTCTTTTTGCACAATGTTAAAAATATATTTCTTTCAGATGCTGGTCTGTACAAACTAACATTATTTATAAATTTAGTATTTAGTATATTCAATTATTATAAGCCCTATAAAATATTTATTTAGTCTATTTTAAATATATACATATAATTACTTACATTTTTATTTAAAAATATTTATATATTCGTTTGTTTTTTTGTTAATGTCGATTGTTGCTGATACATCCAGTGATAGCTTTGTGTCACTTAGCACGGATTCTGACAGTGAAGGTAGTTATTTTAGCACAAGTTTTGTCCCTCTTAATGATGCACTTTCCAATGTATTCTCCGATAGCCCAAAAACTTTCAATGTAGTACATATAAACGCGCAAAGCATCCCGGCTCACTATTCAGACATGCTTACATCGTTCGAGTCAAGTAATATCCACGCAATCCTAATATCCGAATCCTGGTTTAAGCCTTGTTTATCTTCGTCCTCCTATTCTCTCCCAGGCTTTCATCTTATTCGCAACGACCGCATTGGTAAAACTGGTGGGGGCGTTGCGATTTATCTTCGATCTCACATTCCCTTTTCTGTTATTTCTCAATCACCCCAGCCTCCTCCTTCCGATGCTGCAGAACACCTTATCCTAGAAATCATCCTGTCCCATTGCAAAGTTCTCCTTGGCGTTTTCTATAGTCCTTCCTTGTTAATTGATTATTTTTCCTCTTTAGATTCAATATTCGATAAACTTGTCCCTTTATACAAGAATTGCATATTTATGGGAGACTTTAATACATGCCTCCTTAAGAAGGATAGCCGTTCTCGTAGATTGTTGTCTATTGTTGACTCGCACAACCTTAGCCTCCTTAATCCTCTCCACTCCACACATCATGTCCCGAACTGCGTGCCGTCGCTCCTCGACCTTATAGTTATTTCCTGTCCTGATCTGGTGTATCAACACGGACAGCTCCCTGCTGACGCGTTTTCACATCACGATCTCCTATACCTGTCCTGTAATATCCGTCCTCCTAAAGAAAAACCTAAATTCATCCTTCGTCGAAATTTTAACGCAGTTGATATAGATGCACTCCAACGCGATGTCCGTAACATTGATTGGTCTCCGCTCTTATCTTCCGCTTGTGTAAATGAAAAAGTGGCCTTTTTTAACAACTGTTTATCGAATCTCTACGATGTACACGCTCCACTTCGGCGGATTAAAGTAAAACATTTACCTGCTCCATGGCTTTCTGAAGACTTAAAATGTTTACTCAAAGCTAAAGCTAGAGCCAAGAGCAAGTATAAGCGGACAAAGACTGACGAGAGTCGTGATAAGTACCACAAGATAAGGAATCGTTGTAATACATGTTGTAGAGACGCACAAAGACGATACTTCCATGCTTCTGTAGAGAGTGGTGACCCTCCCATAATATGGAAATTTTTGAAAACGTTGGGGATTGGTAAACAGCGCAATATATCTAATAATGCTTCTTTAAATCTTGAACTACTGAATCAGCATTTTTCAAATACCCCATCCGTTCTTAATAACTTAAATAAGCAACTTACATTAAAATCGGTCTCAGAAACACCAGCACCAAACTATCCACCTTTTGTGTTTAAATGTTTTAGCGAGAATGATGTTAGACGGGGTGTATTATCCATTGCATCGAATGCTGTTGGCAGCGATTGTATTGGCCGTAAAATGATTCTACCCATCCTAGATCTCATAATCCCGGTTATAACTCACATCCTTAACCATTCCCTATCCACTAGTACTTTTCCTAAGTCCTGGAAAGACTCCCACCTTATCCCTTTACCTAAGAAAATAAATCCATCTTCTTTTTCCGATTATCGTCCCATTTCTATCCTGCCTTTCCTATCTAAAATCCTTGAGAAGTTAGTGTATGAACAGCTTCATAGATTCTTAAACCTACACGATCTTCTTAATCCCTTCCAATCCGGTTTCCGATCCGGTCATAGTACGGCCACTGCACTTGTTAAAATAACCGACGATATTCGTCATGGAATGGATAATAAAAAGCTCACGATTCTAACATTATTGGACTTCAGCAATGCATTTAACACTGTCGACTTTGATATACTGCTGAGTATATTAAGTTCTTTAAATATATCGGCTTCAGTAAATGACTGGTTTTACAGTTACTTACATGGGCGTCGTCAGCGTATACGTATAGACGAGGTTGAGTCGTCATGGTGTGATGTTAGTGCTGGTGTCCCGCAAGGAGGAGTCCTCTCCCCATTGTTATTTTCCATATTTATTAACACTATTTCAAACAAGTTAACGTGCGACTACCACATGTATGCCGACGATCTCCAAATCTATTCCCAATCTGCCCTTGATGATTTACCCCAAGCAATCGGTTCAGTCAACAAGGACTTAAGCAACATTGTAACTTGGAGTTCGGATTATGGTCTTCAAGTGAATCCCTTAAAAACACAAGTTATTATTGTTGGCAGTCCTTCTTTGATTGCAAGGGTTAACTGGGTGAATCTTCCTCCTATTTCAGTCGACGGCACACCTATTCCTTATAGTGAGGCTGTAAGGAACCTTGGAGTTTACTTTGACAACACTCTCTCGTGGAGCTTTCATATTAAGGAGGTATGTAGGAAAGTGTATGCAACTGCTGGTTCACTCCGTCGTCTACAAAATTTTCTTCCCATCCCAACCAAAATTCTACTAGCACAATCCCTCCTTTTACCCATACTTGACTACGCCGATGTAAGTTATGTCAATATTACCGTAGACCAATTAAATAAGCTCGAACGTCTCCAAAACCTTTGTATCCGCTTCATATTTGGTCTACGGAAATATGACCACGTCTCTGAGTTTCGTTCTCAGCTCAAGTGGCTACCCATTCGATTTCGCCGGGATGCTCACGTGCTGCAACTATTATATCAAGTTTTGTTTAACCCTAAAACACCGAAATATCTCAAGGACAATTTCGTATTCAGAGGAGAGAACGGAGATTCTGTCCGCTCATCGGAAAAGCTCCGACTAATAATGCCAGCGCACCATACAAACTTTCTCGACAACTCTTTCACTGTTCGTGCAATCAAACTATGGAATGCATTGCCGGATCCAATCAAGAAGGCTCAATCTATAAATACTTTTAAAAATATGGTTCGTGATTTTTATCTTTCTCAATGCCCCTAGTATGTTTATTAGATATATTTATATAGGTATTTTTTTTTTCTTTTCTCTTAAGTATGTATGTATATATTTGTGAACATAATATGTATATTATTTATCTCATTCTTGTGGCTTGTATATTATGCTGTTATTATTTTATTTATTTTTATTTCCTATTTATTTTATTTTTGTATGTATATATTTATTTGTGCTCTGCCCTATTCCTATCCTTTACTTAATTTCTCTCTGTACAACCGGTTGTCTGGAAGAAATCGCTATTTAGCGATAAGACCGCCGTTTGTTGTAATGTATCCTAGGCTAAGTCTCATTTTGTAATTTATCTTGAGCAATAAAGCATAAATAAATAAATAAATAAATAAATTGTTTGTCTCAATTTAAGATTATAACCAGTTTTAAAGCTTATGTTGAATAATGAACGCTGTTTGCGCTTCCGCGTGTGTTTGTTTGCTGATTTTGTTATGTGGATGTTGCAGTTAAAGCTTAAAAGTGTTGTACCTACTTAGTAGTTTTACGTCACGGCTAGGGTTAACTACTAATGTGTTAACTACATATCAAGTACTGTAACTAATTTACTGTATTACTGTATTTACTGTTTTGTAATACATTACAATTTGTATATGTATTTATAAGTCCCTATCAAAAATAGAGATCCTTCCTTGCACTAGTTGCACTTTTGATATGAGTGCATCTCGAGTCAAATTGCAGATTAAAGCTGGCGATTTATTATTTTATATTAATTATTGAAAATTAGGTAGGTAAGTATGTAGTTACCTTTAATTAAATAGGTATATCTCTTATACGCGAAAATTTCGACTTAGTGAAGTAGTTACTAATTATGATTATTATTACCTACGGAACTCTAGCATATAAAAGGTTTCTTATAAAATGTACCTATCTATCTGCAGGAAAAATATTCGGGTTAATTATCTCATAATATAATGTACTTATAGGTAGGTAAAAATACCAAATATTGTACTAGGGGCTGACGATATTCCTGTCAATGCAAACTTGCACTAACCAACTCATAAAAAGTAAACACATTACGTGTTAAAATACAGTTAAGGAAAGTGGTTTCTATTATATACCTAGTGACACCTTAGCACACCCCATTTGAAATAGAATATAGTGTAAATAACGTAAAATACAACTTGAAAATGATATATGTGTGAGGTGTCTATTTTGCATGAGTCTTGTTTTCTTAAATGGGTGCGTTTTGACCTTAGAGTAGGTACCTACCGATGTTTTGACGGAAAGTTGAGAATTGAGTAATAATTAATTAAGTGCTTTCGATGCAGATTAATACATTTTCTAAATGCGTAATTTAATGAATAAAAGTAGGATTGTGTAGATGAATGTTAAATACCTAACAAGTAAAATATTAAATATTAGAGTTAAAACAAAATATTATGTATGACCAATTTTCCTTGGGATGCACAGCACAGGCGGCAGGTAAAAAAATCCTTAAAAAATTCCTTACACAATATATATTTAAATTCGAGATGTTACGATTTCTATTTCTCGAATTTTAGCAATAGGAAAAAAAAAATGTTGTGTGGTTTTATGAAACCACGGTAAAAGTGAAACTTTTTTTCACACTATAGAAATTTAACTAAAAATATAAGGGTTCCGTTTTTGCCATTTTGGCTACGGAACCCTAATTATCGTATTTGTACGATAATTATCGTACGTATCGTGCGTCACGCGACATGCGCTACACAGACCAAAAAGTTTGAGACGATGTAATAAAAGTTTCACTTTAATAATGCAGGAATAGAATGCGACACCTACTTATGTAGACATTAAATGGCCGCTACTCTTGATATAGTATACCTACTCTTGATAATTTTCATAGTTGCACCGTAGCACAGAACTCAAACAAAGGGCACTATTATTGGTGAAAACTCAAAGAAAAAACTTGTTCGTTTGACGCCGCCCGCTCACTAGGTACCTATTAAATTGCTTGGACTTTTGTATAACTACTACAAAATTTGTTTACCTCTATAAGCCTATACGATGTTTGATTTTTTTATTACAGAGTTCCTTCACTTTACAACTTTTGATACCTTGTAGAGATCGGTAGACCATTTATTAGAGAGAGATACATGAAATGGAATAGAAAATTAATTAGTATGGCTATGTAGCGAAGTTTTATTTGCCCTTTTATACTAATTACTACACATTATAAAATAGCCTGTCTGTTTGCTGTTCAATATGAAAAAATTGTAAGATAGGTTATTTTAAGTGCAGCGCTTTCAATATGTGCTATAATTTAACTCAATTACAAAATGTATAACGAATAAATATTATAATGCTGTAATGGTAGACAAGTTTGAACTACAAGAAATACGTTTTATAGGTATTGTTCCCTCCGTCACAAAAGTTCATTCGTAGTTTCATAAACTCCATTCACAAAACCTTTTACAGTTATAGAGTACTAGCTTACCCCCCGCGGCATCGCCCGCTTTGTCTATAACCTAATAAATTAAATATACTAAAACCTTCCTTTTTAATCACTCTATCTACTAAAAAAACCGCATCAAAATCCGTTGTGTAGTTTTAAAGATTTAAGCATACAAAGGGACATAGGGTCAGAGAAAGAGACTTTGTTTTATACTATGTAGCGTCGTAGTGATGATAGAAAAACAAACAAATATTACATTAATTCTAACAGAAAATAAATCTTATATCACACACTATTATATAGTTTTATTTATAGCACTAGAAATAAGACAGTAAATAAATCAAACACGCAATAATATTGAAAATTTATTCCATCATAACTTTTACTTACGCTGCATTCACAATTTCCCAATAGTACCTACATGATATCAACATTCAATTACTAACGTTAAAAATAACATTCGTAGTATAGTCGTGTACAGAACTCATTATGAAAGTAATAAATCTTTACTTTAATTAATATTGTAATTAATCATGTCATTACTAATTTATTCATTGGTTTGATTAGATTTTAAAATTAGGTAGGTATGTGGCATCTCTAATTTGTATTTAAATGAGATTATGAATATGACAGTATGCATATTAATTGAAATTATGTAAGGAATATGTATATGTTATACCTAGAGTTATACTTTACAAAGTACTTATTTACTAAATGTTCTACAATCTACATAATATTATTATATCATGAAAACATTTTTGCACCTGATTTTGTCCGCGGGTGAAACCGCAGGTAGCAGCTAGTATTACATAGTATGAATGAATTAAATTTGATAATTGGCCGTAGATAACCAAAAAGGATCCAACCCACAACATGACCGAAAATGAGTTAAATATACCAAACTGCTCGTCTAGGTCTATATTTTCGATTAGCAAAAACAATCCAAGTAAAATATGAATATTTTGACGTTAAATTGACACTGGGTACCAACCCACATGTATGGAGAAGCCATATTTTAGTTTCGTAAAAACAATCCATTCTTCTTGGATCATATTGTAAAACGCTCAGTCTAAGAAACTAACACAAAACTAAAATATTTAAAAAAATCCAAAAGCATGTGGATCCTTTTAGATATTTAATTTTTATGATATTATGATGCAATAGATAAATCACTAAAAAGATTCAGAAAGCATGGATCTCTTTTGTTAAACTGAATTTTGTAGAAATGTATACTGGTTTAATAACAAAAACGATTCAGAACATTTGGATAGACTGAATATTATGTATTTAAAGCTTGAGGCGTTAGGCATGCATTAAGTTCACACTCCAAGTATCTTGATCGGGTCACACATCTTTGCCTTTTTTATACCGATTTTTCTAAAATAGAAGCACTTCGAAAATACCTGAAAAAATTTACGAAGCTGACGAACATGTCGAAGTAACAAAAAAAAATTACTCGCACAACTATCGATCACGCGCTCATGTGATCTTTATTACCTTCATTCAAGAATTGCCTATAGAAGACTGTAAGGTTTGTTGGGGATATAAATTATTAAGACTGAAATCGATTGTATGCGCACCTCCATCGACTAAACAGTTTAGTCATGTTGAATTCAAGAGGAGAATACAGCTCGACAGATCAGTTTAGTCGATGCAAAAGTTGTATGTATGGGCGGGCTCGAAAGGTAAATCTTCGGAGGTATCTGATAATGATTTTCAATGACTATGGCCAAATGTTAAAGAAAAGCCCAATTAGACGATTTGGAGTCAATCTTTGACTATTTATCTAAATACTGCCTGGATTTCTATAAATCAATCCAAGGGGACAATCCAAGACTTCATGACGATGTAGATATGGCGATGAACCGGACTTTGCACACGAAGAAGAATAGTAAATCGGATAGAATTAATATGTTTTATATAAATAATGAAAAAAAAAAATTGAAAGTTAGTTGTTTTATTTACGAAATTAAAAAAAAAATAATGATCTTAGTAGCAATTAGCTACTTTGAATCGTTTTTGCGAAATGAAAATTCACTTATCATAATTGAAAATAGGTTTTATCAAAAAGGATCCTAACACACATTTAGCTGAATGTTTCAAGAAATAAAATTAAATTCAATAAAATTTGTTTGTAAGAATAAAATATACATTGACACACACACTTTTCCTTAAGAAGCAATTAACACAAGCAAGTCTTTATATGAACAAACACAGGTTAAACTTCAAACTTCAATAACTCAAAAGTAACATTTTGTGGGTTGGATCCTTTTTGGTTATCTACGGCCAATTGTACTTTCAATTTCAACAAATAAAATAGGGTAAACAGTAGTAATGAAGTCATTTAGACATATCTACAATAAAAAGCAATACATCTAACACGAATTTAAATTGATGCATTTTTTTAATGAATGATGGAGAGTTTTATTCGAAACTGTACACGAAGTACCAAAATAGATGTGTGCATCTTATTAACATATCTATTGCATAATACTAAGTGTCCGATACATTCATAATTTTACGATATTTTATTGTAAATATAATATGTAAATAAGATTTGTTTAATAAACACCTATCTGGCAATTGTAGGCGTTTTAAATGTACCTATAATATTATATCTTACTATCTTATGCCTATACAGAGAAGATGACATGGAACCAATCTAAATATTATGTTTGTGCTGACTTCGCTCGTAATTCGTACTCTTGTTTCAGAACGCCCCGGAATGGTTAGGTAATCAGACTCAGTTTCTAAATCCGCATGTCTTTATGAGAAGATAACCAATAAACAGACAATGTGGAGGTCTTGTTAATTTATAAAAAACATTATAAAATTAAGTAAGGTACCATGATTGAGGTATCCGTTTATTAAAACAGCTGATGTTATGCCCAAAAGGAAAGAGGAACTTCAAGAATGCGCTTTGACCGCCATAGAAAGGCGTTGGTGTGAAACTATTTAACCTGACTGCACTAAAACTGATAAAACTCTGATTGTATGCAATCCCACGACATATCGCCCACGCCTAGAACGCAACACATTTCTTAAGATAAGTTTTAGAGATATTTACTAAGCACTTTTTAAAACGAAAGATAATCCGTGCTTCTTGAATAGAATGGCTGAGATTACAACAAAGGAAATAAAATAACTGAATAAGATAATAAGCTGTGCAAAGAAAGAGCTTCTATATGAACAAATTTTGCGTTGAATGCCCTGACGGATTACAGGGTAGAGTCAACTTTAAAACAACCTATTTCCAAATATTATATTTTATAATATAGGTACTTTTTATCAACATAATATACATAAACATTAATAATTCATTTAACATGCATATATAATATGGAAATTGATCTACAGCTGAACATAGCAGAGGCTCAACATTTAATTCATTGTAATTTGTAAAAAGTAAAACATAAAATTCATTGGAAACAGATTCTATTACGTTTTTCAATTAAAAACTGACCAATGATAAATGATCTTATTACTTACTTAGTTGTGACCAAAGAAATTGTGACAGTAAAGCAAAATATTTACAAGTAACTAACTATTACTTACGTTAGCAAATTCTACGTTATGAGTTATGGAACAGTTTTCGATATTATCTCTGACAGTCACTAATAAATTGCAGTAAACTAATAGAGTGGGGTTGAACTGTAACGCTAAATTCATGCTGATTTTAAATGCAAATTGCAATTGTAATGTTGCTTACACTGCTATCTGTAGAAATTGCATTTTGTAAGTTTAGTACCTTCTTAATAATTGACAGTTTTAAAAAGTAAAATTGAAAGCGACTGATATAGTAAGCGAAGCTTTTTTTTCTCTAGGTGTCACCTTTCAAAGCACTATCGATACTATTACCACAGTATTACAATATTATTTCCTACAGTAAGGAAACGCCTTTGATGTCGCGCGATGCCGCCGCCAGCGTAGGTACTTACGCTGCCACACGAAAATACGCTAGGGTTGCAACAAATGTGAAATAAAACAATTGTGATTATTAATATTATGATGAAATCATTTATTCATATGTACATTCAAAATAATTGCGATTATTAAATCTGATGTAATTATTTGTTCATAAATATATAATTACAGATATTGCACTGCTAAATATTATTTACGTGGACACTTTATTTTTGGATGTTCTTAATTGTATATTATACCATTTAACTAAGTAATACATGCGCATTGGGATGTACAATCTGATTAGAAAATAATAAGGACAACATATACATAGCTTTGATTTTAATTCAACAGATACAATTAATACAATCTTTCTGAAATATTGTTTCCTTCTGGGATTTCAATGTAGATTTACATCCGAAAACGGAACAGTTTTTGCGCGCCATAATAGAATATGTAAGTACCTATGTATAATAAAATTATTACACAAAAAATACGACTGCGTCGTCCTTTCGCGATAGTTAATGCAAACTCAGCGTGATTGCACTAAGCGGCCCGCGTCGCCCGACCCCCCGCCATTTCCCCTCCGTTTCTCTGCACAAGTACATTCGTCGCCATACTGTAGGAAATATGGTAATACTGTGCTATTACCATGTGCACTAAATGCAATTTTTGGTAAGTATGTGCTGTATTTTCTGAATTCCGAAGCACCTTTTCTGTAATATGAAATAAACAATACATTCAAACTAATAAAGAGTAACAGCATACATAATTTCTACACTTTATTTTAATTGTACATACAGGGTGTAATCGTTAAGTGTGCACAGGCGATTTTTCCGTAACTATTATAGATAACAAAAAACTTTAAACTGATATCGAAAGTACTTAACATAATGAGTAAAATGGCCGTAATAATTTTTTACAAATAAAACGAGAAATATAAAAAAAAATGTGTGCGTGTACTAGTGCACACACGTAAGAAGTGAAACTTAGGGATAAGAAAAAGTTGGCGCGTAACGCAAAAATGTCACGCCGACGGCGTAACGAAAAAATGTCACGCCTACGGCGTAACGCAAAAATGTCACGCCTACAGCGTAACGCAAAAATGTTACACTAAATTTTTGTCCAACCCCGATAAAGAAGTTTCACTTCAATATCTTTAAACCCTCCCATACATTTAGTATGAGATATGAATATCCCATGATATGAAAGATTTTAGCTTTCTCTTTCTTTTTTTGGTTTTCTGCTTTAATTACTTCGCAAATTTGAAGGGAAGTTCGTTTAGAAACTTTAAATAGAGCTCCTCATTGTATTGCACAATGAGAACGTCATTTCGAAAATCTGCTATGAATACAAAATGTATTGGAAATCAAATGTATGGGAGTGTTTAATGTAACATTTTTGGATATTTCTCGTTTTATTTTTAAAAATTTATTATGGCCATTTTACTCATTAGGTCAAGTACTTTCGATATCAGTTTAAAGTTTTTTGATATCTGCAATAGTTACGGAATAATCGCTTGTGCACACTTAACGATTACACCCTGTTTACTTACACCTACACTAAACTAAAACGTAGGTCGTAGACATCAACGAAGCCTACCTCAAAGCCTTCATTCTAGACTTCAAAAGGCTATCACACACATTGCAAGCATCTTTAGATAGAGGTAAGTCGGTATCCTGGGTCGTTGTCCTTTTGTGTGTGAATTGAAATGATTAAAAGTCAATGTTTAACAGGAATAAAGATAAAATAAAAATAAATGATTTTGTTAAAATACCCAAATTCATTCATCATTGTGTTGCTCTTGAACACAAGTTTTTATGTTGTAAATAACTGAATAAGTAAAAGATTTTAAACATAAGATTACTCGGTTTTGGAGAAGTGAGTTTTTTTTATTAATCAGAAAAGCAGCACCGGCACAATATCAATTATAATATTGCAAACTGCTGAATATTATGGAATATAATTTATCATGTAACAATAATTAAGATTCCTAACAACTAAGACTACACAAAAGTAATGAAAAGTAAAAACATTTGCATTCATATAGGTAATATTTAATGCTAAATACCACCCACAGAAACAACAATCATAAAATGATGATTATCTCAATAAAAAGTTACAAGTAGTGGCTGACTGGCTGGTAGGTGGGTAAATAAAATGGGTAATTAAAGCTACCATTTTGGCGATATTGGGGTCACCACCACAAAGCTATGTGGGGTACCACATGGCTTACAATTTGATTGTCCTAATTTGTAGAAAGTCGTACTTACGTATTTTGTGATTAATGGTAAACTTTTAACACGTATTGATTGAATTTATTATGTTTCTGACTTTCTGCTCGTAGCTTGGTCTGCGTGTGCTTTTTATGCCTTAGCACTTGGTCATTAAGATTTTATCTTTTGCAATTTTGAATAACAAGTTTATTCATGAAAATTAAATTAAACTTCTATACTTTATAAAAAGCTAAGGAGTAAGGACGCATACGTCTAAAAATATTCACCGATGTTATAAATAATCACAAATAAAATAATGGTAAATGTAGAAAATACTGATGAACATATGATATCTATATGAATAAAAACAAAGAAAAACCTCTGAAATGAAAGAAAATTGTATGGTTTATTGTATAGCTTTAGTTCCAACATAAAATTGGATACAGAGAAGAAAATATTGCGTATTTCAAATGTGTATTCAAAAGTTTATTCATTAAACACACACAATAACTAAACAAACAATATTTTAAAAGATAATACAAATATCTTGCGAATACTTACATGTAATGACGCTATTAATCTCGTGTACTTATGGCTTTCATTATTGTACCTACCACTTATATTTTTATAGATTCTACGGTCTAAAATGTTGAATTATTGTGTATTTTATTTTGCAATATAAAAATGTATAAAACAGTACTAACAAACGTATTTCACATTATTTTATCCATCATCCATGATCCATGTGATGGATAAAATAATATAAAATCCTTGCTTCGTTGTTTAGGGAAAGGATACTTAGATTCACAAAAAACTATGATTTCATAAACCCTATTGGTGTATACCTATTTTGCATTATTACAATAATAACGGGAGTGAAAATAAATAACGATAACATTTGTTACAATCAAGTTACTGTTATAATAAACGTTTGTTATTTAAATGTAACGGTTATTTATGAGGCAACAACAAAGGTGTTTCAGGAAGTATTTTGTATGGATAGTTTGCGTCAATTGTGTTAAATAAATTGTTACGTTTAATAACTGCACCTAGTGGGAAATATAGAGCTGTGGCTATAATAATTATAATCACAGTTTAAATGCTGGATTGCATTTTTCTAAGGGTTTTTGTGAAATATCGGCGTATGTTGTATACCTACATGTGTATTATTTACCTAAGATTTCATAAATAAAGCTTGAATGCTTTTATTAAATTATATATTTTGTAAAATTTGAGGCAAGTTCGATTCAGTGCTAAATTGATACATGATTTTCAATTTTCGTAGGTTTTCTTATAACGTTATTTCATTATTGTTTAATGTTGCGCCCCGCGGTTTTACCCGCGTTGCTCCGCTCCTGTTGGTCGCGTGATAATATATTATAGCCTATAGGCTATCCACTATAGCCTACCTCGATAAATGGGTTATCTAACACCGAAAGAATTTTCTGCCCTTTATACTGTAACCACTAACGCGCGCTGAATGCAGAACCATAAATTAGGAAGACCATAAAAAGACAATCAAACATTGATTCTTCCTACCGCTAATAACAATTAGCATAGAAAGAACAACGAAAGTGATTAATACCAATTATAAGAAGCTTCGATTACATTAGCAAGTGCATGTGTGAAATTCACCATGCCCTCAAGAATGGATATGTGTACATTAATTTACTGTATTGTATTTGCTAATTGCATTTTATGGCTACTGTTCAAGCCTGCATTGTCTATTGAAATAAATAAAAAGAGAACCTCTATCAATTTCACGACTCCTAATGTGAAGCATTAGAGTGCTCTATGATCGAAAAATTTGTTTTGCTTTGGTTCGGCAACTAATTGGTAATCCACATTATATACTAAATCTGCACATCATCTTATAGATAATTTAATGGAGACTAATAATATCACTGGTAAAAATTTATTCAAGAAAATTAAGGCGGAAAGAAATGTAGAAATAGAAAAAAGAAAATTCGCGTCACCACCCTTTTTTCGGGTGAGACACGATAGATTGTGTAAAACTTAATTAAAGTAATCGTAGTATTTCTTATTAGCTTTTTATTATGCGGAGATTGGTATTGAAAATGGTGATATCATTTAATAGCTAGTTATTGAAGTAAAACTAAAATTATATTACTTTTCGTTGAAGGGATGAGCACTATGAGTCGTGCACTTTTGAATTTTACAAAAAAAATTGAGTTACCTTAAGGTAGACACTTGAGACATGATAATGTGGTTTAAGTTAGAATGTATCACCATTTCTTTGTTCTCACTGCACTCTGCAAGGAAACATACCTTCATTAAAAAGAGATCATAATGATCTACACATCCGCACTGCAGGTTTTTACTTTTAGTCGCATATGTCGACGAGCTTTTGAGTTCTACAATATGTCGGTTTCTTCACGATATTTATCTTCACAGATTGGAGCAGGATTTTGTTGAAGATGTGAATTTTTTTTTGTAGACAGACATTGATGGGAAAATCAGATAGGCGATGGTAACACACTGGTTTCACATAAAGTGGAATATCTATAGAAAGATGCATGCCAGAAGATGGGTTGATAGGGAAAATTCGTTTGGAGATGGTTTTACAAAAAGTGCATTATGTGAGTTTATCTTGTAAACTGTATTATTTATGTAGGTAAGTTCCTTCACTAGGGGATAAATCTCAACACAAAATGAATACACGACATAATGTAAAGCGGATATTGCATATCGAGAAAGTTTTATGCGATTAAAAGTTACTTATTATGACTTATTTTGACATTTACTACAGGCTTTACTTTGAATTATTCTAATAACAATAATTTAACGATATTAGTATTAAACTTTGTTGTCAACGATAGCTGGCGCCGGCGCCAAATAGGATAATATCATAGAATATGATACCTATAAAAGATACTAAATAAGACTTTCTAGTGTTAGATTTTATTGAATTTTGCTACATTTATATATATTTAAATCAATTACAGAGTTAAGAGAAGCTATTATTAAATAAATAGATACGTATCTTCAGTTTTAATGTAAATTTTAGATTTAATCACACTCAACAATCAGAGTAAATTGGGCTATTTCTATAGAAACCGTAAAAAATTTGTTATGTTACATACCTACAATATACATGATTGGTATATTTTAGTTATTTTGGGCTAACAGACGTGTTACAACATTCTCTTGAATTTTGAACAATTTATAATCCTTCATTCTACAATCTACATAATCAAAGGACCACCATTTATCAAAGCTGTTCGAGTAAAGACACGAGCAAGAACTAGTGAAGTAAAGCAATTTAGTAGGCGTTCATAGTCACGAGGTTTATTTTATTAATACTATTGCATTTTACATAACACAGGCCAGGGGTGGGTCTGCAGTAATGGCGGATAAGGGATCTTGTACATTGGGTTCGTTTTGAGTTTTTATCTAAAAATAATATAAGTACCTATTAAGAAATTTTAAGAATGCATGGGGAAGTTATTGTCAGAGACTTACAGCTATCGAGAGATATCAGAAAAAAAAACTAATTGTTTGTAAGAAGGCATAAGCGTAATTGACGACCACTAAGACCAAGATTTTCTATCCATACTGCGCCATCTTGAAAATGGGTTAAATTTTCTCTCCAATTAGTACTATCTTTGTAAAAAACACCAACTTTTCTGTTGTTTATTGCAAAAATTAAGATATAGAAAAAAGTGGAAATGGATTGTACAACATCTTTTAAATTAATTGTCTATGATGGAACATGTAGAGCGTGATTAGAGCTTCTGTTAAATGTATTTTTAAAGTTTTTGTTAATTGATAAGAGTCGAGGGACAAGTTTCTTACGTTTAAAAACTGCAATTATACAATGTACACTCTCCTTTACACGTAGGAGGGTAATTTATTACGCTTTGTACTCCGTTCCCCTCACCTGCTTATTTTTATTTCGCAGATAAAATCGGATCTAAGAGTGCATAAATTTAATGGGAACAAGAAAGATGTATTCCTTTGGTAATGTAATGATATTCATGCGGTGTACGAAAAATAAAAAAATATAAACCTTTGCGTGTTTTTGGTTCAATGTGCCTATAATTCTTGTAAAATTAATGCCCGATTATTCTTATTATTATTCTATTTGTAAAGAAATTGTTTGTACTTACTTGTAGGTAAATAATTTGTTCTGTTTTTATCTTAGGATCTCATTTGTTGAAAATGTTTTACGTTAAGTAGGTATTGGTAGGTATTGTTTTTAATAAATTCAATGCAAATCGTATATATTGATAAATAATTTCAATATTGAAATTAATGAACAGTAGCGACATTGCAATATACTACCTAGGTATACAGGCTAGATTTGTTTGAAAATTCAAGATTTAAGTATGAATAAGTAATTTTCTAATGTGCATTTGTATGTAAATTATAACCAATAACATTTTATTGTATCTATAACGGATGACCTACCACAGCTACCACTCATATTTTAAAAAGAAAAGACTTTTACTGTACGAATGCATGCTGTATATTTGTTATGTAGGTAATCACACCGCAGAACGGCTTAATTAATCTAGATTCTAGATGAAATGTGACTTAATCAATATAAATCAATAATCATGTATTAAAGCCTAGATTACCACATAGGCTTTTAATCCACGTAGGTACCACGATGACGGCTGAACTCAACTCGACTGTAAAACAACATATTATCATAACCAAATTCTGACCACCATTAAACCGAAATAAAGTAATATTAATTCTACTTGTCAGATTAGTCAGAAAGATGCGGGCTCAAATACACCCTACATGTTTCTGACAACTAAATTGGTACAAGTTGTTTTCGAGTTTATTAGTAAAACATTAACACCACGCAATGAATCATAAGCTTCGAAGGTACCTAATCAATTCGATTGCATTTACTAGTCTCACGTTTTTAGATGTCGTACTAAAAGGTTTTGCGTATATTTTTCTATTAATTTAAAGTCGCCTGCAATTTGATAGATGATTTATTAATTATCTATGTAATTAACCATTAAGCAGTACCTATAAATAAATATGAATACCTATCAATTTTTATTTATTCATCCACCATCTAGGTATATGTAACTACGAAAGAGCCTAGCTACTACACATAACTAATATATGTATGTATTTTTTATGAAAATAATAATAAGAGCCCCCCGCAAAGAAAAAGTAGGTATAGACTATAGATGCACTAGATTCAGTAGAATCTAGTGATTCGTTTTTTCATCAGTAGGATTCGTTTTTTTTTTATGTCATAGTATTATGTCATTTCGTAGTGAGAAAATAAAAGCTCTATATCTAAATCAAGCTATATAAAAACAGCTTGAATATTAAATACCTATTTTGCAATTTTAATCCATGTATAGTTTGTTATGAAATCTAATCTCAAGATATCTAAACCGCAAGCGACAACCGCGGTCGTGGAGGAATGTACTTGATAAATCGTGTAAAACCTACAGTTAAAACCAATCTACATGACCTAATTTTAAAGTATTGCATCGCAAAATGTTCGCGGCTTTTCATTTGTTGCTTATTCTTCTGGGTTTAAATTTTTTAAACTATGATACAAAATTTTACAAAAAATACTAAAATAGCAAGTGGAAAATTCTTGCAGTAATATGAAAACGTGCATGATCTTTTTGTCACTTAGAGCTAAAAATCTAGGGAAAAATATACCAGGTATTGTTCCTACTATAAAATATTATGTATTACAAATTACAACGTAAAAGGTTTAATGTTATATTTTAATTAGAATTTAGACTACAGGATGCGTAGTTTTTTGCTAGACATACAGAAGTGATAGGTTCCGTTGTATGCATAATTGAAAGCTTAAAATTAACATTTTTATAGACACCTCATAGACAACTTGACATCGTTTTCCTGTGTCAAGTATTACACTCTCACATTTAAGATTCTGGTGGCTAATTTTGCAACATTTCAAATGTTTATGTATCTATTTTAATTTTAAAACCGGTAAACGGAGCTTCGAAATTTGGCACAGATGACTATAAAAAAGTCTGTACATAATAGAATTAAATGCAAAAAAATCAATTATTGTGTATTAAACTAATGCATTAAAGTCAAGCATCATTTCTGCACAACGGACTTAATGCTTAACACAATCTCTTCCAGACAATTATCAGATTAAAGGTAGGTAATATTAAGTAGTTAAATAAGTATACAATGCTATTTTATTCTAGGTTAGGTAATAAAAACACAATAAAAAATTTAACTCTTTATTTATATCTAATGCTACACTAATACATATTTACAAAACACACGTAAATGCAGAGGAATGTATGAAAAAGAAATTTCTAGATTGCACATTTACACACACATACACAAAACTACACAAAAATTTGCATTGTTCTTACGAAAAAATAAATGTACTTTATAATGAAAATAAATAGATTATTGACATACATAATCGAATATAAAGGTATTAGTTACACAATGTTAGTCTTTAAAATAATATTTTGTACTGAAAAGGCGCCTTTGATGAAATTACCTCTTTCTTTCTGATTAATTATTATTATTAGAACATTATTTTCATAGACGTTAAACAGAATTAAAAAAATACATGATTTCTTTTAAAATAAAGATAATTTATGAATATGTTCTATGAACAGACTGTCATGGTGGCATTGTCATAATTAAAATGATATCAATATAAAGAACAAAACATACAATAAAGTGAACAATAATAGTTAATGATATTTAACAAAATATGTAAGTAGATACATGTCAATAGATTAACAGAATTATTTATATAAAATAAGAAGAAAACTATTGTCATTTACGCGTAATATTTTTCAATCAAACCTCTAGACACTATACAAAATAGCACTCAAAAGAGCATTTGTTCACCGCAATCTATTTTATTAACAGAAAATAGGTGGGTAACAGAAGATTGTCCTTAAATAAATATAAATAGACTAAAACTACTTACGACTAGACAGGTACTACATAGTAAATACTTTCATTGGTTATAATATTACCTACGTGAATCTTTTTTCGAAAATGCAATTTCAAATGAAAAAATTACGAAATAATCGAACTTTACCGGCCAGAAATAACAAATGTGAAAATAGAAAAAAAAAAGGTAGCATTCACGTGCATTCACTGAGCCAATCAGCGAGCGGTATTGTTTCCCGCGCTTTTAGCTGTCATTTTATTACATTGCGTTGACAGGAACACTAGTTTCCCGCCTTTCGAGTATGTTCAATATTCGTTCAATAATTCTGCCAGTGAAAAACTTTAAATATTTTATATAAAATTGACATTATTATTAAACTATTTGCATTGTTTGTCATATTTTAATCTGTGATCTTTGAAACGGTTATTTCATAAGTAATAAGGCTAGCATAGCAGGGCGCAGTCGATATTCATTAAGTAGCCTAACAATTTGTCAGTTTCCAAAGCTGAAAATTGGCAGTAACATACCTACGTCCTTATGAATAAATTATTATATTATGTTTTTAATTAGTCACTGGTTGATAACAATAGAATCAAGACAGAAAATAAACAACTGTTTTTTGTTAATTTGTAGGTTATACCAACTTTTGGAAAAATCTTAAAAATAAAGTTTTTTGTAACAAACCTCGCTTTACCTTGTTAAATGCACAAGGCGGAAATATATTTCTATGCTTCGTTTTCGAAGTCGTATAAAATAAAAATCGACCATTTTCTATATCTAAGCTAATGCTTATGATAATGTTATACAGACAATAGATTCTAAAAATCACATTACATGAGGTTAAAAAAAATCCGCTATAAATATACAAAAGGTTGAAATATAAAATTAATGTATTAGAAATTAAAGCAAATCTATTAAATTAAAGGGATTACTGCGTGTTATTTACACATTAAATAAATAACAAAGGTAACTAAACTTTAAACATATTTCGATGAACGGATTTTTATCAATTTCTACATTAATTCGATGTTAACCAATTTATACAATCCAATTTACTTATTTACAAATTACTCTACGGTTTAATTGCCAATCGTCAGCTAATTTTTTTAATAATAATTGTGGATCCACACGACAGTTTGACGTTTTATTTGCATGAACGTTTTTCTGTGTAGAAATAAAGTTATTAAATGAATCTAGTATAGTTTTAATTTTGAAAACGTCCTTCCGTTGAAACGATATATTACCGTTTTATTTCAAATATTTGGATAAGTATTCTTGAACATAATCTCTTAATAAACATAAACTATTACAATCATAGAACATGGTCATACGCAGAAAACTATAACCAACATAGAACCAGAAACTGATATACATGAACAATATGTTTGTAACAATGTGTAACAAACACATTGTTACTTAAACATTTTATTTGATGGCATGTTTTCAAAGCAATAAACGATTTGATTTGATTTCCTTTAACCACCCACAACGATAATTCAAAAAACATAGACCCAGAAACTAATACACAAAAAAAAGCATATCATTTTGCTATTCTTTAACAAATTCGTCTTCATCAAACGTTCAAGCAAACTGCGCAAACTACACAAGTCTACACGGGCTACGGGACCACGACTCTTGCCTCGTGGGCGAGGAGCCGTCGGACAGATTGGTGGTTGTTGCCGTCGCTGCTGGAGATATCGCTCGTGCTCACTACGGAGGGCTGGCAGAAGTTCTTGCATAGGACTAATACCTGGAAAAAATATTTATTTACTTAAATGTATGAAAAAATCCAGCTTTCTTTCTGGCTTTGCTAGAGTGGTAAAGGAAATTGTGGTAATGAGATGCTACACGGCAAAAGTATTCTCTAGTCTACTAATTATTACCTGAAGACACAATAATTATTATAAAATTGCTACGTTGCAACTTGCAACGGGAAAGAAAAATAAACAAACACTTTCGCTCAAAAAGCTTGTTTTCACGTGATCTGAAATATCTACGCTATTTAAACAAGCTCTTGAGCTTTCGAGCAATCTGGACCAAGACCAGATTGTAAATGACGAATTTTATATCTCATTCTTTAATGTTTTAAATAATAAATGCTACGCGACGTATGAATATATATCTAAACAAAATGTACCTACTCATAACATTTACTACCTACCACTTAATATTATAATCGCTGCTTTCCCAAATAGACATTTGCATAGACTCAAAACAAATTTCTGTTACGATTAACCTTTTTTAACCCATTTTTATTGACTAGAAATAACAACAAATATTACTTGCCGTTCACCACTTACAACAAGAGGAGCGACTTTCATACTAAATCTGTCTAGGTTATATAAATAGAAAGTAAATATGATAATATATTTGATTATTATAGTCATTTTGAAGTCATAAACTATATTATATGAGTTGAAAGCTTCTCGTGATAAAGTGGTGTGGAATTGCACTTGACATGATCAAACAGACAAGTGTAATTTTAATCAAAATAATTGTTTGAGATAGTATACGGTTTTTTTCTTCTTTTTATTTGAGTGGAAAATGAAAGATATGTACTTTATTAGAGATTTTGATATTTGAAAAGTTCAGGAAATAAAAAGGAACGGGACCATGTTTTTATGTAAGTAATTAATTTCTGACTGTATGCTTTAATGAACTTTTTTACGAACTGCTAATAATATATATTTTTTTATGTTTACCTATCTATTCATTTTAAACTAGGCCAATATTTATTTAAGACTGATGAAATGAAAATTAATCTTTGAGACTAAAAAGACAATGTATTGATGTAATACACATTTTACATCTATACTTAATATTATATAAAGCTGAAGAGTTTGTTTGTTTATTTGAACGCGCTAATCTCATTCTCAGGATTTGAAAAATTATTTCGATGTTAAATAGCCTGTTCATCGAGGGAGGCTATAGGCTATATATCATCACGCTAAGATCAACAGCACGGCTAGTTTACAATAAAAAAAAAACTAACCTATTATAAACGATCTAATACTCACAGTATACACCAAACTGGCCAGCCCCATGATACCCCCAGCGAGCACATCCCACCAGTGGTGCCGGTGGTCCGTGACCCTGGTCAGCGGGCACACCACCGCGTATATGATGCAGAGGATCTGCACCAGCGGCACGATCAGGACCGACCGGTTGTGCCAACTGAATGCACGGCGTTGGAGGTACCACTACAAGGAAAGATATAATTTAAGAGACATTATAACCGTTTTATTAAAATTAATTGTCTCTGTCTGTCAGGACACAGAATGCGAATGAATGCTATACTTAATACGAAATATTAAATACGATAAATGGTAGTTAAGTAGCTAGCTGAAACCTAACTTGCACTAGAAGTAGTCTGTGTTCTAGAATAGACAAAACCAAATTTCAGACCGATTCGATCAGCAATTTTTGCGAGAAAGAATTAAAAAACATAAATTCTTACAAACTTCCACGTTAGAATATTAGTAGGATAGGATTTCATTATGAGTTTTTAAGTTTGTATCTAAGTATACCGATACAATTTAATAGAACTACTTACAAACATACGAAATGCTTGGAGAAAAGCTTAAAACTCTTGAACAAACGTCAACAATATAGATAATTCCATAACAATTGTTAAAAAGGGAACTGCACTTCAATCAGTACATTTAATAGCTTCCTCCCATTAGGATCCCAATTATATCCACTGACATCCTTCTTCACGTAATTGTGGGACATTAAAATGGGGAGGCAAGTGGAGTATGTAATTAATAATTACAGTTAATGTTCCGCTGATGGTATATCTTTATTTAAGAAATAATAGTACCGTGTCTGCATTAGACTTTAACATTTTTTATTGGTCAATTATTGAACTGTCACGGTAAATAAATCTATTTTATTTATTTAATTTTACCATTTCGATGATGATTTGACAATATAATTAAGTTATGGTACAAGATTATCTGTCTTATTTTATGTCAGAGCAAACAAAGTCCCAAAACACTTCCCATGAACCTGGTAGTGTTACAGATACTTTGCCGGTCTTTTAAGCAGGAATACACTCTTTTCTTGAAGTCCTAATTTCCTTAATTCTACAGAGGATTAAACATTTGTGCTAACCTTTGTAAATTTAAATTCTGATATCATACTTAAGGTAGAATTAAAAATAAATATAATAATTTAATAGTAAATAAGTAACTCACCGCCAAAAACAATCCACAGTACACAGCAAGCGAGGTATGGGCGGAGGGAAAACTCCTGCTGGCGTCTATCTGGAGGTACCGAGAGTATCGCGTCGAGGTGCATGTGTAGCTCGCTACGTACTCCGAACTATGGGAGAAAAGGTAACGTCAGTTGATAAAAATTATTGAAAAATGTTAAGAAGAAATAATTATAGCCTTTTTATGTTTCAGAAAGAAGGGAAAATTATTTTTAAACAATTTAAAACTTATCATCGGAAAGCTTAAAATCTCTGCAGGTGAAACAAGACAGCTGTTTGGATATTAAAAAATTCGCTGCCCTCTAAATTATTTGAAACTCAGTTATTGATCTAGTTTATTGAATTCAAACTTAATTACTGGTAAAATTCGGTATTTGTATTGCATAACTTGATTCATTGTTTAAAAAACAATTGCACTTGTCTTTTATGCGTCTACAGTTTGTGAATAAAGAAAATCTGATCAATCGATTGACAATCAGGGATAAAAATTGGGTATTCGTTAAACACTCTCTTACTTGTATCAGAAAGCAGCCATATTCGTCTATCATCTAATTACTTACTCATTGCAAGTCCTAGCTTTATCTGGCTCGCATAAATCGAAGAACGTCGGCCGCGGCGACCCCACCACGCACTTGACGACCTCCATGACCGTCAAGTTGACCACCGCGCCGTATATGTAGTCCCGGTATATGAGCCCAGCGGTGCCAACACTAGCGGAGAGTTTGTTCTTCTTTATCGTATATTCGTCGTCCCTGTGGAGGGCTGCTTCTACTGCCCATATCTAGAAAGAAAGGAGAGGGTTCTAGTTAAACTGTGATGAGGTTTGTAATTCTTGCAAAGGATGCCGGAAGATAGCAGTTTTAGAAATGGAAGAATTATGACCAAATTGTTATGAGGATTAGAAGCGTAAAACTGTAGCTGATTATGTGTGTTATTACCTATAGGTTGCTTGTTCCTCCCTGGTTATTATAATCGCTTGGTTCGTTCATGCTTTCTATGCAATATTATTAGGTATTTAAAAAAGATAAGATCTCGCGGAATATAGAGGTATCGGTGCCGAATGATTTGACTGTTGCACGTTTTGCAAATATTTGAAATAAAGTCGGGTCCTCTTCACTTAGAACTACTCAGTTAAAATATCAGTAAAAATATTGATAAACATATCTTTTCTCTTCTAGAAAAGTTCTATCTATACATATAATAAATCTGTAGAAGGGTCAATTCTGTACATTGAAAATATTGAAAAAATAAATAGCAGGGGGTGTTACTGGATCAATACCAAACCCAAATATGCGTTTAAAAAAATTTTTGTCTGTCTGTCTGTCTGTCTGTCTGTCTGTCTGTCTGTCTGTCTGTATGTTCAGGCATCACGTGAAAACTAACGGTTCGATTTCGATGAAACTTGGTATAATTATACCTTATTATCCTGGGCGTAAAATAGGATACTTTTTATCCTGCAAAAATACGTAGAAAAAAAATTATCTTAATTTTTCAGTTTTATCCATAGACGTTGTTCTGTAGAACCGCGAACACACGTTGCGTATTATTATAGCTCGAGCCGTATTTGGTCTTTATAATAGATATTTATAAGATATCATTGTCAGAGTTACTCAAAATGGAGAAATAAACCATCCACGCGAAGACTGCGCGGACGGAGTCGCGGGCGGAAGCTAGTATCTTAATAAAAACTTAATAACTAAGGTACCGTGAAATATAATATACCCTTCGTGGTTTTCTGTGGCTTCGTATGATTACTAATTAGTTACGCTGACCCCGAGCTAATGAGATTTTCAGTGAACAGAAGATTAATAATACTAATTATGTATTTTAATCGTAACACACTGGTCCAAGCTTTGTCAGTATATACCGATATAGTTATTGCGAGCAAATCAATTATTATTGGTTTAAAGCTATATGTTCATAAGGTATCAAAATTGTTTGTACTAATTTTTTTATAAACGTTTGGGAGTGTTTTAAATCTTTATTTTTATCACACATTCTCTACTGCTGGAACTGGATTTTAATCAATATTATTATTTCAGAATTAAACTAAGTATTTCTAGGATTCAAGAAGGATGTACATTCAAAATTCGATGCGTAAAAAGACAGGATAACGTCTGTCAGGTCATTAAAAAAACTAGATTAAGTCTAAAGATTAACAGTTATATCACACTACTTCCTAATGGATATCTTCTATCATAATACAAATAATAAATAACGTCCAAAATACAGTTATTACGAGACAAATGCAACCAGTGATTAAGCAGTAGGTCACTGCACTGTAATTAAGATAACCACATTTTTGTTTTTATTTATTGTTTTAGAACCGTTTAAATATAGATCATTTAATGTGTTTTGTTTTTTCATTTGTATTATGATTTACTAGCAACCTGTTCTTGTTTTGTCTGAGATAAAAATGTTATTAGATGAAAGAGGGCTTCAAAATGGCTTCTAATTATAAAATACCTATATTTTATGAAAATCCTTAAAGGCTAATATATTTATAATAAATCTATCAAGCATGTTAAGTGTTATATTATATAATATATTTGACGCCTGTTTTATTTAAATTTATTTGATAGAAATATCATTAAATTAAATGAAAACAGATGGCTTAGGGTTTTCAAAAATCATTAGGTATTATCCATTTTTCTTCTAACAAATTATTTTTAATAATCCTCTACTTAATAAAAATTAATACACTTACAATAATAAAAGGCACAATGACAGTGACAGCTGCGACGAGCGAGATGGAGATAGTGTCGCCGGTGTGCGGGAACGAGAGGTCCGGGTCGTTGCATCGAAAGCCGCTCTGCCTGCTCGGGAGTGCCCCCACTTCTAGCAGTATGCATACTGCTGCGACTGTGGACAACAAAATAATTGTTATTTTTTATAATACATATATTTAAGTCTTAATTATTTCAACAAAAAAAAATCGTTAGTCACGATAATGCGAAATTATACAGGTTTGAATCCTGCCTTAATAATAAACAAAATTCCATTTTTCTTATAAACCCGGCCTAATTTGATTTCTTACATGTTAAATAAGCTTTCTAAAAACTACTATAGTTTAACTAAGTACTTAGTTTGAATGATGTACAAAATAATACGAAATATTTTGCTTTCAATTATTTTCCATAATATCATCATACCTACATATTTTGTAAAACCCATCCTAACAAAAACCACGCAACGATTTGAGAACCTCCCCTCTTGTAAAGTTTAAAATTAGTCATTCAAACTTCTTCAGAAGCTGTTAAAAACACTGAAAACAATATGTAATTGATTAGCATTCATACTATAAGCGTGCGCAGGCGCAGAATCGATTTCACGGCGAGTTAAAGTCGAACATGTCAATACGTCTGACATTTATGACATACTATCAATCAGTTTGACGTCATCTAAAGAATTTTTATTATTTTTAAACAAATTACGCTCTTTGGTATTTTTGAAATGTGATGATTTTATTGTATTTTATGAGAATCTATACTTAATAATAAAGCTGAAGAGTTTGTTTGTTTGAACGCGCCAATCTCAGGAACTGCTAGTCCGATTTGAAAAATTCTTTCAGTGTTAGATAGCCAATTTATCGAGGAAGGCTATAATAATTATATTATCACGCTAAGACCAACAGGAGCGAAGCACAGCCACGTCTGTAATATTACTGTAAGTACTTATAAAGTCTTCTGCGTAAATACCTACTCGAATAATGTTTATTTAAGTAGATAAGATACTATTAAACTACGTCTTATAAACACGCGCTTTCATGATAATCAACTATTTAAGACCGCGGCTTCGCTAGAATGCAATATCTATCTATCAAAATTGGTTCCGCCGTTTTGGTGTGAAAACACAATTCTCAGAAAAACATACAAAAGTTTTACAAAGGTATGCTTGAAAGTTCCTTACATTTTTTTTCCTTCTGTTTCCAACCTTTTTCTATTTTAATTCATTAGAAATAAATTTAGCAAAAATATTTAAGGTCAAAAGCAATTAGAGTTTAAATTATTTCGCATTAAATTTATACAATTATTATGCTATGAAAGGAGTGTTAATTGTAGAAATGTAGGTTAAGTATTTCTGGAAAAGAAAATGCTTGGAGTTTATATTGGAAAGGTTTCCCTTAGCAGCAAAACACCAAAGAATTCTTTGATGTTTTTCTATGCTGTAATTTGTAAACTAGATGTTTTAATCGACCTTTGAACTTTCTTTTGCTGGACTGACCTAAAATCTATAAGACTAAAATGAAAAGAAAGAACTTAATTGCATTACTACAAATTACATCTATACTAATATTATAAAGCTGAGGAGTGTGTTTGTTTGAACGCGCTAATCTCGGGAACCACTGGTCCGATTTGAAAAATTTTTTCGGTGTTAGATAGCCCATTTATCGAGGAAGGTATAGGCTATATATCATCACGCTACGACCAACAGGAGTGGAGCCACGGGGGTGAAACCGCGCGGAGCAGCTAGTAGGTAATATATTATTAGTCTTTATAAAGAATAGCGGCCTATGAACTATCTGAACAAAATAAGATAAACACTCTTTATTATTATATCATTCCCTGCATAAAATTACAAGAGACTTACAATAAAGAATAAAGAAGAACTTACAATAAAGGGCATAACATAGTTTTTATCCCGGAAATTCCACAAGAACAGAAACTATTAAAATCCCGGTACTGTCTCCTTTGACGCGGGTGAAGCCGCGGGCGGAAAGCTAGTAAATAATGGTGGTATTAAATCAAACAGGTGTAGCCCAGAATAAAAATCTAATCAACATTCTACCCATAGTCACCAATTATGCATGTACCACATACATTATGCAACATTATAATTATTAATAGCTGACGCAATTATCTTATACATTTCCTTAATTAAAATGCATGTGGGCTATAAATCTGGTAATACCTACTAATTTCGTATCTATTTAATTAATGTAAAATATATCTGTCTTAACTAAAACTTTTTAATTTAGACCTTATGCCAAAAATGATCTTTTATAGATAACTAGCTTTCCACCCGCGGCTTCGCCCGCTTTGTCTAAAACCTAATAAATAATATACTAAAACCTTCCTCTTGAATCACTCTATCTATTAAAAAAACCGCATCAAAATCCGTTGCGTAGTTTTAAAGATTTAAGCATACAAAGGGACATAGGGACATAGAAAGCGACTTTGTTTTATACTATGTTGATGATAATGTCAGGAAAAAACGTGGTATAAACATAAAATATACAGAAATGGTCACTAATAGCACTAGGTAATAGGATATGACTGAAATATTATGGAGCCTTATTTAGTATCTACATTCACATAACAACCAAAGCTACAACCTACAACATTATTTTGAGAGCCAACAATTTGATAATAATATATTCTTAGATTAAGGATTGGTCTCCGCGATCACCAATCCTTAATCTAAGAATATAATATTATTGTCTTGTTAGCTCTATGTTCCTAAAATAATAAATTTTGATAGAACTTTTCCAATATTTATTATAATTTATTAATGTATGACATAATTTCAAACGTCTTACATTAAATTATCGGGGTCTTACGTGAAGTCGTTACTCATATCAATTCCTTTAAGAGATTGGAAATTATAGTTTAATGATAGGAAACGATAAATTTTGGTATTTATATAACTCAGTGCTCAAATTAACTATTTATCGAGTGGAAATTATTAATATCTAGCTATTAAAAATATAAGTACCTTTCTCTTTCTTTTGGTTTGATTTGTGTGAAATGGTATTAAATTGAATTTTTGATGAAATTTTAATGGTGCATTTTATATTATTTATGTCAGTTGTTTTTGTTTTCTGTTATACTAGCTTTCCGCCCGCAGCTTCGCCCGCTTTGTCTAAAACTTAATAAATTATATACTAAAACCTGCCTCGAGAACCAATCTATTAATAGAAAAAACCGCATCAAAATCCGTTGCGTATTTTTAAAGATTTGAGCTTACATAGGAACATAAGAAGACAGAGAAAGCGACTGTTTTATACTAACTATGTAGTGATGATACTTAACACGGTCAAGAATCTTCTTTTAAATCATAGTTAAAATTTATTGTAATGACTGACAATTCTATTATTTTATCTATTTAGGCTAAATAATGCAACTGTAGGCCAAGCCACAAATGGGGAGAAAGCATAGATAAAAAACGCGTGGGGGTCATGTGGCTTGCTTATTAGCTATGTATGATAATAATAATATGATAGTAGATATCTATGGAATTTTAAATGAAAGTAGAAGTTATTGAAACGATAGTGAAATGTCTTTTATTGGCTTTGATGTAGTAGTGAATTAGTTTTTTCAGATAAGGTTTAAGGTTACTGGGTTAACTAATTAGTTAATCTGTGGTAACACTAAGGCTAACTTGAAAATAACAGTAATCTATTATACTAATAATATTATAAAGCTGGAGAGTCTGTTTGTTTGAACACTCTAATCTCAGGAACTACAGGTCCGATTTGAAAAATTATTTCGGTATTAGATAGCCCATATATCGAGGAAGGTTATAGGCCATATATCATCACGGTAAGACCAACAGGAGCGGAGCAATGAGGATGAAACCGCGGAGCACAGCTAGTGTAATTATATAATTTGTATATAACAACCTACATCTGTGATTAAATACTATGGATTAAATATCTAACTAAATTATCGCTACATTAGCATCAGTAGTAACTACTATAATGTCAAATTTCAAAGTATTCCCCGCTACTAATCTAGATGCAAGTTTAAATCAATTAGAAGGGCCAGTAATAATTTAAACTTTACTATACTGACCTGCATAAAAGTTATGGAGCGGATATGACGTGTCTTCGAGAATTTTAATTGCATTTAAGAGCGTAGGATTTTGATCTTTTAAGAATTTTTCTTAATGAAGATGCTGTAGGTTAATGAATTCTTGTGTTTGAGATAGTTAATCATAATGTTTTAATTTATTGATTGTATTTGAATTAGAATCTTTGTATGTTGGTAAGGTATGTTGATTATGTATGTTGTTATGTTGGTTGTTGGTTGTTGATTGTCTTTGAAATTAAAACTTTATTCACTTATTTTGTAGATGTGAATTGTTAAAACTAGATTAAGCCCGCGGGTTTTGCTAATCTGCTTGGACAGATTGTAATCTATCTTTGTGCAGCTAGATTTCAATATTCGATGCGCCATTTAATAGAGAAAGAAAAAATTTAAAAGTACTAGGATAGTGTGTTATAACAGAAGGTTATAAAGTGTTTCATGGTCCAGAAAATTAATTAATTAAATGTAACATGATTTCTCAGTGAGATGCATTTTTATATTTTTGAAAAAACTTACAAGGAATCTTTTTACCTGTTTTAATTGCAGCTCTGCGTCATACTCGTGAAAAACGTATGAATATTTTGAATACTAAGATTGCAACATTATCTTCCTCCCTATTTCTTTGCAATTCAAAATAACACCTTATTAATGAAAGTATAGATAATTCTCTGTACATTTGAAAGTTTATCAATATTTTGGAATGTGCTCAGGTTCCCACATTATTTTCCCTCTTATTTCTTTCCAATATAGAAGCATGCCTTGAAAATTATCTTAACTTAAGTCACTTTAAAATCCAATAGTATAAATTTTAGAGCTTACGGTAACCTTTTCTTTCACATTGCAACATGCGGATATACCTAGTAATTACTCAATCTATTGTGTATAAAACAATAGTTCAGATTTAGATATAGTTTCGCAACTTTTGTATTGAATTTATTTAAGCAAATTAAGTCCTCTTGGCTTACTTTTAGTCACGACAGTCAAATTTTACAATTAATTCCTGTAACAGTGTGTAATTTTTTGTAGAATTTTAGTAGAAAAGTGGCCAGAAGACCGTATTGCTTGTTGGAATTTGGAGCCTTCTCGTTCAGTACCTATTTTTATTGAAATTTTAAATTCCAATCTTTATTCGGCCTGAATTGGCACTGTATCACTATGAAACAACTGTCCACTGCAAATATGAACAACGATACTGAATTCATGTTTTAGTATTAAGTTTTTAATAATATATTTTCATGACAAATTTCACATACCTACGGCACGATCTGATTCATATCGTCGAATCGAATAAGAACAAAAACTTCTCGTTGTGATCTATCGTTCTTCTTGACATTATCGTTCAGTTCATTAATAACCCAACCCATCAGTTTTCCATACCTAAAAGACACAGACCCCTTGTTCAATAACTAGCAAATTTGTGCTAATTCGTGTTTTGAGGTCTGTCCATCCGTCCTGCTAGTCGCTATGTAGGGCAGTTGCAATTGTTGCAACTGCAGTGCGAAATATACGGACGAATAATGTGATTGTAATCGTTTGTTTTGTTTGGTTTTTAGTGTATTGTTTTATGTAAGCAGAGCGAATATTGTGGTAACATGTAATCAGTGATCAGTTGATAAATAATGCGTAATGTTTTTTCTATTTTAATTTACTTCGTTAAAATATTTTTGATGATTTCACTACGCTTGTTTTCGATGATTTTAGTAGGCTTCTCAAAAACTTTCTATAGTTATATAGCATATACCTATTATAACGAAACCATGTTATGGTTTTGACTATTTATAAACTGGCAAATTGAGCATTCATATTCCCATAGAACTTTAGTTAGTATAGATATGAAAAAACAATGAGACTACTTGGGTGTTCTTAAATTGCGGTTATCTTTTAAAGCAAAAGACATCGTCGATGACTAATGACTGATATTTCAATTATTTTACACTGATGAATTATTGCAAAAGTACCGTACATTAGCCATAGAATATGCGTTCTACAACAAATATCACATAACTGTGAGAACCATAAACGATTAGACGGAACGGAAATGTCACTTTGTTCAGTAAAACGGCAACCGAGCGTCAAAGAAACCCGTATTTGATTTGAGATAAAACGTTTAGACACTTATTTGATTTCGAATTTCCTGCAACACCTGAGACAAAAGTGGGGTTATCTGAAGTAGATTTCCAGGTATTTATCTCTATTGCGTGAAGGTTATTTAATGTTTAAGGGATTTTTGTGGTACTTGGAATTACTTTGTGTCATGTCCCGTTCCAAGTATATTCAGAGATTCGTTTTGCATACGGATGGACAAAATTATCTCATCTGCGAATTATTATAATATGTATTAAAGATTTATGTTAATGTTTATTGTTATTTACTTATTTACATTAGCTATTTTATATTACTTATAATCCAAACCTCCATATAATTTATCGTGTTCCCTTTTCTTACAGGACACTCCGACCTACGGAATCAGAAATACATTGATAACAAATTCCAAAAGTATATTATTTTAATTTAATTTTGGTACAAAGCCGCGTTCGCGCTCCTATTTCTCTCCCGTATATTCCAATAAAGTGAAACGATTAGGCGTATAATACCTGCGAAGCGACGTGACCTTACTGTAATAATATTTAGTGTTATATCGATTGTAAAATTGAATCATTAATACCTAGTACGTTGTTAATGTTTTACGATTATTGATTTCGCTTTTAGCATATAAATCGTACTATTTGTGTGTATGAATTTAAATTGATATAGAAATGTTAAACTGTGAAATAATCACTTTCTTTTACATAGAAAAACACTATTATTTAAATCCGATACTATGGTAATCAGTAATCACATTATTAAACAAGCTTTTAGTGTAAAATATCCCATTTCAACTATAAATTTACATTGTCTATAGGCATTCCATGGGCCATGAATAAAAAAACAATTTTATAGTCAACGCGTTTCATAAAAATATCATCTTTCCTAACATTTTAGCACATCCAGACATTTTAAAAGCACATCAACGCATAATAACATAAATAGCGTATACTATTTTGATATCTAGCACACATAAATACGGCATATTTTCCTGTGAATAAATTTAAACTTATATTTCAGTATACAGACACGTTTTTATTAAATTAACGTGTTGCATTGTGACCCCATTCTAAACATATTTAGGATATTGTTTAAATTTAAACTTTAAGTTAATGCAGTAGAGTTGAAGTTGCTAGTTAGATGTTTGATTAGTAATTAGCAAATACGAAATATTGTTATTGCAGATGTGTTTTAAAGAATAAGATGTAGCTAATTATATACTTGCACTAATAAATTAGAAAGATTTACTGTTTGTGAATACCTATGCTACATTTCTATTTTTACTTTGTTCGTTAGTTATCCGTATTTAAAAGGTTTTAAGATACTGATACATTTATTTATTTACATTTAGTAAAGGAAACATGGTCTTTAATGTTAGTTTAACATTTGATAGAATTTTTTTTCTATAAAACTTAAACCCAAGTGTTCTCGAATTTATAAAAGTTACATTATTCGATCTACGCTCTATCGCGAAGAGCTATAACTTGATGGATTCTTGCTTGAGACGTGCCGATAGATTCGCGAAAGTCTTCAAATTCTGTGCCTATTTAAAAAAGGAAAAACTGTGCTAATTCAAGTTTATAACATTTACCAGTATTTATGGCGGCTACTTGTCTTTAACAAAATAATTTATGATTCAATTAAGAAAAGTAGGTACACGATCGCCTCTACGCATTTTTCTGTTCCCCCTTCCCTGAAAAATGGGACAAACCTCCAAAAAGGTCCCATAATTGTTCGAACACCGTTATTAATTTTATAATCACCAGGAAGCAATAATCTCTAGATAGACCTGTTGTTATTTATCTTTTTGGCCACGGAAGTGATTTTGCGGACGTGCAAAAATAATTAATTTAGGAACAATACGCGAATCGTGATCGAGAATAAAAAAACCACGGACGTGTTATTGTTTTTAATTTTTTTTTTGAATGCAACACCATAAAAATGTGAAAATTTTTAATTATTATTTTTGTTGCAGCTATGTTTGATGTGCGATTTTTTTTAAGCTTGAAATTTATAAGTTATACCACAGATAAACAAAGACATGATAAGTCATAAATTCTACAGATAATAAATTTAATATAGATTCAACTTTTTGTTGGTTATTTTAAGCAGTTTATTTATTTAGTAAGTGGTTTACAATATATTAAAATAATAATATTACTGAACATTAATTTTTTTTATGTATCATGGCGATATTATACCATTTAAGTATCAATAAGAATTTCTTGGACAGTCATAAAAGATCTCACTTCTGGAATATTAAAAAGCACTTAAAGCGCGTTATTCTAGAATAATCTATGCTAAGATAAAGGTAATGTAAAGTAAATGATCCACCATTACAGGAGATAAGGTAATGCCTTACTGGGAATGTCATGTGATTTCTGAGGACTTGTTTTTTTACATTTGTTTTGTTTTAAAGAGCTACAAAATGGATAAATGCTCAGCATATTTATTCATTTAACTGTAATTATTTTATAAAGTACCTACCTATGACTATCCTGATGCAATTAACTGCACTGCATGATTAATCGTGTTTGGATTATGAAATTTATTGCCAAATACTTATTCATTCAAGTTGAATGAATAAGTATTTTTTTATAAAGTACATAAGGAAATGGAAACTATCCTGTTGCAGCTAATCATGTTTGAATTTTGAAAATTGACAAACGTTGCTTACAGATAGAATATTTATTTGATTTTACCGTGAATAAAATCAAGAAACTCTACGTGATTATGGATAGATGTAAATTTTATATAATATATTAACCAATGTAGTAGGTACAAAACTGTCGTGATAATTTTCATGGGAATGTTTTCCTAGTTAACTATAGACTTGAAGGTTCATAAAGACATGTTTGTTAATAAACGTTAAATGTCAAATGAGAGATTCACAAAAATGGCAACATGTGCAATTTAACAAATGCTATTTGTACACGATTCGACACGATTTGGGTCATAATAGTAATCAACAGATTGTAACATCTAGGATATATCTACTTTTCCCACTTTTTTCTGAAGAAAGCTCAAATGATTGTGTCGCAAATTCCTATAGAAAGATGGACAGACACACAAATGTTCAGAGATGGATGTTTTTTCGTCTGTTTAAACGGATTGGAAATCAACAGATATTACTTACAGACATACTGACAAAATTACTGCTTGAAGAACTGAAAGAACGGGAGGTAATAAACCTACATTGAAAGGCCCCTACCTCCAGAAACAAACAACATATCAGAAAATCGCTCCGTTGTAGCGTGAAAGACAGACAAACAAACACACTTTCTTATTTATAATATTTGTAATAATACAGGAAAGCGAATGAACTGGCAAACGGTACATA
Source organism: Colias croceus (assembly GCF_905220415.1). Classification (NCBI taxonomy): domain Eukaryota; kingdom Metazoa; phylum Arthropoda; class Insecta; order Lepidoptera; family Pieridae; genus Colias; species Colias croceus. The sequence goes on from NC_059553.1 coordinate 8,774,248, forward strand.
TACAGGGTACATTTAAATAAATCCCATAAAATGACTATTTCTGTAACTTTATTAACGTGAATCAAATTAAATACTTACTAATGAAAGGACCCAGACTAACCTCTGGACTATTTGAACTTATGTAATTACAAGACATTTAGCTATCTTACTTTGTTACATAACTTATCCGATTTATTTATGTCTCTTAATAGATTAATTAAGAAAAATATTACATTATTTTTACGTTTTTATATCATGTTAGCAATTAGTAAGAAAACCAATGACATGTCGAAGAATCAAAAGTTCGACGACATGTGACATCCGCCAACCCGTATTTGGCCAGCATGGTGGATCATGGCCTGAACCTCATAGGAGGCTTGTGGCCCAGCAGTGGGAACGCGTATATGGGCTTGATATCAAAATTTCAAAGAAATAAAGAGAGATGTCACAAAGTTTACGACTTTTTGAAGACATTTGAATATCAGTGCGCCTGTCTGCGGCTGAACATTTATGGATGAAATTACATGAATTTGCAACATACAAAGATGTAAATTATACATTGCTATTAAAAGCTATACAATTTCTTTGCTAAATATAGGTTTAATAAATCCAAACAAAATACGGAAGTAAATCTGTTTGTTTGTTACATGTTAACGGCTAAAATAATGAGCCGAATGTTTTGTAATGTGATAGACTAGTTTAGCAAATAGTTACTTTGTAATTGGACGTAAGTAATAGCATGTTAAATTATGTACTTATTCAAGTTAATAGGAAACTAAATCTACTAATCTAACCTTTACTTTTTCTTGGGAGAGTTTAATTTGATGACTTTGATTTATCTATTATCTTCTCTATATACCAACATAAAACATATTATGTAATTATACTTTCCTATATAAAATAAAATGTATTAGTTACACCACATAGCTCAAGAACGGCTGAACTGATATTGTAAAAATTTGTGAGTTGGTCATCATAGGATTTAATAAAAAATCTACAATAACAAAATTTTAGAAAAGTTACTACTACGTACTTGGACGCTAGTTATTTATCGCATAAACTACAATGTATATTGAAAATCGACACAAAATATTATTCATCACTTTCAACTTTCCGATCATTATGAAGTACTTGACATATTCCAAGTTTCCATTGATGGTGGAAGATGACCGCAAAATAGTTACAATTTGTATAGACATTGTACATCAAGTGAAATTATTTATTTTCGAGAAAATGTATATTTATAAACATCTACCTGTCCCGGCAAACGTTGTTCTGCCTTACTCTTCATCATTTAGGGGTATGAAAAATAGATGTTAGCCGATTCTCAGACCTAGATACCCGAAAAGCACACAAAATTTCATGAGAATCGGTCCAGCCGTTTTGGAGGAGGTAACTGACATTGTGACATTTTATATATAAGATTAGCTGCAAAATTTGCCGAACGAGTCGAGCTGTTTTCTAGTTTTAAGCTTACACATTTGGCAAGCATTTGGCGATTCATTTTTATTATATTGATAGATTTATAAATATTATGTAGACTGATTCACAGCTAGTAAGTATCAAAAGAACTAAGTAGCCTCAAGTACTTTAAAAAAAGTACTAAACTAAAGAAAATTTAAGAGTTTTCTTTGAAGAGATTATTTTAACACTCAACCGGAAAAATCTTTCTTTATTCATATACAGGGTGTAATCGTTAAGTGTGCACAGGCGATTATTCCGTAACTATTACAGATATCAAAAAACTTTAAACTTATATCGAAAGTATTTAACCTAATGAGTAAAATGGCCATAATAAATTTTTAAAAATAAAACGAGAAATATCTAAAAAATTAACTTGAAACCCTCCCATACATTTAGTATGAGATACGAATATCTCATGTACATGGGTTGATCCAAAAGTAATGATAATCAATATTAAACAAGGTCATTACAGTTATAATAATTATGAAGTTCTCTAGATAGTCTTCTAACTAGAAAATATACTTCAATATTTTTTTTCCTAAACTTAAAAAAAAAATTGACTTCATCCACAAAAACCCCTCCACGCGGCCATCACTTCGCTGTCGTCTTAAAATAATTTATTGCTAAGAAAGTGTTTCTTGTGCCGAGGAAAGAGATAAAAGTAAATAGGAGCTAGATCTAAAAAATAGGGTAGGTGTTCAAGCATTTGGAATGCCGATTTTTGAATGGCAGCCATCGCAACTGACGCTTTGTGATCTCGTGCGTTGTCTTGGTGAAACAGCGTTCAGGTCCGCAGTTTGCCATGTCTCTTTCCTTACTAACCTACCGCAATCTTTTAATTTGGTCTGTTTAGTAAGAGCCCAATAAAATGGCTACCTTTTTAAAATATTCCACCATAATTATTTCTTCAGCGTCCCAAAAAACTACCGCTTTAATCTAACCTACTGATTTTCACTTTGAATTTCTTCATCGTCACTTTGGAAGCTCGCATCCAGGACATTGATTGTTTTTTGGTTTCAGCATAAACATGGTGAACTCGGGTAACGTCCATGATCACAAAACGTGACAAAAAATTATCCTGATATCATGAAAAATTTAGAAATTTACCCTCTACATGTCGAATCGTTGTTTCTTCTTTTCGTCGGGAAACATTCTGGCACGCACGGTTCACATTCAAATTAATGTAAATAATTGGAAACGTGGCCTGTTGATATGATTTTTTTGTGATTACTTAGTGAATACATGAGCAAGCAAAAAACATTTATTTTATATTTTTATGTGCACAGGAAATACCCAATTATCATTACTTTTGGATCAACCTAGTACATTTAATATGAAAGATTTTAGCTTTTTCTTTCTTTTTTTGGTTTTCTGCTTTAATTACTTCGCAAATTTGAAGGGAAGTTCATTTACAAACTGTAAATAGAGCTCCTCATTGTATTGCACAATGAGGACATCACTTCGAAAATCTGCTATGAATACAAAATGTATGGGAAATAAAATGTATGGGAGCGTTTAATGTAACATTTTTGGATATTTCTCGTTTTATTTTTAAAAATTTATTATGGCCATTTTACTCATTAGGTTAAGTACTTTCGATATCAGTTTAAAGTTTTTTGGTATCTGCAATAGTTACGGAATAATCGCTTGTGCACACTTAACGATTACACCCTGTATACTACTACGTACATGTACATTTATTTATTTATATAGATTACAGATAGAGCTATCTACACGGTCATGATCGGGGAAATACGAATGACATTGATCTTGATACTGTACCGTCGAAGTCAAGATACTACCAGATAAGCCTATCTAACAGTTGATATTATTCTGTATTTTATTGTGTTATAGATGTTTTTGACATTCACATAAATAGTAAATGTAGGTGTGAAAAGAAAGTTAATGTTGCAATAAATATTAGATTAGATTAGAAGTAGAAATCACGTTTTTTAAATAAAGTCTAACTTCCTTAGGTTCATATTAAATGTTAAAACTTCAAGTTACAAATCAATTTCTATGAAGAAAAATATTTGTGTATCGATTCGTTTTGTATATTTAATGTCAAGTCGCCCAACACCCAAATTGAATTCAAGAAATTTCTTCTCCAAACAAAGTCCTATAGGTTCTGCTCGATTAGCAAAAGGTGCATAAAATAAACAGAAAATGCAAACACGCATGTGTGCACGACTGTACCGTAACGTCGTGAGGTGTCAGCGTTATGTCAACAATGTCAAAAGTGTCAACAATGTCAAACGTGACGACCACCCACGGTGTCAGCGATGTCGGGGTCATGTATATGACTATGTGGTTATATTAATATACTGTTAAATAGATTTAGATGGACAGTTTATGTGGTGTCGAGTTTCAAGCGTGTACAGTGAAGTGGAGAATCGGTTTTATATTGTTTTAGGATTAGGTGTTAGATTTTTATATCCTAATAAAAATGGAAATAACATATCGCTTATATTTTGTTCTTAAAGCTTGAACTTAAAACCTAAATAGTATATCTAATGAACAAACATGATTGACTTTTTTTTTTAACGTGAGGAAATTCATCATGAATACCGGCTGCTTCGGGGGCAGCAGCGCGGTTATGTCTAACTTCTACTGACTAAAACCTCACGGTGGCCTACTTCCGCGCAAGTAAAGGGGGGATCCCGGGATCTCCGGTGGGAACGCTCACGGTACCCCTCGCGCGCCTGCCATTGGCAATCTACTCGCACGTAGTCGCAGACTACCCTACGCGCATGCCTTGCACTACGACAGACTGCAGCCACAACAGTCTGTCGCCCTCCTCGCGTTGCCTATTGAATGTGTGCAGCCCCCGCGCGCCGCACACACTCTGCAACGATAAAGGCAAGAGCTCGTCGGGTCTACTAAGTGACCCGACGTCCCCTGCGGCGTGCTCTGCGACGCACGGGATTCCTACGCTCCCGGTCGCGCTCAGCACTTTCTTTCTGTGACATCACTGCATCACAGAAAGACAGCACTGCCATCCACACGTCCTCTCTTTCGCACATGGCGCCAACTACGATCGGAAGTGAGAGGTCAGATCCAACCATAGGACGTAGTGCATCGCGTTCTGCTAACTTGACTTGACAAACATGATTGACTTGCTATGCGTGCGTTTAAATAATTTATTTTATTGTGATATTTCACACAATTTTTTGCACACAATTTTATTGCGGTAATTTATTAAATTAACTATTATCACAAATTAAAAATTCAACTATATAAGTGTGTGATATAAACTTATTAACATTTACTGATTACTCCCATAAAAGCTTATGAAAGCTTTGGCGCCTATCAACAAAAGTTTACAATTAAAATTTAAATACAAGTATTAATACAAAAAAACAATCCACCATATTCATATGCCACATTAATAGCGTTATAATAAGACAGCAAACATTAATTATGCCCACAGTCCAGTTGTGATCATTTCGGGAGCCACAGTTTTCGAGTTACAAACTGACACACAAACGGACCACACGCATTGTGTAACTGATACATGAATTGTTATATCTAATTAAATACACTCTTCTGTAATAGATACTTTTGTTAATAGACTGTTATATTGTGTTACATTATTACGTATCATTGTTCAAATTTTATGGTCTTGTGAAAATACGTATCGAATTTTTAAATCTGATGTAGGTTATAGTTATGGGTAAAAAATAACAGTAATATTCGTTTGCTTGTAAAAACTAAAGGAAAATAGAAAAAAAAAATGCTGTACAATTTCTACGGCAACATCTGAAAATCAATGATATTTCAATAAGTAATAATGCCTATTGTGGCATACAAATATTTAAGTTATTACTATTTATTTCATCTTCAATGTAAATTATTTTTTTATGTGTCCATAGAAAACGTATTTTCATTTTATTTAATTTTATTTCATTATGTACGATACCAGCGAAGCCGCCGACAAAAACACTATTAAGTCTATTATAATATTTTATGTATTACATAGTAATAAAACCCAAAAACCACAAACCAATGGTAACCAAATACCACAAATTGCGGTCTGACCTGCTACTAATTTACTTACGTTTTGTAAAAAATACCCTATTGTGTTACGAACCTGTCCTTTGTTTTGATTAGAATTAACGTTAGAGACATAAATCGAATTCAATTTTTAATTTTAAATAACAATAGCTAAAAAATGTGTAATACTAATTATATGAAGAAATTTAAAACTCATAATGATAATGGAAACGGTGTAATAATACCAACAGTCCCATAAAAATTATCTTCGTAACTTGATTGTATTTCTCATGGTACAGTATAATTTTCCACAAAAAAAGAATATCTCAAACATTCGTTTATTCAAGTTTTAACTATGTACAGTTTTTTTATTAAGGAATATATATTTAAGGAATATATATAATGAACATAAGCGCAGCGCGGGAACATTCACGACAATAATATATGAAACGTGATCACACACAAAAATTAGGGCCAGCTTAATTATCAGCTCTAATTAGGCGCCAGGCGCTCTAGCCAATTAAGTATGCGTTGAACTTGGTCAAAACTATAATAATGTGCTCTTAATTGCTTCATAAATTTCAAATATAGATCATTATGTAATTAATTATATAATAGGATCATCTATTAATGCGCAGTTTAAAGTGATTTTAAATGTCAAAGTAGTTTAAATGCCAATAAATCTTTATAAGTTTACTGTTCTATTTTGATGATTAGAGATTTGTTTAGTTCTAAAAATTGTTATTGTATATTTGTTGATAAAATTACTGTAAAATTTACGAATTCGTTAAACTCACAGATCACAGAATGGTTAAATTATAATGTAAAGGTTTTTAAATATTCTATGGTATCTTATTTAATAATAGCTCAAATATTTGATGCTGCACCAATATATAAAAAATTCGATTTCGAAAAATGTCCAGGTTCTACAATCCTTTTGCTCTCCATTAGTCCAAATAATAAGAACGATTTGTATATTTATAAGTCTAAGACTTAATACATAATTTTGTTACTTACCCAATAATAATATAGGGAGATCGATAAGCAAATGCCACAAGAGATTGTGTCGGGCCTGCATCTCCACGGGGGCTGGTTGTTGGTCGGCTACCGTCTGGAAATAAAACAGATAATAAATACTCTGGCTCAACTAGTACTAAACAATTCTATTTTAGAAAGTAGGGTTTTATGGAATTTAGACAATTTTATGAATGTATTCAAGGATATATTTTTATAATATTTTAAAGAACACGAATAATTGAATAAGATGCATCTTTTTGACGCAGTTTTTGTCCTAAAGATAGATTTAAAGTTAAAGTTAAATCTCATACATTATTTAACTAAAGATGATCGATGCTATTACATACCTAACTATTATAATTATCCGTATTACTAAGTACTGCGTGACCGTGTCAAAAAGATCTTGATTCTGAAGTAAAATTGACCAAATAATTTCATAGTACAATTTGCTTTTTAAACTGAGTGCTGAGTTCTGATAAAGGCTGTCAAGATATTCTTAAAAGGAAGGTGTGATTTGTCAAATTTCTTGTTTTCCATGATTCATGCCCGTAAAATTTATGTGACTGATTTATTTTCGTCCTGTCGACATATCTATGCGTTTTACTGCAACTATCATAGATTTCTTCTGACCTATAAAACTGAGATTATTTTGTTTTAGGGATTAGTGAATTGTATAATTTTTAGTATGTTTTAGTTAACTACACTAAACATTTTTATATATTGTAACATTCATGATCCCATTAGTGTTAGATTTGTACATCGGATGGATCAAAAATGCTACGCTCGTCACATCGTGTTTTCAACAGCAGAGTCCTTTTGTTAGATATAAGTTTAATAAAATCAAAGTCACGAAGTATTAAGAGGAAAGTCGTGTTGTTCTGTTGACTGAATTTTATTTATTTTTAACTGATATTCCCAATACGATAGAAGTTTCGTAGTTTCTTAAACGTTCATTCGTTCTTCCGTTTCTTAAACGTTTTTAGAAATGTCGTCCACACAAGACAAGAACTAACAAATATTATGTTTCTAAATTAGTTTTTTTTTTGTATTTTGTTAGTTTATAATTTTTGCCTACTACTTACATTACTTAATCATTATTGTTATTTATAAGTGCTTCAGAAGTAAATAACATACAGTGGGTTTTACGTTCAGTACCTAATAGTCTCTCTCATATTATATTATCCTATCATACTACCCTATCCTACTATTACAAACGTGAAAATTTTTGAGAACGAATGTTTATATTACCTACTTCTACATGCAATGTAGTTAATCGGTATATAGAATTTTGTTCTCTCTCATATTATATTATCCTATCATACTACCCTATCCTACTATTACAAACGTGAAAATTTTTGAGAACGAATGTTTATATTACCTACTTCTACATGCAATGTAGTTAATCGGTATATAGAATTTTGTTCTCTCTCATATTATATTATCCTATCATACTACCCTATCCTACTATTACAAACGTGAAAATTTTTGAGAACGAATGTTTATATTACCTACTTCTACATGCAATGTAGTTAATCGGTATATAGAATTTTGTACTAACACATTGCACATTACAGTCTTAATTAGCGTTGTTTGAATCTTGGTGCTGGCGTGCCCGTTAACTATTTAACAAAATACACAAGAACAGATATCACATCGTATCCCAAAGGTACACAATTAGCACGTAACACATCAAGTCTATTTGAGGCGCAATAAAACCGCATCTAATACTTGTTACGACCCCACCGTTGCAATTGCATAACGTAACATTTGCTTATGTCATCTGTTATTTGGGAAATATACATATCACATTAAGGGCCGATTTTTCAATCCTTAGTTAAAACTTATATTCATCGAATATCGTATTAAACAACCATTTTAAAAATATGTTACTTGCCCACTTTTTGACAGTTTTTAGGTGACATCTGTATATTGTTTTGTAATACTTTATTGGACGGATAAGATTTAACCAAGAATTGAAAAATCAGCCCTTAATAGGGTACTATTTTGTATGTATACTATCACTATTTTGTATGTGGGTATAATAGGGTAGTATGAACTGCTTTTAAAATGAATTGCTTTTCAAAATGATTGGAAGTAATTGTTGTTTATGGAGCTTTGGGCAAATATTTAAGCACATAAATTATAAATTCAGTATGCTTATTATATATGCAGTAAATATCGCGTATCTATGAAATACTATGATCTTGGATAAAATTACAATGTCACAGACCACAGTACCTACTTCGGAAGTCTGAAAAGATTTACATGTTGCACGGAAATAACAATAACAGTCGTTAAAACGTACGATTCCTATCTCCAATTGGTTTGTTTATGCAGTTCATTTGTTTATATAATTGTATGACGTTTTGTATGATTTCTTGTTACCAGCAATATTTAAATAAATAAGTGTATGAGTGAATGCATCGTAACTCACTGCGTAGTGTTTTTTGTTGTCAATTTAAAAATTAAGTCGAGTGTCTTTGCGTGTAAGTCTGGAGGAAAATACATATAAGTGCTCTTGCGTAGACATTCCGAATTTATAGACTACTAGCGGTCCGCCTCGGCTTCGCCCGTGGTACATATTTCGCAATAAAAGGTAGCCTATATGTTCTTTCTCAGGGTCTAAAGATTGCCAAATTTCATCAAAATCGGTCCAGTAGTTTATGAGCCTATTTATTACAATCAAACAAACAAAGTTTTCCTCTTTATAATATTAGTGTACATTATAGTGAAATTTAACACACGACTGATAAAGTTATTTTCTGAAAGGTAGAGAAAAAGGGTCACTTTTTACTAATATAATTAAATTTAGAAGGTACCTAGGTATTTATTCAGAATCTTTTTCTAGCTTTAAAAAAAAATTCAGTTTTTAGTGATTTACTTCAGTACTCTCCTTTTACAAGATTATCTTTGTATAACATGATCAACATAACTTGAATCATGATGGGGTGATTGTAGGGAGAAATCGATAATCCAATAAATATTCAAAGTCACATCGTATTCGACACAGGAATTTAGGACACAAGAGAGACGAGTCTACAGCCTACGATAGTCTGTCTATCTACAATTTACATAAGAATGCACCTGTACTTGACAAACGTTCGGTCTAACATGGCCGTAAAGGTTATTATGAATTTTTAAACAAAGAAATTACCTAATGTCCTACGAAATTAATAGGCTAGGTACGATTAAAGTAGAGTTATTCATTTTATATTTAGTTACAGAACTAAAAGTACTTACAGACTTTTGCTCTTTTTATGTACTGACAGTTATTTAATTTTCACGTATTTTGATTTATTTCAAAATTTTAGTTTCATTAGTTTTAATTGCTTACAAAAAATAATAAAAAAGTATTGCCTTTCCAGCCTCAAGACTTCTCGATTCATTATTGCAAGCTCTTGAAATTTTTCTAGAAAACTGTTTGCACCAACATGGCCCAGCGTTGCCCAACCGTTGGCGCTATCTAGCCAACAACCGATTAATAATAACGACGAATGAAATCCGCTTTGGCGATACCTGCGCCTGCGCCTCAATCATTGTCACTAACCCGTTCCAAGCGATATATCAGGTGTTTGCAAGAATTAAACGTTATTAATTCCTTGACGTATTGCTGGCCATTAATTCTGAGATTAATGGCAGGTTTGGCTAGAAATGCTAGAGATAGAGATTTATTTATCTTGTAAATCATAGTACATAAGTGCTTACAAAGTATGAAGCGTAAGCGTAATTTAATTTAAGTAATAAACTGAAAAAGTTAAGTATAATTATTGAGGTGTTGATTTGGCTTTAAAAAAAAGTATCGCTCTCATGCAATTAAAACTAAAAACCTATTTCTGAAATAAAATGACATTTGCCTCAAGAGATCTCACTACAACTAACTAACATTACTTTTGACTTTTAAAATTGTAATCTGTCGATGATTCCTAAAATAACTCGTAACTTTGTTCAATTTGAAATGCATAGAAAAACTTTCATAATTTTCTCATACGATTATTCAGGAACTTTTCATCATCACTGGCAATTTGTTATCAATACCAATATAACATAGTAATTTCGAGATTTGGCGCCAAATTCTCTACTAGATTATAATAATTAAAGTGTACCAAATTTCTAATCACTGCCCTATTTAAGCTATCTATTTCGAGCGATCGACAAAAGCGCTTAAGCGCGCAATTAGTAACGTCAGAATGTCAGTTTGACAGATAACCTAAAAAGGTTTGACAGCCCGCCATATTCGCGAAGCGCATTGTTATTCCCTACGCGAAGTGAGGACGTCTATAGATTTTAATGTAATCTATGCGATCTAGGGGCATTGTTAGGTTATTTAGAGGTATAGTGTAACAGTATATTACACCGTTAACCTACTATGGGTGCATTATCATGGAAATTAAAGGGTTACTTTGCGAATATTAAGTTTTTGCACCTACTAAGTGACATTTGAGGATGAGGACAGTTAAATTGAAAGTTGTAAATTCTGGGAACGTATATGGACAATATGTTGGGTCGATTAGAATATTTTGCCATGAATAGAGTTAAGTTCGTAATTATGGTGATGTTTTTTTTTTTATTTGCGGCAACGAAATTTAGGTCCAGTTTGACGTATATGACGACCTAAGGACCTATTTAGGTACGTAAAGCCAATTTTGGTGCGTCGTGCTCGTGACTAATATTCTATGTTCTATGCTGGTAGCCTAACACTTTATTATTGTTTGAATTGTCTCTAAATCATGAAAATAAATGCTGTGTCACATAATATTATATGATTTGAATTATTCAAAAAGCGTTCATTGGAACGAATGTTGGTATACTTGGTAATGACTTTTTCGAACACCAATCATATTATTATCTAAAAATCTAAAAATATATTATAAAGGCGAAAGTTTGTATGGATGTATGGATGTTTGTTACTCTTTCACGTAAAAACTACTGAACCGATTACAATGAAATTTAGCACACATATAGAGGGTAATTTGGATTAACACATAGGATAGTTTTTATCCCGGAAATCCCACGGGAACGGGAACAATGCGGGTTTTCCTTTGCAAACGCGGGCGAAGCCGCGGGCGGAAATCTAGTTTCTATTTTCTAATATTTTATTAACACACGTTTTTGGTAAAATTATTTAAACCATAATTTTTTTCCAAAAAATATGTCATCTTCACATAACATTATTTTTTAATCCCTAACTACAGACAACATAAATACATCTAATATTGATAGCACTTGATTATAGCAATAAATATTTTATTGAATTAAATAACTTTAAGTCATAATGAGTCAAAAGTTTACAATCAGTAGCTGGCAGCAGTTAATTATTGTATCATTATGTTACTTACGTCAAAATAATTAATGATCGTTTGAACCGATCTTTCGGTAAACATGTGTTACAGATAATAAAATTACGTAAGCAATGAACTGTAAAGGATTTTATGATGCAGATGCCGTTTCAATTGAATTAGGGACTTTCACGCGACGGTTCATAACTTATGGTTCGGAACTTGGTTTATGTCATTAGCGTTGTAAAACTGGGTGAAGTCTTTAATTTTCGAGTATTTTAAAACAGTTTCTATTTAAGAGCGCTTATTCAATTTAACGCAAGTCAAAATCTCCGCGATCTATTACGATAGATCGCGGCTTGCGCTATCCTTTTACTATGAACAGCATAGGTCCACAGGAGAGCGTCGAGCAACATGTCCTCTCTCTGGAAAGGCTCGCTGCCGACTGATTTTAATCGGGTCGCGCGCAGTGTTTTATAGTACTTTAAAAAAAATTGTAGAAAAATAATAGAGGTACCTTAGTTGATTTTTTAAATTTTATCTTATAAGTAAGACGTTCTTTTATTGCAATATGTATAAATTACATTCAACTAAGTCAAATATCTTGGTGAAAATAATTATTTTGTCGACTATAATTTCTAAAAAAATTCACATTGTTCGGATTTTAATTTCGTAAGTTAGGAGTCCAAAATAAAAAAATCTTTTAACTAACTATTTTAATAAGGATTTTTGCAGTTAATTAAAAAAAATTGTGTGTTAGATCTGTCAGCAATTTCAGATATTTTTAGCTTCGAAATTGACACTAAAAGTGAAATCAAGTAATCATCGGCTCAGTTATCTTGATGGTATTCACAAATACTGTATTAATTGAAAAAAACTCTTAACTAACTATATAGACAATAAAATTTCCTAAAATTATTAGTAATTCATATGTTTGTAAGATAAGTGGTTGATGGACAATCTGGTTTGAAAAATCACATATTTGAGCCAAACAGCGCACGGACCGAGTACACGGCCTTAATATTGATAACTAATAATGAGTTATGTGTAAGTTTACTAATAAGATAAAAAAAGTTGAAAATATGAGACACCAAGATTAAGATTTTTCATAGCAAGTAACTAGGAACTATTTAGTAAAATACGATAGCATCGAAGGACATTACATTAACTTCACATTTAAGTATGTAATCTTCAATCAACGTCTCAATTCATGACCTCAATAGATTTAAATGATTGAAATTTTCCTTCAAAGATACTGAACTTTGCATGATTTATCGTTTAGCTTTTGAAAGTTCGTGGTCATGTAGTCTATCTAATAAATATCTTTAGTTATAAACAACGTGATAAGTTTTCTCTTTTCTCTTTTCTAAAGGGATTAGTTGTTACGCACGACTTTCAATCAGACTTTCTTGTGAACAAAAAATAGTAGGTGTTGAAATTACGTTATTATGTCGGAAGGCGTTTGACCAGTTTTAGGTTATCTTGTTTGGGGATAATATATATTGTGAAAGTTGAATATTAGAATTGCACTGAAATACAGTTAAGCAAAATTCAAAAATCCATCATTTTGCTAGAAGTGTTGCTTTTGGTTTCTTTCCCTGTTCGTTGCTCCAAAAAGTCGAAAATTATCAATGGAAAATTAATTTACATTGTTATTCAATAAAATATTAATTTTCGATTGATCTTCCTCAAAACTAATTAATTTATGTAACTAGATATCTAATGCTGCACTTGACCTGTATTTACATACCTATGCGAAAAATATTTAAATTGACACATGGCAAGGAAATCGAATAAATGCATTCTAGGCACGCGCGCAATGCATGCTACATGCATTTGATGCATGCCTAGTCGTAAAAGTGCGTCTTTCCTAAATAACTAAGAATACATCGGAGTAAAAAATAAAACCTTTTTATTGTTTCATATTTACGTAAATATTGAAATATCTTAATATATATAAAGCTCGTGTCACAATGTTTGTCCTCAATAGACTCCTAAACCACTTAAGGAATAAGATATAAAAGATTATAATAAAATTCGCACACCATGTGCAGTTCGATCCAACTTGAGAGATAGGATAGTTTAAACATGTGGGTACCACGGGCGAAGCCGGGGCGGACCACTAGTGTAATATTATGTAAAATTAACGGTGTTGTATTAGAACATAAAACCCACGAGAAATACCTAGGTTTGCGAATCGACAGCTCTCTAAAATGGAATTATCACATCGACCACCTAAAAAATAAATTATCAGCACTTCTTAGATCTCTGCGTAATATCACTTCTTGCATTCCTCATAAATTACGCCACACCATCTACAACACGTTAGTCAAACCTCACCTAATGTATTTAATAGAAGTATGGGGTAGCGCTTACAAAAATAAATTAGCGCCACTACAAATTTTACAAAATAAAATTATTAAAACCATTTTTAAATATCCTTTTTTAACTTCTACAAATAAAATCTACGACGATACTAAAATAATGAATTTAAAACAATTATACTTTTATAATACGTGTATGTTCATCCACAAAGCGCTACATAAAAACATAAATACAAATATAATATTCTCAACATCAAATCGCCACTATCCTAATAGACGAGCTAGCTATCTTGCCCTCCCGAAGATCCGAACGAATTATGGAAGGCGAACGGCAACATACGAGGGAGCACGTTTCTATAACGGATTGCCAAGCAAATTAAAAAGTGTAAACTCATTCATTGTATTCAAAAAACAATTAGCGAAACACATCCTGGAAGACCACACGCTCAAACTTTGAATGCAATGAATGAGTACCTAACCTAAACTTATGTTTATAGTATGTAACTTACTCTAAATTTTTAACTAACGAATGATATTTTTTATAAATACCTATGTTTAAAATTTAAGTTTCTCATGTAAGTGACTTAATGTCTTAATGGGAATAAATGTCTTTAAACCTTAAACCTTTCTAATTATTTATAGAGATATTATATTGATCGAACACGAATATTATATTCTCATAAGAAGATTTTATACTTAGCTTGGTGTATACTACCATTTTATCAAAGCGTTGGTTTATAATATTAAAATTTAAGACAGATTTTAATACGTACTAGGTAACTATATACCTACCTACGTTAATTTTCTCATAAGGTTCTCATACCTTTTTTTAGAGGTTCCTTTAAGTGAAGAGAGCGCCAAATAGCGTCAAGAAGCCACTTAACTTTTCTTATTCAAATTGATTCCACACAAAAAGTTATCGATATTTCAAAAAAGTTATATCGATATTGTGTGCGCTTCACTATCTTGTATGGACGCTAGACGGAATAGCCCCTCCAAAAATTTAGAATGATTTTTCTCGAAAATGAACCTTAAGTCTGCGTAATTAAATACAAATTCAAATAGGCAGCGTCATCAGTATTGTATATTTCTGGGTAAAATGGAAATTGCTCCACAGATGTCGTTCTATTAAACTCTTGACGAAATAACCCCGCGCGGGGCTATTTTGCCCAAAGTCAACTCCTATTAGAATATAGCTATTTTCTTAGCTACTGCAATCGTTTTTCACGTTCTAAATATGATGAATAGAATAAGAAATAACGGCTTGCTTTGATGTAATTGACAAATTTTCCGTAGCTATTATTTAAGAAAAAATACAGACGTGTTCTTTTTTGAGTGTTATTTTTCGGACGGAATAGCCCCGCCCTTCCTTACATTGTACATTATTTAGAACAGAATTTTTTTTTTATCAGAATTTGAATGAAATAATAAAATGTTGTTTTTGCGCACACACGCGTTAATATAACTCCTGCGCAGCTTTGAAGATCCCGGCTTCTTGCATGACGGCCTAATTTTGGCAGGAAGTCAAACATATTTCAATAATTATAAGCTACTCTTCCTGTAGACATATATTTTTATAAGGAATCAAATCGTGTAACTCAATACCTGAACCTAAAAAGCTTATTAAAGCGTGCTACCAAATTAAAAAAAAATCTTTTAAGCATTTCTTTTTAAATTTAAACATTAGAATTTGGTTCCCGGCTTACAACTACGGCTATACCATATAAATTTTTTTTTTTTTTGTAAGGTGTTTCTCAATGTTAGCCAGAAGGGCTTCTACATTTTAACGCGGACGCGGGGGTGAACTGAAGGTTCACCCTGGTAGCGACATGCACAAGGGCGTCCCCCCTTGACGGGGATCTCGAACCTCGGCTTGGGCTGTCGCTTGAGTGGAGGAGGCCAGAAGGGCCCTAATCGGACGGGATACCATATAAAGTAAACGACATAACTGAGGCATAATGTAGCGTAGCGTTCTGAAGTTGAAAGTGTCTGTTTGGTACAGATAAAAAATATTTCCTCTATATTATTAGTTTAGAAATCTAGAAAGTATTCTATAACTGAAATACGAAAACGATATAAGCAAACTTTTTAAGCACTGCAATGTGTTACCTATTTTCGAAAAAGTAGAAGTACATCTCTTAAAAGAACAACTTTTTAATAAAACATTTACTGAAAAAGTTACATCTCACAACCTTGGCACACGAAAAGTAACACAAAATAAATTATGTACTATCAGAGCCAATAACCGCTATGGCGAAAGAAGATGCTCATACATAATTCCACGTTTAATCAATAAATTAGATAATAACATTAAAAATAAAATAAACTGTAAAAATGTTAACCGTCAATTAAAATCATACTATATATCACGTTTATAAAGACTCGGCCAGCACAGTAGGTGATCGCAAAGATTTTTTCCACAAGTACCCTATTGTACATCATATTTTTTCTGTTGTGTAATTTACTTGCCATCTTAATGTATTTTTCAATGTAATTTCATATGTAATGTAACAAAATTTATATTAATCTATCTAGTATTTGTTTGACGTCTAGAATGCATGTGCACCACGATCAAATCGTGTCGATTTATGTGGTGTTTATTCTGTATGCCCAATGTATGTTTATTTTTTTATCAATAAATGGTTTAAAAAAAAAAAAAAAAAAAAAAAAAAACTAGTAAGATTGTTTTCTTGTTTCTATAGTCTATAGAGTATAGATAAATCCTAGATTTAAAGCTTATAGACGGAAACTATCAAGATACCTAAGTTTGGTAATTAGCCTAGTTACTTATTTTATATTATTTAAATCCGTTATAATACCCATTGTGAAAAGACATGTATTGTCCCCAGGGTAAGAGAAAGCGGAATGTCCGGATCACTGAGACTATTAAGTGCTTAGAGCCCATACAAATTAGCTGAGCCGATCGCGACATCGGATCTGGACACACCTTCAAGTTCTATTGACACTAATACTGGTGTCAAGACATTCGAAGACCTAACGGAATTTAGCATTGAGGAACAGAATTTAAATTGCTTTTTGTATTTGGTACAAGATAAGTGTATCTAAATGGTTTAATTTAAATATTAAATCAATTGAATTAAATCATGTGAAAATAAGATAATTTTCAGGTAGATATCTACTAGAAGTTGAAGATCATTTTCCAAAAAATAGAGCATCATTTGTATGCATTTTAAATAAGATTATTTTCCTGAACTAATCTACACTAAGATATTCCTAATAAGATATTTTACCTGCTAGTGAAAGGCAGAAAAATCACCAAATTTCAAAGACAAAAAATTAAAGACAGATCCATTCAATACCTTATTAAGATACTACATAATAATTACAGTTAAAACTTAAACCGTTAATTCCACCTGATGACAATAAGATAAAAGCAAGCAATATGTAAAACCAACAACAAATCAGCAAGTTATTCGTTACGTGGGAAAGTGGAAAGGCGTAACAAATTGGCAAGCGGAGACGGGTGAAAATTTAGCACTCATTAGTCTGTGGTGTGTTTCATTATCTGTTAGGGCTTTCGCCACAGATTATTAATAGTTTCATTTGAAAGAAGCTTCTACTGGCAAATAGTTATATATATATGTATATATTCTTGCCATAACAAAACAAGAAGCTTCTCTTCGAGAAAAAATGTAAGTAAAAAATAGCACGTCTTTTTGTATACGTATGGTTTTAAACTCAAACTCAAGCTCAAACATATATAGGAAGAAAAAAACTTTAAAATATCTATACATTTTATAATCACGTTTATCAGTTTTAAACTTTTTGAACAGACAAACATGGAAACAACTCTGTTTCACTAATTTATGAGATGAGATTTACTCTATAAATTCGAGAAGTTGTTTTGCATATAAAATTTTAAACGATCCCTAATTTTTGCTCTCAAATCTCAATATACCTAATTTTATACCAGTAATCAATGTTTACAAATTACCTTACGGCCCGATTAACACATACCATACCATAGAGCATAGAATAACACAGACGTCCCGCCAAAAGCTGTCACAGATAAAACAAGAAATACATACTCGCACACTTAAGCCATAAATTAAGACTAATCGCTATCTAAATCAACGCAAAGTGCATGTTATTAATGTAATGCGAGAAATTACAGTAAACACGATATATATCCGCGATTGAGATACCGGCGAGACGAGTTCCTTTATCACTTGAGTTATAGGAAGAAATACTAGATTTAACTGCGACTTTTCTTAAAATAGTTGCTAAAACATAAATTCATAAAAGTGAATTCTTGTGTACCTACTTGCTGCCCCATCAGACTAATTTTTCGTGTTATCGGGAACCATAAGTATCTTTCTTCGTTAGAAAAATTTGCCGACTGAGTCGAACCGTTCTCGAGTTTTACACTAAGTAACATCTTTGGCCACAACGACTTGCCGAATTTGATGGAAATTAATTGAGTTATGTAATATATTTATAACGATTTCAGCATAGAGTTTTCAGCTATCTGACAATAAGAAATTTATAATTTAACAATTTTATAATTTCTATTGAAACTGTGTACGAGTAAATGTATGAATATTGCTAAAATATTCTATCGATAAATTTGAAATTAAATTTAAATTTGAACTGAAAAATTAACGCACACGTGGTAAACACGGTTTAAAGTTTAATCAACTAAATCATTAATTAACAAACGGAACTACAGATGCATTAGTCACGGATAAACAACCGGTCGAATAATTACGAATGCGATTTCTAATGCGTTATGCCACTTCACATGGGCTGCGGTTACTGTAGCCGTCAAAACGGTTATCACACTGAAGGAGATGTGAAATTGAATTGGCCCTTAGCCCAAAAATACATAGCGATTTTATTAAAAATAAATTACCTATATTAAAAGTAAAATATAATAAGGTGCTAAATTTCGTGAATTCTTACTGCACTGTGAATACACTACAGTAAAAAATTACTCGTTGCTTATCATAAAATGTTCATAAACAAAAATATATCATTTTTTACGACTCAATAGTTTGAAATATGCTTAGTTATGGCATTAACATATATACTTGCGTGGCGACAGCTCAAGCTGTAAGTGTGAAGTGGCATTATTTTTTGCATGCTCTGCGGTTCAAATCTATTTCTTATTGAACTGCAATAATGCAATTTACATAATTGTGTTTATTAATTATTTGTTTTTAGTAATAAACTTACTTTTTTATACACATGAATAATAATAATACATACGCAGCTCGATAATAAAACAAACAAGGTAAGTACATTATTATGTAAATGACAAAAAATCAGTAGATTGACATTTATTTATATGATTTTAGCTATTTAGAAGATATAATTTTCAGTACTTATCTTCTTTTTCTCTTCTTTATTTTATTAAGGGCCGATTTTTCAATGCTTGGATAAAACTTATTCGTCGAATAATGTATAAAACTACCATTTTAAAAACGTATTCTAATTGCCCGTATTTGGCAGTTTACGTGACATTTTAATATTATCGTGTAATACTTTATTGGACGGATAAGTTTTATCCAAGCATTGAAAAATCGACCCTTCATCATAAGATAAATTTACAGACAAAGCCACATGAATTAACAGAGCTTAAAATCAAAACAATACAACATTTCATCATTGACATACATTTGTGACATAAACAAGACGTTGATTAATTGTTTTAGATGTTAAATCAAAACATTTGAATATGCTTACAAACAAACAGAAGGACAAAGTGTTGGCCAATACATACAGGTATATTATAGGTAAATATTAAGTTTGAGTGAGATATTAGAGGTTAAAAACTAACACGAAAAAAGACTATAATAAGATATTTTAATTTATATTTTATACTAACATGCATTAAAAACAGAGAGAGAGAAAAATGTTTTTTTTTTTTCTATAATAATGGGTAAGTTGTTATTAAATTTGTATGTTAGTTGGGGGTAATCTATAGAACTATTGTTCCGATCATGAAAATTCTTTCCCTAACTGAGAGCTACACTAGTAAGGAGTGACATAGGCAATTCTTGCAAGTTGCAGGTCAAGACGAGTGAAGCTGGGTCAAGCGACTGGAAGTATATTTTAGACTAGCTTTCCACCCGCTTTGTCTAAAACTTTACAAATAATATACTAAAACCTTCCTCGAGAACAATTCTACCTTTTAAAATATCATCAAAATCAAATAGGTATAAAGATTTAAGCATAGGAACAGACAGTCAGATAGCAGCCTTTGTTTTATACAATTATTGATATGTCAACGCCATTGAAAGTGTTTTTATCAGTGTTTAAAAATAAACAGAAAAGAGAATATAAGCGTTAAAATTCTTTTACCATTTGAGACGAAGCAATTGAAATTATTAACGCTTCTTTATAAGGGCAGGAAATAACGAATTATCATTCTTGTGTATAGAAAGGTCTGGCGCCATCTTAAGTGAATCTTTCACATTTCTAATTTGATTTACTTTGCTTGTTCTTAAAGAAACATAAGTTTCTAAAGAGAGACTATGCACTATTATGCAGCAATGCATACAGTATTAAATTTTGATTCATAAAATATAATAGCAAGATCATTAGAAAGTTTGAAAATATTTTGCTGAACTTTAATTCAAATTCCTACCAATTATATTTCTCTTAAAATTATTATGTATTTTGTTTGTTCATCGTACATACTTTTTAGTACCTAAGAATAGAATGTTAATTACACCGTACATGCTAAGGTTACTTATTACTGTTAGTAATATGTGTTTTCGTTTCTTTGATATACTGTGTGTTTATAAGTAATTGAAGAAAAAAATGAATCTGTTACTTTCCGCCGACATCAAAAAAACGAGGAGATTATAAATTCGACGGTATCTTTTTTCTCGTGGTTTGTAACTGAAACAGATGTCAAATTGATCCTTATCCCAAAAGGACTCTCGGCCCTCTGGATATCGCTAAAAAAATAAAATAAATTTTACAATTTCGCACCAGCGAATATGAATGAGTAATATAACAGTTACTTAATGTTTAATTCATTACAGGATTGGTTGACAGGTTTTAAACGTACATTTCCGACGGGAGACATGACTAGTTTTTGCACCAGGCTCCTTCCGTGCAAAATAGTACTGGCAGGTAATTGACAATTGTGTTGAAAAACTTGGCACATAATAATAAAGGTGTTAATTATATGGACGAATCTTTAATTTTATTGTTTAGTACAGTATTGTAAAAAACCAGATCTGTTTGAACTCCGTTTTGTAAAAAAAGAGCTACCTGTAAGTGAAGAAGCATCAACAACAATAATTTTCTAGTCATCTTTATGTTATTTAATAAAACAAACATGAACCATAACGTTTTTGGGAAGAACACAGTCTCAGTTAAAACAAATAATCCGTGACAAGACACAGAAACAATTAAACCAAAACCCAGGTTCAAATTATAGCACAAACAGAAAATATTCAAGAAACATAATTATTGCAATTAAAATGATTATTTTCAATTACCATAATACCGGTATTCTAAATTAATTAGAATTACAGTTAAAATCCGTCTCCCATTTCTACTTTTCTATCATTTACAGATAGCTCTAATCGTCGTTTTGCGTTATCAAATAAATGACAATTAATAGAAACCTCTCCTTATCAGCCTTAAGTCACGGATAACTATTAACTAAATAACTAGTGGTTATGGGGTTGTCAACCTATGGTTTAAAATGTACAATTTTAAACTAAGATTAAAATTTTTGAGGCAAGTTCAACAATATTATTTTTTCTTGTTTACCTACGTATTTTGACTAGTGCCCCGCGGATTTACCTGCATTCCTACTGGTCGGCTCGATGGTATCTCGAAAATGACTTAATATCTAAAAATGAAATAATTTTCCGGTGTAGTTCTTAAGATTTAAACTACGGTACAAACAGAGATATCCAGGTAATCAGAAATTCAGAATTTTTTTTCGCCTGTAAATGGTTAATCTCAACCGTATTCTCAAATTAATAGCAAAGGTGGGTAAAGTCTGCAATTTTAAGTTAAATAATGTTTAATGTTAGCTATTTCGAAATGCCTAGATTGTAGTTTCTTGAATATTCATTGATAGGTTTGAATACAGGTAAATGCCAGTAGTTTATTTGGCACGATTTTAATTTAAATAATTAATAATATCTTATATGAATAATCAACCACGTTATCAATAAATATCTATCCATTGTTTCTATGAATTAATGAAAAATAGTATTCGAATTCCTTTTAAAATCAATTTCATTTGAAAGAAAAATAAATAATTGATTTTGACATCATTTATAACATTTTTCTACACTAATATTATACCTTAAGAGGAAAACTTTGTTTGTTTGTTTGTTTGTTTGATTGTAAATTGTAATGAATAGGCTCATAAACTACTGGACCGATTTTGATGAAATTTGGCACAGACAATCTTTAGACTCTGAGAAAGAACATAGGCTATTTTTTATTGCGAAATATGTACCACGGGCGAAGCCGGGGCGGACCCTAGCGGGTATATAATATAAAACTATGTACAATAAATATGCAATTTCCTCATTTTTTCAATAGGTACAATCTTACAAGCAGTCACACACAATAGACCGATAAATAATACAATATATTATTTCTATTACATCCAAACGTTCACAATATGCTGACAAAATGTTGATTATCCATTAATTATGTATTTACACCCACTAGCTTCCTATTACCTAAGTTTCTAGCCATTACTTGTGCCATTACTCCTACGCTTGGAGCGAGTCCTGATTGACGAGATACGCATACCAGAGCCCTTGAATTTAGTCAAACCGTGTGCTCTAGTTTTTGACTAGGTACCTACTATATTAAGACTAGCTTTCAAAGCTTATTAACATAGCAAATTATATTCTCAAACTTTCTTCAAGAACCAATATTTTTGTGAAAAAATTCGCATCAAAATCTGTTGCGTAATTTTAAGTATATGAACATTGTCAACACGCATGTGGCAGATAGCGGGGATAGCGACGATGTTTTATATAGTACCTATGCAATGTACAAATTATTTTACATTTAAGTAGAAATAAAGTATTAAACTCCGAAAACCTGACTGCTGAATTCTAATAGGTCAAATTACGCTTTAATAATCACGCTTTAATAATATTTTTGTACTAACTATAAACACTCCATTTGGCGTAAAAAATGTCGTAAGCGCTGTAAATTGCGTCAATAGTGAAACTGTTGTAAACTAAATAAAACTAAAATATTTTCTTTCACATTGTTATTTAACAAATGAAAGTAGTTTGTGTCTTTTATTCTTTCTATTCATATTCATTCAACTTCCCATAATAATACAGGTAGGACTATTTAGTATAAATCTGTACACATTACAATACAATTTCCCAAAAAATCTCTAAACCGCTACCTCCATCACCCTAGGCAAAACCTAATCTAGATAATCCAGGACATTTTAATTTGCAACACCGTGCACCGTGCCAGTAGCGATGCTATGATAACGGAAAAACGGAATGAGACTGTCTTTGTGCTTAGCAATTAGTGTAACGGTGGTAATAGTCTGGTAATGTTATCTATGTGAATATTTGTTCTTTTTAACGTTGAAGAAAGACATAATTTATTCATGTACCAACTTAAAACTAAAAATTACAAAAATAAGGTTAAAAAATAGAAATAAAAAATGAAAATGAAAACTACTTACAGATAAATAAATGTACAAATTAAGGACAGAGTACTTACCTTTAACTTTCCTTCGCTTTTGAAAATTAAAAAGTACAGTAAGTACTTAATATAATTATATATGTATGTAGTTCCTTATAAGTTAAAAAAGTAGATTCTGCTACACTAGCTAGGAGTCATTGGTAATATAGCTTAATTTTTAAATATTTATTTAACGAAAACTTCTTGATCTGAGCATTCCTAACAGACATTAATTTGCATACCCTCATAAAACATTAAAATTAATTTATCTTTCAGCAATACACATCATACAAAATTATAATACTTACATACAAAGTTAAGACGCAGGTGCGCATAGATAATTGATAATTCTATAATCTGTGCTCAGCCACATTGGTCTGTAATTTATGGTTAAAGCGAGATAAGTACGTTATTACTTATTAGCTATTGCATACAAATCGCTGCATGTGCACTTTACACATAATAATATAGGTGTGAATATTATCTATATTGACAGGGCTTTAGAAAAAGCTTTTAGAAGTTTTAATACGTTTTATATATCGTCTGTTTGGCATTAGGTATTTATATATGTTAATATTATACATATTCGATGACTGCTTCTCCAAGGAAAAGAAAAAAAATGCAACATCGAAATACTTTAAAGGTTAAATCTGAAGCTGAGGTCGATACTTTCTACTGCAAAAATATTGTTTATTGTTTCTTAGTGTAATAAATAAAGTATTGCACATAATTATTAATTGTCTTAAAATCATAGTAGGTAGTAGGTACAAGCATTTCTTAATTTGAGACAAAAATAGATGTGTAAAATATCCAAAAATAAAATTAACACTGATATGGTTTCTTACAATGCAAATGCTATAATATCTTTGATCTTTTAAACCGTTCTTTGTCTCCGGTCGTTAAAACTTGAGATCCGAGATAGCGATAAGAGATTACAAAGAAATTTTTCTTTTATTCTCCAAAAGCGTTTACGCACAAAATCAAGATGGCGGACGAACATTGCCTTTGAAATTTAAAAAAAGAACGTCCTTTAATGGCCATGTTTTTTTCTGATTGTACGATTATTTGAAAGTCGAAAAAAGTTTATTTTATTAAAATGCAGTAAGTAAGTACCTACTAATAATTAAATATTTTTTTTTATATTTAGGGTAAACTTGCGTAATTCGTACCTGCGCCTAAATTGTACCTCGTCTATATCTCGGCTTGGATAATAGTTACCAGCGCCTTTAGTGGCATAAAATGTCAATAATAGTCGGCCATATTGCCATGTGACAAATAAACCCCTGTTACTTTGCTCCCGACTAAAATATTGAACAGCTAAGTTTTTTCTTACTTTTTGAGTAATTTTTTCGCATACTTCACAAGCACTTTCTTCCAAGTGTACCGTTCATAAGTTGTTTTACTACTTATTATATATTTATGCGTATATTTGTGAATATATTTCACATAGTAAAGCCGGCTTGTTCGTTGACAGTTTTTTTTGCGGCAAATTTGAAATTCATTTGATACTTGTGCTTATTTCGTACTCAAAGCAACTTCTTAAAACGTACCGGTACGAACGAACGAAAACACCTCAAAAAGGAAAGAAGAAAAAGAAACAAGAACAAGATGAAAATGAAAGTTTGTATTGCAAAATATGTCAAGGAGACATAAAAGAAAACATGATTAAATACAGTAATTGTGCAGTATGGGTACATGAGCTGTGTAGGAAAAACTAAAAAAAGAAAATGTTATTACTGCGATTACTGTCAGGATTTGGCAAAGACCATCCGCTGTATTAATAAGAATTAATCTAGGTACATAAAGATTAGGAAAAAGAGGAGAAGATTATTAAGATTGTGATTTTTAAGACTGTAAACCAATGATAGGTTCTCAAAGTACGATTTAAGAATATACTAGTACGATTTAAGATGAATGGTCTTAAATCGTACTTTTTTTAAGTTTTTGAAAATTGTTTTTTTCTCAGAAGTTTATAAGATTTATGTTACTTTTTGTTGAAATACTAATAGAACATTAGTGAAATTATAATTACTAATTAAAAATAACTGTGTATCATTGTTCATTTCCAAAATTTTTGAGGTTCTCCTTAAGTGGTACGAATTATGCAAGTTTCCCCTACCGCATGTTAAAATCATTGGTAAATCACAACCGATAAAACATATTTTTGAGGATAACCGTCTAACAAACATTTAACGAAGTTATGAAATGAAAAATAAATTTATTTCTTCAATTTTACTCAGTTATTATTAAAACGGATCAAAGGACATGACAATCAATCAATTAAAGGTTGTAAGATTTCTTCGTCACAGTTTACCTATTGCTTATAAAATTATGTAATACCTAAGTTCAAACTAGGTCAATTATAGGTAAGGTTTATGTTAGGGAAATTACTTAATTAACTGAAGTAGGTAATAGGTATGACTTAGTTTAAAAGAAAAGAAAATTATTTTCTTTTGGGGTTTGATTTTTTGTTTTTTTTTTTATTACTTATTAAACCATTAGAAATTATATCTTTAAGAAAGAATTCACTTTTTAATCCTGTGTTACACTCGTTAATAACTAATCAGAATCATATTCTACTAACAGCTGTAGTTAGTAGTTATAGTACGAGATCCGGCTGCAGGATCAGTGCGTTCATCGGTTTTTTGCTGAAAACCGAATTTTTATGTATATTTATAATTAGGAGAATATATATCGACTAGGTTGCCAGTCAAAATTTGGCCGCAAGCGTGTTTAATTAAAATTTTTCTAATCGATTTTTGGGAAAAAAAAATCGTTCACTTGTTTTTTGAATAAAATGTAGTCTACATCACGTCAAATGATATAAAAATTCTAAAAAATCACGGTTGCCGCTTTTCACCTGGCCGCAACATCTTGGCAGCCTGGACCTGCCGTCCTTTAACTAGAAAGCCGTTAAGCCACCGAAGTGAGTTTCGAGTAAATGGCAAAAAACACGGAAATCGTTATTTCTTAAAAATTATGACACTTAGAATAATTATTGTGAGATACATCGATCGACATTTAATTATATTATATATAAATAATAGTTTCTAACCAGACACTGTTATAATTTATTTTTAAATTCACTTTTTCTCGTTTAGCTCAGCATATAATCTGAAAATTTTAACTTTTTACTGGACAAGACGGCCGTTGACATACCATAGCGACTTTTTAGCTAAGTAATTTAGTATTTTTATTTTCATTTTGCGATTTTATTTAATTTATTAATAAAATGCTTACCTAAAACGTCGTTAAGCTACTATAACTGCTTTTAAACTATGACTTTCGCTTTAATTTAAATTTCAAATACTTAATAATCAGCGGTTAAGGGCTTTTGGATGCTTTTGTACTACGATTCTATATAGTTGTACTAAATTTTAATCTTACTTATGTTAAAAATTTGCTGCTGTCTGAGGCTTTGCTCTCCGGAATTACATCCCCTAGGTCACCAATGGAAAGGAAAAGGATCAAAAGCTTTTAGATTTAAGTATTAAGGATTTAAACACTATCTAAATTAATGGTTTTCGCGTCTGTCTGTGAGTAACAAGTATTTTAAACTCTTTTACTAAATGACTCTTTTAAGTTTTTGATAAAATTAACCTTTTTTTTACGTCATGTTCACGTTTATTTCATTACAGAGGATCATTTCGGGGTTAAGATTGAGATAAATCTTCTAGAATTGCAATTATAACGTTATTTTATAAATACTCTTCTGCGAAGGCATCATACGAGTCACGGATATGTGAGTACAAATAGGACAACAAACAATGTAAACATAAATCGTTTTCTGAAAAAAAGTTAAGACTTGTGCACGAGGGTTTTGAAAAAAAAAACATCTTAGTTTCAAAAGGGCTTCAAGCTCTTATATGTGGGATTCTCTTAATAAATAATGTTGCTTATCAAATGATTAGAAGACTCTTTCATCCACATTCAGAAAATATAATATACCAGAATATATTATGGAAAATAGCAGGAGGTAGAAATAGAAAACTTTTTATTTGCTACCATGTTACAAAAATACAAATCTTAATAGTCTAATATAAAGAAAAGAAAAAATAGAAATAGTGGCAAAATGGACTCCCCGGCAGGGGGTCAAAGGTAGTGTACTCATAATAATTTTTCTATCACCATCTCAAGTACATGGCTTGACAGTCGATTACTAATTCCACCCAAGGGGTAAATTACATCATTAATAAAAAGTACAGACTGTCTTTGTCCTCTTTCTCGGTTACAGAGACTAATCAGAGTCTAAACAGAGAAGTACGATTGAAAGTTCGCACTGTCGTAACCTGCAGTACCTACCACATTTTCGTAACTTTGACTTGTTATATTTTCCGTAATTTAGCTGCTAGATTGTATTAAACTTAGTAAACCTGATCAGACACTATACGTCTTGTAAAAAAAAATCAAAAGCAATCGGTACTCTGCTTGGGGGCGACACAATTACAGCATCACACTCATCCCCGAAACTGATGCATCACCAGAATCGGATAACTGCCTTTTAGCTAAAAAATGAGGGTTAACTGCTTTGTAACTAAGCAAAAAAATGTAATTAGAATTTTTCCTAAATAAAGTTACTTAACTAAAAAAGCGTTAAGGGCGAGTAACTGCAAATAAGGTAAGGATTTCCATTGGAATCGTTATATGAAAGCATATCACAAAGCAGTTATAGTCATTTTGCGTCCCTATGGTCAAGTATAATCTGATGACGTACTTTTAGTCAAGTAAAAAGTTAAAAAATAATTATGAAATGTGGCGGTTAAGGTACTTTAAAGGAAATTTAGCGAAGTAGTGTTGGTTAGACGCTTTCAAGTTATGGAATCGCCGAAAATTGTGTTACTTAACGGCTAACAATATTTTCTTATCTCTATAACTATTAATGCTAGAGAAATGATTCTTAGACAGAAAGATAGAGAATTTTGAACTTTGTCACCCTACATTTAAAACTGAAAATTGACCATTTGAGGGTTAACGGCTTTTTAGTTAAAGGACGGCAGTGGTGCAAACAGGTATGATTTCGATTCATTTTTACGTTCATAACGCACATTTATGAATCATATATCAAATTAAAGCTAATTTTTTTCTATTTATTATCATATATGGTTGCCTAATTAAATCCGGCCGCAAATAAGGGTTGCTGGCTTTTAAAAATTATAAATATAGGATTAGTGCGTTCATCGGTTTTTTGCTGAAAACCGAATTTTTATGTATATTTATAATTGAGAATATATATCGACTAGGTTGCCAGTCAAAATTTGGCCGCAAGCATGTTTACACTCAACCTTAAATATTCAACATCTTTAACAGCCGGCAACCCTTATTTGCGGCCGGATTTAATTAGGCAACCATATATGATAATAAATAGAAAAAAATTAGCTTTAATTTGATATATGATTCATAAATGTGCGTTATGAACGTAAAAATGAATCGAAATCATACCTGTTTGCACCAGGCTGCCAAGATGTTGCGGCCAGGTGAAAAGCGGCAATCGTGATTTTTTAGAATTTTTATATCATTTGACGAGATGTAGACTACATTTTATTCAAAAAACAAGTGAACGAATTTTTTTCCCAAAAATCGATTAGAAAAATTTTAATTAAACATGCTTGCGGCCAAATTTTGACTGGCAACCTAGTCGATATATATTCTCAATTATAAATATACATAAAAATTCGGTTTTCAGCAAAAAACCGATGAACGCACTAATCCTATATTTATAATTTTTAAAAGCCAGCAACCCTTATTTGCGGCCGGATTTAATTAGGCAACCATATATGATAATAAATAGAAAAAAATTAGCTTTAATTTGATATATGATTCATAAATGTGCGTTATGAACGTAAAAATGAATCGAAATCATACCTGTTTGCACCAGGCTGCCAAGATGTTGCGGCCAGGTGAAAAGCGGCAACCGTGATTTTTTAGAATTTTTATATCATTTGACGTGATGTAGACTACATTTTATTCAAAAAACAAGTGAACGATTTTTTTTCCCAAAAATCGATTAGAAAAATTTTAATTAAACACGCTTGCGGCCAAATTTTGACTGGCAACCTAGTCGATATATATTCTCCTAATTATAAATATACATAAAAATTCGGTTTTCAGCAAAAAACCGATGAACGCACTGATCCTGCGGTGGGATCTTAGACTATTAGTTACCATTCAGATAAAACTTAAATTAATTCTACTAAAATTCCTTTTAAAAATGAAACGAATAAAACCTAAGAAAAGTATTTCAACAAACCTCGGTTACCATGGCAACGCGTACTTAATTTTATAGCCCTGTCGTTACAATGAGCATTATAGGCTAACTACGATAATTGAGAGAATTTGATCAATATTCAACCTTATTTCAATGTATTAAGGTCTACAATGCTTGCATATTTAACGTTGTATTAGGTTATAATAATACAAACTTAGATTATCTATTGTTACGCAATTATGAACTTTATATACATAGAAATAAGGTGTAGATGCGATATAGAATTATTGTCATTTGTTAAATGGCGCCAAGCATAAGTTTGTTGCACCGACCGCATGAGAACTTATGAATAAGATTAGTTTTAAATTTAGAAAATATTGAGATTCGATTATAAAAGATTATAAATGTCAAATTAATAGTTTTATGTGGTTTTAGCGTGAAATTCAATTCCGAATATCAATTTGATTGACATTAAAACTATGAATCTTCTTCTTATATTATTATATAAAAATGAATCGCAAAATGTGTTGGTATAATATAAGTACATAATTCGAGAACGGCTGAACCGATTTCGATAATTCTTTTTTTATTATATTCCTTGAAGTACGAGGATGGTTCTCGATTTGTTGTGTGGTTCTCGATGTTCTTCGATGGTTGGTATGTAGAGAAAACGTAAACATGTACCACGGGCGAAGCCGGGGCGGACCGCTAGTCTAATATATAAAAATCAATGCCACTTTTCGTTGTAATTCCATAACTCGAGAACGGCTGAACCGATTTCGATAATTCTTTTTTTATTATATTCCTTGAAGTACGAGGATGGTTCTTATGTAGAGAAAACGTTAATATGTACCACGGGCGAAGCCGGGGCGGACCGCTAGTATAATATAAAAATGAATCCCAAAATGTGTTGGTAAGCGCATAACTTGAGAACGGCTTAACCGATTTCGTTTATTCTTTTTTTATAATATTCCTTGAAGTTCGAGGATGGTTCTTATGTAGAGAAAACGTGAATATGTACCACGGGCGAAGCCGGGGCAGACCGCTAGTTTTAGATAAAATGAAAATATTGTCTGTGCATTTGTTGTAAAAGTTCAGATTTTACGAATGTGTTTTTGTTGATGTTCAGATAGGTACTATTTTATTTTATTTATACATTCAATAGATACCTATTATAATTTGGAATGATTATCCGACTAATAAAATTATAATATGTGTTGTACTTTAAAATTAGCGTTACCATAGACTATAGATTTCTTGAAACTTAATCTTTTTAAAAAGCAAAGTAAAGTTGCCTTAAAATATACGATCGTTGAAGAAAGGGCAATTAATTGTATAACAATAGGTATTCACATCGTTAGCGCAATAAAACCTTCGTCCGGTTGGATAAGTTACGTTTCCTTTTACATGCGTTTTACTGTAGTTTTTTTGACCTGACTGTGTAAAAGGAGGTTAATGTTTTTCGTATGTGTATAATTTAGGTACTTTATTTTTTTACCGACTGTGTAAGAAGCTGAAGAAGGTTTATATTTTTGAGTTTATATTAACTATATTTGTTTATATTTTTTGTTAGTTTGTATTTTGTAACCTAAATGAGTGAAAGGCTTACTTTTTAACTTCCTATGTACACGTACCTACTACGTAAATATCTCTTAGAAAAAAATGTGAATGTAACGTTTTATCAAAACGGATTTTGGCGTTAAATAGAAATTGTCCAATTTTTTCGTTTGGTAGATAGACAATCGGCAACTTTTTTCGTGAGAAAAACAAAACAATAGTTAATTGACTGTCTATTTTTAGCATCTATAACACAACCATGTTTTCTCAAATACGTTCAGCTTTTTATAAAAACATAATGACAAAAACAGAAGACGCGGGTTCGAATCCCGCCTCATCATCATCGATTATTTTCTACTAGCTGCGCTTCACGGTTTCACCCGCGTTGCTGCACTCCTATTGGTCTTATCGTGATAATTTATAGCCTATAGGCCCAGTAGTTCCTGAGATTAGCGCGTTCAAACAAACAAACTCTTCAGCTTTATAATATTAGTATAGATATTAAGGTAAATGTTCCACTACAAGTGTTCAGTAATCAGTTATCTAAAGCATGTTGCGCAGGCGCAAGCGCACAGTAACCTCTGTCCCTTTAATTAAATTAGGTACTACGGCTCATTGATTTACGAGCGAGATTCGAATCCAGCGTGTCTGTTTTATTTATATCTATTTTATGCAGTTCCTACTTTGATTTATTGTTGTTTTATTTTTGGGAATAAATCAAAATATGTAAACACTTAAATTATGTACCTAAGTATTTTCTAATAATAAAGCCTAAAGAATTGATAAAATTCGATCACTAGTCGATTCTTTAAAATTTAGCAAAAGCATTGAATGTGGTCTTAAGAAATTCTAATTGGAATAGATTTTTCCAACCATAGATAGTATAGCCTACTGTCTCATTTTCGAGTCTCGCCTAGGTACCTAAGTATTTCCAGACCCAAGAATCATTACCCTACTTCTTTCCCCCTCTTCTTTCCCCTTAAAACAGTCGTGATGTTATGGTATTTAAATATATTTCCTGCTTCATAGTTAATCCCGCATTAGGCTTGTTTACATTCCTATAAGCCAAAACATAGAAATTCCTACTTAACTTGGCGGCAGGAACTATTTATGGGTTGCCATGGCAACTAAATGTTTTACGAAATGCATAATAGGTAACTAATCTATACTAATATTATAAAGCTGAAGAGTTTGTTTGTTTGTTTGTTTGTTTGAACGCACTAATCTCGGGAACTACTGGTCCGATTTGAAAAATTCTTTCGGTGTTAGATAGCCCATTTATCTAGGAAGGTTATAGGCTATATTTCATCACGCTACGGGCAACAGGAGTGAAGCCACGGGGGTGAAACCGCGCGGAGCAGCTAGTCTGTGATAAACATTCAAAGTGAATGTCCTGATACTAAACGTCTTCAACTTAATCAAAAAATAATGTTAAGTTTTTGCAAAAAAAGAAGAGCATGTGTGGCGAGCACACGTGTCAGAAGTGAAACTTCTTTGTCATGATTAAAAGATACAAAAATCGTCGCCTTACTCCATGACGTGACGGTATTGCCTTGTCGCGACCTTTAAATTACACTCTCAACGCGCCTAAAGATGTTTCAGTTCAAAAAATTGAAGGTGTAAAAACTACAGGGGATTCAAACTCAAACTTGGCCATTAAAAAACTAATTTATACGTGTATCCTGCCCATCGATATCACAGAATAAAATCGACATTTCAACCATAAATAAACAAAAAGCAGCTATAAATTGTATCGTGTCTCGAATTGATTGATTTATTAAAACCGATGTCGATTGTGTTAAAACAATGTCCGTGGTCGAGATTTTTTATCTATTGAAACATTTTTAGATATTTTTTGTTGATTTCATTGAATTTTTTGTGGATTTCTATTACTTTGAATGTTCCGTTATTGAGGATGATGATAGGATTATTATTAAACTCTCATCATCATTGATTTTATTTACACAGGAAAAATATATTTTTACATTTGATTATGTAGGCGACTAAATAAAAGCTGAACTTTAAAACCGTTAAAACGATTTAATTTCTAAATACAATACTAAATACTTCTCGCGTTAATCCAAACATAAACATATTTATTGAACAAAAAATCGACTTTTAATAATATAGTACCTACGGAACTACCTAATGAAAAAATCTTGTAACATCATCAATATACATAAAGAAAGAAATAGGATCAGGCGCATAGTTCATAATCGCTGACTTATCGGATATTCAATACACGATAAACAATGTGCCAATATGACCACGTGTAACAGTATGCTGAGAAATGCTTAGGTTCACGTTCCCAGACATACATTTGACACTATCAAACTGAATTTTTCGAACTCAAACTTAAACTAAGGTAAATAGTTACTTTTTCATAATTTTTAACACGCTTTTATTGGCTTTATCTGTTTGTTTGTATGGCATGGCACAGGCATGAGAATATTTTTAATGTATGTGAATATGACAGTTTGTATGTACCACGTGAATATCCTCGTAACGCCCAGGCTATTTTTTACCAAACATTGGCTTGCAGCCCAAGTACCTTTTAAAAGGTTCACATGGTGCGGACCCAGAGGTGATGAAATCTAAAAAAAGTGCCTTATTATTTCCGTATGAGCGTGGGATTTTTTCTGCATGTAAATGTATGTCAGTGGAAGGTTTTGAGACACTAAATAACCCCAAATTCGTTATTCTTTATTTAGGCATATGGGCTTTAATGTATTGCAAAACCCGATTTCGCAAAATTCGTATTTTTGATATTATTGATTAGCGGTAGACAATATAGGGTTTATTTTATATTACAAAAAACAATGAACATAAATATTTGGATTAATACATGTCTTCCAAAATTTTAATGACCAAAAACATATCTCACACTTACAATCTGAGAAAAAAATATCAATTTTTGAACACTATGATCATTATTTTCTGTACTTATTATTTTTAAAGGCTAGTTTATCACGTGTTTTAGGATTTCTATCAAAAGAAATCCACTTCCAACAGATGACAGAAGCAAAAATTAACAAGTTTCTAAATTGGACCCAAAAACACTATATAATAGCAACCCATATACCTTTTAAAATCAGAATGATAGTAGGTAAATTGATATATTTCTATAGAACTTTTAAATACTTAATTTTGCAAATAAGAGTTGGTTTTTAATAAAAAAACTATTATTTTCAGATTCTTCAGAACTGGAAGAGCTTTCTTGGTTTTGGTTTATGTTGTAATCCTCATCTCCAAATAGTTCATACTTTTCTATATCTGACTGATTTAAGCTTCATCTATTTGCTCCAAATTTGCTCATCTCTAATTGGGTTACCTGAAAAGGATAGGTACTAAAAGATTCTGTAACAGACTAAATAATTTACTTTATATTATGAAGGAGAAAACGGTCTAAATCATAAGTTGCAAAGGCAAATCAAATTGATTAGTGGTTTATTCCCTTATACCTTTTAAAATCCAATAATATGTTAATACTCTTATACCTTCTAAAAGGTATCCAGATTTTACGAGGTTATTTTACACGTATATTCTTTATTTTCGCGTAAATCTAAATGTAATTATAATATTTACTTATTTGTCAACAAGCAGAGTAAGATACTCTCAGTTAAAAACCTAAGATTGCATCAATAATCATGGATTGAACTTACCACGTCCTCTAGTCAGTCGAGATGGCCAGACTTTTCGCCGGAAATTACATATATTTTATTTTTCTATTGGCACTATTGCTTAACCATAGACAAAAACATACTTTCCAGTAGCCGGATAAAAAACAGTAATTAGATTTGGCGCGTTATTTAAAATGTCACGGCGTTTTCAAATCAGATACTGTCAGATACCTTTAAAAAGGTACCGTGGGCGTTTATGTCATAAAGTTGGATAACAGCTTGGGCCGGTACCACTATCGAGCTGCATGCCTTTTAATAGGTATCTGGGCGTTACGAGGATATGACTGAAGTCGACGAATATAGGTACGTGAAAATGGTCCGATTCCAAAAACTGCTTGATTACGGCGCGTAGCAGTATCGCTATTTTTTGTCGAGAATTTTTTATTTCTATTACGAGGACCGAATTTCAATACCGAAAATCACACGCTTGAACATCCAGTACCATAAGTAAACTTCAAAATAGGAAGTCTATTACGGCTGCAGCAACCAAATCTATATGATGAAAAAAAAAAAAGTTTTTTATCAATCAATTTTAAGTGAGCACATGCCGGAAACGCTGAGTCTATCAAAAAACCTGCTTACAAAAGATTAAAAATGTATAAAGGGTGATCAAAGCGACCCTTACGCATTTACGATGCCACATTAAAGACCAGTAAAAAGGGTTAGATATGGTCTTCATTTTAAATGCCTGTTAAAGGGTAAAGATGGTCTTCATTTTGTTATTGGGATACAGCCAAATCCTGATAACTCCCGTAAAAAACTGTAATAAATTTTTTGTTCGTTTGTTTATGACTTAACTTGTAAAGGCCCGACAAAAATGTGGCGTTTCAAATTCAAAGTAAAACATAAATATTTATTGAATAAGACTTCTTATAAAAGGCGCCATTACGAACAGTATACATACTTCACAACTATTAACAATGCTTTTACGCACATAAAATGGTTACACAAGTAAATTTCAACATATCTATAGTTAGTAACAATTCAATGAACGTACAATGAAGATATTGAAAACTAGCTTTTCGCCTGCGGCTTCGCCCGCGTTTTCAAAGAAAAACCCGCATAGTTCCCGTTCCCGTGGGATTTCCTGGATAAAACCTAGCCTATATTATAATCCTCGTGGATAACTAATGTAGCTTTCGAATGGTGAAATAATTTTTAAAATCGGTCCAGTAGTTTATGAGCCTATTTCATTACAATCAAACAAACAATAAGTTTTCCTCTTTATAATATTAGTGTAGATTAGTGTAGATGTAATAAGGGATGTTTTAATAACAGAACAACAATTTTTAGAAATCATGTTTGCATGCACACACAAAAACAAATGCATTGCATGTTGCAAGTATGAATGCACTTCTCATCGATGGAGGTCTAATTTAATAAATTAGAGGCATTATTCGTTTAAGTACACTTTTCTTTGTATCAGAGAACACTTCAAACACTGCACTTTCGTAACCTCATTGAGGAACACGAATTAAAATGTGTATTAAGCTAGATGGCGCAAAGTTTTAAATGTGTGAGCGAGCTTTGTTTATAATCGAAAAGAATCAAGATAAAGATATTAACTATAAGTAAGAGATTACAAACAAGAATAACTAATTAAAGATCCAAACGTAAACGTTGCTTATTTGTAATTAATTTATCTTGACACGTGAATTTACAAAATAATTTTCCCAAAATTCCGAAATTGTTATCAGATATTTCTACATAGTTTCCCAGAATAAGCAGATATTGTATAAATTGAAATCATACCCAGTTATTATACATAACACTTTGCAAACGTGAACGTTTTATAAACCTCTCGTCAACAACTGACAAGCCCCACAACTAAGCGGTTTTCAACACTTTCAACAACAAAATGTGTCACGATCACCACACGTTGCGTTGTCCTATCCAGTTAAATCTATAATCTGTGTACCATCATTAGCACTTGTCAAGACTAATGGTGAGACGCAGATATCTTCACACGTGATGCTCTCCTGGTAATTGGGTCAAATTGGCCGCTGATCAAACGAAATTTAGCGTGGGAATATCAATAATATTAAAGAGTAGAAGAAAGAAATTTGTATGGCTTAAAAAGTACAAAATTGATTTAATTTTTTTTAACAATTTGACTTATTAATTATTATTCTTTGTGTATAGTAAAACTAAGGCGCAGATAACTATAGTGTTTGTCTCTTACACGAGTTATGACTCCAGAACAACTGAATCGGTTTTCATAATTTTTGGTTTACTGAAAGAAAATTGTGCTTGCATTGAAACAACAGCTCTAAAATCTGAGATCACTTAAAAGAGCCAGAGGAAGCAGCTTGTATGTAATAAAGCAGTCCATAAAACAGCGTCGAATAGCTGGCTATATTGTTTTAGTAGTAAAACCCAATAGACATGTATTACAGTATTGATTACCTTGTTAGCAAATATCTATTTGCTATAATGCATTTACTAACAAATCCCAGTCATAGTTAAACTACTGTTTAACATCCGATTGTTTAAACTGCGTTTACCGTTACGTTGCTAGTAGCAACGCCCGGTTAATAAACTAAGGTTGTAGATAATTCTAGATATTTATGTGTTAATTCACACGCATATTTGCAATGGTGAATTATAAAATATTTCTGAGGTATGGTGCAGTCCCGTTACCGTTTTTGTATTTGCTATAGCGGATACTTCAAAGTTGTCATTGTTTGGTGTAATAAATACTTTGCAATTAACGGTAGTGCACCGCGAAATGCAAAATACATATTATGCATACATTCGATGAAATGTCCGACTGCCTTTAGTGATTTCTTCTAATTCTAAAGCATCAATGTGTTCACAAGACTTCTTGAAATAATACAAATATTTAAACTAAGTATAAAATATGTGCCGAAATGCTGGGACTTCATATTCTTTAGGGTAAATATATTGCAATTTGCACCTAAAACAAGAAAGCACTATTCCTAGATATTATTTCCATGAATTGAGCTTTCTCTCACCTTAAAATAATCCAGAAATAAATAAACAATTTCGTAATGCATAGCCCTAGATATTGAATTATCAAGCTATTTTATTATTTTATCATCCGTATGAAAAACTATAAATTTGTAACAACTTCCTCGCCCACGTGCCATCGAGTGCATAAATCTTTGTATATAAATAAAATTGTTTTCTGCTAAGGCTTTCTGTAGACGAGCGTCGAAAGCGCGAAGAAAATATTTTGATAACGAGTAAAAAATGAACGGAATTATACCTAAAATATAATAGTTATATTATATTTTAGGTATAATTCCGTTTGAAATTTACAATGTTTTGTGTTCCTCCCAATATTTATTTATTTTCGAATAGAAATCGATGCACTTCACTCTACAGTATGTTATACATACTTTAATTATTATCTATCCCACTAATATTACACTTTAAAAATGCCTACTTACGTAATAAATGATTAAAACCTTTTACCCGAGATTTTGTACGTAGATAGATCAACGCGGGAAAACGACCTACGATCTATCTAATCCATTTACGAGTACACTTTATTACTAATGTAAGTGTATTCGATTCGATTAGTTTTTATTATTATAGAATTAAAAGAAAAGCTTAAAATAATCTGCGTTTCATCCGCTCGTTATTATTTCACTTTACAAAACATAAACAACATAAAACTGCATTTAATACATACAAAATCTTTTTATAGAGTGAATTTATTTTAACGGCAATAAAATCGCGCTTAATGTTGGTATTCACGTTTGATAAGCATGGGATCTTGATCAGGCAAACCCCACATCCTTACCTTATTATATCTACAGGAATATTCGGAAATCCGAAATTCTGTAATGATAAAGTAAAACATATACCGTCCGCCTTAAATTTGATTATTGTGGTAATTTTTTAGAAATATCGCATAATATTATTACAAAAGGGTAGTAACTAGGTATCTGTCTATGCATGTCATCTAACCAACCGCCTTATTCAGCCTATAGTCTCGTAAATAATAAATTACGGAACAAATACAGATTCTTCTAACTACGACCACAGAACCTTGTGAGTTGTGTATATTTACAAAAACATATAAATTTTACGTTCAAATATAATTTAAAATACCATTAATCTCGTTATTTTTTAGAATCTACTGATATTAAAATTAGCCATAAATAATATCTATTCTAATCAACATAACATAAATAAGATATGAGAAACGTCACAGGTACATAATTGTCGATAATAACAGAATCTATATACATATAATAAATCTGTAGAAGGGTCAATTCTGTACATTGAAAATATTGAAAAAATAAATACCAGGGGGTGTTACTTTACTGGATCGATACCAAACCCAAATATGTGATTAAAAAAATTTTTGTCTGTCTGTCTGTCTGTCTGTATGTGAAGGCATCACGTAAAAACTAGCGGTTCGATTTCGATGAAACTTGGTATAATTATACCTTATTATCCTGGGCGTAAAATAGGATACTTTTTATCCTTGAAAAATACGTAGAAAAAAATTAATCTTAATTTTTCAGTTTTATCCATAGGCGTTGTTCCGTAGAACCGCGAACACACGTTGCGTATTATTATAGGCCTAGCCGTATTTGGAAATTGGGTCCAATAGATATTTATAAGATGTTATTGTCAGAGGTACTCAAAATGGAGAAATAAACCATCCACGCGAAGACCGACATCCGCGCGGACGGAGTCGCGGGCGGAAGCTAGTAGTAAATAATATTTAAACAACAATATTCATAATTTTTACCCGACTTCAAAAAAAGGAGGAGGTTATCAATTCGGCCGGTATGTTTTTTTTATGTATGTACACCGATTACTCCGAGGTTTCGGAACCGATTTACGTGATTCTTTTTTTGTTCGATGAGGGATGGTGTCGAATTGGTCCCATAAACATTTTATTCGGATAGGCCCAGTAGTTTTTATTTTATGAGCATTTTTGTCTGTATTTGTAAATGTTGCAAGTGCAAGTTTGAAGTCGGTTGTTTTTAACGCAGTTATCACTTGTATGTTACAAAATTTAAATTGGTGACCTCTTAACTAACCCTGTAAGTGACGATCGATCCGTGTGGATTTTCCCACTGATATCCTTTATTTTGTAAGCGAAAGTTTTTAAGGACATGTCATGTAAAAAAATTGTTATTACGAAATTATTGACTCACGAGTTTCGAAGATCGAATATTGTATGCGTTTTGGGAAAAAATAATGATTGCTTGCACTTGGATAAAGTCTGAATTTAAATGAGTTATACCTACCTAGTACCTTTTGAATTACATATAATATGTAGATATTGCATTTCGTTCTTAGTTTATTAGATACCTACCTTTTCGAAGCTAGGCAATATGAATGTAATATGATAAAAATAACTTTGTATTTAGATTTTCTTTTCATATCAATATTCAATACTATTTTCGAGATTTTCATTATTTCTTCTTACCCTACACAAATCAGTGAGCAGTAATTCTTAATTTCCATGAAAAAGATTACTCTTTTTCTGGGGAAACGCATACACCACCAAAACAGTGGGTACATGTTGTACTAATATGCGGAACTTCGGCAATATGTAGTGTAATAGTAACGCGGAACGGGTTATCGCGTTTAAGTTCAAGGCACTATAGCGGCTAGGGCTGTCACTCGACAATTAATTACAATAATATTATTATCAATTATTTATGTTGTGATTTATTACACGACTACAGGATTGCGACCTAATTCAGAATGTTTTCTTTACTATCAATTCATATTTGCATTTCATCGATTTATAGGTACAAAATAAAAAAAAACCTTATAATTTTTAATATTCCCTTTAATTGTGCTAATTGATATGTATTACCTCTTTTTAGTACAGTAAATTGAAGTGGTTAAACATTTTCTAAGTAAATACTTTAACAACGATACGATATAAAAAGTAGTCGATACCGATAGATTCTATTAAAAAGGACAACTTCATTGCTTTTACCATGTATGGTCTTACAAATAAGTTATATGGCCTCATTTGAAGAGGAACGCATTAGATATCAGTAAAAAATATACAGTTTCAGAACAACTTAATTGTATTTAATTTATAACACGAATATTACCAAAGTTAGTTAAAATAATTTATAGGTAATTTAGTTACGCCTATTTTAAAATAGCTTTCCCTTCCTTGAGCAGAGATTTTTTTAAAACAGAGTTTTAAATGATTGGTTTACTTAAAAGCTATTGGAAGTAAAATTTGAGATGGTAGGATGAGTTTGACTAAATATAAATATTGAATTTTTAAACGATAGAAAAAAATCGATCAAGAGGCGGCATTCGAACTCGCTGCTTTCCACTAATCCCGGGCGGTTGAGTAGAAGTTTTAAATTTAGATATTCCCGTCGACTTCAATAATAATAATATTATAGACATTTATTCATATAGGTAACTTTAGTACACATTCACCTAAACTTGTTGGGTTCATCCTTTGGACTCTGACCGATTTTTGTGTGTTTTTATTCGTTCATTTATTTTATTTTTTGCTATCTCGTGTCAACCCTAGTATAGACGTATTTGTGGACGTATTATTATCAAATGTATCAAATTGAACGACAGGTCACCGATAAGCTCTTTATTCCGCATCCCAGTTAGTTCTTACTTAATATGTGTTTATTCTTATCTAACATATTGTAGGTAATTATAATTTTGTTAGTTGTTACATCGAGTTTTTTATCGTGTTTATTGTTTATACTAGGCGAATGCATTTGGAAATATTTATACATAGGTACCTATTAAGTTTATTAATTACGATAAAACTATGTATGATTTTTCGAATCTATCTTTAAGATCAAGATTCAAGTTGTTTAAATTATTCATATTGTTGCATTGTCAAGCAATGTTTTTTTTGTCAATTTATTTTTTTCAATTAAAATTAAAATGAAAAAAAAATCGATAAATTAAAAAACTCACCAAAAATCCTAGTCGAATCGAATTACACGGCCACAGACGCCACAAACATTTTTGAATTTTTTAAATCACTCGAAAACACAAATTCACTTTAAAATTCGAACAATTTCGGCCACAAAAAAAAAACAATCGAATCGATATTTTATTATCTATGCAATGTGATTAGAACGAAATATTTAATCTATATTTTTTTTCTAATATTTCAAAATTCGAATACGAAATGCGCGCGATAGTTGCGTTCGCAACCGAACGGCGTAGCTTTCACAGTCGCTGTCAAAATCTAACTGCTTCGTAGTTCGTTCGTCCGTTGTTGATCATTCGCCGGCCGCTCGACCAACTTCCAATTGCTGTTAAGTGGATTTCACACTAGTAAGAAATAAGTACTCGAGTTATTTTTACTATTTGATTAAGTTTTGTTATTGTTAATGAGTGGGCGAATTTATTTCCAAGGAATCAATGCTTCTTCAATGAAAGGAAATGAACAAATGAGAAATCAATCTTGTAAGCAAAAGAAAGATAAAG
Organism: Colias croceus; assembly: GCF_905220415.1. Lineage (NCBI taxonomy): Eukaryota > Metazoa > Arthropoda > Insecta > Lepidoptera > Pieridae > Colias > Colias croceus. Next base: position 8,816,831 of record NC_059553.1, read on the forward strand.
TTATCTACTCACGTGAACAAACATTGTTTCTTCGATTGGTATACGACAAATAAGATAACAAACAATAATAAAAATTGTTAACAACGTGATTAATAAATATCTACCTAAAGACTTTCTTTCAACTAACAGGCTGTATTCAGCCTTGTTATAGCTACATAACATTAATTTATCAATCAATTTTAACACTCCAATTAATTGTAGTAAAAGGTATCTAATTTGCTTTAGTTCATGAATGAAGTAAACGTTATTTTTAGTTTTTGTTTACTAAAAGTTGCGGGTTTTAATCAATCGTCGCTGCCGATTCTAAAGTAAAACATGTTGAGTAAGGTTTCCTCGTAAATTACAAACTTCTGAATGAACGAAATTCATCATTACATAATGTTCGTTACTGTAAACATAATATGTAGTTTTAAATTATTCTTATCCGTTTGGGAACGAGTGAATGAAATGAAAAAATATTTTTTACAATAAATTATGAACAAAATATGGGAAACTAACTAAGATACATACCTACATAAGATTTAAAAAAAAAGTTTTGATAAGGTACCTAGGTAATTTTAATATCTAGACTGACTTGTTGAACATTATTTTCAATATGGTTTTCTTCTCGCGTTGACTAAATACCTATTGTTTGTACAGCTGATGTGCAAATGTATTGGACTGAATATCGTTTATTTTTAATACTTCTCATCATCATTGTGCATTTATTTAGAAAAATAAAAAATGAATTTTTGAACGGATTTTTGTTTCCTTGTAAAAATCGTAGATAATAATTTATCAGGAACAGTTTAAATATAGCTTAAAAATCCTTCGGTTAATTCCAATAGGTAGGTACCTATCTATTAGGGCGAATATATATTTTTTTAATGTATAAATAAAAATGCATGTATGTATGTTTTTTTAAATATTGTCAATCATAATTTAAATAATAAATTATATTTAATTTTTATTTATTTAATAAATTTTAATTGTATATCTATTTGTTTATCAATAAAAGAGCTAAGAACTAGTCGATCAACAATGACCTATTATGCTCTTTTATATATCATAGGTCGATCAAGTATTTGTTTACAAAATTTAGTACAGTCTACTCGACAACAGATGGCGCTTATATCAAAAGCTCACTATCGCCTGCTAGATGGCGCTGTCCCGAAACGAGGTGTACAATATTGTAAATTAATTAAATATGCAGGAAACGTCTAATTGTGCATAAACAATAATTATTATTACGATGTAATATTAATTAATTGCGACTTATTTTGAGGTTATCAAGTGGCGTCAGCGCTACCGGTGGTTAACTGCTGTTTATGTTTTTTTAAGAAAACATTATTACGGAATTATATTACTGGATGATAATAATTTCTAATTATAAATATTTAAATCATTCTAAATTTAAAAGTGCAATAAAAATTTAGACAGTCTGTAACTGAAAATTGTTTTTTAATATATTGTTTACCAAGTGGGTACTAGGTACTTTATAAAACGTTTATAAAATAGAAAGCGTATGAATGAGGTTGATACTGACTTTTTTTATTAAAATAATATTAGGTATGTGCTAAGCCTGTATTAACTGAAGATTTGTCGTATAATCAGATACAGACTTACATTAATCTTTTTAGCCATTAAACCTATTTCAATGATTTTATATTAATACCTACTAGCTTACCGCCCGCGGCTTCGCCCGCTTTGTCTAAAACCTAATAAATTATATACTAAAACCTTCCTCTTGAATCACTCTATCTATTAAAAAAATCGCATCAAGATCCGTTACGTAGTTTTAAAGATTTAAGATTTTAAGATTAAGAGACGGAGAAAGCGACTTTGTTTTATACTATGTAGTGAAGTAGTACCTACTTTCATATATGTATGTATTATAGTTATAATTACAGAGCCAGTATAATATTATTTTTGATACAGAAAACCTTACAAAAATTATGACACATTGACCGCTAATTTATATTTTCTATTGGAATTTAAAGACCTTGATGTGTTCTTATTTCAAGAATTCAATGACATTTCACAACTAAAAAGACTTACAATATATTTCAAGCGCTTACAGAAATAAATAAAAAATAAGCAGGAATGTAAAAACATTACATTTACTTTACAAGGTAAATTACAATGATGTAAACTAGGCTATAGGTTTTTACAAGCACTTGCCTATATGGTACCCTGAAACTACATAAGTCAAGGAATTTCGATATGTCGCAGGTAAATGAAGATTTTTATTAGGGCTGATTTTGCAATCCTTATTCGTGATATTAATATAATCGTGTAAATATTTAATTAAACGGGAAGTTTTAACCAAGGATTGAAAAATCGGCCCTAAATCTCACAAAATCATGGAAATTTGTGCATAGGCATCGTTTATTATGTCCATATTTTACTTAAAATGGTTAGTTCGTTTCATTAAAATTAAATAGGTATGTATAGTGAAGAACAGAATGAATGAAGAAGTCACTCGTATCGTCGTTAGTTAGGTTACTTTTTAAAAACTACATAGAAATCTGGTTGTTTCGCGAAATGTCTGATTTCCTCATTTCCCTGCAACATATACACATTATTGAAAATTGTTTTTATACGGCAAGTATACTATAAAACTTCCAACACGCGATCGATCGCGTGCCCTTATCGAAATATTACAAAAAAGTTAACATAAAACATTAGTATGTCGAAATAAAAGATCGTTTTATATGCTAATCCTGAAATTTCAGTTCAGAATATTTAGGTTATGGTTTGTCTATGAAAATAGTAGCACATTCGAATACTTCTTATAAAAATTTTGTAATTTCAATGACATACAATTTCTCTTAGTTTTATTTAAATGCTAACGTTAATAATAGTTTTCTTTTATGACTCTCCATAAATGCTTAAAGTTCAATTGGAATTAGCAATCTACAGGACGACCTTTTACGATTTAGGTACCATAAATTATTTGTCTATGTGTATTTATACCCTAAGGGCGGCCGTACACGGACCGCTCGAGCAGTTAACGGTTGAGCGACGTACACGGACAGCTCGAGCGGTCGGCGTCAACTGCTCGAACCGTCGGTTGTTGACCTGATGTTGATTTTTTTGACTAGTCAAGTCATTGATTTTCAGGGGGGGAGGGAGCCGTCAAGGCTCTAGCGCAGTCAACGGCTCGAGCAGTCTATGCCTCACGACCGCTCGCGAGCCGTCAACGGCACGGTGGAATTTCGTCATGCAGTTGACGGCTTGAAGCGGTCGCGACGGCTTGAGCCGTCACGTGTACGGCGGTGAATGAATGCCTATAGTTCACCGCGCGGTCGCGGCTTCAAGCGGTCGGTCTCAACTGCTTGAAGCGGTCCGTGTACGGCCGCCCTAAGGCCATTTGATGCAACACAAAAGTGCATTTTTATTCATATATTAACAAATAACTAACAGGATGCCAATATACATTATTTCAATACATTGTTAATCTCCCAACCATGAAGATATGGTCAAATAGCGATTGTGTTATAACAAAAGCCATTTGCAATGCAAATAATTTTCGTATTAATATTTTATGTTGCCTGTTCAATAAATGTGCTAAATTAATATGTTTATGTACAACGATTATTACCTAAATGTTTTTAAATGCAATAGAAATTGATTTTTATTATGTTAATAACTAATTGGCCGCTTCTCCTAGATTTTTATTAAAGAAAATAATGATAAATAAATAAGAACACATCAAATACCTAACAAACACGTTGATGATAATTAAACTGTAAATCTGCTAATAAATAAAAAATACGTGTGGCACTCGGGGACTGCCGCGGTATTAACGCTATTGCATGTTATGCCTTCAAGCCACACCTTCGCCCGTCGGAGTGGGGAGCGTGAGGTTTTTTCGTTACGGAATTTCTGGATTCGGTCCCCGCGCTCGAGGCCCGCGATAGAAGCTATGCAATAGCTTAATAAATAAATAGAATTCCTCCACGTTTCTCCTGTAACAATGTAGGCATTTAAATTTTAAACTATTCTCTCATCTGTTAAACTAAAACTAAACAAATTCCCACAACCAATTTTTTACACAAGTCAATTATTTTTAACGTCTTTATCGTCATTTATTTATGCACGTAAAGGTTTTACCTGACTATATAATATACTAGCAAACCAAAATGTGTTTTGATTTTAAAGATATAGAGTTTATTTTCCCTTGACAGTTATATTATAATTGGCAGGCTTTGTGAGGCTTGACTGTAAGGGAATTCCTTTGTTTCGTGGTACTTAGGGATATAGAAGGTGGAACGTTCTATACCATATTTAGCTTCTTAGTTATTTTGACTATGTGACTAATGCCAGTAAATATGTAGTTCACATATTTGAATATTAATTCAGTTGGTTACATTTTACGGTTTAAAAATGCATACTTATAGATACATTTTACCCGCATCCTCCGCTCATAATGGAGTTAATAAAATAAAAACACAATGTAAAATAGATTCCTTTTTCAGTCAGTTAAAATTTGCATTCTGTACCATCTCATCAACGTCCATTTCAAATACAGTTAAGCTTTAATAATAAAAATATGAAAAAAGGCCTTAAAAAGGCCTCTGCGTGTTGGATCCGTGTCCCCACGTAAGCTTTCCAAAAGACCGGGTACCGTCCTTCTCATGGTATCCGAGTATTATGTTTAAATAAGAAACATACAATAATAATTAACCATGTCAAAATCTATTTCAAATGTATCTAAAAGGTAATTAGTACATTAACCATGTCTAGATTCATGCAGGCTATAAATCGGTCATCACTTTAGCAGCGGTAAGGAAGTCGTTACATTATAATAATATAGCTATCAAGCTGATATATTATAAGGATGTTTAATGGATGGTGCTTTTAATATAAAATAGGTTCGTTAGATGATTTAAATGTTACCTTAAATGTAGCATAAATAAATTCAGTTCGAGTTTCCGTAAGATTTATTACCGTCTTCAAATGAACGAGCTTTTCGATTCGTGTCACGCTATTTTGTGATTATTGTTATATCGTGATTCAAAAATCAAAGTTGATTTGCCGGCTTCTACTTAATAAAGTGTAGAAAATTTTTTGCAAAAGTCTTTCCCTACATTAGCGGAAACCTTCGTACATTGTACGAATTATTGCACGCATGACGCAAGTGATTCACTCGGGCATAGGAAATGTACATCTTATCTTCCCTACTGAGTGAATAAAGCCTTGAATCTTCTTTCTATCTTATAAACCAATATTTAAATTGAATACAAATAGTAATAAGTATAGTTTTAAATTGTATCACTGTATAATAACCAAACCGTATGACACCCGTTTGAGACTAAAAACGCGCATACCTATAGGTATACACCACTTTGGTTGGCATATAGCCATTAATTATTTGACGAAGATGTTCCAGACTTCCACTACGACACACCGATATCCTTTAAAGTATTATTAATAAAATACAATAATGTATTGTTCACATTATTCGTAACTTATTATTCGTGCGGTCAGATAACACGTCAACTATATTTAGTTGTAATTACATTAATTGCATCTGCAAGGCTGCTATAAATTACAGAGGCGCCTGTGATGAACTTTTTATCTTTTATTGCTTTTATTAACTAGATGCGCGTCCCGGCTTCGCTCGGGTTAATTCTGGGATAGTTATGAATTTAATTAATTTAAAATTTTTATCAACTTATGTTGTGTCAATCGGGAATAACGAAATTTTCTTAACGGTTACAGTAGCGCTAGCTACTATTAAGTAGTCTGTGTTATAGACTAAAATCGGTCTAGTAGTTTTTGAGTAACATCGTAACAAACAATAAAAAGTCAAATCTTTCCTTTTTATAAAATAAGTTTGCTTGCGGTTCTGTTTAAATAGTAGAAGGTTAATATTTTTAAGTTCTATAAAATATTGTGCTAAGGTGCTCTTAACACCAAGTAGCAATTTCCATCCAGAATATACATTTTTTTTAATAAAAAATAACAAAATACAGGTAAAAAATAAAAAAATGAAGAAAAAGCAACAAACTTCCAAGTAGTATTTATTTAACGTAGTCAGTTGCACAAGGCAAATATTTGTTCATTATGAGTCACTACGCAAGTATAACCTAGTCTAGACTCTAGACAATGTAAACCTAAGTTGCTAAGTAGAAAGTGAATCACAGATTTACAGATAACATATTATGTGTTCCGTTTGACGTCCGTAGTCCATTATGGGAGAGTACATCGCCTTTTTCCCCGTGAAGTCGCTAGATGGTGCTAGTTTTAAGCCCGTCACGTGGTACCGCCGCCAGCGCCGCGAGTGGTGGGGACAAAACTCACCACAGTTCCGGCAAGCCACCAGAAATATCCTCATTGTTGCGTCGTTTTTCAAACCGTACGCAAGTCGTTAGATTATATGTTATTTTAAAATACTGTATTTTAAAATACATTTATTCATAATTTAAATTAAAGTTAAGTAACAATTTTAAACGAACTTTCGAGATTGAAGTAGAAAGTTCAGTTTTTTATTTTTAAATAGTTTTATAAAAAGTCCGTTACGTTTCATAGTGAAATGAATATTCAAGTGTTACCTGCGTTATCGTTATTTCAAACGAAGAACGAAATTCGGATTTATATGAAGTATAAATCTGCAACCACGAGCGTGGCATCGCGACCATAGGTCTATAGCGCAGGCCAAGGGCCTACCGAATCGTGTCGAGCGTCTTAACAGTGCGCTTTCTACGTGTTTCCGAGCTGAGTTCTACTACTTGTTCGGGGTCCAGCGACGACGAGGAACCGCCGCAGCGTGTATGGCGCCGCCAGCGCGCGCTCAGCCGCTCGTGTGCAGGTTTGAGATATTGTCTCAACACGGTGAGTCATGTTATTAATACATTATACGTGATTTACGATGATTTCAATACAAATCTTTCAACGTGAATGGTTATTACTGGATGTTACACGTTAGATAATCCATTTTCACAAATATCGGTTTTAAGATAGTATTATTTGCCGATAGCAGATCCGAAACGTGTTTCGATCTTTTGATTTTATGCCTCCTTGAATCGTATTCGCTACGCGGACATTATAAATGTATGTGAATTGTGCCTTCCTTTTCCGAATTGAGGGTAAAATAGAAAAACGATTTCTTAATATCGTTAGATTAGAAAATCCATCCGATACGAGTCGAATCAAGTAGAATGTAGTTGCCTATATCTTGTAAGCACAATAGAAATAGGTAAATTATTATTATCAATTTCTTACAAATATGTTAATAATAATTTTTGCCTGACGTATTAAATTAGTCCGCGACTCTGTGCCTAATTACTGCTAAATTTAAATGCGATTTCTATTCTCTATACAAATAAACTTAAGAATTAATAGAGATGCTTTGAAGGAGATTATTGATAAGTTTAAATTCATATAAAATTCCTCCCGCTGTGGAATGTATTTTTTTTTAACTTGCTAATCATGGCGTATGCAGATAAACGGATTTGATAAGTTGGTTTAAAACTCATCACAATCAGTTTTTACCAGTACACTCAATAACCGCTAAGATCGACTTTTTAAGTCGTTTCAAATCATTTCATCAATACAAAAGTTAGAATCAGGGGAAACACCAAAAGAATAAAAAGGGGGGGGGGAGAGATTTTCAACAAACAAAGCTCAAATTAATCTCATCACCCTCGAATACCATGTAATTCGAAAACCAGCCATAGTTTTCACTTAGAGGTAATAATATTTATTTATTCTTTAACTCGGACATCATATTTTATGTCTTTGGAGATTCAAGCCACTATTGAACATCAGGGGTTCGTCAATCGAACACCATGACTATTGTTAATCAGCCCTTTTTATAATTAAGAAAAGCAAGTTCTTCAAATACAGAGTAATTTTCAATTTCACACCCATGACTGTTAACTGTGACATGACATACTCGTCTTAAAATTATAATTTTTGTATTTGCGAGGCTATCGACTACCCGTACGTATCGACGCCTCCTATATCCTTGTATCACTATTGAATACCATATCGATATTATAAATACATCATAAACGAAGGTCGATTACTTAAGATAACGTATCAGCCCTTCGGGCTAGCGTCAGCTCATAGAATGTTTGCGACAGTCACAAACTGGACTGCTCAAGAACCAAGGGACTGTGGCCTTCTTGGTGATCTACGTGGGCAATGATTTGCATTCACCGGAACAGCATGTATACCACATTGAAATGAAATGAAAATATTTATTTTGCAAGAAATGTAAAAAATTTACATATGTTATATTGTTTCATTGTTCAGCACAAATCGCCAATTGATTGGCTTGCAGAGACTTTGGAATTGCAATTCAACTCAATTCGAAATAAAGTTCGTCTCTAACCTACTTTGGAATATCAATCCGATAGAATCTATTCTGACACCCGAGCGTTTAAGATTTTCTACGAATGGTTTGGAACACGGAAGCAAGTTGGAAATAGGCGATGGAAATGGTAAATTGAAAGTGTCAGTGCCTAAAAACAGGCTTAATAGCAGGCAGTTGGTCCCTCAAGCAGGCACACCACCTCTTAGGGTTTCTCAACTTTGCAACCTTCATCACCCTCCGGGGAAGGATGCACTGCCGCATGCTATAGCGCCAAGGGAACGCCTCTCGGGGCTTATTACCTTTGCAACCTTCATCACCCTCCGGGGAAGGATGCACTGGCGCACGCTGCAGCGCTACAGAAACGCCTCACAGGCTTAGCACTTTTGCAACCTCTATCACCCTCCGGGTAAGGATGCACTGGAGCACGCTGCAGCGCTACACGAACGCCCCACGGGCTTATTATTTTTGCAACCTCCATCACCCTCCGGGGATGGATGCAGTGGCGCACGCTGCAGCGGTACAGGACCGCCTCTCAGGCTTATCATTTTGAAACCTTCATCACCCTCCGGGGTAGGATGCACTTACGCACGCTGTAGCGCCACAGGAACGCCTATCAAGGTTTGTCATCGTTGCAAATTTTATCATCCTCCGGGGACGGATGTACTGATACACGCCACAGCGCTACATGAACGCCTCTTAGGGCTAATCAACTTTGAAACCTTTGTCTCCCTCCGGGGAAGAATGAACTGCCGCACTTGTTAAAGATCTAGTTCAAAAACATCTTTTAAAAGCAAGTAAGTGTAAAAACAAGTATATCTACCAGCCGTATCCAATTCACAGGAAAGTCAAAGCATTGAATGAAGGGACCTTGGACCCAGTGTCAAAAAAGTTGGTATGGAAATTGAAATGTTTGCAGTAATAGCTTTCCTAACCTTGACAGTCGAGGTAGTAAGAAAAATTTCATTCAAAGGCAGAACGAGATCTCTTTGACAAGAGTTATTAGTTTGAACGTTTGAACACTTCACAAGCTGTACAGCTAGGAAGCCGAATCCTCGCGCAATCGCGCCGGCTCCTAATGCAACGTGCTCGAACAGTCGACACAAACATTTCCATTCAGAGGGGAATTCTACAAATAAATTTTAATCACAGCTCAAACAGCTTACGTCATCTCAAGTAAGACAGACTTAAACTTAAACAACCGGCTCTATTGCCTCGAGTTCATTATAATACGGGTAGTATTAAAGTGGAAGAACCAGTCTTTGCACCCAGACCTCAAGAGCCGTGCTACTATCAGGATAAGTCTTCTCAATCGTTCACTGACAAACACGCACAGGTTCAGCACAAACTCAAATACAGAACCTACAGCTGAAAGTCTGGCTCATTTTGGATAGGTCAATCTGTTGTACACCTTGATGGACAGCTTAAAAAAAAAAAAAAAAAATAGAAACATACATAGACTGCTGTTAACTACTGACCAGGCTATAAAAGGATGCTAAATGCTTAGCTAAATTATGTATAACTGACGGTTTAGTACACTATTCTTATACATAAAATCAGTCAGTTTGTATTAAAATAAAATAAAATTAAAATTTCATCTGATCATTTAAGCAAACATTACCTCAGGGTATTTCCTTAGCTAGAACAAATCTTTCAAAATTACAAATCCGGAAGGCAAGGAAGGTTATTCAAAAACTCTTTATCGAAATAATTTTAAAATAAATCAGCATAATAATTATTTATCTATGTCATTAATAAAATAAACAAAAAATTGTTTGCATTTATTAACGTGCAGCTATGTGATTACTCTATTAGTTTTTGGACGTGTTCTCTATTTATTCCTGTTTACATTACAATTCAAAACAATGGGTCGATAGTGAAGACGCGTTTTAACCTCGCATTCCGCATTGGGCTCCAAAACATATTTTTCCACATACTAGCAATTATTATGTAAATATAAATCCAGTTTCAAGGCACATAAGAACGTTTCTTTGCATTTCCAATCCATAAGAGGTTCTCTGACTAATTTGTTTATTACTAGGTACACAGCATCCGGTGAGACCAGCTACAGCGGCTATCATAGGTGGCAGGGTAAAGCGAGCTGTTTTCGAGTCAAGGTCGAAATCTGGGTGATGTTACATAGTTATAGTAGCATCATCAATCTATTTGGAAAAATATCTAGTTAATGACATTCTTGCAAAAGTAAACTAGAGAGATGTTTATAAACATTATTATTTAGTATTTACATACAATTTTTTTTAAAGAATATAATAAATTCGATCACAAGGTGGGATTCGAACCCCCGTGTTTCCGCCACATGGTGGAATTATTATTATATTATTGTCGTAGTGTATAATATAATGCTAAACAAAATAGAAGTCATTAGTAATCACAATCGAGATTTTTCAGCCTACTCAGGTTGAAAGGCACATACTGATTAAAATGTTGACAAGATATAGGTACTTGTAGTATATTTATGGATGTATTATGTACCATGTATAAGGTATTGAGACAAATTTTCAATAATTATCAAAGTCATGATTTTATACATTATATACTTTATATATAGGATATATATAACCTTTTTGGGGCATTACTCTATCACATTGTTGCGTTTTATTTATCAAGCCACCAGGAGATACCAAACAACTCTCTCATAATGGACTACGGACGTCAAACGGAACACATAATATAGAAATTTTACCTGAAAATAAAATTTGTATTATGTTTCCTAAGACGTCCGTAGTCCAGATAAGGTCTTCCTGGTGTTATTTTTGCACCAGTGCTACCGTATCATTTATGAGACGAACAATGAGGATATTTCTGGTGGCTTGCCGGAACTGTGGTGAGTTTTGTCCCCACCACTCGCGGCGCTGGCGGCGGTACCACGTGACGGGCTTAAAACTAGCACCATCTAGCGACTTCACGGGGAAAAAGGCGATGTACTCTCCCATAATGGACTACGGACGTCTTAGGAAACATAATACAAATTTTATTTTCAGGTAAAATTTCTATATTTTCACTTGATAAACTGTAGTTTTTAAGGTTGTATCATTTAATTTAGTATCGTTTTAAAAATACATTACTCTACTGTAGAACCAGAGAAAATTACTAATTACTAATTAGCGATAAATTTAATTGCATAGGTGTTCAAATTTATGTGGATATTTCATTATTTTATAACGACTTAATGCTCAATTTTTACGTAAAATAATTTTCTGAAACTGAAGCATCTATTTAGTATTTACATAGAAAACAATGAAATTCAGAAAGTGACATTTATGAGTAAGAGACGATTCAAAGAACTTTTACAGTATTAAGTAAATAACAATTATTTAAAAAGTGATTGAACAGTATTAAAACAATTTCCTGTCGGCAAAGCAAAATTAACTCTCTACCATACACGTACATACAAGGCTATGTTAGAAATCTAGTAATTACCTACCATAAGCTGCGTCTACGCTAGGAGAGCCGAGCACGAGTGAAGCACGAGTGAGTGAAGTGTCTCGGCTTGAATAAAGTTGGTCCACAGTCCACACTAGACGAATTGTGTTCGGCTCGTGCTCCGCTCGCGCTCGGCTCTCCTAGCGTAGACGCAGCCTTATACCCAGTAGTAATAGAAAAATATAGGTTTTACTAGAACAGTAATAATATAGAATTTATTATGACATTAATTATAAAAATCACTTGGCGTTAATGGATTTAATTGAAATGTAATTTATATAGTTTATTTAATGAGCTTGATAATTTTATTGTTTAACGATATGGCTTCATTCGTAACAATATATTATAAATCATGTAGGAAGGGTTATGTGCACGTTGTTTTATCATGTGTGATTAGTATATTAATTTTATGAAGATTTTATTAAGTATTATTATTTTGCTCTACATTGGTACCTCAATAGCTCTTTACTAAAATAAGTAATAAAAATTAAGCATTTGTTAACGCGTTAAAAAGACAATATAGGTAAGATCATAAAGCATACAAGCAAGAAGCATGAACTTACATCGACAGATATGGATCATGTCTTAGATTTCCTTACCTGTGTATCAATCACTATAATATTATCTTTACATGTATAGAAAAGATAACAATAAAAAACAATCAATTCTCAAATGATCATTGGTCAATGTCAAATTTATGAGCATCTACCTATAACCACATAAAAGGGATTGTGCAAAAAATGAGGTTTCGAAACAAACTACCTGCATGCACTCTAATAAAAGAAGACGTTCCCTTATACACTATACTTTTAGTAGTAAAACAATTTTGACTCAAAATATTTTGTATATAAGGTTCAAAATCGATTATGATCTTACAACATAATAGCAGAGAAAAAGGGAAAAAAACGTGATATTTATGAATCAATAATGACACGTACCTAGTTGCACATTCTTCATATTTCTGTACGATTCATTCAGCTGGTCGACAGGTATTGTTCATGTTGCCTTTTTTAGCATTTAAATATGCGAGGTATGGTTGCTATATAATATGTTTTTTTTATAAAGTATGGGTAATGGGTCGTCTTCTCTTTTGTTTTGAGTTCCCAGCGTTTATCTAATGTGTATTTGTACGATTCGCGATGATACCTATGGTTTATGGTTGTCTTTTTAAAAGGGGAGGTTCTAAATTCTATGTTCCTCTATTTTTTGAAGATATATAGGTATATTTCTATCACCTGTGTTTTATATTATACAGATGAGACGTTAGAATGAAATGATCGAATTAATTCCATACGATTTTATTATACTGTCCTACCTACTATATAAACTTTGTTGATTACAATTTTAAAATATATAACTGCTTTGTAAATTTATGGTTATCTATTGTTTGTTGTATTGGTTCAATACCATTTGAAAATAGTGAAGTAAAAATAAACTGCAGTGGTATTATGCACACACTTATAGGTAATCAAGAGATTGTAGTATATTAAAATTAAAAACACATTCAGTATCAAACCATTTGTATAATTACTAAGGTAACCTTCGCATATCCGTATTCCTGAGGTCACTTGTCTTGCATCGATTAGTACATAATTGTAGTAATAGTTATTTATATAATTCATCATTTTATTCCATCATAGTTCTATGAAGATGATTAGATGATTGTCTATGGTTATAAATGCTTGAAAACAGCATTCTTTGATATCTAGCGCGGCGGTTACAGTAAAGGTCAAATTGCACGTAAATGCCAACTCTTTTCTTTATTTGATTGAATAAAATTAATCTTAAGTATTTTAGTCATCAAGTGCACAAACATTGAATAGATTCTTTGGTGTAGGAAGAAATAAAGTATAGTATATTCCATTAAGAAATGGAACTCAAAAAGTATCTAAATTTTGATTGAAATTTTGTTGACGCGGGTGGTTAAGCCGGGTACTCACGTACCTGCAGCAGGGGCAATATTGGAATTGCACCCTTAATTGTAATGTATATAATATACATATAGGCAATCAGGGGCAATTTAGAGAGCAGCTGAAATTTCTCCGACCGCCGCCGTGCAACCGAGATCGTTCCAAATTCCAATATTGCCCCTGCAACAGGTACGTGAGTAGCCGGCTTTAGACAATTGACTCTATGGAATTTTTTCGCATATATAAAAATTGTGTACGTTTATAGGATCATTTTATTTATCGTATCATTTTACTGAGGTACTTTATTTAGTACTAAAACTATATTATACCTATACGTATAAAGTGTTGTTTAATGACTATAACGGGAAATCCTGCTATTAGCTGCTAACAATGGATTCAATGGAATATTATCATTTTCAAGTCATGCATTAATATCTGACTGGTTTAAAAAACTCGATTTTTGATCTGTGACTCTGTCACTCGAAGGCATTAACGTTTTTAAATAGATACCATAGAAATAATAAACAAAAAATATTATGTAACAAAAATATATTTTGTGAAATCGGTTCATCAGCTTCAGTGGTAATCGCTAACATATAGACAAATAGACAAAAATGGTAAACTAAAAACAATAGTTTTAATAATAAACTTAGTGGCTAGTGCACGTAGTATTTATATTACCTACCTATTCAGTGCAGCATACAATAAAAAAATTTTAGCATGAAATGAAACAGGTTCAGGCGAAGATTTTATACTTTATAGAATTCGGGTTCAATTAAGTTTGATAGATTAATTATAAGTCGGCTCTAATATTCGAGTAAGTCATAAAAAAACAAATAACTAATAATTGGATGAAGCCTACTTTTAAATCTTAGATTACAAAATAAAGTACAGATGGAGCATGACAACCGCCCGTCGCCCTTGTCAAAGAAAATACGAAATCAAAAACAAATACGTCGCTGCAACAGTGCTATAGCGCATATAGTGTCATGCAATACGTCAAAAAGGGTTTGCAATTTTAGTAAAAAAATGCCGTCTTGTGATAATAAAACGCTGTAAAATTTGTTCCCGAAAACAAAAAAAAAAAGATAAAACATCGTTTCACAGGTTTTCTGTAGATTATTTGGCTGATTTATTTCTTTAATACGAATAATAATTTTACAGATATGAAGGAATACAAAACTTCAACGTATGTTGCCAGTATTTTGAAAATGAATTTGCCATTTTTATTGGTAAAACGGTAAAATGGTTAAAGGATCTTCAGGGTAATGCTGTTGGATTTTTTCGATCGTGAATGTGATTATTTGTATAGTGCACTAAAGGTTCATGATAATTATTAGATTATTTTAATAAGCATAATACATTATTTTGTTACTTTTATAAAGCTTAAAAACGTCATAGTCGTTTTCGCTAGCGATTTAATTTATGTGAACTCCATGATGGATATGATGAAAATAAAGTGTCCCGTATTCTCGACTAAAAACTACCGCTATTCGTATTCATATATTATGAAAAATAAAAAATAATATAATTATTATAGTTAATATTGAAACTTTTTTTATGTAATTTATTTAATAAAAAAATGAATACAATTATTTTGTCCATATATAACTTTAGTAGGCAGGTACTTTATGTAATAAAAGAATTTAAATAAAAATTAAAACTTGACTTCTCATTTATGTATATAGCCTACGTCACTACCGCCACTAACATAATAATTCAGATCATTGTAATGAAACCTCACAACTCAAAATCGGTCCAACGGTTTATACTGCAGGGCGTGTCAAAGAAATATTATACATACATCCATAAACTCGAAAAACATAACCCTCTTTTTTCCGTAGTCGGGGAAAAATTTGGGAAATTTTTCAATATCTGGCAACATTACACGCACACAGAAGCACCGTGTACGTACAGTGCAGCGGCGAAATGACAGCACACATAGCTTTATTGAAAATGACGATAAATTATTCGGTTTAGTTCGGCAACGCTCCATCTGTCTTTTATTTTGTAATCTAAGTTTTAAATCTTGTACAAGCTGAAAACTAAGCTAAGGAATCAACTGACAATAGAATGTCACTTGGCAATGTAATAAATAATTGTAGGTTAACCATAACCTTGTCTAACCTTATTGATTTTATATCAGTGAATAATCTCGGTTCATTTACAAGAAAAAGCTTATATTTATAGCTCTACTAGCTTTCCGCCCGCGGCTTCGCTCGCGTTTTCAAAGAAAAACCCGCATAGTTCCCGTTCCCGTGGGATTTCCGGAATAAAACCTATCTTATGTGTTAATCCAAGTTACCCTCCATATGTGTGCTAAATTTCATTGTAATCGGTTCAGTAGTATTTGCGCGAAAGAGTAACAAACATACATACAAACACATACATCCAACTTCACAAACTTTCACATTTATTAATATTTTAATGAAACAAAGACACATTATAAGCAATAAGATACTATCCTTTACCTAAAACACTGTTAAATTAAGTGACAAATCCCGTTAATGTTTGTCAGCCATAACACCTTTGTTCACTTCCTCAACATGTGTTTATAAAACAGTACAGAAAATCAACGCCTTTGCTGAAAATACACAAACATTGTAGCCTATTGGCATATGGACTGTATTATCGCAATGTTATCATACGTCATTGTTACAAGGTGTTCTCCATTCATTGATTTGTAAATAAAACTGACGTACTAAAAGTCTAGGTACTGCTAGTTATCCTACTAATCACTTCATAATATAAAACAAAGTCCCTTGCTCTGTCCTATGTCCCTTTGTATGCTTAAATCTTTAAAACTACGCAACGGATTTTGATGTGGTTTTTTTAATAGATAGAGAGATTCAGGAGGAAGGTTTTAATATAGCATTTATAAGGTGTTAGACAAATGCGGGCGGAATTCTAGTATTATTATGAATAGACAATAGTAGGTATATCTACAGTCTACATACATAAAGTGTAATGCGTAATAGATAAATATTTCAAATTATATGACTCTCGTTACAGATTAACATTCAGATAATTTTGATCCTTATTGTATGTAAATAGACATTAAAATTATCTCGGGTTGACTTTAGAAACTTGCGGCACGAATTTCGGCGTGATTTTAATTTTTTTCGATCGATAATAATGCCCCGTAACATACATTAACTGCTTTTCGTGCGGAAACGTGTAATTACAGAGAAATCTTAATTTTAATTTTTGAGGTTATGTTCAAAATTGTTTGAGTTACATTGACAAAACTACCTACAAGAATTGTGTTTGAAAGAGATAACAAATGTCAAAATGTACATTAAAAACCATAGTTCCTTCATAGTTCATTCAAAAGCATGTTGGTGAGGGACAACAATTCATACGGATTATTGGCGAGTAGTATATGATTGGGGCAACATGGGTTTGTTCATAAAAAAGTTAATCACTCAGATCCAGACAACCCATTTGTTGCCCCTGATGGGACTCATACTCGAAGAATTGAGTCCCAGTGGCGTGTTGTAAAGAGATTTTTAAAAAAAAGATAACTAGGTATAACCACCCAAACTTCGATGATATTATTAAAGAATATAATATGTGGAGACGCTGATTGGAAAAAAATAAAATTGATCCATTCAATGCCCTTGTAAATTGTATCAAACATGTATAATTATGGGAACTATAATATTTTCTATCACCAAAATTTATATTTGTCATCAAGTTGTATCACCTAATAAATAGATCTATCACCACGAAATATTTTCGTTCTCAGATAAACAAAAATTGTTCCCAGGTATGAATTATCTAATTAATGTTAATATATGTGTAAAATAAGAGATCGATAACCAATAAAATTATATTGCATTACATGAATATAAACTTCGTTCTTATAATAACAGTTTTGTTACTTAAATAATAGCTCTGTGCTCAGAATGGTAGATCTGTCACCAAATAAATCGATTATCGATCCCTGACTGCGACTCCTTTTTATTTGATATTTTGTCACCTATACAGTAGTAACATTTTATTTCGTTCAGATATTAAATAAATAGTATTCGTTATCAATTTAATACATCAATTTATAATTTTAATGAAAAAATGATCAAAGGGGCGGAGACAAATTGGCGCGCTTTAAAGATTGACATGTGCAAACATATTATCGGATTAGCCATGTACGCTTAAAGCTGGCCAACCCCGCACCAGAATCAAAAAATGTGCTTATCGGCCAGAAAAGAAAAAAGGGGGCGCCCTTCGAAATCCAAACCAGCGCTGATTATTCAGTGATTATTGTTTTTTAACAATAAATATTGATTACTTTAACTTCAATTAAGTGTTTTATCTACAATTATGCTAACCATTAGCCAGCTATTAAACCAGAGCTGATTATTCAGTGGTTATTATTTTTAAGAATAAATATTGATTATTTTAACTTTTAGTAACATAATATGATTTATTGGTGATCTCTTTAAATTAGTTTGCTTAAATACTTATTAGGACACACCTATTATAATACATACAAAAACATTTATTTGGTACTAGACCTTATATCTCAGGATTTTAGGTGATTTATTGTGGAACTGATTTTGCATTGTTTGGTGACTACATTTTGGTGACAGATCTACTATTTTGAGGACAAACCCTACTTATTATTTAAGAAACACAAAACTAATTAAATTGGTGATAGCTTAAATGATACCCTATAATTATTAAAAAAATGTTTTTTTTTTTATTGTATGTATATTGCACACAAATTGTTAGTAACAGAACCGAATCTGTCCACCCCGATTCCACGTGGTACTTGTCTGTCATACACTAGAGTGTATTTAAAAAGTCGGAGGCGCGGAGGAGCGTGGCGCCCGCGTGTGCTGAGGAGCAGGCAGAGTCAAGCGAGCCGGAGTGGCTGAGGCTGGTCGCCAAAGGCGACCAAAAAGTCGAAGCTACGAAGGCGAGTGAAGACTCCTGCCTGCAACGAGGTACACGGGGGCAAGCGCCACGTTCTGCAGCGCCGGAGCAGTCAAGAAAGCCCATAATCTTCAATAATCAATATATTATATCTAACTACATTTCACTACATAGTAACAAAGTCGCTTTTTCTGTCCCTATTTCCCTATGTCCCTTTGTATGCTTAAATGTTTAAAACTACGCAACGGATTTTGATGCGGTTTTTTTTAATAGATAGAGTGATTCAAGAGGAAGGTTTTAGTATATAATTTATTAGGTTTTAGACAAAGCGGGCGAAGCCGCGGGCGGTAAGCTACTATAAATATAAACTCAAAAAAAATTAAAAAAAAATAGAAGGGGGGGTTTCCGCACCCCCCCACTTCACAGGGAGTCTCCCCTTACCTCCCCCCTCCCTTTCCCTCCCCTCCCCCCCCCTTAATTCGTGCCGCAAATTACTAAAGAAATACCATTATCTCAACAAACTTTTGAGAAGGTGCGTAATAAATATATACTTTTAAATCGTGATAATTTTACTATTTAAACATACGTTTTTAAAAATTCTATAGGTCTTTGAGAATAAAATTGTTGGATTAATTTAATACAAGGTACCTACTTGCTCATACTACATACGCTTATAATAATTTTTAGTACCATATAAGAATATAACTTGCAATAATTAAATCCCATTAAAATGTTGGGCAATTAAACCTTTCTCTGTATCGAACTCGGAACTTTCTGAAACATTCCGTTTCTCAGAACTAAGAGTTTATTGGACCCCAATAAAAATACCACGGTACTCAATGTCATCCAACAATGTTGACTAACAAACTACAAGCCTACTACAATATAATATATACTAGCGGTCCGCCCCGGCTTCGCCCGTGGTACATATTAACGTTTTCTCTACATAAGAACCATCCTCGTACTTCAAGGATTATAATAAAAAAAGAATTATCGAAATCGGTTCAGCCTTTCTCGAGTTATGGAATTACAACGAAAAGTGGCATTGATTTTTATATATTAGATTCTAGAAACAACCTAGGTAAATTCTATTGCATAAAATTGTAATAATAATATTATTATTCATATTGATAATTTATTAAGTACTTAAATAAAAAAATTATAGTTTTACAACGTTTTTACAACGTTTTGCACGTGACTACACTAGCCATAAATGCCATTATTTCAAAACAAAACATTTGCATAAAAACAATCTATGTAACAAAAATGAATTGCCAATTGAACGGCAATTTTTAGCGTTTATGTATAAGGCATAAGGAAAGTTCTTGCAGATTAAACTGGAAAAAGGGGCAAAAGGCATAACTGCTGCAGCTAGTAATATAAAATTCGACATTCACGGGCCCTCTTCAGTCTTCACAATGGGCAGCCTTGGGCGAATAGAGGCAATCACGATAGTGTAGAGCCTAAATGTCTATGTTCAGCCATTGTAGATGTTTATTCAATGGCGGCAAACATCGATGATCATTTGTTGGGCCAACGCTCTCCATTGTGTAGAGGGCCCATCACACGTGCTCTTACCACATCCAGAGTCGATGTGGATGACAAGTCTATAGTGTAAACACCATCACTAGATGGCGCTGGCACCACTTTCGCCCGCCGCATGCTGAAACACGTCACTTTACGCACCATCACTTTACACTAACTCCTACACTTTACACATACACTTACACTTAACACTAAACACTAAAGAATTAGTGTGCACGTGCGCCCGCGCAAACAATCCGCGCTCGAATGACAGGTTTCAAGAGATGAATCACAGGTAGAGCTTTGAGATATGCGTCTAAGCCTGTAATTGTTTCTCTGTGTATGATAAGGTTTTGTTTACACGCAAATCTAAAAATAAGGCATTGGCTAGAGTATACATTACGATAATATTATGTAGTGAAGGGCTGATAAGTGTTATTGTTAACAAAAAAATATGAATTTGAATAAATAGGTATGCTTTCGAATAATTTCACATATTATGTCCATACTTATAAATATTGTAATTAATTAATACATACATAATAAATAATAATAATTATTATTGTCTGATGAAGTGAATGCACCAAGCGTGAGATAAAAAGGTAAACATTGAGAAGAAATGGACTTTAATGTCCTTTTCGAGGTCAAGCGCATAACTTATATATGCACAAAGCAAAGTGAACCTTATTTCAATAGAAATAAGTACATAGTACATACCAAGCCAAGCATGCCACCAAAAATTGTAGAGCTCTAAATTGTATGATATTATACAGATAATACATATACATTATACATATCAAGAACGTAGATCAAGAATCATTAGGAAATAAGTGAAAATATCAATCAATGTAATTTAATAGTATTTTACTATTCTTCTAATATATAAAAATCAATGCCACTTTTCGTTGTAATTCCATAACTCGAGAACGGCTGAACCGATTTCGATAATTCTTTTTTTATTATATTCCTTGAAGTACGAGGATGGTTCTTATGTAGAGAAAACGTAAACATGTACCACGGGCGAAGCCGGGGCGGACCGCTAGTTATGTATAAACGTTAAAGTTTGTGAGGACGTATGAATAATTGATGGATGTTTGCTCTTTCACGCAAAACAGTCCATGAGATAAAATTTGTTTTTACCTGAGTATACTTGGTATGCGCCGAAACCACGCTCTTAAACTCAAACTCAAACTCAAACATTCATTTATTCAATTAGACTACTATTTAGTAGCACTTTCGAATCGTCATTACATAATTATTTTTAAGATTTACCACCGATTCGGAAAGCAGTATCTATGGAGAAGAACCGGCAAGAAACTCCATAGTTGCTCTTTTAAAATCATGTCGATATTACATAATATGTAAGTTATATCTAAATACATAATATATTATTATCATTTAAGCAAGCGATTGATATTTTTGACGACTCATTATCATTAGCCTTTTTACGAGGAGGAGTAATAAATAATGAACCCAGGACCTCTTTAACACCCACGTGTTAAGCATTGCATCATATAAACAATCGGAATTAAGATAATCACATCAACATCTATTGAATTGTTTTTAACGTACAGAGTACAGGCAGAGAGGCATATATATTTTGTTATGGAGTTTTAATATTTGTAACAACTTAGAATTTAGATGGTAACTAATAAATGTGATATAAAAATGAATCGCAAAATGTGTTGGTAAGCGTATAACTCGAGAACGGCTGAACCGATTTTGATAATTCTTTTTTTATTATATTCCTTGAAGTACGAGGATGGTTCCATGGGCGTAGCTAGCCATGGGCTCAAGGTGGAGCAACAATAAAAAATAATATGTAACTAGCAACTGTATGTACCAAGTATGTACCCAAAGTTATATCCAGGTCTTCAAATGCCGGCGGCTGTTACCGCCGGCATTTGCTAAGGCATTTGCGAAGGCACTCGCGAAGGCATTTGCGAAGGCATTTGTGAAGGCATTCGCGATGGCATTCGCGAAGGCATTCGCGAAGGCACTCGCGAAGGCATTTGCGAAGGGATTTGCGAAGGCATTTGTGAAGGCATTCGTGAAGGCATTTGCGATGGCATTCGCGAAGGCATTCGCGAAGGCACTCGCGAAGGCATTGGCGAAGGCATTTGGGATGGCATTCGCGAAGGCATTTGCGAAGGCATTCGCGAAGGCATTGGCGAAGGCATTCGCGAAGGCATTTGCGAAGGCATTTGCGAAGGCATTTGCGATGGCGAATAAGTCTAAAGTAAAAAGTATCAGTGAGTTGTAGAACGTGTAGAACAACAAAAGTGAAATTGGATAAGTTAGTGGGGTACTATACTCATTTTTCTTACAGTTCATGTAACATAGAAACCTCAGCTATTTTCTTTTTTCGTGTGTAATTCGTTATTCGAATTATTCTTATTCAAAACACCTTATTGTTCACCTACCACACCACGAAATATATCCAAAAATCTTCAGCCGTTTGGTCGCTGGGCGTATGACACTTGTTAGGTGTTAGTCAGTCAAAAGAGTTAGTAGGTACCTACTTACTTCAATTTTTAGATTTGGTTAGGTATACCTTCTACTACCTTCGGCTACCTTCCAGGTTAAAGCTAGAGTGGGGCAAGTGCCCCACCCTGCCCCACCGTGGCTACGCCCATGGATGGTTCTTATGTAGAGAAAACGTAAACATGTACCACGGGCGAAGCCGGGGCGGACCGCTAGTTGATAATAATTATTATCTTAAGATGAAAACACATTCAATGCAATTTTTTACCATTACAAATAAAGTAATTCCACAAGATAAAAACTGCTCCGTAAGAATGAACTGTAAATATAACTGTATGTATAATATACTTAACTTTATTTTAAGTCATATTATTTACTCATTGATATAATGTAACATTTATGTTGCAATATAATACTTTAAACTCTATTTTTGTTCAATCTAACAAGTTTTGGAGTCTGCGGAGTCTCTTTTCTGCCAAACTTGTAAAAAAAGACTTCCTTTTAAAAACTGCAGATTAATTACGTCTTAAATTTCGTCACTTCTCATAATTTGAACATACGGGCTTGTCACAGGACTCAAAAACAACGAGTCTTGTTCAATTTATCGGTTATGCGGGTATCGCGACCTCAATGTGCTAAAAATATATTTTAACAGTGTAAGCATGGACCTTGTAATATCGCTGTAATTTGTGGGATACTAAGTATGAACCACGGTTTTACCGGCAGATCAAATTAACTTCGTTGGATGTAGGTACCTACTGGTAAGATAGATAACTAATGCCCGGTTCCTATATTTGAAAAACGATCCGTTTTAGTTACGAATAGTAGTATAATTAACCAAGCGTAAGCGAAAATCGTTCCTATAAAAAACGTCTCGTCAAGCAACTTACCGACGGCTTCCTACTGACGGATGGGAGGGTTACTATTAACGAACGGTAAGCATATTGTATGGAGAAGACAGTTTATCGCGTTCCTATAAATATTTTTAACGTCATTATGCTGTCAAAGTTACTATTCGTATAGCATTTTGTTTACCCGTCGATTTCGGGCGGTTAAATTCTTACTATTTCATTGTTTCCGCTTCAATATCGAAATGTGGAGTTCAGATAGTGATAGAGAAGTGTTTAATATTATATCGAATTTCGGAAGAAGATAGTGGGCGTGAAAGAGTATATATTATAGAGAAGGAGTGGATTTTTTTGCGACCCTGGATTCTCACGAATTTCAATTGAGATTTCGACTTGATAAAGAATCTGTTGAACAATTACTTCTTGAAATTTATCCAGACGTACGAATAAAAGGAGCCAGGTTAGTTTAATGGAGGCATTAATATTATACCAAACACGTCTAACCTTATTACATACCTAATTTATGTTATCATTTCAGGAATCATGGGGTATCTCCATAACATCAATTACTGTTGACGCTGAGGTTCTATGCTTTAGGCACAATATCGATATCAGTGGCAGACCTATTTCCCTTGGTCACGGCATCACGCGTGAACGGGTGGACCGATTTCGATAATTATTTTTTTATAATGTTCCTTGAAGTACGAGGATGGTTATTATGGAAAGAAAACATAAACATGTACCAAGGGCGAAGCCGGGGCGGACCACTAGTATATATATGTGTCTATGTTTGCAATGTAGAAATCAATTTTTTAAACATTGTATTGTAAATAATAAAAAATAAATAAAAGTACATAATAAAATGGAATAAAAGTTTTATTTCTTTATAACTATGTTTAATTTTACATAGTAATATGTAACTACATAATATATGCCAAAGAACTGTCCTGTGATTCTTACGCGACAACCCTCCATCGATTATCATCTTCTATATTATATTCCTTAACGCTGTAATAGGCTCTCTGAATTAAATACATTTTTTACATAAGATTTACATTTAGCACTAACAAATTCTTTTTCTACCGTGTGTCTAGATATATTGCTTAATAATATACAAAAATTAATTAGTTATTGTGTGTTCAGTATTTCAAGGGCGAAGCCGGGGCGGACCACTAGTATATTTATATGTATGTCTATGTTTGCAATGTAGAAATCAATTTTTTAAACATTGTATTGTAAATAATAAAAAATAAATAAAAGTACATAATAAAATGGAATAAAAGTTTTATTTCTTTATTACAGTTTAATTTTACATAGTAATATGTAACTACATAATATATGCCAAAGAACTGTCCTGTGATTCTTACACGACAACCCTCCATCGATTATCATCTTCTATATTATATTCCTTAACGCTGTTATAGGCTCTCTGAACTAAATACATTTTTTACATAAGATTTACATTTAGCACTACCTAACAAATTCTTTTTCTACCGTATGTCTAGATATATTGCTTAATAATATACAAAAATTAATTAGTTATTGTGTGTTCAGTATTTCAATTATTGTGTGTTCAGTATTTCAATTATTTCTTCATAATATTTGTCCATCATCCTTATTATGTTTGAATTTTTTGGCTGAAAATAAAAAGTTTTCCTGGTAGGTATTTGACCAATTTTTGCATTAAATGTGTTGGTCAACGAAGTCCAACATTCATCCTTTAATTTATTCGTAGAAGCATTAGTCTCCTTACTGGTTATAATAATTGAGCAATCTCGTCTTTACTCATAGCCTTCTTCGATTTCTGTAACAGAAATATATGTTTGACTTTAAAAGTGTCCGAAGCAAAAAGTAAGCGGCAGACGATTTTAAAGAAGAAATATAAAGGCGTACTTACCGGCGTAATATCCATTTTTAATAAATATATAAACAGTGGTCGTTGTATAATGTATTGTTATTCTTTAATTATAAAACTTGACAATGAATCATCAATCAACAATGAATGATAATTTGACAACTGACAAGCAATGCACGCGTGCGCGAGAAAAACGTTCCGTTTTTGCTTTCTGTGTAACGCATTAGGTTGTTTAGAAGGAAAATTATCACGCAGATGTCTACAAATATATAGTTCTTTAGTATTAGTTCTTTATTAATAAGATTTTTGCACGATGTGCTCACTAGTTTAGGAATTGCACCGCAAATGTTTGTTTTGCTAAATAGTTTTTAAGGCTGTTTAAGTGTCAATTTCAATTTGTGAACCAAATAAAAAAAAAAAAAAAAAAAAAAAAAAAAAAAAAAAAAAAAAAAAAAAAAAAAAAGAAACTTTATTCTTAAAGTTTATAATTCGGCTGTATATTTAAATTATTTTGTCCTGAATTTTGTGTTATTTTAATTTCAATTTGGCTTATAACGAAACGCACATCTGTGAGTGAAGAGGGCTCGGTATTTTTATGACCAACGGATGTCCGTCGATAGCACGTCAAGAAATAAAATTGTGGAACGGTAATAACGACTCGTAGTTAGTTCTAGAAAAACGGATAGTAGCTTTGATACTATGACGATCCGTTGAATATAGGAACCGGGCATAAATATGGAATGGTTTTTAAAAACTTTTAATCAATTTCAAATAAAATATATCTGTCTGTTTCTCTAAAGAAAAAATTACCTACAGTCATAATATGCCAAACCGATCATAGGCATCCCATTATCTATGCTATGTAGAGTGTGATGAAAATTGTTATTGAATTTTTAGAGATAAAGTGTAAGATCAATCATTCGTTCAAACGTTTGCTTGTTTTGGTTTTATGAATTACTAGATTTCCGCCCGCGGTTTCGCCCGCGTTTTCAAAGAAAAACCCGCATAGTTCCCGTTCCCGTGGGATTTTCGGGATAAAAACTATCCTATGTGTTAATCCGAGTTACCCTCTATATGTGTGCTAATTTTCATTCTAATCGGTTCAGTAGTATTTGCGTGAAAGAGTAACAAACACACACACATCCCCACAAATTTTCGCGTTTATCTTACTACTAGGTTTCCGCCCGCGGCTTCGCCCGCGTTTGCAAAGGAAAACCCGCATAGTTCGCGTTCCCGTGGGATTTCCGGGATAAAAACTATCCTGTGTGTTAATCCAAGTTACCCTCTATATGTGTGCTAAATTTCATTGTAATCGGTTCAATAGTTTTTACGTGAAAGAGTACCTAACAAACATCCATACATCCATACAAACTTTCGCATTTATAATATTAGTAGGATTTACTACCTATATTAGTAGGATTGTAAGTATTTTTATTTCCTAGTAATATTTTAGCTGGTTTCAGATCAAGTTCCGCAGCTCAATAAAGTTCAATGCTATCTGATATACCTATGTATTTGAATATATTTCTGCTACAGTACCAGTTGCGTGATACTATCAATATAACCAATAATAATAGTAAGCCAACGTCCTTACGTTATTCAATAGATCCACTTTCACTGAACGTATTTGAAATGCTAATCTTGTAGAAACGAGATCGTGCTTGTCGTATGTTTGGCAAAACCGTCATATTTATTGGAATGAATATTTAGGACTCAACCCATGTTTTAGCTATAGTAAATGCCTGAACAAGTGTACAGGGATTTTCTAGAACATGTAGGAAGTTTGTACAAGGATTAGAGCTGACATCTGCTCATATAAAACATTGAAAGGCTGAATTTTTTTTCGATATAATTTGGATTGTAGAAAACAAACGAAACCCTAACTTTGGAAGTAAAATTAATCCCGAATTTTGGAAATTTCCGAAAAAAAGAAACTAGGTAAGTACCTATGTAAGTATTTAGATTTGTTTGGAAATAACTCCATAAGTTACAAATAGAATTCCTAGCTAAAGGATATTCTGTGATAATTTATTAACAAGGCCGTAACTCACTGCATTGGAGTCTTTGCCGGGACATAAACTTCAAAAGTAAATTATTATGGGTTCTAAAAACGATCACCAGATACGTAAATTAAACAGAAGTTATAAATATTCATGAGTCATTTTCAAGGATTTAGACTAATTTAAATGTTTCTGAGAATTTATCTTTAATCGATCTAAATAATGAAGGTGTGTGAGGTCCTCTAAACCTTGAGACATACATACAATGGGGTCCATCTCTATCTTTTAATTAATCTCCCAAACATTCCTTCTTAGTCATAAATAATTGAAATTTTGGTTTAAATTATATCATCTTTTAGTATTTCTACTTAAAATCTATCTGATTATTTTGATTCCTCTTTACCAACAGCTTCTTCTTATTCTGGTTCAGCTTTACAAAACGGGATATAAATAAAACGGTATACATATAGGTGTATATTTTTTTATTTTTCCCATTTAATAAATCAACTACATCCAGTAAACCTACATCACAACGTATATAAATAAAACTATCTTTAGTTGTATTATATTTGCCCATTTAATATCATAACATTAGATCAAGCAAATAATTTGATACCAAATCATCCAATATTAAAACTAAAACAGCACAATATTCTCAATCCTCTCAAAGAGTTTGGTCTTCATCTTGATAACACCGAGGATCCAGTCCACGCAGAGTCGAACGTAACGCACGTCGTGGCTGCGGTGATGACCCTCTATTCTGAACACCATCTGGAAGTTCATCATCATCATTATCGTCATCACTTGATGTGATGGTGAATGATGATTTCTTAATCTTTGGGTAAACAAACACGAATTGTATGCTTTAGGTAAGTTAAGTTTTTTATATGTGACTTTTAGTTCAATGTAGCAGAAAAAAGGCAGTTGATGTAAAGTGCATATTAGATTATAACGAAAGACATGAATTATCATAACATTATAATTATAACATAGTATCTACTCGTGAGCTGAAGCTTGAATGAAGCTTGAAAAGCTGAAGCTTGAAAAAATCATATACAATTTGAGAATTCTCTTCATGTGAACTAACTAATGTAATAATGAACTGTAGGATGAATAATATGATGAATAATAAAGGATGAATAATACTAGCTGTGCCTCGCGGTTTCACCCACATCACTTCACTCCTGTTGGTCTTAGCGTGATGATATATATATAGCATATAGCCTTCCTCGATAAATGGGCTATCTAACACCGAAATAATTTTTCAAATTGGACCAGTAGCTCCTGCGATTAGCGCGTTTAAAGAAACAAACAAACTCTTCAGCTTTATAATATTAGTAAAGATAAATAAATAGATATTGCTCTCTTACCTTTGGAACACCTTTATTCTCATGTGGTTCAATTAGTTTGTCTTCAATCCTGAAAAACACGGAGGCTGTGGCTTGCGGGATCGGATATTGCACTGTAGGCTGACTGAATATTGCCTGTCAATTTCAAGATATGATTTTAAATATAAGACACCCAAAATTATATGAATTGTTGTTTAATTTTGATCTCGTCAAAGGTTGTAGTTAAAATTCTTTGCAACAAAAATTTCATAAAATTATATGTATAAAAATCACAAAAACCTCATACATTGTATTTGGAAATTGTTTGTAAATTATTAGGTCTAACCTTGATCTAAGGGTCTAACCCAACTACAAGAATTTCTTAATAATTTTATCAAAGGCATTCCTTCCTTTGATAAAATTATTAAAAATATCCTTGTATATCCTTGCATTTTTTTAAGTATTTTTTTAATTAATTTTCAACTAGAAATCTTTTTCTATATGCTACATTTCATCAAGATCATTTCAAATATTCAACCGTGATACCATACTGCTTATCACTTTTAACATCAGTATCAACGCTATACCATACCTCAAAATAATAGTACTGCGAGCATTCATCCCTCGACATTCCTTGGTACACCAGCTTGTACAGCAAGGTGTCAGTGAGCTTCCAGTCCTTATCAATAGCATTTCTTATCAGCTCCTCTCCGTTGGTGACTAGGGGACACTTTAAATTTGTTAACGCTACTTTTGCTGGTGGTGAAAGGAGATCCCGAGTTTCTGAAATTGTGATAATAATAATGTATTCTAGATTGTATATTATATATTGGTTTAGATTGTATCGTATAGATTGGTATAGATATCAGGTAAAGAAAAATAATTCCGCAGAGCCTTAGATTTCTCTTATACTAGATTTGTAACAGAAAATAACTCTGATTTCACCGTCTCCCTATCATTTAAAATATTTTGGACTATAACAGCTATTCGTATTCGCAAGTATACTTCAATTTGAAGATTTTTAGGCTGGTTGCAGAGCTTGACCGACCGTCAGTGCGTACCGTCGGTCCTGACGATACGCATCAACAATTGTATGACTATGACACTAATGCGCTTAGATTACAAAATAAAGTACAGATGGAGCATGACAACCGCCCGTCGCCCTTGTCAAAGAAAATACGAAATCAAAAACAAATACGTCGCTGCACCATTGCTATAGCGCATATAATGTCATGCAATACGTCAAAAAGGGTTTGCAATTTTAGTAAAAAAATGCCGTCTTGTGATAATAAAACGCTGTAAAATTTGTTCCCGAAAACAAAAAAAAAAGATAAAACATCGTTTCACAGGTTTTCTGTAGATTATTTGGCTGATTTATTTCTTTAATACGAATAATAATTTTACAGATATGAAGGAATACAAAACTTCAACGTATGTTGCCAGTATTTTGAAAATGAATTTGCCATTTTTATTGGTAAAACGGTAAAATGGTTAAAAGATCTTCAGGGTAATGCTGTTGGATTTTTCGATCGTGAATGTGATTATTTGTATAGTGCACTAAAGGTTCATGATCATTATTAGATTATTTTAATAAGCATAATACATTATTTTGTTACTTTTATAAAGCTTAAAAACGTCATAGTCGTTTTCGCTAGCGATTTAATTTATGTGAACTCCATGATGGATATGATGAAAATAAAATGTCCCGTATTCTCGACTAAAAACTACCGCTATTCGTATTTCGTATTCATATATTATGAAAAATAAAAAATAATATAATAATTATAGTTAATATTGAAACTTTTTTTATGTAATTTATTTAATAAAAAATTGAATACAATTATTTTGTCCATATATAACTTTAGTAGGCAGGTACTTTATGTAATAAAAGAATTTAAATAAAAATTAAAACTTGACTTCTCATTTATGTATATAGCCTACGTCACTACCGCCACTAACATAATAATTCAGATCATTGCAATGAAACCTCACCACTCAAAATCGGTCCAACGGTTTATACTGCAGGGCGTGTCAAATAAATATTATATGGTAAATGTTAAAATAATTATGTAATGACGATTCGAAAGTGCTACTAAATAGTAGTCTAATTGAATAAATGAATGTTTGAGTTTGAGTTTGAGTTTATACATACATACATAAACTCGAAAAACATAACCCTCTTTTTTCCGTAGTCGGGGAAAAAATTGGGAAATTTTTCAATATCTGGCAACATTACACGCACACAGAAGCACCGTGTACGTACAGTGCAGCGGTGAAATGACAGCACACATAGCTTTATTGAAAATGACGATAAATTATTCGGTTTAGTTCGGCAACGCTCCATCTGTCTTTTATTTTGTAATCGCTAATGCGCATGACAATACGCGTGCGTATGGTCGGTCTAGCTATGAACGGTTTTATGAATTTCCATACATAATATGACAAGCGCGACTGACGTACGCACTGATGGTCGGTCAAGCTCTGCAACCAGCCTTATATGTCGATTTTCATACTGGCTTGCTCTATAGAAAGACACTATCAGGGTTTTTTTTACAAAATAACTACCTACCAGCTATTCTGCCATTCTAACTTACTTGCTAATTGCTTCAAAGTCTGCCGCACTCCAAGAGATTCCTTGGCCCTGTTGATAACAGATACAACTGTGTCTATAGCTTCCTCTTCATATGATTTGATTTCACGTATGTTCATCATATTGTAATGTTTGAATTCAAAAAAATTGGTAAATATTTAAGTGACAATGTCGTGTTGATTGAATGTTGTCAATTAAGTATAATATAAAAAAATATACAGTGAATATAAACAAGTATTTTATGAATTAGAGAGTCTTTAGTAAGTAAATGTAAAAAAAAATCTAAAGTCTAAAATATATATTTGTAGTATATATGTCTTGAACGAAACCATTCAGATTTAACAGCCTATATAATATTATCTTTTACCTTCGTAACAAATCAACTACACCACGTTGTTTGATAAAAACATATTGTAATATCACAACCGTTTTAAAAATAATTACCTACGTTAATTTACCCTTACTCATTTATTAAACAAACGATGTTATCATAAGTATATAGCACTTGTTAAATCAAATAGTAAAGGTATATTGGATAACTGTTAAGTGCGTCATATAGAAGCAGATATAGGGTCATTGCGCTGGTTTTCGTCCAATTATAGGAGTTGCCAACTTTGTGATACGAAATAAATATTTTGGAGCACCGTTCCTTAAACATATAATTTTTTTTTTAAGTCCTTATATAGTCTTCTTTAAGATAATATTAAGGGAAAATAAATCATTTTGATGTATCTTTTTATTTAAATTATTTTCTGCAAAAGTAGGGTAAATGCTAGTTTTCGTCCAAAAAAACTGGTTTTCGTCCTAGTGTAAGCTAGTTTTCGACCACCGTGTAGAAAAAGGAGGGTAGGTCAACTATTAAGTTAAAAATCAATTACAGGTAAATATATACGTTTATTTAATTAACATTACAATTTCTCACTACCTTACAGGTTTAGTTTTACTTGTGGTTTTACTAATAATAATCAATATAACTAGTCAACACTGAGATCTATGTAGCACTTGGCAGTCCTTATAGGCGTTAGTGATGACTGTATAATCATTCGTAATAAAGAAAGGAATGCGTTCCTTACAATGTAAATGAAACAAGTAATAATTACAGGACTAAGAAATAACATCAAAAAACAGAAATATTCATTCTAACAACAAAAATTTTCATTCTAATACTTTGTTTATCAAATGAAACGTACTATAAACACACAGCCATAATAATAAGTTTTAGCCACAGAATCTTCAGTGTACGCAGCGTCTTTTTTTTCTAGATTTCTTAGACTCCTTCGAGGCCATCTAAAAACAATAAGATCTTTCTGAGGATACGTTGAGTAAGTATAATAAAAAAATACTGCATTGGCAAAACAGACCTAGAATAAAAGATGATACTCAAGTGAATGATAATCAAGAAAAATACAGTGTATTATGTCTGACCTACCCCCATTTATGCTACGAATAATTGACTCTACTTCACATAAGGACGAATAATTGACTCTACTTCACTTTTTCGCGGGTAGGACGCAAAAAAGTTCAAACGTTTTTTTAAGAGCTCTGAACGAAATTTTAAAGTTTTTTAATTTTATAAGCTCGTTTTAGTATATATTATGTACTAAATAGCCCCAGTACTTACGGCGTCATATTCTCCTTTTTATTTCACCGCATATCCTTTCTATTTCGAAATTACTTGTGCACTTCACTAGACACTAACTAAACTTTTATGATGGAAGCTATGAAGCAGTCGATATTAAATATGGAAGAAATGTTTAATAAGCGGATGACAGACTTCCAGAAGGATCTACAGAATATAACTTCTTCACCAGCCGCAAATCCACCTTCTCAGTTACGGTCCGAGTTCGCCGCTTTTCGTTCTCTGGTCTTGGCTCAACTGCAGTCATTGCAGTCACAAGTGGATCTCCTCATGAAAATATCTGATGAACAAGAGATGAAGAGCAGACGCAAGTTCCTTCTGTTGCATGGTGTAGTCGAGGACAAAAATGAGCAACCGACATCCATTATTTCGCTTCTTTCCAAACACCTTGGCATATCGGAACTGATAATTGATAACATAAGCCGTTGTCACAGAATCGGCGTGTCGAAAGAAGATAAGCCAAGGCCTATTCTAATTAAGTTCAATGACCTTGGTGTGAAGAACAGTGTTTGGGCTTCAAAAGCTAAACTAAAAGGGTCTGGAATAACACTGTCCGAATTCCTGACGAAAAGGCGTCACGAAATCTTTATGGCAGCCAGAAAGCGTCACGGTGTATCCAGGTGTTGGACCAGGGGTGGCCAAATCTTGGTGATTGCTCCTGACGGCTCCCGCCACCGCGTGGAATGCATGGAAGATGTGGAAGCTATTCCAGTCCAAGAGCACCAGGCCCTATCGCAGACTACAGAACCGGCAGCTGCTCAGAAGACAACCAAAACTGCACGCACAAAACGATTACCACTCAAAATTAAGTAATGTATCTGCATAATTTATATTTTCACGCAATTTGTTCTTTACTCTCCTTCTTCTGTCTTTTCCTTTTTATTGATTCATCTTTTCTCGTATTATTTATATAATGTTTCACTTTGATACTTTTAAGGTTATCATTACTAGGTTTTATTTTTATTTATTTTTGCCACTGTTTCACTGTCTTTTGTTTTAACTGATTTTATGTTCAAAACTAATCCTTTTATAGGTATTGAATATTTTTATAATCAGGAACTATATAGTATTATTCACTTTGATTCACTTTGATAAAATGTTAGTCCGTTCTCGTTAATCAACTGTGCAAATTAACTTGTAAACAACGTACATAGCTATACCTACTATAGCACATCGCATCGGTATTACCAGGTATGAATGTGTACTAATTGTCGTCCATAAATTTCATCCGTCGATTGTGAATAATCGATTCATAAACAAAATGTTCTATTATAATTTATTATTATAATTTCGTTCATGTATACTTTTACTTATACTTATTTTCTTCTTACTTGTGAAACATATATTTGTATTTTAATTTAATTCAATTGAATATGTATACCTACTAATTAATAATGTAGTAATGTGTAAGTGTAAAATTAGCACGCCGAAGGTACGGGATAAAGTAATTTATTGACCGTATTTTTGATTTAAATCTTAACATTATATTTGTCGTTGTTTTTATTGTATTTGTACATATATTTGTATATATATATATATATATTTTTGTATATATTTATATCTATAATACTGTTTAATTTGTATTATTTTAAATAGGTTTAATATTACTTTATATAGGTATCGTATATAATTTATTTTAGTTTATCGTTTTTATTTAATTTATATCTATATACCTTTTTTTTTTTTTGTTTTTAGTTTACATTATGTCTATTAGTAACAGTTTCGTTGACAGCAATAATTCCTCGACTTCGTCTGATAGTGACTCCTTTCATAGTACTTCCTCTCCTCCCTTAGACTTTACTCTTTCCACCATTTTCCATAACTCTAGTAAAACGTTCAATGTACTTCATATTAATGCCCAAAGCATTCCGGCTCATTATCCTGATATGCTCTCCTCATTTAGTTCCAAAAATATTCACGCTATCCTAATTTCCGAATCCTGGCTCAAGCCGTCCCTCCCCTCCTCTAATTTCTCTCTTCCCGATTTCCAACTCATCCGCAATGACCGTATCGGCAGGACCGGGGGAGGAGTAGCGATATACTTACGCTCTCATATACCGTACTCGTTAATAAGCGCATGCACTCAGCCCCCTCCTTCTGATGCAGCAGAGCACCTCCTTATTGAAATCCTTCTATCCAACACTAAAATACTTCTAGGAGTATTTTATAGTCCTTCGTTGACCGTTAAATACTTTCCTTCCTTTCAAGTCCTCCTTGACCAATATGTCCCCCTTTACCAACACGTTATACTGATGGGTGATTTTAACACCTGTTTGTTAAAGGATGACTCCCGCAGCAAAAAGTTACTTTCTCTTCTTGATTCCTTTGACCTTCACACCTTACCCTTGAACCCAACACATATTAATCCAAACTGCAATCCTTCACTCCTGGACCTTATGATAGTTTCAAATCGTAATTTAGTTTCTAGCTATGGTCAGTGTGCAGCCGATGCGTTTTCTAACCACGACCTCATCCATTTATCCTACAATCTACGTCCTCCCAAACTTAAGCCTTCCTACATCCTGCGGCGTAATTTTGGTGGTATCGATTTAGAAAAGTTGTTAAACGATGCAGCAATTATCAATTGGGATATGGTGTATGAAGCCTGTACCATAAATGACAAAATTACCTTATTTAATAGCTTTCTTTTACAGGTTTATGATAAGCACGCCCCGATTAGGCGGATAAAAGTTAAGCACCTTCCGGCGCCCTGGCTTACTCCAGAATTAAAAACATTAATGAATAAAAAGAACAATGCTAAAGCCAAGCTCAAAGCCGCTAAAACCGATTTTGCACGGGAGAAGTACAGAAATATCCGGAATCGTTGCAATACATTGTGTAGAGATGCACAAAGACGCCATATCCATAATTCTGTCGAGAACGGCGACACATGTAAAATATGGAAATTTTTAAAGACCTTAGGAGTTGGTAAATCCCAATCAAACAATATACCACCTAATATTAATATTGAATTGCTTAATAAGCATTTTGCATCATCTTCTCATCTCTGTCCGGATCAAAAAAGATCAACGCTCCAATATCTTTCATCAACTGCAACTCCTACTCACCCACCGTTCTTTTTTAATCAATTCACTGTTAGTGGTGTTAAGAAGAATATCCTGTCCATTTCATCCAACGCCGTCGGTAGTGACTCAGTTAGTCGTAATATGATCGTCCCCATCCTTGACATAATCGCCCCCGTCATAACCCACATCCTGAACGTTTCCATCTCTTCCAGCATATTTCCTGACATTTGGAAAGATGCTAAAATTATTCCTCTCCCAAAGAAAACTAATCCAGCTTCCTTTTCAGATTTCCGTCCAATTTCCATTCTGCCTTTCCTCTCCAAAGTCCTTGAACGCCTTATTCACCAACAGCTTAGTTCCTTTCTTTATAAAAATAATATCCTCAGTCCATTCCAATCCGGTTTCCGTCCAGGTCATAGTACGACTACTGCACTTGTTAAAGTCACGGACGACATACGTAATGGAATGGAAAAGAAGCAGTTGACAGTACTTACTCTCCTGGATTTTAGTAAC
This sequence comes from Colias croceus, assembly GCF_905220415.1. Lineage (NCBI taxonomy): Eukaryota > Metazoa > Arthropoda > Insecta > Lepidoptera > Pieridae > Colias > Colias croceus. The sequence continues at coordinate 8,853,172 of NC_059553.1, forward strand.
GCCTTTAACACCGTTGATTTCGACATACTGTTACAACTGCTCCATTCTATTAACATATCTCCTACAGTGGTTGATTGGTTTCATAGTTACTTGCACGGTCGCCGACAGCATGTATTATTGGAGGAGGAATCATCGTCCTCGTGTGATGTTGTCGCAGGTGTTCCGCAAGGTGGCGTTTTGTCCCCTCTCCTATTTGCTATATTTATAAATTCAATAACCAAGAATCTATCTTCTCTCTATCACATGTATGCCGACGATCTCCAGATATATTCCCAGTCAACCCTTGAGAACTTATCTTCTGCACTCTTAACTACTAATACCGATTTGGAAAGAATTTCGACTTGGAGTCGTAGGTATGGTCTAAAAATTAACCCTAGCAAGAGTCAAGTTATTGTAATTGGTAGCTCCCATTTAATTTCGCGCATTGACTGGGCATACATCCCTAAAGTTTATATAGATGGCTCCATAATCGAATTTAAAAATAATGTCAAAAATCTAGGGGTTCACTTTGACACGACCATGTCTTGGTCGTACCACTTAAAGGAAACAAGTCGTAAACTTTACGCTGCGGCAAGTTCCTTGAGACGTTTACGGCATTTCTTACCGATTTCTACCAAAATTACGTTAGCCAAATCCCTTCTCCTTCCACTCCTTGACTACGCTGACGCCTGTACCACTGATCTTAGCGAAGAGCAATTGAATACACTTGAGCGTCTCCAAAATTTCTGCATTCGTTTTGTTTACGGATTACGCAAATACGATCACGTTTCTCAGTTTCGCAAAAAACTCAAGTGGCTTCCTATTAGACTTCGCCGGAATGCAAATGCATTGAAGTTGTTATATTCCATCCTCTTTAATCCCAATTCTCCTTCCTATCTTAAAAATCAATTTAAATTCTTAGATTCAGGTTCCTACACTCTTCGTTCCGCCGATAACCTTCTCCTTAGCTTTCCTTCTCACCATACTTCCTTCCTTGGTAACTCATTTGTTGTAACCGCTATCAGACTGTGGAATTCTCTGCCTGTGGACGTTAGACGAGCTTCCTCTATAAAATCTTTTAAAACTCTTTTATATAAGCACCTCTCCAATTTAGCATATCCTTCTACTTAATATTATGTATTTTATCCTTTCCTATTATTAATTTATATATTTTATGTATTCTATCTTCTATAATCTATATTATTATTTTATTTATTATATCAGCCACCCGCGTAACATGTACGTTTCTTCTTTATCTCTTACCTTGGGCAGTCTGGAAGAGATCGCTAGTAAGCGATAAGGCCGCCTTATGTACCTACCTTTTGATGTACCTTTGTATAATTGTAAATATTACTTGGTGTGGTATATTAAATTGATAAATAAATAAATAAATAAATAAATAAGGAGAATGATACATGACTGAATGAATGACAATATTAGGTACCTACAACACTCTGGCCCTCACCAATTATTTATAAGGAAGATACTGAATAGAAAACTTTTCAATACGTAAAAATAGACGAAAAGTAATGCAAAAGAATGGCTATATTTAATTTTTGGATACTCCAATACTCATTCATGGACGAAAACTAAAACATTTAAAGCTAAATTTAGTTTTCGTCCACTTCTTTAAATATTTTTTTATTTTGGCAGCACTGACATAGCAGTGGACGGAAACCAAAAAAACTAAACTAATAGCAATAAAGATCACTTCGGGAGAAACTATTCAGTATTTTAAAGGTCCGATAAAGTAAAATGACCCTAACAAATATTCATGTAGCTGTTTGAGTTTCCGTCCACTTGGACGAAAACCAAATATTTTGAGAATTTGGTAACCTAGTATCCGTCCGCTTAATATTTCGAAGAGTATTATAAAAATGTATGATAAACACTTATAATTGCGTTTATTATGCTTATAAATAAACATACGTACCAAAAACATTACGTAAACTAGCTAAAACAGTGATTTACCTTACCATGAACTTTTCTCGCCGGCAAATTTTTCTCTCGCGCGATGACATCTGCAAGGCACGTATGCGAAGCGGCCACATTTACGTTAATTTTTTGAACTCTCTTCTTGTCAAATCAAATTTTAATGTTGATAGTACTGTTGCTTAAACATTATGGACCGTAAAAAGTGCAAACTTGCGCGGGAAGGTAGGTTTGTATTCAAGTTTTACGCACGTGATTGTAGCAGGTCAGTCAAATGGACGAAAACAGAAGCTGGACGGCAAACCAGCGCAATTACCCTAAATGAGTCAGAGTCGGCTAAATAGAATTTCAATGGAACGATTTGCTCTGATAAAATTGTAGTCTCTGTAATTGCTACTGTAGTCACAGATTTCTAATATGTATCTATTTGTATTTCTAGAGTGATTCTCGTATTGAAGGGTTTTTAATTCCTTATAGATATTGTCTATGTGATAAAGATTAACAGACTTGATGCGAAATAAATCGTCCCGTGAAGATGAAATTATTACAAATTACTTCTATTACTAGCATTATTTTATATTCTCTGTATCTGGGCTTCTTTACAAATCAAAATAGCTGAAGAGTTTGTTTGTTTGAACGCGCTTGTCTCAGGAACTTCTGGACTGAGTTTTAATATTATACTTACGTGTCGTATACAGTAAAATATTATTATGCACATGTTCAGACAGTAATATAAGCTGTGGTATGATACGCACCACGATCGAGGCCGGGGCGGATCGCAATAAAATATATTAATATTTGAATTGATTTGTTCGGAATCTATAATCTACCTATTCAAAATTACCTTCCTCATAAAATATTGAATATCTAAACGCATTTTAATTGCTCATGTTTTACCAAATTAAGTCACATATTTATTTATATATCTGGCCATTATATTTTATAGGTACGACCGCAATTAATTGGCCTTAAAACTATTTTCGTACAAATCAATACGTATCACAGAATTGTTATTAGGAATTTTTCCTTAAAGCTGAATTTCATAATTGTAAACTTTAAATTGATATTTTAATTATTGTTTCTTGACTTTAAAATTTATCTCTATCTTCTAAAATACCAGATACAGATAATCATAAGTAAAAAAAGAATCCACGAGTGTTGTTAATGTAACCTTTATCCATTACGTATTTTTGTAAGAAATTATTTCTCAGTATCAAAAATATGAACGTTTTTCAGAAACCATAATACGTAAAACGCAAATTACGTATTACGGCTATTCAAAGTAAAAGCTGTCACAATTCTCTAAAAATAAATATTGAAAACGTGTATTTCAATAAAATATAAGTAGTTATTTACCTCACAGACTTATAAATAGCCGCTTACTTATAAAAACCCAAAGGTTCGAGTTAAAACCTATTTAAAATTAAGCCTACATCATTGTTTCAGTAACAATCAAGATTTTAGTACTCTATGTTTTGTATCACAATTCACAAAATATATAATATACCTAACAGTCTTCTCGCTGCCTTCCGCCTACGCTAGGCGGCTCTCTGTATTTCTCATGTGCAGTTTCCTATGCTATAAGATACCTAGTCAAAAAAAGTCCACATAATATGTTATGCTTTTTATTCACAAAAGAAACGATGACGATGCTAATAATGAACAGAATTTCCAAAATACTTAGCGTGTGGGAAAATTATATTTTCCTCATTTAATAGATTTTATGAATCACAGTTGTCTGAGGTGCATTTTGATTTGGACATAGATAGTAGCGAATGCTATCTTTGTATGTAAAGAGGAAAGGTGGCTCGTGGACTATTCTTAAAATATTATAATTAACAATTTTATGTAGGTACCATACCAATTTATAAGATTACAAAAAATAAAATAATGATAATAAGTTAAAATCAGTTCTTAAAATAACCTCAATATACAAAACAAACAAACTTAACATAAGACAGTTTAAAATTAGACATGAAGACGAATAATACAATGAGATTTAATTTGCAAAATCACATTGCAAATAACTCACTTATTGTTATGTTTTATTAAGTAGGTTACTCTCACAATTTCAAATAAATTTGTAATATTTATAGCACCAACTGAATATGGAATTATGATGCACTAATGAACTACGTAATGTAATAGTATGTACCTACTATACTAGGTAATATGAGGACTGCTTGTTTGAATATTAGTAATCTTGCCCTAAAGATTTCGGTAGTCTAAAAAAATTACGACTAAACGTCTTATGTAAGTCCATATAGTTATATATTGTATGGAAACGTCATATAAAACTGTAGCTTTAACATTTTTATTGAATGAATTTTATGCATATATTTTTTCTTTCTTAGGTCTTGAAAGTCTGTTTTTAGCTCTACATAAAATTTGGTATATTACTTTTAATATCATAATCAAAAGGTGTGTACTGTGTGCGTCATAATTCATAAAATTTTGTGATGTCGGATAAAAGTACTAAAATAAAAACTTGAATAATAGAAAGTAGAATAGTAGAAAGACAATTAATAAAATATTAACACTGTCAAATTCAAACACAAGAGTTAAACGATTTTTTCTATTCTTTTAATGCCATAAAACCAAAATATCAAATCCAAAAAAAAACAATCTCATTAAATCTATGGAACACTTATGTAGCCCTTTCAAGTTCAAGTTGCATAGCATTACTTCCGTTTATATGTGACCCACTATGTTGTGACGTAACATGTGCTGTGACTCATCCATACATCGATGTCAGGTGAGCCGTGAGTGGAGGGTGCTTTCATCCATACAAATAGATTTTATTGAAGCGACTCTTTGACTATACTCTATAATCTATATGTTATTTTATTTTATGTACCTACAGAGAAATAATTTTGGTCTTTGGAGGGACTTTTTAACGGATCTATTACAGGATACCTACTTGTAAAATCAAGGCAAGAAATACAATGATTTAAAAAGATAATTTTTTCATGTAGAGTTTTTAAAGATTCATAAAATTAGTAGATTGAGTGACAGTTTGATTTAGGTTCGTGATATCGAAATAACTGTTCTTATTTAACATACATATTTATGAAATGTTCTACAAGATATGTACGGTAATTAATGCAATTAACAGTACCTAGTAGTGAAAAAAATATAAAAAAGTCATCTTGTCTTTTTCGTTCAATAGTCCCGTTAAAATAGCAAGTATAATTTTAACGGTTCTATATATTTATAATTCTCAATAATTAAGCTACGTATAATTTCGATAAATATAATTTATTTTTAACATGAGTGACATCCGGTAAAAGATCCATCTAATAATAATTAACCAACTAATAAGTATTGTGCAAATATGATTTTGTCGATTGTAAATTTAATAATGATTTTTGTCAGAGTTGGCGAAGGTATAGTTGCGCTAATTGTCTGTTATTACCAAAATAATGAATTAATGTATTTATTATCTGCTATATTTTAATGACTATCATTAAATGCTCATTATCAACATAATCAATGCTACTTAAAGGTCTACTTTATATGGACTAGACTATTTCACAAGAAACTGGTCTCTTTGAAGCTTTTAAGGAAATCTATATTTCCGTTCTAAATGTAGAAAATATACGAAAAAAAATTAAATGTTCATGTTTCTAGAAGTCTTGTACCTATATCACTACATAGTATTTAAAACAAAGTCGCTTTCCCTGTCCTATGTACCTATGCTTAAATCTTTAAAACTATGCAAAGAATTTTGAAGCGGTTTTTATAAATAGATAGAGTGATTCAAGAGGAAGGTTTTAGTATATAATTTATAACGTTTTAAACAAAGTGGGAAAAGCCGCGGACGGTAAGCTAGTTGCATATAAATGAGGTAATGCCTATTATTTTTAACATATTCATATTTAGAAAAAATAGTCCGATGTGTGTAATAAAATTAAAAACCTCATCACCATTAAATTGTTTACGATACAAAAACAAAAAACATAACTTGGCATATAAAATCACTCAAAAAAGACCTCGCAAAACGCAAACCCGTTCGAACTGTCGTATCTAGACGTTATAAGTTCCACGCCAGTTGCGCTCGCGCAGCCACGCATTATACATGTCAGTTACACTACATCATTACATGTAGAAACTCCAGTGTGAATTTATTTTTTATTTTTGATCTGTGCGTGTTTTTGAATCTGTGTGTGATGGGTGCGTTGGATTGTGTCAATAAAATATCTCCGAGGGACAGTGGAGTGTTTACAGTTAATATGAACTCGCAGACATCGCTGAATGTTAATGTATGTATTGTTTTTTGACTTAATTTGGTGTTGGTGTTGATGTATGCCAATAGTTTTTGCGGTTGCTAATTGTTGTTGTTTAAGCATTGGTATTAGTTGAATCTTAAAAATAATATAAGTAGCTTGACGTTTTAAAAACGTATTGATATAATATTTAATTAAATGACCAATTCATGAATTCCCACTGTTACTTGAAAAAATCGGCACATTTATAATATGAAATCAGAAAAACAACTCTACATCTTGAAACATCAACTATAAAAATGTAGAGTTATTTGAACCCAACGAAAAATAAAAAATAACACCTATACGTGCGTTCTACACACATTTTCCTATTTCGTAGCAGAGCTACCACACTATAATCGAACACGTAGTCTGTATGCATATAACATATGTTACATTTTGCAAAATTTGATATGTACCTATCTACAAGTAAATACGATTGATAAATTTATAAAGTAAATAAAATTTTCGATGGTTATCCTGAATACATTTCCTTACATATTCAAAGCCTTTCTAAAGAACCGAATCTCAGAAAACATTCCGGAAATACCTACAAACATGAACTCATAAATTGAAAGTTATAAAGGAAAGTCAAAGTTAAAGTTTAAGTCAAAGAAGTCACCTTTATAGTAAACATTTTTAAATACTTCGACCACTTATGTCCATTAACTTGAAACCAAGTCAACATCCACGTTCGACTGGTTCTGATAATGAACAACACTCTGTGTTTTTATTGTATTTATTAATTAATTAACAGCTATACAGACGCTTCAACAGAAACAAGTGCTATTTTTTTATGATTTTATTTTTTTTACATAGTCGTTAGTTTTGAGGAAAGGTCGTTCACTATTTTTTATGTCCCTATTAAGGGTGTCATAGCAGAACAACGTCGGTTCGAATAGTATTTGAATCATATACTAGCTGTCCCGGAAAATGTTGATCTGCCATACTAACAGAATTACATGAGAATCGGTCCAGCCGTTTCGGATGGAAAGGAGGGGGAGGTTTTTAAATATAGAGATATACTAAGCACTAAATTTACAAAGCATGCTCTACCAACTTTAGGTCATAGTATAATATATTTTATAAGATTTAACTTTACCAAAGAGGCTCTACCTTTGGTAAAAATGGTAAAAGGTCATCAAAGGTCAACAACCTCATGACCGTAATTGTGAAAGAGCTGTTAAAAATACCAAATTGCCGACACATTAAGGATGTGTGACTGAATTTCACTTTACCTTAAATTTGGCGTATTAGTTGTTTCGCTTAATATCTATCTAATAATTATAATATAATAGTGGAGTCTATATTATAATGGGGTTTTTTTTAAATATTCGTACAATCAATTTTTTTTGAGGAGATTTGGTATTGTTTTTTTTTATATTTTGACATTAATTAGAGGTACTCCTCGAGTGAGCTCTACTGAGCATAATATGTAAAAGTTTAAACATGATAATTTTCGATTGCTTTATAAATTGAAAATACCTATACTCATGGTATTTAACAATAGAACAATTCACATGAATACAAAATATATGTGAAGTGCTGTTTATCTAAATTATCACTTTGTCTCACAACAATCTATTATGTTCAAAGATAAAAGTAAGGATGTTTATTTTTAAATAAAAACACATCAAACAGAAACATTATTTTTATTATTGAACGTAAAGTTTATAAAGCAGAACCTTAAAGATTTTGCTTGCATTTATCTATACTATAATATTATAAAGCTGAAGAGTTTGTTTGTTTGAACGCCCTAATGTCAGGAACTACTGGTCCGATTACAAATATTCTTTCGGTGTTAGATAGGCCATTTATCGGGGAAGGCTAGAATATAAGGCTAATCATCACGCTTAGACCGACGGGAACGGAGCCACGCGGGTGAAACCGCGAGGAATAGCTAGTTTAGTATATTTTACCAAGGACCTAATCTTGATCATTTCTTACCACGTTTTTATTAGTCAACACAAGTTATTTACGTATTCATTAACATTCACCGAATCTTACCTCAAGCAAGACTAAAGCATTTATTATTCAAGGTTGATACTTCTTTTACCTTATTAGTGCAAAAATAGAAAAGTGCGATAGTTTTATTATTAGGTTTAACACGCGATTTTATGCACATTCTTAATCTATACTAATATTATAAAGCTGAAGAATTTGATTGTTTGAACGCGCTAAATATCAGGAACTATTGGTCCATACTCCATTATGAAAAATTGTCTCAGTATACCTGATAGCCCATTTATGGAGAGAGGTTATTCTGATAAACTTGGAAATTTAATTCCACTTAAGATCATTAGTATACCTGTAGATATTCAGGCAAAATATGCGTCATTCTTGAACTCCATTATACTAAATTGAGGCAAATCTTTAATTCCGATCCATTTCCTTGGAAGGAAAAAAAAACCGTCATGAATCACAACGATTTATTATTTAGGACTTTATAAAAATATTTGAAATGTAGGTATATAGCATACCTATATACTTAGTATTAAATTATTAGTTTTTCGTACATTCTTAATTAAATTTTAAGTTATTTTTTAAAGTAGATATTAAAAACTTATTAAAATTATCGAATTAAATATTACGGTGCACATACTTAAATATATGAATGGTTTGGTTATATACGTAATATCAATTTTTAACAATATCATACTTTATTTATCTATTTCTGTTTTTTTCAAAAGATTTTAGATATAAAAATTATAAATTATTAAAAAAAAAACACTGAAATCCGAGCGCTATACGCTATAAAAAAACGTAAAAAAACAGACCTGAGAAACATACCAAAATTACGCATATACTTTACGAACCATCTAATAAATAAGTATAAGAAATGGCCAATATATTACTTATTATAAATTATTATAAATAATAAATTACTTAAAGCGGATGAAGAGTTATTTACTGTTTAACACTAGTCGACAGATATGTCATATAAACTAGATATTTTCTTAAAATAGCACGCTCGTGTAACTGCGAATATAAATACCTATTTATATATATATTATATTGTATAGTTAATAAATTAGATAAATCAAAGAACGGCTCTTTGAAAGAGTGAAATATAGTATGGTTATGTAAAGTTCAATTTAGCTACCTAAATAACTTATAAGTAGGTAGTAGGTACCTACGTCGTTTAATTTTAGGAAGTGAAACTCAAGAAAAGGTCCCGTCATGGCAATACCGTCACATCATGGAGTATGGCAACGATTTTGGTATCTTTGAATCTTGTAAAAGAAGTTTCACTTCTGACACGTATGCTCGGCACACTCGCTCTTATTTTTATTTACTTAGGTATCTCAATTTGCATCAGAATAATATCTGTGATAATATATTACATTAACTTTTAACATTTTAAAATTCTTACAAGATAATTGGATAGCCAGATAGATAAGTGTAAAACCTTTCTCTTGAATCTCTCTATCTATTAAAAAAACTGCATCAAAATCCGTTGCGTAGTTTTAAAGATTTAACATACAAAGGGACATAGGGACAGAGAAAGTGACTTTGTTTTATACTATGTAGTGAAGTGAACTAATTAGCATTTAGAACTAATCATGTCATTTAAACGCAATCTGTTAACCTTTCTACTGTATGTACTTTATAATCATGGGTTATGATTTATTTGATAGTTAACACGAAAACTGTAGACACTGTTTATTGGTTATTTAAACATGCTCTTTAAACACGATAATTTCAGTTTGTCGAAAAATTTAAAGAAAATGTGTTTTATTATGTAGTTATAATAAAAGGTATATATACCTGAATCTAGATTTGTAGCGCGTTTAAGAAATGTATATAGATATTTTTTTTGTAAGTACCGGTTCTAGTATTTTTACTAAGAATATTATACCTACCTATTGAAAATTGTTATTATTGGTAGGTACTTACATATTTTTAACAATAATGGCATAAAAATCTACTTAAGTAACTATTTGTATTTTTTGCAAAATGTAATATGAGATCAAATACAACGGCATAAATCTTCAATCAACTCTTACTTTTAAATCAAAGTACAATCCTTTCAAACAACAGTTTCACATCCGTTATTACATGACGGTGACGCTCGGTGACGCATCGCGTCGCGTCACGAACCAGGCGCCGCGGTGTTGTGGAATCCCTCCTAGGTGCTGGGTGACGCATTTAAATACTAGCTGTTAGTTTGTAGGCTATATAAGTAAGTAAATAAATAAGAATAGTAAAAAAACATGCTCTATAAACTCATGAAATTATTGTACCATAATCGATAAGTACTTAAAAAGTAAACTTTGCACTTAACCTGTCAGTTTAGAGGTTAAATGGTTACATAGAAGGATAAAGGTTACATACTTAGAAACCGGTAAAGCTAAAGAACCTCCTTTTTTGAAGTCGGTTAATAAGAAGGGTGATGTTTCGTTGCTAAAGGTCGTAGGTAGCGTGTAATTATACATATATTATAGTATTCACTATAGTAGCTTATCACACACATTTGTGTAGTACGTAAGTACGCACTTAGATTTAAAAATGTTTTTCTTGCATGTTCGCAAATATTTTTTCTTACAGTTTAGACTACCTATAGCCTTCTTCGATAAACGGATGAAAAAATGTATGTACCTACAATAAATTACTATTTTTTTTTCATCTAACGAACTATTTTTCAAGGAATAGGCTATATTTTCTATAGTAATAGACACACGTTTGTAAAAGCGTATAAATTGATGTATTTGGAACAACATGAATTATGCAAACATACTTAATTTACGTTCAAGCTGTTTATTTAAAATTAATTGCAGATAATATTGACGGACAATGATAAACGATTTTATAATTAAATTCCTTTATCTTCAGAACTGGGGCGCTAGTACTGCTACTAGACGATAGATGGCGCCAATTTTTAACGGACTACCTACGGATTTTGTCTCAGTAATTTTTTTTTAATCATTATTTTAATAAGTACATGAGTAAAGAATGTTAATAATATCGTATTACTTAATAAAAAATAAGTATACCTTATATAATCGGATTATAATTAGGTAAAAATATGAAAAATTCGGTCAAAGGCAAGTCGGGCTTGAGGCACTGCCGGAACTCGGAACCCTAATAAACTAATAATTCCTTCTAAACAAAATAATATTTATAATATTATACTACTTTTTACAAATGTGTTCCTTCTGGTACAAATTACCATCTTTAATTACAGGATATAGATAATAAATACACTACAATATAAATGCTTCATTTTACTGATAACTAACTTCTCGTACCTCAAGTGAGATTATCCAATCTCTTTGAGTTACAGAGCGCGGAGTTTTATGGGATGGCATTATGCAATTACGTGGCTTAAAATGCACCTATTTAGTTTTAAACGATTTCTTCTTCTCTTTCTGTCTTTCTGTCTTTCTTTCAAATTCTTATAATTATTACAAACTATATAGATGACTCACTGAACTTCGTTTTTGGGATTCTTACCGTATAAACCTTCCCTGGACTACGACAAATATTTCAATACAGAAATCTGCTAAATCGGCCCAGTCAATTTTTTGTTAGTTTGTCCGTCCCTCATTTTACATCGACACACGTTATATTACATCACACTGCACTATTTAAAAAAAGAAAATGAATGATATTATACTATTTGGATAACGATAGAGAAGCAGATAAACGATGTAATAGAATATTATAATGATGCTCATTTCCTGTTGGATATTTAAAATGTATGTATAAAAAAATGTTGTGTGGTTTTTGGGTTTTATGAAACCACGGTACAAGTGAAACTTTTTTTCACACTATAGACATTTATAACTAAAAATTATCGTATTTGTACGATAATTATCGTACGTATCGGGCGTCACGCGACATGCGCTACACAGAGCAAAAAGTTTGAGACGATGTAATAAAAGTTTCACTTTAAAAGGTTGTATTTTGATGATGGTAATAATGCATAGACTGATCGTACTATCTCTGTATAGGTAATATTAAAATGACTTACACTATTGAATAGAGCCATCCATTTAAAGATTACAGATAATCTTAACGATGGTGGGCAACAGGACATAAATAATAACGTTCGTACGTTTAAATTTATAGTTGTTTCTAAGATATATGATGCCATTTGTCATAACGTATTGAGCAATTATTGCATTGAGTACCTGTACTTATTGCACTTGAAAATTATACTGTGGGGAGTAAATCAACCTGTCTGTATTAATAGTTAAGCTGTTGGCATCTTCGGAACTGCTAGATGCAGGACCGGAACGGCCTAGTTGGATATTATGTGCTTAAAATAAAGGTCTATATACATATACCTACGTCTAATGAATTTTTTTTTACCCCAAAGGGGAAATTTTTTACATCCATCATTATCATCATTATCATTTTTATTGTAGTGTCAGATTTTAACCCAAAATTCATTTCTATATAATCATAATTAAAATAAAAAGATGGGAGGAAAAAGCTGGGAAACATAGCTTCAGCACATTTATGGCAATCTAGAACATAATATTAACTGCATAATACCAGGATAATAATGTCTTAAACAGTCCAAAAATATCTATCTGTGATGAGGTTTGCAATTTTGTCTTACACAAATTTAATAAAATTATATAAGCAGAATCCGTCCTCACTGGGATCGGGAGTTGCCACTTGAAAGAAGAAGCAGAAATGTTAAGAATACATTATATAATATTCTATGCATCTGTGAGATCTTAATAGTAGCTTTTTGGGCTTCATAATTTTTCCTTTCATCTGTCTGTCTTCTCATTCGATAAACTATATAATATTGTGCACTTTTAATAAAATTCCGGTAATTTTTACGAGCTTGTTACATTATAATATTCCATATAGAGCATGAAATCCTTTATTGGTTAGCTTCGGTTTATCCTCACATTAGTCACGCCAAACAATTAACGTAATAAATCTGAAAACAGGACAAATGTACTTAGTTTCTTGCTTCAATCACGTAGCAATTGGTCGTATATATACCTAAATAATTTATACATAGTTTACTAAAAAACGTAAAAAGTGACAGTGTATTAAAACTAAGTGAAAATAACGTAATACGATGCAAACTTAAACTAAAATATAAAAAGTAATGGTTTTTAAATATAGCAATAATTTGTTAACATGGTGCATCAAAATACAGCGTTTAGAAACAGTTTGCAAAGTTTTAAAAGAATGGCGACCCTAAGGAATTCCCTTCGCGAGGTAAATATTATTTTGAATAGAATTGCAAAGTATGTACTATTATTTCACAGCAAAATTGTTATTTCATTCAAATAGATACGATTAGCGCATTCAAACAGACAAACTTTTCAGCTTTATGTTATCAGTATAGTGATTAATATAAAATGCGATATCATTCATATCAGAGTTTGAAAATGGCTAGAAACAGGATGGAAGGTATTGTTATGATAGATCTAAAATTGTGGTTTTCTCACTCTCAATTTATGAGAGCTAGAATGCTGAAAGAAATCTATTAAAGATAATTTTAATTATTAAGTGAAACTGATGATTAAATAAATTAATGTAACAACGTAAAAGCGTTAAATTGTTTAAAAATTACACAAGATATTACTTATATAGTTAGTAATTATAATAGTAATTATTGTAAACAGTATGCTTTGGTTACTAATTGTAGGATAAAGTTAATTCCTCAAAACGCATATCAGCTATAAGCGGTCACGTAAAGAATTTTGCAATCAGTCAAGTAGTTTCTGAGATTAGCACGTTCCAACAATCAAACAAACAATATTTTCATTTACATGTATAGATGTCAAAATTAAATAAAAAACTGCATTTTTTGTTCAAATTCAACTGTATATGAACGGATGATCTAATATTGTTTATTGATCTAATATGGAAGCATTCATATAGAAACATTCATTTATGTATTTCTATGTATTCACTAGTAGTAGTAGGTTATCTTGACTGTGTTCGGGTTTACTCTAAATCGTAACAAACAAACAAAATATCATATTCTACCTGTTCGTAATAAAAACGAACCCTACTTACTTTACTTATCATAAGTCAAGTTTAGACATTTCCTTACGCAAACGCACGTAAATATTGCTAAAATTGATAGCTCCAAGAATTGTGAGTAATATTTGATTTAAATTCTTGATAATATGATAACCGTTATCACGATACTTATTTATATGTAGGTATTATTAGTTATTACTATTTATTGTTATGTGTTTTAAGTGCAAGTAGTCGTGTTAGTGATGTTCTTTATTGCGATTGACTCATTAAAATGCACTTACCTACATATGGGAGTATTCCGGTATGTAAAGAAATAAATTATTTATTTTAACTAAATTCCCTTAAAAAAAATAGTAAATATTTAGTTAAGTAGGTAAGTACCTAAAACGTAAATGAAAAAAAGACCGAGGCATATCATTTAAAAAATCATTCATAATTAGTGATAAGTAGGTATGTATCATACTATTATTATGAAGCTATACCTAAAACCTAATGTTAGTTTGGTCAACTTCCGATGAAAATAATAAACTTTTTGTTGTTATCGTATATTTTATAAATGCAAAATGCAAATACATATGAAATCAATCCAATAAATCAGATTTATAACTTTGAAATGCTTTACAAATGAGATTTATTTGGCGGGATCCCACAATGTGGTCGTGTTTTATTGATTGAGTCAGTTAACAAAAATCTGGGTTACATACCACAGATTATCCTTTTATTTTTCTTCAATTGTTATAACTCATTAAAAACCCCGCAACAGTCATACCTGTCCACGTAACAATTTCACTGAAACACCTCGTGCCAAACCTCTCCGTGACCCAATTTAGGCGTTTGACGTAATACACGTATTGTTATTACTAATTTATAGTAATATTATTGGGAAAGGTAATTTACCAATGTGGTTATTATTTAAGAAAACATGGATTTCGTCATAAATTGTCTTACAATTGAATAAATTGTTGTGTAATCGTATTGCAATTGAGAGTGGTTTCCCTGGGTGATGTACTTGGACCATACTACTATCTACTCTACGGCATGAGAGATAACAATTTTAAGTTAACTATTATTTAATAGTATTCTTAAATCTCAATGTAATAATAAATTGTATACTCTTTTATTGATAATTAACTGTACAGCCTAAAAACTATTGTGTGCATTGGAATTGTAGAGATAAAACTCTCAATAATAACATTAACCAATAAAAAATGCAGTGATATATATTATTCATGCATAAATACAGTAAAACAAAAACAATCCCTAGCTAATAAATAAACAAAACATTTCTAATTCTCCAATCTGAAAACTACAAATATTACCCAAGTGTAGTTATATAAGGTTCGTCTGACGTAAATCAAATTCAAGTTCATGAAAATCGTTCAGCCCCAAGGTTCTCGACCTTGCAAGGACGCCCTGACCTTGTGGTCCAACCTTGAATACCCTTAAGTTTACTCCCAACGTCACAGAGACGGACTTTGTTACTTTAAACTGAATCTAGGATAAAGAACGTCTCTACTACCTTTGTTAATAGGTATTTGTTAGCAGACCCTTGTAAGATTAATGGTATAATTCACAACTTCTGAAAATGTTATGTTTGGCAAATCTGGAAAACTTGCTGAAAAGTTCGTCAAATATGCTCTCAATCTCTTCTTTTTTCGAACTGATTCTTCTTCTCTGTAACGAAATATGACTCAGGACACAAAACTCTCAATAAATAATAACCCCAAGAGCTATCAGCTAACCGCATCTTTTATAATAATTGATGCTATTTGTTCTAAAATCACTACTTTTACTAAAATTAAGTGATGCATATTGGCATAAAACATACGGGGAAAATTATTTTTCACATATTTTGCAACGACACTTATTTTTCGTATTAAAGTTTTACCTTAACTGTAAATATGGAAATTACTACAGCCGACAATATTCTATAGGTAACAGGTATATATCTTTCATTTAATTTAAAAAAGTTATTATTATTCATCCTTCTGTTTTTATGAAGACACAAATAATTACACAAATATTACGTTTGGCATAACTTACTTCGTCATAACGTTGTATTTATAGTTTGTGATAATAGATAACCCGAGCAAGTCTATCTGTGCCCAATCGGAGGTAAATACGGCTCTGTGCCGATCGATGACCTTTCATACAATAATCATTGTGCGCAGTCAGCTAATCTAGATGGCTATGTCCCGTCTGAATAGCTTTGATTTATTTTTGTTATAAATCTGTTGCTTAATCTGTTCTGTTTGTTTTGATTTTCGTTGCAGTTAGGTTATTAAATTATGGAATTAACTAATTAATGATATCTAATTGTTTATCCCAACAATTGTTGTACCTTTACTTACCTAATTACAAAATTAAAGGTTTAGAGACATTTATTTTCAAAGAATTATACTTGAACTGCAATTCAGAATCAAATTACATTGCTCTTTTATGATATAATAATATGTATACATAGACATATTTTGAAGTACCTAACTACTGATACTAAACCAGACAATTTAAGAAAAAGCACATTAATTATTATTATCAGATACCAGAATTCAACATTATAATATAATTATTTTAACTCATGGCCAAGAAAGTACCCTATCAGTAAATTATACACCTACTAAAAATACATCTACTGAAAGATTATACCCATTACTACACATATTAATTAACAATCCCTTTTCTTGTTACAGCAAAAGGACTTGGAGTCACAACTCATCAAGCCAACGCGCTGCGGCAGCGGCCACAGCATCTGGTGGACTCTAGCTATTGACATACCTTTATTATTATTAGGTAAGATATTATATTTTTAGAAAAAAAGCCGTTTGTCCCGACCCGGAAATAATGACACTCACAAATCATGAGGTTTTTATTGATATAGTAATTTTCAAAATCTGTTCAGTACAATCAGATTACCGCCTGCATCCTCTGTTAAACTTACGAACGCTGCCTCTTTGTTAAATCGGTCTGTCTCGTTAATAATTATAGATAATATTATCATCATTTGGAATGTATTTTAAACAAGATTTTCAATTGGTTTCTGGATACATTATGATTATTTTTTATTAAACACTTGACCGTAATTTGAAGCTTACTTATTGAGAAGGTACCTAGCTTTTTCCGCCTATTTTCCCTCTCTTTCTCGTTGTATATATGCTATCTCTCTCGCACACGGCACACCTCCCACCAGGTGGCGCGGCCGGCGCACGATAATGTGCAGGCGCTAGATCTTCTTCATTGGCGTCTAGCTTCCGCCGCGAGAAGGTTGTCTACAAGACTACAACCTTGGTGCTATTAAGTATTAAGTATTGCATATTGCAAGTATGAAAAAGTGTATCCCGTCGGATCGGTACAGTGAGTTATTTTTACATCTATTGTAATGACATTTTACTTAAAAATGAGCAAAAATCTTTTAAATCGACGGTATATCCGTTGGACTTTATTTAAAATGCTGAGGTCTTTTAGTGAATCCTTCAGCAATAGTTTATTTTTCAATATGCTTTAAATACTTAATAGCATGTTAGATATTTAAAATTAACGATACAACCGTTACATTTTACGTGAAATAGTAACTTTTCTTTTGAAATATTTTATAAGTAATGCAATATATACTAATGAATATTTGAATTTCTAATACTGTGAGTAAAGCAGATTTTAACGGATTTACCGTTCGGCTTTACTCGTATCGTTAATATTACTTTTGTGATTATTTGATATTGACTAAATATATCAAATACCCTCTCTTTTATATAGATATTTTTATTTTATTTCATTTTTAATGTGTTTTTATTACAAGGTTACAAGTGAATATTAATAGTATGTATGGATAAATCCAAGGCTAATCCTATGAGCAAACTCAAAGCTTAACAGGCATGCAATCCATTGCTACGACTTTATTACATTGTCGTTATCACTAGGAACGGTTCGGAGTATAGTTTATAACTAAAAATTATCGAACGAGATGAGTCAGCTCAAAGAACAAATTATATAGGTATTACCTATAACAGGAACAAATTGATGTTAGCGTAATTGCACGAATAACAACGTGTCCGAACATGTCGAGATATGTTATAAATCGTCCGGGAGTTAGCCGCTCATCTGAATAATGATGGAATACGCACAATGCACATGTTCAGTAGGTACCATGAACGTACCACACATTCAAAAGTATCCGTAGTCTATACGTGTCCTTTTATGAGTATTAATCTGATCCGTATATAAGCGAAAATAGACATAGGTATTACACACAGCAATTTTGGTTTGAAAATTACTTTTATTTATATTACGTTTCCTATGTTTCAAATGATGCAACTTTTTGGTTAAAACGAGTAAGTGCCAAAATTTTACATTTAAATTTTCTAGTTTGGAAAGAGACGTTATCGTATAGTTATCGAGATACCTTAATTAGAAATTAAATTTAGAGACATTTCAAAGGATTTACTATTCACATATTCTAACGTTTTAGAATAATATTATAAACTTGTACACCTTGACAAAAAGTAAAAAATTGCGGGTGAGCGGAGATTATTTTGTGCAATAAAACCGTCCTACGATGGTATGGCCACGTATGGCTGCGTTCGTAAGGAATGTTAACGGATATAAAGCAACTGAATGTGACATCGATTGTATGAACTAAATTAAATATGAATCGAAGTTCATTTTAAAATTTTGTGTAAATGATTTGAATTTTGACTTTATTAAATAGTTAAAGCCTTCTTTTTATATATACATAACAATTAATTACCATTGTCAAATCAATTCTTATTTCATCCTGGACAGCTGTTGCTAGCATTGGAAAATAAGTTAAAGTACCTTGTTACTATATTATTATTTTAAATGATTATTAACTTCTAATTTTATATTAGCACCTTAAATCTTGCTCGAAGCAGATTACATAAATGTGGCCGCTAGGTTTAACCGCTACTCCTCGCAGGTTAGGTTCGTTAGCCAGGTTAAACCCACCCTCGCAGGGTGACTATTAAGTATTTTTGGGAAGGCCCTACTTATTTCAAATTACAAACATCCCTCGCGCAGCTGTCGCTCGCAGGGAAATAGGTGCAAATATATCAGCCCTCGCGGGGCTTTGATTACAACCGCCCTCAAGGAGAAATGGTGGAAATATATATCAGCCCTCGCGGGGCTTTGATTACGACCGTCCCTCACGGGGAAATGGTGCAAATATATATCGGCCCTCGCGGGGCTTTGATTGCGGTTGGTGCAAATATACAAAGGATTGATCATTAAAATGATCATAGATATTTGCTTTCGTCAACGAGGACCCACGAAAATGTTAGAGATGACAGTAACGGATCTTCACTCTTCCAAGGTAGGTAGAAAAAGGTTTTGAAATCTAATTCACAGTGGGCCATCTATACAATATAAGTATAGTAATATAACCTAATAAATACAATAAAATAGGTAAGAGACGTTAAATAATGGACGCATGAAATGAATACTTTGTATCCTAAAAGGTTAGCTTACGCTTATTTAATCAGGAAACCACCATTGGTTTATCAATTATGGAAATTGCGACTTGAACAAATTGTATTTACCAATGCAGAGCCTCACAATGCAGAGAATCACAACAAAGGGAGGCGAGTCGGATCAAATATCATCTCGCAGATGATTTGTGGCGGTGGTTTCCAGGATTGTCACCAAGCCTTGTGTCAATGGTATATTTGTTATCGTAATTCCATGGCACTAGCCGACCAATTTTCACATAAAATCACCTGAAGAGATTTTTTAATCGCAAAGCGATTGAATGTAACAAATTACGATTGGTTATGTATAGTTGACCTCTCATAGGCCTACTTTAGTTGCCCGATCTTGTAGGCAATTTATTCGACTCGTTTATCAACCCGTTTGGCCTCATTATGGCACCCATGAGTTTTTCTTCAGGGCTCAAACAATAAATCGCTGAGGGATTAGGATAATCATTTGCTTAGACAAGTTTCTTGTCATCCCACCAGGATTATTATATTATATAATAAACTTATATGCAACTATTAACGTAAAACGTTTAAGGACTCAACGAGTACTGTGAATTCTGACTATTGAGTTACTTAGGATAGAGGATAATTAATAACGGAAGGTCAATCCTTCCAAACAAAAGCCTCGTATTATTAGATATTACTTGGAACCCCTACCCTTCACGAGAAAGCTCTGCCAGATGACTTCACATTTCTTTGATTTGAAGGGGGGGGGGGGGCAATAAATGCAATGCAATACAGACTATACCTACGGCTTTTGAAACATTATAAATATACCAGATAAGCGAACTAAACCTTTCTGGTTTAGTTCTTGCTATATCGATATCCGTGCCTGCTTCTCGTGGTTGCGGTTGAATTAAGTTTATCAATGGTCATAAATGCAATTCTATACAGATGATATACTGCATTTTAAACATGACAAAGTCTAGTAAGCCAACTAAACTTTGCTAGTTTAGTTCTTACTATATCACTGTCCGTGGCTGCCTCTCGTGGTGGTTACAGATGACTAAAGTAACGTCCTGTCTTCGCATCCACAACCAACTGTCCTTTCATAATCTTAAAACAGATTCATTCGACATAGATCCCCACGAGTTCAGTTCTTCATTTTTGCACTCGAAAAACTGTGGACAACCCACGAGCAGTGCCTCCATTGGTAGCAGTTACAATCAAGGGGTAACTAAGGTAAGCTAGCCATATTAGGGATGTTGGAACAACCGACCATATTCAGGGCAACTTTCTTTGTCCAGTTTAACGTTTAGGCAGTCGTAGCATTCCTACGGAACAAAAATGGGATCAGATCTGCACCCTTAATACAGTTAATCGAAAGGAGATACCTTCAAACGACGATAGTATTCAGAACGCACCATATTCCTGAACATAATAATGCATATTAATCTGTTGCCATTGTCCTGCAGCAGAATTCCTTAGCGATAATTTGTTCTCGTTAGAGCGAGCGAGGGTTGTAACGATAATATGAGAAATCCTAGTCAGTTCGAGGCCTGAACGACGTGTAAGAGTACTGCTATTTCAGTAGTAGTAGCACCGAGAAGGGCGAAGGTATTCTGGAAAGCAGAACTGAAGGCCCGGTCAGCAGCACCATTCACCTAATAGACAGTGTTTAGTGCTGCACCACTAGAATCTGACTCTGAAGGTATACAGAAATGTATACATTTTCCAAATATCAAATGTTATAGTCGGAAGAAAAATCCTATTTGCCTCCGTCTACTCAAAAAACATACGGAGTAGCTAGTAGAAGTTGGTTGAATTAGAATAAGTATAATTAAAAACCTTTGTTACTTACTGGATAAATTTGGCTCATTTCCTATCTGACGTTCATATAGCTGTTGATGGCCTAGATGTTATGCACAAACACTTTCATTATAAATAAGTCACGTTATGTAGTCCCGAGACTTTTGGTATATAAGTTCTGATGTAAACCATAACTATACCTTAAAATTAATTTGATTAAAACTTAACGTACTTAGCTGTAGTAATTGCAGGTTTGGGACACAGATAAGCTCTTATCATTTTAGTCTCTAACTTCTTGAGTTCATTATATGTTTCCAGTACAGAGTTTAAAACCTATCAGTTTTAAATAATTCATGCATTGCACTGAAAGTACCAGCCATGTTTATATTATGATCGGTGGCGTTGGCTCTAAACATTAATAGACACCGCACGCTTTGGTTGGATGTTACATATTATCTGTATTATAATTTAAACCGCTTACCTGGTTTATTTTATTACCTTATCCAAGGGATGACCTTTTAATTTATTTGACCCTAAAAGTAAAGACCAAGGTCTCTACTTGTCCGCTAGTAGCAGGTTGGGTTAGAACTGTGTGAGTTGAGACAGCTGGTAAATCTATGTTATGAGGATTCAATGGTGCTTCTACAGAAGTCTAATTGAATAAATAAAGGTTTGAGTTTGAGGTATTCTTGCCTCGTCGGTGATGAGCTGTTGCTTAATTTTGTAAGTAACATCTAAATGCGTAATTAAAAGTCGTTACTTGCTCTTTCGCAGATTTACGCTAAAGATAGTGGAAATTGTAGTAACTTTAACTTTTCAAGCCCAAAAGGTTAACTAAGGTACGCTTAAACCAATCTCATAAGTTCTAATACTTTTAATCATTATGATTTACTTTTTGGTTCTTATTTGATTAACTTTTTATTGTTAATATAAATAATATAAAAATTTAAAAATTTGTGTGATTTATTGGTATACTATCTGCACACCTTACTCTTTCAAATAAAGAAATAAGTAATTACTTATGTACCTATTCAAATTCACATTGGCGTCCATATATTGTACACCAGGTGGGTAACAAACAGGTCTCAATAAGTAAGCTTCAAATTACGGTCAAGTGTTTAATAGCTGTGTTTTACCTGAAATAAAACACATATTAAATACTTACCTATATTTGAAGCTTACACTTAACGTCCACCTGTTGAGTATTTCGACTCAATGAAGAAGATCTAGCGCCTGCACATTATCGTGCGCCGGCCGCGCCACCTGGTGGGAGGTGTGCCGTGTGCGAGAGAGATAGCATATATACAACGAGAAAGAGAGGGAAAATAGGCGGAAAAAGCTAGGTACCTTCTCAATAAGTAAGCTTCAAATATAGGTAAGTATTTAATATGTGTTTTATTTCAGGTAAAACACAGCTATTATTGAAAAGTGTTCTTTAATTGAAAATTGTTCAAAATATTATAAAATTCCAAAATACAACATCTTTTTTGTAATTGATTAGGTATTAAAAAAAATATGTTGTATTACTACGACCTATTTAATGTGTAGAGACTCCATAATTTGTCGTGTATTTTCACACAGATTTTCATACATTATTTGACAGATAATCTAAACTGGATAGGGTATCCAGAAGTTGTGAAAACAGCCGTTACATTTCAAAATTTATAATACACGTATAACACAGATAAAATAAGAAAACTCTTTTGTGCTATGTTTATGATTCCAAAAAGCCTTCTACCATAGATAAATTTAAAAGTTACAAAAAGGCACGTAAAACTCAGCTCAGCATTACCAAACTGAACACGGATACAGATTAAATAACACGAAAATACTATCCCTAACTAAAAATATTATGACATTTAAAAGTATACTCTGGCCTACATTGGACGGCATAATATAATGAAAACATCCCATGTTTTAAAAATAAAAAGGTGCTTTAACGGTTAAGTGAGCCGTATCATGATGCTATAATTATAAATCACGAGCATCCAAGAAATCGATTATCTGGTAACATTAAATTATTTTTAAACATGGAGATTAAATATTTACGTCGGTGTTTACGTAATAAAGAAACTATGTTGAATTTTTTCTTGACACTGGCAACTTAAGTAGATAATCTTACCATTTTTGAGCAAAAAAAAAAATGAATACGTCAAAAATTACAGCTATAAACATGAAGTCTAAAATATTGTCTAACCCTAATAATATTAACAAAAAAAACTATGCATCACACGTGTAGACCCCACCATGTGCATATGGCAGAATGCACGCAATCGCAGTCTCAAGAAAAAAAGTAAAAAAAAAAACAAACGCAGTGTCAATGCCTCATTTGTATCAATTAAAAATAGAACACACATGATGGTCATAGATAAAACTATAATAACAACATAATATTATGTTATGAAATTGATTTTTTAATTGAAACTTTCTCCTTATTATCATAAATATTGGAAGATTAAATTACTAGAGGTAAAGTGACGTAATTTTTACTTATTAATTAATTTGTTATTATGAATTTAAAATTGTTATCTATTTGTTAATTTTAGTCCTCAGTGAGCGATCGATAATATTTTCTGCTAATTATTTTAATTATGGTTATGTTGATATTAATTATCAAAATTATTCTAAATAGTTGTTGTTTATTAGCAAAACTAATTTAGTTTTTATATTCGTTAACTGTTTCATAGACCTACTATATGAAAACAACATCTTATTTATCAAGTGAATCTCTAAACCTATCAAGATAAAATAACATTATAATAATTACTATTATTTGAATAAAAACTTGTTAAAATTATACGAAGATTATGATAGTAGATATGCCTTTAATAACACCATTTACCCTAATTATTATTAAGTCACCTGTTACACAAGCTTCTACCTATATAATTATTAGAAGTAATAACGATGTTAATCGGGATACGATTCGATTTATCGACTGTTATTCGTGTAAATGCTATAAAATTATGGTCCTTATAGGTATTCTTAAATGATATGAATCTTCAAGGATTAAGGAATCTTTATTGATTTTATTTTCAAAATTAACTGTCAAATATTGATGTAAAATGAAAAAAAAATCTTACATAAATTGTTTATATTGTTTTAAATTTTTAATTAATAAGCTCAGTATCCCGAAGTTTTTATTAACAATCTTATAACAATTTAGAGAATTGTATGGCATGAAGTCAGTTAAGATTATTATCAAACATTAGTTTCACTTTTTGCGTATAGCGCCATCTAGCGTCGAGTAGCTGGTCACTGCTATGCAATAATATTGAACAATTTGTAATTTTACAATATTTTAAACACTTTTACTCAAATCACCATGATTTAATTTTATTGCCATACTATTATTTGAAATCGTTTTTAACAAAGTTTTGCTTTTCATTCAGTTTTCTAAAGGTTTATTAGGTACTCATTTAGAGATTTCATTTCATTTAATCAAACTTATTTAAGTCGTTCATTTTAAATATAAAATATTATATCATGTTATTATACATTTATTATTATTATTTATATAAATAAACATGACTAAATCGTTTGAAATGTCGAGAGAGGGTCCTATCATCCTATGTTATGTGCGCTCCGATCGGTAAAATGCATTATGCAATACCATATTAATAGATTTGTCAGGTGATCCCACTCGCAATATTTGTGGGATAAAATATTATAATATTTTAATACATAAAGTACTTAACCTCTTCGAAAAATAAATCTTCTCATCGTCGAGCGTCCATAGCATTAGTTTCATGACCGTTACCAAACTTTAAACCTAATTTTCTATTACCTACTATGACGTTTTTAAAAATCTCTTGTCCATATTTTATGGTGCAAGAATAAAACACAAATCTTTAAAAGAGGTGCGAAACGCGATCAATTTTATTTCTTCGTTACTCAATCCATGGCCATCTAGATAGGTACTAGAACATGAGTAATTCTAAAAAAAAAGTTTAATTCACCTATTTTCTGCTGTTAACCAAACTAGGTATAATAATTATACATTGCTGGCCGTTTTTGCTTCCAGAAAAAAAATCACAAATCTTACAAAAAGGCGCGAAACACATTCCAATTTTTTTTTCGTTCCTGAATATTGGTGATCCTACTTCATAGTTAGGGTTACTCGTGGTGTTCAACGTGATAGCATTACGTATAGTTACATCACAAATATCCTACCGGGTCACCGTCACAAGGCCAGGCATGTTTACATAGACCAGACATTAAAAGGGAACCTTCTAGATTAACTAATAATAGTTTTAGTACCTACTTATTATTAGTGAAAACTTTTTTACAAAATATACACGTACTACATGCGTACTACTATTGTAACTGACGATAAAGTGTATTTAATAGCAAATTTAATTGATTTATTACATGGACATTGAACATTCACTAATTTTTAGATGTTTATTTTAGTCTGTTCACTAGCGTGATATTATGCACTCATAGTTGCCTTAATTATTATTAAGAGCTAAACACTTAAAAATCGATTTCATAGAAATTTTCTTACTAGATTACCTGGAATATAAAATGTTAATATCAGGTAAAAATAAAGTCTTAACAGATACATATCACATTGGTAATAGGGAAAAAACAATATCATTTTCTACAGCTTTCTTAAAGAAAATAACTAAGGTGTTACTTAGAATCATGAATCATTTATGCAACTGGTTTTGTAGAGGAAAATAAAGATAAGTAACAATAAATACAGATTGATTTAGATAAATTTATTATAACCGCGTTTCTTTAAAACATAAAATCTATAAATATGATGTAACTCATGTAGGTGCAGTGTTTCGTAGTAAAATATCAAGGCGTGAGTTTGACAACTATTAAAGGATTATCAACAACTTACAAATATATATCTTCGTAGCAATTTCAGTCACATTAATTAGTCATGAGATTCTTTTACAGCGCAAATGTGAAGGAAGGACAATAAAAAAATAACAGTATTTAATACAGAAACGTAACTAAGTACGCGATATTGGTTGTTTACCTAATCGTCCTTTCTTACCAATGAATCAAGATTTAAACCCGTCAAAAATATGCGGAAGACGCGTAAGTCACCTTGCGAAACAGCCAGGAAAATTTTGACCCCCTCACACAATTGCGCAATTGCCAAATTATTATGACATTGACTTTGAACCCAAAACACCGGATGTAGGGGTCCAAATAAATTGGTTAACTGGTGCGAATGGCCACATCAATGTGATTATTACTTGAAGACATCTTTTGTTTGGTTAGGAACAACGTTAGGACCGTGGTACATTAGTATTAAGTGTTGGTAAATATAAAGTGCACTAATATCCGAACACAAACACACACACACTTGTCATAATAAATAACGAAAGATTTAAAAAAACACAGCGTAGACCTAACCTAACTTAAACGAAAAACAAAGCATGAAATAATAAACTATAGGAAGTTCATGAACTTCCTATAACTTAAACGAAAAACAAAGCATGAAATAATAAACTATAGGAAGTTCATGAACTTCCTATAGTTTAAAAACTCCACCCATTGAGCCCCGAGCGGCCCGATCGGACCACGGCACAACAGATTTTCTATTGTGTCTGTGATTCCGGGGGCTGAGTTATTAATAGCATTCGCCTATTTTATTCACAAAACGAATTTCATCATACTTATATTATCATCTATTATTTATTCACAGTACTCCTTCTCGTCGGTTTATTCGAGTTTGGCATAATACCACACCACAAGAACGGCTTCTACTGCAATGATCCAGCTTTATCACATAAGTTCACGGGAGATACGGTCAATTTTGAAGTCCTCATGTCTACGGCCATTTTGTGTCCTTTGGTGCTGGTAAGTGAGTTCTTCAATTGACAAATTAACTTTTTTTAATACTTTTTGAAATGAAACTTCTTTATCGGGGTTGGAAAAAGAATTAGTGTAACATTTTTTCGTTACGCGTGACATTTTTCCGTTACGCGCATGTTACGCGCCATCTTTTTCTTATCCCTACCACGCGTTATTCGATGTATTTCTGTAAAGTTGCATATAGTAAATTATTTTTTTGAAAAATAAGGTTATAAAGAAGTTTCACTTCTTACGTGTGTACACTAGTACACGCACACATTTTTTTTCCTAAGTAATCTGTCATAATAATTGAGTTAAAATTTTATACACCTGACAAATAATGGGTACAGATTTTGCTATTAGCTCAGCACTAACTTTTAAGTCATGATTAAAATGATGCATGTTCCTTAATTTTAAACAAAACATATTAACCTTTCAAGCCTTAAATATCAAGCAGAATGGGATCCTTCTGCATTTTCCTTGTACAAAGCTTTCAGTTGTCTCTACAGATTATTACGAATTATATGAAATAGAAACACATATCACGTTGACCATTCCAGCAACATCGCAACCAATCACAACTCACATCCAAACTTTATTTTCCAGGTGTTCATAACAGAGTACATCTTCCACACGTCAACGTACAGTTCTCAAACCAAGTTGCAACATGTGACAAGGAACACGCTCCTCATATACAGGAGCTATGCGTATGGCCTGTTCTTTAACTTGGGTGTGATTGAGGTCATGAAAGGGCTCATTGGGAACCCTAGACCGACCTTCTTTGATATATGTGAACCGGATGCTGCTAAAACTTGTAATGGGTAAGCCAATTTAACCTATTTAATAGGGACTAGGTTGGAGAAGTTTAATTAAGTAGCTATCTTCTACAGTTCTAAAGCGGATGACAAAACTAAACTGAATAAAATTTCAAGTTCAAGTCATGAAGCGTTCTAAACTTTAAATAAAAATCACATTCTAAATAAAAAATAGCAATCACAATTCCGATTACAGATTGGTTACACTTACAAATGAAGGCTCATACAATATCTATACTAATATTATAAAGCTGAAGAGTTTGTTTGTTTGTTTGTTTGTTTGAACGCGCTAATTTCAGAAACTACTGGTCCGATTTGAAAAATTCTTTCGGTGTTAGATAGCCCATTTATCGAGGAAGGTTATAAGCTATGTATCATCACGATAAAACCAACAGGAGCGGAGCAATGCGGGTGAAACCGCGGGGAACAGCTAGTTTTAAATAAACTTCGTTTAAATTAGAAATCTTGACGTACTATTTCGAAAGTAAATAATACAATAAAACATGGTACTTTTTATTAACTGTATACTAAAATTATTTCACTCTTCCCAGGTCAGAATATGTAACAACATACGAGTGCACCTCTACAAGATTCTCCAAATGGTATCAAAGCGACTCCTATCACAGTTTTCCTTCAGGCCACACTTCTCTATCCGTGTATTGTGGTCTGTTTATGGCGGTAAGTTTCTTTAAAAGTATATGTTAACAGCTAAATTATTAGAACAACAACAATTTATTTCTATTTATTAACTACTAGTTTTCCTTCCGCGGCTCCACCCACGTAGGTCAAGGGAAAACCCGCATAATGATATTATGTTTAAATATCATCCAAATTGGTTCAGTGGTTGTGTCATGAAGAAGAGACGGACAGACAGACATATAGAGTTACTTTCGTATTTATAATATTAGGGATAGTATATAATATTACATATGACATTTATATTATTAAATGTATTCTAAAAGTCACTTATCCATTCTTTAATATTATAAATACCAAAGTAACTCTGTCTGTCTGTCTGTTACTCAATCACGCCTAAACTACTGAACTTTCATGAAATTTGGTATGGAGATATTTTGATAACCGAGAAAGGACATAGGCTACTTTTAACCCGGGAAAATGACGCAATCCCGGATCCCACGGGAACGGGAACTATGCGGGTTTTTTTTTAATGCGCGGACGTCGGGCGAAGCCGTGGGCGGCAACCTAGTGTGTTTAATATAGCTGTCTTTTAAAATAAAATATTTTTATTTAAGCATAAATTTTCCCCCTAAAATAGTGGTACCTCCAAAAACGCGCGTTCGACTGGCAGCACCGCACAGTATTCCTCGTGCCCGTCATACAAATGACGTGTCTGACGTACGCCGCTGTGACGTCACTCACACGGATCACAGACCATAGACATCATTGGTGGGATGTGCTTACTGGCGCTGTGATTGGGGCTGCCAGTTTGGTGTATACGGTTAGTAAACTTTTTCTATTTTTAATTTATTGCATAGCTTTTATCTCAGACTTTGAGCACGGCGACCGAATGTAAAAATTCCATAACGAAAAAACCTAACACCCTCCACTCCAACCAGCACAGCCGTGAGATGCTATGCAATAGCTTTACCGCGGCAGTCCTCGTTTGCCACACGTATTTTATTTTTAAGCTATTGCATAGCTTCTATCGCGGGCCTTGAGCGCGGGGACCGAATCGAGAAATTCCGTAACGAAAAAACCTCACGCTCCCCACTCCGACGTGCGGAGGTGTGGCTTGAAGGCATAGCATGCAATAGCTTTACCGCGGCCGCGGCAGTCCCCGAGTGCCACACTTCGTTTTTTATTATTACAGTACATCACAATCTGTGGATCTATGAAAAACAGAGCTAAATAAACTTTTAATTGTTATTAAAGGGAACTAGAACGGAATTTCTTAAACTCTTCATAATTCTTCTCGTACAATAATTTTTCAAAAATCATCTCTTAATAATTATGTTACAAATTAGTTTTTTAACAGAAGATACCTACCTATGTGTTGTATTTGTGTTGTCTGTGTTATTACTATTAGTAACGGTAGTATTTGTCCGTATTGTATTTATTTATCCTGTAATAATTCGAGACACTCATCGTCTAGTTTCTCATACCTACTCAAATTCCTTTTTCTATTACAGGTATTAGTACTCTGCAACAATTTCAAAATAATGTCTAACTTGGAGAACAAAGTTATGACAGAAAGTCAGCACACAGTTCAAACGTTGGTCTTCGATGAGCGGCAAAGATCTTCTTTATAATAAGAAAACACAACTTGTAACAATTAAAAAAAATGATGTAAGCCCAAAATACGTACGTACGTCAATTTAACCACTGTGCAGAAATTGTTTTAGATTTCTGCGGTTTTAGGTATGGCAATTTAGACCAATAGCATTGCTACAAAATGACAGAAATAAACGCGGGAACGAATGGCGCTTTCGCATTGGCTCTAATTTTTTTTTTTGGTGACTTCACCCACTAGTTATTCATGAAAATAAGCGACTGAAGGACTTGTATCCATGGTTATGAATAAATTATTAAAAAAAAAAAATAAAAAAATCATGAAAATAATGATAAGTTATTTTTTTTATGTTGCCTGCAATTATAAAAATATTTTGAATGGATTAGAATAAAAATATTCTAGATATAAGTAATCTATTTTTAAGTATGTACATACAATTTAGGTCAGTATAACTGAATATTGAAACCGTAATTACGTAATTTTTATATTACCGATACCTAATTGTTAATAGATAGGGAGGCGAAGAGGGGAATTTTCTGTAATACTCGAGCGTGGCAGTTTAAGATATGAGAGATACCTTAGACCTAATAGAACAACCTTGTTAACTATTTAGCTCTATATGTAGTGACGCGCGCCTAGGATAGACGATCAGATTAGTAAAAAAAAAATCGATAGTCTGAAATACTCGAGCGCGTCAGATTAAGATATTGGGGGTTGATTTTAGTGTTTTAAGACTAAATTTAACTAATCTGACCATAAGTCCTTGACGCCGCCGAGTTATAGGGTCGCGAACTTGTAAAAAAAAAACGTTAATCCGGCATTCTCGAGCGCGATTGTTTTTATTTTTATTTTGAAGAATATAATCTAAAACTTACTAAAAATACAAAATCTGCCGGTTTCCGCATGACCGGAAGTCTGGAGGAGCCATTTCATCTCCCGAAAAACGCGTTGCAGCATATAAGTCGCGAACTTTACTTTTTCCAAAAAAAAAAGTTTAAATAAACAAAAAAGGTAATTTTATTTTACAAAAAAAGGTCTCTTTTCATTTTTGTCCAAAGTTAAAACTTTTTTTACTTGAAGCATCGTAAAAAGTCAAACTCCCGGTTTTTTGTGTATATCTCGAAAACTGAGGGAGTTAAGAAAAATTGATATGAAATAACGATGATTAAAAAAAAGAAACCCACAAACCTTTTTCGGTCAGATTAAGAGAACCCACCAACATTTTTGTCAGATTAAGAAAATATGCTTTCAGGAGACCGAGATAAACCTCCCCTATGAAAATCTGACGCGCTCGAGTATTTCAAAAGGACTCTTTTTTTCTGCATTTTCAAAAATTCATCATAACTTATCGTCATGTCGTAATCGTCAGTTTTTTTAAGGGAAGCTTCCTTGGGGCCTACTTAACACCCCTTCCGAAAATCTGACGCGCTCGAGTAAATTTTTTTTTGTGCATTTTTTACGAATTTATATGCCTAGCCCCACCACTCAAACCGGCAGATTAGTATACCGTTGTTATCAGAGGGACTTGGGGCATACGTAGTATGAATATCTGACGCGCTCGAGAATGCCCAAGTAACTGTTTTTTTTTACATTTTTGAAAATCCGTACACGCCAAACCCACCGCTAAAATGGTTTTTACCATAGAAGCTTTTCTTTTCGAAATTATTTTCTCTTTCGATTTTGATAAGTCTCGACGACGCCGTTGAATTACGTCATTTAGCTACCTCGCCTCCCTATCTATAAATAGTAGACTAAGTTTGTTAATGCTCTTGACTATATATTAATTATTAAGCTTATTTAAAATTAAAGATATGATATTTATATTTACTTTTAACTTCACAAACAATAGAATCTTTTTCACGTATAAAAATAATGAAAATTAAATGATGTAATAACTTGAACAGAGTTCGATGTACCTACTTACTACTATAATATTGTCTATTATTTTTTGCATTACTTTGAAAAAATGCTAAAACTACAAAATATTTATTCCTAATAATAATAATCCATACAAACGATGTTTTTGAAACCGATTGAGATTTATTTATTTAATTCTCATTGTGTTATTTTAGTCAATGCTGGTCATTGTAGTAATTAAAAGGTCTTCTTTTTAACCGACTTCAAAAAAAAGGAGGAGGTTATCAATTCGGCCGGTATATTTTTTTTTTTTTTTTTTTTTTTATGTATGTACACCGATTACTCCGAGGTTTCTGAACCGATTTACGTGATTCTTTTTTTGTTCGATGCAGGATGGTGTCGAATTGGTCCCATAAAAATTTTATTCGGCTAGGCCCAGTAGTTTTTATTTTATGAGCATTTTTGTCTGTACTCGATGACTTAATTGGAATGTAGCAAGTAACTTTGATTCACTTCCCGGTAACCGATTGAGCTGAAATTTTGTAGGTATAAGTGTGTAAATTGGATAGCGATTAAACATTATCATGACATAGAGCTGATTTGATGATGGAATCGGAAGGTGGCCATAGGAACTCAGTAATATATTGACTCAACTTTATCGAGTTTGGGCTCGTTTGATTCGTGTTGAAAATTACACTAAAAAGTATTAAATAAAATTAACTGCGTTAAAAACAACCGACTTCAAAAACGGAAAAGTAAAAAATAAAAAAGATTTGATATTATTAATTACTACATATTATTTAGATGTGCTATTTATTAAATAGGTTTGAAGTCGGTGCCAAACACTAAGCACTTAGTATTAAGCCCGTGCACCGACATCAAACCTATTTAATAAATAGCACATCTAAATAATATGTAGTAATTAATAATATCAAATCTTTTTTATTTTTTACTTTTCCGTTTTTGAAGTCGGTTGTTTTTAACGCAGTTAATTTTATTAAACCTAAATACCTTAATTTTAATTTTTACGATATCTTTAGTTAAGTCTGTAAATGTGATATTACTTGTATCCTTATTTCTAAGTCTTTTGTACTTGTTGTAAATAAATATTTTTCCTTATAAATTGTTTTATTTCTTACCTTGAGACATGTGAGATTTTTTTGGCGTTAGAAGTAAAATATTATTTTAAACGTAATTATTAAGTGAATATAAAGATGATCTTAACTTTTCATTAATAATATGGAAGTGTGTCCATAGGAATCGAACCTTTACAGGATCTCGCATCCGGTCTTGTGTTGGAATTTTACTGTTATGAAGATAAAGTGCATTATCGCATATCTAAAACGCAATCAGAATATTTTTATGCAAGTTCTTTTTTCTTATTCAACACAGAAAAATAATATGATATCGAAGTTCCGGCTGATCAAATTAGGTTTGAGAATGTGCTTTTCCACCAATAATGTGCGAGCATGTGTGGCGAGGAATTTATTTTTAAAAAACGCTAACAACATACAGAAACCTTAGGCTAAACGTAAGTAATCGTTAAAAAATTAAACGATTAGTCAATTTAAACATTGCATCAAACGTATGTATGTACTCGCAGACCCTCACGCTCACTACACAAATAACAATATAATAGGCGTTGCTCAAGCAATGATTATTTAAATAAGGATGTGGTATTCGATTCCCGTGTGATGCAATTTGTTAAGATGACATCAATTCAAATAATGGTCGGTATGTGATATTCGGATAAATCGCGTATTTATTAAAGATATTATTTATTTAGAGTTCGATCAACTGAAGAGGATGTTATCAATCTGATTTTAAATAAATAAAAAAAGTTATAATTCATTTGAAGAATAATTCAATTACACTTTTGCATCTTCTAGAAAATTCTGTAAAGACCTCATGCAAAATAATTGCGACTATGTGTAATGTAACAAAATATAACTAAAATATCCTCAGTTTTAAGACTGCATAGTAAAACATTCCATACCCAAAAACACAAAAACAAACAATGATGATTTTAATAAATAAACAGCTGGTGGCATTGAAGTATGTACTGTGAAAAAATAAGTAGTTTTTCGCAGAATAATTTCACTTTCCTACCTGAAGGTAGGTATATTTATATATTTACCTATCTCAAACTCAATAATTTATTTATTCAATTAGACTTCTTCTGGAAGCACTTTTAAAACGTCATAACAACGTTTATTAACATTAATACCGATTCAGAAAGCAGTCAACATGTAAATTAATAATAATTAATTGTACAAGTTTTCTACGCGTTACGCATTTTTGACTATAAAATTAATACTTTCTCACTTACCTACTTATGAAGCATATCAAACAAATTAATAATGTTAATTGCAGTGTTTCCGTTAAACTGACACACATAGATAACGGCAGATCAAAGATGCTGGTTTTGGTTAAAAGATAGTTAAGATACGCGTGTACTAATTATAATATTAACACAGTTTACGTAATATCTATACTAATATTATAAAGCAGAAGAGTTTGTTTGTTTGATTGATTGATTGTTTGTTTGTTTGAACGCGCTAATCTCGGGAACTACTGGTCCGATTTGAAACATTCTTTCGGTTTTAGATAGCCCATTTATCAAGGAAGGCTATAGGCTATAATATATCATCACGCTAAGACCAACAGGAGCTGAGCAATGCGGGTGAAACCGCGGGGAATAGCTAGTTATGTATAAATTAATAGGTACTGTATTCCGTGTTAAATAACATAAATAATAATCAAGGATTTAAGGGGGATAAATTGATTATTTCTTGTAACGTTGATAATTTGTACTAAATAAACTCAAAAATACTTTTACTAAAATAATTGTAGTATACCTAAACTCAATTTGAAGTTTACATCCAAAATAACCTCAACCTAAAATACAATAAAATGGTGTCACGTCCAAAAAATTTACATAATATAAATTATTAGGTAGGGAAGTTAGGTAACTTTGTTCATATAAAACTGCTTCCACAACTACTTCAATATTTAGCGGCAAAACGCAGCCAAGAAAAGCCCTAAATATACAAAACCGTTTATTCACCCAACGGAAAATCCAACAGCATAATTGCAGTCGATTATGCATCCCCTACTGCGTGCAACAATGCACTGTGACTCATGTACCTAACGATTACTTACTCTTTTTGTTGCTATGCAGGCTTTAGGTGTAAACAAAGACACTAGGTATTTCTATTGTAAAATAGCAAAATTTGGCAGTTCTCGATTGCATTGAGTACGAATCGTAGATTTTTAAATTATCTTCTGTGCATCTATGCTTCCATAAAGCGAACTCTATACATATCTGCGCTTTGCAGTTTCACCCGCGTGGCTCCGCTCCTGTTGTTCTTAGCGTAATTCTTTAATATATATAAATCTCGTGTCACAATGTTTGTCCTCAATGGACTCCTAAACCACTTAACCGATTATAATAAAATTCGCACACCATGTGCAGTTTGATCCAACTTGAGAGATAGGATAGGTTTTATCCCGGAAATCCCTCGGGAACGGGAACTATGCTGGTTTTTCTTTGAAAACGCGGGCGAAGCCGCGGGCGGAAAGCTAGTGATATCTAACTCCGAAATAATTTTTAAAATCGCAAAAGTAGTTTCTGGGATTAGCGCGTTCAAACAAACAAACTCTTCGGATTTATAATATTAGTATAGGTAGTTTATATTCTATTCTAAAGCTCCCTTTACTTTTACGTCATTATACTAGCTATAATATAATATATTCTGTGGTCATAAATTATATTTGTTTACAAATTATACTTAGGTGGGCAATTTTGAGTTATATTTTTCAGTTGAACAATCCGAGGCTTGCTTGTAAAAGGAATTCAGCTAAAGGTTTATGTGAAAGAGTAATACTCAAGATCATCATCAATTAATAATAAATAGTGTTACTACTTACTATATAGATTAACAGTAATAATATAATAATAATAGTGTAATAATATAATAGAGAAAATAGTTTAAAAACGTTTAAAATAATATACAATATAATAAAGGAATAAATAAGGCATATTGTCAACGGCATTTTTAGTAGTCTAAGATTTTTGTAGTAGTTTGTAATGTTTTTGCAGTAATAAAGGCTCATCTTATTTTATATTTTATTTTATTAGTGTTACTAGAACTTGTGTTTGCAAAACAAAAAATACACATTTGATTGACATCACAATAGCATATCTAATAAATAGGCGCTATGTTTAGCGGTACATATTGTTAAACATGGTGAATGAACATTAATTCGTGACCCGTTACGATTAGGACAATGACCTGCAGAAATTATGCCAACTTTTAATATAAAACTTCACTACAATAATAAGCTTGATTAATTCAATTCAATTTACTTTTAAAAACTATCCACGTTTCAGCAATCGACATCGAATTCGGCTTTCAAAATGTAGAAACTACATTGACTTCTGTACTTTCTGATTAAAATTACGAGCCCGATTAGTACACAGGCATTAACTTTCTTCTATTTACGCACGTATCGCTGTTGTTTTAATTAATAATCTCCAAATAAACATTAACTCACACGCCAGTAATTATCTAATGCTTCCAAAAAGGCGTGTAACCGAAAATAGAATTTAAGTGAAGTGTCAAAAAACGAACATGGCGGCGACAGGTTGAATGTGGGGAATGAGAAATAACTCTATGTGTTGAATGATTTGTTGATCATTTATTTATAGACTGCCTCCTTGGGTTTAGAGAGTTATTCTTGTTATAATGTTATGTTTACTTAGTAACACAGTCATAATAAGCATAGAACTTGAAGGTATAGGCATAGATTACAAAATGGTAAGTAGGTTAGTAGTAAGTAATCCCGTAAATTATTAATGTCTTGGTCATAATGCCAATTAATGTCTATGGTAAAAGTATGGTGTCATGTATGAAATTCTATTTAAAACTTGAACATTTATTTACGGACAATATCCAGTGAATATACTCAAAAAAATAAGCCCGAACTGCAATTGATTAAAAACAGATTTAAAACAAATAAATAAATTACACTGCAGTTTTAAACAAATACTTTTCAAAGAACTGTTTCGCAACATCTGCGCGAAAAATTTAAAGTTTATCTTATCAAGAATAGAGCTTAGAACAAATAAATATTTCAGTTAGTAAGAATTATTATTTAATACATTAATCAGCTTAAACTATCCAGAACTTCTTAGAAATGTAGATCCGTGTGTTTTCATCGTGATTCGATTTTTACTGTCGATATATATATCTAAGAAATGCGTCTAGGAATTTTGAGAAAATAATAATTACACGTTTGGTTTTTTCAAGGAATATGTTGTTTTAAAACATGGGTTTTTTTATTAGATTTTCTAGTATACGAGGAGGATGAAATAAATTAGCTTGAAGTTACAGGAAATGTCTGATGATTGTAAATATTGTATTTTATGTTTAGGCATAATTTAAGACAAGTTCACCACTTCCCTGCTGATAATATTCCTTTTCAAGACGTTTTGAAGTAGAATTCTAAGAAAGTTTAGAACACAATTTACAGCAATTATAAAAATAATTAATTCTATTATGAATATTATTAATAGCCAAACATCGCCAAATTACCTACTACCTATCTAGTTGTTTAAAATATGAACATCATAGTGTATTCAAAAGAGAATAACACAGTAATGTTTAGCACAGATAATATAATACTATTTTTATATAAATTTATCTTTAAGTAACAGTTGTTACATATCTCTTGGATATTTAAAACGTTTAAAACGTATTTATGAAGTAACGTAGACATTGTACATAAAAGGTGTCCAAAATTGTTATTGTTTAAATTATTTATTATTCACAGGTTCCTTTGAGCGTCGAGAAGCGCTTTAATCTCCGAATTTCCTTTCAGAGATGTTATTTAAAATTCGTTGTTTATGAGAGCTTGTTTGAAGATAGAGTCATCTATGGTTGGTTAACTTTGAAACTAAATTGTCCTATATATTTTCAAACTTTTTTCAAACATCATGATAGACGCGTTTTGGTCGAGATCAAAATATGTGCATTGTGTTGTCTATTTCTAAACTACAATGTGTCTTTTATCTTTAAAGGAAAACATTTTTGAGTTAGGTACTTACTTTAAGTTTCAAGTTAGAGTTTGCTTTTGAAATTTTTGTTTTTTGTGTATCTACAGAACAAAAGACAAACATCTCAGAAGCAAAATTTATTTTGAATTATTGTCTATTTTTATTATTTATAGGAGCTTAGTATAGGAGTATGTAACCGAGTTTACTAGCTAATCTCAGTTTATTTTAAACATTTAACATTTCATTACCTATGTCAAAATGTCAAAGTTAATGCAACTTTCTTGTTTATTTCTATTTTAGAGACAATTTACTTGCTTGAAAATAGATAGATTGACTTTGACGGGACGCAAATAACGTTATAAAAATAACGGCTCCACAAACATTCCCATGCTTGACGCGTGGGCTTGCACAAACATGCAGTATTCTACAATGTTATGAAAATATACAAGACGCTTGGGCAAATTAACGGTATTCAGCTTTTGTATAAATAATTTCAGAGATAACCAAGCAAGATTGATAAATTAAATACAAATATACCTACCTAACTTAATTTTTCATTTACGTATGTAGTAGGTATTCTAAAATTCGTGCTACACACACACATGTAATTCTATATATCATAGACATGAAATTTAATACGCGAATTGACAGATAAAAGGGCGAAAAAAATAATGCAACTGATAAAATTGTAGAGATACGCAACAGGCGGCCTTACCGCAAAGGCAAAAATTCAAAAAGACCTTTACTATCTCTTCATGATGTCACAATTGATGTGGTGATATGCTGCAGTACCTACTCAGTGGTAGATCATAAATAGTAGGTGCATTTTTTTTTATTAAAAAAAAAAAACAAATTTAAATGACACCAATTTTAAACAACCACAAAAGAAAGTGCTATCCCAACAAAAGTACCAGGCTCTCATAATGTACCAACAAATTTAAGAGCCCTATTCACACAGCCAGTTGACAGTTTTAGTAAAGCTCTCACGCTATTATCACCTCTAACAATTATGGATAGGGTGGTTTTTTGCATGATTTTCAAATGATGTTGAGTGCACGCCACATCCATTGTTTTTCTAGTGACGACACAGCACGAAGGATGCTCAACGTCGCCTACTTCCTACTTTATTCGATTGTTTTGAAACGTTTTCATTATATCCAAACTTTATAAAAGGAACGTGATCCTGTGTTTGATTTTTCTTTTTAACTTGTAAGATGTATAAATTATTAAATAAGTATCCGCATGACCGAGGTTTGTTTGGTATTTTTGTCAATAGTTTATCACCCGAACACGCATAGGTTTCTACTAAATTTCGTGAAAATCATTTCAGCCGTTTCCTAGATTCAGATTATAAAAATGACTGTCCTTTCTCCGCCTAAACAAAGTTTTATCTATGTATGTATCGGACCATGGAATTGCAAATAACACGAAAAAAATTGGTTGCCTGTAAAGTCGGTATACGGGCGAAAGTTTTACGTGACAACGACTTTTTATGTCTGTCTCTCTCGCTCTTAGGCGGGCTAACCATGCCCGCGTGCCTCTTTCGGTGACTCATCGTAACGTTACCGAGCGTTACACTTTTTCATAAGTGACTCCCAGCCGCAACCTAATTTAAGACGTTGTCACGTCAAAAGATTTTGTTACAATCGTGTCGTGTTACCTATAACAATGGATAAAGCAATGCTCGGTCAGCACACCATGAGCGGTGGCAAAAGCCTTTTAATGAGCTTTCAATTTAAACTTTCAATACGCCTACTGACTACACATAAGATTTATAACCACTGTGGTATTTGCCATTGGTTTCTCATGTCTGAGGATTAATGATTTGTATAGGTATAAAAATTAGGGGCTTACATTAAAAAGTGTTATTTTGTGGATTTTGTGTATAGGTACCTAAATATGATATTCGTAGGTATTCCTGTAATGGGTAATGGGGTAATATTTTTCAATCTAAGTGATATAGAGTGAACCTAACGTATTTTATACTTTTTAAAAGATTTCTTGGCGACATAACGCCAGTAGACCATATTTACACCCATTTGTCTCTATTACCATTTTATGTAACGTAATGGTCGAGTTTTATATCAACTGCACGTGGCGTGTTATATTACATGCAATCATGTAATATTGCGTTATTCTTGACTATCATGTCATAAAATGTAATACGGTTATGGTATAACTGTTGCCTACTGTGGGCAACAACGTGCAAAATTAAAATAAGAAACATGCTGTGAAAAAAGATAGCAAAAAAAGCTATAAATTACTATCTGTCCAATAAGTTTAGAGCAGAGACAATGAGCGGTTGCTAAGTATTTGCACCAGAAAACAATGAGCGCCGAGTGAGCGAACATGCTTGAATGAACTAAAAAAAACAACTTGTATGAGGTAGAATAATTTCCAATCTTTTACTTCGTCTCTTATTACATCCATTAGAGCCATTACTCCATTTTTTGCATAATATGACAAAATAATGATACTGATGAAATAAGGCGTAGAAACTACAAACTCCTAACATTACTAACAATATTTTTGCTAATGTATCGTACCGTAAAAACTAAAAACATTCGTCAATACAACTGGACAATAGTGGCCTTGAACTTACAGCCCGTTCAAGAGCGAGGATATGCCAAAACAGAGGGGCTGCAATTGGCTAATAGCATAATTGGACACTCTTCCTCCATTCTTTATGTCAAGTTAAATCAGAAAATTTATTGCCCTCATTACTAACATGACAGACGCGTTTATTTGCGACGTAAGAAAATGTACGTACGTCATCATATATTT
This sequence comes from Colias croceus, assembly GCF_905220415.1. Lineage (NCBI taxonomy): Eukaryota > Metazoa > Arthropoda > Insecta > Lepidoptera > Pieridae > Colias > Colias croceus. The sequence continues at coordinate 8,894,127 of NC_059553.1, forward strand.
TATTGAATAATTGTTTATTTTGATGTTTTTAGGCTTAATCATAGGATCATAGTCTCTATGACTATACATAAGACATAACATTATAATGATTAGAGGTAAAATTGACTAGTAGGCTATTTACTATCCTAATGGATTTGAATCCATATTGACGAAAAATTTATTATTAAGTTAGTACCACAGGTTAGTACTAGGTTTATGGTATTATCCTCATTCTTAGATCATTAAGTTCCTCATTAGGTTGTCTTAATAACGATGCTGGTGATTCATTAAAAAAAATCTAGTTTTGCCCAATAAAAATTAAGTAGCTACTTAAATTTTTTTCATACTAGTGATAAGTGTGAAGTCTCCTTAATAGAAAATCCATATTAACTTCTTTATCTTTTACTTTATTAAAAAGTATAAATAATTTGCTCTAGTACACGCTAGATGAGAATAAACGTGATTTATGCAAGGATTTACACTCGTGAAAGATATACACTACTATAGAGTGTAAATCCTTGCATAAATCACGTTTATTCTCATCTAGCGTGTACCTACTAGAGCAAATTATTTATACTTTTTAAATAAAGTAAAAGATAAAGAAGTTAATATGGATTTTCTATTAAGAAGACTCCACACTTATCACTAGTATGAAAAAAATTTAAGTAGCTACTTAATTTTTATTGGGCAAAACTAGATTTTTTTTAATGAATCACCAGCATCGTTATTAAGACAACCTAATGAGGAACTTAATGATCTAAGAATGAGGATAATACCATAAACCTAGTACTAACCTGTGGTACTAACTTAATAATAAATTTTTCGTCAATATGGATTCAAATCCATTAGGATAGTAAATAGTCTATACCTTTATTGAATACGGACCAAATAAACTTGTATCCATGCTCAGACGTAGCTATAAAAAAGTGGGTTTGTTTCATTGACGTCTAATTTGTTGAAGTTCGGAATTCGAATTGAAATTTGATTGAAATTTGAAATATAACGTTTGTTGTTCACAAGTTGTTCACGCAATAAAAATATAAAAAAGTGGATTATTTACATTTAAGGCTAGATAAAACGATTTGCAAGCAACAATGAACCAATTAAATGAAATAACTGATAATGCTTTTATTCCGTTCTTACACAGTTTAGGTGTAGAGACGTATAAGAAATCCTTTGAATGGATGTTGAACGATCCTGATTTTTCTGACGTTTTGAGGTGGATGTATAAGAATTTAGATGCAAATAATGCACTAAGTGCCCGTGAAGAATGCAGGTAATGTCTTTAACATAATAAGCTTCTTGTATTCCGTAAAATTTCTGACAAAACATTCAAGTAGTCTTCAAAAATAATTTGTTCAAACTTCAAGTTTTTTTTAATTTACAGATATTTAGAACTCGAAAGAAACGGTATGCTTATGCCCATAGAAGAATTAGAGAAAACAGTAATAGAAATTCAGCAGGAATATGAAGGAATTTGCTTACCAGGGAATTTGGATGTTATTGAAGACACTCAGTTGGATATAAAAATGCAAAAAGAACGATTGGATTTATTGGAGAAACAGGAAGAAGCAATTAAAGATATGATTAGGCACAATGAGTAAGTTCAATTCATTATAGCAAAACAAAAACTTATAGACTTTAAAATAAACAGCATTTAAAACCAGTATATTCATTGAAAACTAATATGTTAAAATACACGTCTTCTTTTTTCTTCACAACTTTATACATCTGAAATTTGTGCTTTTTTTCTAAAGTGAAGTCATACATTACATTGAAAATGTACTTCTGTGCTTATAATTACAAAATATGAAAATGAATAAATAACTTCGCCTTCTTCTTTTACGATTTTTAGAAAGAAACTTTCGTATTAAGTATATAAACATACATAGTCCATTGATGAGACTAATTTCAGGTCCACAAAAGAGTCTTTACACAAGGACACAACAAAACTGCGAGCGGCTGAACAGCAATGCTCTGAAGATGGAGCCACCCTGGCGCAGGACTGCCTGCGACTTGCTGAGGAAGTGGAGAGCATTACAAGTGAAGTCATGGATACCGTCAGAGAAGCGCTGGATGTGTATGGCAATTGTTATGAGGATAAGGTACACTTAACATAATTTAAATTGCATAGTTGAAAAATTTAATACTATGTTATTCAATGCAGATAAACATCAAAAGTAGACATAGAAAATTAATGTATGTACATATTTCTGTTTATAATTTAAGCAGAAATGTATAATATAAATACAACTAGCTTACCGCCCGCGGCTTCGCCCGCTTTTTCTAAAACATACAAAAACCTTCCTCTTGAATCACTCTATCTATTAAAAAAACCGCATCAAAATCCGTTGCATAGTTTTAAAGATTTAAGCATACACAGGGACATAGGGACAGAGAAAGCGACTTTGTTTTATACTATGTAGTGATATTACAGTAAAACTCGATAACAGAACATGTGGCTTTTAGAGCATTACCATGAAATCATATTTAATGCGTGTTAAAACAAAGCTTATTGTCACCAAAAGAACAATATGTCTATTATATTATTGCTAATCATTTATATGAATTATAGAAAATATGTTCATGATTAATCTTAAAGATATCTTCAAAATTGCTATAAAGGTTTTGTAATAGCAATTTGTTGTTTATTTCATTTTTTTTAACAAAACTTTTATAATTCAAATTTGTTTTTAATTTTTACAGGAAATATCTAAAAGATTCCTTGCATATGGTCCCTTCGAACCTTACCGTCAATCACAAGCACTGTTTAGGTCACATTTTGATCTATATGTCACTAAAAAACTGAAACGTAGTGATATTATAAAGGAGGAAGATTTACGCTCGGCTCATTTTCTTGAGGCTAAGAATATGGAGAATAGGTTTGTAGACTTAAACATTATTTTGCACTAGCTTACCGCCCGCGGCTTCGCAGGCTTTGTCTAAAACCTAATAAATTATATACTAAATCCTTCCTCTTGAATCACTCTATCTATTAAAAAAACCGCATCAAAATCCGTTGCGTAGTTTTAAAGATTTAAGCATACAAAGGGACATAGGGACAGAGAAAGCGACTTTGTTTTATACTATGTAGTGATTATTTACTTAATTAATTATGCGGTTTTTATTTGTTCCAATGTTATTAGTTGTTTCAACAACCCCCATGTAGACATTGTTGACTGTATTTTTAAAATCATAAAAAGGTTAATCTTTAACCTCAGTTAAATGGTTACTAAGTTTTTAAGCTATTCTTTGCCTCCTGATGGATAAATAAAATTAGAATTTTATGAATTTCTAGTTGCAAAAAATAAAAAACAAACCAAACTATCGTTAAATTATTTCTATAGTTATTTATGAAGAAGTTTGATTTGCATCTAGACAGTTTATTAAACTTATTACTTATATTTGTCGATAAATTTCTATTTTATAATAATTCGATATTTACAGGTTATTAGATGCTATATTAGCGTATGTGGAAACAAAAGCGGAGTTATGTGGAGAACAAGCGAAATTAGCCCTTGTTGCTAATTACAATAATGTCCATCCCAGTCAAATTACGTGAGTGTCATCTATACTAATATCATAAAGCTGAAGAGTTTGTTTGTTTGAACCTGCTAATGTCAGGAACTACTGATCCAATTGAAAAATCCTTTTGTGTTAGATAGCCCATTTATCGAGGAAGGCTATATAATATCATCTCGCTAGAACCAATAAGACTGGAGCAATGCCGGGAAAACCGCGGGGCAGAGCTATTCTAATATATAAATAATAGAAGTATTATAAGAATGATGAATGGATATTTCTGTTTTTTCAAATAACAATTTAAGGAGATTTTTAAACGAAAATGTTCTATGCTAAGAACCATGTTATATTGTTTAATTTAATAAAAAGTTTAAAAGGCATTGTGATTGACTTAATTTTGCCAATTTTAAGTTGTATGTATGTATATGTATACATTATACACAGGCACAGTATGTGTCCTACTATCTCATAGCTTAATACATTTTTTTTAGGTATCAATTTTTTCATATTTTTTAACTCGTATTGATGCAAAATTTTTAGCTTAACACACACTTAACATAAACAAACACAGCATCTTAATATTTTCTAAAATATTTTTTTCACCATTCAATATATTTGATTTGATTTGATTCAATATATATTTTCATAGAGTATACGCAATGGAAGCACAAAGCGCAATAGATTTGCTTGAACAAGAAGAATCAATTTTGGACCAGCAGTTGCAGGACGCGGCCAAACAGCTGGTGGACAGACGGACAAACTTAGCCGATGAGACCACCGCTAAATCTGCGTTGGCTGTTAGATTGTATGTATTTATTATTTGCTATTGTTCATTTCTGTAGGTTAATAGAATAATATAGTAATGAAATTTATGCTTATTAAAAGTTCATTTCAAGAAACTTATGGTAACTAACAAGTAAAATGTTAAAAAAATACTTTTTGAGCTATGTTTATACCAAATATTGTGTGTGCTTACAACCAAATTAAGAAGATTGATATTTAATTGAAACTCTTCCAGTAAACTGTTCAAATAACACCAAAAATACAAAGAAAACCTTGATAATTGCCATCAGCCAATTTTTTGAATAACCACAAAGAAGACTCACTTCATATACATATTCTACATTTGGATATCATATTATAATATTATAATAAAAATATAAAAGGTATTCGCATACAGAAAAAATAAATTAATTAAAAACAGAATTAGTGTACAGACAGACACACTTGCCTAATGAAACTATTGCAAAATCTATTATATTTTATATTTATTATTATTATTTTTTCTTTCAGACAAATCCAGTCAGATCTAAAGTACCTCCACACTATAACGCAGCAAGCGCTATCACTAGATAGACTCTTATACTGTGCGTTGCGAAGGGAACTCGGTTCTATAGAGGAGTTGCTGCACTTTGCCGCTCATCTCAGATGCTTTGTGATGCAGGAGGAGGATGCTGTGATTAGCAGGATTGTAAGTTATAATCCTATCCTACTATCCTAATCTTATATATAAAATTCTCGTGTCACAGTGTTAGTCTGCATACTCCTCCGAAACGGCTTGACCGATTCCTCTGAAATTTGGTAAGCATATTGGGTAGGTCTGAGAATCGGCTAACATCTATTTTTCATACCCCTAAATGATGAAGAGTAAGGCAGAACAACGTTTGCCGGGACAGCTAGTAATTTTATAAATGCAAAAGTTTGTGGGGATTGATGTGTGTTTGTATGTTTGTTATTCTTTCACGCAAATACTACTGAACGGATTACAATGAAATTAAGCATAGAGGGTAAATTCCCGTGGGATTTCCAGGGTAAAACCTATCCTTTGTGTTAAAGTTACCCTCTATATGTGTGCTACATTTCATTATAATCGGTTACGTAATATTTGCGTGAAAGAGTTGTTACTCTAAGAAAGAGTTGTTACATAGATACATACCTACACATGCACATACATCCATCCTCACAAACTTTCGCATTTATAATATTAGTAGGACTCTTATATGTCTAGATAAATAAATAAATGTTTTAGTTTCTGTTTAATATAAAATAATTAATCTTTTATTCCAGCAATCAATGAACGACATTTGTACAGAGCAAGAACAAACAGACAGACAAATAGCGTTATCGGATACACTCTTAAACTCTCTATGTTCAATACTAGGAGTTGAGAAAGATGCAGCCGTTTTGGTTAAAGCTTATTGTGATTTGAAGAAAAGTGTATATGAGATTAATGATAATATTATAGATGCTTTGGTGAGGAAGGAAAGTGATTTACAGCACTTGTAAGTTATTTTAGGGTATATTATTTTGTTGCTTTTGATTTTACACCTCCTCGGTAAAGTGGTTGACGCGTGAGCGTAACACCGAGGGGTCCTGGGTTCGATTCCCGGTGGAGACGAAGAAAAAAAAATGTCTCGGTCTGGCAGGACACAGAAGGCTGATCACCTTCTTGTCCCTAAAGAAAATCGATCAGTCAAACAAGATGTTTATTGCATCTGCCCCTTACCCCACTAGGGGGCATGGGACTTCACTTTTGATTTTACGCACAATTAGATGTTATTAGTTCGGTGTTACAAACACTACAGAGCTTTGATCTTTCGTATTTAGTATGCACAGTCTAATATAATGAATAAATTACTGTTAAAATCTGTAAAAAGTTCCACAGCACTATTAAATTATTAATATTTAAAAATAATGCGTAATTTTTTGTTAAGTACAACCTGATTGAGCATTGATAATTCGTAAATTTATATCACAGTGTGTTGTTGTTGTTTTTAAGGGCGGGAGAATATTATAACTGAAAGATACTAATTTAAAATTATTATTCCACAAAATTATGTCAATTCTTAACATATATTAACGTTCAACCCTACATTTTTAATTTCAGCAAGAAGCAACAAGCAACACTAAGCCGCTACATATGGGACGGTTGCAGCAAGCAAGCGAACAGCTGCAACACGCATGTCGCTAGTATGGTGCACGCTTTGGTGCAAGAGTTGGTGCAAGTGGACACTAATGTTGTAGCGACTAGTGGACAGTTTATTTCTGTTAAGGTAAATCTTTTTATATCAAAAGTACGGTATTTCTAAATAACACTTTGACACTACCATAGAAATCTAAATAACAAGACACTAGAAGTCGTAAGCACGCGTGACCTTGTCGCCACTCAGGTGACTTCCAAGCCACCAGTGCGTTCGTCGCTATTCAGTTGCTCTCGAGACGTGAGTGTGTAAACATAGTGTGTTTCATCATTTCCCATTGCGGAAATTCATCCTGCTATAATACTAATAAAGAAATAAAATTTCATCGGTAATTATTTTTTTTTAAAGAATATTTACAAGTAATACGAATGTCACCATAGTAATCTAAATAACAATGAATGACACAGTCGACCGTTCTTATTATCACGTTTAACACAAATTTCAACCTTATTTCTATGTGTTTAGGTTCAAAGTTATATCTATTGAAAATTAACGTCCTCTGTTGTAGATTAACCGATTTTTTTCGAATTTGTATTTTTCTAAGCAAAAAGAAACAAAACATCTCATGTTCCTGGGAATGTTATTCGAAAAAAAACCGTGCGTTAGGGTACTTATGTGGCGGCAAAATCAAGTTTTTCCATAGCTCAAGTGTTATTCTGATAAAGCTTCATCCAAACCCGTCCAGTAGTATTTTCGTGACAAACATACATACATCTATCATCACAAACTTTCGCATTTATTAGTAGCATGTCAAACCACATTGGTTCCACATAAATAGTATTCGAATAAATTTTATTTATGTCTTAAATCTTATTTCTTTTTTCAGAACGGGGATAAGCATAATCTTCGGAAACTGTGGCAATGGTTCCTGACCGATCCGGCTAAACTGATGGCAGCTATGAGAAATGTTAGGAGTTACAAGTGAACTAAGATACTTTTGTAGTTATTTCAGTATAATATATTTATTTTTATCAAATTGTGTTTTATTTTCCTTGCACACATACAAACTAGCGCTTAAGTAATAAGGTAAAAATAAAATTGAAACTATTCTTGATTATCTTATCAATTTGTATCTGTGGAAACTATGATCTGAAACAACCTTTAAAAATAAATACATAGTTATACTAATATGAGGTAGTTATTATCTGAGGAAAATAATATAAATGCTCATCCATATATCGCCGTCCCCGGAGAATAAAATACCATAGTTTTATTGTTATGCCATATTTGAAACCAAGTCCTTTAACCTACGTATCCTAGTACATCTATACGATTTTTTTGTAATTTTTCTCCTCTAATCCACAAAGTTCTAAGACATCACAATAATATTCACTACATATTCCCAGAACATATTAGAACTAGATAAAAAATATTATAATGATAGCGAAAAAGTTTCTTCACTAATAACTTTTACAATCTAAGTTTAACAATAACATACGTGAAAAAAAAGAATCGGCGAAATAATAATAAAAGTCTATTATCATTTTATTCTAGTAAAAACGAATCACGGAAGTAGATTTTAATAATTTTTTTAATAGAAACATTTTAGTGAAATAATAGTTGAATACTCTAAATCTATTTGATTATATAACCAAGAATAAAAATTCATTGTTCTATTGCCCATTATTGCATATTACCTATGTCCAATATTAACAAGAATAAAAATATGATAAGTGTATCCAATGCTGCTAAGATTTTACATTTTAATTATATTCAGTTTAGATAACTTAATTAATATTATTTTTAAACAATATAATATTATGTTCTCTTTTTTATTCATTCATATGCCTTTTTTATCTCTCTTCGTCTATTGCGTGGCAAGTTATAGCCATTGAGTTATCGGTTTATTATTCCCGAAAAGTTATTTACGATAAGTAGTTAGTAAGTGATCATTTGGTAACATAATATTTAAAAAGTGTTCTACTTTTTCATACTAGACAACGCTGCGGCCTTAGATTACAAAATAAAAGACAGATGGAGCGTTGCCGAACTAAACCGAATAATTTATCGTCATTTTCAATAAAGCTATGTGTGCTGTCATTTCGCCGCTGCACTGTACGTACACGGTTCTTCTGTGTGCGTGTAATGTTGCCAGATATTGAAAAATTTCCCAAATTTTTCCCCGACTACGCTAAAAAGAGGGTTATGTTTTTCGAGTTTATGGATATTTGTATAATATTTCTTTGACACGCCCTGCAGTATAAACCGTTGGACCGATTTTGAGTTGTGAGGTTTCATTGCAATGATCTGAATTATTATGTTAGTGGCGGTAGTGACGTAGGCTATATACATAAATGAGAAGTCAAGTTTTAATTTTTATTTAAATTCTTTTATTACATAAAGTACCTGCCTAGTTACTAAAGTTATATATGGACAAAAAAATTGTATACAATTTTTTATTAAATAAATTACATAAAAAAAGTTTCAATATTAACTATAATACCTAATTATATTATTTTTTATTTTTCAAAATATATGAATGCGAATAGCGGTTGTTTTTAGTCGAGAATACGGGACATTTTATTTTCATCATATCCATCATGGAGTTCACATAAATTAAATCGCTAGCGAAAACGACTATGACGTTTTTAAGCTTTATAAAAGTAACAAAATAATGTATTATGCTTATTAAAATAATCTAATAATTATTAATTATCATGAACCTTTAGTGCACTATACAAATAATCACATTCACGATCGAAAAATCCAACAGCATTACCCTGAAGATCTTTTAACCATTTTACCGTTTTACCAATAAAAATGGCAAATTCATTTTCAAAATACTGGCAACATACGTTGAAGTTTTGTATTCCTTCATATCTGTAAAATTATTATTCGTATTAAAGAAATAAATCAGCCAAATAATCTACAGAAAACCTGTGAAACGATGTTTTATCTTTTTTTTTTTTGTTTCCGGGAACAAATTTTACAGCGTTTTATTATCACAAGACGGCATTTTTTTACTAAAATTGCAAACCCTTTTTGACGTATTGCATTTGCATGACACTATATGCGCTATAGCACTGGTGCAGCGACGTATTTGTTTTTGATTTCGTATTTTCTTTGACAAGGGCGACGGGCGGTTGTCATGCTCCATCTGTACTTTATTTTGTAATCTAAGGCTGCGGCATTATAACATTATGTATCTTTTGTATAAAAACTGGGGTTGAAATAAAACACACAGATTATAAAAAATGATTTATTCTAAAAATATAGGAAAATATAAACATTTCTTACACCTAGCAATAAATATAAAATCACAATAATTGTACAGTCTTGTATGACTATACGGACAGATCCGATTTGCACAACCTTTAGCACCTTTGTGAGGGACTTCATTATTAAATCAATACTTTGTTACTTTTACTCTCTTTTGAAGCGTTTTTGAATTTTTTTTTGGAAATAAAACTTTGTCAAAAATGTATTTTTCATACTTTATAAATACAGACAAAACAGACACGCAGCAACTAAAACATTATACCACTTTATACATATTTTTCGCTGCTGTCCATACATTTATAATATTTTTTATACACATCGTAATAATACGGTAGAATATTATTTTAATGTAATATTTTTTCTATGTACATACCAGTAAAGTCAGTTTTAATACATTTCCATTCTACTTCATTTTGTTATTTTAAATGAAACTAACATAAAAGTATTTTGTCTGTTTCTCTCTTGCATTTTTAGGCTGTCTTTTAATAAAATTAAACAATTTTAAATTAATAATAATATAATAAGTTATTGTTTATTTAATCCCAAGTAGGTCGTGGTATTTTATTCAGGAGCGTTTGTTCTGGCGCAATGTGTATGGGATTGTTGAAGTCCACTTGAATGTTGTCTGGTATCTGTTCTGGGTACGAGAAGTGCTCGTTGATTTTATCTGCAAGTATGAGAAAATTATTCAATTGAGATATGTATGGAACGTCAAAATAAACTGGATAAAAATGATAGGGATAGGGATGTAGCGACGACAAGCCAATTTACGAGCTATCGAATTTCAAGTGTAGCACAAAGAAAGCATACACGGTAACTCGTATATAAACAACTAGCTTTCCGCCCGCGGCTTCGCCCGCGCATTCAAAGAAAAACCCGCATAGTTCCCGTTCCCGTGGGATTTCCGGGATAAAACCTATCCTATGTCCCGGGGTAAAAAGTAGCCTATGTCCTTTCTCGGGTATCAAAATATCTCTATAACAAATTTCATGCAAATTGGTTCAGTAGTTAAGGCGTGATTGAGTAACAGACAGACAGACAGAGTTACTTTCGCATTTATAATTTATAGTATGGATTTTGTGCGCTAGGCATGGGTCGCATAGGTTAGACATTAATTACATACGAATAAGTTTATTTAGTTATTGAAATATAACCTTTGCATAGTTATTTCATATTTTATTACACCCGCATCCATAAGCCCCGATAGGGATTAAAACAAAATAATATAAAACATTGCCAGACACTTTGCATAGAACGTCTTTCGCCAGACGTTTTAGACCTCGTTAATAATATTGAATGAAATTTTACATTATGTATTCTAAAATCTAGTTTTATATTTTTGGCTGTATCGGACTATTTTAAACATAACATAATAAAGGCACTGGGCTCTTCTACTAAAGATGTATTTTTGTCAGGAAATAACGATAATATATTTTTTTATTTCTGCTTATAGTCTGAGTATCTTTGATCCCTGGTCTTAACTTACTCGTAAAATTAGGTTTTAGTCTATGTCTAAACAACACAAGTGTCTCTAGAAAGGCTTATTATTACTCACTCGTAAAATTAAGTCTGGCAATTATTTCGTCAATCTGTTGTCTGTCGAGTGTGGCCTTCACAGTGATCCTGTCTCGTAGTAAACTGCGTCTGTGTCTCGACGACACAGAACTGTGTCTAGCTAGTAATGGTAATGTGAACACAGATTCTGCGACTGGCGTGTGGTCTGGACCGAACTCCTGGAAACAATATCAATTATTATTATTAAAAGGTAAATTAAATAATTACATTACTAACAAGCATAAAAAGTAATGCAAGTGTAATGTGACCAAAATAATAAAAAATAAAGTAAAACAATTGTCATCACTTATTTATTGGGTTTTTAGGTTAATTGCATTCAGGCAGATTGTCAGATCTTTGTAAAAACTTTGTATTTATGAATTTGATATATTTTTTTGTTTTACGGCATTCAATTGTATTGAGATTCCTGGTTTTACGGAATATAGAAATAATTCCGTAATAATTAATTAATAATATAAAAATATTATTTTAAAATTTAAATGACTTTTTACCTTCGTGTAAACTGAATATTAAGATTTCATTAAAATAAACCACACTTACTAGCTATAATAATACTGTCTTCATAGACTTTCAATGATAATAATATATATCTAAAAATAAATAAACAACAAATCTAGCAGACCACACAAACTCACCAGACACTTCCCACTCACACAGTAGGACGCGTTCTGTCTCCCACACGCAGTACCGAGCGGGAACCATCCGTCCTGCCCGTTCACCAGATAGAACCGATGTCGGACTCGTTCGTCCTGACACGCTACACGACATGGACGGTCTGGCTCCTCTGAATAAATGAATAAAAAAAATGTGTGCGTATACTAGTGTACACACGTAAGAAGTGAAACTTCTTTATTACCTTATTTTCAAAAAATAATTTACTATAGGCAACTTTACAGAAATACGTCGAATCACGCGTGGGTAGGGATAAGAAAAAGATGGCGAAAAACGGAAATATGTCACGCGTAACGAAAAAATGTTACGCTAAATTTTTTTCCAACCCCGATAAAGAAGTTTCACTTCAATTAATTCGTTTATTAGTAACAGAAAAGATCTTTTGTGTGTGAAAAAATATATAGAAATAAGTAAGGTACGTCGTAAGTAAGTAGTTCAGAAAAATGATAAAGCAAACACATATAGCTGCATGCATAGGCTGGGTGCTCTGAATAAAAAATAAAAACGACGTGTGTCACTCTGGGACTGCCGCTAAAGCTATTGCATGCTATGCCTTCAAGCCACACCTCCACCCGTCGGAGTGGGGAGCGTGAGGTTTTTTCGTTACGGAATTTCTCGATTCAGTCCCCGCGCTCAAGGCCCGCGATAGAAGCTATGCAATAGCTTAATAAGTTAGAAATATAAGGAAAAACGCGTCTGATGATAATATGACAACGTCTGACAAAGTTTTTTCCTGTAGGTAAATATTAGCTTTTCTGTGAATGAAAAAAAAGGCTTGTTTATGTTAATATGGATCTCTTAGAAATGTTATCTACTTACCCACAGCAGGTGATATCTGCATGCCGAGACCAGACAGTCTTCTAACTCTCTCCTTATATTTGCTGCACACCATTGTGGCGTATTGGTATGCGCTCATCTTTTGACTGCATCCCTGAAATAGTTTAATATCTCAATTTATCTATGTTATCTCAATTATCGAAAAGTTTATTTATGGAATTGTTGGGTAATATTTGCCCAAGATGTTTTTATTCTTAAAAATATTATGTAGCTATTTGCAATAAAAACTATGCTGTGATTATGTACTACTGATTCTTTGTCAGACGTATGTATTACAGATATTGTGAAACCTATTGACCCTAAGGTCAATAAAAACGTTTTTAAAACAATATTTCAACGTGTTCATCTGGCAACGTAGGTTGGTACAGAATAAATTAAAGAACGTTAAGGTTGCGAATTTTTCATTCATAATACAACTCCTATTGTTAATACTTTTTGTCTGTTTGGCCACTGATAGCTACACAACTCACCGACTGCTCCCTATCCTGGTGGCATAACTGTATATTGTCTCTGTCCCGTGACACCGAGTGCACTAATCTGATACCACTCCCACCACGGATGCAACGGTAGTGACAACCACTGGTGGGGACCCATTCTGCACCGATTGCTCTACGCCAAGTACCTGATGATTTTGTTCTGAAAGCCACAAAAAAAAATTGTTTACTTTTATTTTACCTTGGTATTTACATGAAATGTCATTACATGACTGCAAAATATTATACACATCAGTAGTTTTTAAGTGAAAGAGTAACAAACATTCATCTTCACAATCAAAATATTAGTAAGTCCTTATCTCTTTCCTCACACTTATTCCCTTCCTACCCATTTTGAAAATATTTATAAGCATAAACTAAAATAATATAAATCTGCACTCACGAAGGTTTCACTGTCTGTAACTGTAAAGCTTCCCATTCGCATTCCGATGGTCGTAAAGAAAATTCTGTATCATCTCCACTATTACAAGTGAATTTCTGAAAAAGGTAATGCAGTTATCTTGTGACAAAGTAGAGAGTAAGAAAAAATAATACATACTTAAATAATAAATATATTTAGACTATTTAGCCTATAGATAATATATTTTACGGGGGAAGAAAAGGGAGGGGGAAGAAAACAATAGAAAAGTTTTGTGTATGTTTGTATTATTGTAAAAAAATAATAGAAAAAAAATCTATGTATAAAAATTTAAACCTGTCTTACCCTACAAACTCCTGAGATGCAGTACATAGGAGCTATCCTGGAACACGAAGTCCCATCAGGAAGTGTCCAGCCACGAGATTTGTATCCTCCACCTCGAGTATCACACCACACTGCACATGCGCTGCTTACATCTAAAGAAAAATTCATTACTTTTATTAAAACATAAGTTAATATATAGATATCAGTGGAACAAAAGAAAATTTTTTTCAGTACTCAAACGTTCTGGCATAAAATAACTAATTACTAGGGATCAAACTTAAAATATCTGGCACAATTACTTAATATTATATGTATTACTAGCTTATTAAGATTTATTTTTTTCTACATATTTTTTCGAGATAAAAAGTATCCTATTTTATGCCCAGGATAATAAAGTATAATTATACCAAGTTTCATCGAAATCGAACCGTTAGTTTTCACGTGATGCCTGAACATACAGACGGACAGACAAAAATTTTTTAAATCACATATTTGGGTTTGGTATCGATCCAGTAACTATTAAAATAAATAGGAGGGGGCCTATTTATTTTTTTCAATATTTTCAATGTACAGAATTGACCCTTCTACAGATTTATTATATGTATAGATTATTAGAATACTAAAGACTGAAACTTTTAAATCTAATCTGACTTACCATCAGCATCCATCCTCTGTAAGCCAGTGCCAATAAGGTCTGGATCGACTTCACGAGCTCTAGAACATATCTGGTCTGTGAATTCTCGCACTGTCATTCTTGGCACGTTGTTACACTGGAAAGTTTTTATGGGAAAATTTGTATTTAATGGTGAAAATAATAATTGTATAAGTAAGTGGAATTCTTTGAATTGTGGAATTGTGTAAAGATTATTAGCTTGATTGAATAACATGAGGCAAATATAGGTAAGTATATTGTTTTCTGAGAATTTAAATTATAATGATATCAATTTATAAATTTTAAATATTATGTAGAACGACATTTACCTGATGTGCATTGCATGACTGGTATTTTTTATCGTGTCCAGAGCAATATTTCTTTCCATTGTCCAGTCTGAAATGGAAAATCGTCTGTTTAGTCATGGTATAAATATTAAAAATATTTGCCTAAAAGTCATTGTTGTTATTTATAACTACACAGAGATCATTTCATGATTCGAGAGAGATAATATCAACATTCAAATTCATTATTTGTAAGAAACGTGGTCAAATGATTTACAGATACTATTACGTACTTATATCAAAATGTTCAGTGCAACCTCTCAATAATATTACGAAACGTATAACTTATAAGTCAGACCACCGCAACGGTCTCCCACCTGGGTCTGTTACACCTTCTGGTAGCGACCGCCATCCCACTAGCAGCCGGCGCGTGTGTATCGTCCAGCAGACACGCAGACGCACAATCAGACCATCTCGACCACTTGCCCCACAGACCGTCTCTCGTTGTCGTACCACTCCAACGGTCTACGCATTCACCGCCGCGGCAGTACTAGAAAATTATGAAAATAAATGAATATCTAAATGTACAATTATGTTATGTTCGAAAACCGAAATAGGTGAGCGAAAAAATAGTTAATAAAGCGACACAGTAAAAAATCCACGTCGTGAAATTCGTATCATGATTTATGGCTCTACTATGTATAAGAAACCAAATTTCATAGTTATCCAAGTAACATAACAAATTAAGCTTTAAATATGTATTAACACGTAAGTCTAATAAAAAATAATTCTACTTTAAGGATCTGGCAGTGAAATATAGTACACACTTTAAGTGTCTGGCTATGGACGAAGTTCTAAGATAACTCCTATTTAAATATGAATTCTGTACTTTAATCCACTTTTTCCAGCATTATTTTTTTTTCCGCAACTTACCATATCCTCCCCACATTTAGTTCCCTCTAAAGCAGGATGGGACGTCCAAGTATATCGTTCCCTTTGACAATGTAAATCTCGACAAATATCTTCCAAGTTCTGAGCGTTTGAGTGACGACTGCCGCGACCGTATTTTAACATGCCTAGAATTAAATTTAACATATTTTAAATGTATTTTCTTGGATTCATCTATGATCCATCTCATTCTCTTGTGGATATTTTAAGATAATTTTTTTTTTGATAAATTTCCGTAGTTCCTTTGAAAGGACTAACTACGATTTCCGACTTATTATCGAACTTCTTAAAAAAATTACTTATTCTTTAATAATTTCAAATGTTTCGACTCGCCCTTGGCCGGTTTTTATTGTCAACATAACATTGAAATTTCTTCAAATATTTTTTGTTGCAATGAAAAAACATAATAAGCCCTTTTGTAACACGAAAAATTTCAATTTTTTAAACAATATCACAAAACCTAAAGCTACTCACATTGCTGATCAGCATCGAATCTTTCACCAGGTAGAATTCCTTCAGCACTGTGGTCCAACTGACCAGCTGAGTTACCGTGGTCCAAGAGACATCGCGATTGGGATGTACTGTAATAATTTTATGCGGTTTTAGATTTTGGACTGTAAATGTTATTTGAGAATTGTAGACGCTTAGATAATATGTAGTAATATAATATACTTAATAGTTTCCCACAACACAGTAAAGTTCTCGAAAGGGCCTCTGCGTGTTGGATCCGTGTCCCCACGTACCTAAGCCTTCCAAAGGACCGGGTACCTTCCTTATGATGGTACCCGAGTATTATGGAATGAGATACACATAATAAAAATTTATATATTGTTTAGAAATAATAATTTATTATTTTGTCGGGAAAAATTTTTGTGTCACAACTACAGAATACTATTTACTTATCCGGGGAGGTAACGAGGTAATGGAATGATGGACTGAAGGATTTGCATGATTTAATAAATATTTTAAATAGTAGCTATACCTAATAATACTTTAACCTTTGGGATATTCATTTTGGAAAGTCTAAGAAATCTTTTGGAAACTGCGAAAACTTACGAAACCGATTTAAAAACCTTATCATGCGTTAACAATAACTTAAAATTCGCAAAGCGTACGCGTGTGGTGTAGTAACGATATTCGTGTTCTCTTGTGCAATTTTGATACTGTTTTACTAAATCAATGTATTTATTTTGCGTGTGTATCCATTTCGTTCTGCCTTATGCATGCAAATGTTACGAAGTTTTCTTTCAAAATACGAGTCATTCAATTTTATTTATTAGTTTTTATAGTTGACCTATTTGTCAATTTAATTTCGATGAAGATAAGCCATTCGTAATGTGTCGACCTAGTGCCAACAATCATCTGTTATTATTTATTAATTATTATCAACTTTTTATTTTATGTGTGATAAAATGAATAAACTTTTAATTATTTAATCATAATTTTAATTTCTACGAAATATTCTTATGCTCTATCCCGTATAGGTACATTTTCCCTATATAGTATTTTATGTACAGCAAAGAGAAAATTTGGATGACTTTATCAATCAAGACAATTTTTAGAAGGTAAATTAGAGGAATGAAGATAATTTTTTAGAAGATAGTAATTCAGAACACGTAAAAATTATGTTTTCTAAGATGTTCCTCTAGAAGAAAATATGTTTGTACAAAAAAACAGAAAAATGCACTTACTCCAAAAACTTCTGCAAATAGCTCCTACTGCATTGTGACCAGGTGATCTTCCCACTGCCCAATGTTGGACTCATTATATACGCGCTGGGGTCACAACCATTATCTGCTAGGGGTCCATCGTGACGCATGCCCAGACTGTAAATAAAGGCATTATTGTTTTTATTAAAGATATTAATTTATGTCTATCTATATTTTATTTTTTACAGGTAAAATAATATTATGGTAGCTGACCCAGAAATCTGTCAAAACAAATAAACAAATAAAGGAGAAATAGATGGTAGCAGTCAACCCGGCAAAGCTAAGTGCCAATTTTTTGCCAGGAACTGCTTCTTGTTAGGGGAAAGAAAATAGTTTAGATATAAGAGTTGTAAATAAACAGTGTGACTAAGAAATTAAGATAGATTGTAAAGATGCAGAGTTTCTTTGAAATAGCATATAATATCACGAATTATTGAGTCGAATTCCAAAATCAACAGAAGCAGGATAAGTAACAAAATGTTTACAATGAGAAATGATATTTCTTTTTACAGGATAGAATTTTTTAGATTAATTACTTATTTATTAGAATTAAAATTTATAGAGTAAGTTTTCATACTTGTGTCCAATTTCATGTGCTACAACGTAGACACTTTCAAAATGTCTTCCTTCATTGACTGTGCAACTGCTTGTGACAGTGCACATTCCAGCTACTGGTGCTAATCCTGAAAAAATTGTCTTATTAGTATTATATTTGTTATGAAACTTAATTTTAATTAGATGATATGATTATAATATGATAATCATAGAAGAAAACACTTGTAATGCAACAAATTTGCTCTAAATCTTTGGGCTTCTTTTAAATGTGTAACTTATAATAGCTATAAAATAAACCATTTAGACAAATAAGAAGAAAAAAAAACACATTTACTTATTGTTTCAAATTCCAATACAACAATAACTTGGAAAGCTTACACGGCCCATAAAGAGAAAGGAACATAGGCAATAACAAATGATATCAATATATGCTACGCTCGATTACTTGTAATGGGAGCGTTGAAAATCGTAATGTACATGTCACAATGATCTATTAACTTACCTACTACTTGACTGCTGACTTTGCCGTTTTTATTAACGACATAAAGATCTAGACCAGTTAAAATCAACGCATGATCCCAATGTAAGGGATCATTATCTCCTGGAGGATTCTCTAACCTTTGCCACGTACAGAAATTACTTAAGAATCGATCTATGTCATGAGGTCGTTTTAAATTAGATGGATCTTCATGAAGGATCTCTAGTCTTTTTAGGATAAAATTCACTGGCCTTCCTAAACTTGGATCATGGTATAATAATTGTACTGCATTTATCATGGCTAATACGAATCTCACTAATTCCCGCTCTGTTTCTTTAGGAAAGTTTATAGTCATGTGTTTATATAGATCTCTGTCCACAAACACGGCTGTTTCTACAAAAATCGCTGGGAGCACTGCTCTTTTCTGCCTTCTTTCGCCTGTCTTCAATTTTTCTATAAACGCTTCTATAGTTTTATTTCTATGTACTAAGTCTACTTTATATGTGTCTAAATTAATATTATTATAATTATTTTCTGTTGAAATGCTTCGTTTTCTTCTATGTTTCGTCCATGTGTTAGGAGAGAAACACGTTATATTATTAGTATGTCTTTCTACACAAGTAGGTTCTTCATAATTCTCTTCGATGTTATTTGCGTTGTCTATTTGGCGTTTTACAATTATATGTGGTGTAAAGTCTTCGTGGTTGAATCTTTCTGGCAGTGGATGTACGTAATAAAAGCTATCATTAGATTTAATCAGCCCCCTCTGAAAATAATTGAACATAAAACTATTTTTTATTTTATTAAAAGTATGTAAAAAGACCTTTTTAAAGGGATTAACATCAAACATTTTAACTACATTGCGGCACTTATATATAATACATTTTATTTCCATTTCCAGCATTTTCAGATTCAGATTTTAGTTACAAATCTACTTACCACACCATCGCAGACAAATAATGCTGCGTGATCACTTTTATAGTAACAAGCGTCTAATTCTTCATCTGTATGTTGGTCTAGTATAACCTCTGTACCATTGGACCATCGTTTCATCAACAAAAACTGGGGATCTAGGAACTTATTCCTAGGACTCAGTTTTAAGTCTAGATGCTTCTTTAGAGTATTGAGCTCTTGATTATCATGTAGCAAGGAACGCTTGCGTCGTTTTTGATATTTTAAATGTGCTATCTCGAATTCTGGATCTGCAAAGATAATTGTTTTTACACACTTGTGATTAGTATTGCGTTAATTGTTATTTCAGCCTTTGAAATGATTGTTACTTCCTGATATTAATTATTATTATCTCGGATGTTTTAACTGTTTTATATGACAAGGATAGAAGTTTTTTTTAGTTGTTCAGTTGGGTACAAGTTGCTGGTTTAGTTTTACTTGGGTTTAACCAGGTAATAAAGTTGTGTTAAGAAGTTTTTTACATCTTTCAAATAAAATGATTTTTTGAGTTAGAGATTTAGTACTCACGTTTACTCTCTGTGCCGAAAAACAGTAGCTTTTCAGATGGTGATAGATGATGGAGTAGTTGTTTTGTGTGGTCCTGAAACAAAGTACATATATATATATGTAGTTATTAATTAACATGTTAGTCATTAAATTGCTTGTCTTATAAGAATGCGTCATAAATGTTTTTTTAATCTGTTTATAAAACAAAACGTACATCTAATTATGAGTAGGAAGCGACAAAGACTATATTATTGTGTGGCTAAAAACGTGGAAACGTCATTAACCTCGTGTTCGAAACAAATCGCCGGTAAATATTGTATTGTTTTATCTCCATTTAGAAAATAGCCTCGACATTTTTCGACAATGGCCACTTTTCGCACGGATCTTGTGACTTAATCGATGTGCATGGAGTTGTAAAAACAAGCGTTTAGCGATTTTTATAAGCTTTATTTTATGCAAATTTGAAAAAATATGTCAATTCTGGTTTAAAGTTAAAACTACTGTAAAATCAATACATATTATATACAAAGTCAAAGTGTCTGTTTGTCCTATGTATGCTTAGATCATTAAAACTACGCCACGGATTTTGGAGTGTTTTATAAATACACATTTACGTAGATTCTTGAGCAAGGTATAATCTTTTTTTAATCTCTGAACGATTAAGCCTATTCGATTGCTCTCACAAATGTAACACTGCACCTGGGGCCTTAGACAAAGTAACAATTACAAAACGATAACGAAGTTAGAAATCGCAAAAATGTATGGGATTGACATAGATAGACCACGTGATCTAACGCGGCGTATGTCAATCCTATACATTTTTGCGATTTCTAACTTCGTTATCGTTTTGTAATTGTTACTTTGTCTAAGGCCCCTGTACTTATAGTTTACAAGAATTTACATAACTTTCTATTGTTTTGTTAATAAAGAAGAAATCAACAGCTTATGACTTGCGCTTCATTATTTTTCACATCAACTTGTAGTTATTCCGTATTAGATATGACTGATCATTTTACCGTTTGTTTTATGAGTTGTAATTCATCGCCAGTTAAAAGGTAAATTAACTGATAATCTTAATTAAAGATAACATTTTGTGTTTTACTTTGAATATTAATGTTGTAGGTACATGATTATATTATGCATTGTCTTTTAATTGCTTTGTTTATTTATAACTTGTGTTTTAATACAGATAAAACTATACTAGAAGTATTTTCCTTTTTTGACAGTGAAAGTAAGCAAAGAGTTTCGTAATTTAATGGTATGCGACAAGAATTTAAATCGCCTAGTTACGACCATTTCCAATGTAATTTGGCGATTACATGCTTCAAACTTGATTTCTATTCAAAATAACATCTTTATGATCACACAGAATAATCTCAGAAAGTAAATAATTGATAATAATTGCGGAAAGACACTCTTAATTATAATTGTAGCGTGAGAAACTGGATTAGAAGGATTTTGACTGCTTTTGTAATGGTTTCTTACGACTTTCGTAATAATGTTGGAAAATAGTGTTATGAGTTATTGATTTGTGAAATTAGTATAATATGAAAATCGATTTGTTTCGGTCTTTTTATTGGTTGTACGTTCTTTCGTAATGGCAGTAATGTTTTGATTTTCAATTATTGATGCAAGCAATTTTTGGCCGGTAATTTTTCGTGATGCGTTTTTTAAGTTCTAATAAAAGCGACTGAAAAAATTACACGCTTATGTTTATATTATTACTCACATAATATCTCTGTAAAGCTGAAGATATGAAAAGTACCTTTGTTTGACTAAAGTAATACATTTCTAAGTAAACGTTAAATAAGTCACTAAAATCTCTGTTTAAGTTTATTGTACGTGTTAAATTTCCTATAAATTAAAACCTATTTCGTAATGTAGGTTTAGCCGAAAAACAAAAAGTCTAGCTAAACCAGGTCACGATAGCTCATCAAAGTGCGCTATGCTCAGCTGGCTTTATGTAATACTATCGAAATATTCTATTGTTACTGCTATCTGGATTTGAAATGTTTAAAAGAAATTGGAATTGCATAAAGGAAAGAACAGTTTTAAGTTTTTTGTATATGGAGTCTATTCTTCGTTTAAGATATTCTCTATAGATATATATTTGGTTTGTTCTGATTGATAGTGTAGATAAAATGGATTGTAAATTATTAGATACTAGCTTCCGCCCGCGACTCCGTCCGCGCGGATGTCGGTCTTCGCGTGGATGGTTTATTTCTCCATTTTGAGTAGGTACCTCTGACAATAAAATCTTATAAATATCTATTGGACCCAATTCCCAAATACGGCTAGGCCTATAATAATACGCAACGTGTGTTCGCGGTTCTACGGAACAACGTCTATGGATAAAACTGAAAAATTAAGATTAATTTTTTTCTACGTATTTTTCCAGGATAAAAAGTATCCTATTTTACGCCCAGGATAATAAGGTATAATTATACCAAGTTTCATCGAAATCGAACCGCTAGTTTTCACGTGATGCCTTCACATACAGACAGACAGACAGACAGACAGACAGACAGACAGACAGACAAAAATTTTTTTAATCACATATTTGGGTTTGGTATCGATCCAGTAACACCCCCTGCTATTTATTTTTTCAATATTTTCAATGTACAGAATTGACCCTTCTACAGATTTATTATATGTAGGGGAAACTTGCCTAATTCGTACCACTTAAGGAGAACCTCAAAAATTTTGGAAATGAACAATGATACACAGTTATTTATATTAAGTAATTATAATTTCACTAATGTTCTATTAGTATTTCAACAAAAAATAACATATATCTTTTAAACTTCTGAGAAATAAACAATTTTCAAAAACTTAAAAAAAGTACGATTTCAGACCATTCATCTTAAATCGTACTAGTATATATTCTTAAATCGTACTTTGAGATCCTATCATTGGTTTACAGTCTTAAAAATCACAATCTTAATAATCTTCTCCTCTTTTTCTTAATTTTAATGTACCTATATTAATTCTTATTAATACAGCGGATGGTCTTTGCCAAATCCTGACAGTCATCGCAGTAATAACATTTTGTTTTTTTAGTTGTCCCTGCACATAGCTCATGTAGGTAATTGTGAAGTATGGGTAGGTACCCATACTTCACAATTACCGCATTTAATCATGTTTTCTTTAACGTCTTCTTGACATATTTTGCAATACCAACTGTCATTTTCATCTTGTTCTTGTTTCCTTTTTGAGGTGTTTTCGTTCGTTCGTACAGGTACGTTTTAAGAAGTTGCTGCGAGTACGAAATAGGCACAAGTATCAAAAGAATTTCAAATTTGCCGCAAAAAAAACTGTCAACGAACAAGCCGGCTTTACTATGTGAAATATATTCACAAATATACGCATAAATATAAAATAAACAGTTAAACAACTTATGAACGGTATACTTGGAAGACAGTTCTTGTGAAGTGTGCGAAAAAATTACTCAAAAAGTAAGAAAAAACTTACTTGATAAATATTTTAGTCGGGAGCAACGTAACAGGTATTTATTTGTCACATGGCAATATGGCCGACTATTATTGACATTTTATGCCACCAGAGGCGCTGGTAACCATTACCCAAGCCGAGATATAGACGAGGTACGATTTAAGCGCAGGTACGAATTATGCAAGTTTACCTATAGATTCGAAAATATTAAAGAATATACTATTCTTTGAGTATGTATTTACTTTCGATGTACTTGCGCTACCGGGTTAAAAAAATGGTTTTAAGGTAATCTATAGGTATGGGTTCGTTTAAATTATAGGAGCTTTTGACACACCTTGAATTACTTAATATGTATTATAAACAGCTTATTTTACAAAATGAATTTATAATAATATCGAATCGGCACATAAGTATTTAATTATTATTATTATATTGAATGCACATGATGTGATCTGTGCTACCCACTAGGTACAACTTGAGTAGGTATTTGAGATAATTTGGCAGGGATGTAACTTAATTGTAACTTAAAGGCTATATTACACTTATTAAATCTATACTGTATTTTTACGTGTAGATCTAAGTCCATAAAAAACGTATTTTATTTATGTCTTTCTATTTGAATTCGTTGCAATGCCATAATATAATCTACACTACAAATACCTACAATAGTTAAACGTTTTTAACATAAAATCACCTTGACAATTGGTTTTTGAGTGGTGCATTCACAATCAGTCACGCTGCTTCAAATAAACGTCTATCACGTTTAGATAGGTCATAGGTCAACAAAGGTTAGTATTGTTAGCGTGATAATGGGCGTTTTTCCATTACCCGGCCCGGCACCGGCACAGGCACCGGCGCCGGCGCCGTGCCGTTGCCGGGGAAGCAAAAATGTATGAAAATGTATGGCTCGCTTTTTCACTTACCGGCGCCGGCGCCGGCACGGCATTGAGTCCTGCCGGCGCCGTCGCCGTCGCCGGGGTAGCAAGCTTCCCACTTGTGCCGGCCCGGCAAAATTGCATATGTATTGCATATTTATATGAATTGTAGCCGTGTGAGTGTGTAACTGCGCGGGGCGGGTAGGAGGGCGCGGAGCGGAGGGACTCGTATTTGGTTTTTTGTTCGCTTTTCTCCAACAAATAGTTAAATGTTTCTTCGGTCATGCGAAAATAGTTGAAGAATTTTCTGGGGTCCTTTTTTAACTTTTCATTACTCACCGGGCGTAAACCGGCATCGACACCGGCGCAATGGAAAAACGAAGTCCCGGTGCCGGTACCGGTCCCCGACAATGCCGTTGCCGTGCCGGAGCCGGGCCGGGTAATGGAAAAACGCCCAATCTATAAGACCATAAGGGAACACCTGTTTTTAAGCACGCATTTCTGAAAACTATATTGTGATTGCTACAAACTATCTAGAACTCGAAACGTCACTCACATGCCATATGCATACCATAGCCATTAAAGGGTCACCTTGTTGCAAAAGGCGTGTTGCCTTTTTGAAATTGATATGTTGATTCCTTGTGTTGATTATTAAATACTAAACAAAACCTGAAGAGTCACTTGTGTGGTACCTGGATAAAAAGTAGCCTATGTGCTAATTTAGACTATAATTATTATCTATCTGTACGACTGTACGTGTACACCACCATCAAATTCATACAGATCCGATCAGCTATATTTCGTAAGAATAAGCGTTTACAATAGATATTAATAGGAAATACTATTTAATTTCATATTGTACCGTTAATAAACAGTGAAAGTTCAGATTTTTGTCCACTGTTTGCGCAAATTGATAAGTCACGGGATAATAAGAGTCAAAGGTCAGTTATGAGCATTTACAACTGCAGACAGACGCTAATAGAAAAAGCACTTGGTACAAAGTAAAGGATTTAATTGTAGAAAATAAAACTTCTTATGAAACTTTAAAATACTAAAGTATTAACTACTATAATTTTTAGGAACGACTTTGTTTTTGCTGTCTATTTATTTGTATGCTGTTGATATAGAAGTAGGAGTTTATTTACCTATAACTACGTACCTAATTGAATATTATTACAATTTTGTTATTGGAACTATCATCTATTCGAAGCATCGTAATATAACATTCTTGGCGTAGCATTTTCCTGACACTTCAAGTACTTGAAGAACAATGCTCATAAAAGACTCAAACCTAACCGCTAAGCCATGATTGTAATTAAAAACAACAATTAAGATAAACAGCAAACATGTATCTACATAGTAACATGTGCATAATTTCAGGAGACCTTCCATAATATAATGGGTTGTTTTTATAATTAAGCTTTGCGTGCAAAAGCACAGGGTCGAAATTATCCATATTATTCGCATGTAATCTGAACTATTATGTGATAAAACAGCGTATCGTTTCAGTGAGTTCAAGGTTAGGAGGTTATTAGGGACCTTATTGAATAAATTATGGAAGTTATGATTGGTATGGTTTTATAAAAGTTTTAAACAATATTTTCAAACAAACCATACGTAGTATAAAATACAGTATCGATTATTGCCAATTTGGGCTGCCATCAATGAGTTTTATTTTATTTTATTGTTCTAGAGCATTCTAGAGTCTAGACATACATGTATGTATCATCACTACATACATAGTATAAAACAAAGTCGCTTTCTCTGTCCCTATATTACCCTATGTCCCTTTGTATACTTAAATCTTTAAAACTACGCAACGGATTTTGATGCAGTTTTTTTAATAGATAGAGTGATTCAAGAAGAAGGTTTTAGTATATAATTTATTAGGTTTTAGACAAAGCGGGCGAAGCCGCAGGTGGTAAGCTAGTTTGTGATAAACTACAGCTGCTCAAAGTTTACAGTTAGAGAGTTGTGATCGGTAGCACTTTAAACTAATTTAATACAATTAAATAATTCATAATATGAACAAATCCTAATTTAAAAGAGCTTCTGGAATACAGGGTGTATCTAGGAAGATGTAAAAATAAATGTTTAAGCCCAACAAGAACATTACAGATGTATCTTTACAATCTTGTTTTTTGCACGATTGTTTTTGACCTTATGTTTTTAGATTACCTTTTGTCTTATAGATTTCCGCATATTACATGTTGTATTTTGCATACGAGTAAAAAAGTTAAACGTCATTTATATATAATTTTTACGACAGCGATAGAGCCGCCATATTTAAAAATACTGTAATAAATGATACATGTTAAAGAATTACAAATTAAAGACTAAACAGATTTTAACACAATATATAGTAACTATAATATAGATATACTAAATCTGAAGAGGTTGTTTGTTTGATTGTTTGAACCCACTTATCTCAGAATCTACTGGTTCGAATTGAAAAATTCGACACATCTAGAATTTATTCTAATAAAAGGTTGAGGTAATTTTTAAAAATTTGTATTAATTTATACAATTGCATGAATAATTATTTATTTGCTAAAAATTAGAACATGTTATGTTAATGCTTATTTAATTACTTTACATTTTCTTGTAATTTCGCGAGTGTGTTTTAAAATTATGTTAATCGTGATTAATAAATCATTAATTAATCCAATTTGAAAATATACATTTAAGTAATCAATTAAACTGTTTTATTTTGTAATGTGTTTCATAGGTAGGTAATTTGCCGCATTTTTTTATATCACACGGCGCGAATTTAATGAATATATGCATTTCTTATAAAATTTAAGTGGGATGCCGTTAAGAACCACAGACGTCTTTATCAAATACTTGCAGGTAGTTTGCTCTGTTTTATTAGAAGGCAATAAAACGAGTATTGCAAGAAAGAAGGCCAGATGAAGAAAAGATGTGTCTTAGATAAATTTTATAATATCCAAAACCCGCCACAGAAAGCGGCATGAAAAATGGTAGAGTTTAGTGGGTAGTTCCACACGCACACCGTGGGAATCCTACACAAACTTTATAGAACAATGATATGATTACCGTCATATGTTCACAAATTAATGATATAAAAATTCAGTTTTATTATTAACCTAATAAATAATCCAAAAGCCACACATGGTCCTAACAAGATACAGTGCAGGTGCTTTACGAAATGGTTGCGACAGTAATTGTTATATCGCATACAAAAAGTGTTCAAATGCATTCAGTATGGAGGGAAATCGACCGGTTTTGTCAATTTCGAATTGCATTAGGTTGAACTAAAAATTAGGCCTGAGTGTTTAGTTAGTTTAGTTAGAGTACTGTTTAATTGCCAAGGTTTTCGCGAAAATATATATTGATTGCTTAATATTAAATACACATAAATGCTTTAAAAATAAAGGGATAGAGTTTTAGTTTTTGGTACCTACTAATAAATTTACGGCTACGAATTATAAAAAAACCTAGCGATCATGCTTTACAAAGTCTACGAACAATATTAAATTTGTGTTAAAATATTTGGCTATTAATATGATTAAAACTTCACGACAATGAAAGCCGATTCAATGCGTAACGTTGTTAAAAAGTAGTGCTTTTAAGATTACGTAAAATAAAGGAGATGAAGTCATAAAGATGGTATTTTATTATAAGAATTCAAATCCTCCATAATAATATCTAGCAATCTCTACCAATAAGCCACCACTACAATTATAAAAGCTAGAATAATTTAGTTGCAAAACGTTCACAAAGACCCTATTTAAGGTTGCATATTTGGCGCACCTTGGTTGCTAAACCGATTGTATGATGTATATATTAATATTATCATTTTATTTTTAATTCAATTTATTTTTGTTTTACAGTTTTTGTACAGATTAAACTAGACAAATGCTCACGTGTTAAAGCAATTAACTTTTATTCATAAAATGAACTAGAAACCTAAAAAAATGTACCTACCTATATTAATAAATAATTAAACATAGCCCTACTTGTGAAATTTCATAAATGTAAACATATGAAGCTTTTTCAGGTTATTACAAATAAACATCATGTAAAAATCATCATGTTTCGTTGGAACTAGTGAAGTGTGTTTTATTCTAAAATCTAATGGTCTAAATGCAGTTTATCAAGAAAAAACAATAGAAAGAAAAGCTTATAATATTTTACTAATTAATAGATAAGGGAAGAAGTGTAATTCTATGGCCGTGATAATGAAGGTCTATGTGAAATGGATGACACGCTCTGAATGTTGCATTGTGTAAATAAGTGTAAGTCCGTACATTTTATTATCAAGAACATAATGTCTTAATCCTTGACAAATATTTGGATTATTACACTATTGGCCGGGAGATATTAGAACCGCCAAACTGGTATAAATGACCCAATAATTTCTGTCAGTATCTCCCGGCCTATTGGCACCTATAAGTGAGGAAATCATTTTTGATTTTACAAAAACAATACCGTATCTTCGATCATAGCTCGGTCATGTTAGAAATCTAACAGGAAATTGAATACTAGCCAAACGATTGTTTCGGTGCATGTATAGGTAGTAGTTTTTCAGTTAAATTTCAATTCAAAATGTATTCTCATAAACTTTTAAAATAGTAAATTAATTCGCATACAACCTTTTAACAAAGCTATAAACATTAAGTGAAGCTTATATTTTAGATAGAAGTAGTAGTTGATATAGTATCTATAGAAGGCTGTAACTATGTAGTAAAGGCCTATGTTAAAATCTAGATTAACTAGTAATATCTAGCTTTTGGGTTATTAATTGGAGTTAACTTAACCCAGTTTGGCAACATTCTGCTTTACATAATTTAGCTTACAAGTGAATATTTGTCCTTGGCTATTTACTCGGAATTTGGATCTGGAATTTAGTTTAAATCGCTGTAATGTCGTTAGGTTTCCGGTTTTATTCACAGTATAAGATGATTTTTTTTAGATATTTTAAAAAGGCGGTATTCCAAAGAATATGTGAACACGTGACGCACATCCCTAATCCCTATTTTGAAGGGTTTTTAATCGAATATAAAATTCGTGTAAAAAAATGTGACCATTGTAAATTACTTGATTACACAAATATAAGTGATTACAATAATTGTAGGCAGATCAGAAAGTCAATTATGTTTAGAAGCTATATAAATTCCATTGCCCATAGTCACACGCTCTATGAGATAATATACGAAGAAATTGTCAAAAGTTCCATTTAAAATACACACCGCATACCATGCCTAATTTGGTCGCTTTTATTTGATAATTCAAACACAGTGACCTAATACTTCTCTGTATAATTAGGATCAGGTGTTAACTGCTGACATATTATATAATTAAAGTTTATATAAATGATAACAAATGATTATAATATAATCCTACTAGCATTCCGTCCGCGGCTTCGTCCATATTCAAAGGAAATTCCCACGTGAAAAAGATGTTTCTTATAATTTAAAATATTTTATTTTTCATACATCATATCACATTCTTGTCATCTCGAGACACAAAAATATCATAATAATATGTGTCCGTTGCGATGTGATAGAATGACAAACAAACACACTTCGCATTTACAATAAATAAATAAATATTTCGGGACTATTTTCACACACGGCACGATCTGATCCCATTATGTGTTATGGAAACCAGATGGCTGATAAATATACATATATAATTTTAAATAAATACTTATATAGATAATTAACACCCAGACACAGAGCAAACATCTATGTTCATCACACAAATATTTGCCCCGGGTGGGAATCGAACCCACGACCAGTGACTTGGAAGGCAGAGCCACTATCAACCAAGCCAACCGGCTAGACAATACTAAGTAAGGATTTAAATTCCACAGCCAAATTGCTCTAATTTAAATGCAAATGTACTCTTGCGTCACGATAGAAGATTTTGTTTAATTGAATAAAATTA
Source organism: Colias croceus (assembly GCF_905220415.1). Lineage (NCBI taxonomy): Eukaryota > Metazoa > Arthropoda > Insecta > Lepidoptera > Pieridae > Colias > Colias croceus. The sequence continues at coordinate 8,924,410 of NC_059553.1, forward strand.
AGGATTTCGTTGCAACATTGGTGAAGGCTATCTTGCTATTGTAGATATTAATCGTATGTAGCGAGCGAATATTTTGTGAAACTAAATAAAATTGTCTTATTTGGTAATATCATAAAGCAATGTAAGGTTAATAAAGAAATAATAAAGAGTGGATTGTGTATTTTCTGTAAAAGTTTAATATAGACTTTGTTCTTTACTATTTGAATCATTCATCTTCACTTTTTATATCAACTGTGGAAAATATACTGACGTATGCGTTTACACGGTGATGTTTTCTTTTAAAAGATAGTCGATACATTTTTCTATAAGAAGTGCCGTCATATAAAATGTTAATGCTGTACTCATGTATTATGACTGAAAAAGCGGTAGGTACCTACGTAAAAAAAACTTTTATGAACTTATTATTTAAAGCACATATCACGGAACATAAATGTATGTTGTGTGTTTGAGTGGAGTTCTTGAAATTTGATATTAACCCATTGAGCCCCATTGAGCCCCGAGCGGCCCGATCTGACCACGACACAATAGATTTTCTATTGTGTCTGTGATTCCGGGGGCTGAGTTATTATGAGATATATTTGGTCATTTATTTAATTTATAATCCCATTAAAATCCAAATCATTACATAAAAAAATATTGGATAACTTATATCTAAACAATTAAAATATGAAATGAATTTACAAACAGGCGCGGGTGGTTTCATAATTAGGGTACACAGAAATAAAAAATACGTTACCTATGAGTACACAATATATTCCATTGCAATTACAATTGGAATCTAAATATGCGTAAAGGGTACCATTAAAACGCATTAGCAGTTCAAACGTCTATGTTAATTTACGAGTTTTGTAACATGGGCCATTTGCATGTCTCAAATAATAGAGATATATTTGTTACATACTCGTGTTTATGTTTAGCATGACAATAGTTTGTGTAATATTCCGGTTCTAAATGTTACATTACCGTCACGACCGGATTCGTAACGTCTGAGCTTTCGTTAGAGCTTCTAGTTCCTTAGTGTGGAAATATATATTGAATAGAAACTAAAGGACTTATTGCTATTTAGAACTATATGTAGGCGGATTTTTTGTATTTTTATGTATGTCCGATACGTTAGACTTTTAAGTTATCGTTTTAAAGTCACGCTTAAGGTTTTATATAATATAATAATTCTACAAACGCCATTTTTATTTATTTGTAAGCTGTTATTTGTTATTTACTTGTAAACAAGTAACTAGGTAGTAGCTCTACTAATATTATAATATTATTCTTTGCTAAATAGAGTTTGTTCTATCTAACAAATTTAGGTATATACCTAAATTTGTTAGATAGAACAAACTCTATTTGTTTTTTTACGTTGATATCAACGTTATAACTATTATATACTCAATGTATCTTTTACTAGCTGTTCCGCGCGGTTTCACCCGCATTGTTCCGCTCCTGTTGGTCTTAGCGTGATGATATATAGCCTTTAGCCTTCCTCGATAAATGGGCTATCTAACACCGAAAGAATTTTTCAAATCGGACCAGTATAGTTCCTGAGATTAGCGCGTTCAAACAAACTCTTCAGCTTTATAATATGTATTAGTATAGATATATTCTATTACATATTATTATGAATGAATACGAGTTACAACTCTTTCTACAAACTTGAACTATGAAAGACAAAGCTAGATCCTTCAACACGCAAACAAACCTTTCGTAAATCCATTGTTGGTGCCTACATGCGAAAGAAACGTTATGATGGATTGTTTCGACCAATTATTTCGACATGAGTGTTGATCTCAATTCAATGTGTCAAAATTTTGTACAATGGATATACTTAGTTAAAACATTGACACATATTATAGCTTTCCGCCCGCGGCTTTGCCCGCGTTTTCAAAGAAAAACCCGCATATTTCCCGTTCCCGTGGGATTAACGGGATAAAATCTATTCTATGCGTTAATCCAAGTTACCCTCTATATGTGTGCTTAATTTCATTATAATCGGTTCAGTAGTATTTGCGTGTAAGAATAATAACACACACACTTCCTCACAAACTCTCGCATTTATAATATTAGTAGGACTAATCTAGGCATTCAGAGTCACAATAATTCTTGGCATTTTCACGATTTTTACAAATGTAGAGTTTTATCTAATATAAACAATTTTTGACCAAACATTTCCTTGTTAATCTAGATTTTTTTGACATGTGCTAGCGAATTGTTTAAAGCTACTCTAGTTTAATTTAGCTTCGGCTCGATCGTCGTATAAAATAAATATTATAAAATACTAGCGGTCCGCCCCGGCTTCGCCCGTGGTACATATTAACGTTTTCTCTACATAAGAACCATCCTCGTACTTCAAGGAATATAATAAAAAAAGAATTATCGAAATCGGTTCAGCCGTTCTCGAGTTATGGAATTACAACGAAAAGTGGCATTGATTTTTATATATTAGAATAAAATAAATATTATAAAATACTAGCGGTCCGCCCCGGCTTCGCCCGTGGTACATATTAACGTTTTCTCTACATAAGAACCATCCTCGTACTTCAAGGAATATAATAAAAAAAGAATTATCGAAATCGGTTCAGCCGTTCTCGAGTTATGGAATTACAACGAAAAGTGGCATTGATTTTTATATATTAGATTATTGTAAAAATTCACAAGATTTCAATTCTTAAATTCTATGCGATATAATAGCACATAAAATACAAATATGTAGGTAGGTAAAATATATTATGCTCTATGAGGCACATAAAATCAATATAACTACACCCTGTATTACTTTCACTGTATATAAGCACATATTAAGTGACTGATATAAGTTACATTAGACTACAAGCCCGCATAGGAAAAAAATATGGGTCAAATGAACCACCAGGGGACATATCTAGAACGATAGAAGACCATAAAATAATAAGATTCATCACTATGCCGTCACTTGTAAGCTGTCCAACTGAGTGCAGATGAGAATTGAAAAGTACAGGTAGACTCGGTAAATTTTGGTCATTTGACCATGTACGGCATTCTTAACCATCGATAGATCCATTAAAAATAATAAGAAACCGCTCAGTGCCGTACAAAAATGGTGGTCCACAAAGTCGGAATTTTTATTTAATTTCCGAGAGTTACCGGGGGTAAATTTGGTCATTTGACCATGTACGGCATCTGTGTCATACTATGCCTATACTGCTTTTAATCCATTATTCCGCAACGCCGTACAAAAATCATGGGGACAAGGGGAAAAAATCGAGAGTTGCAATCCCCTCTCTTTCCCCACTCCAGGGGGTCATTTGACTAAGTACGGCTTCGGTTCCAAAACATTATCTAGCACTCAAAAGTACTATTAAAAGCAATGCCGTCAAAAAATAATTGTTCTTTTAAATGTATACCAATAATCATCTTAATTTCATCGAATTCTTGATATAAAGAGCTGTAAGGTCATTTGACTCTGTACGGGAACTTTTTTTTTAACATGATATTGTAAAATTCAATTGTTGTATAGTATTGCCGTTCAAAAGAAACCGTTCTAAAAAAAGTTATAGAGAAATGCAAAAACAGAAATTTTGTAAAAGTTTAAACATCGTAGATTAATGAAATATAATAGTTTTCTACACTTTATTCGTTGTTTTAAATAGTATTAACATAGATAAATTAGGAAAAAACGATGCCGTACATTTTTGTGCAGACCACATCTTTTAGGCTGATGAAAGCGACGAAAGCTACAATTTTAAGGGTGCTTTATGGCCATTTGATACAGTACGGCATTAACATATTTTTACCCAACTACGGCAAAGCAAAAGGAGGGTTATGATTTTGACAGGTCATGTATGTATGTTCATCTATTCCCTCGTAACTTCTAAACTACTTATCAGAATTCGACAAATGACATATCATTAGAAGCGTCTGAATTGTTCACTGGATAACCAGCGACCAGCTAGCTAAAGGCTATATGGGGTTTCACAAAATCTAATGTGGCGCCCTCTAGCGGACAAAACATACAGAGTAAAAAAATAAAGTTAAGATAAATATGCCGTGTTTGGTATCATTTGAAAGCGCTTTACTTGTACATTTTGAATATGTATATATTACTAGCATTTGCTTGTGACTTTACCTGTATTCATGGGCTGATTGCATATAATTCACATCTTTTCGTTCATATAGCTTCTTTATTAGTTCATCAATTTAACGGAGTCCATTCCACCTGACTCCGACTTTCCAAGGTGATAATTAACCACCTCGAGCTTCTTAATATTAATGTATATTTATATTTTATTATCAAAATATAAAGCAAACATTTCGTTATATGGATTTTTTTCTTTTTCAGATTTTTCCCCTTTGAACCAAAGAAAATGTACGGCACATGAAAAAATATTATCTATGCATAAAATACTTTAAAAATAAATTTATTTCGTGTTGTGTCAAATGACCCCCTGGAGTGGGGAAAGAGAGGGGATTACAACTCTCGATTTTTTCCCCTTGTCCCCATGATTTTTGTACGGCGTTGCGGAATAATGGATTAAAAGCAGTATAGGCATAGTATGACACAGATGCCGTACATGGTCAAATGACCAAATTTACCCCCGGTAACTCTCGGAAATTAAATAAAAATTCCGACTTTGTGGACCACCATTTTTGTACGGCACTGAGCGGTTTCTTATTATTTTTAATGGATCTATCGATGGTTAAGAATGCCGTACATGGTCAAATGACCAAAATTTACCGAGTCTACCTGTACTTTTCAATTCTCATCTGCACTCAGTTGGACAGCTTACAAGTGACGGCATAGTGATGAATCTTATTATTTTATGCTCTTCTATCGTTCTAGATATGTCCCCTGGTGGTTCATTTGACCCATATTTTTTTCCTATGCGGGCTTGTAGTCTACATGTTTGTGAGAAGTGCCATGAAAAATGCAGTCTCTTACTATTTAAAGTAAGGTGTCTTAGAACAAAAAATATCCCTTAGCTTGTTAAACTTGTTAATCGTGAATCATAAAATTTCTCGTTTTAGTTTTAACTTATTTTTAAGGGAAATAAATTTATTTTTCTGATTTAAAGAAGGAAAAGCAAACGGGGTTTAGGGTTAATTTCCCGATGAGGAAGGAATTTTATCGTTATTGGTGCGTAAGCACATTATTTTTAGTACATTAATTCCACGACTGAGAATATATTAATCGGGATATGAGTGCAAGTGTTAGAAGAAAATATCATAATATTTTACGTTTGTAACATCGTTGGCATTAGAAACATTTGTGAGTGCAAATAATTAATCCTACAAAAATTAATTATTGTACTGACAATAATCATCATATTATTAAGACACCCTAAACTTCATTTTTCAATTTCCATATAGTTTTTACAACCTTACATCTTAATTCACAATGAAATAACAAGCATTATGACGTAATCGAAGATTGAATCCCGTTAACACGTGCGCCTCCAACCGTGCCGCGATAGCAAGTGATCACAGAGCAAGTAATATCAAGTGATCGGAAGAGATGCATTCTTTCACTGAGATCATTGACTATTGGGAATTTTCGTGTGATTAACCTATAATATTATTGTAAGAAGTGGACGATAAGTAATTGTTTTATTGATAGCTATTAAAGAGCAACAGATACTGTTTTCCGAATCGGTGGTAAACGTTAAAAAAATGTAATGACGATTCGAAAGTGCTTCTAAAAGAAGTCTAATTGAATAAATAAATGTTTGAGTTTATAAGGTGGATCTAGTGATTTATGGTCCATCGGTCATGATGTAAAATGAACTATAACATATTTATAGATTGATTTTATAGATAGACGATGTACTTGATGACAACTAACTATAACCAGAAATAATATAATACTCGAGTACTATACATAAGTGTAACTAGATGACGTAACACAGGATTTATAATTGTGTTCATCATTTTGGGCTCTATATTTGAAAATTCCAGTAAATCTTACCGAGGAAGTTGCAGATTGTGATTGTTGAATAAAGCAACTGTATTTTGTAAATATTTTTTGCATTGACAAGTTTATTTAATTGCATTAGTATAATTTTTACACTCCATCGCTGATAACATGGACTGGAAAAAAAATACTTATATAAAATATTTTTCTAAAACATAAAATTATAAAAAAAATATGGCGTTTAAAGTTTTATCTATGTGTTCTGAGCCTTATGTATTGCATCCGTAGTGTCACTGACCGTCATTTAACTGCATATGGCAACCTGTCCTTGTCTGTTTAAAATTATATAATTGTTGTCAATGCTCTGCACCTTGGAAAGTGCTTGAAATAATACCTGTATTTAGGATCTATAGGTGTATATATTATGTATTTTTTTACATTAAGTACTCACACCTTAAATTATGTACTTGATATTGGACTTATTTGTAAATGCATTAACTGGTAAAAATACGAACGTTGTTTTTCAGTAACATAATACTCTATTCCAATATTGTTTACGTAAATATTATGTTATTACTTATGTTATTAATTTTAATTATCTGTCGGTAACTACTATCTTAAAGTAAAGTAATATTAAAATTGCACGAAAATGGAAATACAGCAGCGAAATTTAAAATACACGTTTTTACCCGAAAATATTAAAAACAAATGAATAGAACAATTCATACATAATACTTCCTCAAACGAAATTGTCATTATTAATAAAAATAGACCCGATACAGATAATAAATCACAATACTTATTGTTCAATATCACTATAATCTCATATTATTTCCGTGTTACAAAACGCTTAGCAATTGCCCAAAACGTAATTGTTACGGTTCACTGTTACTTATTTGTATTGAGTTTTACGGTCAGTTGTGGCCATCCGAATTTTTTTGTAATTTTTTTAGCAAGTTGTTATGTAACTTATCTCTTGTAATACTGGGTTAATTGAATACGCGTAAGGTTGTAGAGACTTTAAATGTATAGGTACTAGGGCATTGGGCAATAAGTATTGTTCAGGCTAATAATATAGGGGCATAATGTTTATTAGAAGAAAAGTACAAGCTCTTCTTCGTCTTTAATTCCATAACTACAAAAGTAAAAAAAATTGTGTTCCTTTCATTATAAGAAAGCTATAAAAAGACATCTCTATGGATTAAAAGAAGATTAAAAGGCATAATATGTCATCTCAGGAGCTATACTTGTACTATACGATTGGTCCGATTTGAAAAATTATTTCGGTGTTAGGTAGCCCATCTATCGAGGAAGGCTATATCATCACGCTAAGGCCAACAGCAGCGGAACACTGCGGGTAAAACCGCGGGGCACAGCTAGTTATATATAACCGCTAAACCACGCTAAACGGAAGAACAACATGCAATCGAGAAGAAAAAGGTAAGTCCGTAAATAATACCAGGTTCCAAAGGAAACGATTCTATGTAAGGTAATTTTAATTTAGTATGTAAGTGCTTTACCTTAGTGCTTTTCTACTAAAATTTTACGTTTAAAGCGAAAGCCTATATTAAGGGAAATTAATCGCTAAATGTGTTGCTCAACACATAAGTCGAGAACAGCTGATCCGATTTCGTTACTTCTTTTCTTATAATATTCCTTGAAGTACGAGAATGGTTCTTATGGAGAGAAAACGTAAACATACACCACGACACCGACTACACGGTCGGGAGGAGTGAGGAGCGCTAGTTATAATAATAATATGACGGTGACTTGTTAGATACTTTTTTAAACTTGAATTACAATATAACTACTATTATTGTAATTATAATAAAGTATCATTACAATTGAGGTTAGCGAAATGATATTCAAGTGTTGCACTCACACAATCTCGATAAGATTAGAAATTTACTCGAGCACTTTCAACGATACGCAACGTTTGTTCCGAGATGAGATGCTGTGATTATTTGCATCGCTTCCTGCTATTAATTTAATGTTATTTTTAAAACAAACAAGAAATGTTGTAATGGAATAAAAAGAGCTAGAAAAATTATTTCAATTTATACTTAAAATGAGTAAGCAGTACAAAAAGTATCTTGCCTTAGTGAAAATGACGACATAACTAAGCTAAGTATTGATTTTAACCACATTGTCATCTATACTAATATTATAAAGCTGAAGAGTTTGTTTGTTTGTTTGTTTGAACGCGCTAATCTCGGGAACTTCTGGTCGGATTTGAAAAATTCTTTCGGTGTTAGATAGTTCATTTATCGAGGAAGGCTATAGGCTATAGACCATCACGCTACGACCAGCAGCCAGCAGGAGTGGAGACACGGGGGTGAAACCGCGCGGAGCAGCTAGTATTATATAAAATGACTTAGAGAGAACTAACTTCCTTAAATTATTTTAGTAGGTATAAATGGTTTATTGATTGATTGTAAATATGATCCGAGGATGAGGAGAGGATTTACTCATAAGTTTTCTGATGGACTTATTTTATCTGTCTTATTTAATAATTGGAAAATATAGAGCCCTGTAGGCCGAGCCAACTCTACAACTGTGTATCTTTGTTATACTTCCCCTATAATCTAAACTACAATAGAATTACGGCTACTAATCTCATCATAGTTTCACCTAACGCTTTTTCTAAATAATAACTCAACGAATTGCGAACGTATACAGAAACAGACAAATAAAACAGCTGTATGCAAGCTCTTTTTTTAAAAAAGCGTTTAAATACCATTTATAAATAAACTCTTTTTGTTTTACTTTACTACATTACTTCATCATCAATTAACCTTGACATAGATACCCTAGATTTCATAACATACTTAATTAATAGTAAGGCAAATTTTTGAACACAATGAGGTGGTATTAATAGGTAAATAAACATTATAATTATTTGAATATTAAGGTGGATCCGTTATTGCAAGCAACGAGCTAATAACTCTACACTCTCTAGTGTCATGGTCGCATGCAGGTTGTATCTTGAGATTAAATAAATGGATAATAAATTCATTAAATAATTTTTATACAATGGGTCTTCCAAGATGTATTCTAATGTTTACAGGAGAGGGTTTTTTGGTCTTTTCTTTCTCATTCAATTTTTTTTTTTTGAAATCGAACTAAAAACTCAAAAATCTATTTATTCAATTAGATTTCTTCTAGAAGCACTTTTGAATCGTCATAATGTATTTTAACATTTACCAATCGTTATTTTATTAAATCGAATGTAGTTCAACCTCATCATTCGTCAAAAATAATCTAATAAATTTTTCTACACTTTTTTTAACGACTCTTAAGTCTATTCAAAACTATGAAAAATGTATTGAAGCCTTTAAAAACGAGACGATTAGTCGTTAAATTAAGCTTGCGTTAAGCTCACAGTTTCATATGGAGTCATTTGGTTTTATGTAGAGAAACTGCCTGTAATTATTATGTGAGAGCACTTCGTGACTTGAATGTGAATGCCTTTGTATAGCAAATATGCGATCGTGGGTTAGTATGACATGGGTTTTGCGAATCAAGGATTTTTGAACGGATTTTAGTTTTATTTAATTAATCATTGTTTATATAGTGGACTTTTTTGTCTTTTTAATATGTTTCCTGGTTAATTGAAGCAGTTTTTGCATCTATGTATTAATGATTAAAGAATTTAGCTTCGCTCACAAACTTAGGTCTGTTGTCATAACACTGTTAATAGAACGATTTGGATTCAGCGTTGATTTATTAGCTTTTTCTCAATACAATATTTTGATTATCATTGAAAAGCGTTATCACGCTCGCAAGCACGCGGTATCAGCTTTCCAGTGATAAACAAAATTTAGAGTGCTTTAAAAGGCAACATACAGAAATCTGTACTTTCAACCTTTTATATCATAAACCTGTATGTATACATTGTACCTACGTTACCAATCAAATAGGAAATATTAAACTGTTGTTAAACTCCTTTTTGTAAAGGCGTTTAACAACAGCTCTTTAGTTTTTGCGGATATCTTTGTTTAGATACATACACACAGATCTTTCGTGAGATAATCATATTCGATGTTTATCTAACTTTGACAGCTATAATTAATAGCACGAGACCTTAGCACGAGACATAATACAGCATATGCGTTTGACGCATGTTTCAATAGATTTGAAGAAACTTTTATTATTATAAAGTTGTTACTGAGAAGTACCTACGGGAAGTAATCGCCTATTTGTTGTACATATTCATATTATGTTATGAGAAATTAATACTCTACTAAATACGACTAATCAGATATTATTATAGTTAATATTAGTCTATCTTATGTTGAGAGTTCGTACATTCAATAAGAAACTTTCAGTTACCTAGAATCACAGATCTATGTCTGTGCCTAGAATAATAAATTTCTATCTGATTCCATTTAATCAGAAATTCGAATATTATCTACTCAGAAATCCTTTATGAATTTTGAATTATGTATACCTAACTGTAGCTGCTACTGAAAACATTTTTAATAAAGGCCATTTGTTTATATTATTACTGTCAAGTGTTACTTGCAATAACAGTACTCACATTATTTGATAAGAAAATTATTTGTTTCTCGCTTTGAACACGATAAATGGATGCCCGATAAAATTGTCTTACACTTGCTGTTGGTGACAAAGTAGCTTTTATTCGTTTACAGTTAGCTTTTGTATTGTAACGGATTATTATATTAAGATGACATTTACTGTGTACATAGATAACAATTAATATGGTAAATTTCGATATATTATGTAGTAACTAAAGCTCATTGTGTTGAAATTAGGTACATCTAGTTTATTAGTTTGGGTTTTGTATTGAATTGAGAGGTCATATTTTATTAGCAAATAGCTTTGCGTAGTCAAAGAATAACTCGCTGTGTAACTCGCTTAGTTCCTGTTCCCGTGAGAATTGAGATCTCAAGCTATGTCTAATTTTTATCAAAATCGGTTTATTCGTTGAGGCGTGAAGAAGAGACAGATAGACAGAGTTACATTCGCATTTATAATATTTAGTTAAGCTAATCCTTATGAAAACATCGTCATTTACTCAACTGCTCCAATTTATTCAATAAAGATGGATTTACATTTCAACTAATTTATTCAAATTTAATTTTCTCACCTCACTATAAATAACAACAAAGTTTGCACAATACTTTAGCAGAATCATGATCCAAGAGAGCTTTATACAATAACCTTTAGCATTCTCGACCTAATTCTGCTCAGGTATTTTACGAAGCAATAAAATTATTGTTGAATAAAAGATATATGCGATCATTGTATTTGATTATCATGTTAATTAGTTGTTAGTTGCTTGGAGCAATTATTTATTGAGTTGGAGAGATTGAAGAATATATATTAAGCTATGGACTAAGGGTCCTTAATTATTTCTAATACATAATACCGTGTACGTTTCGTTATAATTATTTAGGATGGACTAGGATTTATGTCCTATTATTATTATTCGAGCGTAATAAATTAATGCTGATAAATTCAAATGTTATAGATAATTTAGATTTTACTAATGATTGAACATATCTATTGATATCTTTAGCAATATGGAATAGTACTGTTTAGTTTAAACTCAGGTATTTTTGTCGGAATAATACTTTTCAAAAGAACTTTTTTACATGAATCGTCTTAATAAAAGACGATTCATGTTAAAAAGTGCAATAACTAAAACTCCTATAACAAGGAAAATTCTTTAAGGAAAGGGACGTAGTAAAAGGAAATGCCTTTTTACCGACAATCCAGTTCGATGCAGCATAATAAATTTATAGACATACATATATATATATATATGAGGAAATACTAGATGAAAGTGGTTCTAGATACCACCTGGATCAGTTTTTCTATCATACTTTATGCTTATCAATCTTAAACACCGGTTGTTTTATGTAATTCGTACCTAATAAATAGCTTATAAATTCTTTAAGCTTATGAATCTTACATTATAATGAAGAATAATGATTGGACTATTTGTAATAATAATGCGTATATTCGAAAAATATTTGATATTATTACATATATAACAGATATGTTCATATTAAGAGTTTGCCTGCGGACTAATAGATAAATGTTACTAATGTTTAATTGAAATTTCTTAAAAAATGCACTGTAACAAAACTCCTCACAATTTTTTTTATATTTCAAAACAGTCTTTTTGGTTTGTTAAAAGACTGTTTTGAACTATTGAACTATCGAAATCGTTTTCAGACAATCCATAATGTGAATCAGATTATAACGACAAAGATATTTTCAATGATCACGATCATTATAAGTCAAAGTTTAAGCAAAAAGAAAGTAAAGCAATCTCTCTCTAAGGTTAAAGAACTAGCTCCTTGTTACTTTGGTTTCCAATAATGGTTTATGTAACTGTATGAGACATTGGTTGAATGCAAGAATTTAAATTGAAACCTTTATGTCTTTTTGTTATATGTTTATTACGTGAACATGGTTTTGAATCGTAAATACATAGACATCAAGTGGAATACAATAACTATTAAATATAATATAATCTGGGGTAAATTCTTCTCGTCCACTATAATATAAAGAAAATTTTAAATTATGTAATTCTTACTAATTTGTAATATTATCATTTTCTATATTTTTAATATTTATTTTTATTCATGTATCTTTTTACGGTAAAGTCGGTGAAATAAAAATAGATATTAGATAATTACCTATTTGTTTTTAAAATAAATTATATTTCCTAGATATAACTATTATATTAAAGATATTATTTACAACAAAAAAATGTATATAATCGCTAATTAGTTCAATACTAAGTTAAAGTTTATAACACAATAATATTTAATACAATGGTATGTGAGAGAGTGGTGTGAAGTAATAACAGTTCAGTCGTTTTATTGCGTTTTTATTAAAATCAGTTTATTGTACTCGACTTTTATTTGTTTCTTTGCCATTTATATTTTTAATTATTTAAAAGTACAAATATATGAGAAATATAATAATTAACACTAAGTTTAAGTTGAAACTCAAATATAATATAGGTAATGGTAATAATTAATAAAATTTAATTCAAACAAATAATTATTCAAAATAAAGCCTTTTTATAAATAACGTACCTACTTACTAAATGTACATGAAAAAATTCCGCGCCTCCGTAAACGCGCAAAAATTTAAAATAGTTTTCCGATATATGACTAAAATATGTTTCCCGGAAGGTCCATTGTATAATAATTAAATAATTGCACATAGTGTACAATTACAATTAGGATAATTCACAATTTTTTAGGTCAATCAGGAGGCCGCGGTTATATATTATAGGGATAACTTGTAAATACTACCTACCTATATTATTATTCTGTCCATATAAAAAATCATACTTTCCTCAACAAAAAAGGCTTTTCTCCATAAACCGGAAGAGATCCATAACCTACGACACGGAAATCAGAGATATTGTACGGGTAACATAATATTATATCATAGTTTTCTCTGTGACAGTGTGGAAACTTCACAGCCATTGAAAATCTTGCGCGTGCTACTTAGAATTTTTTGCTAGATAATAGTTTTTAATTAACCTGTTTTATAAAATTTATGTACATTAAGCTAAATGTCAGCCCATCTATAACTTAATAGGCTGAACACATTTGAATATTTTTAAATTGTGTGATGTTCGTCTCAAATATAAAAATTCTAAAAACATTATCCAAAAGAATACGAAAAAGGTTTACTAAATTCACTGTTTAACTGGAACTTAGTGGAGTCAAATAAAGTAATAGAATAAATAAAATAGATAACATAATAATATAACGAAAAGGTTATTCACTTTAAAATTTAAATACAATCAATTTTAGTTGAGTTACATAGGAAATAAAATAATTTTAGTTAGCACAGATTAATGTGTATGCAATAAATATATAAACAATCATGTATCTATCTTTGATAAATCAATTATTGGCATACAGACTTTTTATCAGGCTACCACGCGGCGCCGCGAGCTAAACCTAGTTCACATCACGCATAGCGACAACTTTCCTACGCCCGGGAAGTAAAACAATAGCTAGAAATTGAGAGTGGGTCGAAATTGTCCACTAGAGTCAAGGCCCACAATGAATGGGCCCAAATTGGACAAACCTTGAACTGGACAGAACTGGTACAGGTTCAAATGTCACTAAGCTCTTTATAGCTCTGCTTTTTAATATATTTCAATGATTTTGTTTGCGTTTTCGTGAACATTAATATTTTTTTATTTAAAATTAAAACACGTGTGAATTTATTAGTGTAGTAAATATGTATGGGTGAGCTTCGGATATCGTTAAAATGTCGTTTACGTATTTTGAATGCCTAATAACCTGTATTAGGAATTCAACTATCTAGGATGGAATCATGGAATTAAATATATGTTTCGCCTGTTAATAGATAATATCAATATAATTGTTTATCATTATGAAATTCGTATGAAAGTATAGTTACTACCTAAGCAAACAATAAGTAATAACGTAGCTGTACTGTGTATGGTACGAGAAAAACACAGGAAAAGATGGTAGGGATTTAATACCAAATGATTGTAAAAATGTAAAAATTTTCCGGCACTAATTCATAAGCCTCTCATTTTATTTCTGCACTTTCCTATAGAAGGAATTTATCTTGCTCTAATAAATTATCTTAGCAAAAGTTCCACCGAACTATTATTATTTTAATAGGCCACTTTGGAGCATTCCATCACTGATAAACTATCATTTTTCACCATAAACGTTTCGTTGTATTGTAATGTATAATCTCTTTCATTACAAGCAAAGATAGTAAGGGGTTATTGAACCCAAACGTCCTTCAGCTACGACCTTGAAAACGTAAACAAACTGAATACAAGATGGTACCCGTCTTGTGTGCTCCTTATTGATATACATAATACAACCGGATTTTTGCGATATTATAAATCACTGTTTTGGATTAAATCTTTTTGCTTTGGTTTGTAAAATAGCAAGCGTACTTCTTATTTTGCCAGAAAATATATTTTAAGTTTGAATGGCCTTTATAAAGACGATGTATTTTCTCAATGTGTGTGATTAATTTTTTTTATTTACTATTTATGAAAGAGGTATACAAAGAAATTGTTTCTGAGATAGGTAGGTGTAAGATGAGTGCTGGTAAGAAAACGGAAAAGTAATAATTAATAGGTAAAACTAAATACCTACCTAGTAAAAAAATTTTTTTTTTTTTTTTACCTAATTAAAAATCTGGAAAATTATTATGTGACACAGCATTTAGTTTTCTTAACAATCGTTTATGGAAATTTAATGTTTACATTTTCATTCAAAACAATTATTATTCCTAGAGGTAAGAGTGGTTACCTGAAAATATAAAATAAACAAAATACTTACATCATTGTCAAAAAACTCCGCGCCGTGTACAGTTCGATCCAAAAAATACAATAAAGCTATTGTAAACAACAATCGACACAAATACATAATTACACTACACTATTCATTTCCGTGAATTAAAATGTGATTTTACTTGTTCATCTCGTAATAATATTGAAAAATATTTCCAAATTCACAGAAAAAAAAATACTTTTAATTCCCGCGCAAAACTGACAGCAATTTTTTTTCTATACAGCCAGTCGCTTTATTTTTTTAAAGATAGGTAATCAGTCGAAAATTTTCAACTATAAAGATTATAATAGAATTCTTTTTTTAAATTTAGGCAGACGTTTTTGTTCGTAAAAATGCACAGATAAAAAAAAGTGATTGTCAGCGTTTGACAACGACAGCGCGCGGTGTTTGACGGCCTGCGACTGTGCAGTTTTGTGCAGCTGAATTAGAACGTTGTTAGGCGGTTGCTGTCGTGAAATACTGCTGTGGATTAAGGGTTGTTGTACACTGTCGGATGCTTAGAGATTGGATGATTTTTTGTTTATTTTGTTTTAAGTAATAATATATAAATAATCAAAATATTTTCTTGGAATACAATAAATGAAATACCTATAATATTTAATAAAATTGTAAATTTTAGTGTGAGAGAAATATTTTTATAGACATAAACCTCTACTTAGTCAATTCTACTCTATTCCATAAACTTACCGTAGAAAATAATATTTTCATCCGATGAAAACTATTAAGGAAAGCTATATTTTTTTTTTTTTAATTTTAATAACTTTTATTGTGATTTATAACGCAAGTTTTTCATAGTCTATGCGAGTTCATAGCGTTATCTAAACTGTTGAAGTTCCAAATTCAAAATTTTTAACGATATTTTTAGAACTTTCTATCCTCTAAGTACAAATGATTTCACCCCGTATTAAATGCAACAATGCTGAAGGAAATCCAGGACAGATTTAAATGAACAGTGAGATAGTGAAAATCTTAGAGTTCCACTTCGATTGATACACATTGCGTGTTGGACAGAAAATCTATGAAGTCGCTATTGTGAAATAATTTCTTACTCAGATATGCTATTATTTTGTAATTCGGTGAAATAGCAATTGGGAGCACACAAAAATTATGTTATCGAGGTAAGGTTATGCTATTATTATTATTATTGGTATATATTTAAGAATGTTAATATCTAGGTACTATACATTTAAGAATATTGATAAAATTATAGTAGGTATATAATGTATTTCTTTTAATACTGTATTTGTTTATTGATTGGCATCTAATATTCATAAAAAATAAAATAATTTTGAAATTGAAATTCGAATCTGGATCCGAACGCAGGCTACTCTTTTACTAGCGGACCACGAAATTCAACTAGTTTCTGTATATTTCCACAATTTACATAACAATAGCGACTCCACACCTCCCCTGTTCCACCAGATCACACCGATATGTCCCACATGAACCCATTGTTACCTTTCTCCCGATATTTCGCCGTCACTCGCTAGCATTGTTTCGGAAATCTCAAAAGAGAGAGCATTTCAACTCTATTAACCACGGATTATTTATTCACAAATGTTGCGATGTCTAATTATAGCTGTATTGTATGGAAACTTGAGCAATTTGTATGTTGTTTATGGCTTTGAAATAAATAAATAAAACTTACTAGCTTTCCGCCCGCAGCTTCGCCCGCGTTTTCAAAGAAAAACCCGTATAGTTCCCGTTCCCGTGGGATTTCCGGGATATAACCTATCCTATGTGTTAATCCAAGATTTTACGTGAAAGAATAACAATTTATAAGATAAGTGATCATTATAGAGTTAGTTATTGAAATAAATAGAGCAAACTGTGAAGTAGAAGGTTAAGTTGTTTATAATATAAATTTGAGAGAATCAAAGTAAATGAAAGTAAAAAGAGAGTACCTAATTAAAAATATCATTAGGTATATTTTTCATATTGCGCGCAAATATGGCGGAGCGCAGCGCAGAGCATTTTTCATTGTCAAAATATTATCGACATTGTCCTCACTAAAATCATGTTACAATTAAATTATTCTTATAAAATATGTCTGCACAAGGAAATTAAAACAAGCAAGTAATCCTATTTTCCAAGTTTTTACCATACACATGGGAAAGTTGCAGTAATTACAGGATTTAGTAACAATACGAAATGTCGCAGTGTGGGATTACGATTGTATCGGTTCACATTGCTATGGGATGCATTTGTAATACTGAGATCGCTAATTGATAACTTGAAACGAGATGTAAATTCTAATAAGTCAACTATTATAGAGGTACTATTGGATCTTCATAATATTATAGAACAATAATTTATGGGGCAGATACATGTCTTATTAATCAAATAGCTGTACAATAAATCGAATCTTCTTTCTCGTTAATTCTCGTGTCACAATATTATATTGTATCATACTCCTCCGAAATGGCTTGATCGATTTTCATGAAATTTTGAATTTGTGAATCGGACAAAATTTTATGATAAGAGTAGGGCGTTCTGCCCTACTCTTATCATAACGTTTGCCGGGACAGCTAACAAGTAATATTATAAAATTATCTTTTAAATCTTTTAAAACATATACTTATCTGCCCTCTTCGATATAGTATGACCATTCATAAACTGCCTTTTTCACTTCATTCTGTGTAAAAAAAAATTGTGTGCGTGTACTTACACACGTAAGAAGTGAAACTTCTTTATGACCTTATTTTTCAAAAAAAAATAATTTACTATATGCAACTTTACAGAAATACGTCGAATCACGCGTGGTAGGGATAAGAAAAAGATGGCGCGTAACGGAAAAATGTCCCGCGTAACGAAAAAATTTTACACTAAATTTTTTTCCAACCCCGATAAAGAAGTTTCACTCCAAAAAGATGGCGCGTAAAAAAAAATGTCATGCGTAACGAAAAAATTTTACACTAAATTTTTTTCCAACCCCGATAAAGAAGTTTCACTTCAATAAACTATGTATTATGTAAGGTACAAAATCGATTTACTTATCCATTCATATGAATCTATTGAATATCTTCAACTAGAAATGCATCTAGAATATCCAATTTGTCCATGTTACAAGGTCGTTAGTATGATATAGAAACCACTTTCAATCTGGATTCAAGATGTGCTTGAAAGTCCAAACGACTTACACTTTTCCCATTTTCCATGACGTTATGTAGTTTTTAATTGTAAGCTTGCGTTAAAAGGTCGTAGAGTTACGTTACGCATAGTAATTTAGATATACATATATAGTTTGTGGTTAGTGACCAAATATTAGTATGCTGTTTAAATTATCTCATTTTATCAGACAGTAGAACTGCTTTATATTTTTGTAGAAAACAAAAACAGACAATACAATTGTAAATTAAATAATAACTCAAAATGTCTTAACGCTCAAATGTATACTTGTCTGTTTTACCTATAAAATCTTTCACACTCGAATCTATAGTTCAATTTGCAAGATTTACGATTCGGGAAACAATATATAAAATTGTCTGAACTGTCGGTTAGTAGGTATGTCACCATTATGTAGGATTACCACAGTACGTGGCACCTCCGAACCATGACCACTTACCGTTCAGTCTTTGTTCTTATAATAGTCCAAATTAAAAACAATGTAATGTGCATACTGACATATAAAATAACAGTACTCTTTTGTTTTTTACCGTGTCTTTAGGTCACTGTGTTTAATCTGCGGATGAAGTTGCATGAACATTGGCGCCCTTTTTAGGAATTCAAATTAAGAATGTCTACATTTTTTTATCGTCATTTTCGAATTTTCGAACCAGGTTTGATATAATTTATGTTTTACATTAGTTAATTATTATCTAATAAATAAAATTCAAAAAAGTGTTAGAATAGAATACTTATTCTATTTTTCACTTTATTTCAATTAAAATTTTGTCAATTATTAATTTTGCGTAGGTGTACCTATTTTGTTTAATTACATTTAAAATCTATGTTTTTATTTATGGGTTGGTACTTAACATTTATCATCGGTTCTTCTAGCTGTGTTATTTAATCAATATAGAATCAAAAGAGGTCTGAAAATGAATTTCGATTCACTTTTTAAATTTTAGCTCTTTTCAAAGCTAACTTGAATCATCTTAAATAATAACCAGCCAGCAATTAAACAATAAATCCGACCATTAACTAACGAAACTTAATTGGCTATACTTTCAGTTTTAAAGTATAACACTTTCGAAGAAAACTTTCAATTTTGTATATTGCATACAAATACGGCATTTTATATGAGATGTACGGACGGACGCGTGACCCGAATTTATTATGTTTACGCATTGCAGGTAGGTATATTGTTTAAGTGAAAGTGGATTTATAGAAAATAGTTTAGTATTTGCTGTGAATTTTAAACTACATAATATTATGTACCTACTTGAATCCGCATGGGCTGACGCGGGATAAAAACGAAATAAAACAACAGCTTTCTTCAGCTGACGCTAGTGTAAGAATATATTTTGAAATCGAAATATACATACATAATACATATACAAGTGTTTCCTTTTATAATAATAGTATTTGCTGATGCAAATAGTGTAGTTTTTATTTCAGTGCACGTTTTTTTATATGTAACTATTTGAGGTTTTTTTCTCTATAATTTAATATTCTTCAGTAATTGTCTCTGTATATTAACTTAAATAAAACAGAATTGTGTTATTCTTATCTCATAATATTTTATTAACCTACTATCACACAAAATAAGTTACTACTTATAAACTAAACATATTTATACTTCAACTGCTGGTTGCTCTCTTTGATGCACCAAGCCTTTTTGCTCCTGTAATAAATTAATATTGAATTAGTTAGTTTGAAAAATAATATCCGACAAATGTAAATTGTTAGGTACCTACTCTTTTTAAAACAGAAAATAAACATGATCGGGGAATTCTAAGTTATGATGTTGTGAATTATTAATTTATTTTATTTTAGTTAATGGAAAATACAAGAAATAACTATCCCGAAAGAAAGATTTTCAGTTCAAAAAAATAGACAGAATAGTGATTTGAAAATAGAGATTTTCAGTTCAAAAGGTTCAGTTCAAAACAGTTTATCCAATTTACGAGGTAAAAAAATATTTCTATCACTTTACATGCATGAAATCTAAACGCCTACAGAAATATTACAACAAAAATAAAGTAACAACGCCTATGAAAATAAAATAGCAATCCAAACTGTATTTGATGAGGAAAATACAATCTTTCATATTACTACGAGCGCTACTAAACTTTCGGTATTCAGCAACAGCTCTATATTATCAACTTAAATAATTAATGTTTTAAAATAAAATAAAATAAATAAATAAATGTTTCTTACCGTATAAAGAATTCCAAAGAAACTCGACTGCAAGGAGACCAGGTATTCGAAATGCTAGCCGGGTCATACTGTGACTCCATGATGCCTTTAAACTTATTACAACTGTTAAAGGGATGACCGTCATGAGGTACTCCGAGACTGAAAAATATTTAAATACCATTGATAAGAAGTATGTTCAAAATAAGTACGCCTAAAATTAAAATCTTGTTTAATGATGATTAAGTAATAATTGATACCAAATTTCAGGAATTTATTTGAAAACACATGCCTCATATTCTAGTTTTGAGCAAAATATTTTTTAATCAGATGCTTTTACCACAGTAAGTATTACAATAATTATTTACAATATAGGAAATAATATTGTAATACTGTGCTTTTACTGTTTAAATAAGTACCTAATTTTCGAGGTTTCTTGTATATTCCGTTTTTTTGTAATTTATTTTCATTTATAACTGAAAATAATTGATGTAAATTGTTATTTATTTATAAATGAAAATAGTTATATTTTGATTTTAAATATTAGATAGAAAATATTTATATCTTGGGTATACGTACCCAGGTAGGTAATAATAAAGAAGGGTTAATATAAAGGGTTATATAAGGGTTAAATAATAAAGGGTTATGGATAATATAGGTACCTATATTATCCATAACCCTTTATTTTAATGACTAAACGAGCATATACTACAGATATACTATATCTAGAGTAGGCTCTAAAATCTAACCGTAAAATCTAGTAATTTCATATTATTAGCCTCAAAGTGAATGTGAGCTGTTAATCCTGTTTGGTTCGTTTAGAGTTCAATTATATTAACGGTGAAATAATGGAGGGTCCGTAATCTGTATTCGCAGTACCTATTTATTATAATATTCATATTTAACGGATCAATTTCACTTTGTACCGCCTTCTAAATATATTTTGTTATAAACATATTACGGAAAGCAAAAATATTATAATTTACAATGGTAATAAGTACCTACTACTTATCATATACCTACTTTGGTATATATCTTATGCAATTGATCGAAAAGGAACATGATAATGTTAACTCTTGTTTTCTGTATAGCAGATAGCTTTTTCATTTAAAATTTGATTTTGTATCATTTCTGTATGACAATTCTATATCCATACAATTACTAACTCTATATATATTTGATGTAAAAACAAACATGAAAAAGTATATTCTACGTATATTGAAATTGAATTAATTAATATTTACCTATGTCCTATTTCATGTGCGAGCAAATATCCCATGTTCTTCGGCTGCCATTCCAGAAGCGCGCAGCTCTTTCGCAAGCTGCAAACACCATTAGAATAACTGCGTGCTGAAAAAATAAAGTTTTTATTATTTAAAAAATGTTTTAAATTATTTGGTAGGCATCGGTACGTAGAGATGTAATTCATTATTAATTTTTATAGTTATACGATATTGTAAATACTTGACGAAATAATAGTCTAAGATCCGGCTGCAGGATTAGTGCGCTCATCGGTTGCCGCTTTTCTCCTAATTATAAATATACATAAAAAGAATGCGTCGGTGTACTAATAGGCGTAAATATTTATAATTTTTAACAGCCGGCAACCCTTATTTGCGGCCGGATTTAATTAGGCAACCATATACAGTGGTGGTCACATAATTAAAGACACCCCCGAATTGACCATAAAAGATTTACATTAGGAAGTACAATTATCTGAAAAAGGTATTTAATCTAGTATTATTTTTATTAAACCATACAAGACAATATGTTCTTTAAAATGAGGGACAAAAAATTGTTATATTCCTTGTTAGTTTCGACACTTGCTCTCTGTGGGAATGTAACACAAACTTTGTTAACGTACGTATAGCTGGCCACTTAATTAAAGACAACAAGAAATGAGTTACAATTTTTTATAAATAAAAAGAAACAGCATTGTGCTTTACTTCCTTTTGGCGCGTAATTTCATAAATCGTTGACACTATAATTTTTTTGGTTATTTTTAACTTTTAAAATTAAAATTCATACGTTTAATAGTTTTAATATCAATTACTATGGTTAAAAACAAGAGTTGCGACTCCTCCGCAAGAAAAAATATTTCTAACTTCCATGAAATTAAACTGTTTCAAGGATATGGTTATGAATGCTATAAAATATGTCAAGATGTTCCACACGACCGAAAACGTACTCAGAAAAGCAAAACCAAGTGAAACTACTCGGCCGAAATATTCAAAAATGGTGTTGTTGGCTAAAAAGATCCATTTAAAGGGTCGGAACTGATACAGTTCAGAGTTGTATGGTGCAGCAGGCTTGAAGGGGGGTCTGCAAGCACAATTAGACGTAGACTGTGTGAGGAAAACTTGCACTGAAGAGTATCTCGGAAAGTACCACTTTTGAAAAAACAAAATGTGAAGGCAAGATTTCACTTTGCTACAAAATACGAACACTGGACTGAACGAGAGTGGAAACATGTGCTGTTTCTGCATGAAACTAAGATAAATATGATTAATTCTGTCAGAAAACAATATGTAAGACACCATCTCAATAAGGAAATGGATCCAAGATACTCTAAAAAGTAGTCATACATGGGGGTGGAAATATCAAAGTGTGGCGCTGTTTTTCTGGACTTGGTGTTGGACCTGTCAAAAAGACAGAAGGCAACATGGATAAATTCCAGTACAAGTATATTTTAGAGCAATCCATGCTGCCCTATGCAGAGAAAAATTTACCTGTTGTTTGGACTTTTCAACACGATAATGATCCCAAGCACACAGCAAAAGTAGTGAAGTGCTTGTTAAGGAACCAATCTGTTACTGTTTTGGATTGGCCCCCTCACAGTCCGGATTCAAATCCGATCGAAAACTTATGAAATCAAGAAAGAAAGAAATCGCGGCAAAGCGATCATCAAACGTCGACTAACTTTGCAAAACATTTTCGAAGAATGGAACCAATTTAGTGATACAACTTGAACAAAATTAGTTGCTTCCATGCCCAAGAGATGTAAACCATCATTACTGCCAAAGGACATGCAACCAAATATTGAAAAGTGTACAAATGTTTTGTAAATACGTCAGGTATTTTGTGTTGTAAAAATAATCTCATTAAAATAATATTTTTTTTATATTTCTTATAAGCGAGTCTAATGTCTTTAATTATATGGCCAGACCTTTGCTAGGTTAAAACTGCTAGTAGTAAGGATGAACCGATTAAAATCTAACAAACCGACAAGTTCTGTTGATAAAATTTAGTTTAGCATTAGACAACACATACCTGAATATTTTAAAATTATTTAACAAGTTCCAATGGTAGTGTAAAAAAAAATGTTGAGAGAAGTGTCTTGGGTAGTATAAAATGCTCTTAGTGTCTTTAATTATGTGACCACCACTGTATGATAATAAATAGAAAAAAATTAGCTTTAATTTGATATATGATTCATAAATGTACGTTATGAACGTAAAAATGAATCGAAATCATACCTGTTTGCACCAGGCTGCCAAGATGTTGCGGCCAGGTGAAAAGCGGCAACCGTGATTTTTTTGAATCTTTATATCATTTGCCGTGATGTAGACTACATTTTATTCAAAAAACAAGTGAACGAATTTTTTTCCCAAAAATCGATTAGAAAAATTTTAATTAAACATGCTTGCGGCCAAATTTTGACTGGCAACCTAGTCGATATATATTCTCCTAATTATAAATATACATAAAAATTCGGTTTTCAGCAAAAAACCGATGAACGCACTAATCCTGCAGCCGGATCTCGTACTATAAGAACTCTACAAAATCAGTATGTATGATATAATAAATTATGATGTGCCTACAGGCGTTCTTGTTAAAAACTTCAAATTGTAATTGTGTGAAACCAAATAACTAATATGGTTATTGGTTATCTAACATTATGAGTTATTTTTAAACCGTGTTTGACATTACATAGGCATATTTTTATAATTAAATAATTCGAATTTTGCTGATTTGTCCTTCCTCATTGTAGAAACGTCGCGTTGGCGCATGTATTTATTTTATGTGATCGTGTGTTGTATTGGGGAGATACCCTGGTATACTTAAAAATTCGCAAATATAATTTAGTTTTTGTTATTATTAATACTCTACCTGTAGATCCTCGTACAGGCTTCCCGTTCTTAATATAAAATAAATCCAGGCCAGTCAATAACACAGAATAATACAGCTTTTTCTTCAATTTCTTCTTCTCAGTTTGCCAGTCACAATAATTCCTTAAATAATTCGTAGCATTTTCATCCATAGTAACCGCTCTGTTATTTCTAAAGAATTTAACGTCCAATAATTTGAAATTGACCGTTGCATTTAAATATTTGTGTTTGAATAAAGAACTGGCATCTTTTATGATACCTCTGACAATGTTCTTTAGTTTTTTCCTTGTTTTAAAGCTGTATTCTTTGGCTAGTTTCTTGGTAAGTTTTATGTCTAGATGGACCATAGTTGGTATTGTTACTTCGATCTTCTTGGTTGAGTAAGATAAGTGGGTTGGTGTGTGGCGCACTCGATTTGGTTTCTGAAAATAGCATAATTGACCTGATTAATATTCGATTGCTATGAAGACGGTTATGTTAAGTGTTCAGGATCACGTGCTAATTTAATTATCTTAAAATTTATTGAAACTCCACACATCCAATCCAATAAAAATATTACGATGTTTGCTTTGCGTTTAAATAATTTTACTTTTTTGACTAAGTACTTAATAAGTATACAATGATAATATGATGAATATGAGGAAAATGTATAAAAATAAGAGCTAGGTATTTTAATCTGAAATTTAAGATAATATTTTTTACGATCCCTAAATTATGCGCGTTGGCGAATAATGCAGATAACATTGTTTTGACGGATAATCAATTTGAGAATAAATTAAATCATACGTAGTTTAGTAACTTCAGCTTGTGATTTAATTTTCATACTGACCTTCTCTTGACAGTAAACATATTATATTTTTAAAAGAAAGCTCTATAAACGAATGCATCAAATTTGATGCATTCGTTTGGAAGTTTCTGTAGTAAAGGTATGTGACATTTATTTTAAAACATTAGTTTATACCTTGTTTATACACATGAA
This sequence comes from Colias croceus, assembly GCF_905220415.1. NCBI lineage: Eukaryota > Metazoa > Arthropoda > Insecta > Lepidoptera > Pieridae > Colias > Colias croceus. Next base: position 8,950,024 of record NC_059553.1, read on the forward strand.
TACTATGACTACATAGTACCTACTAAGATTTTAACACAAGTGATGAATGAAATTTTAAAACAATATAGACATGAATGAAAGATGTTATGAGATCAGCTGAGTTCGCAGATGCCGTCATTGTACTTGGAATTGAATTGATGTGACTGTGTTAGAATTAACGTAATATTGTTAAAATATGCAATGTCGATTTTAGATATTTTAGATCCGCCAAATAATGTTTGATTCGTAAATGATTGGTCGTAATGTGAAATTTTTTATACGATAATAGCAAAATTATAAGAATTGGTAGTTACCCTCAGGATTAATTTTCCCAGACAAGTCACAGGGGGACAATTATTAATCCTAATCTTGGATATTTTTATAACAAGTTATTTAAAAATAATAGACAATCGATTGATCGAATCGATTACAATTATTTAACAGTCAATTATAATTGCTAGATAATTTATTATTATAATACATTTCGTAAGGTATTTTAATTAAATTTTTACATTTCGGTAGGTGAGGTAGGTCAATTTTGTCTAAACAATGCAGTTTTTTATGTTATTATTTTTTAAATTATCATATTATATTTGTAATCGAATGTGGAGTTTAAATTTATGTTATTTAATTATATTTTAAAGTTTCATGAAATTGCATTAAATATTAGTGACATTTCCTATAAGCTAATAAGAATAAATCATAATAATTTTCAGTATTTTACTAACACTTATTTTATATTTATGATATTTTAACACTACCAACATGATAAATTGATAAGCTTATAAGAAGAAATAAAACCTTTCAGCATTTTGCGAACACTTATCTGTTATATTTAAAAACAAACTACCAACATAGTAAAACAATACTCACATACGCTCCCACGAAGCTAATCAACACACACACGCACACAAACACACCTTTCTTCATATTAACTTTTAAGCTCAAGTTGCCGGCACAAGCACGCACTAAGCACTAAGCAAACTTGACATTATTATACTAACTGTGAGTCAGCGTGTGTTTTAGACGTCAATTTAGTAACGAAATAAACCTATATTTTGTTGCTAGGACGTTCGGGAACGAGCGATCGAAACGCGGCGTTTATTACCATGCTCATAAGTGAAACATAAGAAAATATTTAACACAATACATACTACTAATTACGAGTATATATCCAGTTTCTTTTAAACATTTAACTCAGGTCCTTTTATTTGGTAGTTACTTTCCAAAATATTCTATAGAACGAATTCATAAATAATTTAGCCATAATAGATATTTATTCATAATAGATACGATTTATTTTAATATTTCAAAAATCTCTTATTAAAATAACAATTCCTTATAATTTGGTACATGGGAAATTACAGTATAAAATTATATCCATAAAAATACCCAATATTAATTTTATCAAGGAAAATTATATTATAAAGCAGGAAAAACCGCTTTTAAAATGATGTAGTTCCATAGAATAATAAATATTACCCATAAACATCGGTATAGATAAACTTCGACCATAGATATGAACTTCAAGAAAGATATGAAAGAAAAACTGAAGAAATCGCAACAAAAATAATAAAAAGCTAAGAAAACACGCGTTTTACAGTTCGCGCGTAGGGAGGGCAACGTTTATCGGGTCAGCAAGTTCATTCATAAAATTTCTAAATTGGTTCGCGTAATAAACGCTATGTCTATTAATACCTACCTAAACCGCAAACTATTAAAGAACGGTAAATCAATGATCCGTTCAATTTAGTCTTGTTACTACATATTGTTTGGTCTAGTTCCATTAGCATGTTATTATTGAGGTCTTGAGATATAGGCCTATATAGAGTGATCTGTATAATATGGTTGTTTTGATAAAAATAAATTATAACGAAGAGTGCTGGTCTCTTCTTGATTGGAAGACACATTAGTTATATATGTCTGGGACACATTAGAGTAATTTTACAGTATTTATTGCTGTTAATAAGGAATTTAATTAATTTAGTTAGACCAATATCTTGATTTTACATGTAAATTTTACCATACACATACATAATATTAACTGGATTTTCACAACTTTTAAACCTGTCTTTAATGTTAGTTATACCATACACATTATATTGAAAAACATCGAATATGAAAAACGGTAATAAATTAAATATTATCGTTATCCGGTGCATGAAGAGCAAATAAAATATTTTTTGGTGTTATTCCTTATCAAGCCCAGACGGGCTAGGTTTTAGATTTGATATCTGTCCCAAATAATTATATCCTAACTGTTAAACATACAAGGTTTTTTGATAAACGAACACACGGTGCGTTATTAGGATTTCAAATTATAGAGTATTTTAAAAAGTTAACCTAAATCCGTAAGTTTCTTTGCTTAGGATTAACTTACTATAGAATTTAGAAATAACCTTTACTCATGGGCGTAGCCACGGTGGGGCAGGGTGGGGCACTTGCCCCACTCTAGCTTTAACCTGGAAGGTAGGTAGATACCTAACCAAATCCAAAAATTGAAGTAAGTACCTACTAACTCTTTTGACTGACTAACACCTAACAAGTGTCATACGCCCAGCGACCAAACGGCTGAAGATTTTTGGATCTATTTCGTGGTGTGGTAGGTGAACTATTGTTCAAAAATTATTCAAAACACCTTATTAGTGCCTTTGCGAATGCCATCGCGAATGCCTTCGCGAGTGCCTTCGCGAATGCCTTCGCAAATGCCATCGCAAATGCCTTCGCGAATGCCTTCGCGAATGCCTTCGCGAGTGCCTTCGCGAGTGCCTTCGCGAGTGCCTTCGCGAATGCCATCGAAAATGCCTTCGCGAATGCCATCGCAAATGCCTTCGCGAATGCCTTGCGAATGCCTTCGCGAGTGCCTTCGCGAATGCCTTGCATTTGAAGACCTGGATATAACTTTGGGTACATACCTACTTGATACATACAGTTGCTAGTTACATATTATTTTTTATTGTTGCCCCACCTTGAGCCCATGGCTAGCTACGCCCATGCCTTTACTAACAGTTTTATATCTTACTAGCGGTCCGCCCCGGCTTCGCCCGTGCTACATATTTCACAATAAAAAGTAGCCTATGTCCTTTTTCGGGTATCAAAATATCTCCATACCAATTTTCATGCAAATTGGTTCAGTAGTTAAGGCGTGATTGAGTAACAGAGAGACACACAGAGTTACTTTCGCAATTATAATATTAGTATGGATTTATGGAACAAGTAAGTATATTGTTTAATTCGCTTTAGGTATGCTTCGGATAACTTAATTATCAATTGAAAGCAATGAAATGTTCCTGCGAAATTTTGATAGAGAAAAGAAAATTCATAGAAATCGAGTTCCAATTCATATTCAGATAGGACATTAATACCCAAGTAATATATATTTAGTGTACTTAATTTTAGCTTTGATAGTGGATATAAAAATAGAGATATTATCGGTTAAGAGCATCATTTCTATTTTTAAACTACTTGAACGTTTTGCTTTTTAAAAGTTGGTTATGTACAATCGTACTTTATAAAGTGGAGGACATGGGTTCGAACTATTTTGACTTTAATTTGTGTTAAAAAAGTTCTTATTAATTTAAAGTAAATTTTATTTAAGTTCGTCGTCAACGTAAGATTTATATAAGCTAGAATTCAAATTCCTTTTTCATATCAATGACGTAAATAATATTACGTGCATTATTTCGAGGAAAATAAATAATATAAATTTATATAGGGAAATATGGTTAGTGACGTACTATTAAATCATTTTATCCTCTGATTAGTCGTTCTTTATGTGAGGAAATAGTATGTGTGGCACACGGGGACTGCCGCGGTAAAGCTATTGCATAGCACCCCTCCGTGCCCGTCGGAGTGGGGAGCGTGAGGTTTTTCGTTACGCAATTTCTGGATTCTGTCCCCGCGCTCAAGACCCGCGATAGAAGCTATGCAATAGCTTAAAAATAAATCAACATTCTTATATTTTATAACGTAACTATATAATATATTGTTAAATAATACAAATAGGTATAAGATCAATTAATGTTTCAGAGATGCATTTTTGCGATGAAATTGACAGTATTTTAATTATTATTCTAGTTTTTTTATTTACACATGGATTCGGTTTTAACTTAATTATTTGTTAACTTAATAAACAGTATTTTTCCTATAAACTAATATTATATTAATTAATTTATATATATTTTAATGCGAATTAAATCAGTATCGTAGCTTGTTTCTTTCGTAATTTGTCGAACTTGCTCTAACTCTACTTTAAGTAATTAGCTGCGCCCCGCGGTTTCACCTGCGTAGCCCCCTCCTGTTGTCCTTAGCGTGATGATATAGCCTTCCTCGATAAATGGGCTATCTAACACCGAAATAAATTTTCAAATCGGATCCGTAGTTCCTGACTGAACATACCTACATAATATTATACACAACATATTAACTAAAACATTCTCTCAAAATATGTTACTGAAGATTTTTACGTAATAATTAGCATTAGCATTATGTTCCCAGAAAATGATACGGTAGTATTCTAAGTAGTGATAAATTATCTCCATAATAATAATATGTTGAATTTTAATGAAAAATATAATTTGGACGCTTTTTATTATGTACCTACTTAGTTAATAATTTATGACTATGGCTAAAAGCGAGATTTGATTTGAGGTTGATATTTTAATCCAATAACCTTTCCAATTACCTCCTTTATTCAAGCTTTCATTGGTGGGCAAATTTTATCAAAACGGATGATCCTAGGTCTGTAAAGCTGGCGATGCAAAATGGGCGAAATAAAAAATAGCAACGCCAGAATTTGCTACTTTTTCGTTGCTAATTAAGTAGTTGCTATAATGACTCTGTACAATGTGAGCAGTAGCAAATTATTTTTTATGTTCAACTACCGAAAATCGACAGTTAAGCTGAGTGTTATTTTTGGCGCTATTGAAAAAAATCTAAATCTACACTTTTTTTGCAGCAACAAATTAGCAACAAATTCACCTGCATTTATCAAACGATCCATCCCTTATTCCGATTTCTTCGCGCTACCTGAATGTAAAGCTAGAACTGTTGTTGATTTTCAGCGATCGGCTTGAGCAACAAAATCGTCATTATAGCAACTAATTAGCAACAAATTCTGGCGTTGTTGTTTTTAATTTCGCAAATTTTTCATCGCCAGCTTTACAGACCGGGTGATCGACGATCGTTCCTATAAAAGTACGTTATAACTATATAACAAAATGATACATATTATATCGCCCATCGGTGTACTCATATGCATGAAATGTAACCATTAATAATCATTAAATCTGTTCATAATTAGCGTTGATTGATGGGATCAACGGCGTGACAAATTCCTAAATGTTGCAGTTACAAGAGGCGCCAAGGTCGATGACGTCATACATCTTCATCATCATAATATTATGGATATGATATAAGTAGAACAAAGAGCGTTACATGTAACTATTTTAATTTTGTATTCACATAACAACCAGAGACTTCTCCCACAAGATGGTTACCTATAATATGACTTCATGAAAATGGCGAATCCCTGCTATTTCGATCCAGTGAATGTATGGAAGAAGAAACATATAATAACCTTTTAAAGTGAAATAACATACTTCAGGCGCGTAGAGAAATTTCAAGGTCGGCTCATGACAATGCCGTCACGTCATGGTGTAAGGCGACGATTTTAGTGTTTTTGAATCTTGCCACAGCACATTTTTTGTCAGGAATACAAAAATATAAAGTACCTGTTGTCATTTTTACTTAAGTAATTGAAATAGGACAGAAAACTGATCGAGGAAAACTTAAATAGGAGTAATAAAGTAGGTACTTGAGAAAGATGCCGCAAATAATTTGCATTATTTCGTAATTAGATAGGTACAAGATAGGTAGGTACCTAGGTATGTGAATCTGTACCTAAATTATTTAACTTCACAGAATTCCAGAAAATCTTATGAAGTATTTTTGCACATTGATAGATAGCATTAAAGAACATGTAAACATAAATCAATTGCTTATAATGATGTGCTTGTGTTTGGTTCTGATCACCTTAGGATAACCTGTTGTTAACCTTTAAAGTTAACATATAAATAATTATTACAATGCTGGACCTACCTGTAGGCTGTAATCACAAATAAATCTCAAAAACATAAAAACTGATAGGTACTTTACAGTTAATATTCATTTTTACACTTTTCTATTCTCTTTGCTTTTATGATGTCTGTAAACAATCCCGTTAGGTATATGAATAATAGTTAAATAAATATCTGGACATGGGCGTAGCTAGCCATGGGCTCAAGTGGGGCAACAATAAAAAATAATATGTAACTAGCAACTGTATGTACCAAGTATGTACCCAAAGTTATATCCAGGTCTTCAAATGCCGGCGGCTGTACCGCCGGCATTTGCTAAGGCACTCGCGAAGGCACTCGCGAAGGCATTCGCGAAGGCGCTCGTGAAGGCATTCGCGAAGGCATTTGCGAAGGCATTGGCGAAGGCATTCGCGAAGGCATTTGCGAAGGCATTTGCGATGGCGAGTAAAGTAAAAAGTATCAGTGAGTTGTAGAACGTGTAAAACAACAAAAGTGAAATTGGATAAGTTAGTGGGGTAACTAATTGGGGTACTATACTCATTTTTCTTACAGTTCATGTAACATAGAAACCTCAGCTATTTTCTTTTTTCGTGTGTAATTCGTTATTCGAATTATTCTTATTCAAAACACCTTATTGTTCACCTACCACACCACGAAATAGATCCAAAAATCTTCAGCCGTTTGGTCGCTGGGCGTATGACACTTGTTAGGTGTTAGTCAGTCAAAAGAGTTAGTAGGTACTTCAATTTTTAGATTTAGTTAGGTATCTACCTACATTCCAGGTTAAAGCTAGAGTGGGCAAGCGCCCCACCCTGCCCCACCGTGGCTACGCCCATGTATCTGGATGCATGATCCCACATGAATTTTAACCCAGTTAAATTAAAATCTTTGTATTAAGTACCAAAAGGCTCTATAAGTTCAGCGATCATTGAATGAAAACCAGATTAATATTATTTTGTGAAAAAAGGTAGGTAGATAGTGCAAATAAAAAAAAAGTTATAACAATAATTATTAACTTTATTTAAAACAATAAAAACTTGTAGTTTTATAAACTTGTGGTTTAATTGGAATACAACAAAAGCGTTGTCTATCTAATCAATAAAGTCATTGCTTTAGCTGTATTTCAACTAACCATAGTTAATTAACGTAAACGAATTAGGTAATTTTCGAAAATGTATCACAATTTCAGTATTATATTATACAACCGATAAAACTATTTACTTAAAATTTAATCAAAGGTATAGTTACTTCGGAACATCAAGTGATATTAAGAATAAAGCGCCTTGTGAAATTTTATAGCAAATGTTCCAGCCCGCGTAATAGTTTTATGTTTGTATAATATAATATCAGTCTAATAATAAATTAAATATTTAGTAACCGGCATCAGCGTCATAACTACTTTTTTGGCTGCTGTAAATACCTGAAAATAATGAAAAATTCAGCTATAAATTTAATCTTTTTTAAAAATCGATTAGACACAAATTTTTCATGCGTACGCTTCTATTTTGAATATAAATAAGGAATGGCTGTAATAATTTATCTTGTGACCCTAAATATTATGCATTCAGAAGCGAGTGTACTCAAGTAAAATCGGCATGGATAATGCAAATAACGTTTTCTGCCGTTTCATCTCAATTTTTTCCGTCTAGCGGCTAGGCCCTTACGCAACGCGCGCTAAGGAACTTCGTTCCAAAATCTCTTACCATTAGACTTAATAAGTTGCAAGCTCTTCAAGATCGCTTCAGGTACGGGTGGTGGAGTGGGAAGGTGGTCACCGGTCGCTTGGAAGCCGTTCTCATCAGCTACATACGTGACTGTGTATGTTTTACCATCATCACCGATGTAGGAGTATGAGCCAGTTACTAGGAGGGACCCTTGTTCTGGGAGAGCACCGGGGATGACTCGACCTGGAAGAAAGAAGTTTACATTATCAAGTTTTTACGTTTCAATCCGTCAACGGTCATCGTATGGACATAGTTATCTATTAAATGTATGTTAGAGCCGAGCCTTCAAGGTATGTTGTATTTAGATTCAGATTCTAGTAGAGACATAGTATTTTCATTTATTTATTTAATAACAATACATTAAATATGACCTGCTTTTATTGCCGTTATCCTAGCCGTTCATTAATTAACTCGCGGAAAATACTATGTCTCTACTAGAATCTGAATCCAAATACAACATACCTTGAATTATTTGACAATTAATTTAGATGGGTGCGGCTTCTTTTTAACCAAATTTAAAAAAATCACAAAGACTCAACTGAACGTATTACACAGATAAAAATGTGAGAGGCTTTGCAATTGTGGCTATTTTTGATCATCTAAGTAAGTACTTAAGTTATTTCCAAATCAATGGATTCAAGAAAAAATAATAAACCAAATTGGCATGGCCCAATGAACTAGAATTTATGCAATATAATGACTGTCTATCAATACAAGAGCTTTAAACGGAAGCATCCATAAATCATTTCACAAAACACCCCCCACGTAACTGACAACCGTGACAAATGTAGACGCGACTATCGTCCATAATGGTTAGGTCATAAATGTCAAATTGCCGTCATATAATTTGACAGCTCTATGTAACATACTATAAAATATGTAGGACTATATTTGAGAGCTCTTCTGTTGAGATGTCCATTGAAAATAGATAAAGATGCAATGTTGAAAGCTCTGTCGAGTTATAGGCTCTAATTACGTGTTTGAGTGGGCTTTAACATTATGTAATGTTGCAAAATTTATAAGTGAATCGTTTTTTTTTTACTTAAATGAAAGGCAATTGACATATTACATGCGTGAATAGCAAAAAGTTGGCAAAATGTTAACATAATATTATCTGAAGGTTAGGTTAAGGTGTGAAGTTAAAAATAAGACTTAAGATACCTCTAGATACCTATTTTAAGATTTATAAGCATCCTCATAGAGCTTTGTAGAAATGAAAGTCATGTAATAGATTTTGTTCAAAAGTGAAATGTAATGTGATGTGAAAAGTAGGTATCCCAAATGCTTAAATTTTCTATTTTTACATATTTTGTAGAAACTATTTATGTTAATATTTAGGCAAAGTCAGCCAAGTACTAAGTAAATAATAAAATTACGCACTATTATTAACTTTACGCACTTTATAATTTAACCTTATTGGACTATAATTCACTACATAACGACAATATTTTACATATTCCAGAGATACAAACACATAAAACCATAGTTTAAATACGTAATTAACTTTTAGGAAATTTATGACTGAAACGAATAATCTTAAAATTTATAGATAATATGTATTATAATTTTGTAGATGCAAATGCATATATAGGATTACCTCGTTAAGATTTGTTATTAATACAAATTACAAATATTGCAATCGATATTATGCAAGATTTAATAAAGTTATCCATATAATCTAAAGTAGACTACATTTTATCCGACTGCGCAAGGAGGTTTACGTTTCGAAGTGTATTTTGTATGTTAGTATATCAGTATTATAGGCTGTCTGTATAGAAAAAGGTAACATAGATTTTAGCAAGATACTATTTAAGAAAATAATGAATATAAAATTTTAAGAAAACTAAAGCGATTGTACGAACTTTGCCAGCTCGGCTAAATATCTTGCGATATTTCACGAACCTATCTATTTTCTTAATTGGCAAATAAATATCATTAAAAGGTTTAGGTTCTAGATTTCTTTGTTAGAAATTTAATGGAATAAACGATTTCGAGTTTAAGATTGAATTTAAGATACAACACATCTTTCAAGTTGATTGTTGATCGTTGCAGGTATTTTGTACTTACAGTCTATTGGAATATGTAATGAAAAAAAACGAAATATTTCTTTCTTTGTTGTATTAAGTACTTGTTTTAACCTTTACTATTCAGTAGTTCTGGAGTAATCAAGGTTACAACGATAGAAACTAACCAGTAAAATTTGAGAGAATTCTTTATTAAAATGATCTATATAATATACATATAAATCAAGTAAAGTTAAAATTACTCACCCTCTTGTTCTGCCTTAGTTCCATCGCTTGTTTCATACGCATATCTGAATCCGTCTTCGTTCAATTCATTCTCAAATTTCAGTATTTCAGCTTGGTTTGCATATCGCTCTGATTGTCTATTAAAGTTCAAACTTCCCTGGTTTTCTTGCGTAAACCTTTGTCCTCCGAACCGTTGACTTTGCTCACCTAATCCTTGACTTTGCCCACCAAATCCTTGACTCTGCCCACCAAAACTTTGACTTTGCCCTCCGAATGATTGACTTTCAGATGGTCCAAAAGGAGTTTGCAGACCAGCATCCGCTCCACTAGCAGAAGCCACATTTGGCGGCAAATAAACCTGGTCCAATTTCGCAGCGGTTGCCATGGAAACGAGCGCCAAAACCACGTACTGAAAATTTAAAGAATTTATTGTTCACGTGAATGGAATCATAGAATTGAATATCCTGACATTTGCTAAGGTTGTTTTCGTGAGCTTGTAAGATATGACATAAACTTCAGCCATGTGTTATCATCAATGCTATTAAATGTAAAATATATTATGTAAATTTAATTATTTATGAGATGCGTATGTATAAGTTATTTGGTACGTTTATAATGTTTAATTGAATGTCTTAGACTTGGAGACGAATGAGAATAAAGGTCACGTTATTGACGAAGAAAATTAAATTGCAGGAATTTGAGTTCTAAAGGTTAAAGATTCGATTGGAAAATATAATTTTCATATTATAGATGTTTTTCATCACTTTTCCAATAAATTTAGATATTTTAAATCCTTCGTCTTTCTTAACATGGTTAAAGGCAATTTCTAACACACGCAATGTTTTTTTAATCTAATCACTTTGAAGTTTGAACTACAATCAAAACAATCGCATCTCGAAAGTTAACTTGACATCTAATCCAACTTTAAAGATAACATTTCGTCACTTTGACACTAGCACAAGCACTGTCACTAAGGGTTTAAACACTAACGTATTTCATGATGATGCTTCTCCGGAGGATGTGTGTATAATGTACCATAGTGCATCCGTAGCGAGGTTTTATACTACACTTGGTTGGACGATATTTCGGCTGCACGTGCTATGAAGCTTGGCGTTAAGAATTGGCAAGTTCACTTACCGAATACCAATGTAATAGATTTAATTGCTGCGTGACCTGACATTGGTAGATGTAATACACTAATTGGATTTGTTTTGAGTATCTGTGGTGTATTGATGGGTGAGTATGGTTTAATTGAAACTGAGTGAGAGGTCGAAATTTGACCTTTTGTACCCTTTAGATAGTTTTGATTCGTTGTGAGGTTTTTTAAAACGCTTTTGTTAACTTCACCTGCATTTTCGTATGTTAGTGACTACTATAGACTCGATTTTGACCCAATTTAAAAGGACAACTTTGTACACTTAACAAAGATCGGTTACGACATACGGTACTGTGATTAAACGTGGTTTTTATTTTTTTAACTTTGTATTTTAATTATATAGGTGATTATTATGATCAATGTAAGCTAGTTATATAGTATGTATGTACAAGAGTTTTAGTTAAAAGAAAATCTTCCTGAATGACTCTATTTTTTAAGTACCTACCCACGCGTATGCAATTTTCTTAAATGAACTTCAAAGTGGTGTGATGCTTTCTTAATTTCTACGTGTATTATGAGGATAACATAATTCACATAAAATAAATGGACACAAACCATTTTACAGCTTATTTACTTTATATGTTGGCATTGTAACAAAGCTTTTGCATTGATGATATCATATAAAAGCTGTGTCGTAGCTATCGATTTAAGCTTTTGATAAAAATTGATATTTTCACATTGATACAAATTCTGTGACCTTTTAGATTAATGATAATATTATGTAAAAGCTTTGTCACAGAATAGTAAAGTTTTATTAAGCTATTGCATAGCTTCTATCGCGGGTCTTGAGCGCGGGGACCGAATCCAGAAATTCCGTAACGAAAAAAACCTCACGCTCCGACGACATAGGGCTCCGACTATGCAATAGCATGCCTTTAAGCCACACCTCCTTAAAGTAAAAATAGTATAATCACATTGTAAAGTCCATTATATCATGACTAGCTGTGTCCCGCGGTTTTACCTACATAACGCATTTCTCCGCTCCTGAATTAATGGGCTAACACTGAAAAAAATTTCCAAATCGGAACAGAAATTCCTGAGATTAGAGCATTCAAGCAAACAAACAATCTCTTCAGCTTTATAATATTAGTATAGATTAATATTATGAAAGGAAGCATTATCATTCTGACTAACTGAGATTTATTATGACAAGAATTATCTTCGGATGTACATAGCAGAAATATTATAATAGTAATCAAAGGCTATATAAGGGTTGACATATTATTAAGTAAATTATTTCTCAGTACAGTATCCGGGTGAGAAGTTTTAATTACAGAAGATTTTATCATCATGACTCGTTAAATCTAATGCTCTGAGCATAGTTGATGCACATCTGTCCTTTAATCATATTTTCTTTATGGTTGTGTTTTTCTCTTTTTCTTATTTACTAGCTTATCGCACGCGGCTTAGCCCACTTTGTATAAAACCTAATAAATTATATACTAAAACCTTCCCCTTGAATTACTCTATCTATTAAAAAAAAACCGCATCAAAATCCGTTGCGTAGTTTTAAAGATTTAAGCATACAAAGGGACATAGTGACATAGGGACAGAGAAACGACTTTGTTTTATACTATGCAGTGATAGTGATGATGGCACGAGAATAACAAAATTATTGTGATCTCTTCGTTGTACAAATTGTTCTTCAAAAAATATATGATTGGTATCAATTAGGCCGATTCAAAGTGTTTTTAAATGTTTCGTTGAAAGAACCACTGAACTGATTTGGATATAATTCGGTACAGGGATAGCTTGAGGCCTGAGAAAGGACATCCCAGAAACCCCACAGGAACGAGATCTTTGCGGGTTTTCTATTCGGAAAGCTAATTATATAAACCTGCTTACCATGCTATTAGATGGAGTATTTACTTACTCATATTATAATTTATAACAAGGTAATTTAAATATTCTACAGCGCTTCTGCTATTATAAAAAAAATATCAGTTATTTTTTACTCACAGACGCATCATCTGCACGATGAATCAATAATATTTAAAAAAAAATTATGTATTCGATGTTTTCTCGAAAATAATTATTCTTTTTAATCTGTATTTTTCCTGTCAATTAAGTGATATTGCTTATTACCTTTTACTGTGGTTGTCTGGAAGAGAACACTAATAAGTGATAAGGCCGCCAAATAACACTGTCATTTTCTGTAAGTAGTTGTAAGGTAATGCATATTTTGTACCTTATTACTTATAATATGTAACAAACAAATTAAAATGTAATTCCTACTTAAATAAGTGGTTAATTATTCAGGCTACAAATATTTAATTCATTTTATTAATTTGGTTATAAACAACATTTATTTAAATAAGGACGTCATAAAAGTCATAAAGCTCATAAAGGTGTGAGGTGTCTTTAATAAGAAATAGGTTATAATAAATAAATTCCTCTTATTAAAAAGAATACAAAAATGCGTACAAGAATTTGAAAGTGCAAAATACACACAAATTAAACGTAAAAAATGTGCTTGAGCGTGCAAGCGATAGTTACATCAGTGTTTTTAATAAAAATGTTACATTGAATATAAATAAAAATAATTTACCTAGTGATACGATTTCTGCACAGACAATTCAATTTGTGTAATAATGTCCTATAATATTTATTTATTTATTTATTAATTCAATAAATGCAATTGAGAAACCATTTGTAAATTTAAAGGTTTTAGCCCTCAGTGCTCTACGTACACCAAAAACACGATCCTACAAAATGTAATACTTACAAGATCCTACGGATATCCTTATAAAATATCTTATATACCTACTTTTAAATAGATCACATACCAAAGCACGCTTCGGTTCGTCACGATTGAAATCTCAAAATGTCAGTGATAAAATTTCATAAATAAACGTGTTCAGAGAATCTGCATTGTAATTATTCTAAAAGCTTGTACGTAATAAATATATCTTATCTGTGGTTACGAAATTAATGTGGGAGTTTTAACTACTATGTTCAAATTCATGCAATTATTGGTTCAGAAGTAGACTAGAATAAATTTGCATCGAATATAGAGACAATGTATTTGTATCAGTTAAACAGTGTAATAAAAATTATTTTTCAACTATAACAATTAACAAACATAAAATGTTTACCTATGTGCAAAATCTATCAATCTATCAACTTTCTATCAACTTCTGTCCAAAACGGCACATTTAAATTCTTTATTTCCCCAATATAAATACTTAAAATTTAATTGTGTCTGGAATGGACCTGCTATTGCTTTCCTTTCCCTTAACAACAGAAAACTATTTGTGTCTTCGTTTTAATCATCGAAATAGCTGAAATAAATGATAATATTAACAAAAAAGTAAATATTTCCCATATATTTAGCTCATATCATTAATTACAACTTTTAAACGCTGCAAACTAGGAACTTATAACTTATAAGTATATAGAGGTATACAGGGTGTAATCGTTAAGTGTGCACAGGCGATTATTCCGTAACTATTACAGATATCAAAAAACTTTAAACTGATATCGAAAGTACTTAACCTAATGAGTAAAATGGCCATAATAATTTTTTAAAAATAAAACGAGAAATATCTAAAAAATTAACTTGAAACCCTCCCATACATTTAGTATGAGATACGAATATCCCATGTACATGGGTTGATCCAAAAGTAATGATAATCAATATTAAACAAGGTCATTACAGTTATAATAATTATGTAGTTCTCTAGATAATCTTCTAACTAGAAAATATACTTAATTTTTTTTTCCTAAACTTAAAAAAAAAACTTTGACTTCATCCACAAAAACCCCTCCACGCGGCCATCACTTCGCTGTCGTCTTAAAATAATTTATTGCTAAGAAAGTGTTTCTTGTGCCGAGGAAAGAGATAAAAGTAAATAGGAGCTAGATCTAAAAAATAGAGTAGGTGTTCAAGCATTTGGAATGCCGATTTTTGAATGGCAGCCATCGCAACTGACGCTTTGTGATCTGGTGCGTTGTCTTGGTGAAACAGCGTTCAGGTCCGCAGTTTGCCATGTCTCTTTTCCTTACTAACCTACCGCAATTTTTTAATTTGGTCTGTTTAGTAAGAGCCCAATAAAGTGGCTACCTTTTTAAAATATTCCACCATAATTATTCCTTCAGTGTCCCAAAAAACTACCGCTTTAATCTAACCTACTGATTTTAACTTTGAATTTCTTCATCTTCACTTTGGAAGCTCGCATTCAGGACATTGATTGTTTTTTGGTTTCAGCATAAACATAGTGAACTCGGGTAACGTCCATGTTCACAAAACGTGAAAAAAATTAACCGTATATCATTAAAAACTTAGAAATTTACCCTCTACATGTCGAATCGTTGTTTCTTCTTTTCGTCGGGAAACATTCTGGCACGCACGGTTCACATTCAAATTAATGTAAATAATTGGAAACGTGGCCTGTTGATATGATTTTTTTGTGATTACTTAGTGAATACATGAGCAAGCAAAAAACATTTATTTTATCTTTTTATGTGCACAGGAAATACCCAATTATCATTACTTTTGGATCAACCTAGTACATTTAATATGAAAGATTTTAGCTTTTTCTTTCTTTTTTTGGTTTTCTGCTTTAATTACTTCGCAAATTTGAAGGGAAGTTCATTTAGAAACTATAAATAGAGCTCCTCATTGTATTGCACAATGAGGACATCACTTCGAAAATCTGCTATGAATACAAAATGTATGGGAAAGAAAATGTATGGGAGCGTTTAATGTAACATTTTTGGATATTTCTCGTTTTATTTTTAAAAATTTATTATGGCCATTTTACTCATTAGGTTAAGTACTTTCGATATCAGTTTAAAGTTTTTTGGTATCTGCAATAGTTACGGAATAATCGCTTGTGCACACTTAACGATTACACCCTGTATAGGTATATATATATATATACTTTTCTTTACAAAAATCACATCTTACTTTGGTTTTAATTATATATTAAAAGAAGCAGGGTGCTTTGAATCAATTGCTTACTTGTTTGTATATTATGAATTAGAAGAAGCCGTGTCTAAAACATTGTAAGTTCTAATTGCGAAAAGTTATAAAATAGTACAAATAAATAAAGAACAAAATGGCCTTATATTATTATAGTTTTGCTTTTAAAACCATCTAAATGTAATTAAAAGTTATTCAGTGCTGCCAGCTATTCATTTAAATGTATAGTAATAGTATAATATTTATGAGAGCTTATATCAATATGGAGCTTCTAATGAGAGGTCTCAAGTTATGAGCGAATGGCAAAGGGAGCCAAATTTAAATTTTAGGTTTGTCTTTTAAAAAGAAAACTGTAAAGTACTGTATATGTACGTGAAAATGTAAAAATGCATAAAGTTACATATTTACGTATAAATTATAATATTACGTATAAAAGTATGTGAAAATGCATAAAGTTACATATTTACGTAAGATAATACGTAGCAGGAGTGGGAGGTAGAGCGTGATAAGTGAAGTATAATGTCTGACTACTAAGAAAGGCACCACATATGTATGACTATTAAATATTAACCAAAAGTAGAAGAAACGCTATTACGATTTTTGCCTCTTTACCGGTTCACAATAAAAAGGTTTTTAATGGCGATCATACAGAAAAATAGAGCGCGAAGAGAACCTATACTAAAGTATTTATCATTTGAGATAGAGCTCCTTAAAAAGCGTCAAGAATTGAGTATTGAGAGCTCCTTCCTTTTAAAACAACATCAAAATATTATAAAAAACGCTTAAATGCTTTAACTTACGCACCGTAGAGTCAAGGTCCTAAACACTGTTACAAAATAAATGATTGACTGTTTTAACGTTTTGTAACAACAATTAGAAGATACACTTCTCATATGATTTGAAATATATTTTGATTCGCAAATATAAACAAAAAATATAAGGTTCTTAATGATCTTGCGTAATTAGGTTTTCCTTTCTGTTGACCTCTGTTTGGACATGACTGATTTTGAATTTGATAATTGACGAGTAATTATAATATGGAACAGTAGTTAATTCTTGTATTCATTTGTCATGGTAAATACAAATATTTGTATTTCATTTGTATTTCACATGTTTTAATACTTATAATAATATATTACGTTGTTATTTAGTGAGAATTCCTAGGCGCAGATTATTTTTTTCTTTCTTCCGCACTGTGAATTTCGAACCTAGAAGGACTGACTTTGTATATAATATAACGAGTGTGGAAATAAAATAATATGAGAAAAATAGTTTCATGAGCTTTCTTTCAGTTCTTTTAAAGTTGTGGTTGAGCAAAAACCCCCAAGAAATAAATTTCACGCATTTTAAATTATCTCCATTGATTTACTGTTTTATTTTTTGTGTTTATTGATTTTAAACTCTTAATCAAAATTATTTAATTATAAATCAAATCAATTATTTATCGTGTGTAAAACAAACTTGGTAAACTTAGGCGTAACGAAAATTCGTATAATTTTACGCATTCAAAACCATGAATATAAGGATCGGAATGTAAATAATAAGTCTACGCTGAATGCTAAGGCCATTGTTGTTTCCGCGTGTAAAAGAAAATTGATTTTATTTCCTCACGCACAATGTTTCATTCTAATAGTACCTAGTTGTATTAATTTGTGTTTAGATAATGTAATCATGTATTTACAAGACTGGATGATTGAAAATGAAGAGAATGGGTACCTAGTAAAGTACCTAGGTACCTACTAAACTTTTACCGACATAGGTAGGTAACTTGGGCAAAATATTAGTTATCTACCTATGACGTAGGGAAAGGGACGAAAGGGAAATAATCCACCATTATAGTAAAATATTTTTTTCATCAAAAGCAAAGTTATGCAAATAAGGATTTTGCATAGATATTATGTACAATTTTGCTATTTTGCAGTAAAATAATGCCTTAGCATATCTCAGTATGGCTAATAATAGGGTTCTGGTTTTCGAGTGCCTATTAATATTAGGTGTGTAAGTGCGTATATAAATGTGTGTTGTAGTAAACGAGTTTATGGAATTTAGTTTAAAGTATCGTTATTGTGAGAATGGCATTGAATAAGAACTCTTCAAAGAGAAGGATATTGCACGTGATCATTCCGCATTCGATACTCGAGAGGTTGTGAAAATAATCAATATCGTGATATTATATTATATGGAATGTAAAATTAAATTGTATATTGACATGATTTTAAACGAACTATGGAGTTTTTTGCCGGTTCTTTTCCATAGATACTGCTTTCCGAATCGGCGGTAAATGTTAAAAATATGTACCTATTCATGATTCATAGGTGCTTTAAAAAAATTCCCATTGAATAAATAAATGTTTGAGTTTGAGTTTGAATGTATTTGTTTCTTAAAAATATACATACCGGTGACAAAGAAAAATAATTTAACTATTAAAATAAGTATATTTTTAACCGACTTCAAAAAAGGAGGAGGTTATCAATTCAATTTATATATCATATATCATATATCAATTTTTTTTTATGTATGTACACCGATTACTCCGAGGTTTCTGAACCGATTTAGGGTCATTGCGCCTGTTCGCGTCCACCTGCCTATTCGCGTCCATTTTGCGGATATCTTTTAGAAAATTCACGAAAATAAGTATACTTTAAGTAAAATTGTAATAAGAAAAATTACCGATAATACCTCAATGTATAAGAGACATTCACACATATTCAAAATATGCTTGCGCACCGCCTATCCTATTTAAAAAAAATATTTAATTTTGGCTATTTAACGAGAGAGCTAAAACGCGCGGGATTTTGATTAAAAAATAGTGCGCAGCGTCGCGTTTGACGGTGAGTATCTTATTGTTAAACGTGAATTTTTGAATATGTAACTGTATCTTTACTTTGCTAACAAAACACGGAATAGTATGGATTATAAATCAGCTTATTTCTTTTACAATTAATAGCTAAAATAAGGTGGACGCGAATTACTACACCGAATTTGTACAACTTCCATTTTGCGTCCACGGTGGGCGCAAACTATACCTATAGTGCATAACAATAGAACATATTGCGTCCACATTGTTTTTCATTACGTTGCAATGAATTGTTTGTTAAAATATGTAATTTAAAATAGATTGTAAATTTTTGACTAAGACCACAAGTTCATAATTTTAATTTTCATTCAAATTAGCAATTTTTTATGCTATTTTTTCATTTTAAAATGGGTATTCTATGAATGAGACTAGTATCTTTGAGAATGAGAGTCAATAAGTCTGTGGTTAAGAAAATAATATAAACAAAAAAAAAAATTTAATTCATTAGAAACTAAAAAATAGGGTAGGTACTAGGTAGGTAATCTTAATAGAACTGATTATTATTTATTTACATAACGTAACTTTTAAGTTTTTCCAGTTTCCTTACAGTGAATTATATTAATAATAATAATGTTGATTTTAGGGTTCCAACCCTCAAAAGGAAACACCGGTATCCTTGTAGGATCACTTTGATATCCATCCGTCTACAGTATGTCCGTCTGCCAGTCTGTCTTTCTGTCATGACCCTTTTTCTCAGTAACGCATGGAGGTATAAAGCTGAAATTTATATCAAATACTCAAATCTACGGTCCCTTGAAGCAGTGAAAAAATCAAACTTATAAGACAAAGCAATCAAAAGATACAGCCGTTTATGCTGCAAATTTTCACAAATTTCGACATTCGCAAAGGAATCAAAACCTACAGGGTACTTTAGGTGAACACATACACTTGAAGTTTAGTACGAAGCAACGTCTTATAGCACAAATAAGGGAAACATTGAAAAAAGAATCGTTTACATTTGAAACATATGAAAAAAAAACAGCCTACTACGGAACCCTCGGTGTGCGAGTTCCACTCGCATTTGGCCGGTTTTTATTAAATAACTATATTCGTAAATAAATAATTTATTAAAATCTAATTTTTATTTACATTTATCTGATAAAATATCACCCAATATACTCTTAATTCTTTTTCTAAGCTGGTGGACGCGAACTGGTCCACGGGTGGACGCAAACTGGAATTTTTGGACGCGAACTGGGTAAAACGCCTAATTCTGCTATTTGTCTAGATAAATAAAAACCACATGATATTTCCAACACAATTGAAAGTAAATCTTAAAATAGACTATGTAATGAACACGTTACATAAATTTTGCGTTGAAATTTGTTCTGGAACATTTTTATTTTCTCCTCCAAACTTTCCAACTGCACTAAGTGGACGCGAACAGGCGCAATTACCCTACGTGATTCTTTTTTTGTTCGATGCGGGATGGTGTCGAATTGGTCCCATAAAAATTTTATTCGAATAGGCCTAGTAGTTTTTATTTTATGAGCATTTTTGTCTGTAGGTATTTGTAAATTTTGCAAGTGCAAGTTTGAAGTCGGTTGTTTTTAACGCAGTTATCACTTGTCATACAATAATAACTTTATAATCAAAGCGATTTGGTCGAGATTATTAACTTACCTACATTTATCATAGTTACACGAGTATTGAGTACCTATGTAATTAACTTATAAATCAACGTTAATAAAATGATTAAAATACATTATTAAGTTACATAAATTTCCAATTTATTAGTTATTTGCTATTCGTTTCATGACGTGATGGTCTTGAGCTAGATTGAATTGTCGGTGATGGTATAATTTGCACTTGCGATTATAGTTGGAACCATTATAGTATAAAGCTTTTTTATTAATTTTTTAGAGTCAAGTAGAAGTATAAGGTAATATTATTATATATTTTTTGCTTTAGATGTAGGTAGGTAAATGGGGTGTTTTGAATTTACCGTTAATTCTTAATAATTTTTAGATAGGTAGGTATTATAGTTTTAAATTTTCGTGGTATGTATTTCCTATAAGTTGTTAGGTAGGTATGTTTTGCTTTTATTTATTTTATCTAATACACACGGGTTGAGGGATTACATAGGTACCTACTTTGTCGCATTTCTTTTTCTACAAGTCAAGTGTCTGTAAAACTTTGTACCTACCTGAATGTTTGTGAAAAAATGTCATATTATTCAGGGGTCAATAATAAGAACACTAAACTTGTCGTAAATTTTTGGCGTTCATAATCGCCAATGCTAAAATGAAAGAAAAGTATGTCGTGAAGTAATTCAATTAAAAGGTCGCAAGATCCTTTACGTGTGCTTTGCTTTAATTATTTACATTCTATTTCGTGCCGTGGCTCTAACAAAAACTTTCAAAATTAAGGATTGGTTTCAGCGCCATCTAGTTAATATGTGTGAAACTAATTGTGTTGTATGAATTACAAACTTTATAACTCACAGCGCACGTTTTAATGTTTCATAAAAAAGGTAGATGTCGCTAAAATAAAAATATTTTGTATTGAAAATTATTATTCATCGAGGTTGTTGTTGAAATAAGTGGTGGCTTATATATTTTATGAAAATTATTTTGTTTCGTTGTAGGTAAGTAGGTAGGTATAAATTTTTCTATTTTAAATTGATATTCTTTTCTTATGCAACTTCTGAGAATAAAAAATATTCACACTGTTTGTTCGTTTTCGTAAACGGTAAACCTTTTTGATATTTATAGCACAGACTAATAATAATATACTACCTAAGTATACTAATATTAGTAACAGTTAGCTACCTAGCTATCATATAGATAAAACATAAATCGTACTTATAAAATGTCTAGAAAATCTCTTTAATAAATTTACTTAACTATTTAAAGGCATTCGCATTGATGTAACATGACTGAAAGTTTATACCAAAGTGCATATCGACACGTTGAAATAACTTAATTATGATCTATATCTCATATAATAAGCATGTGTCAGATATTGAGCGGACAAATAAGATGATAACTAGTTTTTTCTCTATTTACTGTTGTTGAAAACATTTGGTTCACTTCAAATAGAGTGTTATGATGTAGTTAATGCTCTTAGAATTTAATACCACACCTTAGTTTTTAAAAGTAACCAATATTTTTTTTGCTGTTATTAGCTCATTTTAGAATCTTCATAATTTTTTAAATGGTTGGACATCATAAGCTTCTCAAATTGTAGGTTGTAGTAGTAGACCAAAAATTATATTTAGCGACGTCTTGAAAATTACTCCTCTCGGGAATTACCTAAGTAAAATAGGAAAACCGTTATTGGGGATTCGAAAGAAAAAAAAAAGGCAATGAACATTTAAAAAAGGTTATTGTCGCTTGTCCATAACGCACAAATCTAGGCCATTAGGTTTTGGGTTTTGTAACAGCAAATAAGTTTTGAAATACCATTATTAGCTGCGACAACTGATATGTTGCATATTTAGCTCCTTTTCAATCAATTTCATTGTTTTATAAAGCTTGGCTTTTCCTTGAGACTTCGTGTACGCAGTAGGTAGATAAAATCCCACCTCATGTAGGTACCTATTAAATGAAGACTTCTAATATATTTTTAAATGAAGACACAATCGGTTTAACTTTTAATTTTCATACAGACATACAAACTAACAATTTTGCACTTTTCATTGCTCAAAATGTATTTAGGCCTTGCTCAGAAACTATTAATTTTTCAGCTTTCTAATTTCACATCAACCATGTAATTATATAATTAACAATTGCAAATAATGTAGTTCTCATCTTAAAGTAATCATTACAATACTTTAACTAAGGCTCGTTATTTCAATTGTAGTTTAAACTACGATATCTAGATTAAACTGTTATTCGTGGATTAACTCGTCATCGATGTATTACTTAAACTGTCGCTAAATGTAATCGTTCATTAATAATGGGCGCTTAAACTGTTGCGTTGGGTTAAAACTATTGTCATTGTGTCATTACATTACGTCTTTGGCTTTCCGATAATAATATTTTAAGCGAAATTTAATAGGGCATAGGCTATCGTAAAAAGTAAAAAGTTTAAACCAAAGTTTAAGTATTGCCATGGTTTAAGGTAAACGTAAGTTTAATCTACAATTGAAATTACCGTGAGCATCTCATAATTGAAGATTACAAGATAATCACAATACATAATTGGTTTACTCCATTGAATTATGCATGCTTCATCTAATAATACGTTTTATTTCTTACGGACGTGTAATTAATAATCTGTTGATAATTGTAAATGATACATCAAAAGATCGGTCTATTGTCCCTTAATGTCAAAGATGATGTATAACAACAACGTGGTCAAAGAGCTGATGATGATTTTTAGTAGCTAATTTGGATTCAATTAAGCGATGATATATTTTTTATACTATATTTGCAAATCTAGAAGCTTCAGTTAGGTTAAGCGCTCAGTTATTTGAAAAAAAAAATATGGAAAAGTGTAGGTACTTGAATTTTTTTATATATCTTTAAAGGATTCGTAATGTAGGCCCAGAATAAAATTTCCAGATTATATTTTATTGGTCTATTTAATTACCTGCTTATGAGTATTTAACACACTTATTTATTCATATGAACACATTCTACAGTCCCATAAAATGACTATCATATTTTAGTAACAAATATATTTGACTACTAACATATTTTTAGGTTCTAACACGGATCTGTTAGTCTATCTATTCTATGATAAGGTGAAGGTTAGTAATTATTTTTTCAATCACATTTGTCGGAGTTAACTAGTACTTACAAGTTACAGTATGTTGTAGCCAAATTATTTAATTTGCATATGTCTATAATTGTCTGGTAGTATTTTTGAATCGTGTCTGTCTTCAGTAATTAGAATATGATAAGCGTGTGGATTTTTAAAGTGAAACTTTTATTACATCGTCTCAAACTTTTTGGTCTGTGTAGCGCATGTCGCGTGACGCACGATACCTACGATAATTATCGTACAAATACGATAATTTTTAGTTAAATGTCTATAGTGTGAAAAAAAGTTTCACTTTTACCGTGGTTTCATAAAACCACACAACATTTTTTTATTATATGGTACTTTAGCATAATAATCAGTAAAAATCTTAGAAAATTATATGCACACATATCCTTGGTTAATAATTTCTGAGAAATTTTATGAAGAAAGTAGGTATATTCACTTACTTTCTTGGCTTTTGCTACCTTGTTGACAAATAGGTTCTGTATTTTTTGTGAGAAAGAATAACAATTTCAATAAAGCATAGATTTTAAATTAAAATTAAAATAAACTAATATTAATAATATGCTAAATATAATAGTATGATATATGCGTCAGTTTGTCTGTTTGTCGCTTTACATCGACTCAAATATTGTCATAGAAGAGAAAAGGGTTTTGTTAAAACTGTGAGGCATAATTGATGGTATATAAACTTAGTCACTTGGTATAATGGCGAATTAAACAATTGTCCTTGAACACATATTGACAAAACAATTATGTATTATAATACTTAATAATAGGATGTTCCCACGTACAAAAATTAAATGTCATATTATTATCAATTTTTTATTGATTTTTGGATGTTTGTATCCGGAAGACGTCTGACTTTTGAAGTGAACTGAATGGTAACAAGTTTTATTAATTTAATCTAATTTTAAAGAACAATTTGATGTTTATTATTAAAAGTACAGGACCATTTTTTGTTTTTATTTGCTGGAGCGGGCTATAGCTGATGGTTCGCCTGGTAAGCGATAAACTCTGCTCATGAATATTTGTAGAGACGGTGCATTAAGCATTTAGACCAAACGAACATAGAGCTAGAGCAAGAGTAGTCATTGTTGATCTTTTATTGTAACCACAGATTGTAACGAAAACTCGTATTCAGTGTTGTTCAGTATGAGCATTGCATAGAATCTTTTCGCACGCACTAAGAATAACGAAATAATGCTCTACGCCTGTTTACACTAAATTGATAGAGGGTTAAGCGAAGCTGTTTTTGATACATATTTCGATTGTCCTTATGGAAAGACATTGGGAATTCTTTGTCAGCAAAAATATTATTTTCATTTATAGATACTTACAATGTTTATTTCTAATTATTACTTGTACTTAATTTTTTATAACCATAACATCGTAGATGTACACACATACAGTCCATAAAAACAAACATAAATCGATATTTCATTACCATCCTCAGTTAAAATTAATAATATCGAGTAATTACATATTAATAAATACCCTTTAGCTAAAACCGTCAGCAAAGCTCCTTTTTAATGGAGTCGACCTTAAAATATATAAAAATCTTACTAATAATTGTACAATAATTGCGATCATAAATTAGACTTACAAAAATATTATTGCGTATTGCTTCAATAAAAACGATCGATTTGTAGGGTGAGGTTATAGACCAGTGAATGAGACAATATCCTTTGAAATAAATCCAAAATAAAATCTAGAGCGTTTAGTTTAAACTAGATTGTAATAATAGGTTATTATGTTGAAAATTTCCTGCGTAGTTAATACAAAATTAGGCATAGTTATTTTGTAATTAAAGAAAGAAAAACTTCACAGTATGAAAGCGTTTAATTTATGAATTAAAGACTACTATTAAAAAATGTAAAAAAAAATAATAATATTCATATATCTAGTAAAATAAATTGAAGTAAACTATGTTACAAATCGTTTCTATTACCAAACATCTCTCTACAATATAAGCATGAACAAACGGTACATTAACCATTTTTTAAAATTTTCATAAGCGCGAGCGTTTCCATAATCGCTCCGCTTATCACAATAGCCTATAGCTTACTACATAACTAGATCAGGGAGGCTGCCCATCTCTAAATGCCACAGCCTTGTGAACAGTTCCTTCTTATTTATGTTTTATATAAACTTGCATGTTTTTAAACTTAAATTGTAAGCTTAATTTGCTTGGGCGTATTTTTTTCTGAAAGGTATCGTATAACATTTTACGCAGTTGTTTCTTGAGTTCAAAGAAAGTACATTTAATATTGTTATTAATAATGAATTAAGTTAAGAATCTTAATTCGTTATATTATGTAATATAACTAATATGTATAGAAAATTCATAGATAAGTTTAAATGCAACAAGAATTTTTCATAATATTATAATAAGCTGAATATACCGGGTCACTTGTAAAACACCACCAACCTCGCAGGACAAGATATCTAATATCATAAGTAGGTAACAACATTTGTTCTACGACTTTTAATGTTTTGTTAAATTTTATTTTCATACAAAAATTTACACTATAATAAGTAGCAATAGAATCAAATTTTTAATTTAATATAGCTGTAGCTGAGAACCATCATAATATTATACTAAACTGATCCAGCTATTTCTTATACATTGATTAATCCACCAATGAACAAATGCAATAATATTTAAATTCATTTTGCAGCTTCGCAGTTTATGTGGTCGATACAATTACATTGAATTCCTCTATAGAATACGATATACAAATAGTAAATACACATTTAAATAATTTAACGAACGTATTATAATAATACATCGTTATCTTATACACGGATGTAGTCTACCGTGTATTGTTAGCAAATAGCAAGCTTAATCTATACTAATAGTATAAAGCTGAAGAGTTTGTTTGTATGTTTGAACGCGCTAATCTCAGAAACTACTTGTCCGATTTGAAAAATTCTTTCGGTGTTAGATAGTCCATTTATCGAGGAAGGTTAAAGGCTATGTATCATCACGCTTAGACCAACAGGAGCGGAGCAATGCGGGTGAAACCGCGGGGAACAGCTAGTATTTTTATATGAAGCAGTTTTTACAAGCACTAAATCCTGAATCACGCAATTGAAATCATATCAATTAATTATCTTTGCTTTGAAAAAGAGTATTAGGTATATTGAGGAGAGAAAACATAAAATGAACTTAACTTTTAGGTTTGAGCACTCAAATGTTTTATCTATGATAATTTTTTAAGGAATAGAATAATTTTGATCAGGAGGATTAGAACCCACTCTGGGTCACCCGCGAAATAAATAACATTTAAATGAGCTTGCTACGCAAATCTATGCCCTATATTAATATGATTAAACCATAACATATTTATAAAAAAGAAAATCGCGTTTGTCACATGACTTGATACACTGTTTTTTAATAATTTCCACGCAAACAGTATCATTCTCATAGTTAAGATTAACCTAACAATGTTCTACGACAGAAAAACCATCAAAATATTTTAACTCTCTATTTTTACTATTGTATTGCTGTCTTTCAAACTGCTAGCACAATAAATTCTACTCTATTATTTATTTGTAATACAGCTTACAGGGCTTCATACGCTTCATACAGTAGTTCGACTGGGCGTGGTAGGGCGGACTCTGCCTATGTTACTACCACATTCAATATTCCCTTTAGCATAGACGCTACTGCATTAATTTGTTATCATTTTGTTATTAATAACATTAATTAATATTGCGTATATTGTCTGAAGTGAAACTAAGAGCTTTAAGTTCTGAATGAATATTATATATTTTAGTATCCAAATAGCATTGAATTTTATCTGGTAGCAATTAATATTATATTCTTTTTCAGGGTATTTATGATTTAGATGATGAGTTACGGACATACTTGATGATATTCAAGCATGTCCGTAACTCTACTACTCTATACGGAATTTTACACAGAAGTATTCCTTGAAACTTATAAAAATAATCATATTTTTGTATGAGTGTATAATATTTTCACTATACCAATAATTGGTACAAGAATCTGCTGCTTGCAAGCTGCTGTCAGCAGACTGTCGGACATTTCTTGTCGAAGTTTTCTTGCAGATGGAAACGCGGCCTAACCAAGAAGCTTATATCCTCTAATGGCCTAACCCAAAAACCTACATCTGACTTGTAAATGTCAGATTGACAAGTTGACGGCTAGCGCCACTGTTGTTTAAAAACAACATACCACAGGCGTCAAATGATATTACGACATCAAACAAAACAAATTAAAATAACACACATGGTCTTTATAATTTTATACTTTTATCTTTATAAAAAGAACTAAACTGATTTTTGCATTTTATTTTAGGATTAGAAAGCTACATTTTTACCGTGCAACATAGGCCAATTTTTAAACCAAATTAAGCCAAGCAGGCAAGTGGCTAGTATAGTTTATAATACATAACTTCTGTCATAGTGCTTGTAACCAAACTCTTCCAATATAGCTTTTATGCACTTTTTAACATGAAAAATGAATAATTTGTTTTAAAATATTATGTAGAGAATAATATTTTCTCTAATATGGAAAGCTAACGGTATATTTTGTATAGTCATTACTATAAAACTTTACCTCAAAGTTTCCAAGGTTTTACGCAAACCTTCGAACAACGTAAGCTCCTCATGAATAATGTAAATCTCATCACTATAACAATTTGTCTGTCTGTCTAACTTGTCTTAAATAGTAGGATATTTCCTTCATTGTTATGAAAATTAACCGCCCACAGAAAGGCGAAGTTAATTAATTTAATATGTGTTCAGTAAATAGTCACGTAAGTGCATATTTACTATTGAGTAATAAATTACTTTAGTGTGCAATTTACTTTAAATCAACAAACCGTTGCTCGTTCGCTTGTTCCTGGATATAATCTACCTGCAAACGAAATTTTAGACAAATCGGTTCAGTAGTTTTTGAATGTATGAAAGTAGAATGAGAAAGGATCATAATTATTTGGGTCTATACAAAAGTTTTTTTTAATACTCAAATATTCGTTAAACAAATACAGATAAAAATATGCGGCAATTTTGTAATTGGATAAATTACTGAACACATTTCAATGACTACGTTAAAAATATTACAGTTGTATGTATAATAGTAATATTTTGTGGCTGCAGTCGCGGGATATAACAAGTTGTAAATGTTATTATTCGAGCTTTAACATGTTTTAATTTATTGTGTGATTTTATTAATCAATCATCTAAAAATAATGACAACAAGTCTACAGATATTATTGTAATATAAGTAAGGGAATAAATTATGGGAGAGTAAATATAAATTTACAGAATATGTTTTGTAGGAATCATTATTCAATGAGGTGTTAAAATTTAAAGGATGATATGACGTGAGAAATCATCGTGCCCTTTAAATAAATGATATTAAGCAAGGTAAGTAAGTTATGCGTATTATATTGTTATACGTAGATATTATAATATGTGCATTTGCTTAGAAATTATGTGTGTTACATAAGAATATTGGCAACATTTTGGAAATTCTAATAACTTATGTCTTTTTCTTATCATCAGCTCATAAATTATGTATGTGTATTATATCTTGATAATATGTGGCTTCTATGAGGGTACAGGCCGTAATGTAAGTTTTTAAAATATTCTATTTTCTCTTCCGCTTTTTCTTTCTTTGAAGATCTTTATCGTTGGTTGACAAATAATCTGCAGGGTCATCACGAGGCCAGGGAAAGCCTAGACGGAGATATTAACAGTGATTAAATTGTCTTTGTGTAATAAATAAAATCCTACTAATATTACAAATGCGAAAGTTTGTATGGATGTATGGATGTTTGTTACTCTTTCACGTAAAAACTACTGAACCGATAACAATGAAATTTAGCACACATATAGAGGGTAACTTGGATTAACACATAGGATAGTTTTTATCCCGGAAATCCCACGGGAACGGGAACTATGCGGGTTTTCCTTTGCAAACGCGGGCGAAGCCGCGGGCGGAAATCTAGTGTTAGATAATTAGCATCTCTAACATTTCGGATATATTTTAAGATAAATTTAAGAAATGGTAGGTAGAAAGTAAAGCTACACGTGGGAGTGTTTAATATAAACTTTTTGGATATTTCCCGTTATTTTTTAAAAAATATATTGTCATTTTTTTTTTCCTTAGATAAAGTACTTTTAATATCAGTTCAACCACAGAGTTCAACGTTTTATGATATCTGTTATAGTGATTGATTAATCGCCTGTATATACTTAACGATTACACCCGGTATAGCCAGGTGAAGATATCCACCAAAATAGTACCTAGATATTATAAAGATAACATTGAAGAAAATGTCTAGAAATAGGATCCACTCTACCAAACTATTGCACACAAATTCATTAGTACATTATATTTGACTTGCAAATGCACGCACCCAACTTCAAGTCGACTTTCATTGTTTACAATATTATCACGGCCGAAATATTTAAAACATCTCTTTCTCCAAGGTCAGCTTTTGTTTTATACAGCTTCCTAAATGATTCAGATCTCCTTGACACAGGCGTGGGCGGCACAATGGATGAGATTAGCTGGCACATTAATGTGCTATTGATTCGTGTGGTTTGGACTTTATTACATCATTATGTTATATTTGTCTAATATTGCCTTCTTCTTCAAAGAGCTCATTAATGACCTGAGTGAGAAAGTCTACTTGGGCTACTGCAGCCAATCTGTATTATGTACACCATAATTAAAGCTCTAGATTCTAATCTCTATTAAGAAAAATGCATACTGCATATAACTATACAGATTGCATTTCCTATTCCATCACGTTTGTAGTCAAAAGGGACGGAATACTTCCACAACGGAAAAAGTTGTGTTATTCAATATAAAATTATGTCAAATTAATAAAAAACTTTCGGTGTTGGGTCTATTCTTCTATTCTATTCTATTCATTTAGAGAATTCGATCAACTTATTGTGTGATTAGAAATTACTGTTTCATCGAATACTAATTACGTATACCACACTTCTAAATTGATAGTTCTGGAATTTCGTTTACTTATTAATAAATGAACAATATTGGAATAATTTGGAATAGGTACTGCTGCTCATAATAAGTTTAGATAAGACATAAATCAATACCAGCTATTCAGAATTCAGATCTATTAAATAAATGTATTTTATTGCCGAATTATCGTTTACTACCACGTATTAAGATATAATAAGAATTGATCGCGAGTCATACGTAAAGAATGCATCTCACCTTGACAAAATTTTGCATATAAAAACATTCATCTAGCCATATATAGAGTAAAAGCATCATCTAATATGAGTGGTATAAAATAATAAGTATTAGGGTTCTGTATTATGATTTCTTTAATCTATTTACTAATATTATAAGGCTGGTTTCAGAGCTTGACCGACCGTCAGTGCGTACCGTCGGTCCTGACGATACGCATCAACAATTGTATGACTATGACACTAATGCGCATGACAATACGCGTGCGTACGGTCGGTCTGGTCTATGAACGGTTTTATGAATTTCCATACATATTATGATAAGCGCGACTGACGTACGCACTGATGGTCGGTCAAGCTCTGCAACCAGCCTATAGCTGAAGAGTTTGTTTATTTTAACCCGCTAATCTCAGGAACTGCTGCTCCGATTTGAAAAATTATTTCGGTGTTAGATAGCCCATTTATCAAGGAAGGCTATAGGCTATATATCATCACGCTAAGACCAACAGGAGCGGAGCAATGCGGGTGAAACCGCGGAGCACAGCTAGTAACTTATAGATATTGTAAAGGAACAAATGTATAACAGGGAGTCGTGTAGTCTTTAGAAGGCAAAGGAACTCAAGATTGACTAACAACCACATGAAGATCGTATTGAAAACAAATTTAAGGGAAAATCTTTTTCAAACAGCAAAAGCCTGAACAGAATAAGTTGTATAAAACGAAGACAAATAGGTATAAAATGCAGTAGCTTCAGTGATCAGTCATGATTAATATTGAAATCATTCAATTTTTACAAATCTTAAAAATTAAAAATTCCTAGGTAAACATCTTTGAACCATAGTGATAAAATTAAAAATAATTTCATCACAAAATATTATTCGACATAACAAGGCTATTTAGATACATATTTATTTTATTAAATACTAGGTATAGTTTATTTTTTAAGTAGGCATCAATTTAACACATAATTACGGAACCCTCAGGCGCAACACATGCTTGTCTGTTTTGCAACAATAGATACAATGGTATTTTAAAAACTTCGACATTTCGGCATAATGCCGTTGCTGTCAAAATTCATAACATAAATCGAAATTTATCGGTCTATTCAGTATATTATTGTATATAGAAATATATATGATTCAGATATTAGGTTAAACATATAAGGAACAATAAAATATCTACCTACTGTATAAAGATTATTAAAAAGTACGAAAAGGTATTTAACACAGCTTTGTTAATGAATTAAACGAATTTGAATATGAAACTAAAACGCATAAACAACGAAAAAATTTATTCGTATATAAGTACTTTTTGCTTTTTGCGATTTTACACAATTTTGTAAGTGTTAAAATATAATAAAAATATGTTTTAAAATAATATCTGTCATTTTCTTATTAGGCTGTATGAAATAAAAGTTACAAATTTGTCACGAAAAGCTTATAAAAACATGACTATTTTGAATTTTTTATAAGATGTAATTTAATAAGAAAATATTGTTGTTCGTATTCTTAAACATCATTAAACTTTAACTCTGTACTTTACTCATCATTCATTCATTTTAATTATGATCAATTTAACATTCATTTTCATTTATGATCAATGAATTTCAGCGAAAAAAAAAAAGAAAACGATCACGCGAAATGCGCTAAGCGACAATATGCATATGCTAAGTATAAGATTTTGGCCAAAAATCTAAGATATCATTATTCTTAATCTTTTGAGTAAAATATACTAATAGATCGCAGATCAAATACGATGTTTATATGTAAATTTGAACGGAAAAAACATCAAATAATCATTAGGTACACAAATATTTTTAGTGTAGGAATCGCACCTTGACATAAAACACTACCCACGGCTTATTTGTATAATTAACATTGATATATTTAATTAAAATACACCAACCCCTTAATTTAATTATACTAATAAGGAAAAGAGTTAAAATGTGTGTATATGTAAGGATGATCTTCAAAACTAGTGATCCGCTTGTGAAATATTTCTCCGTAACAAAAGCTAAAATATTTAGTAGTATAAATAGGACATTATTTTTGTATCGTTGAAAACCGGGCAAAACTGGGTACCTAAGCGGCTAGTTGTTTTATAAAGTTCGATGCCCGATATCTGCCTGAAAAATTTAAACTATTAACACGTTAGCTGCGAAACAGGGCTTGAAACACCCTGTCCGTGTCGCGTCGTTATAGCGGTAGGAAAAAACTTAAACTTCTCTGTCGTGCGGGAGGCATAACTTCCATCTGGTTCAGTGTAGGAAAGTGATATCTATATATCTGAGATGTGCTATTGATTCCTAGTTCAATGGTATACCGACCTTAATACCGGGTTTCTTAGACCTCGTGCCGCACTGAACAATTAAAAATTCTAACACAGTGCGGAACGAGGTTGCGAACACCTCGTACCACCACGCACCTCGTACCGCACCCTAAGCTAGCTTCACGCGGTTAGTGTTGTGCAACGCATTCGAGACTATTTGTGGAACAACTTATTGAAGCTTTTACAAAGAAGGACTTGAATGTGGATACAGGTAATTTTCAAAGATCCTAATTACTCGTTATAATAAATATCGTTAATAGAATCGTGAATGTGACATGTTGAGTAACTTTCTTCAAATAGGTTGATAATCATGATTACTATTAGTGTGTTTGTTCATTGAATCAACTAGCGGCAAATCCAAAACACCCGGCAATCGGTGTATGGCTCATCAAAATTTAACTCTTGCCCAAGTCAACAAGCCAACAAACAAGGCACATCATCTCTTAAAGGGATCAAAGAAGAGTAGATGTGTAGGATGTTACGAAAAACTCCGCACCTTCTTAACAAATCGTGAGGCCGAAAAAGGTAAAGAAAATTCTCACAGAATGCACTGGATGCAAACAATATTATTGTTTGGCCTGTTTTAATGAAATACATCCATATATCCATTTCTATTCTTTATAAATTTATAACATCCATAAGTTTGATAAATAAATACAATTAAATAAAATCGATATTTCTTTTCCCATCACTAAATTATATGAAAAACTGCTATTGTTCAGTGCGGTATGGGGTACATCAGACCCCACATTTTATTTTACCCCTAGAATCTAAACTAACTAATCTAACCACGGGCGACGGTAGATTTAGGTTAATGAACTCATTGTTAATAATAATCACGACAAAAGCCTTACACTTTGTCTTATTTGGCGCCAAAAAAACGATTTTGGTCTCCTACGGGCGGTGGGGTTTAATATGCCTCGTGCCGCCACAATCTCTGGTAGAGGACAAGGTTTAAAACGACCCGTAACGCAGTAATGGAAAGTACAGATATTTCTGTGCCGCAGTGAACGTGTTAATAATATAATATTCTATACTAATTGATAATATTCTAGGCTCAAAAGTCTATAAACTTTATATAAAACATCACTCTACAGCCAATAGGAGCGAAATAGCACTGAAAAATGTTGCAAAAGCTGCACATTATTATTTTATTCCTATATATGAGAGCTTTCAGCTATTTTTGGAAATGCGTTCTATTCATAATGTTGATAAAGTGAAATTTCACAAGGCATTTCAAAGAATAATTTTATTCTTCTAAAAGTAAGTAAAAAAAGTTATATATAGGTACTCCATGCGTCTATTTGCTTGTCTGGGGCTTGTCTTGATTTTATAGAATAGCATTATTGTTTCAAGAAGTTAATTCAATATTAATATTATAATCCCCATTATTATAATTATTGCTCTTGGCTCTTGAAAATTTTTTTATAATATGAGTACTGTATTTTTCGAAAGCTATTACTGCTGATAAATAATTCTACTCACATAATATTGCTCTACAAGTTTTGTAAGATATTTACCCAAAAAAGCCATTAACATATATAAAACATATTAATATGTACCTTTATTAGGTTCGCTTTCGTATAAACCCAGTTTTTCCATACATACGCTTCCTACACATACAAAATTCAGTTTCATTCTTTAGGCGAATTTACCTTGAAAGCCTTTCCGTAAAAGCAGTTTCTCTTTTAGGTAGCGTATTTTAAACATCTGCTTCATCACTTTTATTGCATTTATACGCAATTAATAAATAAATAAAAAATGCAATAAAATTTTGTTCCTGCTTAAGTAAACAATAAGTAGCTAAATAATTAATGTAGGCTTTGATTTCGATGTATTTGTAGTATTTTAGTCTCATATAATTGTTTAAGAGACTTCGAAATGTGCATCCGAATAGTTGTCACTAAATTCGCAACTACAAAAAAAAAATGCCTCATACCATATTCATTTAGAAAAAAAAAAACTAAGTTGTTGTGAAAATAACGATACATAAAATTAACCAAATGTTACATTAATTGCCAATAAAATAGCTTATTGCATACAAAACTTCATTCAGACCATCGGAGCGTACACTCTATCCATAAACATTGCTCTACCACATTAACTTGATCGTTAAAAACTAAACTAATCACGCTAATTCACATTAATAACATATAGCAAAATTCACCTAAAGCTCTAGTTAAAAAAGGCGAAAATTCGGTGAACGAATTAAGTAATCTAAAACAGCCTGCGTATTCAACAATTGTTACATCCTACACCATCTATGCGTTCGAACGTAAAGCATAGCATGGGAATTGGTGTCTTAACTCAATTGTGTTACGAGCTACATTTGGGTGAAAGGTTTCCGTGGGAGTGTGCCACCTGGGTGTTGGGTGGTAATAATCTGGAAATCCTACATTTCGACCTTGACACTGAAGCTATCAGAAACACCTACTATATAAACTAGACAAGATGTTCGAATCATCATTCGTGAAGAATTACCAGAACAGTCAACATGCAGTTGGTACGTTTGACCTATTATTAAAGTATTTTTATCACGAAGTTCGCAAAAACCTTTTATTCAAGTGAAAGGTTCAAGCTTAACAACGGATTCGTAAAAATCGATTGTTATTTTATTGTATAGCTTTTATAATAGTATTGATCATTGTGGACCTTTCGATTACTCAATTATCCTAAATTAGAATTCACTTCCTCATTTCAATATTTACTATGCATAGCTATTTATTGTTGTTTATATTGTTATCAAATTCGTATAATTTTCACGTTCAAATACATTAAGATGCTGTTATTTTAACGCTTTTCTCTACATATGCGCAAATTCAGGAGTGTAACCGCTTAAAATATGCCTTTATTATTACTAATTACTATACATTTTATTACAATGATATTATTTTATAATTATAATTTATGCTAAAATTTTATTTATATGATAACATCATTATATCATACAGGCTGTTAAAAATAAATAACCAACTAAATAGTTTCGCGGATCTCATTGAAAAAGTGACATCTTAATAATTAAGGTGTGAAACAAACTCACAATTATTATTACACGAAAGTGAGTTTAATACAGAGATTTTATTTATTTATTAAAATTGAAAAAAATGCAAGCTTTTGAGTGGCTTAATTTAGTTATTATTATGTCAGTTTAGATATTTTATAATATAGATTATGGATGAAGCTTAACGTTTATCCTTATCTCTAACAAGCTATTTATCTACTAGATGACGTCAAAAATATTGAGTAGTCAGTAATTGCATGTTATTATAAGTTATAGTTTATAGTGGTACTTATTGGTAGAACTTCATTCGGCATGAATTGTTTAAATAGTCAGCGAGCTTCACGA
The DNA here is from genome assembly GCF_905220415.1 of Colias croceus. Classification (NCBI taxonomy): domain Eukaryota; kingdom Metazoa; phylum Arthropoda; class Insecta; order Lepidoptera; family Pieridae; genus Colias; species Colias croceus. The sequence continues at coordinate 8,986,574 of NC_059553.1, forward strand.
GCTTTAATAATTTCGCTTATTTTAAAAATAATAGCATTAATTCACTAAAAATTTAGTTTCTAAACGTAATCAAACAAGTATTTAGTTTAATAATATAAATTTAATTTGTGTGCACATGCACAAAAAGCTTGTCTTGTCTTGCAAAATGTCATATTTTCTGAGCTAATTTACTTTAGTTTTTGTGGTAATAAAGCTTGTTTTATTTCTTCTCATCATGGCTTCTTATCTACCTAATAGCTTTCATATCCGCCAAAAACTTACCAAACTTACCAAATTATAATATACATTAAAATCTTACTCTATCTATTGAAAACACATCAAAATCCGAAGTTGATGTGGTCAAATTCGATTTAGTTCTGACAATTTAAAGGTAGTTGAGTTTTTTTGATATAAAATAACTAGCTTTGCTCCGCGGTTCACCCGCATTGCTTCGCTTCTGTTGGTCTTAGCGTGATGATATTATATAGAAATCGATAAATGGGCTATCTAACACCGAAATAATTTTTCAAATCGGACCAATAGTTCCTGAGATTAGCCCGTTCAAACAAACAAATATACAAACTCTTCAGCTTTATAATATTAGTATATTATTGTATCCTCCTAACTTATTACTATACTAAAATTCCAGCTCATCATCGCATCCATCATCAGCCTGTGTGCTGCTGGGGCCCTCCCCCCCTTCACTCAGAACTACAACCAGCCCCAATACAGACAGTACTATGTAGAGAGGCCCAGGGCTTCGTTGGAGAAGAATGCCGCCATCTTGAGATCGGTCTCCGATGCCAATGAAAATGGATACCACTTCGCTTATGATACTGAAAATGGTAAGATTTTGATCATACTAATAATGTAATCTCGGGAACTACTGGAGTTATTTCAAGGATTCTTTTAGCGTTGGATTTGAACATTGTACTTGTTCCCTGATTGTTATAAAGTATAAGCTATACAGTATACAGGGTGTAATCGTTAAGTGTGCACGTGCGATTATTCCGTCACTAGTGCAGATAATAATGAGTAAAATGACAATAATAACTTTTTAAATATATATAATAATAACTTTTTAAACATAAAACGAGATATATCGAGACTAGAGAGAAGCCAGGAGCTTTTTAATGAGCTTAAAACAATATGCATTTACAAATTAATATTATCGAAACTATTAATTTGTATATCTATGTATTTCAAAGTTCCTAGCAGATATGTTCGAGCTTATTTATGAAATTAGAACATTCAATCAAAAAATAATCTATTTTGCGCGAACTATTTTTCAAATCTTGCATGTCTGTGTATTCATGATCGATTAATGTACTTTCATTGTATGTAATTGATACTGAAGTGGAAATAGAATGACACTGAATAATTTGTTCTACCTAATAATTAAAAAGGGGATATTAATTTTTAAGCTATTGCATAGCTTCTATCGCGGGCCTTGAGCGCGGGGAACGACTCCAGAAATTGCGTAACGAAAAACCTCACGCTCCCCACTCCGACGGCACGGAGGTGTGGCTTGAAGGCATGCTATGCAATAGCTTTACCGCGGCAGTCCCCGAGTGCCACACGTATTTTTAAGCCTGATTCCCACGACATGTTTGCTTCACAAACCCGACCGCGCCACACCATACCACATGCCATGGGAATCGGCGCGCTTGTGGTCGTTTGCCAATGTTTGCCGACGCATGTGCTATCCATCGGAAGTCGGTAAGATCAAAGGTGCGCGCTTGGCGCGGTGCGACGGTGTTGGTCGACGTCCGTCGGGGCTTGCCGTCTGTAGCGCGTCATTGTTCGGAACCGTACGATAATTATCGTACAAATACGTCATCTCTTCAACGAGCTGTAATATTTTTATTTATACATAGTTTAACGTATCACTTAACATCTTGTAATGACCCACAGATTAGGTATTAGTAGGAATGACCGTCCACCGTGCTCGCCAGTGCTTGCCATACGCACACATGCCGTGGGAACGCTCAGTTCAAATCGCGACGGATGGCGACAAGCGCTTGTCGTCTGCCAATGCTTGTGAAGCAAACATGCCGTGGGAACCTACCTTTATATTTTGTTTATTTATTTCTTTTCTTTGTTACGCTTCTCCCGCGCAAAGTCGGTAACAGCAAGCTAAGCAGTACAAGTATAAAGGTGGGTTCCCACGGCATGTCTGCTTCACAAGCATCGGCAGACGACAAGCGCATGTCGCCGTCCGTCGCGATTTGAACTGAGCGTTCCCACGGCATGTCTGCGTATGGCAAGCACTGGCGAGCACGGTGGACGGTCATTCCTACTAATACCTAATCTGTGGGTCATTACAAGATGTTAAGTGATACGTTAAGTTAATTAAAATTAGATGGGTGGTGTTTGATTTAAAAGGAGAAAAAAAAATATGTACATATACATATTATATACGTATATATATATATAAAAATAGATACCTAATAATAAATAAATAAGTAAAAACAATATCTATAAATACATGCTATAAATACACATACATACACATATATACTTACATACATACATATCATATATGATACATAATACATAACTATGTATAAATAAAAATATTACAGCTCGTTGAAGAGATGACGTATTTGTACGATAATAATAATTATCGTACGGTTCCGAACAATGACGCGCTACAGACGGCAAGCCCCAACGGACGTCGACCAACGCCGTCGCACCGCGCCAAGCGCGCACCTTTGATCTTACCGACTTCCGATGGATAGCACATGCGTCGGCAAACATCGTCAAACAACCACAAGCGCGCCGATTCCCATGGCATGTGGTATGGTGTGGCGCGGTCGGGTTTGTGAAGCAAACATGTCGTGGGAATCAGGCTTAAGCAGTCACTTAAATATTTATTTTATTAGGCACTATACAAACGATAACATAATATGTCGTATTATGTTAATTAATAAAAATATTGATTTAGATTTATAGCTTTATTATCTAATTATTATTTTGTGGTTATTATAATATGAAGATAATTTCCGGTTATAAATATAATATTATGCCATAAAATTAATAATTCAAATGCTCTTTAGTTATTACTCATGCGTTAACTATTGAAAACATGGAAATTGTTTTATAAAAAAAAGACGGGTTGCACTCCGGGAGTGCCGGCAGAAGTGAAAACTTGATTATTAACGTTCAGCATGTTTGATATTTTGGAATGGTATCCGTCTTACGCATGGAATATAAGGGCTAAAAAAATCAGGTCACGTGTCCTGACGCGAGTTTAAGATTTTATACCCAACGCCGCTAGAGAAGTTTTCACTTCAATAATTAATGAAAATGGACTTATAAATTAATTTGAGTTGAAGTAGGTATTTATCGATTTGAAAAATAATATTTTTGTTTATAAATACTATCCAATTGTTAACCTATGAATATATAAAACCTATTTTATGGATAAAGTACCTGCCATTCTAAAAGCCAACGCACTGAATATTACCTTCCATAATATGTTCTATATTTAATTTCCAATACATTTCCATAGACAACTCTTCCAAACATTATTCTAACACAACACAACCCCATTCCAGGTATCCAAGCGGAAGAAACAGGCGTTGAAAACAACGGTATCCAAGCGCAAGGCGGCTACTCCTACACCGGTGATGATGGCCAGGTCTACAGTATCAGATACACTGCTGATGCTAACGGTTTCCAGGCCCAGGGTGCGCATATACCCACACCTCCTCCCGTGCCCGAGGCGATCGCCAAAGCACTCCAGGAGAACGCAAGAGATGAAGCGAATGGTATCTTTGATGATGGTAAGAGAAATAAATAATAGTATTAATTTTAATAAACGTGGAATAGTATCTAGGAGTATCATTAAAAAAAAATAAGCAAGATTTGTTGGCACTAGACACTAGGTATATAAGACTTGGTCCGTGGGATCTTAAATTCGTGTCCGGCGCTGTATAAAACAAAATAGATACATTGTTCTAATGCATACGAAATATGATACGTTATAATATGTACCAAATCATTTAAAAATGATAATATTCACCAGAAGATAAGCAACCAGAGAATTGTACAACATATTTAAAAATAAAAAAGTTTGTTTCAAAATTTATTAATTTATAGATACTTGTAATATCTAACTACAATGACTATCTTTATGCGATCTACATAGCACGCATTATCAAAGAAAATACATTTGAATGAGATGTTTCATCGAGATAAAAAGTTGCAAATTACTTATATCACTATCTAGCCTCCTAACCATATTACAGTGATATCAAAAATCATAAACCATTGTAACTCAATCTTAATCATACCAGACATAAAATCATATCATAATATTTATCCGTTGTAACGTGAATTTTCGCATTTATTATGTTTGTAAGCTTTTTATTATGCTTTTAAGAAGAGCTTTTACGAGTTAGCTTTTACGAATACTTGAGTAAAGTTGCTTTTTAATTTGCAGCTTTAACCTTTAATAGGGATCTAGAGCTTGATAAAGATTCAAAACAATTTCAACACAAATCACATATAGAATAACATGCCCTGAAATGACTAATCTTAATTATTTTAAATTACGTAATACGTCGCGACTTTTCATGCCTACGCACGCAAAGCGTATATGCGCAGATTATTTTTTAAAAGCGAGACAGAGAGAAAATAACTTATGTGATTTAGTTAATTTTCATCCCACCGTAATTTGTATGATTTTTCACTTATAAATATAACCCAGTTGATAACAATGAAAGAAATCGACTCAAAATATTTACACTTGATTGAACTTACCTACTTATATCTTAATATAAGTAACATTGATTGATAAAATCGAAAAAGTGTTTTCTTTAATTCTTCGCCAAGCTCTTTTTCTTTTAAATGTAAAAATATACATACACGATTTAATTTTAATATGTTACATAATTATCTTCTTAATATATATAAATCTCGTGTCACAATGTTTGTCCTCAATGGACTCCTAAACCACTTAACCGATTATAATAAAATTCACACACCATGTGCAGTTTGATCCAACTTGAGAGATAGGATAGGTTTTATCCCGGAAATCCCACGGGAAAGGGAACTATGCGGGGTTTTCTATGAAAACGCGGGCGAAGCCGCGGGCGGAAAGCTAGTTTCTCTATAAATATAATTACCCGTAAATAATCATAATATATCACCTCCATGGACAGTTACTTAATAATATTATGCATATAATAATTTATGACAAAATTGTTAAAACAAGGATGTGTTTGATGATGTGTCAAATAAATAATTTTTTGTATTCATTAGGCTCTAACTCATTTAACATTATTTCGAAATGGCGATGTTGAAATATAGATATAGGCTTTTTATGGTTTTAATGTCAACAAGGTGTAATCGAGTAGAGAGACTTGTGAATGTTCATAAAATTGAAAACTAGATGCATTTGTACTAAGAAATGCATGATACGAAGTTAAATTTTGCATTTAAAAACAATAGAAAAATTCAGTACTTAAAAAATAATCATATCTTTTAAGATACATTTGATTATCTATCACACAATAACGACTAAACATAACTTAATGGAGTTTTCAAAATTTATCAGCAGTAATCGAGTAATCGAGAGCGCGAGAGTAAGTCTAGCTGCTACTTGAATAGGTTTTGATTTTAAATTATACAATGCTCTTTTTTCAAAGATAATCTGTGGGCTTTAATTACATTTATCAAGGATTTCTGAATATATATTAATATTTTGAAGGAAATAAACTATATTCATTGACAATGGGCGTATTATCAATTAAGTTTTTATGTAAATAATTAATTTTTTCGCGTGGGCGTTGGCCGTTGATTTATCGGGACATAAAACTAGTTCATTGTTGTTATGGTGTTTGCGTACAACAAAAAATACGGACTTGTATCGAATTTGCTTTACTATTCTGTATGCGCTGCATTTTCGTTTACCTATATTTTGTAATCCGTGATAGTTTTTTACCAAATACCCATATTTTATTGGAACGAAGTTCATTATCGCGCGTTTCTAAAGGGGGCTAGGCGGAAAATATTAAGACGAAAAGTTGTCACGACACTTTTTGCTATAATTGTGCGCATGTTTCGCTCTCTCACTTAAAACTTCGTTCCATCTGGGTGTCCCTAGACAACCCACAAGTTTTTTTATTATTCTAATATCTTACTGCTAACTAATAGCTTTTCTTTAAATCAAAACTCAACTAAGTTCGTTTAGCAGTTAGCAAGTCTACAAAACGTTAACGGCCACAGCTACCAAATATAATTCCTTCCTACCAATTAAATAACCATAAAGAATGCGTAAATTATAAAATATTATATATTAATTATTGTAGGTCTATTTAATTTAACAGTAACTAAACTACGATTAACTTTAACTTTAATCACCATAACCTTAGATTTCAGAAGCATATGTTGTTAAAATAAATTGATAATTTGCTTTTTAGACTACCATTTCTGGAAGATTCGTTTACACAATATTTAAAATTACCTACCAGATAATATCACCAGCGTTACTAATATGGTTATAGATGCTAGGGTTGCCATTTACATGTTTGATTGATTTTTATATGAATTTAAATACAACAAGTTTTTATTACAAAGATAAATTAACTAACATTTTCAGTACGTTTTTACCTAAATATAGAAACTTATTGTGCGATGGATAAATATTAGAACTACCAGACTTATTTTATTAATCATCAGTAGTAATACATAAATAAATACATATTATGTAAACAACTCACATAGTTATTAAAGACTACTTCTTTATCTTGAGTTAATTTTCCGAATAGTTCTATCAATGGCATCTTATAAAAATAATAATTAATGACTACTCTGCAAAACAGCATTGCTATTGAAAAACAAAATGCGTTAATGAACCTTAGAATTATTATATTTTGACAGCCCTATGCAGCCTGAGGCACTGAATTAGTGAAGGTTGTAAAATTGATAGATGCTCATAATTAATGGCATACACCTGATATTTAAATCTCATCAAAGTAGTTTGAACTATGTCGTAATTATATGTAACTTTATTTGAACCCGACCGCCTTGGTTGTTAGCTTTTTGTTATCATAAACCTAAATTTATTACAAGTTTGTTACTATTTATGAGTTTAGCACACCTTTTTATGCTTTTGTGTTCTAGCTTGCAATTTGGTTGCTAGCTTGCAAATATAAGAAGATGAAGAATGTTAATGTAGAATTTAGAAAAAATCAATTACTTTTGGTATACATTTTTCTTTTGTCTTAAATAATACCTGTGATAATTTAACTCTCAGTAGGTACATTCTTAATAACAAATAAAATCAATAATCTCATTTAAATATAATGTCTAAGTAAAAAGTATTTTTGACTGTTTGAACAAAGTAAAAGTTTTTTCTATTCTTTATAAATTTATATTTATAAAGCATTTGAATGCCATAAAACCTAAAATATAAAGTAAAACGGGTATGAAAAACATATTGTTATTTATTTTTTTGTTTGTGTGGTTTATAAACTTCGTACATTGAAAAAATAGAGATATTTAATGGATTCCAGAATATATTAATAACTGCTGATATATAATTGGTTCTACCCATTGGAGTTTATTTTTGCGATAGATTATTATCATGTTATAACCTACTTTATTTATTTTATTTACAGGCAGCTACCACGAAGGCAAGTACGACTCGGGTGTGTTCGCGGCTCGAACCTACACCCCTCAGAGATACGTCACCCCCGTGTACCGACCATACAGATTCTAACCATTGTGCCATATATAGTCATATATCTTATGTTATGAATAAAGTTGTATTTTTTCAGTATTTTTGTGTTTAATTTTTGTTCAACTCTACTTCATTTAAAAATGCACTACATTTTGCTGTCTCTACAAAAACTTCATCTACAAATCTAATTAGTATAAGGCTATTATTGCTTAGCAGAAAAAAATAATTCAATATACTGTGTTAATTACTTAGCTTGCCAAGCGGACAATATTAAAAGTTTTCGAGGAACGTATCTTTTTTACACGCTTTATATTAGCTTCACCTGTATGTTTGTATGTTTGTAACCGACTTCTTTAGGCGCGATTTTGACCCACTTTAAACGGCCAGATTTCGTTCAAACTTTGTAGATTTATTGAGGACAGATGACAATACACTAATTTGATAAAATTTTCTATTTTTTAGTTCGGTTTTCTATAAAAAGCGTGTTTTTTAGTTTTTTTAAACTATTATTTTTTACTTAATAAACGATACTTGTGATAGTGTTTTTAAGAAAAGCTATATGCGTAGATGAAATGCGTAGGTGCATATAATGTTAAACTTTAATGTAAAATTTATTTGTAAATACATCGGGTAATTTTTTATAAATAAATGTAAATAATAATAATAACATCGACATTGCATCTTCGAATTCTTTAGAAGTTTTTTTAGAGAATTATGTTATTTATTTTGAATACATCATTCTAAAGGCAGGTGAACTATTAAGAATGTCAGTATGTGATAAATGCCCTTATACAACAAACGAGAGCGAATTGCCATAGTTCAATCTGCATAAATATTAATCTGTAATGTTATGCAAATTATATTAAGCTCATCTTTATCAGGTTCCTGTTTAAAGGGTAGACCAAACATGGAATAAATATGAAGGAAGTATTTAAAGGGACTATTAAGGTAACTCAAAAATTATGCCATGACCATTATTGCCATATTCAAATATGTCAAAATAATAATATTACGTTTTTGGAAGAGGTTAGCGTAGACTATCGACTATTTATCTAGATTATTATTGAACCATACGGAAAAGGGTTGGTTGATGATAGAGTCAAATTATTAGTATAGGAAAGTAAATGAATCAATTTTTCATAATAAAATAACAATATTTAAAAGGAAAAATTATAAATACTTGCACTTTAACTGCTCCTATTTGTCTTAGTGTGATGATATTTAGCCTTCCTCGATAAATGGGCTATCTAACACTGAAATAATTTTTCAAATCGGACCAGTAGTTCCTGAGATCAGCGCTTTATAATCATCATCATCATCATCATCATCAATACATATAATAAAATTCTAGAAAAGTCGTGTCTGTACAATCAAAATATATAAAAAAAATTAGCAGGTGCTATTATTAAATCGATCCCAAACCCAAAACTGTAGTTAAAAATTTTTTTGTCTGTTTGTCGGTTTGTCTGTTTGTCTGTTTTCTGTATGTTCGTGCACGCTAATCTCAGAAACGGCTTATCCGATTAAGATGCGGTTTTCACTAATATATTGTGGTAATCTTCATTTAACATTTAGTGTTTATTTCAGGTCAATCGATTCGTAAATAAAAAAGTTATGACCATTTAAGTATTCACGGCGAACATTTGCTAAGGCATTCTATACACTGTACGATAAAACGTAAGTTATCTGTTACAATTATTATTCCTGTAAATGTCCAAGTGATCATATCGAAAGTGCCCAATGGGGGGGGGGGGGTTGGTCAAATTAGAATTATTCTTACTTCTAGGTAAATTTTATACATAAAATGTCCTTTAAATTATGTCGTATTATATTTTTAACCCCCGATGCAAAAAGATGGGTGATAAGTGTTTGACCGCTATGTGTGTCTGTGTGTGTGTGTCTGTTTGTGCCACCGTAGCTCGCTAACAGGTAATCCGAATTAGATGCGGTTTTTTTAGTTAGGCAGCATATTTTCCGACGCTGGTTCTTAGATAAAGTGTATCAAAATCGGTTCATCCATTTATTATACCTAGGTATATAATTATAGGGGTAAATGTGGGAATGAAAAAAACGAAAGTCATTTATTTAATATAGGTATAATAAAAGTGGTAATAAAAAAATGACTTTGTCAAAAATATACTCAAGTGACATATCATTTGAAAGGGCATGACGTGTAAAGTTTAATTAGACATGTTTTATCAAAATCGGTTCATCCATTTATTATACCTTTTTATGGGTAAAAGTGGGAATGAAAAAAAAACGAATGTTGTCAAATATACCCAAGTGACATATCAAATAAAAGTGCATAACGGGTGAAGTACACTTAGTTATATTTTTATCCAATTCGGTTTATCCATTTATTAGATTACAGCGGTAAAAGTGGGAATGAATAATGTGGTCAAATAATATACTCAAGCGGCATATCAAAATATGAAAGGGCAACGTGTGAATTACAATTAGTCATATTTTATCGAAATCGGTTCATCCGTTAATTACATTTAGGGCTTTTTAGGGGTGACAGTGGGGATAAATAAACCAAATGGAGCATCAAACTACAGGATATGACGTGTACATATAGGTACAATTAGATATGGTTTACATCAAAATCGGTTCTGCCATTTACTAGGGATGGAAAGGGAAGGGTTGAAAGTCTGTGAAAGAAAAGGGGATATGGGAGCGAGAGGATAGCCACACCCTGGAAATTTTGAACTCTACTCAAAGCTACATAGGCCTGGCCCTTGGCAATATTTTTTCCTAAGTATACCACTTCTTTTGCCACTGTGGTCCATTACAATTTGTGCACGGTTACGGCCCAACTTAAAAGATGTCAAGGAGCAACAAACTTATAGATATCAATATGATGTAGGAATGTAATATGGAGGTAGAGGTAGGTCTCGCTCACTTGAAAATATTACATGAAAATAAGAAACCGAAAGGAATAAATAATTATTTTACAAACTTCCCGACGATCTTTAAAATTAAGTACCATATATGTATTTTGATAATGAGGTATATTATGATGATGTTGGCATGGCAGCCCCGATGACTTTGTTTTTTTTTTATAAATATTTAAAATGGTATTTATTTTTAAAAATCTTCGGGAAGTTTGTGAAATTATTTATTCCTTTTTCTATGTATGCACTTTTCTTCGTAGCGCTGTTTTTTTTTTTTTATTTAATTTTTATTGCACGGTATAAACGGTTTAGTTACTACCTACAGGCGTGAGACAGGATTCAGGAAAGATCTGATTTGGATTTTGTGCTGGATTTGATAAAAACTGAGTATCGATTAAGCTGATCAGTTGCTGCACGATACATAGTTAAAAACATCCATACAAGGAAGGAAGGAAAAGAAATTTGCTCCCCTCCCCCCTGGTGCCTAAAAATAATATGACATAATTTAAAAGAAATTTTACGTAGAAAATTAATAAGGCATTTTTTTGTATTGTTTAGCTCAGTTTAGTAATAAATTTTACTTACAGTTCTTTTAATTATTTATGGTAGTCTCGTGTTTACTCAATAATTTAAGATAAGTAGTAACTACTATGCAGTCACTATTCCACGCGGACGAAGTCGCGGGCACAGCTAGTCTATAATATAAAAATGAATCCCAAAATGTGTTGGTAAGCGCATAACTTTAGAACAGAGTATATATCTGTCAACTGTGGCTTAACGGATGTCTTTAATTCTTTTTTTATTATATTCCTTGAACTACGAGGATGACCACAGATTAAATATAGAAAATTTTCTTTAATTCTTTTGAGATGTAATCACACATCCGTTTAAATGTCGTGATTTCGTTACCAGATAGCAGGCATGTATGAAAAACCACCACGGTTCGTTTTTCTAATGAACAACGGTATTAATGCAGTGACATAATAGAATGATTAAAACATTTTGATTAAAGGTATTTTTATACAACTTATATGATATTGATGATAAGTATTAGGTAAACTCATTTTTGGACCTCTTAATAGTGGTCCAAAAATGGCTAAATAATAATAATTTATTTATTTCTGATCACACACATTCATATTATAACTATTACTACTACTACTCAACATACCTATTAACTATACCTATCCATTTTATTTCATTTATTTTAATTATATTTACATATAGTGTTTCCACACAATTACAATGACAATTAATCGCAATATACAATTTATATTCATGTAAAGGTATAGAAATATAAAAAGGCTACTAAAACGATTTATAAAAGCCAATATTTCCCTAGCTAGGTTACTGGGAAACCTGTGTTTAGGAGAAACAGCTTGCCTCTAAAATAAATTCACAAAAAGCCCCTTAGCAAGTACTTAATTATAAATTCATTTAATATAAAACTCAAAACACAAACAAAACAATACTTTCGTGCCACTTTAAATTGGATATAATGATTATTGCCACAGATAATAATAATATTATTTTTGCAGTGAAATCTCTAAAATAATATAATGACAGTTTATTAACATAAAACAAACATTTATCAAAGAATTAACAAACTATATGATTTATTAGAAGTTAAATGATCGCAAAAAGAAACTCTACATCTTCTCTTTCTATACTATAAAAATGAAACGCAAAATGTGTTGGTAAGCGCATAACTCGAGAACGGCTGAACCGATTTCATTAATTCTTTTTTTATAATATTCCTTGAAGTACGAGGATGGTTCTTATGGAGAGAAAACGTAAACATGTACCACGGGCGAAGCCGGGGTGGACCGCTAGTATAATATATAAATGAATCCCAAAATGTGTTGGTAAGCGCATAACTTGAGAACGGCTTAACCGATTTCATTAATTCTTTTTTTTATAATATTCCATGAAGTTCGAGGATAGTTCTTATGTAGAGAAAACGTGAATATGTACCACGGGCGAAGCCGGGGCGGACCGCTAGTAATAAAATAACTTCAAATAAACAAAAGCTTTTATTCTCATTAAATAAATTAGTCTGTACATCGCGTTATTCGGGTAATTAGCGAAACAAATTGTTGCATCTTGTTCGACTGTTCATTGTTTGTGTGTACAATGTGCACAGAGTATTGTGGGTGTAGAGACTAATATTTTTATTTATACAAACCACGCGCCCTGGCTTTTGGTCTAAGTAAATTATTTTCACACAAGCATTTCTCTTGATGCCCTCTTTAAAAAACTGTAGCAATCCTTTGCTTAGTTTTAAATATCTAAGCATGAATAGGGTAGTGATGATTCAAAGTAGTTTTTATGTTATACAGTAAAGTTTACATTTTAAATAATTAGTTGTTGAAAAACAGTTGATCAGCAGTGATGCTGGACAAGTTGACATTATATTTATTCAATATGTATAAATAGAGATGTTCCATATGCATATCAAATTCATCAAAATGTATTCCGTTGTATTTTGCTTAGCTGTTGGTCTTAGCGTGATGATAATATATAGCCTATAGCCTTCCTTGATAAATGGGCTATTTAACACCGTAAGAATTTTTCAAATCGGACCAGTAGTTCCTGAGATTAGCGCGTTTAAACAGACAAACAAACTCTTCAGCTTTATACTATTAGTATAGATAGAAATTTAGCTTAAAACTAGGTGTCCCGGTAAACGTTGTTCTGCCTTACTCTTATCATTTAGAGGTATGAAAAGATGTTGGCCGATTCTCAGATATACAGATAGGCACACAAAATTTCATGAATATCGGTCCAGTAATTTCGAAGGTGTGGTATGTCAATGTTAACTAACATTGTGACACGAGAATTTTTTATAGAAACAAATAAAAAAGAAAAAGTTTTCATGACATTCAGACACATGACTTTCTCCTTAATTTTTTTAAAGTTACAATTTAGGTCAAGAGTCAAGACGTAACAATATTTTTAATTAAGATTAATCTCAGAGCTATTATTATGTAAATGAAATTCATAATCTTTACAATTATCTTTGACAATTATAATTTTATTATGCCTAGAAGGTAATTTAATGTTATTTTGTTTACAAAGTTGTTATGAAAACAGCTATTTGTGTTTATTCTATAAAATGAGTTAGCTATATTTGAAGTAAATACTAAAATTACAGAAAAGACACAATTTTTTAAATAACTACATAAAAATCCTTTGGCTTTGTGAATTTTCTGAAATAAACACTTTCTTTCGATTTCGAGTATTTTACATATATTTAGATATTGGTACACAACACAGCATCCGTGTGAGCTCTACACGTAACTATTAGGCTCCGTGCAGACAGAGAGCGTTCTGCGTTCCGCGGATATGAGATTGCAATTTTGTAAATACATCAATGTTAAAGAGCTTTCACATAAGCTTTTAATTTCATATTTTGATTCTGCACTAAATTTAATGTTATGTTATGTAATCGGGTTCGATTTTTATTCATATTATTATTATTTCAATACAACCCTTTAAAATGTTCTTCACTTTCATTTGCTCTAGTTTTAATTAAGAAATAAATACATATTACGTCATAGTAAATTCAAATATAACATCGTATATTGTACGAACTTCATTTCGATAAAACAACATAAAGTAATACTTACAGTTGCGATAGAAAAATCATATTAAAAAAAAGTTATTAAGTTAGTTTAAAAGCATTAATTCCGTGACCCAAATCATGTTGTAACCAGGCTCTAACCACTAAGTCACTGTGTTAATTATAGCAAGTGTATACACGCTTTTACAAATTATACAAGATACGAACATTTGATCTCATTATGAAGTACGAATTTTGGCGTCTTTGAAAGTGTGAGTGAGATGTATTGAAGAGTTCGTAATGTTTAGAAAGGACATCACAATATGTTATTTACTTGTTTTGTTAATATTTGATTTAGGGCCGATTTTTCAACGCTTGGATAAAACTTATTTGTCGAATAATGTATAAAACTACCATTTTAAAAACGTATTCTAATTGCCCGTATTTGACAGTTTACGTGTCATTTTAATATTATCGTTTAATACTTTATTGGACGGATAAGTTTTATCCAAGCATTGAAAAATCGGCCCTTATAAGTAGAATTAAAACAATGAAACGGAGTTAAAATAAATTATTTATATTTTATTGTGGTGTGGTTAAAATTGTGGTCTATATTGGCACTAGAATTCCGAATTTTATGCTTTTATAGTATGTAGGTAAGTAGGTTATACAATTAGGTACAGAATTTAATTTATTTATATGTAGAGTCAATGGCATAGATAAAATATGGTTAGGACATCGTCTTATTCGAAAACATTATATCAAATCTTATTTTGAAAATTTTTAGCACATAGATATTTATAGACTTATAGAGTATTGTAGATCAATGGATATTAGACTTTTTTAGACTTCAGAGCGAACAAGAAATAATGTGATTTTCTGCTCAAAAAAATAATTTAATATCGTTTTATACAAAGAATAGGAGGTCTATAATTCTAAGGTCTACGCCGCTCCACTTGCTCAGTGGTCGGGCGCATCTCGTTATCTCATATTACCTAACCGATCTCGTGTCCAAATGTGTAAGATTTGGACTTTAACAAATTTTTGTATATTTTATTTATTTGAAAAAACTTACTCTATATACAATATCTATTTTATACTATACATACATTGTGGTCGCTTTTTTCAAAATAGGGATGAATATGTTATTATTAATCAAAATTCTTAAAGAATAGGATCTGGATCCTAAAAATGAAAATTTTACTTGTAGACATCAACAACTTGATGTCATTAAACATCGTACAATGTTAGAAAATTACCTCAAAACCATCGTTTAGGTTTTGACTTCATACTTATATCTAAAAGTACCTAGATTGTATACAGTTACTAACTTTAAAAGTAATTATCTTGCAACCATACAATGAGAAATTTTAATAAATATATTTTCGAGTAACAAAAATGATCTGCTTGATTAGTGTAAATTGAAAACTCTACTTTCTCATTCAAGTAAATGATTCATTTTTGAATGATGAATGTTAATCAAAACTATTTCCAAGTAAATAATTCACGATTTTTATACCCTATTACAAATTTAATGTTACCAAGAATCTAGCTACAAAAATACAAAGTTAGTAAAGCTAAAATATTTATAGTTTAAATTTAGGCAAGTTCGTAGTCACTGTGGTATAATCAGTAGCAAAGCACTTGCGACTTCGTTACAGTGTATATAAAAACACTTCAGTACAAAGTCGGACAAGAAATTTTTTTCTCTCCAACTAGTCAAGTACACTCGGACTAACCATGAAAATCGTTAGTTGATAAATATTTATAAATTCATTAATATTTTGAACATTTTTAAATATTAATTACAATTTTATTTTAATTTTAGAAATATTTGTAAACAATAGTTAATTAATATTTCTGAGTTGTAAACAGTTATTTTATTAACGAGACATATTTATCTCAACATATTTTATAACTTGCAATTTTCTTTCCCTATTCATTATTTCTATTATTATTTTTTTCAGTTCACATCAATAACCGCGATCATAGCAGCATCCGCTGCTGCAACAGCAAGCCAAGTCTACCAACCAGAGCACTACAACACGGAGATCTACCAATCACAGGGCGTGGAGCAACATGCGGTGTATCCTGACCAATCACAGCACGGCTACGGACAGCGGCCATTGGCTGAAAAAACCGCGAGGATACTAAACTACCACTCAGAGAATAATGGCCATAATTACCAGTATGCTTATGAAACTGAAAATGGTGAGTTAATTTTAATTATATTAAATTAGTTTGATACCTATCAGTATGAAATTTTGGTGGAAAATATAATGTATTTTTTTATTGAAAAATTATGCTTAGTTATATAAACTTTTTAAGCGTTTCTAAACCCGAAACATGAAATCCGTGAAAAACCTATAACTTAAAAATTTTAATCTATAATTTAGAATAGAAGAATAGAATAGAATAAGTATTTATTCGCAGTAAAAATCAAACACATAAACAAAAAAATACTAAGTAAAAATAAGTTTTATGTGTTTGATTTTTTGTTTATAAATTTACATACCTACCATCTCGAGATGTCTCTATAGACACGAAATATGGACAAGCTTTTTGCCTGACTGAAATGTATGCGTACCTAATTATAATATTACTATAGGCGTAATTGTTACTTATAAATTTGCAAAAGTTACTAAAAATAGCAATTCATTATAAAATTTAACTCTTGAAAAGTTTTAAATTAGGTACCTACCTACTTACTTATAGTTCAGTACATGCTGCAGAATTTGAAAGTCAGCAAATTATCTGATCCAAAAGAGCCTATAAATTAAAAATATTGTGTATTTATAATCTGCTTAGATGTAGGTACTTTTATTAGAGAGAGCCTGGCTTATAATAGGTCGTAGCCATTTAAAAATATTGATGACCTATCCGTCCTTTTTAACCGACTTCAAAAAAAAGGAGGAGGTTATCAATTCGGCTGGTATATTTTTTTTTTTTTTTTTTTTTTATGTATGTACACCGATTACTCCGAGGTTTCTGAACCGATTTACGTGATTCTTTTTTTGTTCGATGCGGGATGGTGTCGAATTGGTCCCATAAAAATTTTATTCGGCTAGGCCTAGTAGTTTTTATTTTATGAGCATTTTTGTCTGTACTCGATGACTTAATTTCAATGTAGCAAGTAACTTTGATTCACTTCCCGGTAACCGATTGAGCTGAAATTTTGTATACGAATGTAAATTGGATAGCGATGAAACATTATCATGACATGGAGCTGATCTGATGATGGAATCGGAAGGTGGCCATAGGAACTCAGTAATATATTGACTCAACTTTATCGAGTTTGGGCTCGTTTGATTCGTGTTGAAAAATACACTAAAAAGTATTAAATAAAAATAACTGCGTTAAAAACAACCGACTTCAAAAACGTAAAAGTAAGAAATAAAAAAGATTTGATATTATTAATTACTACATATTATTTTTATGTGCTATTTATTAAATAGGTTTGAAGTCGGTGCCAAACACTAAGCACTTAGTATTAAGCCCATGCACCGACATCAAACCTTTTTAGTAAATAGCACATAAAAATAATATGTAGTAATTAATAATATCAAATCTTTTTTATTTCTTACTTTTCCGTTTTTGAAGTCGGTTGTTTTTAACGCAGTTATTTTTATGATGCTTCATTTAATCGTTCAATTTCAATTCCTTCTCCTGCCAACCTATTATATAAATACGATTTAATAGCCTTTTTTTATAGTGGGGAAATCTTCCAAAGATACCCACGGCCCCCGGGGAAGGAGCCGTGGGTTATGTCGGATTCTTACCGACTAAAACCCCACTGTATTCCGTCGAGCCGCTTTAATGATGGGGCCGCGGGTATTGATTAGAATTCTTCCACGACCACGATTTAATAGCCTAGTAAAATTCTCAGGTATCAAAGCACAAGAAGCTGGTCATGTGACCCATGGAACAGCAGCCGAAGGGGCCTTCTCTTACACCGGTGACGACGGCCACACTTACACCGTTACTTACACAGCTGACGAGCATGGTTTCAGGCCGCAGGGCGCGCACTTCCCCACCCCACCCCCGATTCCAGACGCCATCTTGAAGAGCCTGGAACAGAATGCTAGAGACGAAGCTAACGGGATTTCAGATGACGGTTTGTAGTACTTTCATTTAATAATATTATGTAAATACACTTACTACTGTAAATAAATCAATAAATATGGGGCTAGGTTCAGGGGAAATATTCAATTACGTAAAAAGTTTTGGTCAATATTTTAAAATCTTAAATGTGTTTCGAGCAGTGCTCTAGTGCTGAACAAGGAGATGTAGTAGATTCTCGGCGACTACCTATGCAAAACATTTCGTTTAGAAGGACACAGAGGCAAAGATTAGTAAATACAAGAAAAGTTTTTAACCTTACTTGTGAAGTTAAATCGATTAGTGAAATACAGATTATATTTGACCCGTGACTCAGTAGAAAACGAATGACTTCTCTAATCCAATAAAATGGAGAGTGTAAGAAAATGTAGCTATTGGAATGAATTCCAAGAACATTATTTTTATATATAAACTAGCTTCCGCCCGCGACTCCGTCCGCGCGGAAAAATTAAGATTTATTTTTTTCTACGTATTTTTCCAGGATAAAAAGTATCCTATTTTATGCCCAGGATAATAAGGTACCTATAATTATACCAAGTTTCATCGAAATCGAACCGTTAGTTTTCACGTGATGCCTGAACATACAGACAGACAGACAGACAGACAGACAGACAAAAAAATTTTTTAATCACATATTTAGGTTTGGTGTCGATCCAGTAACACCCCCTGCTATTTATTTTTTCAATATTTCCAATGTACAGAATTGACCCTTCTACAGATTTATTATATTATGTATAGATTATATTTTTGTTATACTGCGTAACTATTTCCGATACATGATCAAATTAAATCATAACCAGAACAAATTACTATTGCGTTTACTCATCAACCTTGTTAAGTGTAGTTAAATTCAATAGTTTAATCGCTTGTTTCCTCAAAAGTTCAATTATTTAAATTATAGTTTTGATATCCCTAAATAATTGATTGTTGCTTTGAATCTACTTCTTATCGTTAAAATATTTACTATAATATTTAGTATTTACTACATTTAGTATCCCTAATAGTAATAATAAAGCTTTTGTTAAATCTAATATTATGACTATTCTGGCATAAAAATATGCAATCAAGCTTAAGCTTGTATTGGTTGTTTTTTACTCTTGGAAGTGAAGCTAGATAATATTCAACTTTCGATTTAACTGCACACTTGAAATGGAAGCTTATACCTCTAACTTTCATTAGGACATTGCTTTATCAAAAGACATTGTAATTTGTAAAAATACTGTTTTAGATATTTTCATTCATGTTTAACATCCTCTAAGCCATCTACTTATTATTTATTTATTATATTACAGGTCACTACCGCGACGAGCACCAAGCCTACTACAACGAGGGTTACCAACAGGAGGGCTATGCGCCCGCGCAACACAACGAGTACCATCACTAACTGTTTTAAATTGGTTGTAATTTGTTGTTTATTTTGTTGATGCTAGCAATAAAAGTTCCTATAATTATTTTTCTGTTGTTTTATTCACGTATGAAAATATATTTATTATTTTTTACTAGCTTTCCATCTGCGGCTACGGCCGCGTATTCAAGGAAACCCGCATAGTTCCCGTTCTCGTGGGATTTACGGGATAAAATTTATCTTATGTCTTTTATCGATCTTACGCTATCTTTGTACCAAATTTTATCCAAATAGGTTCAGTGGTTTAGGTGTTAAGAAGAGACAGACAGACAGAGATAATTTCGCATTTTTAATATAAAGTAGGGGTATGAAACTTATATCTATAATCCATTTCTACGTCATAATGTATGACGTTGCGAGAAATATTATCTTTTTTTAGGGTATGTTTTAATAAGAATATAATACATGTAGTATTAAGACTGAAAATAAATCGCTTAGAACAGTGAATATTTACGAAACTTCAGTCACGGTTTAATACGCACATCAAGCTAATGCAACTATTCTTTTACAAATTTCAGTATGAGTCACACCGTGAGAACATACAAAAAGTTTCGTTACAATATTACCAACTCGCTCAATCAAACAATTTTGAAAATCTGTACCAAATATTTATAGTACAGTTTAAGTTCGTTAAATTGAAATGAAAAGTTAGTTCAAGCCCAGAAAATTAGTTCAATGAAAAATATATGAAATACTGTATCATAATTACAGAGCTTCTTTCTGTCCCTTATCCTTTTCTTCCTTACTTTCCTTACACATATAGGGTAAACGCAGCTATCAACGACCCATCGAAAATCTGAAGGTATTACCGACCTATAAAAGTAATTCGAAATTTAAACGTTTCCAGAACTATTCTAGCTATAGGTAGGCAAAGTTAGACACGAATGTATTAATTGAGCATCGTATACTTTAACGTTAGAGTGAGTAACTGAGCAAAAAAGAGTTAAAATGCGTAAGTTACTGCGGGGTAGCGTGGAAGCAGGACGTGTCGTACTGTTCCGTTGTTCCTTCGGGTAAGTACTGTGAGTATCTTTTTAAGACATTTACAAACAAATGACATCTATACTTTAATTTATATTACTAAATGTCAATGCATTTAAGTGTCAACTTTTCATTTCTTACAACATTTTATTAATAAAAAGTAATTTGAAACGATAAAACTTAAAATTAAAATGGGACGGTGTTAGCTTCACCAGTTTAAGTCGTGGCAGGTATCAACGACCCGTAAGTCGGCAATGGCAGCAACGTAACTTTTTGTTTTATTTTCTTTTATGTTATTATATCACACTAACACAAGTGGTTTTATGGACCAGTTTAAATCTAAGCTATGAGTCTTCATAAAAATCTATTAGCGACTAAACTTTTTTGTCTAGTGTTGTGTCTTTTAGCGTTGTCAATTTATACAAAGTTATGATATTTTCGAGGATCCCTATCGAATAGTTACAGTAGTAAATCATTGTTTTTTTTTTTGTTTAAACAATATGCATTTGTTCATATTTTGTATGATATTAATCAATTATAATCTATTTTATAGTCTGATGGTCAAATGAATTAAAATAACCATTTTTTTATGGGTCGGTAATACAATTTAGGTTTATACTTACATACTTTAATACCGACCCATGTGGGTCGGCAATAGCAACTATAGGAAGCTATTACCGATCGAATTTAGATTGTTTAGTTTCTCATCTACAAATTCAAATTCAAATTGCTTTATTTTCAGAATGTACAATAAAGATGTTTGTATATACAGATAATATTGATCCTCAAACATTCCGCTCGTAATTGAGCGTGCAAATATATTTTTATTACTTTTATGACATAATAGGTGCCTATTAAAAATTATATTTTTTTTAGGTTAAATTAACATAAAACATATAATTAGGTATATTTTTTTCCAGAAATATGGAGCCACGAAAGCGGCGAAAAGTATTCAGTAAAACACAACTCGCGCAAAAAGCAATCAATCAAATAGCATAACGAAATATCCTAGAGTTTGAAATCCTTAATTTAATATATGTACATATATTAATAGTATTATGTTGATTAATTTAAAAGTTTATAATTATTTAGTTCATTACTAAAAAGTACTCATTTGTTTTATTAAAAATAACTACAATAAAAAAAGACGAATATATTTGCATTTTTATTTCATTTTATTAAGATCGGTAATCATCATCATCACTAGCTTCTATACATTCCATTGCTGGAAAAAGGCTTCCTCTCACATACGATCGGGAATAGCTGCATAAAAATCGTTAATAGCTTCACAGCCGTTTTTATGGGTCGGTAATAGCAACAATTGACTAAGTCACATTGTAAATTATTTTTTACAAGATAATCCTTTATTAGAATGTATTTGCTTCAATAAAAACATTTTTTATACATAACACTAGCATATAAAATGAAATTATAAATCTTTAGAAGAACCAGTATACTTAAAAAATATGGTTGATTTTGAAATTGCCTTAGAGGGGTCGTTAATACCTGCGTTTACCTTAGTTGCTTACTTAAAATATCTTGTTCCTTTTAAATAAACAAACACATAATATTAATCCTACTAATATTATAAATACGAAAGTTTGTATGGATGTATGGATGTTTGTTACTCTTTCACGTAAAAACTACTGAACCGATTACAATGAAATTTAGCACACATATAGAAGGTAACTTGGATTAACACATAAGATAGTTTTCATCCCGGAAATCCCACGGTAACGGGAACTATGCGGGTTTTCCTTTGCAAACGCGGGCGAAGCCGCGGGCGGAAATCTAGTACTAAAATAAGCGAATAAACTATAAAGATTAAAATTTCAATCAAAGCGAATTATCTATAATACACATCTTTAAGGTAAACGCTTACAAAGGCATTGATTACGAATCTATCAGCCCACTTGTTCCATTGTAATAGATATAAATCGACATTCCTCGTCGTCTTCACTCTCGATATGGTTGCTTCCACTTGGTACCTAATTATATTTAGTTTAAACAATTTTTAAAATTTCTGACTTACTATTAATTACCAATGAATACTGAATTTAAATTCAATATACGGACTTCATTAAAGTTTCAATTTTAACTAATAACTTTTTGACATATGCTGAAACTTTTTATTGTAGTATAACTTCCATTTGGTAACTACTTCGCTGTTGTTAGTGAAAGAAGTAAAATTCTAAACTAATCTTTTTTAGACTAAAAATCCTTATTAACATGTTTGCGAAGATTACTAAAAACTGGCATATCTAGGTATACATATAATAAATCTGTAGAAGGGTCAATTCTGTACATTGAAAATATTGAAAAAATAAATAGCAGGGGGTGTTACTGGATCGATACCAAACCCAAATATGTGATAAAAAAATTTTTGTCTGTCTGTCTGTCTGTCTGTCTGTCTGTCTGTCTGTCTGTCTGTCTGTCTGTCTGTATGTGAAGGCATCACGTGAAAACTAGCGGTTCGATTTCGATGAAACTTGGTATAATTATACCTTATTATCCTGGGCGTAAAATAGGATACTTTTTATCCTGGAAAAATACGTAGAAAAAAATTAATCTTAATTTTTCAGTTTTATCCATAGACGTTGTTCCGTAGAACCGCGAACACACGTTGCGTATTATTATAGGCCTAGCCGTATTTGGGAATTGGGTCCAATAGATATTTATAAGATGTTATTGACAGAGGTACTCAAAATGGAGAAATAACCATCCACGCGAAGACCGACATCCGCGCGGACGGAGTCGCGGGCGGAAGCTAGTATACAATATACGTACTGACGATCAATTGAATGATATCTTTAAATATAATTTTTCTTCAGTTGACAACAAAATGTAATGACGATTCAAAAGTGCTTTTTTAAGAAATCTAATTGAATAAATAAATGTTTGAGTTTGAATTTAATATTAATTAAGTGCAAAGTGGAACTCAACAATATGTGCAGAGTCAAGGACACAGAATGGAAGGATATTATCCCACATCGCGAGAATCCGACACCCATTCAGAATTAGTCATGTTATTGTACAACGGTATTTAGGGTTCCGCAAATAATACAATTAGAATTAACTTATTTTCTAGTGTTTGATTTTACGCGAGTATTATACATTTAGAAAATAAAGATTTTTAATCTCCCCGTGACCTCGCTGTAAAGTTTTAAATCCGTTAAAAATCTTTAATTTCTAATTGTATAATTGTAATTTATCAAATTTTTAATTAGTTTCAGTTTATTAATTTTATGTAATTTTAGCGCTCTGAATAAATATTAAAATATAGCCAGAAATACTTCACGTTTATTTTATTATCTCGCTTATTTTTAAGCTCTAATGAGCTTTGAACTATTGCAATGTGATCGTAGCATTTCTTATGAATATGTATAACGTAGTAATTCAGTTAACATGTACATTGTACATACTGGAAGCCCTATACTATACTTTCTATAATAAAATATGTTCTTACAGTTCTTCGTGTTATACTTGACTTACTCCAAAGCTACAATGACCCTGACGTAAATCTTGAACTACAATACGAGAACACACAAAATACTATACGATTTGCTAATTTAATTGAGCGTATTTTAATATACTCTAGTCTAATATTGTGTTTTCACTTATAATAAATGAACTCAAAAGTCTCTATCTGTTTATAAAAAACGATTTCACCTAGTATTAATTCCATAAATTAGAATATTTTAACCATGAGTGACACACGCTTAATATGTTCAAGATTTTGCTAATCCAGGGCGCGTACCTACAAGTTACAACACTTATTATAAGGATCGGTGATAATAATTTCGAGACTTTATCTTATGCGTGTGTTTTTTAGGCTCTATTTATTTAGTTAGACGCTCTATAACTTAAAAATAGTTATATTAAAGTAGTACACAATATATTCCCTCTATAATGAGTCAAAAGGGATTATCTTGCTATGTTTAGAAGATTGAATCATCAGACTAACATAGTACAAAGGTTAGGCCATTTCTGAATTATACGCATTAAAATCAATTTATTATAAACGTTCACTACTCACAACTTGTTTAAAATTACATATTACGGATATAATAAACTATGCAATAATTCATTCCTCAATTAAGAAATATGACATGCTATTTAATAAATTATTTAAATGCAGTCTTAAAAAATAATCAGAGCCTCAAAAATTATTGATAGTTAGTTACTTACATCTTATTGTTATTAGTATGAACTACATAGCCTCGTAAGGCCCAATGACCTCAATTAATGAGAATAGTTATTTATATTGTATTATTTACCTAAATTAATAATACAAAATATACGTCGTAGGTATATTTTCATAATATATACAGTTTTGATGGCTTTCTCAGAGTATTAAAATTCGTGTATTATTACTAAGGAGGCCTTTGAACGAGGCCCAAAAAAAATTTTCTTTAAGTTTAGCAACAACAATTTAAAACTTATAAAACTCATATACTTGATATATCCAACAGGCCATTAGACATTCTTCTTGAGTACATTAACGTATTAATAGCATAACTAATATTCTCATTTGCTATTCATCATAATATAGGAGCTTTTTTCATACTCTCCTTGACATAAGGTTTATCATTTATTATTGTGAATACGTGTACATGCATTAATTTAGTTTGCAATTAAAGGGCTAAGATGATTTGATTGGTACACACAATAACGGCCAATGTCTTATGTGTCCCACATAAACAGAAATATTTGAAAATTTGACGTGCTCCTTCATAGATCACATCACCGCTTTACATCAGGCGGGATAGTGCACAAACGCCTTCCTATCAAGTATAAAAAATATCAAAAAATTAAACTAGTTGAGCCAAAAATCATTTTATCATCGAAAGCACAAAAAATTCACACTAAAAGTTAAAACTAATACGATATATGCTTAATTATTATGATCAAGTATGTACGTATTTATTTCAACTTCAATTAGAAGCGCTTTTGAAAGGCTATTAGGAAGACAGCTTTTATGTATCGATACATCGGAAAGCAGTTTCTTCAGAGAAGAGCTGGCCAGACATTTTACAGTATATTTCGCATTATAAATATATCCAAAGGTTGCATTTAATACAATTTGTGAGACAAACAGACTTTAAATTATATAATGGACATATTAGAATGGATAAATTATCCAGCGTTAACACAATCATTGATAGAAATATAAATTTAATAAACAATTTAGCCAAGCCTTAATAATATAATTACGACTTATAAATGACGCTCCTTTGAGATTGTAGGTTCTTAGTTTTATAATTTGATTATAATATGATGAATGATATCTGACATATTAACTGAGTGATATTATTGTAACTATATGATATTTTTCCTAATTGAATTACCTACGGCTACGGTGGCACATCTCTTCAACTTCGAAGATGATAAAATCGCTCTCAAAACTCAATACTAATATTGTCTAGCATTTTTGCAACATTTTTCATTTATAGTAGTGGTACCTATTTAATTAGTAGATAATATAATATTTTTGTATAGCTTAAACCCTACCTCGATAAATCGACTATCCAACATAAAAATAATTTCTCAAATCGAACCACTAGTTCTTGAGATTAGTACATTCAAACATACTCTTCAGCTGTATTATATAAGCATAACTAAAGGGCTTCAGTCAAGGTCTCAACCGCATCGTCCATCTTAATATATCCGGGAGCCATAAATTATCAGGGATATTTGCTATTTGCATCGGTATTTGTCCATCCTGACCTATAGATGTAATTATTAGATTGTATCGAGCTATGGACGTAGAATTTCTTTCCAATAAGACGATACTTGTGTCGTAATTGTGATTTAATTAATCATATCCGTACGACATTTGAATATGATTTTTTTTATTTTTTAGACTGTAAAATATAGCTTATAGTTTGCTCAAGGTTGAGGTAATAGAATAGAACTGTTAAAAGTCGTTATTTCTATTTTATATATTCATGTAAAGCTACCAAAATGAAAGTTCGATAATGTATGAAGATTTTAAACACTTATAATAATTCTCATAATTATTGTTGTTTCCTTGTTTCATTTTGAATTGAAATATTCTCCTGAGTTATTTTGGGATATTTTTGTTGTTATTTTTATCCCATATAGGTACACATACCCAGTAGAAACCAGAGCGTCTGACTAGTTCTTTAACTTATGTTAGAATATATTTCATAATTTTTTAGGTACCAAGAGACAATAGAAGCCTTATTATGAATAAAATGTACCATTTTTTAATACGTAATTAATAAAAATGCTTTATATTTTGTGGGAACTCAAGGCAATGAGAAAATCGATAGATTGTTTAAATAAGTTCAGTTATCAATGATCACTGACAGACAGAAAACGTGAGAATTTTCGTTTTATAATATCCTAACTCGACCTTAACTTGTAAACAATGCGAGAGGTTAAGAACGCAGTCATCATTATTTTTAAAGGTTATTTATAAACATCGATTTGAGTGCGTATTAGTTGATGTTTCCTTTTTATTATGTAATTCTCTAATAAGGAATTATGCTCATTTGTGATTGCTAATGCAGTTTTTCATAGTCATATTTAGGTACAACTAAACAGAATGCACATTGTAACTATTTCAAAAGCTTTTTCCTGACTTTCTATGAGCTATGCCCGTAACTAGAAATTGTATGAAGAAACGATTGATCTTATTTTTCTTGTGCTTTACATAAACATTAATTTTTCAAAGCACACTCTATGACTATGTGATTTTTAATACATAAGTTCTGTTGTACACGCTGCAAATTATAAGTTTAAATTATAAAATTATTAATTAAATTGGGATCAATTTTAATTTAAAAAAAAAACTTTTCCTTGTTTCATATTATTAACTGTTAATAATATTAATCTTTAATTGCTTTTACATTAACTTTATTTTAATTAAAACGTAAAATAAATACAAAACATACAATCCAGAGCACATGTAATGAAAGAGTATTTTTTTATGAAAAAGTACCTAAGTCATTATTTTCCATGTGTATTGATGCTTTGAAACTTCTTACAAAAGCTTTGACTCATTTCCTCATTGTTACAATGTGGTTAAAATGCTTAGTAGGCTAATTATTTTAGGTTAAACGCCTACTTAATTAGTGGTAACAGATGCTCTTGTAATACATTGTAAGCGAAATAATAATAAACAAAAGTACAAAAGGTTATTACATTGTTGTACATAATTGACATGTCTTTAGAGCTTTTTGGTAAAATGTTTCACATAGGTTAGAATACATACTTATTACTTACGTATCGAAGTTGATTGCTATGTATGAAAATATGCAATCGTTTGCCTAACAGTTAATTTAGTTTTATACAACAAAAATATTGTAAAACGGTCGATTACATTTGAGTTTTGAGATAATTTAAAATCCAATCTTAATTAATGTTTAGTTTTCAATCCTATTAAAATTTATTCATTTCTCTTCGTTATACTCGTCCATCCATCAACAACAAATATGATAAATATTGCATTAATCAAAATAAAATTTAAAACATAATTAATTATATGGATATTTTCCCTTTATTGTTTATTTCTATTCGCGCACAATTCTTTATCTTGTTACTTCAAAGTTCAAAGTATTCGTACAAAAATGATATTCCTAATAAATACATTATTATGTTTATTTTTGAATAATTATTTGTCAATCAAAGCCTTGATTTAGAAGTTTGAATTAATTTGATTACGATATAAAATATGATATAGGATACTTGAGTTTAATTTTATGGAAGTATTATACATTTCAAAATTAAAAACATGATAATATATATTATGTAAAACGCGATCTAATGTATTAAATAATTTAACTAACATTTTAATTAGAAGATTCTAATTCTCACTCAGAATGTAGATAATGTTATAAAAAAAATAATAAAATAAATAAAATTGTTTATTTCTTTTAAACAAGTTTTCATCTCGGGTTGGAGGTAAGTGCCTTCATTTAAGTGATAAATTTAACTTGTGTTAGAAGGCGCTTCTCTTCCATAACAATTACTAGGCATTAACAATTTGTTAAATCTATACATAATATTATTATAAGGCTGTAGAGTTTGTTTTTTTGAATGTGCTAATCTCTGGAACTACTGGTCCGATTTGAAAAATTATTTCGGTTTTAGATAGCCCATTTAACGAGGAAAGCTATAGGCTATATCATCACGCTAAGACCAACAGGAGCGAAGCAATGCAACTGGAGCACAGCTAATTTAATAAAAAGGAGAGAGGAGAAACAATTAAAATATGAGGCTAAGAATACACATAAAAAATTACCGACATTTTGTATGTTTGTCAGCGCTAGCATTAGAAACATTTGAACAGATTTTAATAGGATTTTCTATTATATTTAAGAGATATTGAGTGACAGAGGTTTTATTACTTTCTAATGGGATAATAATAATCAGCCCTATAATATCCTCTTTTTTTATTTTGTCCATAAATCAAACATATAAAATTTATACTATGTCAAAAACCACAAATAGTAAGTGGTTAGAATAGTTTAAAATAAATCACGGGTCACACGAAACCTGTCTCAAGCATTTGACCCCCGAGGTCATTTATCGTAACACAATAGACATGTAATCGTTCTTTGGTTTTAGGTTGCGGTAATATGATTATGATTTATTGAAATGTATATCAATATTAATGAAGTAATTAAATATTTGGACTTTGACCCTGTTAGTTAGTAATATTTTTGTGTCAAACTATCACTTATTCAAGAAATTCTGATTCTGAATGATAGATAAAGGCAGAGAGACGAATATATTTACACGTGGTTTTTTTTTATGGTAGAAGGAGGCAAACGAGCCGACGCCTTGCCTGATGGTAAGCTAAGTGCGCCGCCCATAGACTACCGTAACTGGGTTACGGGTGTTGCCTACTGGTAAAGGGAGAGGGACAGGATATTAATTAATAAAATGGAAAATAATATTAAGGGAAAGGCTTCAGTGGATCAGGGAGTGGCTTAATCTATTGGCCCTTCAGGTAGTCATAAGCTCTCTTTTTGAAGGCCTCCATATACGAATATACATATACACGTGGTTTTATTTCCTTTTGGGATTGCCTAGGATCGCTACATAGCGATAAAAAAAATATTTATTGCCACATGTTAACTTAAAAACTATTTATGTTAACTTAAATAAAAATACAATAATATACATGGCAATCGGGTCAGACTCAGGCATGTTGTAGGTATTTAAGACCCGAACAACGCTGATTTTCAGTCCGCCCGTAAGTTTTTATTTCGACCTTTTTTTGTTAAGTTCCTGTTTATTTTATGTATTTTCTTTGTATTCATTCATTAATTTAATTCATATAGCACAGAATAATCTAACTTCAAACTGGTGATTATTTTTTGAAATTAGTCCAGTAGTTTCGGCACATAATCTGTACACACATACACATAAAATACATGCTCTTTATTATGTACACAATATATTAGCTCTCTCAAACTAATAGTTACCTCATACTTCTTTACTTAAAATAATCGTCATTTATTTGTTTAAATACTAATCATCTAAAGTATTATATAATAGCATTTTCTGAATACCGAGAATTCATTTCGACTATTGGATAAGAGTTTGTTAGTCTTTTGATTTAATTGTCATTTACTTATATATAGTTAATATTATAAAGCTGAAAAGTTTGTTTGTTTGAATGCGCTAATCTCAGGAAATACTGGTCCGATTTGAAAAATTCTTTCGGTGTTAAATTGCCCATTTATCGAGGAAGGCTATATATATATCATGCTAAGACCAACAGGAGCGGAGCACTGCGGGTAAAACCGCAGGGCACAGCTAGTATTTTATATCAATTTATACACACCCGAATTCATAGAGTACTAAGCTCGGTGAAATGGCTATTTAATTCTATTATAGACTAGCTGTGCTCCGCGGTTTTACCCGCAGAGCTCCGCTACTGTTGGTCTCAGCGAGATGATAATTATACATTTTAGACTTTATTCTATCTGCAAACAAATAGTCACCAAAATCGTAATAGGTTTTATATATATATATATATATATTAGAACAACGAGCGTGCATCTTCATATCTATCGAGAATTTCAGGATCATAACATGATTACAATACATACCTACAGTTAATAATTGTGTTTTTTTAAAACAATTTCCTACTAAAATCATGAATATGCAATACATAATGCAATGTCTAAGTGGAACTCTAGGGTGTGGACTCCAAATATCAGTGTTGAGCAAAATAATGACCTTTCTTCTACTTTAAGAATGTGAGAACTAAGTGTGATATAAGACTAGCGATTACTAAAACACTTGATCATGATGCCTTCTCTTACGATATCTGTACAGAAATCTTATCATTAATGATTAATTTTCAAACGTAATAAATTTAAGAATTACATACTTCGTTTTTTATTAATGTTACTCTACTATATACGTATTATGTACTTATGGTGTTTTAATAATATTTACTAATATTATAAATGCGAAAGTAACTCTGTCTGTCTGTTACTCAATCACGCCTAAACTACTGAACCAATTTGCATGAAATTTGGTATGGAGATATTTTGATACCCGAGAAAGGACATAGGATAGGTTTTATCCCGGAAATCCCACTAGGGATCCCCCGGGAACTATACGGGTTTTTCTTTGACTGCGCGGGTGATGCCGCGGGTGGAAAGCTAGTAATAAATAAATATACATATAAAAATAAATAAATCTAAGGATAAAAGCAGTATGTAATGTTTTTAATGTTCAGAAATATCTCAATTCTGTATAACATTATAAGAAATGGTTCTTGATAATAATTTTACCGAAATTATTTAAATGAATGAAAATTCTCAATTCGTAACGTAAACATTTGTAATAAATCCATAAATAAAAAAAATCAAATTGGTAGTTTTTGAAGAAAAAAATTAATTCTCCGTGAACTCGAAACGTCTGTTTTGGGTCTCATTTCACCTTAAGTATTTCTATGAAAAAAATATATATTAACGTATTTTTGGTTGGAATCAAACCCATAACCCTTCAACAATTGAACCATACAAGAAACAGGAAGTCTATATAGATCTATAAGTATTGCCTTATTATAGATCATTTATGATCAGTTCCATAGCTTAGTGAATGTAGAGTTATTTAACATTGAACTTTGTTACGAAACGGATGATAAGGCGCCTATCACCTGTCCTTTGGGCTTTGACACTAGTGCACAGCGTGGGTTTGCTCGCAATGTATGAAGAATGTCTAAGGTCGAGCAGATGCTTTCTAGTTTTTTTAATAATGTCATGTTTGGTAGAGCTTGGAGTGGCAAAGGATTGATTAAATTAAGCTATTCGGGTTAAATTAAATCAGGAATTGAACGTAGTTTTCACCAATTTTCATTAGTTTACCTAGAATTAAAGTTCAATTTAGATAATAAAGCCTTTTTAACGGATTTTAAATGCGATTTATTTATTGTATTATTTAACCTAACGCTTCGAATGGTGAGACTGTCTAAATCGTTCTAAGTCTTTAATTTCTTAATAAAAAGCTCAATTTAAGAACTATGGCTGTCAATTTTAGCTTTTTATGGCTTCTATTTTTTATCAAAGTATGCAAGAATAAGTAGTACTATCAAATACAAGCACATAATTTTATCTATAAATATGTTTCGCGTAGAGAAACATGTCTCACACTATTTATGAATGAAAATTGAAGCCACACATCTACACTATATAATATGATAAATCTGAAGAGTTTTTTGTTTTGCTAATCTAACTAATGGTCCGATTTGAAAAATTCTTTCGGTGTTAGATAGCTCATTTATCGAGGAAGGCTATATGCTTTATATCATCATGCTAAGATTAACAGGAGCGCAGCAATGCAGGTAAAACCGCGGAGCACAGCTGGTGTGAGATAAAACAACACCTACGATTTGTAAAATTGGTAATATCTGTTTTGAAGTAAATAATTTAATAGTGTTTAACATTATCTATACATAATATAATAAATATGTTATAGAAGGGTCAATTCTGTACATTGAAAATATTGAAAAAATAAATACCAGGGGGTGTTACTGGATCGATACCTAACCCAAATATGTGATTAAATAAATTTTTGTTTGTCTGTATGTGAAGGCATCACGTAAAAACTAACCGTTCGATCCTGGGAATAAAATAGAATACTTTTATCCCCGAAAAATACGTAAAAAAAAATCTTAATATTTCCGCGCGGACGGAGTCGCGGGCGTAAGCTAGTAATAAAATATAATCTGTCAACTAATTTAGTGTTAAAACTCTTATCTATATGACGTGTAAAGAAGGTGCTAAGTATTCAATAAGCAATAATTTTCTGAAAATATTAATGCATAATATTTATTTGCTAGCGACGTACATAGCATATAAATTATTTATTATGCTATAGTATTAATAATACGTAGCGTTATTTTTTTTAAATTCGTGTTTAATTTCTATATAACTTAAATAATAATACTTTATTAGATAATAATAATATGATGGTTCATTTTCTAATAAGAAGATGAAAAATAAAATAAAGACATCTAAGTATATGTACATATAAGATTCTGGTGTCACAATGTTAGTAACCATACGGTTATTAGAAAATGAACCATCATATTATTATTATCTAATAAGAGCCGTTTCTGCGAAACGGCTCTACCAATCCTCGTGAATTTCCCTTTTATTCTTTAGATATTTTAAGCGTAAGTCAAATGCTCGGACTAAAAAAATAACACAGTATTTATCTTAGTATGGTGCTTGTAGAATTATTTGCCGAAAAAACAGAATGATTGCATGTAGTTTAGTATGGTTTTTAAGCATCAAAAGATTTTTTTAGAGGTACCACTGTGATTTTTTTCCATCGAGTAAAATAAGTTGTATTGTGTTTTCAACACACTATCTAGATAGCTTATCTTCTGAAGAATATCATATATTTATCTGAGATTTTTTACTGCAGTTAATCATATACTTTAAAGCATTATTATTTAGCAGCAAACTCGCGTTTTGCTCTACTAGTCACCTTAATGTTCTACAAGCCAAGATAAATCTTAGGCTTTACCTAGGTAATAAATGTCATTATTTTCATATTTAAAGCTAATGAATCTTAAATAATCACTTCATTTATTAATTTATGATGGTGAACATTTAAAACAAGTGACGCACCCCAACTTTGACCATAAAAAATAAAAAAAAAATATTTATAATATTAGTATAGATTGATTAAATTTTGACAGCAGATTTCAAAAATTTTTGTTCTTACTTAAGTTGAAATAGCTACGTAATTGTTAATACGTAAAAATTCCATATAAATAATAATTGAATCTACGAGTACAAATTAGTGTACCTAAATAGAAAACTTAACAAAAAATAAAGCTTTGCAGAATTAATGAATTGTAGTTATAGCATGAACATAACTCATAGAAAAAATAATAATATAAATATCACGATTTTCTGGTGAAATTTGAATACATGACATATTAGGAAGCAGGGACATCCAAAATCATCAAATTCCATAACCAAACAACAATAATGAAAATATCACTTCAGAAATTTCAAAATATAGATCATTCATGATAATTGCACTAACACAAAGAAACATTGAATTTTGTACACAAGTTTATTTTGACTAAAATATATTGTAAAGAACTTAAACCTCGAATGTTTTTTTAACTTTTAAACAAAATACTTATATACGGTTCATATCGCACATCGATAGTTATCTTAACCGACCGTTTAGTCAAACCAAAACACCTTAAAGCCAAGGCCCCCTAAAAATTTACGATACAATTACAGTCAAATGATATCTGCAGAGTTCACAGATAAAAAAAAAACTTACGCAAAACTGTCTAAAGTTCAGATATTTATTGGGAAAAGCTATTTCATTATAATCTAGTATGAATTTTGTAACGTCTCGTATGTATATAAACGCAGCGAGTCAAAGCGAATCATCATTCGAGATTTAACTCCGACCTCTATCAACATGCAGGTGGTGAGTAAATAATAATATATAATGTACAATCGATATGTAATTTCGATTAACAATCGTAGATTTAGTTAAAGATATTGTTAAAAAGTCCTAAGTTTGAAAAACAGTGCAAAGCTTTTTGAAGTCAAGTTAAAAAAGTCCATAAATTTTGTTTTGTAGTTGTAAGTTAGCATCCTTTTTATTTAACAAGACAGTGCTTTTAAAGTTTAGCAAATTTTATAAAATTTAAACATAATCCAAAAAAAATCCTTGTATAATAACTTGATCAATATAACAAAAATTAAAAATTGTTCATGTATATCATACTAATTGCAATCCCTTAGTCCAAATTTAGTATTTAAATTTATCTTTCAGATGACCTAGCTGTTTCTTAGTGATTCAAAGTAGAACAATATATATTCGCGTAATTAAAGAAACAATAGAATTAGTTGGGCGTCACTGGAATCCCACATTCAAATTTGAGAATTTTAATTCCAACAAAATTCGTATATTTAGGTCTCACGTGAAATAAAACAAAATTCACACAAAAATAATAAAAAATTGTAACCTATTTGAAAAGAAGTTTTATAGCTCCATATTATTCGTAACAACTCTACTTATAATAAGAATAAACTTTTTATTAACTATATAACTATTCCACATAATCAAAATTTAAATAAAAAATCTTTCAATCAAACTTTAAATCAATGATATTCTGACTCAAATATATAATTAACATTACTAAATGTGTCGTAATAAGATACTATGAGAGGTCAAAGGCTCTATTACAGTGCGACTATCGTATGCAGTACTTTTAAATTATGACCTATACATTTAACACATTATATAATTATAAGGTCCACCCACGTTTTCCTGTACGATTTCTAATAATATTTTGCAAGTTTGTTCAAATAAAAGTCATGTAAGCGATCATACGTTTCACAAAGAAGAAATGGGTGTTTAATTTTAAATTTGTTTTTGCGATATGAATAAAAAGTAAATTTTCTGGTACTTTGGTAATGATATAATAGTAGTATATACGTTACAAACTAAAAAAAATACTATTCTTCAGATATATAAGCAATGTTTTGCGTCATTAGGCAGGTCTACACTACACAGAGCGAGCAGCCTCGCGAAGCAATTGCTCAGGAATCGTCCAAGGAAAACAGCACACGCGATATCCTCGGCTGAGCCACATGTGAGCCGCTGACCGAGCTGCTTTGCTTAGCAATTGCTTCCTGAAGCTGCTCGCTCTGTGTGGTCCCGCCTAACGAAAATCAAATACAAACTCAAACATTAAGACATCTTCTAGACGCACTTTTGAATCCTGTTTGTATCGACAAAACATAATTTTACTATTTACCACCAATTTGAAAGCAGTTTCTACGCAGAAGAACCGGCAAGATACTCCTTAGTTTTTGTCATGTTAATTATGTTAATTATAATTGTAAAACTGCTACAGACATCCAAAACATATCTAACATCTTATTTCAATCCACTATAGCTCCTTATTGCCTCATTCGTCGGCTTCGCCGCAGCAGCCTTCCTTCCAAACTACGAGTCCAACCGGCCGCAAGCTGGCTTAGAGAAGAACGCACGTATCATCGCTCTGGACTCTGAAGTTAAGGAGGACTCCTACCGGTGGAACTATGAGACCGAGAATGGCATCAAGGCTGAGGAGCAGGGCCGTGAGGTGAGATTCATTGGTGGCTTGGTAGGGTAATACGTTTATACACGTGGTTAGCGTGGAGTAATGGATAGCTATCATGTAAACATTTAGTTTAAGTGACTTACATGGAATAATTAATAGAAAACATGTGTTTTTGGATAATTCCTTGATACAAGTGGATAAGATGGTTTGATGTCGAAGTATGACAAAATTGCATGCAATACATAATATTATTATGTTCGTACGATTTTAATGAAACTCGCTGTCATGTTTTACAAGACTAACGAACAGACTATCAGCCAGTTAATGCATCAAAGTAAAACAATCATAAATTCTATGTAAATGCAAATACGATCCATATTTATTTATTAAATAAACACGATTACTCTAATAGGTCGGAATCATCTCATTAAATTATCGATTACTATTACAAATTAATAATAATAGTAAAAAATATTCAATCAAACCATGTCTTAACATCCATAAATCAATGATAAGTGTTACAAAAATCAATTCACAATCTAAGCTTTAACTTAGTCTCACTTAAAACTTGTTACATAATCTAAATTCTAAGTTAAATGTTTAACAGCTATTCCTAAACATTCAATAGCTTATATCACTTATATTATTGCTTATTAACTTAAGCTAATGGTCCATCACGTATTTAGTATTATTGTGAAATTAAGCATAATTTATTGATCATATATTTACATTTTATTTCATTTAGATTTGAATGACAAAATATGTTTATCGAATTAACATATTACAAAAAAAAAACAGAAAATAGAGATTGTTTATGACTATTCTTGCATTTAGTTAAGTATTATTATAATATATTTATATCCTACTAGCTTTCCACCCGCAGCTTCACCCGCGCAGTCAAAGAAAAACTTGCATAGTTCCCGTTCCCGTGGGATTTCCGGGATAAAACATATCCTATTTCCCGGGGTAAAAAGTAGCCTTTCTCGGGTATCAAAATATCTCTATACCAAATTTCATGCAAATTGGTTCAGTAGTTAAGGCGTGATTGAGTAACAGATAGACAGACAGAGTTACTTTCGCATTAAATGCGAAAATAAATAATATATGAAAATGCTTAGTACTCATAGAAAATAAATCCATACTTTTTAATATTATAAATTTATGAAATATATGAAAATGCTTAGTAATAATATAAAATTTATAATATTAAAAAGTATGGATTTATTTTCTATGAGTACTAAGCATTTTCATACAAATGTCCATCCTCATTACTATGTAAAGGCTGAACTTCCGAATGTCGTCCTTATTTCTTAGCCAGTAAAGGAATTCGCTTGCAATTATTCGCAACTGCTGCATGACAAATTGTTATATTGAGTTCATATTATGCAGTTTAGCAGAGTATCTTTGTAGAAAAAGTAATTCTCTATAGAAAAAAATCTTCTTACCCTCATAACCTAAATCCTCAGTAAAATCTGATCAGTTGCGATAATAGCTCAGTTTAAATATGTTAAAGGTCGTGTCGATAACAAAACATAGGTAATTCAAGTTTAGATACACAACAAATTAATCATCTCAACGCTAACACAGTTAGTTGTAACTTGACCCGGTTGGCTTCTAAACATGCTTTGACGGTGCATTTACATCAAACGAAGATAGAGCTAGAGCATTCTTTCATGGTCTTTTAGTGTAAACGATTACTCGTATTCAGTGTTATTCAGTATTAAAATTTTCATAGAATCTTTTCGAACGCACTAAGAACAACGAAAGAATGCTCAACGCCTGTTTACACTAAAAGAATTTGACATATTGGGGTTAGAATGAGCATGCGCTCGTTTGATGTAAATTCACCGTGAGATCTAGTATCAGTCTATTACTGCAAGGCCAAACAAATTTCCTATAAAGAGGCAATCACTAAAGGTCGGTGACCACCTTACGGCGACCTATTCGAAATGT
This sequence comes from Colias croceus, assembly GCF_905220415.1. NCBI lineage: Eukaryota > Metazoa > Arthropoda > Insecta > Lepidoptera > Pieridae > Colias > Colias croceus. The sequence continues at coordinate 9,024,737 of NC_059553.1, forward strand.
CGGTTTACGCAACCTTAACATTTTGTGATGTATTGTAACGCAAGGGACGGCTATTATGCGTAATTTATTTTAAATTATGCCGGGTTATATTTATAGTGTCATCATTTGATATTGGATACGTGTCAAATGGTAATTAATTCATGAAGGTTGATCAAATATTTGTTTCGATATAATATGTTGGGTAAGGTTAGTTTTGAATTCGAAATGTTTTACAAAAAAGCTGGATTGCGTTATTTTGATAAAACTATAACGGTATAAATAATTATACAAATGATGAATTAGGAAAGATGTTGTCGATATTTAATTTTCTTATATAAGCATTTTGGTAATAATGAGATTGATAATAGAATGATGATTTTGATAATAATTGTCTTAAATTTTGTAGAATATACATACATTTTATTTTAAAATGCTTCAATTAGTTTTTGTATAAAACTGCAAAAAAGGTTTTCCTACATTTTTTTACAAAGGAATTTAAAAAGTTAATGGTTTTATTTATTACTATAATGTCGGAAATTAATTATATTTCAAATAGAAACGACCAAGGTCAAGTAATTATGTATCATTGTTAGCATAATATCAAAGTTTAGTATGGAAATAAATCATAAGAGGTTACACTTCAAGGATCAGAAGATATACTTAAAGAATAAAGCTTGTGCATACTAAACCTGCTAAGCTATGTTAAGCTAATTATCGGTATAGTAACTATTATGTTCACATAAAAGACTTAATATATTTTACTCTATTTTTAATAACAAATACGATTCATTTATTGTCATCTATAAAATTACAATTGAAGAATTCCATTCGTGCAATAGTTTATTTGTAGATTCAAACGATAACAATTTTTCATTCATTGCAAAAAAAATCAAAGCTATAAATATGTTATCGCTATCCAATCACTGGATGTAAACCTTACAATAAACAAATTCAAAGCGATGCAATCGTGAGAACAATGGGATCTTTACGTGTATGATAAAACTTCAGAATGGAATTACTATGGAAACTATGCATCTTAAATGTTCCCAGTGCAGTTTATACATAACTAGTAACTTGCCCTGACTCCATCTGTATTAAGGGGCAAAGAAAAGAAAAAGAACCCATTCTTATCAAGAAAGATGTAGCTACTAAATAAATAGTGTATTTTAAAGAAAGAAATAATAATCGGGTCTTTAGAAATTAAATGCTTTTAAACGGATTAAAAACTCGATTTATTCATTATGTTATCAATCTATTTACCGACGTTTTCAAACATAAGAAGTGTTTAATAGTATCTGTATTTATAAGTTACAAACAAACTTACAAACGCTTAAAATTATATTACTTATGTATGTGAATAATAATAATACTAGGTTTTGAATATCACATCTGCCAACCCGCACTTGACCAGCATATTGAATTATGGTCTGTACCCTCATAGGAGGCCCGTGTCCCAGCAGTGGGAACGTATATGGGCTGATGATGATGATAATGATTGTATAAAATTACAAAAAAAACTTATAACAAAACCCTATTCCAGGCCGATGGTATCGAAGCGCAAGGAGGCTTCCAGTACACCGGTGACGACGGCCAGGTCTACTCCGTGAGCTATACCGCCAACCAGGGTGGTTTCCAGCCCCAGGGCGCACACTTCCCCACCCCTCCCCCTACTCCTGAGGCCATCCTGAAGGCTCTGGAACAAAACGCCCGTGATGAGGCCGCTGGCATCATTGACGATGGTAAGATTCGATATATAAATATTTCAAGACATTTTTTCATACACGGCACGATCTGATGGCTGATTATCATATATGTATATTAGTTTTATATGGCAAACTTAAACATTTATTTATTTAATTACACTTCTTCTAGAACAGTTTTGATCGTCATAACATAGTTTTAAGATTTACCACCGATTTCTAAAGCATTCTATGGAGATGAACTTGCAAAAAATGTAGAACCATATTCGGATTAGTATTAGTCGTTTTTAAAAGTTTATCTTTGAATAGATGATTTATTATTAGTCTTGTTGAATGTATACGTTTAAAAACAGAGGGATCTCAATCTTGAGTAGTTAGCAAAAGTAGTTGGAAAAATGGAAATCTAGAGTCTGCATAAATGCATACATTGTATAATGCATAAAAGTATTCTGAATAACGTATTTATTTTGGTATTACCTACATTTCTACATTTAGAAAATCAAATCGTCCTAGTTTGTATGTATCAAGATGCAAAAGAGTTCAACGCGCTTAATGAAATTTTGCTCTTTGAAATCGATAAGAAATATGTATATTATTATTAGGCATTACATTTGATACCACTTATGTAATGTTCATAAATATAAAGTACCTGGGAGATAGCGCAGTTTAATGCGTGTGGTGAAATAGGCTTAGGTCATAGGTTCGGTTTCTATCTGTTTTAAAATGACGTTGGTTCTCAATGTCTATAATTTATTGAATATAAAATTATACAGAGTAAATTGATTACTTTGTTTTGATTCAGCGTATTGCGTTAGAGGGTACGGTTTCGATCTCCATTTCTATAAAATTATTTAGTTTTGTAATGTCTGTGTGTTCATCATATTTAATTATTTAATAAAAGATGCCTTAAATCTTTTGATATTAGTACAGTATAAACACATCATTTCAAATACCATTTAAAGTATTATTAAGATGTGTCCTTCATCATGAGATGATAAATCTTTCAAACCCATTTTCCCATCTTTGAATCATATATTTATAGTAAATCAATGAATGAAGTCAGGGGCACAAATTAGTTAATGTAACTAGCAATTTATTGCGTCTGACACGCATCATTTAAGAATTTACACTCGGTAATAGACCTAAGATGTTCAGGGCCACACACCTTTGTTTCTGACCTTTCACTGCACTATAACATCATCATATAATTGTAATTTAAACCTTATATCTAAAGATATAGAGTCAAAATTCGCGTATCATTGAATTATAAAATTTGAAAAAGCTCTCGTTCGAATGTTCAAGCTGAATGCAACTTTATCAACTTTGAAACAAGATTCATTTTTACCTGTAATAACAGATGTATGAATTATGATAGATCATGAGTAATGTGTTCCAAAGGCGATAAGGTGCATCTTGTGGTATTTCCTTGTATTTACAGTTGCCATTTTCTGTTTAGAAATCTACATAGGAATGTGTATGAAACTGAAATTACTAACGTTGCAATAGTTAATCTTACAATAGGCGGAGATTATTTCTTATGGAATAATTTGTTCATATTTTAAATAAAGCTGTACCACATTTCCTATATTGTTTTGTGCAATGAAGTGTTATAAATAAATAAATAAAGCTTACATCTTCAAAATATTCAAACCATTCCTATATTATAGAATATAGAAGAGCCAAGGCTTCGAAAAATTCCACAGCCATTTTAGTTATCCACAAACCTACCTACATCAAATTATATATTAATACTTGTATATTAATGCAAAATTTCCTTCTTCCAGGTCAGTACAACCCAGCCAAATACGGAGGTTCATCCGGCGCCGCTGCCTTCACTCAAAACTACAACGCTCGCGCGCAAGCTGGCTTCAGACGATTCTAGATATAAAAACCAAACCCCCGCGCTTAGATAGTACGTGGTAATGAGCACAGTCCAGTGTAATACGACTAAATTGAATAGGTCGGATGAGATACTAAAAGACGTAGAAAAAGGCAATTGCTGTCTTTTTCAAATTGGTTGTCCTTCACATAATGCTATTAAGTATTATAGTTCCCATCCCTGACCCATCCAAGGTTCCCATCCCACCATCCTTCTATCCCACCTACGTCCTAATCCCATTAGAGGCTGGAAAAACATTCGGAATTGTGGATGTTTTAGGTGTTCCTTTATCGCTAAATAGGCGATTCAAGTCCCTTCCCTTCCTGAATACTTCCGAATCTTAATAGTCTTATATTCAAACGTCTGTATTAAATAAAATATCAAACATTTTATAGTTCAATTTTTGATCTTTTGTTTATTATGGACAGTTTAAATTCTTCTTAGTTTAAACTCTAAATGTAAGATTGGTAATATTTAGTCGTTATCTGTGAAATGTACTCACATACCACTTACTATCTCAAAGTGAACGAGGCTCGCGAATTAAGTGATATTATATCAATAATAATAACTGAAATGTGATAGAAAATACTCTAATATTGTAGTCATTGATCCAATGATCCAAACGCGATTTATTTATTCTATGAATAAAATTAAATTCTTTTGTAAATAAGTATATATTTTATTTAACCCTATTTTCCCAATCCTGATGATGATGCAATCTTGGAAATAAATATCCACATGAAAATGATAAAGAACTCTATGAGTTTATCTATACGATAAAATAAAATTAAGGCATAATTCAATGCATTGTCACTACCCACTGAAACTACTCATGTAATCAACATTTACATCTTTTTAAGGGCTGATTTTTCAATCCTTGGTTAATACTTATTCGTCGAATAACGTACTAAATTACCATTTCAAAATGTATTCAGTTACGGGTTAGTTTCAGTTCAGTTACGGGGACAGTTTACGGGTGACATTTTAATATTATCGTGTAATACTTTATTGGGCGGATAAGTTTTAACTATGGATTGAAAAGTCGGCCCTTAATTAATAATTTACACCTTTCAAATTGACAATTTCATAAGTGTGCGTGCATTATTCATCACATGTCATACATAGTTTTCTTTATGTCAAAGTTATATCATTTATTTATTTATCATTTATTTTTTAATAAATGATAAATAAATAAATGATTTAACTTTGAAATTACTAGATCGAATTCTTTAAGGCTAAAAATAATTTTATTGATTTTGACATATTTATTTAAATTCTATAATATATCGAAACACATAAGCAATTTATAACAATTTTTAGTTAATGTGCCCACTTCACCATATTCTATTTCTCCTAATTAAAGTGAACCTCTGAAGTTGAAAGAAAGAAGAACATACCATGTTTACAGATAAATGTAGTGATATGAAAACCTAGCGCCTGCCAAAATAAAATAATAAATCTTATCTGTTTTAGTTTGCTCATTATTTTGACTAGGTGAAACGATTTCGTAATGTTTAACTATTTTCATTTTTTGGTTAAAAGAATTTATTAAGACCGATAATATAGAGAGAGATAAGAAAAAAAGCAAAGAAAATTATGTAAAAGCACTAAGGAGCTTTATACACTAGTACCTACCACGTAATCAACACCACTAATCTACGTAATAATATGTACATGGGCGTAGCTAGCCATGGGCTCAAGGTGGGGCAACAATAAAAAATAATATGTAACTAGCAACTGTATGTACCCAAAGTTATATCCAGGTCTTCAAATGCCGGCTGCTGTACCGCCGGCATTTCCATTTGCGAAGGCACTCGCGAAGGCATTTGCGATGGCATTTGCGAAGGCATTCGCGAAGGCATTTGCGATGGCATTCGCGAAGGCATTCGCGAAGACATTTGCGAAGGCATTCGCGAAGGCATTTGCGATGGCATTCGCGAAGGCATTCGCGAAGACATTTGCGAAGGCATTTGCGATGGCGAATAAGTGTAAAGTAAAAAGTATCAGTGAGTTGTAGAACGTGTAAAACAACAAAAGTGAAATTGGTTAAGTTAGTGGGGTAACTAATTGGGGTACTATACTCATTTTTCTTACAGTTCATGTAACATAGAAACGTCAGCTATTTTCTTTTTTTCGTGTGTAATTCGTTATTCGAATTATTCTTATTCAAAACACCTAATAAGATGTTTTGAATAATTTTTGAACAATAGTTCACCTACCACACCACGAAATACTTAGATCCAAAAATCTTCAGCCGTTTGGTCGCTGGGCGTATGACACTTGTTAGGTGTTAGTCAGTCAAAAGAGTTAGTAGGTACTTACTTCAATTTTTAGATTTGGTTAGGTATCTACCTACCTTCCAGGTTAAAGCTAGAGTGGGGCAAGTGCCCCACCCTGCCCCACCGTGGCTACGCCCATGAATATGTATACTTCTTTTTCTAAATTCGATCATGTCTGTGATTCAGCAATTTCAATTTCAAATTCATACAAACAATAGAGCTTTAGGATTTATAATATGAGTTACATAATTTGGATTATTTCTTTATAAACAGAGTAAGCTACATATAAAATCCCATTTATATAAAAGTGGTTTAAGTATATAAAAGCTGTGTTTTATTAAAATACGACAGCATAATAACGTTCCCACAGTATCGTATCTCTACATTCTAGAATACATAGAGAATAAAATAGTGTACGAGTATAAACTCGTTATGTTGCAAAGGTGTCATTAGCAATTGCTACAATACAATAAATTGCTATAAATCACAATAATACATCATTAACAACTCTTACAAAATTAACGCCCATCCATTTCTTTCTCCATCTAAAACGAATCAAAACTATACCACCAAGAAGATATATTTGGAGTAACGATCGTTAGTAAGTCAAGGCTCTACATAATTTGATTGTTGTCATTATACCGCATGTGTTTGCTAACTAATGAGGCAGTTACGTGCTCCCGAGGCTAATTCCCATTTGAACAACGTGAGATTTCACGGCAATATTGCAAAATTATTACAAAACTAGCTTACCACCCGCGGCTTCGCCCACTTTGTCTAAAACCTAATTAATTATAAACTAAAACCTTCCTCTTGAATCACTCTATCTATTATACAAAACCGCATAAAAATCCGTCGCGTAGTTTTAAAGATTTAAGCATACAAAGGGACATAGGGACAGAGAAAGGGAATTTGGTTTATACTATGTAGTGATTAACGTGCTTTTTTAATAAGTAATAAGTAAAGTAAATAAGTAATTTGTAAGTAAGTAATTTTAGTCTGTGAAGGTTTGAAGTATCAAAGTTAGTTCTGTTGCTTTTGTAATAAGTAAAAATATAAACATTTTACTCATGATTTTCGTAATATTCTATAGGTGAACGTAATGATTTTTATGCCAAAAATCAAGAATAAGTATTCAGTCTTTTTGGGAACGTTAGCTGTTATTAAAATATAACATTTCATGGTGTAAAATTTTATTCATAAAAATCACATAATTTAGGTATAAATAGCTTGTTCATCTCACATCTGTATAAACAATGTATGCAAATAATAACATTTCTATATTTTAATAAGAGTAACCAGAATTTGAGTTAAAACTGCCTTGTTTATTAGCTGAGCCGAAGCTTGCAGATCCATCGTTTCCAGACGCTTCGGCATGGTATTGGCCTGCAAAATAGGAATAAAAAAAATAGCATTTCTTTATAGTAAAGATATTGTCTAATTGCGGAATAGAAGCAAATTAATGTTGATCTCGATTTTTTTTTTATTTATAGTTCTTTTAATTCTTCTAAGTAGTTTTCGTGTTAGTTAAATTATGTTTATATGTGTATATGTTGTTATAGATATTGCTCCTACCGTATACTACTTATCAATCATTATAACTAATTTACATAAAACTTAACAACCTTCAAGTTTTGATTAGCAAAACATACCATCATCAAATATGCCTGCAGCTTCATCACGGGCGTTCTGTTCTAGAGCCAAAAGAATCTCTTGCGGAGTAGGTGGTGGTACTGGCAGATGGTCACCCTGGGGCTGGTACCCGCCCTCTCCAGCTGTGAACGTGATGGAGTAGGTCTTGCCATCATCGCCTTTGTAGGAGAAACCGCCTCGTGTTTGAGTGCTGTCGCCCGCCTCTTCAGCTTGTATGTTGTTGGATGTTTCGTAGGCGTAGCGAAAACCTGTTAGCAATTTTGTTAATAGACATATTGTTAGCATTTTTGAGTGTTTTGGTTGATATCATTTTTTCTAAATTAATAATTTGTAAGAATTTTTCGGGATTCGTTATTTAGTCGCGTGTGAAGTTGAGATATCACTTTTTTTGTCAACAATTTGTTGTAGCAAATTTATATAAGTTAGCAATTAAAACATAATTTTTTAACTAAATACTGCAATGTACTCCGGATTGATAACTTATCCAAACGTACTTTTGTTGTTAGGCGGTTCAAGCTGTTTCAAAATTCGTAACGCAGATTTAGTAAACAGCGTGAAGTTTTTATCATTTTTTTACTAATTACCACTTAAACAACTAATTATGTATGAAGTACTCTTTGCCCTTTTTATAGAACATTTAAATAGGAATACATTAAAGCTTCAATTAAGCACTGTTTTCGTGTTTAATGCTTTATCTTGTTAAATGTTTGATCTTCCGCGATCGTGATTGTTTTACCGAAGGCCCATTAATTCAGTTTTTACTTTGTTTCTTTTTTATCTTTTGGAGACTGATTTAATTGGGAATCTTTTAAAGATTCATTTATATATTTAAAGTATGTTTTATATTGAATTTGATATTTTTGGTTTTATGGCATTTAAATGCTTTATAAATAAAAATTTATAAAGAATAGAAAAAATGGATTGGCGTGAAAGGATGCGGGTTCGAGTCCCGCGCCGTGATCGAATTTTGTCTAATCTTTATAAATTTATATGTTTTATATTTTTTATTGATTGGACCATAAGTTCAAATACTATATTAGTAGGTACACTGTTTATGAGCAAACTAGTATTTCATATATAATGTAGGATCTATCTAAATAAATCTTAGGGGGGTGAAAAATAGATGTTGTCCGATTCTCAAACATACCCGATATGCACTGAAAATATAATGAGAATCGGTCAAACCGTTGAAAAGGAGCTTTACTACAATCACCGTGATACGAGAATTATATATATATAGAGACTAGGTAATATTACACTACCTTCTTCACCAATTTCCTGATCCAATCTCAGAACAGCTGCATTTCTCTCCACCGCCTGCTGTGCCCTCGTATTCCCATTACCAGGTGGAAGGTAGGTGGCGCTTTGAGCTGATGATCCAGGTGGAAGGTAGGTGGCGCTCTGAGCTGCTGATCCAGGTGGAAGGTATGTATCGCCTGGAATTGCAGTTGGTAGCAGACCAGCTGTGCTGTATGCGAGGATAGATGCGAAAGTGACCTGGAATTTGAATTAAGTTATAATAGTGTCTAATTGTTTGTTAAGCGTAAAACTCGAGAAAGGATCCACCAAATCCTCTATTTATTCGTATTTTTGCTAAGGTACTTATGGAGAATAAATATAAAATTTACCAGGAAAACTATTAAACTATTTTTTCCATAACTGACAAACACGGATGAAACAGGGGTGAGCAGCTAGTAGAATATAATTAATGTTCGTCACTTCTGGGTTCTTAGAACTCATAGAAGACGGAAAGACTCCCGGCATTTTTCCCGTAAAAATTACGTATTGAAAAATCCCTTGAAAAAGTTAATAATACTAATCAGCCGTTCACGAGTTATTAATATAATGTAAGTATACGTCCTACAATTATTATTTTATGCTGCCATTTTATGCAATTTAAATAAAATTTTCACACTTACCAAGTTAAGCATTTTGTACATTTTAATCCTGTGAATTCTGAACACGATTGTACTGTGACATTATTAAGTTAATCCCATCCTTATATATAAGACAAAGAAATAAAATAACCCATTAAAATATCTGTACCTGACGACCTTTGAAAAAGTCACTTTCTATAGAAGATGTCCAAAAATTACAATCTTTGACCTTACAGATTTTCAATTGAATTGTAATTGGTAAAGTATTTAGCGAAGCTTTTAATATTAAAACAAATTTTTTAAACGTTACATATCTTCTAACCAAAAGTCTATTAGACATAGAGCTCCCATTTGAGACGGATATTAATATCGTAAGAATTACATTTAAAAAAATGTAAAAAGAATCGAGACAACCTTTTATGGAAGCTTTAAAATCAATTATTTTTTGAAACGTTATGTAACAATACGATTTTTTGTGCTTTAAATGTAGAACAATAATTGTTAATTGTGCCTTCCTTGTTTAAATATAACCGCTACAATACACGCATCGCTTATAATAATTTACGCAAAAAATGTGCGTTTAAAATTCAAAAGCTGTGGTTGCACTGAGCTTTCGGCTTGATGGAGTCAATTTTAGAAAAGTTATATTATGTCTGTTATATTAGTATTATGGCTATTATATTGGTATATAAGTATGATGTCTAAATAAAATATGTAAATTTTCATATTTTCTAATTTTGAAATTGTTTCCAATGTTTTTTAACAAAGAGACTTTCGCAATGCCTTAAATGGTAATAAAATGAATAATATGAAACTCATCAAATTGCTATATCAGCAATAACACTTCTTTTTAACACAAGTTTTGTATCATTCAAAGTCAAATTTAATTCATTTTTTTAATTACCATACACGAAAAAGCTCAATGTGATCAAAGCTTAAACATCTTCACTGAAACCAGTTCCCATTGAATGATCTGTGTCGAAAACTAAATGGGCGCGTCCAATTGACGCGAACTTGTGCCGTAATTACGGAAGGTTATTAATATTTATCGACCCAGGTGCTCTTTTGTGCTCCCTTTAGTACAAAATATAGAAAAAAATCATATTATCCAAACGTCTTCATAATGACTCGATAGATTTGCGTTAAGCCGATTAGCGAATTAGCCAATTTTTGCGGATACTTTGCAATCAATGTAAAAGACGAGGGTTCGAAGGTGGTTGAATGGTTTCAAAAAAATTGCATTTATAAAAAATCAAATAACAAATTAACTTTTGAAGGTTTTATAAAGTCAATGAATACAAGATAAAAATATAGGTTACTTATATCATATCAATGGTCTGGTCTCTTTCTAGTTAGCGCGTGAATACATTAGGTGAATACTAGCTGTGCGCGCGGTTTCGCGGCTTCAGCGGAACCCAAGGGCATAATCAAGTAATTGTACAGCTCCTATGATATTCTGATGTTAGACCTATATTTCTGTAAAGCTTCCTAAAGCTTCATATATCTGTCCCATAGCTTTTTCGTGAAAGAGTAACAAACATCCATCCTCACAAAATTTGAATTTATAAGTAACTAAATTTCCACCCGCGGCTTCGCCCGCGTTTGCAAAGGAAAACCCGCATAGTTCCCGTTCCCGTGCGATTTCCGGGATAAAACCTAACCTATCTCTCAAGTTGGATCGAACTGCACATGGTGTGCGAATTTTATTATAATCGGTTAAATGGTTTAGGAGTCCATTGAGGACAAACATTGTGACACGAGATTTATATATATATAAAAAAGATGTAGTGATTAGTAGAATTTTTATTTCATTAAACTATCTAACATACGATGATTTTCCAATTTTGTGTTATATTTCGCTCGTTGTGTCATTTGTGTAACATAATATGTCTTTTGTTATATTGACACTTTATTGATATTTGAAATTTAATTCTTGTTGAGTCAGATTTTTAATTATTTTTATTTTCGAAATAATAGTGGCTGTTATCGTCATTGGTCAAATAATAATTAGACGTCTAGCTTTTCACGCGCGGTTTCGCCCAAACTTAACAAAATATTATAGTCACACTTAAAATACATAGTGAACGACAGACAAAAAAAAGCTCTGTGCTTTTGTTCTACTCTATATTGTAGTGATATAGTTTATTTCAATGATAAAAGTGTATAAAGATTTTCTATTTTCAGTTTGTTATATATTAACAGGCGCTAAGATGTGATTTTAATAATTTTAATAAGTTTATTTAAAAATACATAAAACTATAAGTGAGTGCTTTTGACTGAAAGTGAGCTTATGCGTGATTGGCTGAAAATTAGTATTTAAATGTAATTATATATGTATAATTATGTATAATTTAAGATATTTGCACGCTCAATTACGAGCAGAATGTCTAAGAACCTATAAAATTTGTACTACTTCAGCTATGTAACTACATTCAGCAAATAAAGAGAATTTGAATTTGAATTTGAATTTGAATTTAAAAAAAGCCTACTATTTAAAAAAAGCCTACTATTAATCATTTATTGAAAAGAAATGTGTTATATCATTACTTGCTATTTGGTCTGATTTCTCAACATCTAAAAAGTATAGAAGTTATTCATAAAGTGATAGTAATTTAAAAACACCTTACAGGCGTTGATTAGTGATTATCTTTCTCTCGTTTATATTCATTTTAGTTAAATAAAATACAACATACAATTCAATCATTTAATACTATACAATGAACACAACACATCAGTAATGATAGCCTGTCTGTTCGTCGAAGGGTTGCTGAGGAATCTCCTGGGACTTAGGAGCCAGGTATTGACGGTTGGCTTCAAAAGAACGGGTTGCAGCGAAAGCGTTGTTCTGCTGGGATCCGAACTGGGGCTGACCGTATTGTGTGCTGGGGGCCTGGGCATATTGGTTCTGGGAGTACTGGGATTGCTGGCGTCCGAAGCCACAGGTTGAGCAGGCAGCTGTAAGTAGATTTGGTTATTTTGAAAAGAGAAATAGTTAGGCAGATAAGTGTTAGTATATTGATTATTATGAAAGATAATATAGATAATATATATAATAATAATAGGGCAGGTGGCGAATAAATTGATTATGTTGGGTAAGGAATGGAGTAGACGTGTACGATTATTATTATGTTGAGAAAGGTATAGTAGGGTATAATATATGGAATAATGATGATCGATGAATAAAGAGTAGTATGCGGTTTTATTGATGTGACACTATTATCAATTGCAAATCACATGCAAATACTTATTGAAAAGTGCTCTTAATATATTTATAAATTGTTTGTATAGGATAAATGTTGTTTTTATAGAATTTATGAAGCTAGTGATTTGTCAATTGATAGATATACAATGTTTTATATTAATAGATAAACAAGAACAAATTGCCGTAAATTATTATATTATTAAGACGAAAATATTTTGTATTAAAATTAAATACGTATTTAAATTACTCACGTTTGATGGAAGATCCGGAGAAGCCATGGAGAGAACCAGATGAGGGCTGGTCCGGGGGCAGGTATTGCTTCAAGTCAGCGGCATTCAAAGCACTGTTAGATCCAAAACCTTGGTTGGAATTGAAACCAGATCCGTGCGAATGAGAGGAGAAGCCATTGGACGCTCCCTGTGATCCAAAACCATTTGACGAACCGTGGGATCCGAAACCATTGGTTGCCCCCTGTGATCCGAATGCATTGGACGCACCCTGTGATCCGAAACTGTTGGATGCCCCGTGGGACCCGAAACCATTAGATGCGCCGTGTGATCCAAATCCATTAGATCCCTGGCTGTCAAAACCGCTGTTGAAAGAAGATCCACCATGGCCGAAAGCGTTGGAGCCCTGGGATCCTCGAGCGCTGGCTCCGAAATGTCCAGATCCAGATCCGAAACCGTTATGGGATCCGCTGTGTGAGTTAAAACCTCCGGAGAGAGAGTTGGAACTGTCTGGTGGAAGGTAGCCTCGTTCCAGGTGCTCCAGACGGCCTGCTGCGGCGACAGCGATGCAAGCGGCGATGACGAACTGTAAAAATAAATTAAGGCATGTTTTTAAAAGGGACTGCTGAAAGGACAATTGTGGTACAAACTTGTTTGAAAGGAGCAATAAGTTAACTATGGTTATAGGTGGAAATAAGATGGGATGATGTATTTATGATCAATATGATGAGGGAGATTTTCAGGTCATTATAACACTACAATTATGAAAAGATAATATGGTGATATTATTTAATTATTCTTACACCAAACTCTTATGTTTATTTTAGGGAGGCTTTAAATTGATTTACTTATACAAGTATACTTTTGGGGCAGATATTGAATACGTATTAAAATTGAAAAGCTTGAGAAAAGTCGTTTACATGGTTAAGTTAAAGTTAAGTAAATGGTTAAGTTATGGTAAATTTAAGCGCAGGAAAATGCTTTACTGGATATTGGAATATACAGTTTGATGTTAAAACTTCATATTTTGATAGCACTTGATGGATGAGTAAACAATTGTTTTAAATATTATATGAATATTATAAAAAATCAAATTACCAGTTTCATTTTGTATTGTTGGATGTACTACCGAATGTGAAGCTCACTCGAAACTGTGCTTCTGCCAACAAAGTGACCTATTATATACCAAGTGACCTGCTCCTAATCCTGATCCATCAAACGCGTGTTCTGACGTAATTCTCATAGTAATAGAGTTTGCAAGATATCACATACATGATCGGGTAATTAGCGTAATGTTTTTTTTTTCGACCTCGTCAGTCAAAGGTTTTCAAGGGTAATAATTATTAATTTCAGTAATTCAATCGGTTTCATTATGAAAGCTCTATTGTATTGCAGTTTTGATGAATCGTGATTTATAATTCGTGATTAGAATACCATTAGCCGATTAAGAAGTTGCGATTTTGCAATGTTTTTTTTTTTTGGGTTTGGACTGACAGAACTTATACGTGATGGTAGAGTTAATTGTTTTTTTTGTTATAAATTATAAATTGAAATTCAATTTTTGTTAATTCGTTATCTCGAGCTCAATGTACGGCTAGTTGAAAATATATTTTAGAGTTTAAATTTTTTATCCTGATTAAAATTAATATTAACTTGCTTAATTTGGGAAACGGAATAATACAATAAATATATGATTATATATATACTTTATATAATGAGTAACAGATTTTTTTAGTTAGAAATGATAGTTTCATGTTGCTACTATCGTGCAGTATTAAAAATAAAAAAATACTATTATCTGTAGTAGTTGCATAAATAAAGTAAATCTTTTCCTAAATAAGTAGTTCCATAAGTAGTGGTAAGTAATAGTTTATATAGTTAAGAAGTTACTATGTTAATAAAACGGAGATGGCTCAATTACAAGTAAAAAACGAACACCTACACGGCGTAAAAGGTTAATTGCTAATTTCAATAATACATGAAAAGTAAACGCATATGTTATCTAGCCTTTAATATTTACTAGCGACCCTCCCGCGGCTTCGCCCGCTTTGTCTAAACCCATTTAATGTTACACTAAATTACTAAAACATTTCTGAAGATTCACTCTATCTATTAAAACAAGAATCAATCCGTTGCGTAGTTTTAAAGATTTAAGCATGCATAATTGCATAGGGACAGAGAAAGCGACTTTGTTTTATACTATGTAGTGATTTATAGTACCTACACTATATGTTCGTTATGCTTCGAAAAATGTAGTTATGCATACAGACTGTATATAGTCAATCACTCAGAAATAATTCAATTTTACACACTTTATAGTTTTAGGAAGCTTTCCTGAAGCTTTTAAGCTTATATTATTATATTAGTTGCAAACAGTCAAATATTTAAAACATTAAAATTCTGAGTACTTATTTGCGTGTACAAATGACGTCATGAATATCTATCTATAAAAATCAATCGCCAAATGTGTTGCTAAGCGAGAGGCGGACCGCTAACAGAAAATAAAAGTGTGTTATTTTTTTTAATTTTGATCTAACTGCCAAATAAAATAAGTGATATAAAAATAAATAAATATAATGTTGATTGATACAAAAATTGACAATTTATTCAATTCATTTGCTGACTGAACTATAAAGAGAAAGCTTCAGCTTCAAACTGATAATGTAGGTATCATACTAAATATAAGGTGCAAATTAAAAATATTAATTCTTCAGTAACAGCAGCTAGTTTTTAACGAGCCTAGCTTTATCTGTATGAAGAAGATTAATTATTAATATATAGCAAAATATGTTATAATATTAAGTAGTTTTTAACTGATAGCTCACACGTTCAAGTGACTTGCAAAAATTAAGGCTAGCTATTTTAAGATGTAACTAATAATAATGCATAATATTTTTTTTTTAAAACTCTTTATTCTAAATGAAAAAATGTCCCAAAAAATCCAATGAAAAATATTATTCGTATCGATTTATCTGTTTTTAAGAGTCCCATGTCCATCAGATATATTATCATTTTTATATCCCCATAATATCATGCAAATAGCAACAAGCTAATTATTAAATAATTAACAGTTCGTTCACAAAAGCTATGGTGAAAAAGTTTCATCTCCTAAGTATTTAGAAGTAGTAAAAGTAAGAAAAAAAACATCCAGTATTATTAATTATTGTAATATTGGTATGGAATCATGGTGTTTTTGCATAATTATTTAATACTAGCTATCCACCCGCAGCTTCGCCCGCGCAGTCAAAGAAAAACCCGCATAATTCCCGTTCCCGTGGGATTTCCGGGATAAAACCTATCCTATTTCCCGGGGAAAAAAGTAGCCTATGTTCTTTGTCGGGTATCAAAATATCTCCATACCAAATTTCATGAAAACTGGTTCAGTAGTTTAGGCGTGATTGAGTCAGACAGACAGACAGAGTCTGACCCTGTGTAAATCAGCACACTTTCGCATTTATAATATTAGTATGGATTGGTATGGAATCACAACTTAGGGGAGTAAATGCATTTTATTAATTCAAGAGCAATTATATTTCTGATTTAGTTTAGAGTTTCCTTTCACAGAAATTATTAAAGTAATAAAACACACATGAACAATACGTATATTTCTAGTTCAATGACAGTGTATTCAATTGCACCACATGATCACAAATACGGCTATCTAGTCAAAAATACATGTAAGATTTGTGTCGGCGATGTGCTCTTTATTTGTACATTTTGGTTATCAATGTTAACTGTGACCTCAAGGAGTTGAGTTCTAACTTCCATTTTATTAGTGCAATAAATGTGTCAATGTGTTTGTTGTAGGTGGAGAAGAGATTTTCTTTATTTTTTATTAATAATAACAACCATTGTTACGTTAGTAGATGCTTCGATTGATATTGAGATGCATTACGTTTTTTTTATCAAATAAGTATATAATATTATAATATGTGCAAACGCTACCGCGGCCGTAGGTATTGCGTACGGACGCGGTAGCGTTTAGCTACTATTATATTGTATTCTGTTGTATGTTGACCGCCTCCTTGGTACAGTGTTTGACGCGTGAACGTAGAACCGAGGGGTCTTGGGTTCGATTACCGGTGGAAGAAAAAAAAATGTCCCGGTCTGGTAGGACACAGAAGGCTGATCACCTACTTGTCCCTAAAGAAAAAAAAATGTCCCGGTTTGGTAGGACACAGAAGGCTGATCACCTACTTGTCCCTAAAGAAAAATCGATCAGTGAAACAGATGTATGCATAATGCATCTGCCCCTTACCCCACTACGGGGACACGGGACTTCACTCACTTCACTTATGTAGGTATTCTGTGGTCGCGGCGTAGCTTTTGACGCCACGCTTAGAACTGTAAAGCTTTTCATCTGCGACACAGGGTAACTAAATTGGCTTTATTAATTATGAACATGACAAAAGCACTTTCAGTTTTATAGGGAGCTTGATGTCAAAATACAAGCTTGAAATAAAAATTGGCGCATCTTAAATAAAACAAAACCTTTACAATTACATCATAACGATATTTATTATACTCTGCAACCATCAAAAAACCAGTTTTACATTCAGAATAGAATTGCATCAAAATCAGGTTCACCATTGCCAAGGTCATTGCGATAGACAGATTTACGCAATTACGGCGGCAAGTTCACTTTCATCGTAACATTATAGACCTTCAATATTATATTACATTAGCGTAATATATGGTAATATGATCTTAATCGCTTCTTGTAATATTGTTTAAAAGCTTTATTTTATTAATATAAAATACTAGCTTTCCGCCCGCGGGTTCGCCCGCGTTTTCAAAGAAAAATCCGCATAGTTCCCGTTCCCGAGGGATTTCCGGGATAAAACCTATCCTATCTCTCAAGTTGGATTGAACTGCACATGGTGTGCGAATTTTATTATAATCGGTTAAGTGGTTTAGGAGTCCATTGAGGACAAACATTGTGACACGAGATTTATATATATATTATGAAGATGAAGATAGTTGACTTTTTAATAATTTTTGTATCCGGTATTACTACCGTCTTACGAATTTTTTAATATTGTTAACTATGCTTTAAGTATAGTTAAGTAGGTATGTATTTTGAAAAGCTTTTTATGGTTATTGCCTTATTTATTTTTTAAATGTTACATTTCAATGATAATAATTAAAAAAAAGTATTCAATATTTACCTGATGATTATTATTTAAATATAATATATTATGTGGTACTTACGATTCTATTTGAATGACCGGTTGGCTTGGTTGGTAGTGGTCCTGCCTTCCAAGCCAGAGGTCGTGGGTTCGATTCCCACCCGGGGCAAATATTTGTGTGATGAACATAGATGTTTGCTCTGTGTCTGGGTGTTATTTATCTATATAAGTACTAGCTTACCGCCCGCGGCTTCGCCCGCTTTCTCTTAAACGATTTGAAATTTAAACTATCCTATCTCTCAAGTTGGATCGAACTGCACATAGTGTGCGAATTTCATTATAATCGGTTATGTGGTTTAGGAGTCCATTGAAGACAAACATTGTGACACGAGATTTATATATATTAAGATTTATTTAAAATTATATATGTATGTTTATCAGCCATCTGATTTCTATAACACAAGCGAAAGCTTAATATGGGATCAGATCGTGATTCGTGCCGTGTATGAAAATTGTCCTGAAATATTTATTTATTTATTATTTATTTATATATTCACTTCCCCCAAATTTACCCGGGTTAACCGGTGATAAAAAATTTCCTTTGTCGTCGGTAAATAGGTAGCTATCAAATTAATCGGTTAATTATTTTTTTCTCAATTTCTGACGCCTGCTAGTAAAATAACAGAAATTTTTACGATTCACAATTTTGCTATTAAAAAATCCTAAGCATCAAAAGACATGAATATAACTTATATCCAATACCCTGTCTTTATTTATTTGTTGGATTGAATGTTGGTTTTTATTCTTACTAAGGAAAAAAAAAATATATCGCTGTCGTATTTTTTATATTATTTAAAGCTAAACAAAAATCAAAGTTTTTGAAAGTCTTAAATAACAGGATTGACCGCCTCCTTGGTACAGTGGTTGACGCGTGAGCGTAAAACCGAGGGATCCTGGGTTCGATTTCCGGTGGAGACGAAAAAAAAAATATGTCTCTGGCAGGACACAGAAGGCTGATTACCTACTTGTCTCTAAAGAAATTCGATCAGTCAAACCGATGTATAATGCACCTGCCCCTTACCCCACTAGGGGACATGGGACTTCACTTAAATAATAGGTTAATGTTTATCAGAACAATAATTATTCACATCTGCTCTCAAATAAATTTATTTAAATACATTTCGATTAATATTACATTATAAGCTCATTACGAGGTCTTTGAGGATTACAAGTATTAAAAACTACAAGTGGAGTCACGTTATTTTTATAACATTAACCTCTGTAATACTTGTTACTTCATTAAATCAATGGCCAATTCGTGTTATGGAATATAAAACATTATTTTATTAAAATAGATTTGGAGATCCGTATTTATTTTTTCCATTAATATTTTTTGTGTTTCATTGTCGGTAACAGACACTAATACTACAATTAGTAATTGATTATCATTATCCTCACTAGTAGATATAAGCCACGGAATGTCGTTTAATTTTTCTATCGCCAGACTCTAGGCGGTGTAAACTATATATTATTGCTTCCATTAATTTCACTGGCTTTTTTACAGGCTGTACTAATGGGAGTAAATAGTTAATATTGAATGTAACGAGTAGCGTGCAATAGTGTCGTGAAAAGTACGAAAAAATAATTTTCGCTCAAAAATTGCACAATAAAAAATATCGAAGTGGGCTCAAAGACGTTCATTGTATTATTTTCGCTGATCAAAGTCGTTTTGAATCGTTTTGTATGTATGAGTGTTGTGTCCTATAACATGTTTAGTGGTGTTCCTTTTGTACCGCGTTTTCGTTTGAACTTTGAAGCTTTTTGGTAGTTGCAATTTACAAACATTACTTCAAGATAAAATGAAACTGGGGCAAGAAACTAGTTCCAGCACCTTGTCACTACGAATTATAACCGAAAAAATAGTAACATGTCTATTAAACTGCATTTAAACTTCACATTAAATCAAACAAAAAATTGTCTGCATAGCCTAGGTACAACTTGTAAAATTCTAAGAAATCTGAAGCGCTCACTTAAGCGCTCATTACTTCGAAAGAACATTATTTTAATTGATTGCAGTTGGATATTTTCTCATCTTTGATTTACGATGTTTGCGAAATAAACATGCCTTAGATACCGATGCGTAATTCTTATTAGTCTCTTATGGTAATGACTGGACTTAGGTCATGTCTTAAACGGCTATCAAAAGCACCTGGTTGTGGAATCAGATAATAATATTATATAGTAATTCTTGTTTAAATAGTAAAAGTGAATTTATTTTTAAGGTACTTCTGTAGACATTTTATACATTAATTGTCTTTTTGTGGTTTTGCTGCGAGTTATAATAAGAAAAGCATTGTTAATTGTTATGCAGTATATTATATACTAGCATACCGCCCGTCGCCTCGCCCGCTTTGTCTAAAACCTTCCTCTTGAATCACTGTATCTATTAAAAAAACCAAATCAAAATCCGTTACGTAGTTTAAAAGATTTAAGCATACAAAGGGACATAGGGACAGAGAAAGCGACTTTGTTTTATACTATATTATAGTGATGACGCTACATCACTTTGTTTCATAGAATTATAAAAGTAAAAAAGTAAAAAGTAAAAAATTATTTATTCTTTAAGACACGTATACATCAGTCATAATACATACATTAAATAGTGCTTAATACAGTTTCTTAAAGAAAAACGTTAAAACACAGGAAATAAAATCATTGGTTCCCGCACTAGGCAATGCCTGTCCTGCGGGACCGTGAAATGTTTAACAATTTTATAAACAGAGCGGCGATTATGTTATGGTATACAAATATTTAAAATTCAGATTTAAATTTAATACATTAACATAATACAGATTAAAAATTAAATTAGATTAAAAATTCATACAAACAATAATTAAACAAAAGTGAAA
Organism: Colias croceus; assembly: GCF_905220415.1. Classification (NCBI taxonomy): domain Eukaryota; kingdom Metazoa; phylum Arthropoda; class Insecta; order Lepidoptera; family Pieridae; genus Colias; species Colias croceus. Next base: position 9,045,571 of record NC_059553.1, read on the forward strand.
AAAAAATAATAATAATTAAGAATAAAATGATGGTCATAATATAAAAAAAATTGATATGATTTCATAGCAATCGTCAATGAAAAAGGCCTGTTTCATACCGATTACAATCACACTGGCTTAAACAAATGCCACAAGTAATTATAAAAGTAACAGTAATATAACTTCATGTATAATTAGGTATAGTGGAGTTACATGTAATTAAAGTTTATTCTTATAATAAAATTAAACATCATTAGTCATTACATAACCAGAAAACGAATCAAATAAAGAAGTCATAATATTGAAAAAATGCGATAATTTTCATATTCTCACTGCATACCGAAACATTATTAACCCTTATTAAAACGCTATACTTCCCACGTCTCAGATTGAAATAAATCGTGTTTTATTTTTATATGCTTAAACCTAATGCAGTGTAATACTTATCTACGCAATCTTAACATTTCAGAGAACTTTTTTTCATGGAAACACTTTTCAGAAAATTATTACATGTCATGGTAAACACACGTCAAAGTCAGGTGACGTGATTTTGCGACCGAAAACGACCGTTATTTTTTGGTTTTTTGTGTAGTGCTGAAAAAAAATTAGATAAGTAGATTTGAGTTTTAGCTATGTAAACTAGACTATATTACGGTTGCGTGAAACGTAAAAATATGCCCAGAATCTTTCGTTTATACCTTGGTAGAGTCGATTGAAATTAAGTCTATAAGTGGGAAGATATCATCCCAGTGTTCTTCACTGCACACGACATTCGGAAATTCTATATATAAAATCCGTGTGTCTAAAAAATCTTTTTTAGTTGGTAAAAGCAACTTATTTATTATTATTCATTATTTCCTGATCAGATAATTAGACATCTTAACTCAATACATTAGTATTTACCTACCTATTGCTTTTATTTTGTTTTAGAAAAATGCCTTGTTTATATTGAAGTCATTCATTTTTCAATTCCCGAATTCTTCCCTTAGTAAAAGAAACTTGCATTGATGAGTACTTTCGCCTGCTTTATTAAAAAATATAATCTATATATTTTTTTACGATAAAATTTAATTCACAAGTGGAGTCAGGGAAACTAGCTAGTGTTTGAAAATATTGGTGTCATACTGGACACTGGGAGCTATAGTTCCCACCTTTCCAATCTTTTTACAAGAGCGAACAGATGACGTTATATATACTTCCCACCAAAAAAAGGGTACTTCCCACCCACTAACCCCTCTTTTGTGTGTATTTTTGAAATCTACGACCCAAAATTACCCAGGAACGTATCTTACTTTTTTGTTAACTCCTCCACAGGCTCGCGTTTGAATAAGGGTTAAAATATAATCTTCTATAATTTGTCAATTACATTCTTGACCAGTAATAAATATTTATCATTTTCCAAATGAATCTAATGTTTCATTCATATGAGTTTTGCAATTAAATGGAGCCGTCAATTGGTTCTTACAATCTTAAAATGGTAAAAAACCCGTACCGGTCTCATCATCTGTCAGCGTGGGATTAAATACATTTATTCGGACACATAAAATTTTTAATTTTTCTTCGTTTTAATTTGACTTGATCTCATTTTTTTTTTGTTTCCTGGGGAATTTATATGTAAATGTATAAAAATTATGTATTTCTCTACTAATTAAAATAATTATATTTATTAGTTTTCGACAGTTCGTTGGTGGCTTTAATTTCTATATCAGATGCTCTATATCTACAATTTTTATAAATTTACAATAAAACCACTTCATAATGAATTTTTTTTAACATCATTCCTTATCATAATATTATCATCTCTAGAATTGCTGATCGTATATTCAGATCTCGGATCTCTCAACTTATTTTAAGGCATCGTGTTTTATATAAAGAAAAAAAAGTGTTACTTGCTTCTCTTGAGCTCTAGTTCAACATCAGATATTCCCATTAATTTTTATCTTTTAGCAGAAAAATCAAACGTATGTACCTATTTCTTAACATTGGGTCTATAGTAGGTTGGTAGGGTGACAGGTTCGTTTGAAAGCATGTGTTAAGGTTTCCGGAATAAATCATAGCTTTTGTTTTGTATCGTAGTCAAAAATAATGGCTACCTAACAGAAAAAAAGTGTCGTGAAATCGCAATAGTCACAATTATTATGAGCGTGTGGCAAACAGACACGCCGCCATATATTTTTTAAACTCCTGCCCATTTCTATCTAGTATTTCTTAAACCTTTTCGATTAGTTTTTCGGTATAATAATAAATTCATTTTTAAATTTATGATACGATATTTTTTTAACTTTTGTGATTTTATTGATTTTTAAATTATCACCATATTTAAAGAGTCTATAATAAAAAAAATAATAACAGCTCCGACCGATCACACCAAGAACAGATTCTTCCAAATCAATAATTATAATGTTGTGGCAAAATGTAGCTAGTCCCTAATGTGCCAACGATCTCATGGTATGCCAGACCGCGCCAAACGTGGCTATCGCAAAAACCAACCAGACCATAATATACAGTGAGATGAGTTTTACGACTATTTATAAGACCTCAAAGGTCGAAAGATCTTCGTTTGAACTAAATAGATATGTAGTTTATGTGTGACCCTTTTTTTGTAGGAAAAATTACGAAAATCTAGACATTTGTAGAACCTAATAATTTTACAGTAGGTATATTTTTTAAAGAATAGAAAAAATTCGATCTCCATCAACCCGGGCCTGACGCTTGACCAATTCGGCCACCCGTGATTCCGCCAGAGCAATCAAATTTATTCTTCTCTTTCACTACCTAGTTGTATGTATCTAAGGGATACACCGCGTACATATTATTTAACAGTAGTTTATAGTGTGTATGTGTCTAGGTTCATCTAATCTTTACTCAAATATAGAGGTAAAATTTCTAACTTCGTGTAGGGGTGGGTTATCTTCGAAAGTATTGATACGATCATGAAAACAGACAGATACCCGTTGTACACGTTTATTTTATTTCTGTTCGCATAAACGTAAAAAACTTAAAGTTTACAAGCTTAAGGTATGAAAAGCTTTCGTTATTTGACTCTAGGTGGCGTTGGTTACATTTTTCCAAAACTAATAAGAAGATATTCCAAATAAAATGCTTCTAAAGATGGTTATTGATATCATCCCATAAATGTATAAATTGCCCTACAATATGATTTAATTGTTAACATCTTCAATAGGTATTGAATACCAATTTTATACTCTATATTACGAGAAACATGCCGTTTTAAGTGTTTCCTCATTTCTGTGCATTATTATATGGTTGGAATATTCATTTACGATTTATTTAATATCCAAAATGAGAGCAATATTTGCAAGAAGTTTTATGTATGAAAATGGTGCTTTCCGTAAGTTTATCAAAGAAATGTTTTGCGTTATCTGCATATAAAATTAATTCAATTTTTATAGCATATAGGGCTTGTTTAATATGTATAGATTCCTTGATTTTATCGTAGATACTAATATTATACAGAAATATAATTTGAAATTTGACAGGTATCACAATTTTAATAATTATTTATTAGAAATCACTTTCAAATTAGAGTTATAGTACTTAATGTAACTAAGCTTTAGGCTGCTCCACCAGAGATGTGTGAGGATGCGTAGCAAAGGATGTGTTTGTGAAGTAGCAATAGTATCGATTCAAACGCTAATTGAAGCGATATGATTGGTTCTTTACAAACTAAATTGGTTTCTATTTTATTTTAGAAAACTTACAGCAAGGACCTACAACTATTTTTTACTGTCTATTTTCTGATGTATAAGGAATCTGGTGGCCACTTAACATCAGGTAGCACAACTATTCATTTGCTTGCTCTATCGTAAAAAAGTCGGTCATATATTCTTTTAATAGATAGTAATAATAATGTTTAACGTTCATTACATTTTTAACGTCTACTACATAATATGTGAATGAGATCGCTACCTTGCGAAAAGGCCATTATTGGACATACTACTTACTTTGGTACTAATAATCATACATATTTTGTCTTCTATCTATGTATATGTGAATGTTGTGTGTGGAATAAAGAATTATCTATAATAATATAATTGTTATATAATATAAAGTGAAAAAACTAAAACCCAACTACGACAATAACCGGCGCTGAAAAAGTATAAAACAAGATTTCAGAATACTGAACTGAACAAAGTTGCTAATGTAGTTGCAAGTAAATGGACACAGTAGACTCAACCAAGATGCCTTCGTTGTAAATTGACAATAATGTCATACAATACTATTCTGAAGTATGCAATATTCCACTATGTAAAGATAAATTTTCATGTTTGGAAAGGCGTAGTCACACGTTGCATACCTAATATACCTATCTACCGTAGCACTTGAACAACGTGTGACTACGCCTTTCCAAACATGAAAATTTATCTTTACATAGTGGAATATTGCATACTTCAGAATAGTATTGTATGACATTATTGTCAATTTACAACGAAGGCATCTTGGTTGAGTCTACTGTGTCCATTTACTTGCAACTACATTAGCAACTTTGTTCAGTTCAGTATTCTGAAATCTTGTTTTATACTTTTTCAGCGCCGGTTATTGTCGTAGTTGGGTTTTAGTTTTTTCACTTTATATTATTTGTACTATTTTGGTGTTAAAGTGTATTTGGGGGCATAATATTAACAAAAGTTAAACTGATGAACTAATAAAGAAGCTATGGACGAAAAGATGTGAATTATATGCAATCAGCCCATGAATACAGGTAAAGTCACGAGCAAATGCTAGTAATATATATATATATTCAAAATGTACAAGGAAAGCGCTTTCAAATGATACCAAACACGGGATATTTATCTTAACTTTATTTTTTTACTTTGTATGTTTTGTCCGATAGAGGACGCCACATTAGATTTTGTGAAACCCCATATAGCCTATAACCAGCGGACAATTAAGACGCTTCTAATGATATGTCATTTGTCAAATTTTGATAAGTAGTAAAGACGATACGAGGGAACAGATGAACATACATACATACATACATACATACATACATACATACATACATACATAGCCTGTCAAAATCATAACCCTCCTTTTGCTTTGCCGTAGTCGGGTAAAAAAATATCACCTTACGGAAAAATAGCAAAGTAATTTGTTCTCCTATTAGATATTTCTTGTATTGAAATTGTTTAAATTTTACGCGATGAAATCATATATTAGGATGTAGGATTGTTCATGTTCATTCGTATAATAATATAGTTTCTGGTAGGTATTTAAATTTTTATTACATTTTTTTATCAGTCTAAAATCTATCCGTTCTCCGAAACTGCTTTCCGAGTCGGTGGTTATTAACTAATTAGTAAAAATAATGTCGATTCAAAAGTGCTTTACAAGAAGTATAATTGAATAAATGAATGTTTAAGTTTGAGTTCATCGCATAATATATGTAGTATATACTATATGGAGCTATTGCTATATGCAGATATGCTATTGCAATTTGCATATCTAATATTAAGATGTAATGTGCCTTTTATAAAATTTTAATTTATTATCTATTATTTAAAATATAAATCAGTTTTTTATGATATTGTAAGTCGTAGAACTTTAGAATTGATAAAATATAAAATGTGTGTTTAACTTTTATAAGCATTTGTTTACTATTAGTATACAATATACATAATAATATCATTGCATAAAGGTAATAAAACATCCAAAATTGCTATAAAAACATTTATTTATTCATATTTACAATTATAAGCTATTTTTATATTTTTAAATCCATCGTCGTACTTAAATCTAGTACTGTCCATTTACATTGCCAAGTAACTATTACTTATCTAAGCCTAGAACAAATTTACACAAGAGGAAATGAGAGGGAAGATGTTATGATTGAGATCATTAATGAAGAGTGAAAGAGATGGGATATACAGAAGGGGCTTTTTAATTTATCCGGTTAACTATAGTTTGGTTAACCGAATCTAACATCACAAGAACGGTTCACAGCTTAATTATTTCAAGAGAGCGTATCCAAGTTATCGATTTTTATGACACTTGCACGATTTTGTTTAAAAAAATATAAATATAAAAAATATTTTGTATGAAATTGTAATGCATCCTGTATTTGATGCGGCAATAAAAAATTACGAACCCAGATTAACTATTGAAATTACTTATAATAAGTAATGAATGCTGTCTGTTTAGATCCTAAACTTATAAATATTATAAGATCAAGACCGAATTAAGTACATCATAAAAGAAAAACAAAGAAACAAAATCATAAAGTGTCACAATTCGTGAAACTAACATCGTGAAGTAGAAATACCATCAAAATCAATAAAGCCACAATATATCGGTGGTCGGCTCTATTCATTTATTTCAGTATTTCTTAATAACGGTAACCGGTTTGTGCGTTGAAGTTGCCATTGCCTGATCCACGACCAGCGTTAGGGGTCAAGTACTGGCGGGAGGGAGCACCAAAACCGGAGGATTGGCCACCGAAAGATGACCCCCGGCTGCCGAAGCTTGAGCTCTGTCCACCGAAAGAGGAGCTTTGGCCGTTAAAGCTAGACTGGCCACCGAAGGTTGATCCTCTGCCACCGAAGCCTCTGGAAGGAGCTCCGTATTGGCCAGAAGGAGCAGAGTATCCACCGTTACCAGCAGCGGCTTCAGCTCCCTCACCGTGGTATGAACCTGGAAGAATAAAGAAGTTTATAAACTATCGCGTTTATTGCAACATCTACTACTCGATAGAGGCGATATTCCGGTAGTTAATAAAGAGAGCGTGTGTGCCTAGCACGCGCGTCAGAAGTGAAACTTCATTGGCAAGAATTAAAGATACCAAAATCGTCGCCTTATTCCATGATGGTATTGCCATGACGCGATCTTCTAAAAACTAAATACTCATTGACTATCCAACTTCTAAATACAGAAGGAAATTAGAACAATCTACTGGTTATAAAGAATTTTAGTAAACAAGATATAGCTGTGATATAGCGATGTAAAACAAAGTCTATCAAACAATTACCTAACCAATAACCATATCTAATGTTATCTACAGTTAAAGTTTTGTAAATACACTTCACATAATTAATGAGAATTAGTATTGAAAGCTTCAACATTCAGATTTTTCTTGCGATAAACCAAACTCCACTACGCAATAGTATACACAAATATTTTTCATTACATAATGTAAAGTTTATGGCATCTCAAATACTAGTATGAACTGAAGAAATAAGCTCATTATAAAACAAATAATACGCTACAAGTGTTCAAACGTTCGTGATCGATTTTAAACAGCTACGCAATTAGATTTTGCAACCAAATAAGCGCACGTGTTTTGTGCATAGAATTGCAGATGATATGGAGCTGATGGCCGAGCGGATTGTAAAAAATGCATTTTTTTAACGCAATATTATTATGTATAATGATGTTGAAATATAGTACAAAGAACATTCATTCATTTTTTATTTTTTTATTAAAATTATATATTTTGAGAATTTGGAGATTTGTTCAAGAATATCGAGTAAGTAGTAAGTTACAAATCTGGCGGTTTTCAAAACTTAGGATATTTTACTAGTTTGTATCTAAACTTGGTATTTGAGCCATGATGTAACCGGATGGGACTGCAGTGCAATTGTGGTACTGATCAAATTAAAAAAAGTACATCTTAAAATTTGGACATGGGCCACTATAAGATAGACCAAATAAAATTTCAGATGAATCTCAATCATAATGTGCAAATAAAACATTTAAAAGTAAAAATAAATACAATTTTGAAACGCACATTTACTGGCCACAACGGAACGGTAACATCGAAGAGCTTTTCAAGGCTGTATCTGATCGTTGCAAGGTTTAAAGCGATTTGATGATACGATTTAAGCTTAATATCTTTTTTTAAACTTTCCTTAATAGTAGGTAATTGTTTTAACGTACGAATATTGTTTGTTTTTGAATCGCTTCTGAGATATTAATTGATTTTAATAAAGGTTTACTAAACATTTCAAAGTCTTATTTATTTAATTCGGTACCTAATTATAGTTATTTATTTAAAAATATATATTGACGTTCATAATATAACTCCATAGTAATTGAATAATAATTATTATTAACGCTAAATATGAAATACTTTCAAACTGAAGAGAAGAACTAGAATGATAATAAAAAGATCTAGAATAATCCAAGAACATTACATTAAATACTAGTACATCCACAAAACCCAGTTTACGACAGACTAAATGTTAAAGTTAACCTAACCAACCTCTCTCATAAACTAATGTGTGAGATTTAGCACACAGATCGGGACTCATGTGAATAATTAACCATTGTTTTTCATTGTGGTTACAAATTGCCCATTTTGTCATAAATTAGTTTCCTAAATCTTTCTTAATCTTTCCTAATCAGTGTCACAGAAGGATTTGAATGTTCTTAGGAATTCCCGTTTTGGATAGAAGTTGGAATGTAGAGAGGGACTTCATGGAAATTCCCTTTTGGTTGTGAACATGATTTGATGTAAATTGAGACGTCTTTAACTTATTTATCGAAACTAAGTGAGTATTGGGTGTATTATTTTTAAAGAGAATATTTAGATTTTAGATTGGACTGAGTCGATTGATAATCCATGTATTACATATTTCATAGTATTCAGTTTATTTGAAAATTAAAAACGATCTACGTATTCATTTTAATACTAAACTGAAATTCCTTCTGCATTAAGAAATGTGACTCATGAGATGATGCAAAGGGTCATTACTCTGTTATATTAATATGAGAGTACATTAACAGAGATGCAATTATTATTTCATATAATTTATTATCTTACTTTTGTTCTCACGGTGAATTTAATGGATTATATAAAATTATATTTCATTAATTACCTTTTGAAAGGATTGTGATAAATTCTCTATGAGATTTTCATTATCTGTGATTTCTAGAACTTTCTTAACATTAGTGCTGATTTACACAGGGTCAGTAGACAAGTCAGTCGCTGACTTTAACTGTTTCCATAGACTTCAAGCCTCTGTACTGACTTCAAATCTGTTTACACAGGGTTTTTTTCGGGTCAGCACTGATTTGCCTCGAATTTGTAGTCAGTTACTGACCCTGTGTAAATTAGCACTTATGCTTTACGTGTTTCTGCCTTTTGTAATCTTCAAAAATGTCACATTGTTTTTTTGTGTCCTTTTTAACACTTTTTTATGTCTGTTTGTTTTTCTGAACATAGAACTTGCGATTGTTTTTGGAAGTCGGTTAAAATCATCTTATATACTCATTTATTTATATAGTTTTATAAGCATCATTTGTGCAGTTGTGATATTTAGTAGTAATTACATTGCATTTATAATATAAGTGAACACAGCTTTATATTACTGACCTTATATCTAAAGACTTTGATCTAGATATTCGGATGTACCATTTCACGATTCAAGGTATTATGTATCCTGAATGGGCATTCACTTTGGGATTGTCAAACACGAATGCAACTAGAAATTATGCAGATCTCTTATACAGAACTGTATATTTATAATTTAAATACTAAAAGGTTATAATAACCATTAGTAGCCCAAAGAAATTTAGGTATTAAAATTTTTCTTAAATCAATGAATGCAGTCGTACAGTATTTCGTTGATGGGTTTGATTTTATGGATGTATAAGGCTGGTTGCAGAGCTTGACCGACCGTCAGTGCGTACGTCAGTCGCGCTTGTCATATGTATGGAAATTCATAAAACCTTTCATAGCTAGACCGACCATACGCACGAGTATTGTCATGCGCATTTATGTCATAGTCATACAATTGTTGATGCGTATCGTCAGGACCGACGGTACGCACTGACGGTCGGTCAAGCTCTGCAACCAGCCTAAAGGATCTAAAGAATTATAACAAATTGTAAGTTATGTTTAGAAGTTCTGAATGCTGATAAGAAGTATTATTATGTCGAATTCATATTATTTTATTCATATGTATAGATGAAAATACGCTTTTCAATACGAGAGTACGTGGAATATGCGATTAGCGTTAGGTTTTCTGTGATAGATGAACAAAATTAGGTGACAAAATAAATGACGCGATGTAACCTTTACACTTTAGAGGATCTGGAAAGTGATCACGACTTCGCACTATATTTGTATTTATCATTTTCTTAATGATTCACCATTCTCTCTATTACTGCAGATCCTGTTTACAATGAAACAATTTTCAAGTTTACTAAATCATTAGAACCAACGTTTTGTTTTTGATTTACAGGAATCATTAAGACTTTTTTCGATACGGTTTTTTACTATATTAAGATTATTTCAACTATAAGGCAATTTTAAGCCTCATGACTCTTTTTTAAGCTTTCGTTTAGACTATGCTATATGTCATAAAGCTTTCAGCTTTCTTATAAAATACGTAGTATATTTTTAAATATATTCTGTATATGAGTTTAGTATTTCTATTTTCTGTAATAGTATATTGAATATTATTAAATTACGCATGTGAAACAACTCGTAAACTAAAGTTTACGTCAAAATTCCTAACCCAATTACAACCGCAAGACAAAAGCTCAGCAGTTCGGAAGGTTCTGTCAAATGTCAACCAATTAGAGCGCTGATACAGATTATAACTGAAATAATATGGAAACATTTGTACCCAATTAATTTAGAAATTGTCATTTACAATTCTCTCAGTGTCTCTCGGTTAATGTTTTTTTGTGCTTTACGCAGTTAAGCGATGATTTGGGAATTGGAATGAATAATGTATGAATTATTAATGTATCGAAGAGAAATGTTATTTTATATTCAGTCGATTGTATGTTGAAATTAACAAATTATATTACATACTTTTTAAATTTTGTTATTAATTTTTGGTGTTAGTTTTGAGAGAAATTCTATTATTGTCATTTTAACATTAGTTAACGCAAACTCCGATAGTAAATATTTGCAAGTAAAAATTCTAACTATCTTCAAACAAAAAATAAGCACCTCAAATAAATCGCATTGCCTAAGATAGATTAGCACTAAATAGATGTTTCCACAGAATACTAGATTCGATGCGTAATAGTCAATGCTCATCAAATGTCACCTGTATTAGAGCAGTTAGTACATTAGGGCTTTGTCAGACAGCTTGCGATTTAGCGTCAGAGGGCTTCGCCTCGCTATGAAGTCGAGCTGTGTGGTTCTGCGCGCTATTGGCTTTGTCACATAGAACGCGTATTTAGCGCGCGTCAGATCTTTTTCGCAAATTACATAGTACTATTTAGTACAATATTAATGCGTAATACAACACAGTTGAGCGTCATAGCATAGCATCAGGTGAGCGCTCTGACGCATTATGTCTAGCAAAGCCTTTAGTGCACAATTAGAGTGACCTATCACCTAAGTCCACTTAAATGGAAGTAAGGCTCTATAAGGCAAGTAATTAGGACCTAGGATGTGTAGTTATGAGTAATAAAAAGTCTTCAATGTTCGTTAAACCAAATTTGGTTAAAATGCGTATGATTGTGTCAAAGCTTTTGGTACGTTTTGTAAGATTTTTACCTGAAAATATAACTTGTTAAGACGAATATTGTGAATAGAAAAGACGCGTATAATAAGGAAAATATGTATATGTATAAATACAGACAAGTATATGAAATAGTCAATATTAGTTGACTATAAAACAATGTACTAAAACGCTATTAATTAATTATCAAATAAAACTGTTGGCTCATAAAAATATAGGCTCTAATGCATTACGACTTAACTTATGACCTAACAATAGTACACAATGGTGTCATAAAGGTTCCTATGAGAAGATTTACCTGATTAACCAATAAACGTAGTGAGTATATAAATGGATCATTATCTTCCCATCTTCTTTGACGTTTAATTAATCTTTGAAATGGAGTTATATCTCGTAATCTATATTGGTGATTAGTGGAGTTAAGTAATAATTATATTTTCACTTGAAATTGCTTATAATAGATATAATTAGTATTACTTACATAGTTTTTAAGACCATCTTACTAACAACTATATGCATATTAAATTTGTCTGAAATAAATAAAATAAAGAAATAAATAAATAAAAATAAAAAATAATTCTGTTTACTTTGAAGAGGGTTTTTTAGATAACATGATAGGTTCGTATGAGTTTATTTTGGTATATGATTTAAGCTAATAAAACAATCATGAAATGCTTTTGTTTTTTCTGCAAGGTTTGGACAGTTTTGTCTGCATTTTTCTATAATTGTGTGGCATTTAAATTAGATTTCTATGTACATTAGTTTACATATCAGTTTTACTTCCGGTGCATATTTTAAAGCAAGTTAAAATAAGGTTTTTACAATAAAATATTTTTCAATTGCTCGAGTAGCCTATATTACTTTTCCAAATGTAAAATATAAATGAACAACTATAAAGTTAAATCAAAAGTATTCGCACAAGTAAAAACACGCTTCCCAGAAAATTGAATCGAGATGCAGTTGCGATTGCATCGCTACAGATAAAATGGAGATATGTTTGCATAGATAATTAGATTTTAAGACCGCTCCGAGACCTGTGGTGACCTATGGCTTCGGTTCCCGCGCACCACGCAATCTGTCACTATGTTACTCGACAGAGCACTTGTAATGTAGGGTGACTTAGGTTTTTGGTTTTAGGGGATTTATTTTAATGTATTTAATATTTTATTGAATGTACTGTCGTGAAAAATAGTTGTTCTATTTTATTTTCGGTATTGTTCAAACATTTATAACATTTTGACTCACTTGAGAAATTGTATTGCTAACAGAGCTATGAAATGTAAGAGCATGTAGATAATTTTTTGTTTCTATTTTTATAAAACATTCCTTACTACTTCGTCAAATTTTTGTAGACGAATTATAAAAAAGAAAACATAAAAAACCTTTGGTCGAGAAAATTGCATCGAACTCTACATTTTATAAAACTCCAGATTATTTATATTATTTTTGTTTCTGATTAATTGTTTTTGTTAAAAATGGTTAGTTAGTTTAAAGACTATTTAAAAATGACGTTGGAACTAATCGATATTTATCCTATTAAATCAAAAAGCATGGTAACAATGCGCACTTAATGTGTGTATCAAACAAGGTTAAAGTGCGGTACGTTATATTTATAATATGATTACAGAAACGTCTGCAAACGTTTTTGTTGAAATAATTAGACCAGGACTTACATCAATCATTTGTGGTCACTTTTTACAACGTTTTTTTTTAAGTTATAAATCTAATTTATTTTAACGAATTAAGTCACGCGAAGTTTTTGGTATAATTATGTTATAGGTAGTCCTGTATATTGGCAGATCGTATAGTTATATAGTGCACTGAAGAAATCATTATTTTTTTTCCCTGTAGCCTGAATAAATTATTAGTTTTAAAACCAATTTTATCGTATCATTAACAGAACTGACTGACAGTTATAACAAAATAATAATTTTCTAATAGCTTTAATACATACATGCGTCATAAAATACATACTAGAAAACTTTTTGCTGAATTCTGCTCGCTCTTTTTAATTAAAATTGTTTCTTCTGCTCTTAGGGCACATTTAAATTAACCATCGTTTATCAAATCTATTATATCTATCCTATCCCATTAAAACATGTAAATCTACCTACATTTAATTAACTAAACATCCTCCTTACATAACCAGGGCTTTCTAGGGCTTCATTATTTCACTCTGAAAGTCTATTCTACGCAAATAGGCTTCCCACATTAGGCTGATAGGCGATACGTTCACAAGATTTACTACGACATATCTATACTAATATTATAAAGCTGAAGAGTTTGTTTGTTTGTTTGTTTGAATGCGCTAATCTCGGGAACTACTGGTCCGATTTGAAAAATTCTTTCGGTGTTAGCTAGCTCATTTATCGAGGAAGGCTATAGGCTATATCACGCTACGACCAACAGGAGTGGAGCCACGGGGGTGAAACCGCGCGGAGCAGTTAGTATCTAGATAACCGCTAAAATCAGTACGAAGATATTGATATTTGAACCGGTGCAAATTTGTTATATAATATCTTTGGAAGTGTGGATTATCGAATGGATATTGTATTACTTGGAAGTTAAAAGTTGTTTTTGAAGGATGTTTGGTTGGTGTCGAATTCGGGCAGGTATTTTATAAGTGTTTTAATATTTTACTGGTCAAGTTTGAAATAATTACAGTCACTGAGAAGAAGTCTAACTAGTGACGTTCTAGTCGAAAACAATAAATTACCTTTTTGACCCAAATATGAACTTTATATTATTATATTGTGGACAGACACAAATTAAAAATTATTTATAATATCATACGTGTTAATCTAGACAATACAAATAAGTGTTTTTCAAGGATAAGACACCGATTTATTTGAAATATATCGATGGGTTAGATATTACATAAGACTCACCTATTACGGTACGGATGAAATTGCGTGGTAGCTACTTTTAGATTATTTATAAATAGATGGACTAATCTGCCTAGAATTGATCTAGTGAAACACTAGGTCTACTTTTAAGGGTATAGCTGTTTTAATAGCGTCCTAATTTTACTATTTAAGTTTCTGAATATGTTTTATACAGTCTTATACGTCATAAATAGGTAATAATGCCATGTTTAAGGTGTTATTATTGTATAAAAGATGACTCACCATCGTCAACGATGCCAGCGGCTTCATCACGGGCGTTCTGTTCCAGGGCCTTCAGGATCTCTTCTGGGATGGGGGGGGGAGTGGGGAGGTGAGCACCACGGGGCTGGAAACCGTTCTCGTCAGCGGTGTAAGTGATGCTGTAGTCCTGGCCATCGTCACCCTTGTAGGAGAAGCTGCCTTGGGATTGGACGCCGTTTGTGGCAACTCCGGATGCGTCAGCCTTGATACCATTGGATGTTTCGTATTCATATTGGAATCCTTCGGCGGTGACTTCACTGTTCAGTTTCAGGATCTGGGCGCTAGCGTCAGCGGACTGTCTGCCACCGAAACCACCGGCGTTGTAGCCTCCTTGGCTGCCAGCGTTGTAGCCACCTTGGCTGCCGGCGTTGTAGCCTCCTTGGCTACCAGCATTGTAGCCACCTTGGCTGTAAGATCCGCTAGCTGAACCTCTTCCAGCGCCGAAGCCCCCGGCTCCCGCGCCGAAGCCGCCAGAGCTTCCACCGAAGCTACCAGAAGCACCAGAACCGAAGCTGCCGGCACCACCGCTGAAGCCGGCACCATTTGCGCCGAATCCAGCGCCTGCGCCTCCCCTAGGAGGGAGGTACGCGTTGTCCAAGCGGGCAGCAGAGCACACCCCGAGGATAGCGGCAACTACGAACTGTAACAACAATTATAATGTAATCATGTAGCAAAATTGTAAAACGGGACGAACTTTTTGCGTTGATTTAATAATATGTTCGTGTTTGATTAGATGCTACAAAAACGTTATTACCAAAGTTCGTCAGAATTGAATTGTGGGTAAGATTATCTCAAACTATAGGAGTAACGCTCGAACGAAACTGTCTCTACGATACACGAAAATTTCTAAATTCACATTGCACATTGTTCCATTCATTGTGAGTTTTGCAAAATAATGGGAAGATCGATAAGCATAAGCGAGTATTAGATGTAACTCGTGCTTGAAGCATTTCGCTCGGGGCGAACTTTGTAGGGCGTTAGAATAGCATTTGATCTGTTACAAAACTATGTACATAATTATATCATCTAATGTGAATTTAACTATGCTCCGCGTGATGATTTGCTAATTACGGATATCGACAAATAATATAGTGGGGCTTTGATTCTTTGAATATTATGAAATGGTTGAAATTGGCATACTAAGATACAATTATGATTTAAAAACCTATTGATGCGGAAAAAGATGAAAGGATTACAATATACTTGTATAGATAATCACTATATTTAAAAGTACGGTTGTAAAAGTTGCAATACATTTTATATGTATGTTATATTGGGGTCGCGTTAATAAGATGGCTAGTCAGTTATTAGAGGGTGATTAAGTTTAATATAATAGTTTATTACTGATTCTGACGTTATAAGCTAATCAACACTCTCGTAAAATTGATTTTATTACGTAACATATACAATGTTATTATATAGAAAGAAGACATTGTAGATATATAACGAAAAAATGTATCGAAACGAAATTTGGTGCAATGAAACCTTTGAAAAAATTGGGATGAATTTTTTTTATCGATGTTTTGCGACACATATTTTGATAGTCTACCAAATATAGGTAACATATAGGACATATTTAACGTTCCCGAGTCGAATGTTAGAGGATCCCGATGGATTGACCCCAAAATGTTACAAATATGTAAATTTTGAATCTTTGAAAATGGATATTTCAGTCCGATAATTGGAGTACTCACCAGCTTCATGTTTAATAAATAATTAGGTGATACGAGTGCTCCGGTTAGACACAAACTGTGCTGTGTAGGATGGGCAGTCGGGTTATATAGCAGTTAGATTGCCTTACCCGGCATAATGGTATCATGGTCGGTATGGCCTTCCGAGTGAACGCATCTCTACGATAAGGTGGAATGTGCACTTTTTTTGTTAGGGTTTGCACTTTTTTGAGCTTTTTTATTTTATGGGTTAAATTTAGAGGGATTTGGAGCAGTGTGTTATTCTTTGACATTGACTCGGAGCATTATACAGTCTTTTAAACTGTAACCTATGGAAATGAAGTGGCCCATTATAGTGCATAGATCGAAATGCATACATTCATTTCAACGAATTTTTAAGTCTTTATAGAATGTGGCTTGACCTATATTTAGATTAAGTTTATTAAAAAAATAATTTCTATTAGGTACGCTTACGTTTATTACGTTCAAGGAAGATATACGATTACGTTTATTTCTAGTGCATTTTAATGGTGTTTATCCTTTGACCTTTTTGTACTTACTTCATTCTCTATGTTTGATATTCTTTCGAATAATGATACAGATAACGTAGTAATTATAATTTTGATTACATGTGATTGATAAAAAGAGAAGCCGTTTTTAGTTTTTCATTGAATTTTCAAAATCATACATTTAAACTTCGTCTTCTAGAAGCACTTTTAAATCCTTATAATAATAAAGTTTTATCATTTACCACCAATAGAATACTAACACAATATAATAATTCGTTTTTACTAGCCCCGGCTTCGCCTGTAGTTTACGTTTTCTCTCCATAAGAACCATCTGCGTACTTCAAGAAATATTATAAAAAATAATTAACGAAATCGATTCTCAAGATTTGCGCTTAGCAAAAATTTAGCATTCCCTTTTTATATCATAGAAGACTAGCTTTTCGCCCGCGGTTTCGCCCGCGTTTTCAAAGAAAAACCCGCATAGTTCCCGTTCCCGTGGGATTTCCGGGATAAAACCTACCCTACGTGTTAATCCAAGTTACCCTCTAAATGTGTGTTAAATTTCATTGTAATCGGTTCAGTAGCATTTGCATGAAAGAGTAACAAACACACACACACACATCCTCACAAACATTCGCATTTATAATGTTAGTAGCAAGAATATTGCCATATTTTCCTCAAATTATAAGGTAATATTTATAAAACCTTAAGGTCCAGTTTTGTCCAGTTTAACTAATAAACTCACTGACAGTCTATTTAACCCTTTTGAGTTTTGACGTATATTTTCATACATAATTTATCATTTTGATTGACAGATAAGCTAAACAGAAGTCAAGTGTAAGTTCTATAATAATATTATGAACTTTGTAGTACATAGTAGAATTATTTTTTTAGTATCTAACTGAAAATTAAACTATGTTATTTATCTTCAATTACAATTGTATTAAAATATATTTGTAATAATGTTGTGCCTGGCATATTAATTCCAATACTCCATACTTAATATTATAAATGCGAAAGTAACTCTGTCTGTCTGTCTGTCTGTTACTCAATCACGCCTTAACTACCGAACCAATTTGCATGAAATTTGGTATAGAGATATTTTGATACCCGAGAAAGGACATAGGATAGGTTTTATCCCGGAAATCCCACGGGAACGGGAACTATACGGGATTTTCTTTGACTGCGCGAGCGAAACCGTGGGCGGAAGGCTAGTAAGAATATATAAAGCTGTCGAGATTGTTTGTTTGTTTGTTTAAACGCGCTAATCTCAGGAACTACTGGTCCGATTTGAAAAATTCTTTCGGTGTTAGATAGCCCCTTTATCGAGGAAGGATATAGGCTATATTATTATATCATCACGCTGAGACCTACAGAAGCGGAGTCATGCAGGTGCAACCGCGGGGTGCAACTAGTCTTCAATATTTTCTACTAGCTCCGCTCCTATTGGTCTTAGCGTGATGATATACCTTATTAGCCTTCCTCGATAAATGGAATATATTTACCAAGTGATTTTTCAAATCGGATGACGGATCCGTAGTTCATGAGATAACCGCGTTCATGCAAACAAACTAATTCTTCAGTTTTATGATAAAATAGATAATATACTATTTCTCGTTAAATAATGTAATCACAGTTAATATTATGTTTTATAAGATCATAAACATATATATAACTGAACCATATTTACAATACATTTCTTCACACACATTAAGAAGTTTCTCTTATGGAAAATAATATGAATTTTTCAGAAAAAAAAATTGTGAATTTATTTTTTTTTTAAATAATATTTTGTAATAAACATTTATAAGAGAATTCAAAAACGTATGTATGGGAAATGGATTTTTAATTTAGATGTGTGTTCTACTTATTAATTGCTAATGTATTGTATTGTAATGTTATTGACCAAGGAAAATGAGTTTCATTTTTATATAACTAGCTTTGAACATCGCCCGCGCAGTCAAAGAAAAACCCGCATAGTTCCCGTTCCCGTGGGATTTCTGGGATAAAACCTATTCTATGTCTTTACTCGGGTATCAAAATATCTCTTTACCAAATTTCATGCAAATTATTAGTTCAGCAGTTAAGGCGTGATTGAGTAACAGATAGACACTTTTTAGACAGTTACTTTCGCATTTATAATATTAGTATATGGATATAGATTGAGCCTATAGCGTCCAGCTCAAATTTTATAATGTGCAAGGATTATATTTCAAAACTAATTCCCATTTAAGAGCAATATTCATAAAAACCTAAATCGAAATGATCGCGTTAGGAAACAACGGAGATGGCATTTTATATTATCTATTATGTTACCGTCTGAGGACAGTAATTACTGAGCTTCTTATGTGAAAACACACGGACGGATATTCGTGCGAGCCGAACAATATCATTTTAAATGTTATGCATGGAGTACATTGTACATAATACTTATATGAATATAGAATATTTTTTGTACGTTTTTTGTATGGCGTAGAACGACATCAGACTGATGTCTGATACCCAGTGCATATTAGTGATGAAAAAGATTAATTCGGCCAGAGCACACAATCATGATATTATTTTCATTTATTACTATTTATTTTATTTTATTGTTTTCTTTTTAAATCTTACATAGCAAAATGGAATGCAACTTCTCTCTTATTTTTTGCAAAATGAGTTAATCACACATGTACTAAAATATTCTAATTAATTGGTTTTTAAACTAATCCTTATTCTATTTTTCAGCTCGATGGAATACAACACCGTATGTATTCAACTCCGACGTGAGAATACAACGAACGGATTATTTTGAAATATTTTTTATGCAGTTATTTGAACTATTTCGTGTACTTAAAAGGGTACAGCTGTTTCGCAGGATCATTATCGCTTAAGTGGAAATCATTTTTCTTAATAATATATCTACTTAATTTATTTATATTTTCATGATTTCCCATAATTTGGTTCAATTTTTTTTAGGAATATGTGTAAAGACTATCTTCATTTTATACAGGGTTATTTGTAAAACACCGGCAACCTCGCAGGACAAGGTAGCTAACATCATAAGTAACAACATTTGATCTACGACTTTTGGCATAACGCAATAAATTATTTTTAAATGATTTTTTTAAGCTTTTTTGTACGCTCCTAACATTTGTAAGTCTATGTTCTATTCAATATCGGATGGACGACGCGACGCCCCCTTCCCCCTCTCGTTCGTTTCTTGTTTACGTAATTTTTGGAATGCGCGTAGAGTTTATAATATTCAAACGGAAAATTAAATTAATATTTATTTTTGTATGAAAATAAAATCTAACAAATTATCAAAAGTCGTAGAACAAATGTTCTTACTTATGATGTTAGCTATCTTGTCCTGCGAGGTTGCTGGTGTTTTACAAGTAACCCTGTATATTATGTATTTGATAAACTTCTATTATATTTTAGAAATAAAAAGATATTCTACTTGTTTCAAAGAATTTGTATAATTCCATATTATGAATTCACCAAATGTAGAGCATTTCATATTAGACTCTACTACTAATTAATTCCACACAAAAAGTCATAAAATAATATTAATCAATAGATATTGACAAAAAAGACATGATTAATCATTTAAAATCCAATTATTACAAAAAATATATGTAATTAAGTATAGATAGGTATATATTTTTAGAAACTTCTCAATTTCTTCAACAATAGGTTTCAAGAAACATCCTATAAAAAATATCTACTTAAATAAAGTTGGATTATCAACTTATCGTGCATCTTGCTAATAAAAATATATAAATTAATATACAGAAATATGATAAATTAATATGCATTTGTATGAAAAAACATGTATAACATCCGTAGTAAAGTTTTTTAGCCTTGTGGACATTTTATGCGGAAGATCGCACAAGTTATTATTTTTAATTAAAAAATATAGAACGGCGTATATTTTTTCATGAATATTGTAACATAATTAAAGAAAAACAGGAAAATTAATTTATATACTTTACTAGCACGACGCTATAAAGTAGCCTACAAAGAGCCGATTTTTCAATCCTTGGTTAAAATTTATACGTCCAATAAAGTTACAATATACGTCCATAAAGTTACAATATACGTCAATATACGTCCAAAAAATTTTTCTTTTTTTTTTTCTTTTCTTTCTTTCAATAAAGTATTACACGAACATATTAAAATGTCTCCTATAAACTATCCAATACGGACAATAATTACAATACATTTTTGAAATGGTAGTTTAATACGTTATTCGATGAATAAGTTTTAACCAAGGATTGAAAAATCAGCCCTAAGTAGACTCCGTTTTTATCTGAGAACTTTATTC
Source organism: Colias croceus (assembly GCF_905220415.1). Taxonomy (NCBI): domain Eukaryota; kingdom Metazoa; phylum Arthropoda; class Insecta; order Lepidoptera; family Pieridae; genus Colias; species Colias croceus. Next base: position 9,066,625 of record NC_059553.1, read on the forward strand.
CTCCTCAAACATTATCAAAAAATCTATAAATAAAAATAAATAAATTTTCCATGGACACAGCATAAAGATTTTATAAAAAGCTTTTCAATTTTCATCCTACCATTTATATTTCTTCTATAAAAATTAACCGCTAAATGTGCTGGTAAGCGCAAAACTCGAGAACGGCTGAACCGATTTCGATAATTCTCTTTTTATAATATTCCTTGAAGTACGAGGATAGTTCGGAGAGAAAACGTAAACATGTACCACGGGCGAATCCGGGGCAGATCGCTAGTTTATAATAAAATTAAAATCGCCTCTCTCCGTGTTGAACTATAAATTTACCATCAAAATGAACGCTAAACTGTGTCTCAATGTTAGTACTAAAATAATATATCATTTGCTGGTAATAGTGAGTCAGAATTGCGTCAAAATCCGGGTTAAAAACAATTATTATATCCTGAGCTTACTCATTGTTATAGGTCATCTTAAGTTTAGAATTAAGGCTACACTAAAGTGTATCGAAGTAGGAGGAACTAAGTAAAGCATGTTTAGGCAGACAGGCAATTAGTTTAGTTGTTTAATGTATGTCTAAAAACTTTATGGTTTTCATTTATGTAGGTATGTTTGTAAAATATTAAAGTATTAATGTGAAACTTTTAATACATCGTCTCAAACTTTTTGATCTGTGTAGCGCATGTCGCGTGACGCACGATACGTACGATAATTATCGTACAGATTCGATAATTTTTAGTTAAATGTCTATAGTGTGAAAAAAAGTTTCACTTTGACCGTGGTTTCATAAAACCACACAACATTTTTTAATTTTTTATATCAATTTATTGTTCTAAATTAAAAGAAAATTCATGTTTTCCTGAAAATTTTTTATTTGCCAAAAGTCAAATTCGTCAAACATAGTCGCACAAACTTACAAACTTTCTGGTAATATAAGTAAGTATCTATAAAATAGGATACAGGTTGGGAAATTTCATGTATTAAATAAATACATAATACCTATGTAAATATCAGTAAAGAGGATTTCTATAAGAATCACGACTATTGAATATTCATGTAAAAGTGAATAAGTAAAGGCAGGTACACATTTGCCCAGAATTAATTTTCAATTAATGATTTGATATTTATTACAGAATATTTTACATTTGAATATAAAGGTTTTCATAATCTAATTGTAAGAAATTAATTTTGATCATAACATGGATAAATTGATAATTAAGCTTATCGCTTCTTTTTTCTGTGCCAAAAGCCCTTATTTCAACGACGAAAACAAATTTGTATAAAATGCTTCCGAATACACATGCAACTTATCCCAGAAAACTATATTTAACAAAAAATTATATATTATATAAAAAATAGGTTAGCCAATTTGTTTCTTAATTTAAAACGAAATTATGAGTGGACTATAAACTGTTCAAATGCACGATCACCTTAACACGAACAAAATAATTTCAAATCCAATTAAAAATTATACCAAGTTTTAACATGTGCCCAATGTACGACCACCCTTAGGTACTTCATAACCCTTCACTAAGTTTAGTAACAGCTAACAGCATGAAAGCACATTCTTTGTGGATTCTTCACGTGAGCTAGCTTCGTGATAGAGGTGTGTCTGTGATGACTCAAATACTCTATAAACACAGAATATATTAAAGGACTAGTTGTGCCTCCCGGCTCTACCTGGGAAAAAAGCAAATATAACATAACTTGGTGAATAATAAACTTCCTGAAGGCTGAATAGTCGGTTGAGTAGATTTTTGTTCAAAAGAAAGATTGATTAAAAACTAACTAATTTAAATAATACCTGCTGAAAATTAACATGGAAATAAGGTACATCCTTATTATTTACACTAATAATATAAAGAGGAAAACTTTATTTGTTTGATTGTAATGAATAGGCTCATAAACTACTGGACCGATTTTGATGAAATTTGGCACAGACAATCTTTAGACCCTGAGAAAGAACATAGGCTACTTTTTATTGCAAAATATGTACCACTGGCGAAGGCGGGGCGGACCGCTAGTTCGTTATAGTATTCATTGGTATTCTGCTCAATTTTCTCGTAGCTTGATGTTATAAATATATGGTATTTATCGATTGATGACGTGTCCATCACAATTTTTTTTATGCAATTTCTGATATCAGCTCATACGAAAAAACTCTTAAGGGGCCGTAGACAAAGTAACAATTAAAAAACGTTAACGAAGTTAGAAAAGGAAAAATGTATGGGATTGACATTAGATAGACCACGTGATCTAACGCGGCGTTGATTTTTAATTGTTACTTTGTCTAAGGCCCCAGTTTTGTCATATTAACATTTATCATATTGTGCATCACTATTTACTTAATTTGCAATAAACTAAACATAAAATAAACTATAATATCGAAAGCACTCAAAACGTAATAAAATTAAAATTGACGACGTAATTTTGGAGTAGTGTATTTACAAACATCTAAACAAAGCATAATGTTCATTAAATTCTAACTTGAGCAATACTCCGATTTTATTGAACACTAAGTTAATTATTTAGAACATACTGGTATGTTGACGATTTTCATGACAATTTTTTTTTGCACGAGATAGAGCAAAATATATATTTCTCCGATGATATATTTTGCTCTATCTCTTGATATGATTATACGATGGATGTGTTTTTAAACACACACATCTTTCTCTTTCATGTAAATACTACTGAACCGATTAGAATAATTTAATAATAACTTGGATAAACACATATTTAGTAATAATTTGCATAACACAATAGAATAGGTTTTATCCCGGAAATCCCACGGGAACCGGTTTTTCTTTGATAACGCCTGCGAAGCCGCGGGCGGTAAACTAGTTATTTATAATAATAATTATCGATACATGATCAATCTTTTTGAACGTAAACTCAATAGCAAATAGAACGCATATGTAATACATGATTATATTACATAAGGTCCAAATGATTGTAATTTGCTTGAAGGTTGCGAGGGTCACTAGTTCAACGGATGATTTTGCAAGGTTAAGTGAAATGATTACGATTTAAACTGGATTATTTTTAACGTTGTAAATGTTAAGGGTATCTAGATATAATTGTATTATTAAGTATTCATACTTGAGTTACATTAAAATAAGCATATAAGGAGCATTATTTCACTTTATTACAATTTAAGAGTTCGCTTCAATACGTACGTATTTTAGGAACAAGTACTACATGAAAATTAATTTTTGTCTTTGTAAATAGCAATGCATATTTTCGTCTAGTTTAGTTGTAACTATTAAATCATTACTTGTTAAACAAACGGGAGCACAATTGCCGGAAATGTCGTTGAACTTTAAAAATACGTATAGACCTCTTCCTATTTGTTTTTGGAAGTCGATTAAAACATTGCGCGTTATACGTTTAACATACGTTTGTAAGCGATAAACTCAAAAACAACCGATTTTCATTATTTTTTTTAGAACAAGGCCTAAGCCGCGGAAAATAGGTTAGTTATATAATCCACTAGCTTACCGCCCGCGGCTTCGCCCGCTTTGTCTAAAACCTAATAAATTATATTCTAAAACCTTACTCTAGAATCACTCGTTCTATTAAAAAAAACCGCATCAAAATCCGTTGCGTAGTTTTAAAGATTTAAGCATACATAGGGACAGAGAAAGCGACTTTGTTTTATACTATGTAGTGATGTGTCACAAAGCGATTATGTAAGCATCGTTGTTTCCATATACCTACAATGCAGATTATTTTAATATCCTTTAGCTTTGCGAGCAGAGGAACGCAAATAAGAGTGATTACAATGATAAGGTCCTATTGCTATAGGGCGGTTCTTACTGATATAAATAACATTGGCATATTTAATTAACAGGCCGAGTATTATGTCAACACGAATTGGAGATGCTTTAATTTATAGCTAGCTACTAGCTTTTACTATTACATTGTATGTATACGTATTACGTGTATAAATAAATTACCATGTCAAAAAATTTTCCGGGATATAGAATCTGACCAGTGAGTAATAATGAATATAACACAATTTTTTTTTAATAATAACTGAACATAATTTCATACTCCACAATCAAACATTCTATTTTTCCCACGGATATAATTTTTTATATACAAAATCTTCAATTAGCTTTTTCTGAGATAGGTATATAATTCTTATATATAAAAATGAATCGCAAAATGTGTTGGTAAGCGCATAACTCGAGAACGGCTGAACCGATTTCGATAATTCTTTTTTTATTACATTCCTTGAAGTACGAGGATGGTTCTTATGTAGAGAAAACGTTAATATGTACCACGGGCGAAGCCGGGGCGGACCGCTAGTATATTATAATATTATTATCTAACTTGCATACAGTCCAACAGTGGCAATCAATCGCTATAAACATCTTCACGCTAAATCAAATTATAATAATCCATGCATAATAAAACATTTAATCACATGGAAGTCGTGATCGCAAATTATTGAATTATTTTAACCACTTTTACCGCTCTTCATGACTAGCAACTGATTGCAAGTCGAGCTTCTTTGCTTGTGACCTTTTCAATTGGCATCGGTTCAATCTTTTTAGGAATACTATACACGATGGAATATTATTATTTTTTTAGTAACCAATTTTTAAGGGAAATTAAAATGATAGTTGTGATGATGATACATTGGAGACGAGTTGGTGGTTTGAACTTAGTGGAACATTAGTAAACCGTTAAGATACAGAAGCCTTTCAGGAACATAAAATAGATAAATAAATAAAAATATATATTTCAATAACTTCTGATATTCAACGATGACCATACGTGAGATAAATACTTACAAGTCTAGTAGAGCTTTTCGTTGATTTTCATCGTAAAGTAAATAAAATCTATGCTCTTTAATTATTTTCATCATATTAATTCGATTCAATAACAAAAAAAAAAACATAAGTATACAGACAGTTACAAATCTGCTATAATTTTTATGTAGAGCAAACTTCGAGAAACACCATTAATTATTATTGTAATATAAATATAGGTAGGTAGGTATTACAATAAAAATTAAATAATAATAAAATATTACACACAGTTAATGCACATCAAGATAATAAATTCGTGTATAACCAGCCTTAAATATAAAGCAAATTTAGTTGCAAGTGAACTCTATTAAAATTTACAAGCTGGAACCTTGCACAGATTCTACATACATGTTACATAAATCCATGCGAAATAGTTGCGTCATTTTATCGATAATCTCCATCGATAGTCGATATTCAATAATGTCCAATGTTTATGCTATTGAAAGGAAAATTATACATCTAATGTAAATATATGAGATCTTAATAATCTCGTATATGTATAGTGTGGGTGTCATATTGTTTATTTTAGATCGATAATTTAAAGTGGGCTTGGTGTTTTAAAATGTAGCACATTAACAAATACATTTTTTAAACTGCATTTCGTTAATTGCCATAACCTTTCAGGACATAAAATAGTTAAAAGAATCTATCTTAGATAAACAGAGAAGATTGAAAATCTATGAAATATTATAATAACATCTATACAATATAATTTTTTTTATTTATTTATACGACCGTCTATTATAGCATAATATATTATGTAATGTTATTAATAAATAGAAATAAATAAATAAAAACATTAGAGCGTTTATAAGTGGCTATACTCATATCACATAATATATTATTATCTTAGAGAATATCCCTGACCGCTTGATGTCAAGTGTGAGAAAAACTTATGTAAAAAAGTAATTAAGCAGCAATTGATATACTTTAAATCCATTAATTTTTATATTTATAAGTACATGTATTTACAATAATATTGCAACAAGTAAGTCTAAGAAACATTGAAAGTTTCACAATTTTATCTGCATTATATTTTGTGTTAAGTTTAATATTTTATATAATTTTGATTCCTATTTAACATCTAGATAAGACAGTAGAGTACATTTTAAAATATATAATGCAAAAATCTTTAATATGAATATGTTTTAACAGCTCCATATAAATCCTGTCATACATATTTTCCACACCTACATTCCTAGTTCGAAGACGGCACTAAAACGGTCCATCGCACAAATTGCAATAATTAAACCCTTTATATTTGTGGATTTTCTGGTCACGATCGATTTAATGGTTCACCAGCTGTAAATAAGTAGTTGAGTTTGAAATTCTATTATAAGATATTAATTTTAAGTCGAAATACGATAATTAGTATTGACTTATTGACTGATTGTTTTAATAGAGATGTTTTAATTGTTATAAAGTGTGGTTTATTTATAAATACTAGCTTTCTGCCCGCGGCTTCGTCTATTTGGTTAAAGGAAATTCCTCATGAGGACATAGACACAAAAATATTTCGTAAAATCGCTTTTAACGTGAAAGAAAGACAAACAACACATATATTATATATAGTGTTAGTAGAATGACTGTAGTATAAATTTAAAGATATAAAAATTATCTACTGTTGAAGGAAAACGACTTTGAGGATAACTTTGTAGTTATTTTTTTTTTGTGTCCACTCACAATTGAAACACATCCAATTAATATATAATACTAGCTTACCGCCCGCGGCTTCGCCCGCTTTCTCTAAAACGATTTGAGATTTAAACTATCCTATCTCTCAAGTTGGATCGAACTGCACATGGTGTGTGAATTTTATTATAATCGGTTAAGTGGTTTAGGAGTCCATTGAAGACAAACATTGTGACACGAGATTTATATATATTAAAAGATAACAAGGTACAAAACTATTTTCAATGTGTGAATTATTAACCATTACGTGCTTTCTAAATGTTTCAAATTTCTCACCCTACAATTACGCAAGAATACGAATAAGGGCATAAACAGATTATTATTAAGATAATTTTAATTCATTTAAATACCATCTTCACGGATATCTTGAATTGCCAGTCATTTTAATTGCTCGCTATTATGCGTAATTAGGCTTTAGTAATTTATTGTGTATTAGTTTATGTGGCAAGCGTATTCAGCCGGGTTCAATATAATATGACCGCTTGTAATTTTGTAATTATTTTTGGTTATTTTAAAAGGTGTATTTATGATAAGAAGATAATATTAAAAAAAAGGATTTGACAAATGATAAAATCAACGTTATTTTGTGTAACAAAAAATGGTTTTACAAAGGCATTTACGATAATTATTTATTTCAAAGACTAGCTCCCACCCGCGGCTTCGCCCGCTTTGTCTAAAGCCTAATAAATTATATACTAAAACCTTCCTCTTGAATCACTCTATCTTTTAAAAAAAACCGCATCAAAATCCGTTGCGCAGTTTTAAAGATTTAAGCATACAAAGGGACATAGGGACAGAGAAAGCGACTTTGTTTTATACTATGTAGTGATAGTGAAGTTAGCGTTACGCTGTTGTATGTCGTTTTTATTCTATACTTACAATTAATAAATAATTAGTCATTAATTTAAACTTAAATTCCAAAATTTAATTTGTGAAAGCTATAGAGCTTTTAAGTTTTATGTTTATTTAATAATCCCATAACTCTAAAACCTATAGGTCAGTATTTTGCAACTTAGTATGCTCCCAAGAGAATGTGAAAATAGGTGAGCCATAAATGACGAATGCTAATTTGAATAGATAACTCCGGCTGTAATCGTAATTAGGATGCATCCATATCTAGACGAATATTATTTTCGAATGTTAAAGGTTTAAATTTTATGAATATATTATGTACCTATAATAATAATATTAAGGTGAAGAATTTGTTTGTATGGACGCACTGATCTCGGGAACTATTGGACGAAGCCGGTTCGGACTGCTATCATGAATTTAGCGCGTTATTGTAGGTTAGATAACTGATAAATAACGTAGGTATTATGCAGGAAAGAAATAACCATTTTTATTAACTACGAAAAGTCTAACCTTCACAGAGCTTTCAAATAAAAAAAATGTATTAAAATCATTCCACCCGGTAGAAAGTTCTGAGGCAATATACCTAAAACAATACAATTGACTTGAGAACCTCCTTTTGTTGGAGTCAGTTTATTTACGTCTAAATAACGTTTTTACCACTGCGTTCACATTTAAAGAGCCCCAGAAAACATTTGCATGTTTAAAGAGCCCCAGAAAACATTTGCATGATCCACTGAAGTACTAATGTCAAGGGTCAGGTCCTTTCTATGTTTCACAGTAATTAAACGAACAAAAAGTTTATTGTGCCCTCGGCGGACGGCCGACATTTCATACGTTGCAACATTTAATTGAATCTTCGTTATGAAAACATGTTTATTGCAATAGTAAATTGAGGATTTAGACTTGCCTATATGCCTATAGCAAGATTGATTTGTCTTAAATTTAGGCACAGTTCAATAAGTTTCAAGCAGCAAAGTTTTGATTTTTGTTATTTTTCCTCTTGAACCTAGCTTAGTAGAAATAAAAAGAGCGTGTGTGCCCAGCACATGTGTCAGAAGTTAAACTTCTTTGGCAAGATTCAAAGATATCAAATAATTGTCGTCTTATATGCATGATTAGATTTATTTATTGCCATGACACGATCTCGAAATTTTACTCTCAACGCACTTGAAGAAGTTTCATTTCTATAATGTCATATGCAGCAATATAAAAAGAGCAATTCAAGTTCAATGATTTCTATAATATATAATAATATAATGAATCTTCCTATTTTGTTTTTTCAGAATAATTTATAAAACATATCAATAAAAAATTAACATTGAATCTTATTAGTTCCTCCTGTGAGGTACAAAAAATAGAACGTCTACTGTCAGCCTAGACGTAGCTTAACTAAGTATGAACTATATCAAATTTTCTTGGGTTTTTTCAAGGTCGATATAGCGCTCATTGTCCATCCTCTTTTGGTGCATTTACATCAAACGAGCGAATGCTCACTCAAACCCCTACTATTTCAAATTATTTTAGTGTAAACAGGCGTAGAGCATTCTTTCGTTGTCCTTAGTTCGTTCGAAAAATATTATATGCAATGTTCTAATATTGAGAAACACTGATATATGAGTTCGTTTACAATAAACGATCACGAAAGAATTCTCTTGCTCTAGCTCTAGCTCTATGTTCGTTTGATGTAAATGCACCTTTATAATGATTCCAAATTGAACGTAGGTACTATACAAATAATTGTCTAGAGATTGTTCAAATTGGAAAAAAATATTTATTGTGAGACAAGCTATTCCACATAATTATTTTAAAAAATATGTAGTCATTTAGATTTCTATGATGTAGTCATTATACAATCCATTAAATGCAATAAAATTTTACTATATTCTATGCTTTTCCGGGTACCATTAACCCTAGTAACGAAATTAAGACCTAAATCATCAGTTGCTACGTAGTGACTGTGTAGTGTCACACCCCGGACACTCCATACAAAATTATCGTTTTGACAGTCACACTGTAGATACTGCAAATGTGTGTGTTAACGCTTTATGGTTGGCACATTTTTGACTAGCGTAAAAAAAATTCGCGTTTTTCTGTAGAAATACATCCGTAAACAGCACAATATCTAACCATTTTCTACGAAAAACGATAATCACAAATCCAAAATAATAAAATTACTTTAAGTCAATTTGATTAATGTTGTCAATCTTCGTTGCGTATCGTCCCTGTAGAAAAATATGGACCATTTTATGTCTGATCGTGCGGGGTGAGGTAAGTGTTTAATTTTGGCGGGAGGTGGAGAGTGTCCGTTCTGTAGCGTTTAGCTACTATTATGTATTCTGTGGTAGTGTGTAATCTAGACTTACTTTCTATCTCGAATGTCAATAGCTTGTAATATTATAGTTCGGTATAATTAGTGCAAATCGTCTGCATAACCTTGACGAACGCTCCCTTTAGTTAGGCTTCACATACATTCAATGCATTTAAAATTTAATACTACGACGTAATTCGATATGAAACTTGTTGATGTGAATTGAAGTGTAAAAATATTTTTTGTGATGATGATAAAACTAAAAATAATATTAAGGAACTGGGTTGATGTATGATAACAAGATCTTCAATTGCGGCTTCGCCCGCGTTTTCAAAAAAAAAAGCCGCATAGTTCCCGTTCCTGTGGGATTTCCGGGCTAAAAATAGCCTTTGTACTTACTATTTTGGGTCTTCAGCTACCTACATACCAAAATTCATTGTAATCGGTTCAGTAGTTTTTACGTGAAAGAGTAACAAACATCCATCACATCCATGTACAATATGGCAACAAACATGGATAATTTCCTTACCTGTAAATTAAAAGTGATCAATATTACATATTATTGATTTTATATCTAGGTATGTGTAATGTGCATTTCCCATTATTCTCAAAGTCTTTATAATTTATGTAATTTCTCTGTATTCTTCGTAAATAATACAGGGTGGTTCTAAATTACGTTGACAAATTTCAAAATAATAAATTTCAAAAATGGGACATGCTGCGTTGCTATTGTTTTTTAATTATTATTTTCACATGTTTTGGCACCAATTTAACGTTATTTGTGAAGAGAATAAATTTAAAATTAGTCATTTTTTACTATGTCTGCTCAACGAGGTGCAATGATATCCTTGTATGAGGCTGGTAAGTGGCAGTGCGAGGTAGTGCGACTTCTCGGTATCAGTCAGCAGTTATTTTCTTCTGCTATTAAACGCTTCGATGAGCTTGGCCATCTTGGTGACCGTCTGGGAAGAGGCAGAAAAATAACTGTGAGGATGCCTAGGCTTCGACATATCGTCAAACAAAGATTGACCCGCAATTCACAAGCCGAGGTAAGAAAAATGGCTCGAGACTTAGTTGTAAGTCATTCAACGTTACAACGAGTTGTTAAAAATGAGCTCAAGTTAACAGCATACAAGCTGCGAAAAGCACAGCGGTTGGATGATAAAGATAAAAAAACACACCTTGAAAGATGTCTCTTACTGAAAGCGCGCTCCGCTGGTGAAGCGTGGAAAAATATTTTTTTCACAGATGAAATTTTTTTTCAAATTGAGCAGTCTCATAACCGCCAAAATGATAGAGTTTACTCTTCTAGTTGCCGTGGAGCCACAGAAATTATCCCCCTACGGAAAAAACCGGATTCAGTCATGGTTTGGCGTGGCATTTGCTCAACAGGCAAAACTCCTCTCGTTTTCGTAAAAAAAGGTGTGAAAGTGAATCAAGAAATATACCGACGCGATTTTTTGGAGAGTGTAGTTCTTCCTTGGAGCCAGCAGCACTTCGGTGACCAACCGTGGACTTTTCAACAGGACTCTGCTCCATCTCACAGGGCCTCAAATGTGCAGTAGTGATGTATGGACCATTTCCTAGAGTTCATAAGTTCCAAGGAATGGCCTCCATTTTCACCAGATCTTAATCAAATGGATTTCAGCGTATGATCAATTCTAGAGGCGAGGGCCTGTGCAACTTCACACAGAAGTGTAGACACGCTGAAGGCAACACTTACTTGTGAGTGGGACAAAATATCTGAAGAGGAGGTACGGAAAATCGTCGAAAACTTCAGAAAACGTTTAAGCCTTTGTATTAAAGCTAAAGGTGGTTATTTTGAAAATAAATAGATATTTACATTAAAATAATACTGTATTTTTATTATTTAGTAGTCACCGTTATACTGTGTAAAAGAAAAATAAAATAAATCGTAAAATAAGTTGTCAACGTATTTCAGAGCCACCCTGTAATATATCATTAGTAAATAAGTGATCTACCAAATTACCCAAGTCATTTTACTGTAGATCTAACTACGTAGTTGTAATTTTTTAGGCAATAGAACATAATTATAGTAATCTATACTAATATTATAAAGATGAAGAGTTTGTTTGTATGTTTGTTTGTTTGAACGCGCTAATCTCAGGAACTACTGGTCCGATTTGAAAAATTATTTCGGTCTTAGATAGCTCATTTACATCACGCTAACACCAACAGGAACGGAGCCACGCGAGTGAACCCGCAGGGCGCGGCTAGTCTCATATATATGTAAGATAACTTTTGTTATAATAAAAAGGAAAGCTTATATTGGTTTATGTTATTAAATTAAAAATAAATACATATTAATATTTTATTTCGCACTAGCTGTGCCCGGCGGTTTTACCTGCAGTGCTCCGCTCCTGTTGGTCTTAGCGTGATGATATAATAATTATAGCCTATAGCTTTTCTCTATCTAACACCGAAATAATTTTTCAAATCGGACCAGTAGTTCCTGAGATTAGCGTGGTCAAAGAAACAAACAAACTCTTCAGCTTTATAATATTAGTATCAAAAAATGTTAATTTTCCAACAAGTGAATGCACACCTTTATAGGATTCACATCAGAAGCGACATTACGATCACTTAAAATGCGTCAATGATATCCAAAGGAATTCACTTAAATACGACACTTTTTATTTTAACCTTTACTTCGGAAACCTTTGATTTTGTGAAGGTATCATTTGCCCTCCAAAACTTCGTATCGACATTTCATTTTATCTGGATTTATAATAATGTTATACTTATACAAAATAAAGAAAAAATAATATAAATTCATGTTTTGATTTCAATTTCAATTCATTTCATAGATCGAATGTTAAATTCTCACATTTTTTTAGTAAGATGTGTTCCAACAAACACTTTTTACTGCTAGCCAACTTCAAGAGAGGACAAGATTTTATTTTCAAAGAGTATCTTCGGTTTGATTCCCGGTGGATACTTAACCGATGTTTAATGCATATCTATACCTGGTAATTTACGACAAGACATGTGATTAAAATCCCTTTAATATGCTTAACAAGCCGCGCTTCGCGGTTTCACCCGCGTAGCTCCCCTCTTGTTGGTCTTAGAGTAATGATATGTAGCCTTTCTCGATAAATATGGGCTATCTAGTCTATCTATACAGGGTGTTATCGTTAAGTGTGCACAGGCGATTATTCCGTTACTTCAGATTATTCCGTTATTGCAGATATCAAAAAACTTTAAACTGATATCGAAAGCCCTTTACCTAATGAGTAAAATAACAATAATAACTTTTTAAATTATTTGGAAAATCCAAAAGTGCATGACTCATAATGCTCATTTAATTATGAAATATAAAAAAAAAATATATATATATATATATATATATATATATAATTATATAGATATACAGTCTTGTAGTTTTCGTTTTTTATTAATTGCAATTAAACGACACTGAATTAATTAATCATTCGCATTCAGTGACCTACAATCGTCGATTAGAATATTTAAAAAAAAATTTAACTCAAATGATGGATTTTTTCACAAGTAATAGTGTTTTCAGGTTTCACACATGACGGACAGGAAAATTTTTTGACCTATTTCGGTGTTTTTTTCCAATTCTATTGAAGTAAATCAATTTTTAAAAAGTATGGGATTAATCTCCATTAAATTATCTCGACAATAGTATGCAAAATATCTTGATTCCGTGAACTAACAAGACTATAATAATAAGAATAGCTGCAAAAATTAACTGCGTTAAAAACAACCGACTTCAAAAACGGAAAAGTAAAAAATAAAAAAGATTTGATATTATAAATAACTACATATTATTTAGATGTGCTATTTATTAAATAGGTTTGATGTCGGTGCACGGGCTTAATACTAAGTGCTTAGTGTTTGGCACCGACTTCAAACCTATTTAATAAATAGCACATCTAAATAATATGTAGTAATTAATAATATCAAATCTTTATTATTTTTTACTTTTCCGTTTTTGAAGTCGGTTGTTTTTAACGCAGTTAATTTTATTTAATACTTTTTAGTGTAATTTTCAACACGAATCAAACGAGCCCAAACTCGATAAAGTTGAGTCAATATATTACTGAGTTCCTATGGCCACCTTCCGATTCCATCATCAAATCAGCTCTATGTCATGATAATGTTTCATCGCTATCCAATTTACATACGTATACAAAATTTCAGCTCAATCGGTTACCGGGAAGTGAATCAAAGTTACTTGCTACATTCCAATTAAGTCATCGAGTACAGACAAAAATGCTCATAAAATAAAAACTACTGGGCCTAGCCGAATAAAATTTTTATGGGACCAATTCGACACCATCCCGCATCGAACAAAAAAAGAATCACGTAAATCGGTTCAGAAACCTCGGAGTAATCGGTGTACATACATAAAAAAAAAAAAAAAAAAATATACCGGCCGAATTGATAACCTCCTCCTTTTTTTTGAAGTCGGTTAAAAATGAGGCGAAAAAAATTTTTCGATCGTAAAGCACTCTCTGATGCTTCGCATCGTCGTGCAAAATAAAACGGGAAATACACGATTACACCCTGTATAAATGGACCAGTGTTTTCTGTGATTAGCGCATTCAAACAAACAAACAAACTCTTCAGCTTTATAATATTAATATAGATTACTTACAAATTAATAGGAAAATGTAATATTTTGTTCTTAACCTTTTTGAGAAAGCAACTTAATGAAGATTAGGCAAACGAGCGTTTTGAGCTAATGACTCTACCTGAGGGCAATCAGCTAATGAAGGCTTTAATAAATAGTTTTAAATGCTACGTTACATCATATTACGCATGTAAATTAACCTATAGGTATTTGTATTATTTGTATACTAATGAACAACCGCGACATTTTTTTCTTATGTATAAGCTAAAAAAATATTAAATGGCCATCCAAACATTTATGCTCACGAACACGAAATTTATTTTAGTGTTCACCCTAAAAAATTAAAAATATTATCTCATCACTATTCATTACTTCATGTTAACAGGCATTATGTTACCTAACGCGAGATACCATTGCCTGAAATTCAAAAGAATCTTATCACTACATCTGCAACTTTCAATTAGCTAATGAATGTGCGATCGCAAACGCATTATCAAGTCCGTTGTGTACCTACAGTCAACAAAAAAGGTAACAACATAATTACAACCAAATTGCTGGACGCAACGTTGTAGCAACGTACATCGTCCCACGCGCACTTATGTTATAGCAATCTGACCTCTTACTTTCATCAGGCTTCAATCAGCTTAATCATCGAGTTAAAATGCAGGTCAAGATGTGTCTAGCAGCTATTTGGATTGATTATAGATGCGTTAAGTTTTGAGATATAAAAATAAAATAAATCTTTTCCACAAAAAATGTCGACCGAAAAGGTCAAAATCTAGACGACATCAATTTTCTATCTAACATAAAAATAATTAGGTACAAAAAAAGCATGATGATGTATGATTTAATTTGTTTAATTGAAATTACTGCACTATTAAACTAATTTCCATTAAAATTAATTATCTATTTAATGATCACCATCTATTGCAATAAAGATTGACATACATACATAATAAAAAGCTTCATCTTGACGGCAGTCTGCATTAATTGTAAGTTATTATTATTCCTGACTAGCTTTCCGCCCGCGGCTTCGCCCGCATTTTTAAAGAAAAACCCGCAAAGTTCCCGTTCCCGTGGGATTTCCGGGATAAAAACTATCCTATGTGTTAATCCAAGTTACCCTCTATATGTGTGCTTAATTTCATTGTAATCGGTTCAGTAGTTGCATGCATGCAACTAATTTATTATGCGAGAGTTTTCACGGCTATGGAAATAAATTGAAAAACAAAGGTTAAATAAGCCATTATTTTTTTCAAAATTTCTTATCTATTGGGTTTAAAAACGGAAACAAAATTGTTGAAGCCATTCGGGTTAAGACCTTTGATGCAAGTTTCACAGGCCTTAGATAAAATATGTTAGGTATATCTAAATAGCCGCTATAAAAAGAAAAAATCGTTCATCAAGTCTGCATTGATTTTGAATCAAAATCAACACAAACATACACAATCTTCTTGAAATAACCTAATTTGCATAAAATGCATTAAACTGGGTAATTAGGAGACTGTAATGAACAAGTTCACATCAAACATCCATACATGTAGCTCATGATTTATTAATGAAGACATCTTTACTCTGATTAGGTAAAACTGTAATAGTATTGCCATATCAGAAAGGTCGTCTGTTACCAAATGCAGTAGTGTTGACATGCATAATATAAACGCATATTGTTTAGATGCATCGTGGTATTTATTAGGTTTTAATTTGATTGAATTTTAAACTAAACTGATAGAAAAAACTGCACACTGCATTATCTTCCATATTATGGAAGCTTATCCAAATTTACGTAGTACGAGATAAAAAGCTAAAACTTGGTAAAGCACCTTTACTATTGGAAAGATGTTTCGAAGTATAATAGTACCAAATTAATTAAATATGTTTGTTTAATATACTCGTCCATTTACATTCGGTTTTATTACACGATTCATGGATTTTACATTTTACACTGATTCTTAATACATATTTCACAGCGAATTTGGTCCCAGATAGACTTCATTATCGAATGATGTAGAGCAATTTAAGTTTCAATGAGTGTCACGGAGATAATAAAGTGTTTTAGAGCGAAGCAGCGTGTGTAAAGCACAGTTATAATACTAGTGTTGATCTTGGAGCTAGAAAAGCCGTTTCGTTTTTCATCACGAGAAATTAATGAATGGAAGAAGAAGAAAAAAGAAGAAGAAAGAAACGTTTATTTAATGGCACATTTTTTTATGCTATAGGATAGCAAACGAGCAGACGCGTCGCCTGGTGTTAAGCGAAACACGCCGCCCATAAGCATCCACTCCACTGGGAAGAGGATGTGTTGCTGTCCTCAAAAAGGAAAGAGAGGGATATCACGGGAATTTATATTTTATCCACACAAGGACATTTTTGTATTTTTTTGTTTCTATTCCGAAACAATTTGGAATGAGGAATGTATCTACTAAACTGAAATTCTTAAAAATCATGCTTAAATATCCGATGAGTAAGGAATAATAAGGGACTGGGTTGAAGTAACTTTATAAAAACCTTCAAATCAAAGGCAGAAAGAAGATCACGTCATCGATGTAGTTTTAAACCATTTAAAGGCAGATAAATTGATACCTTGAATTATCGACAAAAAAGACATAAGTTCTGAATTCTGAACATTTAACGGTAAATCGATTAGTTTCATTTAATTTGTCCTTGTTACTGCCAATTTTATATGATTAACCAAACGATTTTAATGACTCAAAAGATTCTCAGCTCTGATTTCAGATACATTTTTGGAATGTTCTTTTTTTTTTTCATTTACAAATAGGCAACAATTAATTTATCATGCCAGTAGTAACAATAAATCCCAGACTAATACTGACTAATATATGAAAAAATAAATAATAATTTTACACTTAATGACTGAGATTTGGTTAATTAAAAAATCAATTTTATCTATCTATATTTTCTTTCAAATTTGAATTATAAAATTAGGTATATAAGATTGAATTAAAAATTGTTTTTATGCACTTTATATTATAAGACTAGCTGTGCCCGCGACTTCGTCCGCGTGGAATAGCGACTGCATAGTAGTTACTACTTTACATACAATTATTTAGTAAACACGTACTACCATTAACAATTCATAGAATTGTTAATAGAATTTATTACTAATCTAAGCTAAAAAACTTACGTACTTTCCGGAAATCTGGGGATATCCGGAAAATGCCTGTAAAATATCTGGGAAATCCCCCGGAAAATGTGTGAAAATGTCCGGGAAATACCCGGAAAATATGCGGAAAATATCCGGAAAATGCGTAAAAATGTCTGGGAAAAGCGTGGAAAGTGCCTGGAAAATCTCCGGAAAATGTCTGGGAAATGTCTGGAAAATATCCGGGAAAAGCGTGGAAAATGCCTGGAAAATCCCCGGAAAATGCGTGAGGAATTGCCCGGAAAATGTCCGGAAAATATCCGGAAAATGCGTGAAAATGTCCGGGAAAAGCGTGGAAAATGCCACTTCAAATTTGCGAAGTAATTAAAGCAGACAACCAAAAAAAGAAAAAGAAAGCTAAAATCTTTCATATTAAATGTTTAAGGGATATTCATATTTCATATGTACTTAATGTAAGGGTTTAAAGATATATTTTTTGATATTTCTCGATTTATTTAAAAAAAAATGATTACGGCCATTATTAGGTTAAGTACTTTCGATATCAGTTTAAAGTTTTTTGTTATCTGTAATACTTACAAAAAAAAAATCGCCTGTGCACACTGAACGATTACACCTTGTACATGAATGCCTTAGCAAATGTTCGCCGTGATTATTTAAATGATCATAATTTTTTTTTATTAATGAACCAATTGACATGAATTAAACACTAAATGACAAAAAAATTAACTACAGTTTTGGGTTCGGGATCAATTTAATAATTACACCTGCTAATATTTTTTTACATATTTTCATTGTATAAAATCGTAACATAACTTCCTTTATGTATTGTTCTATTAACACATAGATAATATCTTCCCAAGGTACTAAATTTTAATAAAAAAGTTGTTTTTGTTATTTATATCTAAAAAAGAGTAGTTATATTAGACAGAGATAAACATAAAATTTTTATAAGTTTTATGGAAGCTGAATGTAATGCAAATGGGCAAATGTAAAAGTAAAATTAGGTTTTTAAAATAAATAAATGAAACAACTACCAATTACAGAAAAACTTCTTTTTCGGTTGAAAATTGCTGGATCATGAGTATAATTCTTTATCTCTTACCTTGGGCAGTCTGGAAGAGATCGCTAGTAAGCGATAAGACCGCCTTATGTACATACCGTGTTAATCCATTTGGTATGATTGTAAATATTTTACTTGGTGTGGTACGTATATTAAATTGATAAATAATATGTACTCTGATCCCAGTACTATCTGTACCGCGAAAGCCATAACGATAATAAAACAACAGTAAAGCACGAATAAAAATCATACTTGTACAGTAGTTGTGAGTGCAATATTTACGTTGCAAAATAACATTTTTTTTGGTACTAAAACGTAGATTCTCACGCACGCACGCTGATACGTGGTTGGCTGCCCCTTTTCTCATTCCCGAAAAATATCCTCTAAAATTACCCAAGATTCTTCCAATGATTGTACCATACGTTGGAAATTAACTTTAGTCAACAATTGACCACGCGCCAGGATACTTATTTCTACTACATCCTCACGCAAATCGTTAATTTTTTATGAACATTGAATCTGTAAATAAAAAAAATGAAAAGATTACTTTACCTTATTTTATTAAAAAGCTACTAACAAATAAAATTCTATCAAGAACTTAAGTGACCTTCTTTGGGCGTATAATATAGTCTTGTAAAAGTTATACATAAAAATAAAATTTCATCATTTTCTTATTTTGTCGTAACTTCAATTCTAATTAAAAACATGAGTCTAACTATATAATTAATTATGTATAAAGAATAAATATAAAAGCCACATTTTACCTTTTGTGGGAACGCAAGAAGGATTTTTTAAAATGTCACAATTAACTGTTAATGGTGTCTTGTTTGACATCAAATAATAAACATCTACCCTCACTTGTAAAATTTTATTTAGTATATTCACATCATATAAGTCACAAAATATAAGCACCTGAAGTGGACTCTGGGAAGACATGGGTTAAAAAGTTAAATAAATAAGTACAATTAAAAACCCCACCAACATCATATTATTTAATTCTTAATTATAAATTTGCAAGAAGCGTTAAATATGTAAATTGATTTGATTTTAATGAAGTCTCATAGATGGCGCTGTTTTAAATTTGTCTTTATACTACTAAGATTCATTAAACTGTTTCTCTGCCAAAATTACGTAAATGACGTAGTTTTTATAGTGTAAAGCTAGATAATAGCGTGGCTTACCCAAAAACAACATTTAAACATGAGTCTTTAGATTGTACGCTGTGTAATAAACGGAATACGTTAGAAAAATAAAGGTTCACAGCTCCTCCCCCGGAGGTGATAGCATGATAATGTGTATATAAAAGCCTCACCCGACCTGTTAGTAATATTCATGCAAAATTTGAAGTCAATCTATGCGGTACTTTTCGAGATTAGCTCGGACAAACATACAGACAAACAGACAAACAGACAAACCGACAAACAGACAAACAGACAAAAATTCTAAAAACTATGTTTTTGGCTTCTATATCGATTATAGATCATGGATTATGTATTCTTTTAAAAAAATATTCAATGTACAGTTTTGACTTTCCTACGATTTTATTATATGTATAGATTTATGTTAACAGAAAATCTAGAATATAATGACCTACAAATTCATGGCGTTTTGCACTCATGCCACGACTTTTGATAAGCTTAATCTGTAGTTAGGTGTTATTATAGTATTAGTATTTGAACTATCAGATCACCTAGGACACCATTATTTCTTTATAGCCCTTTGTTCTCACATGATGTGTAAAATTGTAAATACCAAACGTTTTCGTAACGTTGTCAATATTTTAGGTAATTTTACTATAAACGATAATTAATATATTAAGGACGACAACAGTAATAAAATATGTCATAAAATTTAATTTTGAAACATAATTTAACTTTAAATTGAAGTAGTTTAACTTTCAAACTACCGTTATGTTTTCATGTTCAGATTTTCTTATGATTTTTCATTTAGAATTAACTTTTAATTTTCCGAGAATTCTCAGTAGTAAACTGTCTGCTTGTTGCCTTTCGATGACACATAAACCGCTTAACGGATTTCGAAGATGGAGATGGATAGACGTTATAAGATATTTCTCGTTAAATTCAGATAGGATTAAAAATAACAGAAATTAGGTACTGTCGTAAGCTTTGTAAAAAGCTCGATTGATTCTAAAAAGTGTTCGTAGTTTTCTAAGCCACTAGTAGTGCCTGTATGTAGTTGTCTAAAATTTAATATATTAAACTAGCTGACCCGACAAACTTCGTACCGCCCAGTAAATAATTGTTATAACAATAAAAACATTTACATTGCTTTGTCGGTTTTATAATAACTTGTTGTAGACGTTGTTTAATGGCATTTCAAATACAAAAATGAAGAACATATTTTAATGTTATGTCACAAACATGGAAGTCATGTTCTTTATAACCTTCTACAACTGATTCGCGGTATTCAGTCCAAATTCCTTAAGCACAAAGCGGATAGGTCAAGTACCCTGATGTACCCATTTGGGTAACAATACATTTATTATACCACAATCGATAGACCTTGGTATTTCCTTAAATACGTTTTGATTATTGTTACTGTCATACATATAATGTTAACGCTTCGTAGCATTTTTGATTTGAAAAATTAGAACATGGTGTTCTTATTTGATTATGTGGTTATTATTGAGATTAATAAGATTGAACGGATCTAAAATGTGATTCATTGCTGCGTTCCCAGTTTACTGTGATTTTTTGGGAACGATGGTATAAATTTTATGATGAACACATTATAACTGGCTAAGTCTTTTATTTCATTACTAGCTTTCCGCCCCAGCATCACCTGTGATAAATATAAAAACTAAAACACATACTCATAATTATCGTAACGTATACATCCAACGGTGAAAGAATTTTTGAAAGTTTAAATGTTTGTCCAGTAGTTTCTGAAATTAGCGTATTCAAACAAGCCCATTAACTTTATATTATTTAATGTATCTATAGATTCACAAATATGATTTTTCTCCATGAATAAAATATTATTGTCATATTAAAGCAGTAGTGTTTGAAAAAAATAGGAACTTCAACATCTCAATCAGAAGAACTGTGTCTGTAAATAAAAAATAAACTACTTAATTATAGAAACAAGTAACCTTAATAATATAGTTTTTTATCGAATCACACACAAGTAGTGATCTAATCTAATTGCTCGAGTGTTTGTAAAAAAGTGAAGTTCTGTATTATACAGGATGTTGGTTACGTAATCTATTTAA
Organism: Colias croceus; assembly: GCF_905220415.1. NCBI lineage: Eukaryota > Metazoa > Arthropoda > Insecta > Lepidoptera > Pieridae > Colias > Colias croceus. Next base: position 9,088,325 of record NC_059553.1, read on the forward strand.
AAATTGTTAGATATCATAGAAATGATTGATAGATATCTATGAGACTAAAATAAAAATAAAATTGAGAAAGACAAGTCTAAGGGCTGATTTTTCAATCCTTGGCTAAAACTTATTCATCGACGTATTAAACTACCATTTCAAAAATGTATTCTAATTGTCCGTATTTGACAGTTTACAAGTGACATTTTAAAATGTTCGTGTAATACTTTATTGGACGGATAATTAATTATAACCAAGGATTGATAAATCGGCCCTTAGGTATTCAAATTTTATTTTTTTTAGTTTGCAAGAACGAAACATTGATGAGAGACTTCGCATTCCTAATTAAAAATAAATTAATATGCTATGAATTAAAATGAAAATTAAAGCAGTAAAGTTTTTGTTTTACACGTATTAGGTACATTTATAATGGTATAAATATATAGTTAAATAGATTATATATTTTTCCCATTTCTGTTATATTTTATTTTTCACTTCAATAATTACCTACCAGACAAAATAAATAACATATAAGGCAACTATGGAACGATAAATATTTATAATATTATTATGACTATAAGTCTATACCTAACCAAATTAGAATTCTTCCTATATTACATTAGGAAGACTACTACTTTTGTCGAAGACTTCTAAAGAATTTTAAATCGCATTGCATTCATAAAAAACAAAGACTATTTTTGGCATCGTCACAATCCATACTAATATTATAAATGCGAAAGTAACTCTGTCTGTTACTCAATCACGCCTAAACTACTGAACCAATTTGCATGAAATTTGGTATAGAGATATTTTGATACCCGAGAAAGGACATAGGATAGGTTTTATCCCGGAAATCCCACGGGAACGGGAACTATGCGAGTTTTACTTTGACTGCGCAGGCGATGCCGCGGGTGGAAAGCTAGTATCATAATATTAATTAAAATGTTAAAGCGTAAGTTGCACTAAGCAAAGAGCTTTTACATAAATTTAGTTCAGCGCCATCTTTTGGTCGTTGGAAGCGATTTTACGCTCTCTATAAGGTAACTAAATAGTACCGATCGATATTGGAACATTATCAATCGATATTTGTATCATTCACTAGATGGAGTTGTTAATAATTTCCATCAAATTTAAATCTACGTATATTTTACACACAAATCCTGAAATTTAGTTACGAAAAATTCATTGAAAGGTAAGGTAATGTTACTATGGTAAGGTAAAGTTTTCTAATAATAAGTCTATTTCCCTAAAACATTAATAAATTTGCATCTATAAGTATAAACGATTTAATTTTTAGAAGTGCATGCAAATGGAAAAAAACGTGTTTAGGAAAAGCTCACCGAAAGGTCGGAGATTTAATAGGATAGGAAAAGAAAAGCTCATGTTGTCATAGAAAGTATTTATATTTGATTCAACAACAATGAATAATATGTATTAAGATTACAGTAAACAAAATAAATTATAATTCTCGATACTTTATTATTAATTAATAGTAATATCCCGTATTGGGATCAAAATTTTGATTTTGATTTGGACCACTGAAATCTTCTCTAAATGAGTTCCCTTCAGTAGGAGATCTATCAGGGAATTCAGATATATAGCTCTCGGTTCCTGTAAGCAATGTTGTTGTAACTGGTGTTGTAAAATATTCGCTTGTAGTTGACTTATAGATATCATCTTTGGGTGTGTTTGATTCATCCGAATCTGCTAAAATTCTAGAAGTATATAATCTTGTCACGAACGTAGCAGGCGTAACATAGGTTGATTTAACAGGAGAAATTGTGTTTTTATAGCCATCAGGGCTTGAAACAGTGTTGGACGTCAAAGAAGGAGTAGAAGTTTCATAGTTGTAATTTTGACTCGTCTCATGTATTGGATTACCAGAATATGCGTTATTACCATCTTCATATGTCGGATTTCGTTCAGTACTAATTTGTAGACGTCTTTTACCATATTCTGTATCCATATCTTTTTGTGGTGAATTACCAATTTTAGAGCCTTTTGCTTTGTGTGTCAAACGAGGCATGTATTTCTTGTAACCATACTTTTTATCATCGTAAGACCCTAGAAGATAATAAATTGTGAGTTATAAAACATACAACAAAAAAGAGCGTGTGCCGAACACACGTGTCAGAAGTGAAACTTCTTTGGCAAGATTCAAAGATACCGAAATCGTCGCCTTATTCAATGACGTGACAGTATTGCCGTGACGCGACCTTGAAATTTTACTCTCAATGCGCTTAAAGAAGTTTCCCTTCAAGAAGAACAATTAATAAAAAACTATCTTACCATCATCAAATTTTCCAGCTGCTTTATTTTTATACGCCTGTTCAATAACTCTTTGAATTTCCTTAGGTATAGGTGGTGAAGTTGGTAAATGATTGCCTCGAGGTTGAAATCCATTCTCATCAGCAGTATATTCTATTTTATATACCATACCGTCATCACCGATATACGAATACGATCCTTTTGCTTTTACTCCATTGTCAGCTGTTCCGCTTTCATCAGCATGAATGCCATTCGATGTATCAAAGCTATATGAAAAACCTCCTGGTATGTAATTGTTTTCATAGTTAAATGTTATTGCATTTTTGTCAATTGCATCTCGGAGTCTTGCTGGATATTTCACAGAAGTATCAATTCCCTGTGATGTTTGTATGGGAAAGACCATCGATTTCAAAGAATCTTTACCAATGGCAGAAAAGGGCATTTTTTGCGTGGAGGAAATATCGTAGTCGTGAGGTATTTTCTCAATAAAACCCTTTTCCATGCTATTAATCATCTTAGATGGTTCTATTTCTTTATCCAGGTCAGTACTAGTAGATTCATTTGAATGCATAGAAATTACTTTTGTTACTTTAGATGCAGCTTTGGGAATGGAGACAGATTGAATTACATCTTGAATGCTCATCCTAGGATTTGAGATTACGACAGGCTCATGTAACTCATGGTTGTATTGATAACTTGTTGGTGTTTTTGGAGTGCTAGTTCTATATTCTACAGGAATATTTGTAGTTTGAGTAAACATAAGCGATGGTATTGCTGTAGAAGAGGGATTATTATAAGTATTATGAAGAGATCCCGGTGTTGAAGTTACCACTTGTATATTACCGTCATAAATAGTATTTCTGTCATCAGGTGTAGTATTGAATGTAGATTCACTATCAATTGATTCATATGCATCGTTGTGGTAGTTATCCTTTGGCAATTGCAGTTTATCATCTTCAAATACACCTCCAGATAAATGAGCTCCAGGGGGTGGAAGGTAGCTTCGATCCAGCTTTTCTCCACCAGACAGACTAACAGCAACCAAAATCTAAAAAAATTAAACATGGTTTAATACATTATCGTTTCTTATGTAATAATTGGGTCGATAGATTTCTCCAGGGGAGATATTATGAACATTTTGACACAGTCTTCCATTTTTTTTAGGATTTTCAATTTCTTTACAAGGATTACAAACCAATAGAATCTTCATCTTTCCTCGATGCATTGGCATCAGATATCACGATTGATATGTGCCTAGTGTGATCGAAAATTGATATTTATAGTATCTTAATCATCTAATGTCTATGGATGCATTACGTGACGGACAGACAACGTGACAAAAATCTAATTTTAGCCGTCATACCTATAATGATGAGATAATTTTACTATTTCGTCAACGCATTGTCGTGATCATGAAAAGATGAACCTTGACCTTTTAATTTTTGTTCATTAATCTCGGATAAAAATTGTTTAATTGTTACACTAGGCGCTGATAATAATTAATAAAATTTTGTGTTCACCAAGACTTAGAAATCTCCTATGTGTAAAAGTTTAATAATAATTACAAGAACGACCGACGAAGCTTTGCTTGTGAGAAAATGTGCAAAAATTGTTGGAAAACGAGAATTAGCTGAACTATTTTTTTTATAATAAGGAAAATTCAGCTAAAGATTACAGGTCAGTGTTTAGTATTCTCTTATACATGATTAATTTTAATGTAAGTATCTAACATATTAAAATGTTATAATACAACAGAAACAAGTAGTAAGTGAATTAATTATTGAAAGATATTGAGATAAAACTGCAGATTAGCAGTTTTATTCGTAGCCTACATACTTTTAATACGTTTATTTAAAATAAAATATTGGATCAGCATTATTATTGCAATAACGGGCATTTATATATAATTGAGGTCAATTTAAGCACGATAGCATCAAAAGTTTCGTATTGTCTCCAATCATTATATTTTCGGCTGTTGATCTTTGACATGTCTTGGAGGCAAATTTCTTAATATTGAAATATCGAACTTATTTCGTCTATTGTTTGTATTTTTTATTATTTTAAACAGGTGGAAGCACAATGTAAATGAAAAGTGTTATTTACTTAACACAATTGTATGTACCTACACTGTACAGGTTCATGTAAGTGGTCGTTTTTATATTGGAGTAGGTAAGTAAGTGGTAAGTTTTATATAGGACTAGCTTTCCGCCTGCGGCTTCGCCCGCGTTTTCAAAGAAAAACCCGCATAGTTCCCGTTCCCGTGGGATTTCCGGGATAAAACCTAGCCTATGTTACTCGTGGATAATGTAGCTTTCGAATGGTGAAAGAATTTTTAAAATCGGTCCAGTAGTTTATGAGCCTATTCATTACAATCAAACAAACAAACAAACAAAGTTTTCCTCTTTATAATATTAGTGTAGAAGAGGGATACAGGGTAATCTAGATATTAACCAGCAAAAGAGCGGCCGGTGCACTTGATGTTGACTTGTCACTTGATGTTAGATGAAGTCTATAAATTAGAATATAATGTCAGTCTTTATTTTAAAGCATTGCTAAAAATAAATTATTAAGGTTCAATTGAACACAATTTGCACCTACCTGAATGGAAGATTCAAGTACAATATCCTTAAATATAATTATCATATTAATATAATAGATTTAATAATACAATTAAAAAAACATCAGCGTTCGACATATCGCACTATTGTTATGTAATCAAGCTAATATTGAAGAAACATACCATTTAAGTACATGTTTTGTAAAAAATCAATCTAATTATTAAAAGAAGATGTAAAGTTTACAAACTTTCTGACGTTATCGTGATCTTTCTGACTGAAAGGTTGATTTGACTAATTGACATTAGATAAAGCAAACTCAGCATGTTCATGAATATTTGTTTGACAGTCGATAATAACTTATCATTGTTCGCTGAAATTATCAGAAGTAGATCTTGAAAGCATGTAATGATGTGTAATTTTATACAAGTTGTATAAAGCCGGCTACTCACGTACCTACCGCTGGGGCAATGTTGGAACAATCTTGGTTGCACGGCGGTCGCAGCAATTTCAGCTGTTCTCTAAATCGTCCCTGCTTGCCTATACACAAGCCAATTAAGGGTGCAATTCCAATATTGCCCCTGCTGCAGATAGGTGAGAAGTCGGTTTAAATAATATAATGTTGATTCTACCAGTACTGTTCGTTAAAATTATCAAATCTGGTGTAATGTTTAGTACGTATTTGTTGTGTTACGAGTTTCTATGCCAATATTATCAAGATATATTTGTATTTTTGATGTTTGTAGTTAATAATCTCAAAAACAATTAGATGGTATTTAAATTTTCTTTCTCCGATGGATAGAGACAGTTTTTCTAAGGAACTATAAAAGCTGTATTTTTTTATCCGGAATCAATCTGAAGCGTTCAAAATTAAACTCATTTTGAACTATTATTTTAATATTGCAGTGTAATTTTTATGTAAGTTACTATCGGATTAGGTATACCTAAAGACAATAATTGTGATGAACATGGTGTGCTTAAAAATTAATTTAAAAAATGCATAGAGAATGTTGCAAGATATTAAAATTGATGCTATTACTTATTATTTGAAGGCGTATAAATGTAGTTACGTATGATGAAGTGCATGATTATCGGCCATTAACAGCGGGGTCAATTATTTTAGTCAATCATCTTCAATCTATTTTAGAAGAATATATTAAAAGTCTAATTAAAATTAGAATTAAAATCCAATTACCTAATCTACCTGCATCCTTTGGAAATATTCAATAACACATTTTATGGCTAAGTTTTATGGTCATACAATTTGGTTAAGAAAATAAAACGAAAAACTCTAAAAAATATAATTTATTAACTCTAAATCCGTGTCAATTCCAGTCTATTCAATATCTGTATCTACCACCAGCTCTAGGAGGTAAATAAGTCTTGGCTCCAGTCACCTGGGGATTCTGGAAGTCCTGTTCTGGAATACCATTCTGGGTTCTGAACGCAGCAGAGTCAGTGACGATGGTGTCGTCATTTTGAGGAATGTTGTTTATGGTGTTAGCGTTTGAACCACCGTTGTAGTTATCATAGACTTGTTGGGAGTCGTTCTCGTATTTACCTTCAGTGTATGAGCCTGAAAATAAATATGACGATTAGGAATGTGAAGGATATATTATTATATTTAGAATAGTGATTGTTTATGAATGTATTTTTTTTTCATAAGGAAAGAAAGACAGAAAGCTATATTAGTTTTCAGTGGGTATAATAGGGTAACTAATTCGATGAAGCTTAATTTCAAAAATTGTGTTTTGTCTACTGTTGCTTTCACCATTCGATTTAATAATTGTGTGTTCCATTAATTATAATGGTAGATACTGCGTAAGAATTTTTTTTAGATAGCAAAGATTTTAGATAAGTAGTTATTTTTACGAAAAAAAACATTTAATTTCATAAAAGAAAGAAACAAACCATCGTCATAGATGCCAGCGGCTTCATCTCTCGCGTTTTGTTCGAGAGCCTTTAAGATTTCAGCAGGGATTGGTGGTGGAGTAGGCAGATGGGCTCCCTCAGGACGGAAACCATTTTGGTCAGCTGTGTACCTGTTATTAAAAATAAGTTAAGACTTGAAGCTTTATTTACTGTACCGCTAGATGATTGTGACTAGACTTCTTCTGGAAGCTCTTTTGAACCGTCATTATATCTATAGTTTTATTTGCCGCCGAGAAGATAGAGATATCAAAAATAGTAGAATTCATTGATTACTGAAGTTATTTATCAGATAAAGTACAGCAATTAAAATTCTAACTGCAATGCAAAAATATATACAAACCTAATGCTGTACTGCACGCCATCATCACCAATATAAGAAAAACCTCCCTGCGCCTCTACACCATTCGTGGCTACACCATTCTCCTCAGCAGTGATCCCGTTTTCAGTTTCAAAAGCATAAGAATACGAATCTCCATCATTCACATTTTCCTGACGAAGAATAGCGGCATTCCTTTCAAAAGCCGCTTGTGTTCTTTCTTGTTGTCCAAATGCATTGTAATTGTTACCATCTCGGTTAATATTAGCTTGTTTGTTATCATAAGTGTTGTATTGACCGTTATTGGAAGGACCAAAGTTTGCGGAATCAGAAGATCTCAATCCAAAGTTTGGTGTATCAAGGAAGTTGGCACCGCCAGAACTTTGGGCGTAGGAAGGGGGTAGGTAGGTGTTGTCTAGCTTGTCACAGCTAGACAAGGCTACCACAGCAAGTACGATGAACTGTAAATAAAATAATAAAGTTTAGATTTCTTGGTTATATTATTAAGTAAAAGATGGGCACCGAATAGAGCAGGATGTTTATCAAGTCAATTTTTAAGAAATATTTCATGAACTTTCAATTTTCACATGAAGAACATACCTAATATAATAATCAGAAACTAAAATCCTTTATGGATGTAAACAGATATCTATAATATATTAATTAAATTTTACCAATTTGGAAACGATAGTAACATTAAAAACGAATATACAATTTTAAAATACGCACAGTACAGAACTACTTTTAAGTTTTATGCGTAACAAACAACTTAAACAATTATAAACAAATACTGCAATTCACAGAGCCACAAATCGCAAAGCATCCACAGTACCAATAAACTAAACAATATTATCCATATTGAAATAGAAAGCTTAGAAATTACCAGTTTCATGGTGAAGAAGTGACTAGTTGCTACCTGGTAAACGTCTATAGACAGAATGTTGTAAGAAAAAAATCATGTGCTTTATTTATAGTTGATGCTGATGTTCATATCGATCTATATTAATACGATGCTCTTTATTAAATCGTGCTTCGATGTTGTAATCCAAATAATACGCGAAATGGACGCATCACTACGCGGACGGTGTTATGCAAGACAGTGGAATATAGTTTATTTTCTATCTTTCAGACATTTGCTTATGATAATATTATGCTGTCAAATTGATAGCGATCTCAATTTTGCATGTGAAATAAAAATCTTAAATTTAGATAGCTTTACAACTTTCAGGTATTGTTTATTCAGTAAGTCGAAAGTCTTCAACTGCGCTACCAGTGGAATGTCGGCTTGCTCCGGAATTAACATAAAAAGATCATACATAGTTGTCCGATGATCTGCCTCGTTTTTTTGAGAAACAAATTCCTTACCTATATCATAGATCCGTCCGTCATAGATCATGAAAGTTACTCGAAGTTTACCACTATACAATAAAGACATTTATTTCTGCATCATTGTATTATTAACTATTATAATTATCAAATAATTTCAACATGAAAAAGGTTTAGTATACTAAGATTAAAAAAACGTAAGATTTTATATTTCTATAATAATTTAATTGTATACAATTGCATGTTATAAGTTGAAGATGGTGAAAGTTTTCAGTCAGCCAAAAAAAAAATTCAACTCTTAATTTCTGATTTGTACCCTTCTGCATAACACCATCTCCTAACAAATGTAACTCCTATGGTACTATTCAATGGCGACCTTGCCAATGTTCAAGCGACCTCAATCTAAAGCTCAAATTACATTAGCAATTAAAAGATGCACTCGTGATCTTAAAATGCAGTTTATTTGTAACAAATACTGTTCGCTATTTTTTAAGCTGACATTTGCATTAAATAGATATGATTATTTTCGTAATCAGTTTTTGAATGTCGGAATTTTAATGTTTTATGAAAAGGTTTATGCTAAATCGTGTGATTATATCAAGGTTTTTAGTTCCTGTCAGGACAAATAATAATACAATAAAATCATTACTATTTTTGAATCTGATTATCACAGTGTAGGTACTTAAATGTTTAACTATACTTTTCTGTATGTGTATGTTTATATGATGCAACTCGCTAACAATCCTAGCTAAGACATTTTCTCTACTAGAGGACTTTAAATTATTTCTTTCTTTCAATTTTGCACTAGGTCTTAAACTAATTTGTGATTGGAACACTGGAGTGCTTACTTGGAAGTAAGCAAATAAAATGCTTGTCATGAGGTTCTGTTCTTCCTTAACACTATTATAGAAATAAAATTATAAATACATACCTTAAATATAAAAGAATATCGAGATGTAACCTGTAATATATTTTCTACTTCAATCAAATATACTTCTTCAATAAAATATACTTTCTGTACTTCAATCAAGAGAAACTGAGAAACGTAAAAACGTACAAGAAAAGAGAGCCGTTAAGTACCTAATACATACATTAGATCCTGATTGAGTAATCCATACATTCGTATCCCATTAGTATAAATGTGAAAGTTTGTTATATTAATAGTAAATAATGTGTGAAGGCCGTTTCCAGCCTAATTCGTGACGACCTATGACAAATGAAGGGACGACACTATTTCGAGAACCGCATTACGTAAATATTATGTTTTTCAGTGTTTGTTTGAAGACGTTTAATCTGATAAACTTTACACATGTTTTCTTGTTATGTATCCTCATTATTATAAACTAGCTGTGCCCCGCAGTTTTACCCGCATTTCTCCGCTCCTGTTGGCCTTAGTGAGGTGATATACATCCTATAGCCTTCCTCGATAATATAATGGGGTATCTAACTCCGAGACAATTTTTCAAACCGGACCAGTAATTCCTGAGATAAGCGCGTTCAAACAAATAAACTCTTCAGCTTTATAATATTAGTATAGATACTGTAATATTGAGAAAGATTTGAATTAGACAAGTTAATGTAATAATGTACATGCGGGTCAATAGGCCCTTATTAACGTTTAAATTAAACTAATTTGTTTTGTTCATCTTTATGTCGTATTTCTTATAATTGTGAGAGATAGCATAGTTATACATTCAGTTATTTAGTCTTTATTATTAAGTCATTAACGATGGAAATATTATAATTATTATAATATACCAACTGGGCACTTTTTTCATTTAAGGTTAACATATCTTTTTTAATTGAAAATATCCTAAAATGCATCCTAAATGTATAATAGTATCCGAATTGAAAAAAAATAGTACAGTATTAGTATATACTGAAAAGCTTTTCTTTTAACTTCACGTGAATTATGATAACGGAACAAATAAGTAAATTAAAAACTTTAATTTAATAAATACCCAGAAACGCAAATGAACATTTAAACGTCATTAAAGCTAATATAGTAATCAAATACAACCAAAAAGTTCAACATGTTTCATATACTTAACATTAAATTGAACATCTAACAACTTAATTTGGTACGGTGTCTCAAATGTGCCCCCTTGGGTCATGGTAAATTATAAAGTTATTTATTTCTTTTTCAATTACTTTAATAATATTAAATAAATAATTGAAGCAATTTCAGAACGTACGTTGCGTCAAATATATCCTTAACTAGGTTTCCGCCCGCGGCTTCGCCCGCGCAGTCAAAGAAACCCGCATAGTTCCCGTTCCCGTGGGATTTCCGGGATTGCGTCATTTTCCCGGGATAAAAAGTAGCCTATGTCCTTTCTCGGGTATCCAAATTTCATGGAAATTGGTTCAGTAGTTTAGGCGTGATTGAGTAACAGACAGACAGACAGACAGAGTTACTTTCGCATTTATAATATTAGTATGGATGTGCAAAAACGTGTAATCCATCTTACACATATTTTAGAGTTATATAATTTGGCCTATATCTATCAAAATATGATGTTTGATGTTGTTTGCTGAACATTTTGAACTGTTTATTTTATAGTAACTACGCTGTACTTGAACTGAAATTTTAAAATGAAAGGATTTGGTTTATCGTGGCTTATTAGATTAGCATTAAAATAATTTAACCATTCAATAGCATAACTACTGACTAACTCGGGTAAGCCGCGGAAAGTTTCTATAACATTATAATAATATACAAAATGGTGGTAAATGTAAAAAAAAAATGTAAAGACGAATCAAAAATACTTCCAGTTAAAATGTAGAAGCCCTTCTGGCTAACATTGAGAGACACCACACAAACAAAAAAGCTTCTAGATGAAGAAGAAGTCTAATTGAATAAAAATAAATAAATGTCTAAAGAAGTCTAATAAAAATTTGTTACTAGCTTTCCTCCCGCGGCTTCATCTAAAACCTAATGAATTATATTCGAAACCGAAAACCGAAAAAGCGAAATTTTAAAGATTTAAGCATACATAGGGATATAGGGACAGAGGAGGCGACTTTGTTTTATACTATGTAGTGTCTAGCTGTCCTGGCAAACGTTGCTCTTATCACTTAGGCCTTAGGTGTATGAAAAATAACGCAATTGACTAAAAGTATAGCTAATATGATAACCAGGAGCATTGTACTATTCTTTTAGAATATTGATAGTAAGTTAGAATTTAAACGTAAGTATATCGATCCCTCAAACTTTATACATATTGAATTATTTTATAATAAACCGTAGAAACGTTATAGAAATATTATGTAAAAAGATCTGGAACGCAAAAATCACACAACCTTCGCACGCAAGCTGGATAGAGCTTAAAGTCAATGTTACAATCATTTCACGAAAAATCACGAACACGGCTACTTAACACATAACGAGCTCATTACTTCCACGCGTGAAGTTTTGAAACAATTTAAATTGCCGTTTTGTAAGCGTAATGTAATGCGATGGTACATGATCGGTAAAGTTATAGCCAATTTAAAAGTATTCAAAATTATTTATCATTACATAGTCAACAGTCAACAAAGTCGCTGTTGCTGTCTGTCATTCGCTATGTATGCTTATAGTAGGGGAGCCCAAGAGGGGATTTTGGGATTTACTCGAGCGCGTCAGATTACTATAAGGGACGGTACCTTAGCTATTCATTAGTACCTCTAGTCAATATGAGCAGTTATGGTTGGTGGGTGCGCTCAGGGGCCCCGCTGGAAAATTTGAATAATCCATAATTCCCTAAGGTTGAGCTCGAATCGTCAGATTAGCGAAATGGGGACTTCTTATATTGTAATTAACCCCCCCATATATTAATCTGACGCGCTCGAATAATATTACTTTAATTTTTTACCCTTTCTTCATAGCGATTAAATCGCCACTTAAATCGTCAGATTAACGTATACTATTTTCCAGTGACGTCCTGGAGCATGCAAAATATCAATATCTAACGCGCTTGAGTATTTCCAAGCCAATTTTTTTCTTTTTTAAATTAAAAAAAAATCAAAAAACCCTTCCCCACCGCTAAAAGTGAAAACATTATAGGACCTTTTTTTCTCGCTATGGTCTAATCTACCAATTCTAATAGGTTCCCGTGACGCTCGAGTAAATCCACATCCCACCAAAAACATAAATGTAAAAATTGGAGCCGAGTTCAATCGTTGACTTAATTTGCCAAAAAAGAAATGAGATCTAATTAATGTGTGCCAAGTTCTGCAGACAGTCCAGAAATTTATTTATAAAGATGTATTAAGTTCTTAAGTTGACTGAAAACTCAATTGTTTTATTTTCCCTTAGAGAACAATGTTTATTCAAAATATAACTTTTTAAATTTGAATAATATAATTATTTTCACAAAGCAAACAACTAATGACCTATTGAACCCCATAATTTGATGAGGCTAGTTTTTAGAACTTCACAAAATATAAACAGTATGTAAAACTAGCCTCATCAAATTATGGGGTTCAATAGGTCATTAGTTGTTTGCTTTGTGAAAATAATTATATTATTCAAATTAAAAAAGTTATATTTTGGAATAAACATTGTTCTCTAAGGGAAAATAAAACAATTGAGTTTTCAGTCAACTTAAGAACTTAATACATCTTTATAAATAAATTTCTGGACTGTCTGCAGAACTTGGCACACATTAATTAGATCTCATTTCTTTTTTGGCAAATTAAGTCAACGATTGAACTCGGCTCCAATTTTTACATTTATGTTTTTGGTGGGATATCATTACTTTTTGTACAGAAAATTACTCTGCAAATTTGATTTAGGTACTTTATGAATATAATACTTTATAAATACGATTTTTTTATATTTTTTCTTGCGGATTCTTTGTATGGTTTGTTTAGTATTATTTTCTATATTTTCTTGTATGTTATGAATATCAGCGCACATTGCCCCGTCATTATCTGCAATTTTTTAAACTCGTTTTCTGTTTAAAAGATTACATGATTTTCTAAACATCCAGCGTGAATATGTACACACACTATTACAAAGATGCAAAGATCGTTGTAGAAGAATCGTCGCTTTACTCCATGACGTTACGGTATTGCCATGACGAGATTTTGAAATTTTACTCTAAACGCGCCTAAAGATGTTTCACTTATATTAATATTAATATTACGCAAATTAAATCATTTCGACCTTCGACAAAGCCTTCTTCCATTACACTGAAATTAAAAATAAACTAAACACTCATAAATAAAGAATAAAGAAATGTGAATTTGTAAAATTATATGTTACTAGCTTCCGCCCACGACTTTGTACGTGCATCCCCGTTTTTCCCCGTTCCCGCAAGAATTTCGGGAAATCCTTTCTTAGGGGACGCCTACGTTATGACATCTACCTGCATGCCAAATTTCAGCCCGATACGTCCAGTGGTTTGGGCTGTGCGTTGATAGATCACTATATCAGTCACCTTTGAGTTTTATATATATAGATTTTTAACTGTATGAGCAATATTTTTATTACAATTTTCTTTTATTTTACGTTTAATAATAGTTTTGAATAAAGAAATCATGCAATCGAAGTAATCCGCCCTAGCGATACTAGCACGAGTGAGTGTGATGTCAGAGGCGCATCGAATCTACAGATGTTTCGCGCTAAAATATGTAAACTTCAATAATCTATATCTCAGGCATTTATTGATGGATTTCAAAATTTTTTTCGGCCACTGACTAGTTTTGATCTATTTTTTAAGACTAGTAAGGTGAATATACTATTTTCTATTTTTTTAAACTTTTCCATTTTTCCATACAAACAAAATTAATGTCATTGAAAAAAAAAATTAAATACAAATAAATTCAGTATTTTCTGATTTTTTCCTTTGTACACTCGCTATTACCTAGTTGATTACAAAATTTGAACTTTCTAGGTCATCTGGAAGTTGGTTAGGTTTTGTATATGTCTATAAGTCAGTCAGTCTTAAAAATTGCGATTTTTGGATATTAATATCTACGCAACTGTTTAATCTGTATTTATGAAATTTAAGGTTCTTGTTTATCTTGAGGTCCTCTTGATATGTACCAAATTTGGTTTATTTAACTTAAATAGTTTTCGAGTTATAAGGGGGTGAAAAGTGGCTCGAAATGGTTCGTGTAAATATACACACGGCTGCTGCTCGCCAGTTCTCTTCGCTTGAACTCGGCTTGACACGCTGCCGCGTGTCTAGATTTAGTATCCTGGGCTCCCCTACTATAAAACTAAACAACAGATTTTGATACGGTTTTTTCTAATAATGGTTCGCGAGGAAGGATTAATAATTGTACAATTTGTTAAGTTTTAGACATAGCAGGCGAAGCCGTGGGCAGAAAGCTTGTACTTATAGTTGCAATATGAGTAGGTAACTAATTTTCTTAGAAAAATATTAGCTAGCGGTAAAATAATTTTATTATTCAATTACCTATGCCAAATATCCATGCCGATTTACACAAATGAACTTCATAGGCAAATGATAAAATTTTATGTTCAATTATGTTCGTTAGAACGAACGCTTTGCGTCCATTTCACTATATTTCAGCTAGCCATTTATACGTACATGCTAGGCCTATTCATAAAATTTTATAGATTAGCAGCATTCCTATAATCAATTCATTTTATTAGAAATCCTTAAAGTATGTTGATCATCTCTATGTAAGTACGCAGTGTAAATGAAAGTGGTTTCTGTTGTTTGAGTAAATAGTCATTATATATTGGTCTATTTTAGATTTAACTTCGATTTTGATGTGCAAATTTTAATTGTAAGAGATTTTTTTTATATTATACTGTATTACTTTATTTGCTCAAATGCTCAATTAACTAAGTATAACAATTTGTAATATTATGCTGATACTAAAACGATGATTAAAATAAAAACGGAAGTAGGTATACTTACCTAAAATTGTATCGCACTTAAATAAATAGCATTTACAAGGTTAGTATGACTGTTTTTTAATCGGTTTAGACAGTCACTTAACGAGCACTTAATTTTTTTTTATTCTACATTAATTGTGCTCCAAATATGAGAAAATATGTAAGAAATTCTCATGAACAACAAAAGAGTCGTTCTTGAACTGTACGGTCAGGTCGTGTCGAAATATATTATGTTATATTCATATAAGTTAATTTTTAAAATAAGACACTAATACTTATAATAATAACATACTAGATAATTACATATAATTCTCTAATCTTCATTATAATATCATTATGATTGAAATAGGTAATTTTAATAAAACATAAACGGTTCATTTAAAATTCATTTATTCACTCGATCACATAGTGATCTGTAACACAATTCTATACACAATGTACAAAATATCTTAACATTTTTTTTTTACTTTTTACAATAATGCCCAGTAACTAAATTTATTCTAATATCATTTATTTACTAATACTTATATCCGTCCTGTTCGTTGAAGCTGGGTGGTTGACGAGGTCCTCCGAATTGTTCAGGGGTTTTAGCTCCACCTGATGGCCTGTTGAAGCCAGATTGAGATCCTTGACCTTGGTTAGAGTTCAGGCCTTGCGCTGGTCGGTTGTATTGGTATGGAGCTTGAATTGCTTCCTTGCCAGAGCTGGTAGCTTGGTTTTGTCCAGGTTTGTATTGCTGGTTAGCTCCAGAGAATTGGTTGCTGCCTTGGCTGCCAGGCTGGTTTTGCGAGCCCTGTCCGTTGAATCCGTTTGGTCTGTTCTGTTGATATTGCGCGTTTGATCCTTGGTTTTGTTGGTTGGAAGCGGGTTGGTATTGATTCACAGGTGCTTTTTGATATTGCTGGTTTGAAGGGCGATAAGAGCCGTTGCCCGAACCTGGCTGGTATTGACCTTGGTTACCAGACACTGGCCGGTTTTGTGTCTGACTTGAACTGGGACGAGCCTGTCCTGAAGATCCAGTAGGAGCTTGATAGTTATAACCTTGGTTTAAACCTTGTTGGTTTTGCCCTTGATTGGAACCAGATTGATATTGATTGCTTTGTCCGGAAATTGCGCTTGAAGGGCCAGTAGATCCAAAAAATGGCGATCCTCGATTAGGAGCGGAAGATCCTGATTGGTATTGCGAATTCTGTCCTGAAGGGCCGGAAAATCCGTTGGAAATTGAACCAGTTGGGCGACCATTTGTTCCTGGGAAGCCGCTACCGGATGTAGAAGGCTGATTATTAAATTGAGGGCGAGATGAGCCGGTGGGACCTTGACCATTAGAGCCTGAGCTATATTGGTTGTTCTGGGGACGATTGTATTCATAACCAGAAGCACCCAGTCCATTTTGACCACGTGGTCCATTATTGTAAGAAGCACTATTTTGAGCAGCATTGCTTTGTCCCTGGTTTTGTATTCCATTTGAACCAGCGTTTGATTGTGGATTTAATGCTTGATTTAAAGCGTCGCTTAAGCTTGGTTTGTTATTTTGTCCAGATTGACCAGATGGAACATTTTGTCCGAAACCTTGGCCTTGTGATCCGGATTGCTGATTGTTCTGTGGTTGGAAACCGAATGAGCCGCTTGTTGGTCTTCCGTTCGATGAAGGGGTGCCGTATTGCTGACTGGGACCTTGACCCTGGCTTTGTAACTGAGGTCTGTTGACCGGGCCGGAAGAATAACCTTGAGAATTATCTTCATTTTCATACTCTTCGGGTCGGTAAGCACCTGAAAATTAAACATTGTTATTCTTTTCTTAATTCATTTTTCTCAAAGTAATATTAGGCAACTGCTTAATTTATAAGAAAAAACATTTGCGGATATAAAAAATAAAATGGTGAGCACTTGAATTTATATTTTTTGGTTTTTATGGCATTCAAATGCTTTATATGGTGAGCACTTGGCAACTGATATATTTTATTTTAAAAGTTTATTATTTAAGTATTTGATAACAATTATTTTTCTTACGCATTATTTTCTGGGTAATATTAAACTATTTAATCTAATTAGATATATAGAATAATATAGAATAATAGTGATTTAACACTGAATCAATAATTAAGTTTTTAATTGTAATAATAAAATAATTTACCTTCTTGTGTGCCAGCTGCGGCAGCCTGAGCATTAATCTCAATAGATTTTAATATTTCTTCGGGAATCGGGTGCGGTGTTGGTAAATGTTCTCCCTGTGGTTGATAACCATTTTCATCAGCGGTGTATGTCACTGTGTAGGCTTTGCCATCATCACCAGTGTAAGAGAAACCACCTTGAGCTTTCACACCATCAGTAGCTACACCTGATTCTTCAGCAGATATTCCGTTAGAGGTTTCAAAGCTGTATTCGAATCTTTCACCGTCATTTTCATTAGTGTACTTCAAGATTTCAGCGTTTCTATCAGCGGATGCTTGAGCACGTTCGGGGGCAAAGTTCGTAGAGCCTTGTCCTTGAGAAAATCCTGCTCCCTGTTTAGGAAAGCCTGTTGATGCTTGTTGTTGATTGTAAGCATTATTAGAGGGTGACTGACCAAATGTATTCGATGGCGCAATATAGGCATTGGAAGGTCCAGATACAGCGTTTTGTTGAGGTCCAGCATTACCGCCAAAAGCAGCTTGATTGTAGGAAGGTCTGTTAGGAACAAATCCTTCTGAGTCAATTACAGATTGAGCTAGTCCATTGCTTGTAGGTCCTCTACCAGAAGCAGGTCCGTACACTGCGCTAGGTTGGCTAGGACCAGATGGAGCTTCGGAACCGATGTTAGCAGAAATCTGTTGTCCGGAAGGTCCAGATGCTTGAATTTGTCCGAACGGCTGCTGTCCAAAGGCCTGTTGACCGAAAGAGCCTTGAGATGATGGACCAGGAGCAGTTAGGGCACCAGGGCTACCTCCAGCTGTGCCAGCATTAGGAGGTGGAAGGTACGTCCTGTCCAATTTATCTCCATAGCAGTAAGCTACGATTGAAAGGAAGATAAACTGAAAAAAAAAAATCTTTTAATATTTCACATTTCAATTAATAGTAGCGTAGCACTAATTTCGTAGCTATGTTTGTAAACACTTTTAACACACTGAAGTAATATCGTGAATAGGTTCAGTAGTTCCCAAGAACATCGGCGCAATCCATAAAAATATACAAAACATTGTATAAATTTCGTATCCATATACAGTTAAAGTTAACAAATCGATAGTGGTATTTGTTTTAGCACCATAATATTTAGCTACGGCATTAAAATGTATTTAAATGTTTACCAGCTTCATGTCTGCTGTTACAAGTAAGGACAGACTATGAATGTACGGTTTCTTTGGAGGCATCCTATATTTATATCGTGAAATTCGTTCACCTTAGTTACTAAAGCGCTCACGGACCTAACCTTTGACTGTTGGTGAATCTTCATTTCGCTGTGTGAGTGATTGCACAAGTAACGATCGATTTTGTCGATACACTAATTATTGTAATCGTCAATCTGTGTGTTTTGTTACATTTAATTTTGATTTTTATTTCATGTGAAATTATGGATAATGAATGTCCAGTATACAGTCGCTAGTTGGTCTAATTTTGAAATTTCATGTCACTTCCTTTCATCATACACTTTTTTCAGGTATGGGTTAATCGGTACATTCTAAAACAATATGATATTTTATGAGTATATAGTTAATATGCTTCAATAATTATTGTGAAAACTGTTATCTTGTGTTTCTTTTTACGAGGAAAATAATAAATTTGAAAGTAAATTAAACCGATTTTATAAGCGCTTTCATTTGGTTACCTTTATCTCACATTAAATTCTGTTAGTATTACATAAAAACGCTGTAAGTGTTAATAGTCAAATAATATATTTTTATCTTCACATATAAAGTAAAACCATCGATTTTGTTGACTTACGATAAATCGCAGTTTTATCTACCGAAAAAAAACTCACTCTACATGACAAGAAAGCTGTGTATGAAACTTTAAAATATTATAATATTATAGCAAAAGCTTTAAGATGGTAAATATTATGAAGATCATATTATGTATGTAATGTGTATTACTGTAGGTGTAGAGAATACATTGTTATGTACCTATTACTCATAGTTATGAAAGTGAAGAATGCACTAATATTAAGTAGGTTGGTCGCACTGTGCGTGCAATAATCTCATGTTATTAACTTAACTTACAACTTAACAATCATAGAGGGCACACAAAAGGATTGCGTCAAATGTTGTTCCATTCATAGTTTTTATATACTTATATTCAATGCGAAAATAACTCTATCTATTTGTCTTTCACAATTTTAATAATTATATAAACGAATGTTTTGATTGATACGTAGATATATAGAAAAAATCTTGAAGATACGTTTCGTCGAAAAAATTATTTTATTTATTTTATTAATTTATTGTTTTATCATAATTCAACCTCTATTTCATTAGCTGTTCGTGTGAGAACCAAACATTTCATGATATCGACTAAAGCCGCGGGCGTAAATATATTAAAAATTATACCAAGTTCACACTAGTAATAACACTAATAACTGCTTATAAGTTATAATAATATACGTTCACTAATACCCTAAAGGCTCAGTGGTGTGAGCATTGCGACAATTAGGTTCAGAGTTCAATATATTCAAAGCGATAGAAAATAACAGCCAGTTTTATGTTTAAGATAAGAAATAATCGATAATTATTAATTTGTAGAATCACCTGTATGAACATAATATTATTGGGAAAGCGCGTACCATCAGACCACATCTTAGCTTTCCATCTATCAGGCTAGATTGTGGTCAAGCGCTTCCCTATCTACAATAAAAAAAAACCTATATGCATCTGCCGTCATAATAAGTGAATTCAAGGTTAAACTTAATATTGTTAAGTTATTAATATCTTAAATATCTTTCAAACTAATAAGATGAAAAATTCAAAAAACTTTTGAGTTTTTTTCTGAGCTTAATCCAAGATTAAGAATATAAGAAGGTGCAAATTGCATCTAGGTACTTTTGACAATATACAAAAAACAAAAATGAAACAACATATTTTATGAATAGGTACCTGGTATTTAATCATGTAGACCGTATATTTTGAAGAACATTGTTTTCAGGAACTTATTATGACCGGTGCATACCGATGTTCAAAGAACACGATCTTCAATAGAATAGTTTTCAATAAAATGTAATAAATAATTTATAATAAATAAGTAAGAACTACCTATCTACAAAACATAAATAGGTACCTAAGAACTGAAAAAGAAAAAAAAAACACAGAAATTTAATTCAAATTGATAGCAATTGCATATTTCAACCTATTATAATTTACAATGTGTTCCATGCAGTATTTGAATTTAAAATATAATGTATCAAAACCATTATTATCTTTATTTTTATTTAAACTTTAACTATTACAGATGGCTGTTTATGGAAGACATTACTTTTACAAGTTAAATTCGATTGAGGCCTTATTTGGTGTTGAACTCATTTAGATGTAGGTACATACATGTGTAAGCAGATGCGCTAGGTCAATCTGTCAACTAGTTTAATATTATTATTATTATCCTGTATTGAAATATATGGATTAACGACTTAAAATAAATTCGACGAGCTTATTCTCAGAATAAATTGAATTCAGAACAAACAAAACATATATTAATTTGGTCATTGTTTAAAATAACATAAGTTTAATCACATTGTCTTCTTTTAGAAATGAATAACCTGTTACTCCTATATCTTATATTAGATAATCTCGTGATATGTGTGAGTAATAGCACCTACCTGTAGTATTATTATTATTAAATAGTATGATTTCTGTGTCTGGAGAGTCTCATTCCCTTTGAATACACGGGCGAAGCCGC
This sequence comes from Colias croceus, assembly GCF_905220415.1. Taxonomy (NCBI): domain Eukaryota; kingdom Metazoa; phylum Arthropoda; class Insecta; order Lepidoptera; family Pieridae; genus Colias; species Colias croceus. The sequence goes on from NC_059553.1 coordinate 9,109,413, forward strand.
GAGCAGCAAGCTAGTGCTATTAATAAACCCATTAACGTACAGTCTGCAGTAATCACCGATTTTGGTATACAATTTGTCTAAAGATGTGATTAATCTAAAAACCAATTATCTCCACGCATGCTACGCTGGCTCATTAGACCCTGGTTAGATCGTGAGACCGCCTCCTTGGCATAGTGGTTGACGCCTGAGCGTAGATCCGAGAGACCTGGGTTCGAATCCCGGTGGAGACGAAGCAGAAAAAAATGTCTCGGTCTGGTAGGACACAGAAGGATGATCACCTACTTGTCCCTAAAGAAAATCGATCAGTGAAACAGATGTACAGGGTGTCTCAAAAGAAAGTTTATATTTTGTGGATGAATAAAAAGTAAGCGGTGTATTGAAAAAATGTTTATTAATTATTAAAGTGCATAATATGGGAATTTATTTCTTAAAAATAATATCGTCCAAATGCAGTCCATTGCGTTCACCATTATTCACGTTTTGAGACACCCTGTATAATGAATGCATCTGCCCCTTACCCCACTAGGGGACATTGGACTTCACGTTAGATCGTGAGAAAACTGAAATGAATTTGAAATCGCTCCCGACAAACATAAATGTCTGCTGCTTTATTATCCTATTGTTTGAAGAGATCATAATTTTCATCTTATTGATTTTGTAAGATAGGTATTATTTTTAAAGCGTTTCCACTGGCATAGACGAATATTTATAGCTTTGCAGTAGTTATTTCACCTGCCTATAATCGTTTCTATTAGCTATTGTACCTACATTTTGAATATCAACCTACACTGGCTGTGCTCCGCGGTTTTACGTGCACTGCTCTGCTCCTATTGGTCTTAGCGTGATGATATCGCCTATAGGCATCACCTATTAATGGGCTATCTAAATTTGAAATAATTTCTCAAATTCGACCCTTGGTTCGTGAAATTAGCGTGTTCAAGCCAACAAACAGGCTTTATAATATTAGAATAGTCTTTAGCCTAGCCTTTTTGCATGGCAAATTAAAACCCACCAAATAAAATGCGACCATAACAATACCAAATAGTTCATATCAAAATTAAATACTCCTACAGATCCGGTTATGCAGATAAGTGACAGATTTTCCATCAATTTTGTCATAATAGAAGCTTTTAACAAGAATTGTCTCGAAACAATTTAACATTATAATATAATTTATTATTCAATAACACTATTATAGTTAAGATGATGATATAAAGCGTTAAATATAGCATTTAAAGTGTAGAGAACGCAATTTAATAATATTTTAAGAACGATTAAAATTTTACGCGTTTAAGCTCATTACCGAGCCGTTAATAGCATATTTGTATCTACTAATTACCTCGGCTTAAGATATTTAATGTATTCCGAGTGCATATTGTAATTAATTTTTAGGGTTCCTCACCTTTGTATTAATAACCATTTTTTAATTTATCAGTTTTCCGGAAGAATAATGTAACGTTACAATTTTACGTAATCAAAGTCACACGCATAGTTTTCCTGTCGTTAATAATTAATTCTGTCGATAAGAATTGATAACCCAAAATTGCATAGAGCATCTTCCAATGGTTGTTTGTTAATTGAAAAGTAAGACGATTTTTTTTCTCTTCCTTCTACTCAATAAAAATTAAATTAAGAGATTGTACTTAAACTAAGTCGAATGAAAAATAAACAGTCACCTCTATTTTAAATTTTAAAAGCTCTATTTAAAATGCAATTCAGAATCCGAATACTTATATTATGTCTAAAAATATTTTTACGTTGTTCGTTTTTGAATTTAAATTCAAATAAAAACAAAAACAATTTTAACAGGCTTTATTTTTATTATACATACTAATACTTACTAATACTATAAATGCGAAAGTTTGTGAGGATGTGTGTGTGTTTGTTACTCTTTCACGCAAATACTATCTACTGAACCGCAACGCAATTACATTGAAATTTAGCACACGTATATATTATACACGTAGGGTAACACATAGGATAGGTTTTATCCCGGAAATCCCACGGGAACGGGAACTATTTGGGTTTTCCTTTAAAAACGCGGGCGAAGCCGTGGGCGGAAATCTAGTTATATATATTAATCTAGTAGATCAATCATCTAGTAGATGATATATTCAACAGAATATTTAATTATTTATAAGGAATAAAATAAAACATCAAGAGAACAGCAGCACTTTGAACAACTAAAAGCTCGATGACGTAACATTTACCAACACGCACTTAACTTAAACTATAGACCTTTTTATTTGTATAAAAATCTCGCATAGATATCCACGCCCCGCAGGGAAGAGGCAGCCGTGGGTTATATCGGACTCCTACCGACTAACCCCACTGTGTATCGTCGAGCTGTTTTCATGATGCGCCTGCACTAAAAACAATATTCATCAAACATAGAAAAAACTTTTCCCTGGTTTATAATAATATTTATCTCAAAATATCAAAACTCTTGAGCGAATTTAACCAATATTCGGTTTAATTTAAGCAAATGTCACTGACATTGACCCCAGGGCAAAACGTTACGGCTAGATTGACGTACCTTACACATCAGGTCGAGTCGCCCACGAGATCGTGAATTATCAAATTATAATGAAATTTCTTCGTGACCCCCGAGATTAATAATCAGGATCGCAATCATTGATTGAAATTTGACATTTATTGTGTGTTGGTATAAAGGTCATTTTGTTGTGGGGATGATTTTGAGAATTTAAGATAACCTAGATAACTGGAACCCCAGTTTTAATACGTAGCTGATCCCTTTACATCATAGTTAAACTACACATCAATTAAACGAAAGAATTAAGATTTGACCAATATATTAAAAAATGTAAATTACTCAGTTTTGAATACTTATCACATACCTATATTTTCATCTTAAGGCTATCATTTTCATTTCATGTGCGTTATTGCCACGTATAATATTATAGCCAGCTAGTTATCGCATCGGTTGAAGCACCTCAATGGTATTTTCAACCGACTTTATTAAAAAGAAGAGATTCTATTTCTATCTCCACTGTATTTTTTTTGTTACCTTTAACTTTCGACTAGGAAGGTGAACCGATTTGATGATTCTCTTTTCATTTGAAAACTGGAGCCTCCATTTAATTTGGATCTAGTTCTAATAATTTAAAGGCGATTTATTTTTTTGTGAACAATAATTATAGCCACCTATGTCAATAGTGTGTACAAAAACGAAAACCATCAAACCCACGACCTTTTATTAAACCATGCCATAACATAGGCGTATGGGATCACGCAACGTCTGTAATAACTATAAAAACTATAATTGAATTCGTAATAAATTACCCAAGTAAAATATTATAAAATAGCCCTTGACCTTCAAGTGTATCAACTTGTGTATTGTTAATGTGTTGTTTTATTGTTAAATTAAAATAAAAATAACTGCGTTAAAAACAACCGACTTCAATAAATACCTATTTAATAAATAGCACATAAAAATAATATGTAGTAATTAATAATATCAAATCTTTTTTATTTCTTACTTTTCCGTTTTTGAAGTCGGTTGTTTTTAACGCAGTTATTTTTATTTAATACTTTTTAGTGTATTTTTCAACACGAATCAAACGAGCCCAAACTCGATAAAGTTGAGTCAATATATTACTGAGTTCCTATGGCCACCTTCCGATTCCATCATCAGATCAGCTCCATGTCATGATAATGTTTCATCGCTATCCAATTTACATTCGTATACAAAATTTCAGCTCAATCGGTTACCGGGAAGTGAATCAAAGTTACTTGCTACATTGAAATTAAGTCATCGAGTACAGACAAAAATGCTCATAAAATAAAAACTACTAGGCCTAGCTGAATAAAATTTTTATGGGACCAATTCGACACTATCCCGCATCGAACAAAAAAAGAATCACGTAAATCGGTTCAGAAACCTCGGAGTAATCGGTGTACATACATAAAAAAAAAAAAAAAAAAAAATATACCGGCCGAATTGATAACCTCCTCCTTTTTTTTGAAGTCGGTTAAAAAAGCGTGTGTGCCGAGCACCCGTGTCAGAAGTGAAACTTCTTCGGAAAGGTTCAAAGATACGAAAATCATCGTCTTAATCTATGACGTGACGGTTTTACTTCAATAAATGGCCTCTATATTAATTGTCCGAATTGTTTAGGTATACTTTTTATACATTTCAGTAAGTCGTGTTACTAACACCACCTGTAAGTTAAGAACGGCTGAACGGATTCTAATGATTTTTAATTATTGAATTATTTATTTGTTAAAAATTAGCAAACCTCCAAATCTTTCAACACAGATGGAGTTCGGGCAAGCAGCTTGGTTCATTAAAATAAAGATAAAAACAAAAAGTAATACTTTTACATTATATTATAATATGTATTATTACCCGGAAATAACACTGGTCTTGTTCTTACTGGGGATTTGAGGTTCATTTAGTAAATAATTTATTATAATACTTTGATTACTTTAAATATAATTCAATTATTTTTTATGTTTATAGTAAGTACTTCTCGTTACCACAGTTTTGTATTATATCCTGTTGATATACCCCTTTTATGAAAACTATACAAAATAGGAAATTTTGAGTTATTCATATTCGAATCATGAAGCATTTGTTTTCAAGTAATATATATAAATTTTTTTTCAGATTAATCATTATCAGCTGATTTTTTTTTAATTAATTAGCTTCGTAACTATCAACATATTATAATATTATGTCATTTTAGGTAATAGCTCTTATTTATAGACTTAAAACCTAATTTTTGAACCCATTTATTTGAAGTAACTTAATTGTCAACCTATTATAAAATAGTTAAAAGCAAGAATTTTTAAGATAATGATTGACATCATAAATACACGACAAAAACGTTAAAGAATATTTTTATAAAAGCTTCTGTATTGCCATTAACCAGCTACCATTTTCAATTATTTTAAAACTACATAATATAGTATGTGATTTTAAAATTAATATAACAATAAACTTGAAAACATAAGTGCTCATTCAAAAAATTATAAATGGCAAGTGAGCAGTGAACGGTTTACGCATTGTTTTTGTATTACCTTAATTAGATCAAAACATACTTAAAAATAACCTTCGGAAAAATGTAACGCTATTATTTCCACGTTTTATTATAAGTATACAATGAGATCGTACATTATAAACTTACTAGCTTTGCACCGCGGTTTCACTCGCGTAGGTTGGATGGACCAAGGATAATGAAAAAAGTTTAAACTGTTTTTAAATGGGGTATAAATTGAGCTATTCTAACCCTATAAGGTTTTGAAAAAATCAGCCTATGTTTAATTTTGGGTCTTCCACTATTTTCTTTACAAATTTCATACAAACCGAAGTTTTGTGTTAGCTGTGAAAGCTTTAAAACAGACAAACTCTCTAATAAAAAAACAATATGTAAAACACTGCTCATATTCCTGAATTAAGGTTTTATAAACAGAAATAAATGTTCAAACTTATATTAATTATAATACGATTATGTTCAAATCATTAATATTTAACCAATGAATGATCTATCTATTATTACGAGCTATTATTTTAAATGACAACGAGGAAATTTAATCCTAATAAAATAGTATGTCGTAGGTACCATAATTTATGATTTATATGATAGGAATGTACATAATATTATTATAAACCTTAATTTAAAAAAAGGAGAAAAGTATGTAACAGTTTCATTTACTTACTCATATTACAATATGTCATATACTATGTATGTTCTGTTTCAGTATCTACTCGTATTAATTACGAAAACGCACATTCCAGCAATTTAATTGACGTACGGTAAGCGATCGTGATTGATGTGTGAATCATTTCTTTATTGTTATGCCCGCAAAATATTCTCTTTAGATATAATGATGGACGAAGTATTTATCAAGGTGAAGTGTGTATTGTACTGCATTACTACATTTTCTATTATAGCTTTGCAAATGTTAGTAAGATATATATAAACATTTTGATGATAACTTGTCTGATAACTTCGTTTTAGTTCACATTTTTGTGTGAGTGATTAGTGACTAGTATGTGTGATTATTATAGAAATATATTTTCGGTTCATGGGCTGTACTGCGTGAGATGGGCAATGGGCGACTTTTAGAAGCGTAACATAATATTATAATATTATGCTTATAAGGTCTAATTAAACAACTGATTGTATTTATTTACAAAATAATTTATTATTTATCATCATCCCAAAGTTTATTACATAATATCACGAAATATCTATACAATATTAAATTAAACTATTCAATTAATGGCACTCAGTAATGATAACCTGTGGAGTCGAAACTGGGCGGTTTTCTGTTTATTTCAAATTTCTCCGGACCTGTGAAAATTTGACTTGGCTGTTGTTGTCTATTAATAGTTTGAAGTGAGTTGAATTTATGGTAATTCTGAGTAAATTGAGCGTGGCCACCGCAACATGCGCTACCTAAAATTGAGGAGCCTAGCGGTAAAGTGTAATGCTTCTGACCTGAAATTCCTGCAATAGTATTTCCTTCGGGTTTTGAGATAGCTCCATTTTGTGGTAAAGATGATGACGGCTGTTGATTTGTGTTTTGCGTTGGTAAGGCAGCGAATGTATTTCCAGCTTGATCTCCAGATCCTTCTTCATTACTTTCAGATGAAGATGTGGAGGGGAGAGATTGTTCTGGCTTGTTGTATTGGTATATTTCACTGTCTGTGTTTACTGGCGTTGCTGCTTCGGAATTAGTTGTTTGTCCAAAACCCTGAGGAATATTGTTTTGTTGCGACGCAACCTGTTGGGTGTAAGCAAAAGCTTCCGCAATTGAGCCCTGGTGGGGGTTTCCTTGTTCACCAGCAAATTGAGTATTTTGGTTGAAAGGAAAAGATGTTGGTGAAGGCTTATTGTTTATGGAAGAAGTTTGAGCGCTCTGTCCAAATGATGAAATAGTGGCTTGAGTTAATCCGTTAATAGGACTTTGGAATGTATTAGTGCTCTGTCCCGTCACTAACATAGACGGCACTGTTGGTTTTGCAAAGGCATTAATAGGTTGGCCGGAAAATTCAGGACGTTGCGGTATTTTGTTGAATTGATTCGATTGTGACGGGAATTGAGGTTGATTAAATGGCTTGGCTGGTCTGTCATAATAATATGAACCATCAGGTCCTTGAGGTTGCGTGTATTGATTTTGAGTTATAGCTTGAGTTTGCAGGAACGCTGGAGATGTTGGTCGTGTCTGTTGGAATGAATTTTGCACGGGCTGCTGGTTTGCTTGTGCAAAAGGATTTTGGAAAGAAGGCACTTGAGTGTTGAAAGAATTTTGAGATTGTGTGTATTGGTTAAAACTTTGTCCTTGCGTACTTGGTTCAAATGTAGCGTCAGTGGGAAGTGTTTGTGCGAACAAATTTGTTGTAGGTTTATCACTTTCTAGATTCTCCGATTCTGCAGTGTTTTGCTCTTCAGAAGTTGTGAATGCAGTTTCTGTCTCTGTCTGTTCATATTGATTGTTAGTGGTTGTCACTGGTAATGAAGCATCCGTAGGACGGGCTTGAATAGAAGATATTTGGATATTCTGATTTCCAATAATAGGTTTCTGGAACGGTTCAGATATTTGTACAAATGCGCCATCTGGACCCTTGTTGTAATTTAAAGTCACTATGTTTGATGTTAATGCCGCGTCTGTTGGTTTTGGTTGTGAATCTGGTTTATTATAATTGTATATTTCTCCTTCGTATGTGTTTGAAGGTTGATTTGCAGGTGCATTTTCTTGCTCTGGAATTTGATTCAGCGCTCCGGTTCCTTGTGAAGAAGTCACTTGACTAATTGATTGAATTTGGAAAGAATCACCTGTTGATGGAACTGTGTTAGTAGTTACACGCTCATCATCGATATTAGTTGTCGGATTCATTTCAAATGGTGTTGTCAATTCTTTAGAAGGCTGGTTTGTGGGGACAATTGTTTGCTGATTGAATGAACTGGTAAACTGTTGTTGGAAAGAACCATCATTAGGTGAAGATGATATTTGAGATACGGTTGTAGGCAACGAACTATCTGAGCTTTGAGAACTTCCGAAACTATTGAATGCCCCTTGATTAATTTGAACTTTATTAAAATTCGATTGAGGTTTTTGTTCAACAGTTTCTTTCTGTGCATTTGAACTGGTTGAAACACTATCACTGATTGACGTATCGTATGAACTTGGCCTTGACGATGAAATAATTACACCTTGATCTTGATTTTGCAAATCTTGTTGTGATAGTGGAATATTTGTTGTTAGTTTATTTGAATCCTGGCTGTTCTCAGTATCGTATGAAGGTTTAGCTTCACCGAGGGTTTGTTGAACAAATTGTTGTTGTGGTGGTAAATATTCATTTGAGAAAGAGCCTTGAGGTATGTTCTGCTGGAAAGAACCTTGATGTGTGTTCTGCTGGAAAGAGCTATGAGAAGGTATATTTTGCTGGAAATAGGTATGAGAAGGTATGTTCTGTTGGAAAGAACCTTGAGGTGTGTTATGCTGGAAAGTAGCTTGAGGTACGTTCTGTGGGAAAGGACCTTGAGGTGTGTTCTGCTGGAAAGTAGCTTGAGGTGCGTTCTGCTGCAAAGAACTTTGAGGTGTGTTCTGCTGGAAAGCAGCTTGAGGTGCGTTCTGTGCGAAAGTACCTTGAGGTGTGTTCTGCTGGAAATAACTGTGAGAAGGTATGTTCTGCTGGAATGCACTTGGTTGTTGATTTCCGACACTGAATGAACTCTGACTGAAGCTTTGAGTTGGTATTACATTGTTAAAATCTCCTGAATTGCTAGACGATAGTGGTTGATTCTGCTGTTGAGATCCAGTAAACCCTTGTGGAATATTTTGCGAAATTTGAACATTGCCAATCGGTTGTCGCGTATCCTTATTACCGCTGATGAACCCAAATTGCCCATTATCGTTTGGTTTTAAAGCTTCATTGTTCTGATTAATGAATCCGCCGCTTATTTGAGCACTGGATCCAGGTCGGTTCGCAAATTTATTTGATTGACTATCATTATCACCGATCGCAGTGTAATCCCCGCCTGTATTGTACTTCTTAGCGTCGTACGAGCCTGTAAATAGAAAACGAAAGTTGGTCGATAATTTGTCAACGCCTCCAACTACTATTTATCAGGCGGTTTGCATTCATCGAAGCTTACAATGGGATTGAACTAATTTGTCCTGTCGCGGTTTTGTATGAATTTGTGAAGTATTAAATGTATTTGTTTCGGCTATTTAGCATTATGAAGTTTTGAATTGAATTATGTGTGCTAAATTGATGTCAATATTCAATTTCTAGCATTTTAACATGGTTTAAGTAGGTAACTTGAAAACGAAATCGAACCTTTCAAACGAATTCTCTTATCTAAAATTAATTAAATATTTTAATGAAATTATTCTGAACAACCGAATATTTTTCCGTTCATATTTACTTTGCTTTCGCTTAGTTGTTTTTAATTTCGTAGGTATGATAAGAACGCAAATATAATATGAAGAGTATTGAAAAAATCTGGGATTCTCCAATGAGGTATCGATTTGCGATAATACAAATATTTTATCCTTTAATTAGTTTCATTGATGTCATTAAAGTAAATAACAAGGTTAAATAAGGCCTTTCACTCAATATTTTTACCAAGATTTTTACCGACATATTACAAATTACGTCTTGACAAAACCTTATTGCGATAGTTTTTTACTAAAAATTAAGTTATTTATTAAATTGTAAATATGTTTTTTTTTTATTTTAAAGCTGTTTTAGCGCATGTTTTTTCGATAAATAGTGCAATTGATTTATTGATAATTATGTTAAAATATATGGAATAATAAAATATATGGATTATATGGAATATTTTATGGAATTAGTTCCTGATCATGACTATTTATTTGTTATTTCTTTATTTAACTCCTTAATAGTTGTACAAAATAGGAAACGTTATAACTACTTACAGATAGAACAGAGAAAAACTATTTTGGCGGCCTTATCACTTAATATTTTATTTTGACTATTTCTTTGAATATTTTAAATGCGAAATAAAATATATCTCATTAAGACGATTTACCAACTTCAATAAAATTAAAAAAATGAAGCATTCATGAAAATAATATAATAATCTTATCTAGACTTTTACCACACAAAAATAATTAGAAAGCATAGATACAAATATCTAAAACCAAATCTGTTAGACGATCTAATAAAAAATAACGATGTTACATCAATAGAATTCAATACAGTTACCTTTATAACCTAACAATTAATCTAACCGAAAACCGATTTTATCATGAAAACAATTCCGATTGCATCAATACAATAAATATCGGAAGCTAATGCTGCGTACACATCAAGGTAAAGAAGATCAAGGAATCAGCGTATTAGATACGCCCAAATCGGAAACCAATGAAGGTACACTAATAGCACAGTATAGTATCGAATGCGCGGAGGCTAACGCTGAGTACCGTTCGGCCTTCACTAATTAAGTGTGCACTCAGCCTTAATAAAATCGATCATATCTTAGAGGTCAAAAACCTTAAGCGTCATTAAGAGATATAGAGAATCGGTAAAATAGTGAATTTAACAAATAGCCTCAACAGTTATGGTTGAAATTGAATAACAGGTTTATTTTTGTATCGTATACGCATATCACTTTACTTTATTTTTTGGTGCAGTTTGTCATTGTTATTTTTAACCGAGGACCTTTCGCTGTGTATTTTTTTTTATTTAGTGCAATATTGTTTTACTCGTATCTTATTACATGTACGATTAATTGGAAGTGCTTTGTCTGAAACAGTACACTGTTCATAAACCTATGAAACAACATAAAAAATGAAGAATAAAACTTTAAGCTAAGAATGTATTGATTTTTTTAAATATTTATAATGAGATCAGATCAAAATGGAATAAATTTAGATATGAATTTACGATTTACATGCAGTATACACTATTATTTTGTGAGTATTTTAATACGTCATAGGACAAATTTGTTCTGAGAAATATAAGTTTCTATTGCATAAAATAATATGATGTACCAAAATTCGACAATAAGAAACCTGTCCTAACTAAGAGTAATAAATTGTGTCGTGTATATTGTGTTGATTTTAATGATAAATTTAATGATAAAGAAAAAAGAAAGAAACAGCAATTATTTGATGTAAATGACCGGACACAATACACTTAAAACATGATGAAATGATAAAACTACATAGGTAACTGATTATGCCAAATAAAGGACCTAAAATATCTGACTAGAAATAAAACATAAAATCATGCTCACCATCATCAATAATTCCAGCTGCTTCGTCCTTTGCATTTTGCTCCAACGCCTTCATAATCGCCTCTGGCACAGGAGGAGGTGTAGGCAAATGTGCTCCTACAGCTTGATATCCACCCTTATCCGCAGTATACATAACAGTGTACACTTGACCATCGTCACCCGTAAACGAGTATTGACCCGTGGCTTCAACCCCATTCGTAGCCACCCCAGTTTCACTGGCACTTATACCGTTACTCGTTTCGTATCCATAGTTAAACATGTCAACTCCCAAATCGCTTTCTTCTTTCACTGTCCTTGCTAAACTGTCACTGCTCGCTTGGGCACGCTCTGGTTTAGAGAAATCAACGAAACCTTGTGGAAGGAAGCTGGGACCACCTTGAAGGTGTTTGTCCCTGAAAGCGGCGTCTCCTACTCTGGAGTCTTTTGATCCGTAGGTAATTCTGGGTGCTCCTAGACCAGATTTGCCAGGATTCGAAGCTCTGGTACCAACAGCGGCATCGACTATGACGCCTTGGTGATCGTTCAGATAACTGCCAATAGGAAGATCTCCGGAAACTTGGTTATTTGTTCTAGAAACTGGTACTTGGAGTATGTCTGATGTGCCACCAGCGGTGTCAGCGTTTGCTGGTGGAAGATATGAACGATCTAATTTTGCAGCGGTGCAAACCGCTATGAAAGCGGCCAGGACAATCTGCAATAAAAAAATTATAGTCAATAAGGTCAATGATCAACAAAATTATTGATTTATCAGACTTATTATAACGTTCTTAAAATACTGAAAATATGAAGAAAGCATTAAAAATAATAAAGATCTATTTATTCAAAAAAGGAGCCTTTACTTATCACTTATTACTAGATACTATAATCAGACTATAATTATTACTTCTAACGTATATCTAATCATTAAAAAATCCTGATATCGTGCATTTTCGTAAACATTTAAAACACTTTTTTTAAACTGTTAATTAAAATCTAGATTTATAGCTTTTTAAGTCTCATTTAAATCACTGAAAAAACACGTATAAATATCACAGGACATTACCGCTTTCATCTTCCCGATTGGATAGTTCTACAATGATGGGGTATCACACACTGATGCCTTAAAACCCGACTTTTGCTTTTTATACCGAAACAAAACACATCTAAAAAACGTGCTTACAACTTTTCACCAACGCAGCTTTGCGGCTTGAATTTACCAAAATAGATTTATGCTGTCCTTGCTGCTATGTCGATAAGGTATAAAATTGATTGAGGATAAATTTATAAATATTCCGATAACGTAGCATGATGCACGCATAGATCCCAAGTTCAAGTATCAACAAAAATGCGATTTAAACACGATTTAATTGTAAAAGAATCAGTTTATTTCAATAATGAAGATCGGTTATGATGGGTGTCGTGAAATGTTACACTAATGGGTTAGCTGCTTGCTTTTGTGTCAAGGAATTTGTACGCATTATTAAGTTTATTTTATAGTTCAACAATAATTAGGCTGAAAAATGTTTATCATGTTTTTACAGGCATAGGTATTCATCATCTGTAGCATAAATTAATTAGATAGGTTGTCATTTTTATTATTTTATTAAAAAAAAAAACTATTATTTCTAGTTTATAGTATATGGTTTTCCTATAAATAATCCTATAAATAAAAAAGAGTTTTAAAATATCGTCAATATTAAAATAATAATAGAAACAAAACTCATTAGGTGGTACCTACAAAGTTCACCAGGTCAATTACAAAGGTACAAAGAAATATATCATAATCAAGAAGCTTCACAACCGTGTCAGATCAATATTTTAATTATCTTAACAAGGTGCTATCCGAGGCCTTGTTTTAAAAACTACATGGTTTAAATTGCTCGAATACACTTTTGTTGAAAGTTCAATTAAAGTTATACTAAAAGTGGCTAACGAGACGATCTGTCAAGTTGTGAAAATTAGAAGTTAATTGTACAATTATTATCTTTAAATTACTCTATGTCTCTTAAATAATATGAGGAATATAACATTTTGCCAGAATTTGTATATCAAAATTTACGCTCGTTCATTGTTAGTTTAATCTGTTTTTAATCTATAATTAAAATTTATAAAATTATGCGTGCAAAATTTTTAACACTTTGAACATAGAATAAATGTTCTTTCCTTCTTTCTAAATAAATATTCATGTTGATATTAATATTTCAATGCACAATGGAAACAAACAAGTCAATAACTGCGTTAAAAACAACCGACTTCAAACTTGCACTTGCAACATTTACAAATATAGACAAAAATGCTCATAAAATAAAAACTACTGGGCTTATCCGAATAAAATTCTTATGGGACCAATTTGACACCATCCCGCATCGAACAAAAAAATAATCACGTAAATCGGTTCAGAAACCTCGGAGTAATCGGTGTACATACATAAAAAAAACATACCGGCCGAATTGATAACCTCCTCCTTTTTTTGAAGTCGGTTAAAAATGCTTCATACTTTACGTTAATCTTTTCATCTCAACCGTTAAACTAGATGTCAGATATAAATTGCAAACGATGGTGCAATTAAAGATTTTTTGACTCGCATTAACTAGGTATATCACGTATAAGTAGTATTTTTTGTGATAATTGTATGACATTATTTACCTTATAAACAACTAGCCGCTTAGCCCGGGATGTCCCGGGATAACTATAGTAGGAGCTTGGGTCAATATCGGTCAATTAAGCAAAGCTGGCATGTTCACAGTACTCACACTTATGCAATTTCACTTACAGTATGTTCAAAAATAAATGCGACTCTAGTTTCATTTTAGAAAATATTCAAGTTTTAGACTGGCTTGCATATTCGCTCGTCTTTTAATTCTATTGAATATGCTTAGGATATGTCACAACTAAGCGCTCTAAAAGATTTTCCGCAAAATTTAATTACGGATCAACAACTTTACGAACACTTCCAAAGAACACATACCGCAATAAGACATTGGTATTCAATTTTAAGTAAGAACAACCGATATCGTTTGTAAATTAATGTAAATGGTGATAACTCTGATTATTAATTAGTAATTTGATTTTTGAAAAAAAAAATGCCGATTTTACTAAAAATTTATATTTTTCTAACAAGATCCTTATCATCCAAATTTCCACCTTGGTGAGAAAAATTGACATTTCTAATGAAAATGAACAAAAAATTAAATGATTTTATTAAATACTGTAAAATAGTATATAATTCTTCCATTTACTGTATCACAAAATTCTTCATAGATTTTTAGATATTCGTACTACACCAATTACATCATCCTGTATTTATAAACAATTGCAAAATATGACACATACATAGGCCGGGAGATACTGACACAAAATTTCGGGTCAGTTGTAACAGAATGGCGGTTCTACAGAGGTCTTATTACGCAATGACAAAAAGAAAAATGATGGTCAGAACGCTGGTACCGGCGGACTAGTCGCGTGGGCGTAAGTCACACTCGTCGGATAAGTAAGACCCCTCTAGACCGCCATCCTGTTACAAATGACCCGAAATTTTGTGTCAGTATCTCCCGGCCTAACATGTGCAATGTGTAAATGTGTTGACGTTCCAGCTCTTCTTAATATACTTATACGTGTAGGTACGTAATAAATTATGGTGTAAAATAAATAATATATTATCATTAAATATAATAAGCGTAAATATGTAAACAACAAATCAATGCTAATGGACAGTTCCGTATTTTTTCTTCTTATTAATATTTTTGCTACGAAAGTGACCGTAATATATTTTAATCTATACATATAATAAATCTGTAGAAGGGTCAATTCTGTACATTGAAAATATTGAAAAGCAAAATAGCAGGGGGTGTTCCTGGATCGATACCAAACCCAAATATTTGATTAAAAAATTTTTTGTCTGTCTGTCTGTCTGTCCGTCTGTCTGTCTGTCTGTCTGTCTGTATGTGAAGGCATCACGTGAAAACTAGCGGTTAGATTTCGATGAAACTTGGTATAATTATACCTTATTATCCTGGGCATAAAATAGGATACTTTTTATCCCGGAAAAATACTTAGAAAAAAAATTAATCTTAATTTTTCCGCGCGGACGGAGTCGCGGGCGGAAGCTAGTATAGCATAAAAATCTGAAAAATTAATACTTCCCACATATTTTGGAAATTCCACTTGGATATCTTTGCTTTTGAAAAATATACTGAATCAATTATTATTTATTAAATAAATTATGAATATGAGATCCGCAAGGGTACACTATTTCACAGATATTTTTTTTGTATCTATATAGAATAGTAAGGTATGTTTTTGTTAAAAAAATCGTTGTATTATATTATTTTCTCCATAGGTATATATTTTCTTATCCTCTGCTCTTGTAGCTCTATATTATTCCGAACCCTATATACATTATACATTATCATCAATATCAATAAAACACTAGGTACAAATATAGGTAGCTTATATTAAATAAACTGCAAATTTAAATTAAACTTTAATCCAGAATACATTTTATTAAACTTTATAGTAAATACTTAGCTAATTACTTTACTAGCAAATTTGTCTCTACCGTAATCACATTTCTAAAGACCTTTTACCCGAGATGCGGCACCACTTAACAAGCCATTATAGATAAATATCACCAATACAAGAACGAATATTCATCATTCTTAATAATTTCTTGGGGTTCCCATACCTTTTACCTTGACGGGTCCCGGATGCAAAAAGACGACAGAGTGCAAGCTCTGGTGCAAGTATCTGCAATTAGCTCGTACAAGCGTACAAGCTGTCTTGACATTTAATTGCTTGCTTTTTTAAATAAAAAAATAATAAAATAAAAATATCTTTATTTCACAACCTCAATTACAAAGTATAGAAAAAACGATGGTCCCGTACTAGACTATAGTCTGTATTACGGGTACCGATGACCTTCCAATGTTATAGTTGAGAAATATGTTGACGTACCTAATTTAAACAGAGATCCAAAAAAATAAAAAATAATATAATGTAAAAGTTTGAGTTTGTTTAAGTTTGTGTCTGTGGGTGTGTTTGTGAGTGTATGAGTGTGTGAGTGTGGGTGTTTGTGTATCATGTCTTTATGTGTGTGCATGATTGGATGAGTGTGGGTTCATGTATTGGTAAAGAGTATGAGCAGAATTAAACTCTCACGTTAACAGCGGGTTCTAGAAATTAATTACATTTTCTGTGTTATAGTAATTCTTCGAGAGCAGCCACTTAGTTATAGTTTCTCTACATTTGTATCTAGATAAATTAATTATTCTCAACTCCCTATTTATCACATTATATAAGTTTTTACATTACTTGTTCGAGTGTTGGTTATAATAATTTATCGGATTTTAAATGGAGCATGAATCTATTGATTGAAAAATAGTTAAATTATTGTAGTTTAGTATGACTGTTTAGCTGTTCTCCTACTTTTTTTAATTAAAATTTGCTTTGAATTGATATTATTTTACTTTAGTAGTATAATAAATATCTATACTTTGATTTAATATTCTTTTTGATTGAATAAATATTTACATATTTTTTTCTGGGATTTGTTTCTGCAAATGATAATATTTAAAAAAATGATGTAGATTTAATATTATACCTAAGTGCCTTCCAGATTCTTAATGTTTTTGTTGCTGTTCTACCAGTATAAAATGTTATCTTACACTAATGTAATGATGATAAAGAGAGGCGTATTGTGCCTATTAGTTACCCATAATACGAATTTAACATTACCTGTAATAGTAGTTAATTTTTACATACAGATAAATAAATAAACCCTTAATCACGTGGCTTGATTAAATCTGACAAGCGTTAAATTCGATATTATCGTTTCTAGTCATAAAGATGATTGCAATTCCGTAGTATCGTCATAATCCTAATTACTTTATTGTTAGAATTACCTCATGATTGAAGTATGTATTTTTGAATAATCAAGGATAAAACTAATCTTTAGATTGGCGTCAACCAATATAGTTTATTTTTGGAAAATTATTGTCACAGAAAAAATGTTTTAATACTTCGTTGTAATGGGCTGCAAGTTGCAACCCTAAAGGTATAAACTCTAATGTAAAGCATTGGCACAACTAAAGTGCAGGGTAAACGGTGATTCGCTTTCCGTGTAATAGCATTTCTTATAATATATTCTTTCACTATTGAAATTACACCATGGATTCATTAGAACTCGTTTTGTTTTTATAAAGTCGTTTTGCACTTTGTTGTTATATAAATTAGGAAGAAAGTTTTGATAACAATGATATTTAGACTGTATTATTAAGAGATAGCAATCTTTTAAGAGACGTTAATGGCTAGAAAGTATTTTTAGAATGCCTCCTTGGTACAGTGGTGAACGTATTTATCATCTACTCTGTGATCCTAGATTCATCATTAATCTATTCCTAGAGTTTAAACCGCGCTTTGAAATCGTCATAATATCTACATGTAAATTATAAACTTTGCTTTAAAACGGCACTGGTACCGTTTCCAAATTATTATAATAAATTATAATATTAACTTATAATTTTCTCTGCACACTGTCATATTGTTATAAGGGTTGCTTGCAATAAAAATATTTTAAAGCAGACATTTTTGTGGGCGTTACATTACAAGATCAAGAAATAATAATAACATCAATAATCATCCACACATGCCCGGGCGCATCCACACATGCCCGGCGGCATTTTCATTTCTTTACATGCGGGCACGCGCGGCTTTTGGTTGCCAGCGGCAGTTTGCTTGCGGCTTCGATACGGAGTGGTAGGAGTACGGAGTGGCAGCCGCCGGTAAAGCCGGCCGCGGCGGCCTGCATTCAGCGGCAAGGCGGTCTGAAACCCGGCGGCATAAGCCGGCAGCATGTGTGGATGCACCCTAAGACCACCTACTTACTACAATAATTGCTATAATATTTAAATTCATCTGTACATACAAGCTTATCTTACTACGAACAAAGCCAGGTTCAGAACTTGTCATAAATATCCTCTTTAATAGAGTGAGTGGGTCAAATCAGTTGACCAATTACTTTGTCATAAACAGGCAAAGTTATGAGTAAGTAATATATTTAAAACTTCAACATAGTAAGTTTCGTATTTAAAATATCCGCATTCTTAAGGTATTTAGCGAGCTTTAAAGGTCTTAAGTCCAATTTATAAAAAAGGAGAACAGAAGATAACTGTTAAAATCTTTTTTTTGGGCCTGTTTTTCTGCTTTAAAAAAAAACAATTTTAATTGGACTTGCATTTTGTAATAAAAAAATACGACTTTTACAAACTGTATATTTTCTTAACTTAACCATGTATCGTCGTTTCTACTACCTAATTATCTTAGAGTGTTACCTCCACGTATGGCAATGTTCTAATATCTTGGTAATGGTTCCTTATTACAACACAGATAATGTCAAATATTATATATATGTTTCATCGCAACACATGTAGGTACCTTTAAAGCAACCCAGATGGGGTGACGTACAAAACTTTAGAATAAAAGGTGTCCAAGGAACCTAATATACATAAGTGCTTGGATATATTATATAGTAAGGATGTAAACAAAAACATAATATTATCATTCTAACTATTAGAACATATTTTATTATAGTTAATAACACGCGTTGTACATTAGGATCTACGCATATTATTTTAAAGTCACGATTAATCTCAAATATTATTATTTACTTGGGTCACTGCATATATGCATTTAATAGGTGTATTTGGAAAATAATATATTAGGACTAATAAATATGCTTCGATGTTGAAGCATTTAATCGTTTGCAATAAACAACGGTTTAAATAGTTCTATAAATGTTTTTGTTCAAAAAATATACAAGAATTAATGCGTGCAACGTGAGTGCGTCTATTATTATGTAGATATCCTAGAAAAAATATAATTGGATAAAAAAAAAATAACAGTAAGGTATCAAAATAAAAATTATAAGTACCTACTCAATTCCTTTCTTCTTATCTAGAAATGTTTATTATGCAGATATCATATAATTTTCTTGGCTTTTACATTGCTACATTTTCAACAACAAAATAAACGTATCCAAATAATAAAATACATAATACATCGATGTTCACCTTTTGCCTTCTCCAAAGCGTAATCGTGGGCGGTCCACATAATGAAAGGGACATGTAACCACAGATGTAACTATTAGTATGTCCTCTGACTGACATTTGGCTGAAGAAATTGACTGTCGTGCGGTTGACGTCAGTTGCTATCATGTTACATAGCGCTGTGATCTCTATATTTTATCGATAGTTAAGAATGACCATTCATAAGCACTTGTGAAATGTTTATGAATAAAAAATGTTGAATTGCTCAGTAACTGTCACTCACAGTAGCCTATTGAGACGGTGTGGGTTCGCTGTTATCTCATGGTATTATAGGTAAGTAATTTTTGTCTGGTGTCTGGGAATATA
This sequence comes from Colias croceus, assembly GCF_905220415.1. NCBI lineage: Eukaryota > Metazoa > Arthropoda > Insecta > Lepidoptera > Pieridae > Colias > Colias croceus. The sequence goes on from NC_059553.1 coordinate 9,129,037, forward strand.
CCTACCTAATAAATGCATTTCGAATCAGTTTCTCTGATCGATTCTAATCACGAGCTATCAAGCGCTCCCATATTATAAACTTTTATTGATTTCATCGAAGAGCAAACCCAGAACCTCTGAAATATATTTGTAACTCGTAATCACTGTACTAACGCGATCTTCTGCAAGAGTGTGGTAATTTTCCCAATTCAAAACAATTCTAGTTCAACACCCACTCCCGCTAAACCACATTAATATTATAACATTACCGTGACTAAATCTTTAAGAAATCATACATCATGCTCAGTAATTCATAAGTCCATAGATCCATTAATATTATTATACAAATTACATCACATTGTTTGAACGTTAAGTTTGTCAATTAAAATATGCACGCTTGTCCTGATAATCATCTGACGAATACCGTACTAACGGATCTATGGTTTGACAAATTGGACAAACTGAAGTTCAACGAACTTTACTACAGTTTGATTAACTAGCTGATATATCGGGTGATACTACTACGTGCATCTATGTCATAATATTATTTTTGATTTGAATTATGTTCTAACTCCGCAAGTTCTAGGGAGTCAGTTTACTATACTGACAACACTGGTGTCTAACTCCGCAAGTTCTAGGGAGTCAGTTTACTATACTGACAACACTGGTGTCTAACTCCGCAAGTTCTAGGGAGTCAGTTTACTATACTGACAACACTGGTGTCTAACCCCGCAAGTTCTAGGGAGTCAGCTTACTATACTGACAACACTGGTGTCTAGTTCTAGGGAGTCAGTTTACTATACTGACAACACTGGTGTCGAGAAAATATTATATCTCTTGAGTCTTGAATCTTTGAGATATATTGAAAATGATGATGAATAAGCCTGATATTTAATTTATAAGATACCTTCTTGTTGTGGATATTTAACAGGAAGCTTTTCGCGTTGTCTGGGCGACGCAAACATGCTTATCAACAACGGACAATCGATATTGTGTATTTAAAATGGTACCTAATAATATTATAAAGATACGGAATATAATTTTTCAATTTTTATAACTTTGTTATATCTTAAGGGTAATCGTATAATATCTTAATTTCCTTGTAGGAGACATGGAATTTGGCCGTTAATCAACGCCTTTGGCAGTGTGGAAGGCGATAAAAAAAATTGATCATCATTATGCAATTGAATCCAATTTTTTAAGTGACAATGCACCAACGAAATATATTTTACGCTATCGTTTATTTTCTAACCTACCCTCACAATATAAATATAAATATTCCAAACATTTACTTTCCGAAACTAGGGCATAAATATAAGTACTAAGAATTAGGTCTAAAGCTACGTAATTTTGTGACTCACGTAACCTTACCTGACGGGCGACTCACGCTTCACTAAGTAGCGATTGATTTGAATAAAGCTTAGATATGACAGCCCATTACTGTCAATCTTAGCATTACTGAGGATTGAGGTGTGGAAAATATTTGAAAAAGGCTGCAGCCTTTTTCTACAGTTTTGATATATCTATTCATCTTTTAACATGATGTTTCAGAATTAATTACAGCTTTAAGTATTTGAACAGGTTCAATTAATATAAAGAATATAGAAGCAATGAAGTTATAAAAAACATAAAGAATACAAAAATATTGTTCACGAGGAGTGCAACCCATAATCAGCTAAACAATCGAATCTCTAACATTTTGGTTTTAAATGTTTGTACTCTTATACATAATAAAAATCTAATTACAGAACAAATCATTGATATAATATACCTCAATGAAAGCTTTCTGAACTCAATAAGTAATAAATAAATATTTTTCAGGACAATTTTCACACACGGCACGATCTGAATTCTGATCCCATACTAAGCTTTTGCTTGTGTTATGGAAACCAGATGGCTGATAAACATACGTATATAATTTTAAATAAATACTTAATGTAGATACTTAACACCCAGACACAGAGCAAACACCTATGTTAATCACACAATTAATATTTGCCCCGGGTGGGAATCGAACCCACGACCTCTGGCTTGGAATGCAGTGCGACTACCAACTAAGCCAACTGGTCAGTAATCAGTAATACAAACACATATTGTGTTGAAATCTTAATTAAAATTATGTTGTTATTTTAATTAGCCCATCTTTTGAGTTTATTTTTAACTTTTACATACCACAGGGCATTTTAATCAAGGCATTTTAATCGTGATTATTATATTTGGTATTGTAAAAACGTGACATTTTTAAATATATATATATATTGTTTCTCACTAAATATTATGTACTTTATAAAATAAAATAACTTTTAACACTTCATAATTTGCTCATATTATGTTAAAAACATTAACACGTTTATTGCATTCTTGGATTTCAGAAATATAATATGGCGCCAACATTCCATTCGTTTTTTATTTAATTCTTGTGATCAGAATATAGATTAAAAATGATTTGTTGAGAGCACATGCCTAACTTCGGTGTATGCTTAATTAAATTAGATAAACTACAAAACTGGTTTGTGGTCATTGAACGGTATTATATTTTAAATTAATGAGTTTGTAAATGATAATATTTATTGATTAAGATGAGTTATAGACTTATAGATTACGCAGATTCACAGTCAGATAAATATTTACAATAATTTATTATTTTAATAGAACAAAGTATCTAAAAGTAGGTACGTCTCTCTATTCTACTCATATTCAAAGGAGAAATGCAGCACAACAAGTTTGTATTTCTGTTAAAGCTTACACACGTACAGAAACCCAAATGCCGGCAAACATGCTGAAAAACTGAACTATAACACACCATATATTATATACATACATACCATGTTTACTGACAAATAAATTAATTTTAATTTGAATTTCCTATATAAATAAAATATTATGTCCTCAAACCAGAAGACTTTTAGATGAGAAATGAATTTATGATGTAAACTACCCTACCTTAACCATTTAGAAATCTAATGTTACCTTTAATATAGATATTATGTTTTATCTTTGAAGTTTGAATCCATGTCCTACTAAATACTAGAGATAACTAGCAAGCCACAGAAGCTACCATTGCACAGATAATGCATTTACATTTTCACGAATTTAATTAAAATTAAAATAGTTATTTAACGCAGTTTTAGGTCAGGGTTCACAAAGCTTCCGTGGAGCGTGATTGGCCATATTCTCACGGCGGACGATTGTAAATCGCACGTTTTGCTTTGCAATTGACGTTTGCTTGATTTAATTAGGTACTGGGTCGTTGGTGATACAGTTTTGGGAAATAATTTGACTTTTTTGAACTGTTTAGTTAATAAGCTGGTTGCAGATTTGCAAAGGAGACGCTTGCAATGTTTAATACTTATAATATTTTGGGGCTCTTGATCAAACATTTTGATAAATCCTTTAAATACAAAGCCTCTTGTATACTCTTATAATCACCGTAAGTAATGCGTTAATAATATTACATAACCAATTTCGAAATAAAAATACGACATAAAACTATTTGTATTTTTTTATCCGTTTTGACGGAATACTCAACAATTTCCTAAATTTGTATTACAATTTGTATTACAATTGTAAAATTCCAAGAACGTTATTTTTATCATACCTTGGAAGTTAACCTAAGCTCTCTTTTTTAACCGACTTCAAAAAAAAGGAGGAGGTTATCAATTCGGCCGGTATATTTTTTTTTTTTTTATGTATGTACACTGATTTCTCCGAGGTTTCTGAACCGATTTACGTGATTCTTTTTTTGTTCGATGCGGGATGGTGTCGAATTGGTCCCATAAAAATTTTATTCGGATAGGCCCAGTAGTTTTTATTTTATGAGCATTTTTGTCTGTAGGTATTTGTGAATTTTGCAAGTGCAAGTTTGAAGTCGGTTGTTTTTAACGCAGTTATCACTTGTTTAATCTAAATACTAACCACTCGACCAAAAGCTAGTTAGATAATATTGTATAAAGAGCGCTCGCGAAGACGCATCGCACGACGTAAAGTTATAGCGACAGTTGCTACACGCTAATCATAAACAATTCTTACTCTGAACGTGATGCTGAGCTTTTATAGAATGGATTTTCATTATTATCAACTATTTATGATGTAGGTACATGTAATAGAACTATGATCGATATTAAGAAAGTTAAAAGCTACTATTGAATTTCCTTGAAGTAGTAGACGATAGGTGAAAGAGGGTACCTAACGTAAACTATTTATTAAGTGGGTTCAATGAAAATTCATACATTATACGATGGAGGAAGCGCGCTATTTTCTAGCATTGTTACGTTACCTAAACTAAGTATGTGGGTATCTATGACATTGTGGACATTTCTTCTGTATTCTTAATTTTTTATTGAAGCATCAAAACACAAATCTTGGCTCTTTAAATAATATTGAAGAAATTACTTGATATGTATATAATATCGCATAAATTATGTACACTTTGCAAAGCGTTTTAAGTTCCCCTTAAAGTAGAAAATAGAAAAAAAAAGTGTGGCTCTCGGGGACTGCCGCGGTTAAGCTATTGCATAGCATGCCTTCAAGCCACACCTCCGCCCGTCGAAGTGGGGAACGTGAGGTTTTTTCGTTACGGAATTTCGGCCTGCGATAGAAGCTATGCAATAGCTTAAAATCGTAATAAAAAAATCTACGATAGCAAAACGCGAGTACCTACGTCATAACCTTTAAAAAGTACAAGTACAGTCAAACCTACAAATTTTCACTACCGCAATACAAATTCACACCCGCCCATAATTTAGTAAATTACATACTTTTAAACCAAATTACGTTATTAAATCGATGTATCGGTTTCGTGATCGAATAGAAACACTTAAACTGAGCGCATGTGACCTTAACCTGACAGCTTTTGGACGCTCATTCAATACTAATCATCGTGAATAAATACTGGTGTAATCATAAATTATATATATTTTAATCAACGTAATTATATCTTCCCTGATTATTTCATGTTCAACTTTAAATCAAAAGGTCGTAAGGTTACATTTTGTTTTTGGACCTCGCTAGATTTGATCAATGGTTGTCCGCTTGATATTTTTTATTGAAACTCAAATCAAAATCAAACTACTGATAACTGCACTTAATGACTCGCATGACAAAGTATAAGTATGTTATTTCAAAAGAAAAAGCTAATAAAAAGTGTTTATTGTGCTGCGCTTTTTAATAGAGCTTTTTTTGTTCGCATTCAAAAGTTCAGTAAAGCAGTTCTAGGGGTTGAAACTATATTATGACGTACCTAAGTACCTAACTTTTAGAATTTTACGTAAAATGAGTTCCAAACCAAAAATAAAATCGTACCGAAGAACTGCACTTGACTCGCATGACAGGCGAAAAATGCATCGCGTTCTATCTGCACTCGTTTGGAATTTCTAAATGCACTTTTCCCAACATTCAATGGCCTTGATATTTAGATCATTAGCTGACATCATGAGACCAGGATCCCTTTAATTGTAATACCATTATTAATGTGGACCATCGTCCTTGTGCGAATTTACGATGGGAAGGTAATTTTGTTACAAAATTGAAATCACGTCGTATGATTATGCAAATATCATGATTGGTCATGATGAATGTTTGTTTGAATCGACGATTTAATGTGAGTCATGTTTGTGAATAATTTATAATCGCGATGTTTGGCGCTGAAGTATAAAGTGCATTAATAAAATTTTAGTACAGATCATAATTTTTATGGTATTGTTGGAATATGAGGAATTATTATTGAAATATCTCACCTATTCAAATTTATTTTGTAAATATAGAGGGAAATTAATGCAACTCAAGCTTATCCCGATATAAGATGGGGCGAGTCGTAAGGGTCAAAAACGTTAACGTCCAAGGTAAAGTTGGTAACTAGGTAGGTACCTAAGGATTGAACTTTGTAAAAAAATTTATAGATTAACAGAGGTAGACATATGAATATTTTCTAATAGAATTATGTAACCATGTAAGTTCGTAACGGACGAATGTTTGTTACTTTTTCTCAAAAAAACAGGTGATTGGATCTTCATAATATTATTATATGAAATTGTACACAGTCTGAGTTAGAACTTAGAGATACAAAGTCTCGTTACATAAAGCTTGAGTCAATGTTATGTAAACATTATAACGAATTCACGAATTCAGTTGATACCTAGAATGTTATGCAATATACCTACCTAACTACATACCTAAAAATTAAATTAGAACAGCGCAAACAAACAAGAACATCTACAATAACGAAAATAATATTCTCGATTCAATACAGTTAATTAATAATGACATCATTTTAAATAAATACGGCTAATTAGTTATAAGAATCAATAATATTATGTACCTAGTTAGATATTTTGTATAGAATTCAGTAGTCACTTTTTTGTTAATGATGATCGAAATAGGATAACACGGATGTTTTCATTTAATTCTATTAATCTATACAAATATTATAAAGAGGAAAGGTTTGATTTTTTGTTTGTTTGTTTGTTTGTATGAATTGAATAGGCTCCGAAACTACTTGGCAGATTTGAAAAATTCTTTCACCATTCGAAAGCTACATTATCCACGAGTAACATAGGCTAGGTTTTATCCCTGAAATCCCACGGGAACGGGAACTATGCGGGTTTTTCTTTGAAAACGCGGGCGAAGCCGCGGGCGGAAAGCTAGTATTAACTATAGTAGGTACGTAGTTTCACGATCGTAGTATTTTTTGTATTTTTGTTTAAAGAAAATGATAAAAGGAAAAATATTGAAACATTAGGACATGTGAACGTGGCTTACGATGGGTTTACGCGTTTTTCTCAGCATCTGCCTCGCGAGGCTCTGGCTCGCTCTGTGGGGACCTGTATAATTTTAGGAATGTTTTATCAAAACAAATTTTAGAAAAACAAACTAATAATTGGTCTATCATAAATCGCAGACAGTTTATTAATATTTAGGTAATACAATAATGCCAATCATAATCTTTATTTTAGTCTTCTCTTAATTTTACTCTAGATAGGTACGGATAGTACCTACGGATACCTACCGACGAATCGAAAGTGAAAACATGTAAAAAAAAACATGTAACCTCTAAAGTATCGATTGTACAATGTACACGAATTATTATTATAGCGTTTTTTAATATAAATATTTTGCAAAAACATTGCATTTCTAATAAAATGACCGTAGTATCGATGCACGCTCTAACAATAGAAAGCCGTGGGCGCTAAAAGCTATATCGATATTCTTTAGTTAAGACAGGTTAGGTCATGTCAGCTAATAGCAATCCTAGATATTGATCTAGTCAAGCTTAATTTGAATACATAATGTGTTGAAAGTAATTCATTTTATCGACGAATTATCGTATCGTTCAAGCCTAACCTTTTCATCGAAGATAACATTTATTAACTATAGATTTAATAGACGAATCAATATGTACTTATGTAACAATATTATTACTTATAATAAATTAAAATTACTTACTTAAATTAAATAGGTAGGTAGGTAAGTAGGTACAAATTTACAATGATGTAAGTAGGTACTTACATTAATCCAAAAGGAAACTTCTTATATTGTAGGTAAATTATTGAATATGAAAATATTGGATAACTACCTACCTAGGTATTATGAATTCGATTTTATTATCTTATACTTCTCGACCTAAAGCCCCAAGTACGAAATAAGTACCTAATTATGCGCATGTGATGCATACTTACAAAGTCGTAGTAGTGGTGAGAGTGGAAAGAAAACTATCATTATCAATAATAATTATTACCTAATGCACCACACAAATTTTAAACAAATTACACAAATTATTGATTTAAACAAACAAATTTTAAACATCTTAACTAGGTACTTACTATAAATCGAAAACGATTCTACAGAAGAAATAAGAAAAAAAAAATTATCTTAGGTAGGTAGTTTTAACTTTAAGGTTTTGGCGGGTATTTTGCCAGTTGCCTACAGATAATAAATTATGTCCTATACTAATGGTGGGTCCACACAACACAAACATAATATTGACGCGAAAGTTTTTATTAATTTATAACATTTTGTATTTCTCATCAAATTAAAACTCGTTGCAATTATTATTATATAAATTTGTTTATGTTCAGAAACTGTTCTGAAAGCACTTTTGGAGTAAAAATGAAATAAGGTCTGCTAATAAATTACTAAATATTCTTTATAGTTGAATTTATTAAATTATGTCAGTCTTTACTTGCTGGTCGGATAAATAACAGACTTTTAAGTATGTAAACTTATTTAATTATTCTATGTTTGGTGTCGTGTGGACCCGGATAAGGTATCAGTAGGTATTTAAATAAATGCTAGGAAACTAGTTATCAATAATATTATAATAATATACGTTACATTATTTAAATATATTTTTAATAGCTAATGTGCTGATAACGCTGATAATAATATGTAAGTTTCTTCAAAATAACATAAAATGACAACTGTCAACTACAGAACGACTAGGTAGGTACTTATTTCTGAACGTAACTTCAATCAGTTGTTACTAGCGCCATGACAACGTGAATTTTGTTTTGGGGTTGAGGTTGACAACCGAAAAAAATCGATCAAGCAGGTAAAGAAACCCTTTTTTGTTGCAATAGAAATGGAAAAAGCTTTCGAAATACAAAGGCAGGCCAGGGATAATGTGAAATCTTTACAATCATATCTAACGGACCTCCAAAACTGGGAAACTGAGATGAAACGTAAAGAGGCCGCACTAAACGGCGAGTTTGAGCAGGTTCATTGTAAATTATGCTCGTATTTTAGTCTTGTTTCGCACTCTGTACGTGTATAGTATTAAACAGAAATTGAGAACTAGTTTTTCGAGCCTAGTACACAGTTTTATAGTAGTAAAAATGTATCTGGTATTCTCTTTAAGTAAGTGGATGTTTAACGGTGGTTTGTGTTTCTTTATCCTAGTACTTTTCTATTTATCGACATTAGTAGGCAATAATAGGATAAATGTTAATAAAGTTTAACATTTTTGGACTAGGATCTTCCTCCTGTGAGGAGTAAAGTCCGAAAAGAAAGGCCAGTTGTGTCGAAAAAGAAACAAGAAAAGAGGATTCCCGCGGCTGACTACAAGGCTTGGGAAAAATTTGATGTGGTATGAATATTAATCGTAATACTTCATTGTATGTATTGTATTGTAATTTCAATATTTGTTATGCATGTGAATAATAATCAAGAGTGTCTTTTAATAAAATAGGTAGCTTATTTTTTCTTAATATGGAATTATTAAAAACTTCCGAATATCTCTGAAACAATTGGTATTCATTACGGAGAGATTTTAATACAAAACTGAAACTGATGATTGCTCTCATAGAAAGCAAGTCAGCTCAAGTTTTTTTACCACATTTATATGACAATTCCAAAAACCTAAATATAACCGAGACACTTATAAATCAGATATCCATATTTACAGAAATAAAGAGAAGTTACATTTTTAATTCCAGGAAAAAGCATGTGAAGAAGTAGACATGGCGGATGTGGGGCCAGCGTCCCTCGATAGCAAGCACAGTGAGAAAGACAAGCAGGAGAAGCTAAGAGAGGAAGCGCAGTATGAGAAAGAGAGGGTAAGATATATTACTTACTAGCTGCGATCGCCTCCTTGGTACAGTGGTGGACGCGTGAAGGTAGCACCGAGGAGTCTTGGGTTTGATTCCCGGTGAAGACGAAGTATCAATATGCTATTTTCATGTATTTCTTTATGTATCTATGCGTTTAATCAATGTGGTTACCTAGGCAACAAGATTATTGAGCAAATAAGATAATTAATTAGTCTTTATAACATTAATGTATGTAAAAGAGAGCTATTATAGTTAATATGTATATGGGTCATTATACAAAAATGGGGTAACTCAATGTCACCAGCCAATTTATACAAAGTCCTATTATATTTTAATCAAATAACAATCTATTTTAAAACAATAAAGCGTCCTTTATTTGGTCACTCACTTTCACTTCTTTATTTAAAATACAAATTGATAAAAAAACAAAATTAATACTTAAATAATCAGTACTTTGGCATGTCACAACTCCGAAAACCAACAATCAAGTGACTATTTTATAAACATTATCATTGATTAGAGAAAACTTACTAATTCAGGACAATCTTTGATATACATAGTATTATATAGTATAACTTTCATAACGAAATGTTTAACATTTTATTTAAAAAATAAAAATAAACTTTGTCATCGTTTTTATTGGTCAGTCCGTTGTGTGTTTTTTAAATTTGAAATTCTCGCTAAATATCACCAAGTCGAGGTCAAATCCCTGTCTAAATATTAATGTTGGTAATGAAGTTACTTGTGCATCCCATATTTTGATGGCCGTCATAACTGTACCAGCGCTAGGGTTGTGTTTGTCCTCTAAATTCGTGCTGCGCCAGTCAACATTTCAGTCCTATGGTGAGTCGTTATTTTATTGTTAAACTGATTTTTATTTTCATTCATACATGGTTAAGTATGATTTGTAAAAATATAGTTTGTTGATATAAGAAATAAGGCAAAAAAACATAATTTGTGATTATAATCTCATATTAAGTCCCTTTTTATCAATCCGCTGGCATCAGTCCTATGTCAGATATCGCGCCAGTGGACTGACGCGACCCCATAGTACTGATGATTCTATCGTTTTTGAGAACTTTTATCTTGATTGCTATTGGTATAAGCATTTCTATTTGATATTTCAGTTTAAAACATCATGCGCCACGCTAAAAGAAACTGAATTTGACTAGGGAAGAAACATTTAAAAAAGAGTAGCAAAGAAAAGAGCTATTGAAACAAACTACTAATAATTTTATTTAAAAGATCTTATTTTATTTTAATTATTGATTTTGATGCTTTCAGGGCATAGCTTATTATATGTATTTATTAGATAAATACGTAAACGTATAATATTGTGAAGTAAAGTTACAAGATAAAAGAACATAAAAGTTAATTATTTTAATAACATTATAAAAATGTCAAAAGGCTCTTATGAAAACTCAGATGAGACTTTCATTCAAGCCTTTGGTTAAAAACCATGAACCAATTTATGAAAATTAGTACTTTTAACATAAATAATGTTAGATTTTTAGGGCTCCGAACCTCAAAAGGAAAAATCAGAACCCTTATAGGATCACTTTGTTGTCCGTTTGTCTGTTAAGACGTTTTTTTGAAGCGCGTGGAGGTATCAATTTGAAATTTATATTGAATACTCAAGATTAAGAACCCTTGGGGCTGTAAAAAAATGAAACTTATAACGCAACGCAATTAAAAGATGAATTTGTGGACCCCAAAATACAGGCTGTCCTAGTTTGGGGTCCAAATGTTACATGTTAGTACCTAACCCACAAATTGATCAATAAATGATTTTTTTTTTTTTTTAAAGATACCTACATCCGTTAATACTGCAAATTTCCGCAAAATTAAATATTCGCAAGGGAATAAAAAATACACAGGATGCTTGCCGTGTATACAGTCTTAAAATATGGTAAAAAGCAACGTCTTATAACACAGATAAAGGAAAAATTGCTAAAAGTGTAAATTTTAAGTTACAAACATAATAAAAAATAGGTTTGTTAGGAGTCCAACTCGCACTTGGCCGTTTTTTTTGTTTCTATTGTTTGTGAATTACTTCAAATATTAAGTAAAACTAAGTCAAAGTAGTAAGTTAAGTAAGAGAGTAAGAATATTCACGTTGCGTTAAATGTCAGAAGGCTGTTTTGAAAATTGAGACATTGTTTTTTCCCAGTATCACAATATATTATCAATTATCATTTTTAAATGTAACTAAGTGATTTTAATACTTAAAAGACATGTGCCATTATTAAAACTGAGAGATTTGTAGTAATTTTCATTGAATTTCTTTAAGAATATTACAAAATTGTGTTTTTTATCAGTACTATGTTAGCCTTGTCAGTCCCCTGGAGGCCAAATCCAGAAAATTTAAAATATCTCACAATCTACTTAAAAAAGTGGCTGGCCCGATTTGGAACAATATATTTATTAGATTAGCTATCATATACACCCTAATTTGTAATAATCTGATATAAAAAATATAGTAAACAAAATATCCTTCAAAGTTACCCCATTTTTGTATAATCACCCATATGTATGTATATGTATACATACATATACATATTGTATTACAGATATATTTAAGTTAAATAATATGATAGATTCAAAGTTAAAAACTTTATGTTACTTTACATAAAGATATATCTGTTGATATAAAATTCTCATGGCATTCAAACTTTTAAAATTTTATTTGTAAATATTCTGCGGATGAGTAATAATTTTTTTATATCACCAGTCAAATAGTAGGTATACTATTGTTGTATTCATGCCTTTATATTTAAATATTTATCTATAATTTGTGAATTTAAATTATTTAAATTCACAAATTATATATATTTTTATTTCTAGAGTAATTAATACCATAATTATTTTTTATATAGTTTAAATTGGCAAATTTAGATACTTTTATCAATATTTTTACGACCACAGCAGACATTGTTCTGCCCTATTGCCCCTTCTTCGTGTTTTCTCTTCATAAGAACCTTGTTTGTGCCTTAACAAAAACATTTAAATAACTAGCTTTCCGCCCGCGGCTTCGGCCGCGTTTTTAAAGAAAAACTCGCATAGTTCTTGTTCCCGTGGGATTTCCGGGATAACACCTATCCTATGAGTTAATCCAAGTTACCCTCTGTACGTGTGCTAAATTTCATTGCAATCTGTTTAAAAGTATTCGCGTGAAAGAGAGACAAACACACACACATCCTCACAAACTTTCAAATTTATAATATTGCGTTTGCGTTTGCGTTGCATGCGTTTTACTATTAGTAACACATTTGACGATTCCTTTGAGGTTTCTGGATATTCTCTAGCATTTTGTAAAATACAATTATTCATGTTCCAGGGTAATACATTTGTGAAACAAGAGAAATGGTCGGAAGCCATAGTTTGTTACTCGAGAGCCATTGAGCTTGTGAAAGATGACGCTATTTATTACGCAAATAGAGGCTTGTGTTATCTCAAAAAAGACAGGTGAGTTAGATTGTAATATTCTTTTGACGTGACAACGTCTTATAATTCGATAGAGCCGGTTGCACGCACGAAAAAACATGACTCATGCGGCGTTACCTCGCTCTGAGGCGTTCCATGTAAGGCTTGAAGTGCAAGCGAGAGCGCGGAACGAGCGACAAAGAAGCACAATCGGACGTTGTCACGTTCTACTATCGTCAGTAAACCGACTTTACAGACAACCAATTTTTTAATATAAAGTTACTCCTAAGAGATAAAATTAAATAATATCATTTATTTACATTAATGAGTTTGAAATACATCTTTGTAAATAAACTACTGTGCCCCGCGATTTTACCCGCAGTGCTCCGCAGCTGTTGGTTTTATATGCAATGCGATGTGCCAGTTATTTCAGTAGTAACTGTAGTTATTAGAACAATTTCATTTTAAATTATGCACAAATTTATCTTTTTCAGCCTCCATCAAGCCGAAAAAGACTGCACCGAGGCACTAAAATTAGACCCCACGTATGTGAAAGCATTGCAAAGACGGGCCACTGCGAGGGAACGGCTAGGCTCGTTGAGGGCCGCTTCTAGTGATCTCAATGAGGTTGGTTATATTGTTTGAAGTGTGTAATTACATTATTGAGAATTAGCTGCGCTTCGCAGTTTCACCCGCGTGGCTCCGCTCCTGTTGGTCTTAGCGTAATGATATATAGCCTACTAGGTTTCCGCCCGCGGCTTCGCCCGCGCAGTCAAAGAAAAACCCGCATAGTTCCCGTTCTCGTTGGATTTCCGGGATTGCGTCATTTTTCCGGTATAAAAAGTAGCCTATGTCCCCTCTTTCGGGTATCAAAATATCTCCATACCAAATTTCATGAAAATTGGTTCAGTAGTTTAGGCGTGATTGAGTAACAGACAGACAGACAAAGTTACTTTCGCATTTATAATATTAGTATGCATAGCCTTCCTCGATAAGATTATGGTGACCTTATTTATTTACCGTATCATATATCCACAAATTATATTTAATATATTATTTTTAATTGTATTTAACATGCAAAGCGGCTGACAATCTGGATGTCAGAAGGGTGTCACTGAAAATCAGTGCTGAGGCGTTATTGCTCAGGTATCCTGAGTGGCATCCTTTTTTGGCGCACGCAACCTCACATATTTTGATGGTTTTATAATTATTTTGTTTTACTTTACTTTAATTTTTTTTTCTTATTTTTTAAACTTCGTACTTTGTAATGTTTATTATGTACTTGTGAGTTGTGTGTGTTTGAAATAAATGATTTCTTATTCTTATTCTTATTCTTATAAGTAGGCTATCTAACACCGAATGAATTTTTCAAATCGTACCAGTAGTTCCTGTGATTAGCGCGTTCAAACAAACAAACTCTTCAGCTTTATAATATTAGTAAAGGTAATATTAGTGAATTGATGAGCTGTGCTGCTCAGAAAATTATTTCTAAAATTTATGAGTTATGTGTTATTTTAGCACATAAGCAACATCATTACATACTTTCGCGTTTATGTAAGTAGGATAGGATATTATAAAAGGGATAACTTGACTTTCCTCGTTTGTATATTTTTCTTTTCAGGTTTTAAAGCTAGAACCACACAATGCCGCAGCAAGACGCCAGCTTGAAGCTATCAAAGCTAGAATGGGAACCAAAGGAGTGAGTAACATGCTTTAAATGAATACATATTTCTGTTTTTATTATTATCTTTTAGTTTGATAAAGCAACAACAGTCTTCAATATAATATGATGATGTTTAAAAAATCTGTTTAAAATGTAAAAGTTCAAAGCAATTATTTCATTAAATAGCATTTTATAAATTAAACCAACCCTATTATTATGGTTAACCAAGAATGAAAAAACTTTAATATTAATTAATGTGTCCAAACTTAAATAAATTAAACAATTGTGCATGATTTCAGGCGAAGTCTAAATCATCTCCATCCACCACGCCAACCATAGAATCGCAACCGATAACAAAAACCGCTCAACCGAAAGTGGTGGAACTAGAAACGATTGAACCAACCCCACTCGAGAAATGGAGGGATGGTGTCGGAGAGAATATTACCGTTATCAAACCTGTTAAGAAACCACCGCATTTGAGATCTAAGGTATTGAAAATCTGTGTTATTCTGCTCAAAAATTTAATGTTCGTTAACTTCTTTATTCTTAATTCTATCATACCAAATAATAGATACTTACAGTAATCTGTTTATTATTTCATGGTCCAATATTTGAAATAATTTGGTATTTTATAAACCTTTTTGGTAATTTTACGATAATGGTCAAAGCAGCAGGCAAAAGGTATGTTCAAAATCTTTGAATATACCTTTTGCTTGCTGCTTTGTTCAAGTGATTTCTATATCCTACTAATATTATAAATGCGAAAGTTTGTGAGGATGTGTGTGTGTGTGTTTGTTACTCTTTCACGCAAATACTACTGAACCGATTACAATAAAATGAAGCACACATATAGAGGGTAACGTGGATTAACACAAGGGATACGTTTTATCCCGGAAATCTCACGGGAACGGGAACTATGCGGGTTTTTCTTTGAAAACGCGGGCGAAGCCGCGGGCGGAAAGCTAATTAGTAATAAATATATTATTATGTGTAATCTCATGCTATACATATTATATTATATAGACCGCCTCCTTGGTACAGTGGTTGACGCGTGAGCGTAGAACCGAGGGGGTTCGATTACCGGTGGAGACGACGAAAAAAAATGCCTCGGTCTGGCAGGACACAGAAGGCTGATAACTACTACTTGTCCCTAAAGAAAATCGATCAGTGAAACAGATGTATAATGCATCTGCCCCTTACCCTTCTAGGGCACATGGGACTTCACTTCACATGCTCTATATAAAGTACCAAATTTCAACTAAATCAACGCAACAGTAACATGCCAGGATCAACATAGAATCCAAAATATAAATCACAACTATTAACTACATACTATTTATTTCAGAGAGCGCTAAAACATATCCCCATACAAGAAATACCATTGGGCTGTAGTAAACCAAAAGCAGTATCTAAAATAGACCTAGACAGTCTAGCTCAAGGCGATACTAACAATAATTCGGATACTAAGCTAGATATATTGCCAAAAGAAGACGGAGATATAATTCATAATGTATCGGTGGATAAAATGATCGTTCCGGTAAATAGTGTGCAATTTATGAATGAATGGAAATACTTGAAGGGTTCGCCTGAAGCTAGGGGGGATTATTTGAGTGTAAGTAGCTTTTTTATTTTTTTATATGAATAAGTATGTAAATAAGCAGTATGGTGCAGATAGTTTAGATATTTAGTTTGAAAATGATATTGCATTAGGGTACTTTTTCAGCAATAATGTGTGAGGATGTGTAGCGAGAATGTGTTTGTAAACAACTAATTATATCACTGATGGGTTTTAGACCAGGGTCGATAATTTTTGAAACAAATAAAATAGTAGTAGGATGAAACCCATTAGAAAAGGAGGGGAATGTGATAAAAATTAAAGGAAAAATAAATTACAGACAATCCGAGTTCGGGAAGTGGGAAGGGGGGAGCTTTTAAAACTAAAAAATGGTTTCTCTTGATTTCCGACAAAAATACAAGTCCTATGGAAAAAAGTTCAATGGCAAAGTTGTAAGTAATAAAAAGTTCTACAACTTTTGCATTCACAATTTTTTCACATAACCTCAAAATTTAGGTGAAAAATTCAAAAAACCATGTTTTTGGTTTTTTATTTTAATCTACTTCAAACAATTTTTTTTTGTACGAAATTTGGTGAAAACTTACTTTATTATGTCCCAAATACACTATTTTTTTTGATTGAAAATATTTGAATGCAAATTGGTTCAGTAGTTAAGGCGTGATTGAGTAACAGACAGACAGACAGAGTTACTTTCGCATTTATAATATTATTATGGATTAATACCAAAAAAAAAAACACCTAATTTTCAATCGAAAAGTCACCCGTCAAAATAACAGCTTTTTTCAAAAACTTGGGGAGCCTATTGTTTATTGAAATCTCTACTTTCATATTGTGTAAAAAAAAATAAACATTACCATAGTAAATGTTCTCAGGAAATGCATACAAACAGTGAGATAATGAGCTTTTACTAAATCAGGCACACTTCTAGAACTCTATATTTTCTCTTGTATCGGCTTTTCGGTAACATTTCATAACTGCGTTAAAAACAACCGACTACAAAAACGGAAAAGTAATAAATAAAAAAGATTTGATATTATTAATTACTACACATCAATACGACACTTCATTGTACGATATACGACACTTCAAACTCGACACTTCATACGCGACACTTCTAACTCGACACTGCATACATGACACTTCATACACGACACTTCAAACTCGACACTGCATACACGACACTTCAAACTCGACACTTCATACGCGACACTTCAAACTCGACACTGCATACACGACACTTCAAACTCGACACTTCATACACGACACTTCAAACTCGACACTTCATACACGACACTTCAAACTCGACACTGCATAAACGACACTTCAAACTCGACACTTCACACGCCACACTTCAAACTCGACACTGCATACACGACACTTCATACGCGACAGTTCAAACTAGACACTGCATACACGACACAAAAAACTCGGAGCTTCATACACGACACTTCCTACACGACACTTCAAACACGACACTTCAAACTCGACACTTAAAAACGACACTTCAAACTCGACACTTCATACGTGACAGTTTAAACTTGACACTGCATACTCGACACTTCAAACTCGACACTTCATACACGACACTTCAAACTCGACACTTCATACGCGACACTTCCTACACGACACTTCAAACACGACACTTCAAACTCGACACTTAAAAACGACACTTAAATCTCGACACTTCATACACGACACTTCATACGCGACAGTTCAAACTTGACACTACATACATGACACTTAAAATTCGACACTTCATACACGACACTTCAAACTCGACACTGCATACACGACACTTAATACACGACACTTCAATCGACACTTCAAACTCGACACTTCACACGCCAGACTTCAAACTCGACACTGCATACACGACACTTCATACACGACACTTCAAACTCGACACTTCATACACGACACTTCAAACTCGACACTTCCTACACGACACTTCAAACACGACACTTCAAACTCGACACTTAAAAACGACACTTAAATCTCGACACTTCATACACGACACTTCATACGCGACAGTTCAAACTTGACACTACATACATGACACTTAAAATTCGACACTTCATACACGACACTTCAAACTCGACACTGCATACACGACACTTAATACACGACACTTCAATCGACACTTCAAACTCGACACTTCACACGCCACACTTCAAACTCGACACTGCATACTCGACACTTCATACACGACACTTCAAACTCGACTCTTCATACACGACACTTCATACGCGACAGTTCATACTTGACACTGCATACACGACACTTAATACACGACACTTCAATCGACACTTCATACGCGACACTTCAAACTCGACACTTCAAACTTGACACTTCATACATGACACTTCAAACTCGACACTTCAAACTCGACACTTCATACGCGACACTTCAAACTCGACACTTCATACGCGACACTTCAAACTCGACACTGCATACACGACACTTCAAACGACACTTCAAACTCGACACTTCATACACGACACTTAATACGCGACACTTCAAACTCGACACTTCATGCACGACACTGCATACACGACACTTCAAACTCGACACTTCATACACGACACTTCAAACTCGACACTTCAAACTCGACACTTCATACGCGACACTTCATACGCGACACTTCATACGTGACACTTCATACGCGACACTTCAAACTCGACACTTCAAACTCGACACTTCATACATGACACTTCAAACTCGACACTTCATACACGACACTTCAAACTCGACACTGCATACACGACACTTAATACACGACACTTCAATCGACACTTAATACACGACACTTCAAACTCGACACTTCATACACGACACTTCAAACTCGACACTTCATGCACGACACTGCATACACGACACTTCAAACTCGACACTTCATACACGACACTTAATACGCGACACTTCAAACTCGACACTTCATGCACGACACTGCATACACGACACTTCAATCGACACCTAATACACGACACTTCAAACTTGACACTTCATACACGACACTTCAAACTCGACACTTCATACACGACACTTCAAACTCGACACTTCAAACTCGACACTTCATACGCGACACTTCATACGCGACACTTCATACGTGACACTTCATACGCGACACTTCAAACTCGACACTTCAAACTCGACACTTCATACATGACACTTCAAACTCGACACTTCATACACGACACTTCAAACTCGACACTGCATACACGACACTTAATACACGACACTTCAATCGACACTTAATACACGACACTTCAAACTCGACACTTCATACACGACACTTCAAACTCGACACTTCATGCACGACACTGCATACACGACACTTCAAACTCGACACTTCATAAACGACACTTAATACGCGACACTTCAAACTCGACACTTCATGCACGACACTGCATACACGACACTTCAATCGACACTTAATACACGACACTTCAGACTTGACACTTCATACACGACACTTCAAACTCGACACTTCATACACGACACTTTATACGCGACAGTTCAAACTTGACACTGCATACACGACACTTAAATCTCGACACTTCATACACGACACTTCATACGCGACAGTTCAAACTTGACACTGCATACACGACACTTAAAATTCGACACTTCATACATAACACTTCAAACTCGACACTGCATACACGACACTTAATACACGACACTTCAATCGACACTTCAAACACGACACTTCACACTTCAACGACACTGCATACGCGACAGTTCAAACTTGACACTGCATACACGACACTTAATACACGACACTTCAAACTCGACACTTAAAAACGACACTTTAATCTCGACACTTCATACACGACACTTCATACACGACACTTCAAACTCGACACTTCATACGCGACACTTAAAACTCGACACTGCATACATGACACTTCAAACTCGACACTTGAAACTCGACACTTCATACACGACACTTCATACACGATACTTCAAACTCGACACTTCATTCGCGACACTTCAAACTCGACACTGCATACACGACACTTCAAACTCGACACTTAATACACGACACTTCAAACTCGACACTTCATACGCGACACTTCATACGCGACACTTAATACATGACACTTCAAACTCGACACTTAATACACGACACTTCAAACTCGACACTTCATACGCGACACTTCAAACTCGACTCTGCATACACGACACTTAATACATGACACTTCAAACTCGACACTTCATACACGACACTTCAAACTCGACACTTCAAACTCGACACTGCATACACGACACTTCAAACTCGACACTTCATACGCGACACTTTAAACTCGACACTTCATACCCGACACTTCAAACTCGACACTTCATACGCGACACTTCAAACTCGACACTGCATACACGACACTTCAAACTCGACACTGCATAAACGACACTTCAAACTCGACACTTCATACACGACACTTCAAACTCGACACTTCATACACGACACTTCAAACTCGACACTTCATTCGCGACACTTCAAACTCGACACTTCATACACGACACTTCAAACTCGACACTTCATACGCGACACTTCAAACTCGACACTGCATACACGACACTTAATACATGACACTTAATACATGACACTTCAAACTCGACACTTCATACACGACACTTCAAACTCGACACTTCATACACGACACTTCAAACTTGACACTTCATACACGATACTTCAAACTGGACACTGCATACACGACACTTAATACACGACACTTCAATCGACACTTCAAACTCGACACTTCACACGCCACACTTCAAACTCGACACTGCATACTCGACACTTCATACACGACAGTTCATACTTGACACTGCATACACGACACTGCATACACGACACTTAATACACGACACTTCAATCGACACTTCATACGCGACACTTCAAACTCGACACTTCAAACTTGACACTTCATACATGACACTTCAAACTCGACACTTCAAACTCGACACTTCATACGCGACACTTCAAACTCGACACTTAATACACGACACTTCAAACTCGACACTTCATACGCGACACTTCAAACTCGACTCTGCATACACGACACTTAATACATGACACTTCAAACTCGACACTTCATACACGACACTTCAAACTCGACACTTCAAACTCGACACTGCATACACGACACTTCAAACTCGACACTTCATACGCGACACTTTAAACTCGACACTTCATACCCGACACTTCAAACTCGACACTTCATACGCGACACTTCAAACTCGACACTGCATACACGACACTTCAAACTCGACACTGCATAAACGACACTTCAAACTCGACACTTCATACACGACACTTCAAACTCGACACTTCATACACGACACTTCAAACTCGACACTTCATTCGCGACACTTCAAACTCGACACTTCATACACGACACTTCAAACTCGACACTTCATACGCGACACTTCAAACTCGACACTGCATACACGACACTTAATACATGACACTTAATACATGACACTTCAAACTCGACACTTCATACACGACACTTCAAACTCGACACTTCATACACGACACTTCAAACTTGACACTTCATACACGATACTTCAAACTGGACACTGCATACACGACACTTAATACACGACACTTCAATCGACACTTCAAACTCGACACTTCACACGCCACACTTCAAACTCGACACTGCATACTCGACACTTCATACACGACAGTTCATACTTGACACTGCATACACGACACTGCATACACGACACTTAATACACGACACTTCAATCGACACTTCATACGCGACACTTCAAACTCGACACTTCAAACTTGACACTTCATACATGACACTTCAAACTCGACACTTCAAACTCGACACTTCATACGCGACACTTCAAACTCGACACTGCATACACGACACTTCAAACTCGACACTTCATACGCGACACTTCAAACTCGACACTGCATACACGAGTCACGACACTTCAAAACTCAACACTGCATACACGACACTTCAAACTCGACACTTCATACGCGACACTTCAAACTCGACACTTCATACACGACACTTCAAACTCGACACTTCATACGCGACTCTTCAAACTCGACACTGCATACAAGACACTTCAAACTCGACACTTCATACACGACACTTAATACACGTCACTTCAATCGACACTTCAAACTCGACACTTCATACACGACACTTAATACGCGACACTTCAAACTCGACACTTCATGCACGACACTTCAAACTCGACACTTCATACACGACACTTCATACACGATACTTCAAACTCGACACTTCAAACTCGACACTTCATACGCGACACTTCAAACTCGACACTTCATGGACGACACTGCATACACGACACTTCAAACTCGACACTTAATACACGACACTTCAATCGACACTGCATACACGACACTTCAAACTCGACACTTCATACACGACACTTCAAACTCGACACTTCATACGCGACACTTCATACACGACACTTCAAACTCGACACTTAAAAACGACACTTCAAACTCGACAGTTCAAACTTGACACTACATACACGACACTGCATACACGACACTTAAATCTCGACACTTCATACACGACACTTCATACGCGACAGTTCAAACTTGACACTACATACACGACACTTAAAATTCGACACTTCATACACGACACTTCAAACTCGACACTGCATACACGACACTTAATACACGACACTTCAATCGACACTTAATACACGACACTTCAAACTCGACACTTCATACACGACACTTCAAACTCGACACTTCATACACGACACTTTATACGCGACAGTTCAAACTTGACACTGCATACACGACACTTAAATCTCGACACTTCATACACGACACTTCATACGCGACAGTTCAAACTTGACACTGCATACACGACACTTAAAATTCGACACTTCATACATAACACTTCAAACTCGACACTGCATACACGACACTTAATACACGACACTTCAATCGACACTTCAAACTCGACACTTCACACTCCACACTTCAACGACACTGCATACGCGACAGTTCAAACTTGACACTGCATACACGACACTTAATACACGACACTTCAAACTTGACACTGCATACACGACACTTAATACACGACACTTCAAACTCGACACTTCATACACGACACTTCAAACTCGACACTTCATACGCGACACTTCAAACTCGACACTGCATACATGACACTTCAAACTCGACACTTGAAACTCGACACTTCATACACGACACTTCATACACGATACTTCAAACTCGACACTTCATTCGCGACACTTCAAACTCGACACTGCATACACGACACTTCAAACTCGACACTTCATACGCGACACTTTAAACTCGACACTGCATACAAGACACTTCAAACTCGACACTTTATACACGACACTTTATACACGACACTTCAATCGACACTTCAAACTCGACACTTCATACACGACACTTAATACGCGACACTTCAAACTCGACACTTCATGCACGACACTGCATACACGACACTTCAAACTCGACACTTCATACACGACACTTCAAACTCGACACTTCAAACTCGACACTTCATACGCGACACTTCATACGCGACACTTCAAACTCGACACTGCATACACGACACTTAATACACGAGTTACACGACACTTCAATCGACACTTCATACACGATACTTCAAACTCGACACTTCAAACTCGACACTTCAAACTTGACACTTCATACTTGACACTTCATACATGACACTTCAAACTCGACACTTCATGCACGACACTTCAAACTCGACACTGCATACACGACACTTCAAACTCGACACTGCATACAAGACACTTCAAACTCGACACTTCATACACGACACTTAATACACGTCACTTCAATTGACACTTCAAACTCGACACTTCATACACGACACTTAATACGCGACACTTCAAACTCGACACTTCATGCACGACACTGCATACACAACACTTCAAACTCGACACTTCATACATGACACTTCAAACTAGACACTTCATACACGACACTTCAAACTCGACACTTCATACACGACACTTCATACACGATACTTCAAACTCGACACTTCAAACTCGACACTTCATACGCGACACTTCAAACTCGACACTTCATGCACGACACTGCATACACGACACTTCAAACTCGACACTTAATACACGACACTTCAATCGACACTGCATACACGACACTTCAAACTCGACACTTCATACACGACACTTCAAACTCGACACTTCATACGCGACACTTCATACACGACACTTCAAACTCGACACTTAAAAACGACACTTCAAACTCGACAGTTCAAACTTGACACTACATACACGACACTGCATACACGACACTTAAATCTCGACACTTCATACACGACACTTCATACGCGACAGTTCAAACTTGACACTACATACACGACACTAAAAATTCGACACTTCATACACGACACTTCAAACTCGACACTGCATACACGACACTTAATACACGACACTTCAATCGACACTTAATACACGACACTTCAAACTCGACACTTCATACACGACACTTCAAACTCGACACTTCATACACGACACTTTATACGCGACAGTTCAAACTTGACACTGCATACACGACACTTAAATCTCGACACTTCATACACGACACTTCATACGCGACAGTTCAAACTTGACACTGCATACACGACACTTAAAATTCGACACTTCATACATAACACTTCAAACTCGACACTGCATACACGACACTTAATACACGACACTTCAATCGACACTTCAAACTCGACACTTCACACTCCACACTTCAACGACACTGCATACGCGACAGTTCAAACTTGACACTGCATACACGACACTTAATACACGACACTTCAAACTCGACACTTCATACACGACACTTCAAACTCGACACTTCATACGCGACACTTCAAACTCGACACTGCATACATGACACTTCAAACTCGACACTTGAAACTCGACACTTCATACATGACACTTCATACACGATACTTCAAACTCGACACTTCATTCGCGACACTTCAAACTCGACACTGCATACACGACACTTCAAACTCGACACTTCATACGCGACACTTTAAACTCGACACTGCATACAAGACACTTCAAACTCGACACTTCATACACGACACTTTATACACGACACTTCAATCGACACTTCAAACTCGACACTTCATACACGACACTTAATACGCGACACTTCAAACTCGACACTTCATGCACGACACTGCATACACGACACTTCAAACTCGACACTTCAAACTCGACACTTCATACGCGACACTTCATACGCGACACTTCAAACTCGACACTTCAAACTTGACACTTCATACATGACACTTCAAACTCGACACTTCATACACGACACTTCAAACTCGACACTGCATACACGACACTGCAAGTTACACGACACTTCAATCGACACTTAATACACGACACTTCAAACTCGACACTTCATACACGACACTTCAAACTCGACACTTCATACACGATACTTCAAACTCGACACTTCATACGCGACACTTCAAACTCGACACTTCATACGCGACACTTCAAACTCGACACTTCATACGCGACACTTCAAAACTCAACACTGCATACACGACACTTCAAACTCGACACTTCATACGCGACACTTCAAACTCGACACTTCATACACGACACTTCAAACTCGACACTGCATACAAGACACTTCAAACTCGACACTTCATACACGACACTTTATACACGACACTTCAATCGACACTTCAAACTCGACACTTCATACACGACACTTAATACGCGACACTTCAAACTCGACACTTCATGCACGACACTGCATACACGACACTTCAAACTCGACACTTCATACACGACACTTCAAACTCGACACTTCATACGCGACACTTCATACGCGACACTTCATACGCGGCACTTCAAACTCGACACTTCAAACTTGACACTTCATACATGACACTTCAAACTCGACACTTCATACACGACACTTCAAACTCGACACTGCATACACGACACTTAATACACGAGTTACACGACACTTCAATCGACACTTAATACACGACACTTCAAACTCGACACTTCATACACGACACTTCAAACTCGACACTTCATACACGACACTTCAAACTCGACATTGCATACAAGACACTTCAAACTCGACACTTCATACACGACACTTAATACACGTCACTTCAATCGACACTTCAAACTCGACACTTCATACACGACACTTAATACGCGACACTTCAAACTCGACACTTCATGCACGACACTGCATACACAACACTTCAAACTCGACACTTCAAACTTGACACTTCATACTTGACACTTCATACATGACACTTCAAACTCGACACTTCATGCACGACACTTCAAACTCGACACTGCATACACGACACTTCAAACTCGACACTGCATACAAGACACTTCAAACTCGACACTTCATACACGACACTTAATACACGTCACTTCAATCGACACTTCAAACTCGACACTTCATACACGACACTTAATACGCGACACTTCAAACTCGACACTTCATGCACGACACTGCATACACAACACTTCAAACTCGACACTTCATACATGACACTTCAAACTCGACACTTCATACACGACACTTCAAACTCGACACTTCATACACGACACTTCATACACGATACTTCAAACTCGACACTTCAAACTCGACACTTCATACGCGACACTTCAAACTCGACACTTCATGCACGACACTGCATACACGACACTTCAAACTCGACACTTAATACACGACACTTCAATCGACACTGCATACACGACACTTCAAACTCGACACTTCATACACGACACTTCAAACTCGACACTTCATACGCGACACTTCATACACGACACTTCAAACTCGACACTTAAAAACGACACTTCAAACTCGACAGTTCAAACTTGACACTACATACACGACACTGCATACACGACACTTAAATCTCGACACTTCATACACGACACTTCATACGCGACAGTTCAAACTTGACACTACATACACGACACTTAAAATTCGACACTTCATACACGACACTTCAAATTCGACACTGCATACACGACACTTAATACACGACACTTCAATCGACACTTAATACACGACACTTCAAACTCGACACTTCATACACGACACTTCAAACTCGACACTTCATACACGACACTTTATACGCGACAGTTCAAACTTGACACTGCATACACGACACTTAAATCTCGACACTTCATACACGACACTTCATACGCGACAGTTCAAACTTGACACTGCATACACGACACTTAAAATTCGACACTTCATACATAACACTTCAAACTCGACACTGCATACACGACACTTAATACACGACACTTCAATCGACACTTCAAACTCGACACTTCACACTCCACACTTCAACGACACTGCATACGCGACAGTTCAAACTTGACACTTAATACACGACACTTCAAACTTGACACTGCATACACGACACTTAATACACGACACTTCAAACTCGACACTTCATACACGACACTTCAAACTCGACACTTCATACGCGACACTTCAAACTCGACACTGCATACATGACACTTCAAACTCGACACTTGAAACTCGACACTTCATACACGACACTTCATACACGATACTTCAAACTCGACACTTCATTCGCGACACTTCAAACTCGACACTGCATACACGACACTTCAAACTCGACACTTCATACGCGACACTTTAAACTCGACACTTCATACACGACACTTCAAACTCGACACTTCATACGTGACACTTCAAACTCGACACTGCATACACGACACTTCAAACTCGACACTGCATACACGACACTTCAAACTCGACACTTCATACACGACACTTCAAACTCGACACTTCATACACGACACTTCAAACTCGACACTTCATACACGACACTTCAAACTCGACACTGCATACACGACACTTAATATACGACACTTCAAACTCGACACTGCATACACGACACTTCAAACTCGACACTTCATACGCGACACTTTAAACTCGACACTTCATACACGACACTTCAAACTCGACACTTCATACGCGACACTTCAAACTCGACACTGCATACACGACACTTCAAACTCGACACTGCATACACGACACTTCAAACTCGACACTTCATACACGACACTTCAAACTCGACACTTCATACACGACACTTCAAACTCGACACTTCATTCGCGACACTTCAAACTCGACACTTCATACACGACACTTCAAACTCGACACTTCATACGCGACACTTCAAACTCGACATTGCATACACGACACTTAATACATGACACTTCAAACTCGACACTTCATACACGACACTTCAAACTCGACACTTCATACGCGACACTTCAAACTCGACATTGCATACACGACACTTAATACATGACACTTCAAACTCGACACTTCATACACGACACTTCAAACTCGACACTTCATACACGACACTTCAAACTTGACACTTCATACACGACACTTCAAACTCGACACTGCATACACGACACTTAATACACGACACTTCAAACTCGACACTTCATACACGACACTTCATACACGATACTTCAAACTCGACACTTCATACGCGACACTTCAAACTCGACACTTCATATACGACATTTCAAACTCGACACATCTAAATAATCTGTAGTAATTAATAATATCAAATCTTTTTTATTTATTACTTTTCCGTTTTTGAAGTCGGTTGTTTTTAACGCAGTTATTTTTATTTAGTACTTTTTAGTGTATTTTTCAACACGAATCAAACGAGCCCAATCTCGATAAAGTTGAGTCAATATATTACTGAGTTCCTATGGCCACCTTCCGATTCCATCATCAAATCAGCTCAATGTCATGATAATGTTTCATCGCTAGCCAATTTACATACGTATACAAAATTTCAGCTCAATCGGTTACCGGGAAGTGAATCAAAGTTACTTGCTACATTTCAATTAAGTCATCGAGTACAGACAAAAATGCTCATAAAATAAAAACTGCTGGGCCTATCCGAATAAAATTTTTATGGGACCAATTCGACACCATCCCGCATCGAATAAAAAAAGAATCACGTAAATCGGTTAAGAAACGTCGGAGTAATCAGTGTACATACATACAAAAAAAAATATACCGGCCGAATTGATAACCTCCTCCTTTTTTTGAAGTCGGTTAAAAAGAAAAAATTTCATCTGATCAAAGTAACGATACCACAGCTAACATTTAACAGCATGTTAATAAACAAAATGATGTCGATAAAAACATATCAGGTCGTTTGAGAAATTTGCCTTTGCCAAAAAAGCTCATTATCACACTGTTTGTATGCATTTTCTGAGTAAATTTACTATGGTAATGTATATTATATTTTACACCATCAGAAAGAAGATATTTCAATAAACAAAAAGCCCCCAAACTTTTTGTAAAAAGCTGATATTTTGACGTCAGAATTTTCGATTGAAAATTAGGTTGTTTTTTTTTTATTAAGTTGAAATAAGGCGAAAAAATAAATGTTTTCAATCAAATAAATTACAGTGTATTTGGGACATAATAAGGTAAGTTTTCACCAAATATTGAAGAAATTTTTTTTTTCTGAAAAAGATAAAAATAAAAACCAAAAACTTGGTTTTTTGAATTTTTCAACAAAATTTTGAGGTAATGTGAAAAAATTGTGAATACAAAAGTTGTAGAACTTTTTATTACCTACAACTTTGCCATTGAACTTTTTTCCTTAGGACTTCCCGAACTCTGATTGTCTGTAATTTATTTTTCCTTTAATTTTTATCACATTCCCCTCCTTTTCTAATGGGTTTCATCCTACTACTATTTTTTTTAGGCTTTTATCATTTTGGAAGGGATTGGCACCGGTGTATTTAGTGTTTAAAGCGATACTATTGGTTATATACAAACACATTCCTCGCTCTATAGCACCCTTATGATTATACAAACTTACCCTATTAAATAATATAAATTTGAAGAATTATTTCATTCGACAATAAAATCAGGTACTGCCGATTGCAACTGAAAAATAATTTGTGTTTATACTCGTATGGTATATTTACTAGTTATAAGATATACCAATGATAGCGCGACAAGAAAGAAACATGTAAAAGCAGCCAGCAGCTCGAGCAGTTAAAGGCTGAGGGAAGTACAGGAACGGCTCGAGCTGTCGCTACAAGCAGCGCAGTTGAAGCGGTCGCGACTGCTCGAGCAGTCCCTGTACGGCAATGAATGAATGTCTATAGTTCACCGCGCGGTCGCGGCTTCAAGCCGTCGGTCTCAACTGCTTGAAGCGGTCCGTGTATGGCCGCCCTAAAATGTCGAAAATTACTTCAGCAGTTTTTTAAGCTATTGCATAGCTTCTATCGCGGGCCTTGAGCGCGGGGACCGAATCGAGAAATTCCGTAACGAAAAAACCTCACGCTCTCCACTCCGACGGGCTCGGAGGTGTGGCCAGAAGGCATGCTATGCAATAGCTTTACCGCGGCAGTCCCCGAGTGCCACACGTTTTTATCATAATATAAATTAATCTACTTGCATAATATACAAAAAAAAAAAAAACAAATAAAATTGCAATATTAAAGTTATTAAATATTCACAGATAATAGATCCATCAGCGATACCATCGATATTCGCGAACGCTCTAGAAAGCGACGTACTATCTCAAGTGCTTCACACACTACACGACTATAAGGGCAAGTTCACACACGCCGGCCGCTACTTGCACGCGTTGGCGCGTGTGAAGAGGTTCTCGGCGCTGGCTATGTTCCTGTCGGATGGCGATAAGGAAGGTTCGTGTGTATATATAAATCGTTCGTTTGTTTATAGTTCGTTTGTCTGTTGATAATCTTCTTAATATATATAAATCTCGTGTCACAATGTTTGTCCTCAATGGACTCCTAAACCACTTAACCGATTATAATAAAATTCGCACACCAATTGCAGTTCGATCCAACTTGAGAGATAGGATAGTTTAAATCTCAAATCGTTTTAGAGAAAGCGGGCGAAGCCGCGGGCGGTAAGCTAGTATAGTGGGTGTTTCACACTATAAGGGCGAGTTCACACACGCCGGCCGCTATTTGTGCTTGCTATTAAATATTTCTATCAATTTATGGTGACTTCATTTGAGTCCCGGAAGGTTTGTTATTGTCTTACTTACTTACTTACTTACTACTTCAACGGCGCAACGACCCAAAGAGGATCTTGGCCTCCGACACCAAAAGTTTCCAGGTTTCGCGCCTTAGCGCCCTGGTGTTGAGGTCTTCTACTTGAAGGATGTTTGTTATTGTCTAGAAATTTAAAATGTTAAATTTCTAAATTAACATAGATGTTCTTAGTTCTAACCATATCAAGTATGTAGAGTAGGAGAAATAATTCATTGTTTGGTTCTGTGTCCCAAATTTCATTTTCTTTTTAGAGGATTCAAACATCCTCCAGTCGAAATATAATTGAATTCATATTATATTAAAGACTAGCTTACCGCCCGCGGTTTCGCCCGCTTTGTCTAAAACCTAATAAATTATATAAGTACTAAAACCTTCCTCTTGAATCACTCTATCTATTAAAAAAAAACGCATCAAAATCCGTTGCGTAGTTTTAAAGATTTAAGCAAACAAAGGGACATAGGGAAATAGGGACAGAGAAAGCGACTTTGTTTTATACTATGTAGTGAAGAATCAATGTAAAATGTAATTTATTTTTATAATAGTGTATAGTGTAGTGCTTAATATATTCTTAGTTTTAGTTTTAAATTAATATATGTATGTTAGTCTGTAAGGTATTTATTCTATGATTCTGTACAATTTATTGTCTGTACCTGAATTAAATATAATAAATTGTGAACCTTTTTTACAAAAAGCAATTTAATTTTTACATACTTTTGTGAACAAATGCATAATATTTCTTATCTGTTTCAGTGGTGAACAAACTGCTGGTGCATTGTAAAACAAAAGAGGGTCTCGCCGATGAAGAAATCGAAGAACTGAAGAAAAAATATGAGCTTTAAATGGAGAAGAGTATTTGTATGAAATATCACTATTAATAAAAATTATTAAAGAATTAAGAATAAATATATAGTTAGATAAGAAACTTGTTAATTTTAAATGGTAGATTTCAACCGACTTCAATAAAGAAGGAGGTTCCAGTTCGACTACTTGTTTTTTTTCGTTTGTCACCGTTCGTCTGGATGGACTGACTTTAATGATTCTTCGGTTTGTTTGAAAGCTGGGTCTGTTGTGTGGTCCTAATTTAATTTTGTTTAGATCTGATAATTTGAAGGTAGTTTCGTTTTTTATTAAAAATAATAATTATTAAACCTTATTTTTAACTTTGTTTTAACTTTTCAAAGTATGTATAGGTACTTTGTTGTAACTTTCAAAATAAATGTATTCTTGAATGATTTATCCAATTGCCTCATTGATTTAGACGAATTGTAATAAGCAGATAGAATGATCAGAAACGGATGTAATTATATTTACTTTGTATTGCTACTTAAGAATCACTACATAGTATAAAAAAGTCACTGTCGCTGTCTGTCCGTCCGTATGTTTGCTTAAATCGCTATAAATACGCAACGGATTTTGGAACAGTATTTTTTAATAGATAGAGTGATTCAAGAGGAAGGTTATAGTATATAATTTACTAAGTTTTTTTACAAAGCGGGCGAATCCGCGTGCGAAAAGTTAGTAAACTCGAACTCAATATATTTATTCAATTAGTAGAAGCACTTTTGAATCGTCATAACATATTTTTAGCATTTACCACCGATTCGGAAAGCAGTATCTATGGAGAAGAACCGGCAAGAAACTCCATATTACAGACTAGCTGCGCTCCGCGGTTTTACTGGCTCTATTTCTGTTGGTCTTAACGTGATGATACGATAAATGGCCTTCCTCGATAAATGGGCAATCCAACACCGAAAGAATTATTCAAATCGGACCAGTCGTTCATAAGATTAGCGAATGCAAACAAACAAACTCTTCAGCTTTATAATAATATGAAGTATAGATAAAAGTTAAAACCTTGTAAAATTGCTACCCTTTATGTTTTTGGCTTTTTTTGAGTAATTTTATTAATAGTGATATTCATATAAAGTTTAGATAAATGGAATTTAAATGCAATTTTTGTATCTAGGCTAGATTAGGATATTGGATTCTTTATCGAAATATTACTAAATGTTTCACTTAGAATGTGTTTTATTTTATTACAATATTGTTACAGTAAACATTGAGATAATATTACTACGTATGGAGGAGACACCACGAACAAAATCTGTGCGCTATTTTTTTGCTCTAACTAAGTTTTAAAAATTATTATCTAGTTAGGTACTTACCGATGAAAGTTATTCTTTTGCACTTTACTGTATTAATTGTATTATTTGTGCAATGTCGTAACATACACGAAGGCATATTTGATGCGTTTCACTTTAGATCAAATAAAAAATGAGCGTGCAGTTACGCCATATGGCGTATGTTGGGCGGAACATAAGTGATGTAGGCGGTGTCTCCGTATGTATATCTCAATGACAGTAAATGGAGATTTTTAAGTTATTATGTATTTAAAATATTTTTTTTATTTCCTGTAAATATCCTTTTCTCTAAAGGTACAATTCCGAGGTACAATTTACGTCTATGAAATTGATTCTAAGCGCGGCGACACTGCTGCCTGCAGACGCAACGCGCAGCGATTCATAGATTTTCATAGAAACAAGTGTTGTCGCTTGCAGTTTGCGGTCTGCGGCCCGTCTCGGACTTGTACCTTTATGGAATGGTAAAATAAAAGCAAATATATTTAAATAATGGCTTTTTATTAAAGACATATCGCTGCTTTGCACGAATAACCGCACAAACCAAAATTTTGAAAATACTGGTGTATAACACAGTCACTTGCAAAATAGTCCGTATTTTATGGTCAGTAAGACTCACATTCGTAACGACAAAACTGACGAAGTGGCGCGTAAAAATGTCGTTATGTGATTGGTTGATTTATCACGCCATATTTGTGCAACAGTCGACGATCGCCAGTTGCTATTATGGTTTTCGCGTGTCCACATCAAAACTTTCGGGAATAATAGCACATTACCAAATAATCGTGTGGTTAAATTGTAAAGTTTGATAATATTTTCTGCAATATTCCTTAATTTTGAGTTGATTGATTATTTAAGTTAAAATTGTGACTGTTTTCGATATTTTTTTTTGTTAAAAAGTGCTGCATTTAGTGCTACAACATTCTTCACGAAAAAGTAAGTAAGACAATAATACTTAGTAAGTTTTATTTGTTTCTTCAAGATAGAAACCACAAATTTTTTTAACATGTTTTTGAAATAGTTAATTATTGCTTAGAAATAAAGCTAAACAGTTTAGAACCGAAAGCAAGTTAAGTTACTTTTAACGATATAATGTAATTAAAACGTGTTTTGTTTTTTTTTGCTGCCTCTTACGTGGCTTATTTAACTGCGATGATCCGGGTTCGGTGTGGTGTGTTGTATTGTGATGTTGATCTGGCATGACATTTCATGGCACAGTATGGCGTGGTTCGTTATTTTATGAAATGTTCTTATTATTTACAGTGCCGAATCCCCGTACCCTACAAATAATCCGGAATCTCAAGGAAGATAGTAAATCTGTTATAGAAAATGAAATAACTACGACTTCAACTTCCATACAATTCACTGAAAAGGAACAGTTCATTTTATCTCCGAAGCCTAACGATAATATTGAAAATAAAGATTTATCTAACATTAGTGAAGACTTTTGCTCAGATGATAGTGTGAAGGATCCTGACTATATAGATACACCCTGTTCTACAAAGAGGTCTCTTTTGAAAAATAAAAGCCGAGAAGTTTTTAAAAATTTGTTGAGTGGAGTAGATTTAAATGAAAAACAATATGACAATTTCAGTAACGATGTTTCCACCATAAATCAAACAAGTTCACCTATACCTATGCCGATAGCCCCCATGCAAACTGAATCTAGTAGCAGCTCAAGCGATGGATCTAGTTCCTCAGATTCCGAGAGTTCATCAGACGATGAATTGAATAATGAACGTTTAACAGCAATGGTTCAGTCAAGGGTAGACAATAACATATTTCCTACAAGAGCTACCTGCATCGAAGATGATATTTCTCGCAATGATTCGATTGAGCCAGTAGCTTCAACTTCACGTTCTACACCTCCAACTTCTTTAGAACTTACTGCTAATACCAATTCTACACATCTTGGTTGTAACGATAATATCAGCTCAAATAAAGGACGGAAAAGAAAATCTACACCCAATAACTGGTTGCGTAACAAGGCAAAAATCCTAAGAAACTCTGGTAAGTCCTATATATCCAATTCTAAAAAGGGAAAAATTGTTGTGCCTGCAAAGTCTCTAAAAACGCCGTGTACTGATAAATGCAAACAAAAATGTACACAAAACATTACAGAATCACAGCGCAAAGAAATTTTTGAAAGCTTTTGGGGCATGGGAGATCTTCAAAGGCAAAGGGAGTTTATTTTACGCCATCTTTCCGTCATTCAACCACGATACTCATACAAGATGCATAACAGTAACCGAGGGAAAAACAATGCTTTTTATTTGACTATTAATAATGAGAGAATTCGAGTGTGTAAAGTATTTTTTAAAGCTACGCTAGATATAACTGATACCTTTATCCGAACTGTTATTCAAAAGAAGCAGAATTCATGTGGCATGTTAGATTTGGATAATCGTGGCAAACACAGTCAACATTTCCATTTAGATCCGGCTATTAAAGAAAGTGTAATTCAACACATCAACTCAATTCCAAAAATTGAAAGTCACTACTGTCGTGCAGACACAAAAAGGCTTTATATTGATGGTGGGAAAACTGTAGCAGACTTACATAGGGATTACGAACTCGACTGTCAGTCTAAAAGTCTACCAAGCGCCAATTACCTTATGTATTACAGGATCTTCAACAACGAATTTAACATTGGCTTTTTCCAACCAAAAAAAGATCAGTGTGAGGATTGTACATCATACAGTAATGCCACAGAAAACGATAAGGTAGAACTGAAAGAAAAGTTTGATAGGCATTTAAAAGAGAAGGATTTGTCAAGGCAAAACAAAGAAGATGACAAAAAATTTACTCCTGATAATTGTATTGTAGCAGTTTACGATCTTCAGGCTGCAATGCCTTGTCCTAGAGGAGATGCATCAAACTTTTATTACGTATCAAAATTAAATACGTATAATTTCACAATATGCGATATAAAATCTAAAGATACTGCATGTTATGTCTGGCATGAAGGTGAAGCTAAACGCGGTGCTATAGAAATAGGATCTTGTTTGCTTAAATACATACAGAATTTAAAGCTTAAAGCTGAAGAACTACATTCAAAATTAGATATAGTTTTTTATTCCGACAATTGTTGTGGTCAACAAAAAAACCAGTACATAATAGCTCTTTATGTATATGCAGTTTACCATCTCGATTTTATTAATTCAATAACCCACAAATACTTAATAAAAGGGCATACCCAAAATGAGGGTGATAATGTCCACTCCCTTATTGAAAGAGGAGTAGGTAAAGCTCTAAAGTCTGGACCCATATATACACCTGACCAGTATGTGCACATTATTAGAAATGCTAAAAAATCTGGTAAACCCTATCAAGTACATGAATTAATACACGAAGATTTTTTTGACATAAAAGCGTTGGCTTCATCGATAGGCAAAAATTTTTCTAAGAATATGGACAAAGAAACTTTAAAGCTAGGAGACATCAAAATTTTAAAGGTGGAAGCTAATGACTCTAATTACTATTTTTCCTATAAAACATCGTACGAGAACACAGAGTTTAAAACAATCATGATAGATAAAATTGGAAAGACAAGAAACACTGCCAATAATATCACTGTTAAAAAGGCATACAGAGAAAAAATTCCAATATGTGAGAAGAAGAAGAAGGGTTTGCTAGAACTTATTAGGAAAAATATTGTACCAAGATTTTATAAACCGTTTTTTGAGAATCTCTAATTTTGATTATTTGTGTACCTGAAGAAGACTGATTATGGGGTAGTTGTCCAATGTTTGATAGATTTTTTTTTTATTGTTTTTAAGGAACCGAATTATTTTTAAAATAAACACAAGTTTGTTATTTTTTTATGTTTAAGCATGGTTCATCATGTTCCTAATTATTTTTAGTTTGTTGATATTTTTTATGTTTATGGTGCATAATTATTTTGCTAAATATTTTTAAAAAGCAAAACTTTGTTAGAATTTTATTTATGTTCATGGTTCATAATGTTATTTTTATCTAATTACTTTTAAGAAGCGTAATATATAGGTATTGTTGGTTAGAATTTTTTTTTATGTTTGTGATTCCTAATATTTTAATTTTAACGTGATTATTTTAATCTGCGTACTGGTAGCTACCTTGATGACAGTAATAGACATACTGCAAATTGTTATAAAATGATATATTTACTATTTGATGTTTCTATTAATTTTTTACGTATATTTTGTATGACAGCATTATCTTCTAATAATACTTTAATTGTACAGGTTTGTTATATCTCTAAAATATATTATGATAAACAGAAATGTGTTACTCTACAGAAAAAATCGTTCCGACGGCTTCAGAATAAAACAAATAAATTGATATGTGTTTAAACACACTTTTCATTAATATTATCTTTATCGTAATTGTGTCATTATTACATATTTTTTTTAATATCTTGTAGATCATATTACCAGTTATGCCATTCTAAAACTAAAATTGAGAACTATTTGTATGTATTATTTTGATTTATGTTTCTATTCATGATATTATACCAAAACTCATTATGTAACAAGTCGAATAAGTCATAGTTTTTAATTATTGATTAAGGTATTCGCAGCTCAAAACCTGCATTTTTAGCAATGCAATCAAACCTTGATTAATGTCCTTTCGATTTATATATTCTACTCTTCTAATGATTAAAAACATAAAAAGTTATGACAGTAAATATTTTGTTTAATTTTCAAACAGCTATCCTGTAAAATGTGTGTTTTTGGATTGTGCGGTTATTCGTGCAAAACAGCGATATGAAATACTGTAAGGTAATGTTTTTTTTTTGAGGTTTTATGTTATTTGAAAAATTAGGAATTTCATATGAATTTTATTTCTTTACAGTATTGAAATTAATTATCTTTTGTGTATTTTTTCTATTTACTGTAACGATATACACTCATTATAGTAGAACTATTTCTGATGTAATGATAACAGCTTTATTATAGAAAACATTGCGTATTGTTTTTATTTAGAATCTTCTTAAATAAAAATGTCTTGGTCCTTTGACCATAATAATAATATATTATCAATTAAAATGTGAATTACTTTACATTAAAATTGTCAACGTATAGTTGCTTCAAATCATGTAAAATGAGTAAAATAATTCTAAAATTAATGTATAGTTTTAAAAATTTAAAACTAATTTGTCTATACCTCTGGAACTAGTAAACAGATTGTGATAAAGATAAAATCAATCAGAAGATACATTATGCTCAATAGTGTCTTTCATTGTTTTAGACTGCAAGTAAACTTAAGATATCTAATGAAAGGAACTTTATTTTTATAGTAAAGCTGTTAATGTCGATTTTTGTTTGGCAATTTTAAAGTTAATTTATCCGGCCTTTGATTGTTTTTGTACACCTCTAATTGTAAGCTAGTGTACTTAGCTTATTATACCAAAATTTAGTCAACTTGTTGATATTTGTTATTAAATTCTTCTCTGTAATGTCCATATTTGTGTAACGAAATACTGTCAAAATATGGAAACCATATTTTTCAAAATTCTGGCCTCACAACTTCTAGACTATAAAGTTCTTCTTCTTATATTGTCTGTTAGTTAAAATGACACAGAATAAAATATGTATTAAATAAACGTCAAAAAGTGTTAAATAGCATATCAGGGACATTATCAGTGAGTCGTGAAAACTATGTAAATACCCTACATGTATTAAAAAATGTATAAATTATTTTAAATTGATTATTTTGTGAACGAAAATCGACAAGTTCTTAATATTACCTGATACATCATAAGGCTTATTTTCCCACTCAGCATTGTTAACACATAGCTATGTGTACATTTTTGTTTACTCTATATTGTACAGTTGGCAAAACACATTTTTTAAATATTTTATGTTATACGAATTTGAATCTTATGTTGTTAGTTATAGAGACCAATTCATTTGTGTTTCTTGTTATTTTGTGACGTTCTCTTATAACTATAAGTAATAATTATTTTTTGTTTTAATGCCCCGTGGATGTGTATAACATTTTTGAGTGTTTCCTGCATGTGTAGACCGAATTTCCAATCTTATATCTAAAGTCAAATACATAATCTTAGTATTTTCTAGTGTTTGATTTTACGCGAGTATTATACGTTTCGAAATTAAAGATTTTTTAACGAATTTTAAACGCAATTTCTTCATTAATTATAATAAATTTAAATAATATAATGAATAAATCGCGATTAAAATCCGTTAAAGAGTCTTTAATTTCTACATAATCTTGCAAAAATGATCGTAGTTATAGAGACCAATTCATTTGTGTTTCTTGTTATTTTGTGACGTTCTCTTATAACTATAAGTAATAATTATTTTTTGTTTTAATGCCCCGTGGATGCGTGGATGTGTATAACATTTTAATTTGTCGTTGGCAGAATCAGTTTAAAAAAAATTGGTTGTCTGTAAAGTCGGTTTACTGACGATAGTTGAACGTGACAACGTCCGATTGTGCTTCTTTGTCGCTCGTTCCGCGCTCTCGCTTGCACTTCAAGCCTTACATGGAACGCCTCAGAGTGAGGTAACGCCGCATGAGTCATGTTTTTTCGTGCGTGCAGCCGGCTCTATCGAATTATAAGACGTTGTCACGTCAAAAATTATTTACCTTTGATAAGTCTACAATAATTAATTTGCTTACACATCTGAAACATACCACCAGAAAGATACACCCGCACTCTATAGCTTGCTAATGTATCATCGGCCTAGAATAATATTTTGTAATATGTATTTACTATTCAGGAAATGTTTAAAAAATAAATATCGTAAATATCTACAAAGTAAAATAATAAATTATCACTTAATTATATATTTTTATATAAATATAAGAAGGCGTATTATATTGAAAATATTAATTAATCTGTTTTGTCAACTGTACCTACGTATTGTTGTAAATTTAACTGTTGTAATATATTATCATGTCCTCTCTATGGTGCGAAAGTCAGTTCTTTTAATATAAAATTTTAAATAATAACTAGTGTTTTATTGTTCCCTAGCTCCTGTCCTCTAATTTTATTTTATATAACTTACGGAAAATGTTTTATTTCATCTTCATTGCGATTTTTGAGTGTTTCCTGCATGTGTAGACCGAATTTCCAATCTTATATCTAAAGTCAAATACATAATCTTAGTATTTTCTAGTGTTTGATTTTACGCGAGTATTATACGTTTCGAAATTAAAGATTTTTTAACGAATTTTAAACGCAATTTCTTCATTAATTATAATAAATTTAAATAATATAATGAATAAATCGCGATTAAAATCCGTTAAAGAGTCTTTAATTTCTACATAATCTTGCAAAAATGATCGTAGTTATAGAGACCAATTCATTTGTGTTTCTTGTTATTTTGTGACGTTCTCTTATAACTATAAGTAATAATTATTTTTTGTTTTAATGCCCCGTGGATGCGTGGATGTGTATAACATTTTAATTTGTCGTTGGCAGAATCAGTTTAAAAAAAATTGGTTGTCTGTAAAGTCGGTTTACTGACGATAGTTGAACGTGACAACGTCCGATTGTGCTTCTTTGTCGCTCGTTCCGCGCTCTCGCTCGCACTTCAAGCCTTACATGGAACGCCTCAGGTGAGTCAGAGCGAGGTAACGCCGCATGAGTCATGTTTTTTCGTGCGTGCAGCCGGCTCTATCGAATTATAAGACGTTGTCACGTCAAAAATTATTTACCTTTGATAAGTCTACAATAATTAATTTACTTACACATCTGAAACATACCACCAGAAAGATACACCCGCGCTCTATAGCTTGCTAATGTATAATCGGCCTAGAATAATATTTTGTAATATGTACCTATGTATTTACTATTCAGGAATATATTATATATTGAAAATATTAATTAATCTGTTTTGTCAACTGTACCTACGTATTGTTGTAAATTTAACTGTTGTAATTATATTATCATGTCCTCTCTATGGTGCGAAAGTCAGTTCTTTTAATATAAAATTTTAAATAATAACTAGTGTTTTATTATTCCCTAGCTCCTGTCCTCTAATTTTATATAACTTATGGAAAATGTTTTATTTCATCTTCATTGCGATTTTTGAGTGTTTCTTGCAAGTGTAGACCGAATTTCCAATCTTATATCTAAAGTCAAATACATAATCTTAGTATTTTCTAGTGTTTGATTTTACGCGAGTATTATACGTTTCGAAATTAAAGATTTTTTTAACGAATTTTAAACGCAATTTCTTCATTAATTATAATAAATTTAAAAAATATAATGAATTAATCGCGATTAAAATCCGTTAAAGAGTCTTTAATTTCTACATAATCTTGCAAAAATGATCGTCGAGGGTGTGTGCATAGCATAGAGAAAATATGTACTGTGCATAGGCAGAAATTTACACTAATAATTTCAATTTCTTCAAATAGTGATTTGCTTTTTCGCATCAAAACTAAGAGTTACTTAATACTTATAATACCCATAGTAGGTACACATTTTTCTATTGTATTCATATTTTCATTGTAAAAAAACATTCACATTTCTCCAA
Organism: Colias croceus; assembly: GCF_905220415.1. Taxonomy (NCBI): domain Eukaryota; kingdom Metazoa; phylum Arthropoda; class Insecta; order Lepidoptera; family Pieridae; genus Colias; species Colias croceus. The sequence goes on from NC_059553.1 coordinate 9,171,000, forward strand.
CTACTCCATAAACAAAAAAACATTTCTTTGTCTCGCAAATCAAATGACGAATTACGAGGAAACAAGATTTGACATTATATCAGTGGGACGAAAAACAGAAAAATAATAACATTCCGGCACAATACAATTTGGCGGGAGGAAATTATTTGTGAGGGGAGGGGGGGAGGCCAATTAGATCGCACGGGTCAATAGCAGGATGAGCGTTAGTCTAAGAGCTGATTAACACGTTAAACGCTTTAAGAAAAATCGAGTATTTCCATTGAGGCCACAAGGCTTTTCGGTGAGCCTTATCATACCGGACCGTTCGAGCCATGGTGGTCACCCGTGAGCCGCGTGACAGCCTGACAGGTCCAACGTAAACGCTTCCCACAAGCCACAGACTGCAGCTATGAAACAAAACGCGTATGGAAGTGAGCCGCGAGGCCCAGTAGCCGGTACGGACTGCGTGGTTTTCAAATCCGATGGAAACTTACTAGTTTTATCCGGGTTTTTGTAAGAATGCTAGGGTTGTTGTTGTTTGCGATGCTTTCTAACTGCGTTAGCTCCTATTGAGTTAGTTCAAAATCATCAAAATCATCCATTTTTGAAGAAAAAAGCGTAACCGATCCTCACTACTCGACGCGTAGCGCACGGAAGTGTCGCGCGTGAGCGTGAGGCGCCGTGGGCCGTGCGGTGACCCCGCGCCCCCCCCCCCCCCCCCCCAACGGAAAATACAAAATCCTTTGCATGAGGCCACGGGACTCACCCGTGAGCCTTTTACAATATCTTAAAAACTAGACGGTAAAAGTCGCTAGTTTTGATTTATCATACGAATTATCTACGTAATTTTATGAACATTGGGATTAAAATTTTAAGTTGATGAAAATTACCGATTATCTGATTACGGCTTGGCTCGAATGGAAAAGTAAGCTGGGCTCACCGGTGGGTCGTAAAGCGTGCAACGTGTTAATAAATCTATAAACTACACCGTTTTCGTGCATGTTCTTTATGTTTACGGTTACTAGGAAGAAGCCCACTTGTTGTACTCTTGCCATGTTCATGTTTTTCATCATGTTATTTTACCTTAATTCTTTTTCCACGTAAGTATTGTACATTGTACAATAATGTCACAAATAAATAACTGCATAATAGTTATATGAAATATTAGTTATAATATGTAGTTACCTACTTTTTTCTCTCTATAACTAATAATATTATTATTATGTAGTGATATAGCCATACATCACCTACATGGCGATGTGTACATAAATCACAATTTTGTTTTTATATATTTTTTTAACTTCGTTGATGCAACATGAGGTAACCTACCTAGATTAATTTATACATACATATTACTTCAAGAGAAAAATCCAATTTAGCTCTTAGACTACATTTGTGTACAAACTAAATAGATAAGCCAAACATAGTCGAGACGCTAAAGTCTATCGGAAAGAATAGGCTTTGCTAACTTTGTTGGTAAGTTTTAGTGTTATAAAAGAAATAATATGCCTATTTCTTCGTATACCTATGTACTAAGTTTACGTAGTAAGGCCTTAAAATTTAAGGCCTTACTACGTATATAAGGCTTAAATCATTCGATGTTACTATGTAACTAAATAAATTTAGTGATATCAATATAATCCAACTTATTTTCCAATAATAAAATAAGTAACTAATTAATTAATAATAATATCTAATTAAAACAAAACCAACGGAACATTAAAAAGAGCGTGTGTGCCGAACACACGTGTCGGAACGACGAACGATGTGTGAAGTGAAACTTCTTTTGCAAGATTCAAAGATACCAAAATCGTCGCCTTACTACATGACGTGACGGTAATGCCATGACGCAACCTTGAAATTTTACTTTCAACGCGCCTAAAGAAGTTTCACATCAATAAAATCTATCAAGATCAGGATCCCAGGAATTCATCACCCACACATTTGGCTTACAGCTGAAATCGTTCTTCGAAGATGACGTCACTCACCTATTATTTAAATTTCCACGATGATAAATACTTCATTATAAGTGGGAGTAATTAAGCTTCATAAACTTTATTACACTGTTACCTACTTAGCTAGTCTTTTTGTCTTAAACAAGACTAAAAATAGGCTATACGAAGAACAATGAACCAAGAAATGCCAACAAAAATATCTGATAATCCATTTACAATGAAACTCCAAGTTCCCTAATTAATAATTCGTTATGAGTATTGCTAATGGCATTTTAATGAATTCCTTTACTTTATTAACGGACCGATATCGAATACGAAATTAATTTTTGTTTGTTTATTATGCTATTGAAGAACAACAAAGCAAAATATGAGGTCTCCGGTCTTTTGAATTTTCAATTTGATTTTTAAATTGAATGAAATCATTTATTTGTTTTTATTATATTTCAGTCGATGTTCAGTGAAGTACCTGATTCAATTAAAAAACCTGAAACGAGAAATTTTGTCCAATTTCATACGACGTAGAAATTCATAGAAAGAAGGTACCTGGTGCATTCAATAAGTACCTAGCCTCATCACCAGGGGGCGCTATTGTTTCAAAATAGGTTTACCACAATGTAGCTCATTCTTTTTTAAGTATTTTTTTTAAGTTTCATTCCAATCCCTTCATTTGTTTTAATTTGACAACCTATGGAAGCGAACGTATCGATCGGTTTTACAAAAATGGAAAAAGAGCAATATCGTTCGGTGATTTGATTCCTATTTTTGGACGGGAAAGAGCATATCGAAATCAAAGGCCGCTTGGATGCTGTGTACGGTGACTCTTCTCCATCGATAGCCACCCTCAAGAATTGGTTCAACGAGTTTGCACGTGGCCGTACGTCGGTTTTTGATGAACCACGTCCAGGTGCACCAAAAACAGCTGCTACGGAGGAAAACATTAAAACAATCCATGATCTCGTATTGACAAATCGCCGATTGAAGGTTCGGGAGCTAGCTGAGACTGTAGGCATTTCAGAAGGAACAGTCAATCATATTCTTCACGAGGAACTCGGCATGAGAAAGCTGTCGGCGCGATGGGTGCCGCATTTACTCACACCGGAAAACAAGCGCAACAGTGAGCCCACGTCGGAGACGTGTTTGGCGTTGTTTAAGCGGAATCCAGGGGAGTTTTTGCGTCGTTTTGTGACAGTCGATGAAACCTGGATTCACTGGTACACACCAGAGACCAAGAAGCAATCAAAACAATGGATCCAGACCGGGGAACGTACTCCAAAGAAGGCGAAAACTGTAAAATCGGCCACAAAAGTTATGGCCACCATTTTCTGGGATTCACAAGGAGTTGTCTACATCGATTACCTCGAGAAGGGTAAACCAATTACAGGGCTTTACTATGCCAATTTATTGGACCGATTCGAAGCCGAATTAAAGAAAAAACGACCCCATCTGGCTAAGAAAAAGGTGCTGTTACACCACGACAACGCACTGGTTTACACGTCTGCCATAGCCATGGCCAAATTGGTCTAATTATGCTACGAATTGCTGCTTTATCCACCGTATTCTCCAGATTTAGCCTCTGGTGACTTCTTTCTGTTTCCTAATCTGAAAAAATCCTTCGTCGGGAATAGATATGGATCAAATGAGGAGGTTATAGCTGCCACGGAGGCCTATTTTACAGAGTTCGAGAAAACATATTTTTCGGACGGGTTAAAAAAGTTGGAGCATCGCTGGACTAAGTATATCGAACTAAAAGGAGACTATGTTGAAAAATAAATTGCTACTTTTCCAAAATTTTCGTATACTTTTTCTAGGCTAAGTATTTATTGAATCGCCCTCGTAAGTAGTGACATCGCATTGTAATATTACGACATATTATTAGGTACCTAGGTCCTTTTCCCTACAAAAGTGAAAATAACATAATATTTTCAATTAGTTGAGTTAGTAGTTACCTACATCATACATGGCAATGGTTAACGGATAAGTTTTACTTTGCTATTAGCTAACTGAGAGTTGAGACTAAATGCTGGTCTTCAAATAGGTACTTATTTTATTCCGGAATTTCATCCAAACAGCGCTGTAGGGAAACAGACGAAAAAACATACATTCGCACTTATTGTATTAGTATGGATAATCGTAAAAGGAAGAGTAATAAAATGATTCAAGATACTAAGTGAATTTTATTAAAGAGAAGTAAAATTTATTAACACCCTCGTGACACATAAAACAGTGGCGGCTGTTTGAATTGTGGGGCCCTAAGTTGGATATACTTACCTATAGTCCTTTGTGTCCTACTTATTTTTATAATGTAGGTTACTCAATACGCATGTATAGTAGCTGATTAGTTATTTTTTTACATAAAAAATATGTAAATGGAAGTCAAACTGAGAGTTAGTAGAATGTTTTTTGCGCCTGGTGGTGAGTTTTGCAGAAGAAGGCATAAAGCAGTTAAAAACATTATGATGAACTTTTTAATGTCTGGGATTTCATACAGGTATAATTATTTTTCATACCACATTACAAGATACTTTACACATTACACTACAAGATCGAGTTTTACATGCAGAGAAAATAGATTTAAAATTTGCCCCTTAGAAGTTCAAGGCCATACTTTCCCCTCTCTAAGGCTACTTATCAAAACTATACACAAATAATCCTAATGCTATATCGTATGCCAAAGCCAGCTTAATATACTTACCTCGTGCTATGAATAATTCATCGCCCCTACATGAAACTGTCTAGTTTTGTTACCAACTTGTGACCTACAAGTTTGTCTGCAAACTTCACATGTATTGTGTTTGGAGACAAATTAATTTTGCGTTTTGACTTTTGCGTCTCTTTGTTCTTTGAATACAACTTTAGTCGGTTGATTTAGCTGTTAATTTTAGCGCTGGCGCTACTTGAATTTTAAGTATGTTTATTGCTGCGTAGGTACCTACCTTATAAACCGAAAATAAGTATTTGCTCACATTATTATAAATAAATATATTATGTAGATCGAGAATTTGATTATTAATGCCATATTCATAACTCGCTTTCTGATCAATATTTTGCTCTCATAAAGAAATTACCGTAATAAAGAATAAGTATTTACCGCGGCCATAGTTACTAGTGTGATATTGTGACTGCGGTAAAAAATGGCTATTTCACTCTATCGCATCCAAACCATCTCCAGACACAAAAATCATATCACATCATTCGTTGCAACGTGAAAGAAAGTTAGACTACTTTGGCATTTATTTTGGTAAGAATTCAGCATCCTTGTTTTTGGAGTGTATACGTATCTAAAATTCGCAACACAACGTCATTTTATGAGATAAAATGTATCAAAAAGGGGAATATATCAATCAATACATCTATCTATACTCAGTTTTAAACCCAATCCGGTCGGATTCAATACACTCGGATTTAACATGTCTGCGCGTTAAATTGGTTTTATTTTTACAGTAATTGCGTTTCCCGTTCGCGTTTTGAAAATTATTTCATCCTTTTTGCTTTTTATAAATTTGTATTTGGTGTATTTTTTTCAAAAGTTTGTATGTATTTTGTTTGCCTTTTTTGTATAGTATTTAGTGTTACTGAAAGGTTTTGGTTCAATTTCCATTTAAGGGAAAAACTCTGTGCCTCCAGTGAATAAGGGAATAACTCAAAAACAGCACTTTTCAGGAGAGACAAAAAACTATATATCAACACTAAATCTTTATAACTTCAAATTTTTAAGCTTGTATGGGTAAGATATGATGTTAGACTTTAGTTTTACATATGAACAGATATTGTAACAACCCCATAAATATACTTTTTTCGTGTTTTTTTGTAGTTGTGGCCTTATGAACGAGTACTTCATGGAATAACTCAATGTATTCACATAATTTTTTTTTTGCTCTTTGCAATATAACGACTTATGCCCTAATGCACTATGTTCATAGTCGCATAACACGACTTAAATTATTGCCAGTTTTGGTTTTATAGAAATGATGCGACTTATTATGCTTGAAATTTGTGTACTTTATGACTCAATTGAGGCCTTTTAGTGGAACAACCGTGCATGTAGTTTGAAAAACGAATAAAATCAACGGATTTTTTATCGTTATTAAATATAATAAAAACAAAACAACATGTAGGTGTTTATGCATTTGACCCTAGAAGTCCAATCTACGTAAATTTAATGTACACCGCGGCGAAATAACTTTGTCTTTTCTATATTTACCATCGAATCGCTTCGAAATCCAGAAACAACTCATTAGCCGTCGAGACCTAGCAGTACATAGTTGGCTCATCCCGGTAAATTCCGCCATTTTGTAGTAAAGAGGATGTTGTACGTCATTTTGACGTATAATTGGGCTTTTCGTAACTTTTGGGATTGTTTAAAAAAAATATTTTGTGTTGATTTATTTCAATATTTTTTTTCCAAGTCACGTTTTACATGATATAGTATTATATACTATATATTGAGTATAAAATAGGATCCAGAAAACTTTAACACTAGGACGAAAAACCTTCAATTTTAGTAAATGACGATTATTGTCCTCCGCTGGATTTGGACTCCAAGCAAGAGGATTGGATGGCTGAAGATGTTGTCTGGAGAAAAACCGAATATGTCATGGTGGTTATATATTGAGGATACAAGCACTATTAAGAGATAAGAGAAGCTCGAAAACCATATTCCTGTAGGTATGTTCAGTTACCTTACAGGGAAAGTTATAGGTGGTCAGTGGCAATATTTTACGGCATGATATGGAATTTTAACAATTTCTATATCTTATAATATCAAAATAATATAGATAAATAAAGAAAAAACAATGAGCCGCAAAGATTTTATGAAAAAATTAAGCACAGATTTGAAGGTGCCTTGGATGCAAATACGACTTGAAGAGACTCTACGTGACAATATCCAAATTTTTTCAAAATATATGGTACCAGAGTATCCATAATATGTTTACGATAATGCAGGACCAAAATAGTTTCGATATTGCGGATTTTTTTCCTATAAAAAGGCAAATTACAGTGGCTAAAACGCTATATGAGAGAGAACACAATATTCATAATTGTCAAGACTGGTTATATTTTTTTTTTCTATGCGTCTATAATTATTATAGTATTATTGTAGTTAGATTAAATAAAAAAAAAGATTAAAAACTAGTTATTTTTTATAAAACTTATCCAAATATAAGAAGAAAATATTATAAGTTTAACATTTTTGTTGGCTTTTTTTAGATGATTCAATTATCGTTCTGTATTTATATAAACAAGGAGTATAATATTAGTACTTAATGTGTTAATTAAAACTGTATTTTTAATATCTATTGCAAAAAATATTTAATTTCCATAGAAATATTATTAGTATCCCAAGTTAACTGATAAATAAAAAAAGATTGAAAAATATTATTAAGCAAAAAGGAATAGTGTCCGTTGTTTCCGTGCAGTATTCAAATAGACCAATAGTAACACGGCATTAATGCAAAACTGTCTCATGTCGTCACTTGAACCAATGACACTAAGAGTTGTTCCTTTATGCTCATGTTAGAAAAATGACACAACTGCGTTTATATTAAAATAGTGTTAGCACGGATGGAACAAAATGAATTAAGTCTTTATTCAAAAAGTATAACTACACATATGTCTTTGTGTTCGTGGGTTATTTTGACTCGAGACGAATAGTTCCTTTGCGATTGCCTAAAATGATGGATAAGGTAACTTATACCGTTTATCACACCCTACTTATACCGTTTGGGTCATTCGAAAAACTGGGTTAGGATGCAGCTAGAGATATGACCTTTTGATATGTTGTGTATTTTGACGAGCTGAATCCAATGGTGCAATAAAAACCAAAGGGAATAACTCGTCTTACTCCCTTATTCACTGGAGGCACAGAACTAATACCTAAAACCATACGTTCGTAACGAGAATCAATTAGTGAACTACACAAACGTGAAAGTCTTTATAATATAAGCCATGTTGTACATCTTCAACTTTGCATTTATAACAGTAGATTACTGCTCGCGACTGCACCCACATTGTCAAAGGAAATTCCAATGGGAATGGAATGTTTCAACGCGGTAAGAAGTAGCCTGATGTCTGATAGGTACTGTCTGAGTTCCTAACTATCTCCGTACACAAAAATCATACCTTTAAAGAGAGATTAGCAAACAAACAACAATTTTCGCATGCATGATATTAGGTGGCGACGCTACGCTAGTAAAAATTTTACGTGTGAACCATGTCCTAAAAGTTAGTCTATCCTCTTAATGACGGTTCATGACGGAAACCTATGAAGCAATTAGGAATGACTGTACATTTATGTGCGAGGTTAGCTGTAATTAATGATGCAGCTACAATGTCTTCATGTCTGTCGGTACATCATTAAAATTGCATTAGCGCGCTTGTTTACACCGTGCGACACGATAAAAATGTCGTTAGGTGTGATGTACAAGTTTTGTGTGATTGTGTTGTGCACTTTACATGTAATTTGCGTTGAACTTTTGAATAGAGACTAAATTGCATTTAGAAGTAGAGAGCATACTTCTTCATGAATTAAGCCAACCAAAACCGGAAAAGTTATAACATTTTATAGAAAATCGGTGAAGCAAGACTTAAAAGATAGAGTTATTAAAATCAGAGACATCGTACCGCGTAACTTATTATTTAATTAGATATTTATGTACAAGTCATACAATGCTGTCCAAGTATAAACACAGCAATGTATGTACAATAGAACCAAGACTAAACTAACAATATCATACTACTTAACGATGAATAAAATTTAGCGTAAAATTTGTTCTTCAAACCTACAGTGAACGGATTACAGTTTCATTATTCATTAAACAAAATATACTTTAATAACAACAAAGCAAAGAATTATGAAACCAACTCACTACAACAAAAACGCAAAAGAATTAAACATCCATGCAACCTCATAAACACTAACAGGATACATTTGAAATATATCCGCAAATGTGAACCACAAAGAAAATATACTAGCGGAAAACTCCGGACTAAATTGTAGAAAAAAATACTATGAATGCGTAATCCAGTCGTTTGTGCTGCAGCCGGACGCATGTTTCGCTTCACTTAACTTCAAAAAAACCCTTTGTAGACCTTTATATTATAATCTGTCAAGTGCACATCGGACACGCTACACTATGGGTTCCATACAAATAAGTAAAATGACAACTGCAAAAAATTGGTCACACATATATTTATGGCCGTGCCAGCCATTAACTTAGATTTTTTTTGTTATTTGTTTTTTTACCGGCATCAGAAATACACCATCTCTTGAAAATTTCACCTAGGTACGTTTCACAGTTCATGAGATACAGCTTGATGACTAATGACTGATGGCATCCGGACGAACGAACGGATAAGTCTTAGTAATAAGGTCTCGTTTTACGTTTTACCCTTTTTATACGGATTTCTAAAAGACTATCTTTCATCCCGCTCGCACCCCCGCGTTTTTCTGCCCATCTCCCTCCCTCATCTATGTAAGTGACGCGCTAAAACGGGTCTTTAGATTGATTTTCCGGTTGAAAAGAACTCATGTGAGCAATTAACTGAGTAAACATGGGCGCTGTTTGTTTTGTACTAAGATTTAGGTGCTCCGAAAACAGTCAGTCAACTGCAGCTTAGTACGTATTGGGTTCTCTTTATTTTTTATGCGAAATAATAAGGATGGCTTTCCGCCCGCGTGATTATTTGTATAGGTACGTAAAATCTACGTGCTCGTGTATTAACGTTCTAGTTACTACTACATAAAACAATCACTACCCTAGTTAAAACGCCTTAAATTTTAAATTTTGCCACAATAAGAGAGCCGACAACGTATCTTTCAAATGTACAAAGTTATTTAGCATAAGTATTTATATTAACTTTTTTTTGTAAAACTATGTTAGGTATGTCCATTTAAAAGTACCTACTTCTAGAAGAAATCTGATTGAATAATAGCTAATTTGAGTTTGAGTTGAGTTTTGGGTTTATTTTCGAGTATTCAGTATATATTAATTATTAATTTTAATGTCTTCTTTGTTAGTTTTAGTTACCTAATTATAACCTTGGTCGTATGGGAATTGATATCAATCTCAAAGTCAATGTCAAGGAAGAAAAGATTTTCGTACTGTTATATATTATTTATGTACATAATTCTTGTTTTTATACAACATGGATGCAAAAAGCTCTTCACTTAGTTTCCTCTAACATCAATCAGAAGTAGACATTGAATGAAGATCGACGTTTAATGTGACAATAGAAAGAGGAATTTAGATATTTTATGTTAAGAGCTATTGTAAGCCTTTTAAATGAATACAACATGATATATTAGGAGTACATTAATCAATGTTTCTTTCATCATGTTGTTATTAACTCATTTGATGCTATATTTAGAATGATGTACATGTATTTATCTCTTAGTACTATTTTTATTAACTAACCAGTTTAAATTGTTGTTAAATGTTCAATTAGTTTGTTATTAATATAATAAGTACTTTCGGGTCTATATGCAAAATTGTCTAACATTTCAGCTCTTTTAATCTTTTAATATCCAATTTAAAGAAAATCATTGAACTTTAAATTCTGGTGTCTGATTCTGATCAATTGAAAAGGCAGTCTTATAAATGATTATTATAACCTACACCTGACCTCGGATACCAAATACCAATCATACACAAATGCTTTAAAAGTAATCGTCTGATATCACTAATCAAAACCTTTTCTCTAGTTGTAATAGTCATGATTGAAACCGCTATTAATCCCCAGTCTCCTCGACCAGTGACAAACTGACAATACTTTAGAGTGCGATTTTCACATTCGAATCAAAAGAATAAAACTAGTTACTACAAATTCGTGCAATGAACCCAGTCCAGTGATATTGGGGTAAATTGCATCAATCCAATTTCGGGGACGACTGAAATTACGGCCATTGTCAGAATTATGGCTGATAGCTGATGGGTCCTTTTGAAGGATCGCTGTAGTATGGACTAAGAGGATATAAGTTTAGTGTATATGTCGTGGCCATATCGTAGATTTGCTCATTTCATGAAATGGCCAATTTAGTTTGACCAGATCGTTAAATCGTCAACGTTTCACGATTTGGTCATCCACATTTGACCAGATCGTCGATCTGGCCAAACGTGGATGGCCATTTCACGAAATGCGACCATTTTTGTTTCTTTTTTAAAAAGCGATTCGCTTCTGGCACTCGCCGGCCACTGCCGCGGCACGCTCAATTTGCGCGCTCGGCTCGTGCTTTGTTTATTAAAGTCTAACCTAACCTATATTTTATACGATCTGGCCAAATGTCGATGACCAAATCGTGAAACGCTGACGATTTAACGATCTGATCAAACTATGTTGGCCATTTCATGAAATGAGCAAATCTACGATATTGCCACGACATATACATGGTATAGTGTCTTGGTTATTGAAAGAAGCTTACTGTTTTGAATTCTGTGCGGAAGGAACGGCGTAGGAAAATTATTACAAAACGTTACGTACTGATTCGAGGTTAGTGGGAGAAAGTATTTCTGTTTCATTGATCGATGTTTCTTTTATGTGTAATTGTGTAAGGGCCTTCTAACTTCTTTCCTGTAAAAACTTAAAAGCATCGATCCCCTGATCAGCGATCTACAACTCTACAAATATAGTGAAAAAAATGACGAATATTCGATGCAAATTTAATTGAAATGTTTATATTCTAAGTAAAACGAATAAACTTTCGAAAAATTCACTCATTAATAAAGTTGGAAATTGGTAAAATACATCGAATAATATTAGGTACACGTGTGAAATATTTAACTTACTGGAAAAAATAATTTGGTAACTTCTGATTCTTCGAAAAAATAACAATATAAATCAAAATAGGTTTTGTTGATACAATCATTCAACATGTATCATGATTTTAGTATATTTTGTAAAACATTGAATACTGAATTAGTTTTCAATCAGTTTATAATATAAAGGTTATTTCACAGAACTAATCAATGACAATAGGATTTTGTTGTATCGATGATTAAGTATATTATATTCCTCGTTTGAATGATGTTTAATACATTTAACGATTCTATTGTGATTCATTACAGTATTACATTATTATCTGTGGATAACACTATCTATGTATCCCGACGCGACGTTTTGAACACTTTTTATCGATACTTTTTTCACGGGCAGACTATATACCTATAACATATTGTCTTGGGGAGATTCCAAACTATGTATATATTATAATATATGTCCTCCTATTTCTGATTGTTATAGTTAATTGAATACACATTACATTATAATAAATTTACCAAAGCTTCGAGTGCATTCGCATCTAAACGATATTACGATACAATTCCACAAATAGTCGCGTCAATAAGACGATTGTATCAAAAAGACGATCGGTTCAGTTTACTTCGACAGCGTGTCTAATGGATTGTGAGACGCGCTTGGACGGATCCGCCCTCGCTTGTTCTGTGGACGCTGGTGTGTGTTATAAGCGATAGCGATTTATATAATATCTTGAAGCTAGTGCGAAGAAGTTTAAGCGATAGCGATTTATGTGTACTTAGAGCTGAGATGAAGTCTACATTGGTATGCTAGGTCGTATTCAAAATTTATAGAGCTGTGAACTTGAATTTACAAATTTATATCGACTAGATTCCCGCCCGCGGCTGTTTTATAGGGATGAAACCTATCTACGTAAATCATACCATAAAATCGCTTCATAGAAATGTAAAAATAAGCAAACAATCAATGCTTTTTTCATTTATCGTTACAAAAAGATTAATTTAGATAAAAGGAAAAAAGCATTGAACCCGACTACCGAGAATTGATATTTCCAAGTATACTCGTATAATATTATATCGTATGTATAGGTAAACATTTTGTAATCGGAAAGAGGATTATTAATTTTATTTTATTTTAAAACAAAATACAAATATAATTTCTCTTGTAGAAAATGTTGACTCCCACGAAAAAACTTTATTTTTCCATCGTTATTATAAACAGACAGATAACTTAATTACTTCCGAATAAAAACCCATATTTGAATAATCCATAGTAATTCTTACAAAAATCGCTGTTTCTCATAACTTACAGCACAAACTAATGCTCACATTATTTCCTCTAAGCAGGATATTCCTAGTCATGCGAAACTGACACTTATTTTTATCATGCCCTAAGCACTATATTAGTATTTACAATAATCTAATTTTAGTACATAACAATGATTCGGAAACGAGCGCTTTCTTATATAAAGAGGTTTATAATGCCATTTGGTTTTATTTAAAATTCTCTGTAATTATTATTCGAGCAGAAATAATGTGGCTGTTATATTGGATTATGCTCAATAACCATAATAATAAACGTCAATCTTACCAGAAAGTAAAATATTTGAAGAACTTTATGGAGACATTGTGTCGTAAATAGTTCAGTTACTGAATTTAAACTAATAATTATTATCTATACTGAATATTATAAATCTGAAGAGTTTGTTTGTTTGAATGCGCTAATCTCAGGAACTACTGGTCTGATTTGAAAAATTATTTCGGTGTTAGATAGCCCATGTATTGAGGAAGGCTATAGGCTCATTACGCTAAGATGAACAGGAACTGAGCGACGCGGGTGAAACCGCGAAGCGCAGCTAGTCTAGTGTCTAGTCTTAATAATAATAAATCATTTATTTCACATAAAAAAAGTACAAAAATTAAAGTGACCCAGGCTCCTAAGATACAGGCTTAGAAGTTAGATATACTCAATTAGACTACCAGATAGAATGACTTCAGGAGGAGATGAGAAATTTGTATCATTTTAAATTAGTAAGAGTATATAATATATATTATATATTGAACATTACCATTATATGAGCTAAATAACATCCAGAAAACAGTCATTAAAAACATACAGTGAATATTTTAACTGAGAATCAGCATATTGGAGCTACATCATTACTCAGTGTCGCAGGGGATCTAATAAAGGAAACCTGACGTCGCTATAGACGGTCACTCTATTATTCCACTAATGTATTTTTAGCGAGGAATATATTGTATTTTAAATTTAGTTTCTATTTTAAAATATTATATTCTATTATAATATTAGCCTGTAACATAAGTGTGGTAGCTGAATTCGACACTGTGGTGCACGCCTCCTCGCGTGGTATCTGGGTAAAAAGTAGCCTATGTACTATTAAATTATATTCTGTACCTATGTGCTTATGTGGTACTATACTACTACTATACTCTATACTCTATATCTGTGACATATTAAGCTATTGCATAGCTTCTGTCGCGGGCCTTGAGCGCGGGGACCGAATCCAGAAATTCCGTAACGAAAACAAACCTCACGATGGGCACGGAGATGTGGCTTGAAGGCATGCTATGCTAAGCTTTACGGCAGTCCCCGAGTGGCACACGTCTTTTTTTACAAATATACTACACAAGTATACTACAATTTGAGCAATTGAACAAAATAAACTATTCTTATGTTGTTGGATTGAAGTGAAGATTCAACCATTCAAAAAATAAATATGTATTTCAAAAAATAAAAAATATTAAAAATCATCACTGATATTTAAAAAAATTGTTACATTTCAACGTTATCAGCAATTTTTTCCCACTAGGTACATAAACAAAACTCCTATGCTGTGATTAAACACACACACACACACACACACACTTCATGTCTCCATTTATTCCTACACACATTAGGTCGTATACACACAGTATAATCCTTCAGCGAACGATAAAACAAAGCCACAGATCTGTGTGAACCAACCCCATCATATCGCAGAGCATGTAATGAGACCCAGTAATTCAAAAGCAATTATTGAGAACTGTTGCATTGAGAGTGGGAAATTAATTAATAACCTGATAGATTATGTGTTTGTTCCACTTGGCACTATTATTTTTGTAGATTATGTTGATTATTGTTAATAGATAAAGAAGGAAAATTAGATTAAAATTTCAATGAATCGAGGACAATCCAATATCTATACTTCTATACTAATATTATAAAGCTGAAGAGTTTGTTTGTTTGAACGCGCTAATCCCAAGAACTACTGGTCCGATTTGAAAAATTCTTTCGGTGTTGGATAGCCCATTTATCGAGGAATTCTATAGGCTATAATATTATATTATCATCATACTAAGACCAACAGAAGCGGAGCCACGTGGGTGAAACCGCGGAGCGCAGCTAGACAAATGTAAAAATTCAATAAAAATCATTTTATCTTACTTACTTACTAAGAATAGTCTTACAATTAATTTTTGTACTTACGTTATTTTTAGAACTTAATGCTTTTTATAACACTTTAAGTTGACATTATCAATTACCTATATGCCGCGAGAGCCAATTTAAGTGAAATATCGTTTGTAGGTAGATTAATTATTGCCTGATTTGCATATAAGCTGTGATTAATCCGATAATCATGTGATTTATGGCACACCCTCAGTTGATACGATATAATAAGGCTTCATTATAGTCTGATTTATAAGAAAGTCGTTCTAGTTATACCTTCCTATAAGAGGCTGAGCGTATTTAAATGATTTTTGATGAATTGGATCTATAATATAATCTCTAGAAAATAAGGCTAAAATAGTAGGTAGTAGTAGGTAGGTCTCACAATTTTTCAACATCTTGCTTGCAAAATTGTGTTATATAAATTACATGTAATTGTTGCATTAATTTCAATACCAACTATTGTGTCTTAGAAAATTATTAAATAAAAGATTAAATTTTTTTAATGTACTATTTATTTTAGCTACAAGTGGAACACACCAATCGAAGCCGTGATTGAAGTAGGTAAAGTGTATGGTGCGGGTCGAGTAATTTTCACTACTAATGAAAGCTTCGGGATACGTCCGCCTTTTGGATTATTCATATTTAATTAACATCGAGTAGATAATAGATTATGGACTAATATTGATTGTAATATATTTTGTGTTTTCTGCGGGTATAAACTAGTAAAAATATGGAGAAAGATTTATGACGAGTTTATCGTGATATATTTCAAGTGTTATTAAAATATAATTTCGCTGTCGTTCGTAGCTTGTTTGAGTTACACCTTTTTAATCCTACTAATATTATAAATGCGAAAGTTTGTATGGATGTATGGATGTTTGCTACTCTTAAAGGGGTGACAGACGTACGAGTAAGTACGCGAACTTGTGGCTCGACGACCTTTTTCGCTCGTGTGTCACCCCAAGTACGCGTACTTAAAAACCGTCGAGTAAGTTCGTTGACGATCCAACATGTTTGAAATTTTACTCGAAGCCCGCCTTGGCTCGCACGTCTGTCACCGCCGCGAGCCGAGTAAGTACGCGAACTTTAAAACCGCGACTTTAAAGTTCGTACGTCTATCAGCCCTTTTACATGTAGGTAAAAACTACTGAACCGATTACAATGAAATTTAGCACACATATAGAGGGTAACTTGGATTAAAACATAGGATAGTTTTTATCCTGAAAATCCCACGGGAACGGGAACTATGCGGGTTTTCCTTTGCAAACGCGGGCGAAGCCGCAGGCGGAAAGCTAGTTCTATAAAAAGCAAACTATTATTAGGTATTTATTTATTACCACGATTAGTATGCAACGGCTGTAGTACTTACTAGCGCAGTGGTTAAAACTTCTGATTGCAGTTGAAAAGTCCAAGATACTACATACACGCATCAATTTATCTGCTCATTATTCACATCAACACTGTCTCTATCAGTAGAAGAACGTAAAGAAACCAGCATGCCTTAATACTATTAAGATACACGAGGTATCAAGTCATTCTGACCTTGACCTTGACTCTTATACAGTGGGAAATAAAATTATTTTGTAAAGTTTGATGACAAAATTTATTGTACTTATAGGTAACTACATAGATAATGAATTAAATTTTCGATACTTTTCCTATTACCAATATTAACCAACGCGCTAATTTCAGGAACTACGTGTACGATTAAAAAAATATTTCAGTTAACTATGTCACGTTAAGAACAATAGAAGCGGAGTAATACGGGTGTAACCGTAGGGCACAGTTAGTGTTGAACATTGATTCAAAAGCAGTTTATTATGGAATGAGAGCAATTCTAAATCCGACTTTCTTTGTTATGAAGGAAATAATAAGCCATCTATACATATGTATAAAGCGCGTCTGTACCGAGCACACGTGTCAGAAGTGGAACTTCTTTGGCAAGATTCAAAGATAACAAAATCGTCGCCTTTCTCCATGACGTGACGGTATTGTCATAACACGACCTTGGATTTTACTCTCAACGCGCCTAAAGAAGTTTCACTTCAAATAATGATGATGATGATCTTAATATTATATATAAATCTCGTGTCACAATGTTTGTCCTCAATGGACTCCTAAACCACTTAACCCATTATAATAAAATTCGCACACCATGTGCAGTTCGATCCAACTTGAGAGATAGGATAGTTTTTATGAAAAAAAAAACGTAAACATGTAGGTACCACGGGCGAAGCCGGGGCGAACCGCTAGTATTATATAAAAATATTGACAGTAAACGTGTTTTTGTTATGCTATGGAATCCCGTAGACCTCACTTTAAGCAGGTCCATTGAAAAGCATTCAGAGAAATAATTAATATTTTAATTACTCAATTCATTCTTGCGTAAACATGTTTATCGATTCGCATAATACTAATATTATAAATGCGAAAGTAACTCTGTCTGTCTGTCTGTCTGTTACTCAATCACGCCTAAACCACTGAACCAATTTGCATGAAATTTGGTATGGAGATATTTTGTTACCCGAGAAAGGACATAGGCTACTTTTTATTGCGAAATATGTACCACGGGCGAAGCCGAAGCGGACCGCTAGTAATTTATATATTTTCCCGTTTCATCATTATTTCTTGGTTTTGATTGGCTAATGATTTTTTATTTATTTATTTATTTATTTATTTATTTATTACAAAGAACATGTTACATGCGTTTCAGTAAGATATATAGGTACATAACAATTATTACACATAAACATAAGGCATATAGGTACATAACAATTCTGTGCCTCCAGTGAATAAGGGAGTAAGACGAGTTATTCCCTTTGGTTTTTATTGCACCATTGGATTCAGCTCGTCAAAATACACAACATATCAAAAGGTCATATCTCTAGCTGCATCCTAACCCAGTTTTTCGAATGACCCAAACGGTATAAGTAGGGTGTGATAAACGGTATAAGTTACCTTATCCATCATTTTAGGCAATCGCAAAGGAACTATTCGTCTCGAGTCAAAATAACCCACGAACACAAAGACATATGTGTAGTTATACTGAATAAAGACTTAATTCATTTTGTTCCATCCGTGCTAACACTATTTTAGTATAAACGCAGTTGTGTCATTTTTCTAACATGAGCATAAAGGAACAACTCTTAGTGTCATTGGTTCAAGTGACGACATGAGACAGTTTTGCATTAATGCCGTGTTACTATTGGTCTATTTGAATACTGCACGGAAACAACGGACACTATTCCTTTTTGCTTTATAATATTTTTCAATCTTTTTTTATTTATCAGTTAACTTGGGATACTAATAATATTTCTATGGAAATGAACTATTTTTTGCAATAGATATTAAAAATACAGTTTTAATTAACACATTAAGTGCTAATATTATACTCCTTGTTTATATAAATACAGAACGATAATTGAATCATCTAAAAAAAGCCAACAAAAATGTTAAACTTATAATATTTTCTTCTTATATTTGGGTAAGTTTTATAAAAAATAACTAGTTTTTAATCTTTTTTTTTATTTAATCTAACTACAATAATACTATAATTATAGACGCATAGAAAAAAAAAATTTATAACCAGTCTTGACAATTATGAATATTGTGTTCTCTCTCATATAGCGTTTTAGCCACTGTAATTTGCCTTTTTATAGGAAAAAAATCCGCAATATCGAAACTATTTTGGTCCTGCATTATCGTAAACATATTATTGATACTCTGGTACCATATATTTTGAAAAAATTTTGATATTGTCACGTAGAGTCTCTTCAAGTCATATTTGCATCCAAGGCACCTTCAAATCTGTGCTTAATTTTTTCATAAAATCTTTGCGGCTCATTGTTTTTTCTTTATTTATCTATATTATTTTGATATTATAAGATATAGAAATTGTTAAAATTCCATATCATGCCGTAAAATATTGCCACTGACCACCTATAACTTTCCCTGTAAGGTAACTGAACATACCTACAGGAATATGGTTTTCGAGCTTCTCTTATCTCTTAATAGTGCTTGTATTCTCAATGTATAACCACCATGACATATTCGGTTTTTCTCCAGACAACATCTTCAGCCACCCAATCCTCATTCGTCATTTACTAAAATTGAAGGTTTTTCGTCCTAGTGTTAAAGTTTTCTGGATCCTATTTTATACTCAATATATAGTATATAATACTATATCATGTAAAACGTGACTTGGAAAAAAAATATTCAAATAAATCAACACAAAATATTTTTTTTAAACAATCGTAAAAGTTACGAAAAGCCCAATTATACGTCAAAATGACGTACAACATCCTCTTTACTACAAAATGGCGGAATTTACCGGGATGAGCCAACTATGTACTGCTAGGTCTCGATGGCTAATGAGTTGTTTCTGGATTTCGAAGCGATTCGATGGTAAATATAGAAAAGACAAAGTTATTTCGCCGCGGTGTACATTAAATTTACGTAGATTGGACTTCTAGGGTTAAATGCATAAACACCTACATGTTGTTTTGTTTTTATTATATATCTAATAACGATAAAAAATCCGTTGATTTTATTCGTTTTTCAAACTACGTGCATGGTTGTTCCACTAAAAGGCCTCAATTGAGTCATAAAGTACACAAATTTCAAGCATAATAAGTCGCATCATTTCTATAAAACCAAAACTGGCAATAATTTAAGTCGTGTTATGCGACTATGAACATAGTGCATTAGGGCATAAGTCGTTATATTGCAAAGGGCAAAAAAAACCTTATGTGAATACATTGAGTTATTCCATGAAGTACTCGTTCATAAGGGCACAACTACAAAAAAACACGAAAAAAGTATATTTATGGGGTTGTTACAATATCTGTTCTTATGTAAAACTAAAGTCTAACATAATATCTTACCCATACAAGCATAAAAATTTGAAGTTATAAAGATTTAGTGTTGATAAATAGTTTTTTGTCTCTCCTGAAAAGTGCTGTTTTTGAGTTATTCCCTTATTCACTGGAGGCACAGAATTATTAGGTACAAACAAACATACTTCCCTCCGTGCTAGTCGCTGACGCCACTGTGTTACAGCAGGGAAGTTTATTATTATTTTAATTTATTTATTTACTTATTTTTTGCAAAATGTACACTACGGTTTATATAATATTATAAATGTTCTCGTTATACAAGTTCTGATGCACATATAAAACTAATGAGTATAAATAATAGTAAGGTAACTTTAAGTAATAGGTTCTAGATGGTACTAGCCACAAACAGTTTTTCTGTCTCGTTGTAGTCGAGGCGAAGCAAAAATTTGTCCAAAGATTTACTGCAAAGGTATCTACTCATGTCTTTTATTTTAATTTTATTGTTAATATAATTATACAAATAGGGAGCAATATAATATGCAAAATTTTTCGCAAAACGAGTTTTACAACCCGGCACACAGTAGATCTCTTCAATGCGGGTTTTTCTTTTTGTAACAACGGTAGAAGATGGAAGAGCTTTGTGCTGCTCCAGGACTATTACTTTGATAAACAATTGCCTCACAGTCAGAACGCGGCATTCGTTGTACAAGAGATTTGTTGGATATCTAAACGGCTTAAATTGCAGTACTTTTAAGATACATCTCTGTGTGCGTTCAAGCTTAAGAAGTGTTGTTTTATTTGCGCCACCCCAAGCCGAGATACCATAATTAAGGAGTGATTGGCATAAAGACTGGTAGACGATTTTGTTCGTGGTTTCATCTTTAAGTCGTCTTATTTTTTTAAAAATTGGGATAAGTTTACGTATTCTACTTTTTAAATCATCTATTTGCGGCTTCCAGCTTAAGTTTTTATCTATTGTTATCCCTAAGTATTTTATAGTATCGACAGGACAAAGAGTATAGCAATCGCAGTTTCCTACATTTAAGCACGTATGCGCCTTTATGGTAAAATTATGGGGAGGTCTGGTATTATTTTTAAGAGAAAAATTTATATATTTAGTTTTTGTAAAATTTAAAGTTAAAAGATTATGATTTAGCCAATTTATTACCAATCGCATGCCTGATTCAGCTGCCAAACGAGCAGATTCCCATGTCTCCCCTTGAAAAACAATAACAGTATCATCAGCAAAACTTATTATCTTCGCGTCAGGTATATGTAGATTACATAGGTCATTTAGGTATATTAAAAAGAGCGTAGGGCCGAGTACCGATCCCTGAGGAACGCCAAAATTTATGGACCGCTTTTGGCTCTGTACATCACCAATTTTAACAAATTGAGTCCTATTTGATAAATAATCTCTAAACAATTCTAGCGGAGTACCACGATTGTATTGTGGCAATGAAAAGAAATTTAATATATACTAATATTTTAAAGCTGAAGAGTTTGTTTGTTTGAACGCGCTAATCTCAGGAACTACTGGTCCGATTTGAAAAATTTTTTCGGTGTTAGATAGCCCACATAAAGAGGAAGACTATAAGGCTAGGTATATATCATCACGCTAAGACCAACAGGAGCGGAGCAATGCGGGTGAAACCGTGGAGCACAGCTAGTTGCTTATAATTTAGTACTTACTAGATTTCCGCCCGCGGCTTCGCCCGCGTTTGCAAAGGAAAACCCGAATAGTTCCCGTTCCCGTGGGATTTCCGGGATAAAAACTATCCTATGTGTTAATCCAAGTTACCCTCTATATGTGTGCTAAATTTCATTGTAATCGGTTCAGTAGTTTTTACGTGAAAGAGTAACAAACATCCATACAAACTTTCGCATTTATAATATTAGTAGGATGAGCAGGGAAAAAAATACTATTATTGCTAGTTATGCCCAGCGGTTCTGACCGCAAATCGCTACGTCATAACAACCGATTAACTTATCCCTTTGGGGTTCATAAATAGTCTTTTCTCTTCCGGGGTATTGGGCAGATTTCGATTTTCTTTATGAGAAAATGATCAGTGTAAGTTAGTTTTCCATCGGGAATTGAATCCAGGACATTGCGTAAAATGTAAAATAAGCATGTTTTGCAAAATTGATGTAATTATAGTTTACTAGCTTTCCACCCGCGGCATCGCCCGCGCAGTCAAAGAAAAACCCGTTCGGCGTTCCCGTGGTATTTCCAGAATAAAACCTATCCTATGTCCCGGGGTAAAAAGTAGCCTATGTCCTTTCTCGGGTAGCAAAATATCTCTATACCAAATTTCATGCAAATCGGTTCAGTAGTTAAGGCGTGATTGAGTAACAGACAGACAGACAGAGTTGCTTTCGCATTTATAATAATAGTATGGATTATTATAGAAATTGTTTTTTAGTGATAGTTAAAATTACGTAAGTTATGGATAGGTAAACAATGTTTAAAAAAATGTTAAATTGAAATAATATATTTTTAAACATGTTAAAATTAAACTTAAAAATGTACTACTGAACTATTTTTTACCAATACATATTATTTATATTCTAGAAATATCATATATATTATGTTGGTATTGTATAGGCCATTTTGTATTTCAATATTATGATTTTATTCGATAATCTAGAAGTAATTTGTGTATTAAAAGATAAAACTTGTAAAAATACTTATTTATTATAAAATCACTTACCTATCTCAATGTTTTATAACAATAGATAACATTACAATGGCCATGCTTCGTCTATTTCTTTACCTCATTAGGAAGGATTATCACGAGTTTCCGTCAGGCTGGCTTTTTGTAATTACCAACGATTGCATGCGGAATAAATTTCTTAACTTCTCGGAATAATTATCGCGAATCTGTATACTAATTTGTATATTGTTGTCGTGGTTTAAAAAGTTATTATCAAATTATAAAATTTCTAGGTCGCGTCATGGTAATACCGTCACGTCATGGACTAAGGAGACGATTTTGGTATCCTTGAATCTTGCCAAAGAAGTTTCGCTTCTGACACGTCTGCTCGGCACACACGCTCTTTTTTATTATGTTTTGTTATATGGGACTAGGTTTATATTTTGAAGATCGGATATTTTAATTTTTTCGCTCACAGCTGTTGTAAATATATTATGCTAGTGTTTAATAGTTTAAACATTGCAGGACATACATAAAACAAACAAGTATATTTTAGTAACTACGATTAAAAAGTTACTCTGTTTTAGGCTTTATCTTACAAAAAAGACGTGTGGCACTCGGGGACTGCCGCGGTAAAGCTATTGCATAGCATGCCTTCAAGCCACACCTCCGAGCCTGTCGGAGTGGGGAGCGTGAGGTTTTTTCGTTACGGAATTTCTCGATTCGGTCCCCGCGCTCAAGGCCCGCGATAGAAGCTATGCAATAGCTTAAAAATATACATTACAATAGTGTAGTTTGTTTTCAAGCAAGTAATCCAAGTTTAAGTAAAACGCCTGTCTCATGTCTGATTAAAGTCGATTTAACACTATATGTCGAAACCTCTCGCCAGCTATGTGGAAATGCTCAGCGAAATTGTTCAGAAGTTTACTACGAGCTTGGGATAAATAAATCTATCAAAACAACAGTCCTGTTGTTCTAGTTTATATAATAAACTAGCGGTCCACCCCGGCTTCGCCTGTGGAACATCTTTACGTTTTCTCTCCATAAGAACCATCTTCGTACTTCAAGGAATATAATATAAAAAATAAATTATCGAAATCGGTTCAGCCGTTCTCGAGTTATGCGCTTACCAACATATTTTGCGATTCATTTTTATATTATAAGACTACTAGATTTCCGCCCGCGGCTTCGCCCGCGTTTGCAAAGGAAAACCCGCATAGTTCCCGTTCCCGTGGGATTTCCGGGATAAAAACTATCCTATGTGTTAATCCAAGTTACCCTCTATATGTGAAAATGCTAAATTTCATTGTAATCGGTTCAGTAGTTTTTACGTGAAAGAGTAACAAACATCCATACATCCTTACAAACTTTCGCCTTTATAATATATTATATTAGATAATAGAACGATAGTATAACAAACGTATTATTACAAATATTAGTGATATTAATATCTAGGCAAAAATCGGCTCCTTATTGCTGAAAAATCAAAAAGCATGCTTGTTGTGCACAGCTAAATGCTAATCTATACTAATATTATAAAGCTGAAGAGTTTGTTTGTTTGTTTGAACGCGCTAATCTCTATATATCATCACGCTACGACCAACAGGGGTGGAGCCACGGGGGTGAAACCGCGCGGAGCTGCTAGTATTATTATATTAGACTAATGGCCCGCTCGGGCTTAGCTCGTGATACATGAAGCATATATAATTCAGGAATTACGTACATATCAATCGGGGAAAAACATAAAAAGTAGTAGGTAGTTCATGATATTAGGGCGTCCAAACAAACAAACTCTTCAGCTTTATGTTTTTAGTGTAGATATCCACCATTATTTATAAAAAAAACGACGTGTGTCACTCGGGGACTGCAGCGGTAAAGCTATTGCTTGCTATGCCTTCAAGCCACACCTCCGCCCGTCGGAGTGGGGAGCGTGAGGTTTTTTCGTTACGGAATTTCTCGATTCGGTCCCCGCGCTCAAGGCCCGCGATAGAAGCTATGCAATAGCTTAAAAAAATGCAATCTTACCCTAGTTATACTACAGATTCTCTTTTTCATTAAAAGGTCCCCAAGGAATCTTCAGCATAATATGATTGTCCGACGATATTTTTTATAGTTATTATCGGTCACAAAGGAACACTTTACTTGATATTGTTTCCGTACGAGATGTTTCTCCATTTTTATTATTTTGACTTTGAGAGTTGAAATCGTAACGGGCCTATTATATCCAGTGCAAGCTGGAAAGAGATGCCCTTTGTACGTTTTGTAATGCGTGTAAACGGGCGGTTTTATACGTATTTTGTATTATACTTTTTTAAATATATATATTAGTTTCAATATATTTAAGTAGTGATATTATGCTTTCTATGTCTTTATGAAATGAGAGATGAACTTATTATATTGTTAGATTTTTATAAAATTACACAAAACATTAACGTTACGAGTCCTTTTTCTAAAAAAAAGTAATAATAGAATAGATAATAATGATGGTATAGATAATAATATGGTAGGTGCCGTAATGAAGCATTAAAACAAATTTCCCCTTAGTTTTTATCTATATAATTATTAAATATCACACACCAAATAGAGTAAATATGTTACATACATTTCAATCTGTTTAAAAAAAAAAAGATCATACATTCGTAAGTGTATAACAAAAAGAAACGCCGCGTTCGATCCGCTCGTCTATACGAATCGTATTTATACTAGGTATACAGTTGGGTGGAACATAATGGGCACGATTTCGCTCTTATGTTTTAACGTGTGGATAAAAACCGAGCTTTTATTGTCACATTTGGGGAACATAGGATTACAGCGGCGATAACAATACTTTGAATCAACTATGGCGAATATATTTTGTGTTTTTGTTTAATTTTGTAAATGTATTGGATTTTGTTTTCATCATATTATCAATTGTATTAAGTTCTTGTTTGACAAATATATTTTCCTCACAATAATCTGTTGTTGCTCCTATTATTTTCAATTGTTCTGTACTATTTGTTCTACTATAAACTTTTTTGGATTGGAAAGATATTTAAAAGATTTTAATAAGTCATATATTATCATTAAATATGTATTCAGTGAATATTGATCTAAATCAGGATATGCGTAAAAGATTCACACTAAAACACCTATCTTTTTAACTTCAAATATTGAATTGATGCTACGCCGTAGCAAACGTCGTAGATGTAGCTGAGAGCTACGTCGTAGACTGTAATGAAACTAAACGGAGCGTTTTAGGCGTTATCTAGTTTATTATTTTAAAAGTATACGGAATTTAGAAATTGTTTTTTGTTTACAAAGCGTGTAAATAACTTGTGATGAACAAAGAGAAGATTTTTGCCATGAGTAGAAATAAAAGAATTGCAGCAATATACAGATGAATTTCATCATTATAATATTATTTTATACCGACGGTACAAAATATGTTTTGCAATACAGAAAAACAAACGGTTTAAAGTTGGGAAGTCGTAAATACATAAATTTATATTAAAATTCTTCTCAACTTATGATGAAGTCAAAGATTGAATCCCCTTTAGCAGTCACAAGAATTGTTCACTAAAGTTTAAGCAAGAATCAAATTATTAAGATATCGATCGTACTTAGCAACTTGTTTAATTACACATAACATGGAAGAGGCATATTCATTTGTCTTGTAAACGCGAAATGAACCTAGCTATTCAGAAGAATATAATACAACATACACAAAAGGATACGAAGATACAAAATTGTTCATTATTATACACAAATATTGGAAACATTTTTAAGAAATTGACGTCTTCTTAATAAATAAGGACATAATTTGACATATTGAATTTATAAAAGATAAAGACGCACACGCGCTCTTGGTGACATAGTTGGTCATATCTACGTAGAATTGTTGACGCTTATCTTCAGGACCGGTTTATCTGCTACGTGACGAGAGGCGGACAGAATCACAGAAGAAGAACAAGCTGCGGGGTTCCTCAAGGGTCGGTACTGGGCCCAATGTTGTGGAACTTTGCGTATGATGCTGTGTTACGAGTGGATCTGGCGAGAAGCGTCTCTGTAATTTGTTATGCAGACGACACTTTGCTCATTGCTGATGGTGAAAGTTACCGAGAAGCCACTAATTTTGCAGAACTTGGTATTTCACGGGTTGTAAACAAAATTCAAGATCTTGGCCTTAAAATAGCACCTCATAAAACTGAGGCGCTGTGGTTCCATAAGTTACCGAGAAGAATAGAGCCTCCAAGTTCAAGTCTTAGAGTGGGTAATGCCAACGTCAATATAGGCCTATTTGTTAAATATCTCGGTCTCACTCTAGACGGGCGCTGGGACTTCGGGGAACATTTTAATAGACTGGTCCCAAAATTAAATAGATTTGCAGGCTACTTGCAAAGGTTGCTGCCTAACTTAGGGGGGCCTAGCGAGGAAGTTCGTCGCCTCTATGCAGGTATTATCAGGTCAATGGCCCTCTACGGTGCACCTGTTTGGGCGAACAGACTTTTGCTACAACGTATAAGGCGAAAAGTCTATAGTGTACAGCGCATAATCTCCATAAGAGTAGTAAGGGGCTACCGTACAATCTCTTATGATGCATCTACGCTTCTTGCTCGATATCCTCCACTGGATATCCTAGCATTAATGGACGCAAGAATCTTCTGTGAGATTAGATCTGACTCCAACATTTCTGTTGATATAACGGATCTTCGAAGACAGGCTCATGCTGATGCGTTAGAGACCTGGCACTACCGCCTTACACAGCCAAAAAGCGCTAGACAGCGGGTGGTGGCGGCAATCTTACCGAATTTCCATTTATGGATTAAAAGACGCTGGGGGACAATTACTTTTAGGATGACCCAAATATTCACAGGACATGGATGTTTTGGTGAATATTTACATAGAATTGGACGGTCTTCGCAGGAAAATTGTCATCATTGCGATGCGATCTGTGACTCGGCTCAACATACACTCGAGGTATGTCCTGCTTGGGATATGCAAAGAATGGTACTAATCCAAGAAATTGGATCTGATCTATCTTTGTCAGCAGTAATTAATGCTATGCTAAGCAGTAGATCTGCATGGCAAAGCGTTCAAAATTTTTGTGAATGCATTATGCTTCAAAAAGAGTCAGCGGAGAGAGCTAGAGAACGAGCTAATGCTGGACGACGTTCCAGGTGATATATCACGACCACTATCGTTGATAAGTTTGGATTGAATAACCGGAAAAGGTGCTTTCCTTCTCCGATTTTGCGCTATACACTTAACTACACTGGTAGTTTAGGACCGAGGGCGGTTCAAGGGGGTATTGAGCCGCCTATAACATCTTCCCGGTCCTGTGACTGTCCTACCCACTCTGGGTAGTTGATAATGAGGCAGGGAAGCCACATAGTCTGGCATATAGCTGCGGGAGCTCTGGTGCGTTCTACGAGAGATCCCGGAGTCCCCGCTACCATGCTTTGGGTTTGGCCATCGAGGAGGTTTTAGTGGGTAAGAATCCCACATGCTCTCTTTTTCCCCAAAAGAGAGTATCTTTAGAAGATTTCCTCCCCGTTAACAAAAAAAAAAAAAAAAAAAAAAAAATGGTGACATAGTTGGTATTAAAAAATAAAATGTTATAGTTATTTTTAATAAGATATTAATATGTCGTCTCTAAGACAGCGTTGTTTGAAATTCGACTTCATTTACAAAATACTACAAAATACGACAAAATATGTGAAAATGCGACTGGATTAGATTACTTAATACGCAGATTATATAGAACAATGAAAGGGTTGTTTTTAGATTGCGGTTTATGAATAACCAATTATCAACTAATAGGGCAACGCTTCAGCTTAGCAATGAAGGCAAAGTAAAGCTGTTAATTTAGCCCCGTCATGTCGGCATTCAACGATCCGATGTTCCAACAATTTCATTATGGAAACGCGAAATGAGGACTATTTTCCTGTTAATGAGAGCACGCTTGACACTATTTCAAACACTACATATAAAGTTTAAAGTGAAAAGTAACACAGTGAAAGCAGGAACGTTCATTTTTTATCAAAGTTGCGAATTTCACGTGTAGAATATAAAAGGCAAATGCCAGCGTTTCTATCTATAGGTAGTAATATTAAAGTTAACCAGTTTCCATAAAATTCTCAAAAATATTCGAATTTGATAAAAAAACTGTAGGTATATGTAGATGCAGATATCCATGAATGTGCAGAAGAAAGAAATCTTGAATATTCAACACGTAGTGAAAAGTCTCAGCGGATCAGTATTACAAAAGATCTAACTTTGGCGTACTATCAAATGCACAGGCCTCAACACGAGTGCTTATTTCCCTGCGACAAAGCGTCAGTATCTTATCTCGACAATAAAAACACAATTCCGCGTCGAGTTGAATGCAAATCTCTTTAAGGTGGAGTCTGCACATTCGTCTCAAGTTTTACAATTGTTTATTTCGTATTGCCCACTAAAAGGGGCAAATTGCTTCATTAAAAGATCACGAAGACTGTCGCAGTAAATTGCTTGATGCTTTATGTGTATTACATAGTATTAAGTATAATAATTCATAACATTTCCAAATGGAGATATTACAGAAAGTAAAAGAGACTAAAAAGTAATCAAAGATTGTGGCAGTAAGCATGTTTGGGTATTGTTAGTTATAATTTAGCACATCATTATTAAAGTTAGTAGAAAACTCGACCCATAACTTTTGGCTTCAAATAATACTATCATATTATCCATATTCAAACTCAAACATTTATTTATTCACCTAATCTTGTATTAGAAACGCAATTGTATTATTCCGGTTAAGGTAAGCATATTATGAACCGTCATCTAATATTATGCGACATGTTAAAACCCGAAAACGTCAAAACTGGACAGAAAATACTACGGTCGGTATAACAATATTAAACACAATAGTAGAGATACCATTTTGTGACAATTTACTTTCGATTAATTTCGTTTAACATCATAAACAGGGAAAAAGTTTAAGAAAAGGATACAGTGTATTAAAGATAGGTATATTATACCCAGATTTGTTTAAAACCTTATCATACTAAACGCAGCTTTCTAAATCTAACCACCTTCACCACATAATATATATATATACACAAATCCAGTCATCAATTATATAAACAGTGTCATTGCTCCCAAGGGCCGACCTCGCTATAATTCAGTTCGTGCCAAATGAGCGGGAAGCTCTTGTGGGTGCCACGGTGGACACAGGACAACACGTCATTTTACGAGACATTACACCTTGGTCCGATGCGTATTTAGTTATATACTAGTTTCTATGTAGTCCCGTATCTATGTTATGTACTTTGAAGGCAGGTATATAATATGGATAGGTATTTGCTATTTGTAGTGTCCCTTTAAGACAGGTAAATTATTACATTAATAATTCTTTAAGAATGTAGACACAAAGTAAGAAAGAAATGGAAACTTAACTAATATGGCAAGACAACTTACTAAAAATGCGGCAGTCCTTTTCTGCCAAAAATGTTTAAAAAGACTTATTGCGTAGTTAAATTTTTTTATGTGTTTCATTCGGCTTTCATTGCTTGATAGCTAAATTTATCGTTCTAATAACTAAATCCTTACTACCTTAAGATAGTAATTTATCTCTGCTTTCCATCCAAATTCATTCAACCGTTTTGGCGTGATTGATAAATAATGAACGTTATAATATTATTAGTAAGAAGTTGAATAAAATATTAACATACGGTACAATGACTAGGTAGTGTCTATATAATTAAACGTTAGTTATATGTGGTTGAGTAAAAACCGTACCTTACAAAAACATGAAGAAGAAAATGATTGAAAACCATATTGAATACCATAACTCAATCCACTTAATATTTTTGTGTATTTCGTCTTACCAATATTTTAGTTAGAGGTTAAAGGCTACTTTGTATTCCAGTCCGCATGAAGGGAGGTTAAAAGCAAATCCTTGACGATGTAGCGCCTACGAGTTCATAATATTTATTTTATGAACAATATAACATGTTACAATCTTATAAAAAAGGAAATTCAGGTCACATGGACGTTACTACAAATTCTGAGTCAGAATGCCTGTTAAAGCATTCATTTATGAGGTCATTTATATAAAACGTTAAATATTATGATGGGCTATACTCATATTATTAAGATATATTAACTACAGTGTAGGACAATCTTAGTGACCTTAAAAAAGTATACCTACGTCACTAAAAAGTTTATCAATTCCAAATTATATCCTACAATCAATTTTTTATCCGAATTCATTACTATTTCATAATTATTATTCCACTGAAAACGTTTCCTAAATTTAAACTTGAAAAAAAAAACCTCTTTATCTTTCAAAACTTCAATCAAATCAACCAATCCATACTAATATTATAAATGCGAAAGTAACTCTGTCTGTCTGTCTGTCTGTTACTCAATCACGCATAACCTACTGAACCAATTTACATGAAATTTGGTACGGAGATATTTTGATACCCGAGAAAGGACATAGGCTACTTTTTATTGCGAAATATGTACCACGGGCGAAGCCGGGGCGGACCGCTAGTATTTACATAAATTCTCAATAAAGAGTCAAGTTTCAAAAGGTACATGAACCCAAAAGAAAACACTATAAACAAGACCTCTGTAATCTGTCCGGGTTTCACAATTAATTAACCCGTGACCGGCCCGACCTAAACCTTAGGTTTATGCGTGATCAATGACGATGAAATGTAGCCTTTTATCTAGACGAAGGTTTGTGTTATTTTATCTAGACTTAGTATTTGGAAATTGTAAGGAATCTGAATGGTAATATTGATTTAGATTATTGTTACATTTTGTTTGTGGTTGCCAAATCAATACATACTAATATTATAAATGCGAAAGTAACTCTGTCTGTCTGTCAGTCTGTTACTCAATCACGCATAACCTACTGAACCAATTTACATGAAATTTGGTACGGAGATATTTTGATACCCGAGAAAGGACATAGGCTACTTGGATGGATGGATGGATGGATGGATGGATGTGTGTGTGTGTGACAACTGAACCGATTACAATAAAATTTAGCACACATATTATGTATAGAGATTAACACATAGGATAGGTTTTATCCCGGAAATCCCACGGGAACGGTAACAATGCGGGTTTTTTTTTGAAAACGCGGACGAAGCAGCAGGCGGAAAGCTAGTAAAACATAAATGTAAGCTTTTTGATCAAACGTTTCTAAGTGCTGTAGTACCTAAGCCTTTTTAGTTTGATTTTAATAAATATATAGACTACAAGCCCGCATAGGAAAAAAATATGGGTCAAATGAACCACCAGGGGACATATCTAGAACGATAGCAGAGCAAAAAATAATAAGATTCATCACTATGCCGTCACTTGTAAGCTGTCCAACTGAGTGCAGATGAGAATTGAAAAGTACAGGTAGACTCGGTAAATTTTGGTCATTTGACCATTTTCGGCATTCTTAACCATCGATAGATTCATTAAAAATAATAAGAAACCGCTCAGTGCCGTACAAAAATGGTGGTCCACAAAGTCGGAATTTTTATTTAATTTCCGAGAGTTACCGGGGGTAAATTTGGTCATTTGACCATGTACGGCATCTGTGTCATACTATGGCTATACTGCTTTTAATCCATTATTCCGCAACGCCGTACAAAAATCATGGGGACAAGGGGAAAAAATCGAGAGTTGTAATCCCCTCTCTTTCCCCACTCCAGGGGGTCATTTGACACAACACGAAATAAATTTATTTTTAAAGTATTTTATGCATAGATAATATTTTTTCATGTGCCGTACATTTTCGTTGGTTCAAAGGGGAAAAATCTGAAAAAGAAAAAAATCCATATAACGAAATGTTTGCTTTATATTTTGATAATAAAATATAAATATACATTAATATTAAGAAGCTCGAGGTGGTTAATTATCACCTTGGAAAGTCGGAGTCAGGTGGAATGGACTCCGTTAAATTGATGAAGTAATAAAGAAGCTATGAACGAAAAGATGTGAATTATATGCAATCAGCCCATGAATACAGGTAAAGTCACAAGCAAATGCTAGTAATATATACATATTCAAAATGTACAAGTAAAGCGCTTTCAAATGATACCAAACACGGCATATTTATCTTAACTTTATTTTTTTACTCCGTATGTTTTGTCCGCTAGAGGGCGCCACATTAGATTTTGTGAAACCCCATATAGCCTTTAGCTAGCTGGTCGCTGGTTATCCAGTGAACAATTCAGACGCTTCTAATGATATGTCATTTGTCGAATTCTGATAAGTAGTTTAGAAGTTACGAGGGAATAGATGAACATACATACATGACCTGTCAAAATCATAACCCTCCTTTTGCTTTGGGTAAAAATATGTTAATGCCGTACTGTATCAAATGGCCATAAAGCACCCTTAAAATTGTAGCTTTCGTCGCTTTCATCAGCCTAAAAGATGTGGTCTGCACAAAAATGTACGGCATCGTTTTTTCCTAATTTATCTATGTTAATACTATTTAAAACAACGAATAAAGTGTAGAAAACTATTATATTTCATTAATCTACGATGTTTAAACTTTTACAAAATTTCTGTTTTTGCATTTCTCTATAACTTTTTTTAGAACGGTTTCTTTTGAACGGCAATACTATACAACAATTGAATTTTACAATATCATGTTAAAAAAAAAGTTCCCGTACAGGGTCAAATGACCTTACAGCTCTTTATATCAAGAATTCGATGAAATTAAGATGATTATTGGTATACATTTAAAAGAACAATTATTTTTTGACGGCATTGCTTTTAATAGTACTTTTGAGTGCTAGATAATGTTTTGGAACCGAAGCCGTACTTAGTCAAATGACCCCCTGGAGTGGGGAAAGAGAGCGGATTGCAACTCTCGATTTTTTCCCCTTGTCCCCATGATTTTTGTACGGCGTTGCGGAATAATGGATTAAAAGCAGTATAGGCATAGTATGACACAGATGCCGTACATGGTCAAATGACCAAATTTACCCCCGGTAACTCTCGGAAATTAAATAAAAATTCCGACTTTGTGGACCACCATTTTTGTACGGCACTGAGCGGTTTCTTATTATTTTTAATGGATCTATCGATGGTTAAGAATGCCGTACATGGTTAAATGACCAAAATTTACCGAGTCTACCTGTACTTTTCAATTCTCATCTGCACTCAGTTGGACAACTTACAAGTGACGGCATAGTGATGAATCTTATTATTTTTTGCTCTGCTATCGTTCTAGATATGTCCCCTGGTGGTTCATTTGACCCATATTTTTTTCCTATGCGGGCTTGTAGTCTAATAATAAAAACGTCATACCTACGTCTGCTTGGTACGATTTTATAATATGTATCACTCTATATGTATAATGTATATGAAACGGAATCACCAAAGGGGAATTATTGACCAATTTCAGATATTTTTTGTTTCATATTTCTATTGAGGTAAATTCTTATTGATAAAAAAAACCTAAACATTATGAGGAAAATAGGTAGATACGTTTATTTTCTCGAAAAACCGCTCTATTTCAAGCTGTCAAACATTTGACATCATCAAAGCAAAAGAAAGCCGCGTTAGAAATGCCTTAGATTATGACAATGGCTGATAAAATGTGAAAAAACGTCCTACACAGTCGGAGTGGCGAGCAGCTAGTAAATAATAATAATAATCATACACTTACAGATTCGGCAATATTATAACGCACATATTATTATCTTATATAATATGTTACAAAAAATATACTGTATTCTACTTTTCAGCGCGTTTTTCCTACTTAGAACTGATTGTAACAAAGTTTAGTTACAACTAAGTTCTAAGTGTGGAAAACTTGTTGTAACAGAAAAAGGGGTTTAACTGTAACATACACAAAATTATCGTGTCGCGGTGTTTGTTACCAAACACATGCTAAACAACAGGACCAATCTTTATGCAATTTTGTATGGATATGGTAGATAGGACGTGGTAGGTCTAAAAATCGACAAATTTTTTCATATTTTTAAATGATAGAGTCAGTTCGAACAAAGTTATATATTTATACATTTACCATCTATTAGGAGACGCTGTAAGTCTTTTCAAACACCACAGCATTTAACAATACTCTGAACACTTGATGTACGTCGCATTTTAATTGGGGAAGTTGTCGAATGAAAACCAGCTACATAATACTTCGTTGGAGGGCTCTTGTGCGCTTGTCACTTGTCACAGGTAAATAACTAGGTACCTGTCTTATATACAGCGATTGACAAGCTATGTTTGCTTTAATTTTTTGTAAGAAAATAAACATTTGACTGCATGTAATGGAGCACATTTAATACAATTACAAAAGGAGAATACAATTAAAACAGAACAGTTCAAATAAATAAAAAAACGACGTGTGGCACTCGGGGACTACCGCGGTAAAGTTATTGCATGCTATGCCTTCAAGCTACACCTCCACCCGTCGGAGTGGGGAACGTGAGGTTTTTTCGTTATGGAATTTCTCGATTCGGTCCCCGCGCTCAAGACCCGCGATAGAAGCTATGCAATAGCTTAAAAACGTCATCAACAAGAAATAAACTTAAAAAAAATCAGACGAGGTGATGCAACATTTTTCATTGATACTCCGTTCCTAGTCGTTTTGATTCGATCTATTATGCCATACTAATATTCAAACTATTTTGTCTCTACTAGACTCTACTAGACATATTTTTTGTTAATTTACACTGGATAGTGAAAATGAAGTTCAATCAAAATACGTAATGATACACACGCATTTTGTAGCGCTGTGTAGGACAGTAAATTAACTGCAATGTTTATTTTATTCTGACTACACAAGTAATTCATACCGTTAATTATAAAATGTTTACAAATCAACTTCAATTGCAGTATTTTAGCCTAATTACACATATACTAGTAATAAATAATTATACTAAATGTTACACTCATGTTTACTTATTTTCATGCGTATGGAAATTACTGATTCGTTTTAATTTTGCTAGTATAGCACGTAGTTATCATCTAATATTTTTCTGTGATAACTTTTTCCAAAAACATTTGAAATATATTAATTATCGTCCGCAAATGATTTAAATCGCATTTATGTTATGCGATTAATATAATATTACTAGCTTACCGCCCGCGGCTTCGCCCGCGTTTTCAAAGAAAAACCCGCATAGTTCCCGTTCCCGATGGATTTCCGGGATAAAACCTATCCTATCTCTCAAGTTGAAACGAACTGCACATGGTGTGTGAATTTTATTATAATCGGTTAAGTGGTTTAGGAGTCCATTGAGGACAAACATTGTGACACGAGATTTATATATATTAAGATGTAAATTTATTTCTATTTATATTTCAATGAGATTTTTACGTGTATTTTTTATAATATCCATCATCGGACCACCTTTGTGCCAATACACAACTATAAATTGCATTATTTAAGCAGCTATTTATATAATGCAATTAACTCTAGCTAGCTTCACAATATCTCACGACTAGCTTCATATCTCACCCGTACCTGTAGCACTTGTATTTAACAAAACTAAAGAGCCGCGTTTCCGAGAACCTTGTTACGTATAATTAAGTACAATTTCAGTTATCGCTACAACTCCTATTCTCTGAGCTTGAAAAGATTTCTCGCTATTCAATTTATTTTACAATACTATGAATTTACGACTATTTTGAAAGTAGTTGAATAATTTTATGGTACAGATGAAATAAAGTAAATAAAAATTTTTAATCGTTTATTAAATTTTAGATAATGGCTTTCTTTGTGAATTGTTTGGTCTCTATAAATGGTATTATGTGGTAGATTTAATATAATTTGTAACAGTTGTAACAGGTGGCTATTAGTGGGAAGAATAGGGATGAATATGTCGGACGTCGATTTTATTGTAAACTTCGATAATGTTTTATGAGAGTCTATAATTAGCTTCCTTTTTGTTATTTATACCTATAAATACTAGCTGTGCCCGCGACTTCGTTCATGAGTGCGTAGATTCAAATTCGAATTAAGTTCTTCAAAGAAAATGATAGGTTATATTATGTGACCGAGGGCGCTAACAAAAAAAGCTAAGGAGCTAAATAATTATGCCATTTATCATAATTTATGATACATTATTCGTGGTTTTTATAAAAAAATTATAAATTTACTTTAATATTACACAAAAGAACAGACTTGCATTTCTATTTAGCTTTATTTCTCTCTTTGAAATCTATTAATACTGTCAATAACTGAATAAATTGCAAACATGATTGCGATAACATAAAAGCCAATAAATCAGAACACAAATTGATCAATCTTGACATAGTTTGCAAATATCAAAGATCGGGTCAACTTTGATCAACATTGTAAGCAGTAATAAGCTCATTAAATTATTTGTTGAGTTGACCTATTTGTGAATGATATATTTCAATTGGTTTCCGATGTTTTTCGATTGTACAAGTTCTTATAAAATTGTAAAGTAGATATTAGAGAGTTTAGAAAATTAGAGTTATAAGTTAATTTTATTTTATTTTGTGTATTAATGTGTATCGGTACAAATAATTGTATTTTCTTTCTGTCTAAGATTAGGAAATATGACTCGCCTTCACAAATTCCTATTTTTTGTGGGTTAGTTTAGCAATGACGATAGCGATTTCCCTTCAATCAATAAATTCAGTTTCTTTAAAATCTACGGGTTGGTTGTAGAAACATTGTGAGAACCAAGATGTATTATTGTGTATAGACATTAGACATCTAAGTAGATGCGGGTTGGTTGTAGAAACATTGTATATACATTAGACATCTTTGCGAACTTCCTTGCGAAGGAAATTAAAAAAGTTTATAATATGTGCACGCGTGCATGTGTCTGAAGTAAAATTCTTTGGCTAGATTCAAAGATACCAAAATCGTCGCCTTACTCCATAACAAAAATTGAAACCTTAAATTGTTGTCATCATCTACCATTAATTAAAAATTCTTATTCTTTTAATAATTAAAATAATTTTGTATTGTACTTACTCTTTTCTTAAGAGTAAGTACAATACAAAATTATTTTAATAGCTCTGTATAATTGGCGCATGCTGTGTTAACCTCTAATTATTTGTTACTTTATCGCAAGAACTATACGTTATATAATAATTATATTAAAGAATCATTGTAAACAAATGTTGGTTGACCAAATAAATTAATAAAATAAATAAAAATAACGTGATGGTATTGCCATGATACGCCCTTGAAATTTTACACTCAACACGCCTAGAGATATTTCACTTCAAAAATTGAATATTACGATTGGCGATTCAAAGAACTAATGTTGGAAAAAAATACTGCTGCAGCTAGATAAAATGGAATTAAATTTGCCTTTTAATATAAGTGACGAAATCATAAAATTAACTATCCAGAAGATCGGAAAAGTTTTCAGCACTAACTATCCTGTTGCTAACTTGTGCAAGAAAGTTCATAAATTAATAATCAAAGTGAGATATTACATCTGATTGTAGTTAACACTTTTAATAGATTTATAAGTGGTTTTTGGCAATAACTTATGTAGTGCTATATTGTTTTTTTATTATAAAACAATTGATAAAATGTTGTATTGTATTATATTATTATTAAAATGCTCAACAATCATAAATTATTTCTACAAAGTCTAAATTTTAAACTGAAGCTCTCCATTGTAGCCTTATGTACCTACACACATATAAATATATACTTGATAAAAGTAATTGTAATATTGAAATGATTTAAAAAAAGTGGATTTTCTTGCCAGTTCTTCTCCATAGATACTGCTTTCCGAATCGGTGGTAAATGTTTAAATATATGACGATTCAAAAGTGCTTCAAAAAGAAAAAAACATCTCAGATAATTATATACTTGTTCATTACTTGATTATTTAAGACGCTTATGTCGCTGTCACAGTATTTCCCACGCCTCTATAAAAGCGATAGGCCAGTGACCTTTCCCCAAATTTAAGCCAGAGATACCTTTTACACACCATAAAGATAAAGTAATCGATGTCTCACGCACCGTCGCACCCTTAACCGCTTCGGCTTAACGGCTCGACTCCGGAATTTATTCTCCTTAAGATCAGTTCTGGTTAGAGTGCCTTCACACTGACTGCGATGCTGTGACGTTTATAATCTGTGGTGTTTACTTAATTAAAGAGCTGTTTTTAGTATATATTATGTATTGTAGGTTGGACTGGTCAAACCTCAGAGCTGGCATAAAGACTGTCAAAGCCCAAATAAATGTAATATTTTGGCCTTTTACTCAACAATTTTCGTTAGTCGTTGTCTAGCTGAGGCGTCTTATGCGCATGCGATGCCTATGCTGCGTTCGCCTACACCCGAGACTGCTGTTGAATTCAGTCAATCGATTTTGTTATCTTGTTGACTAGCTTTCCGCCAGCGGCTTTGCCCAAGACAAACTTACATAGTTCCTGTTCCCGTGGGATTTCGTAGATAAAACCTATAACCAGGATATGACGATTTTATAATATGTATATAGATTGGATCAATAGCTTAACATTCATGTTGTTTAATATTAAAAGATTTCACAGTCCTGTGATAATATTGGAAAAATTGCACGTGTGAATTATACGCGCGTACAATTACGATTTTGTTCACACACGAAAGGTAACTTAAAATATTTAAAAAAATATATTCCAAGAAATAAACAAGCCAACAGATCACAAACCATAGCTTTAAATTGTTGATTTTTACAGTCCCGTCGTTCTTGAAGAGTTTATACATAATATACAATCAAAGCATTATCAAAGTATTAACTATTTATAATATTAGTTTATGCATTAGTTAAGGACACTCCACACCCCTATCACGGTCTACTTACGATCTCTTTATAGCAATAACATGTAGGTTAAAACATCATATAAATATGAACTTATTATATTGAATCATATGCTATAAAAGCTTTTCTGTTTCATAAATAATGTAACATTATTATGGCCAATTGATTGATAAGTAATCACTAGTTTTACCCGTGGATTTTACTAAAAGACTTAGGACCGATTTTTCAATGCTTGGATAAAATCCATTATAAAACTTATCCGTCCAATAAGTATTACACGATAATATTAAAATAAATCTGTAGAAGGGTCAATTCTGTACATTGAAAATATTGAAAAAATAAATAGCAGGGGGTGTTACTGGATCGATACCAAGCCCAAATATGTGATTAAAAAAAATTTTGTCTGTCTTTCTGTCTGTCTGTCTGTCTGTCTATCTGTCTGTCTGTATGTTCAGGCATCACGTGAAAACTAACGGTTCGATTTCGATGAAACTTGGTATAATTATACCTTATTATCCTGGGCATAAAATAGGATACTTTTTATCCCGGAAAAATACGTAGAAAAAAAAATATTAATTTTTCTTTCCTCATTTTTCCGCGCGGACGGAGTCGCGGGCGGAAGCTAGTCAATAATATTTCTTTACCTAATATGAAGTTTCTTGTCTTCATACAATTTACTTACTTACAATATACTAATAATATAGCCTCAGCGGAACCAATTACATTTCTATAACATTTGCAATTGCATTTTAAAAAAGCCAATTTGATATTCATAAAGAAAACAGCAGATGTTTCAAAAATGTACAGAATAACGAAATTTCAATTTTCATTCAAGAACTCCATTGTCTGTTAACAAAGGACGAGGAACATTTAAACCATTTCAATTTTAGCTGCTTTATACTCTGTTAGAAATTATTCTTCAACAATACCCTGGTTTTATGAGGAAATATATTTTTTAGTTTAGTAGAGTGACGGTTCATCGGAACGCAGTTGTTTGGTGCAGGGAACGTGGTAATATTAAAAAATGTAAAGTTTAATAAAAATCATTGTATAGAAAAGGTAAAACATAATTTACATTAATATAAATAACTACCAAATTCGCATAAATATCCAATTATAAAG
This sequence comes from Colias croceus, assembly GCF_905220415.1. Classification (NCBI taxonomy): domain Eukaryota; kingdom Metazoa; phylum Arthropoda; class Insecta; order Lepidoptera; family Pieridae; genus Colias; species Colias croceus. The sequence goes on from NC_059553.1 coordinate 9,211,483, forward strand.
AAGAAGAATTAATAAATGAAATAATAATATCACAAATTATGTAGAGCATAATGCAAGTCTTCCACTTAATGATAAGTATGTAATAATATGTAATGACATATTTTAGCGATTCATACCTGCTTGCAAAGCTAATTGCTGAAACAGGCTCAACTTATTGTGTTTAATAGAATTAAGGTTTGAAAACCGGTTTATTATATTTTTATACAACTAAAATGTATTCCTTAAAGTGATAGCTGCTTTGTTAGTAGGTTTATAATGTATTTGTGGGTAATAGAGAAAACTCTAATGATTCTTTATTCAATTATAAAAGAAAAAATCATCAGATATATCTTCCAAATAATAATTATTTTATTAGAATTAACAAAAATTATCGAAACTTTCCGAATTGAAATATATGTAATAACTAGGTTTCCGCCCGCGGCTTCGCCCGCGCAGTCAAATATAAGCCCGCATAGTTCCCGTTCCCGTGGGATTCCAGGAAATTCCACGGTAATGGGATTGCGTCATTTTCCCGGGATAAAAAGTAGTCTTTGTCCTTTCTCGGGTATCAAAATATCTCCATACCTTTCATGACAATTGGTTCTGTAGTTTAGGCGTGATTGAGTAACAGACAGACAGAGTTACTTTCGCATTTAATATTAATATTTATAATTAAACTTTAATATTTATAATTTATATAGTATGGATATGTGTCATATAGTTAACTATAAAGGCGCGTACATAACAGCTGAACACATTTCTTCTTTCTTGTCATGTAAACGCGACGTTTTACTATCTGTGTGTATCCACCCTAATCCACTACTGGCTTATCAACATTTTCTGCTTTGGCTGGCCCGGGATAATTACTGGATTTCATGAATAATTACATTTTGAGATTTGTTTAAGTAGAGATTTCCATTATTCACTAATTGTTGGAACGATTTCATGATTTGTAGTGTGGTGCAGTTTTTGTTTAATTGTATCTAACTATGTACATTGTACAACATATTTATAGGTAGATAATTTATAATAATTTATGGGACAATAATAAAAGTGGTTGATTTGTATCTTGTAGCTCTTATTATTTTTATTTCCTTCTCCCTTGGACCGCTGCACTAAGCAGACGTATTAAGTTTGAACCGTATTTGTTTTATTAAGCAGTATTTTAAATATTAATTATTTTTAATAAAGGTTAAATATTAGGATCGCATAAATAGTGAAGAGTGCATTGTCAAGCTGAATCATTCGAACACGGCTGTGTGGTACGGGTGAGTACGCACACATTTACACAAGACGCAAGACACATCGCTTGTGATTTATGCTCGCCTGGTACTCAGTGGCCGTTGACGACTAGTTATAATCAACGCATACCAACGCAAAAAAGACGTCGTACGTTCAGTTTGATTAGTGAACGAACTCCTATACAATTCTACTTGCCGGATACTACAGATTGATTTATTTGTTTTCGTTTTATTTTTATTTTTTTATGATCAAATTTCGCTCCGACTGACTGGCTTCTTGGATATATAAAAAGCACATAAAAAGCAAAGGATGCCTTTGAGTCATAGCCCTCCAAAAACTTCGACAATTTCTCTTTCTGCGCAGACTCTCACACACTGTAAGTCTGACTCCAATTTAAGTACCACTACTTGTAAGCTGTCGGCACCAATGATATCAAGAGATCAGACGGCCAGTGATCCAAATATTACTATGCGAAAACGCAAAAGAGATACGGAGGATGAGATCTCTCGGTCAGAAATAATTGAAATGTTTTCTATTTTAAAAAACGAGCAGGAGCAAAAATTTACGGCTCTCATGAAAGAAATTAAATCTGGAATCAACAGCCATACGGAGCAAAATAAAGAAATATCCGCTTCAATTGAATTTCTATCGGTAAAGTATGATGAGCTGATTTCTAAAATTGGAGTTCTAGAACAGGAGAAAGCCTCAGATCGAAAATATATACAGGCTTTGGAAGGTCGTCTGGAACAACTGGAGCGTCATATCCGTAGTTCAAGTATCGAAATTCGTAACGTGCCCAAAAAAGCCGTAGAATCGAAAGCAGATCTGATTGGCATTATATATAAAATGGGCAGTTCACTGAATGTGCCGGTACAAGAGACTGATATTCGTGATATATATCGCATAAATACAAATAATAAAAAGGATATAAACCAACCTATTGTTGCAGAGTTCTCGAGCGTCCCACTCAGGGATAGGATAATAAGTTCCGTCAAAACATACAACAAGAAATATGCATCTAGTAAATACAGTACTTCGAATTTAAAAATGGAAGGACCCGTTAAGCCTATTTTTGTGTCGGAAAGTTTGACTTTTAAAACTAAGAAAGTATTTTACATGGCTAGAGAATATGCAAAAAATTATGGATATAGATACTGTTGGACGTCTCGAGGAAAGATATACTTACGGAGAGCTGAAGGTACACCTCTCATAAAGATTAATAATGAGGATGATATAGAGAACCTTAAGTCTAAGTGACTAGTTTTAAGTTTTTCTTATATTTTTAGATGTTGTTTCATGTTAGTATATAATTATCAAAATGTTAAACCTTTATTTAAATTTAAGTTTGTTATCAGAAAGCGCATTAAATATTTAAACATTACCTATCATTACATTACATCTACACACAACACACACACGATCATAGATCCTTTGCGACAAAATAAAAAAAATCAGATAATAATATTTATTAATAATAATATTTGTTATACCACCTGTATAATCATGTTATATTTGTCGGGTTACAAAAACTGCTTACGCTTACGACTTATAATATTCCTGTTGTTTTTATTCATTTTAAAAATAATCTTGCGCTATATTAATATATACCTAAATAATGGATAATAATTATATCACAACAGAAGTAGATAATTCAAATAATATAGAATGCTTTTTGGTTAGTGATACAAATGATTGTCAATCTCTTCTGAAATCTGATATAAGTGATAAGGCTTCTTTTTTTGTTATGACTGTTAACATCAGAAGCATTAACTGTAATTTTGATTTATTTCTGGCTTTTATTTCTACCCTAGAACTTACTATAGACATTTTTGTTTTAACAGAATGTTGGACTAGTGTTGCAAATCCACCTCCTAATTTGGATAATTATCAAGTTTTTTGGACGAAAAACAGTTTAAATCAAAATGACGGGGTGGTAGTATACGTTCGTCAAGACATCAAAGCCTCGGCTTACGAACCCTTATTTTCGGAGGGGAACTGTTTAGTTGTTAATATTGTACCTGACTATACTATAATATGTTCTTATCGACCTCCGTCATTTAGAAATACATCAAAATTTCTGGAATCGCTTGATAGAACTTTAAAAACTATCTCTTCTAAAAACGTTATATTTACAGGCGACATTAATATTGATACATTGTCTAGTAATTTGGCTACAGTAACACAAACGTATCTGAATCTGTTAGCCATGCATGGCCTAAATCAAGGAATTAATGTACCAACAAGATTGACATCGTGTCTCGATCACTTCATGATCAAATGCCAAAATGTTTGGAAAACATTTGTTTTTGAACAAATGCTCACCGACCATTCACCTATTCTGCTATGTATTACTGGAGTAAATATTAAAAGATGCTTTGCGGAAAACAAAACGTACCATAAAACAACTATAGATTTTATGGGTATGGAAAAATCATTATCAGAGGAAACATGGCAGGAGTTATATGTAATTAGTGATGCAAATGTTGCTGCTGATTTGATGATTCAAAAACTCTCGTCCTTTATGAATCAAAATACGCAAACAAAAATAGTAAACAGGAAGCTTCAACCTTTGAAACCTTGGATTACTATAGGTGTAGTTAGGTCGATAAGGAAGAGAAACAAACTACACATGAAGGTCAAAAAGGCACCAGATAATATAAATCTTAGAAATAGGTACACTAAATATAGAAATGTCTGCAATAGTATCATAAAATCACTTAAAAGGGAATATTATAAGGATCAACTTCTCAAAAGTAAAGGAAATATAAAAAAAACATGGCAAGTAATTAAAGATGTCTGCAATTTGTCAAAACGAAAGGATCCTTCTAGAGAACTTCTACAAACAGATAACAACCCAATTGGGTCATTGAATAATGTAAACGCTTATTTTACCTCTGTTGGTAGCACGCTGGCGAATCTTACTCTGCAAAAATTAAACACGACACAATATGAACTTTCTGCACACTGTAAAAAATCAAATTCACCACTCAATTCCATGTCGTTTCTCCCCACTGACCCAGTTGAAGTGAGAAATGTTATTCTAAGCCTAAAACCTCATAGCGCACCCGGCTGGGATAATATTCCCGCTAATATACTTATAAAATTTGTGAATTTTCTTGCCGAACCCTTTTGTTTTTTGTGCAATTTGAGTCTGGAAACTGGAGTGTTTCCATCAGCCTTTAAAAAAGCTATTGTAAGCCCAATTTTTAAAAATGGAGATAAAACCAATCCATCAAATTATAGACCCATTTCTTTAATTTCAACGCTATCTAAAATCCTAGAGAAACTTGTGAAAAAAAGACTAATGAGGTTTTTGGAGGGCAACAATGTTCTCAGTGTCAACCAGTTTGGCTTTAGAGAAAGAACTTCAACTGAAGATGCAGTCTTGTCGCTGAGTTCAAAAATTGTTCAATATCTAGACAATGGGTATAAGTGTTTGGGTGTATTTCTCGATCTGAAAAAGGCGTTCGACACAGTATCCATTCCCATCCTTCTGAAAAAGCTGGAGAATGTAGGCATAAGGGGAATCACGCTTGATTGGTTTTCTGACTACTTATTGGGGAGACGGCAGTCAGTAAAAGTAGAGGGCCATAAAAGTGACTATCTAGATTGCTCATATGGCGTCCCGCAAGGTAGTACTTTGGGACCTATCCTTTTTCTTGTTTATATCAACGAACTATGTGATATCACCTTACCTGGATTAGATCTTCTTATGTTTGCCGATGATACTGTTTTACTAGTTCATGAAAAGTCTTGGAGAACTGTGGCAGAGCTTGCTGAAAAGTGTCTTTCTGTTGTGACCTGTTGGCTCGAAAATAGTCTACTGTCAATAAATACTAGTAAAACTAAATACATGTGCTACAGTATGACATCTAAAGGTGCCCCAAGTCAAGACATGATTATTAAAATACATACCTTTCCATGTAATCGTAGTAATTATGTGGCCCCCTGCAACTGTTCTACACTCTCACGGGTTAATACAATTAAATACCTCGGTGTTGAGATAGATGATAAATTGAATTGGACTTCGCATATTTCAAAACTAACTTCCAGAATACGTCAGCTAATTTATATTTTTAATAATTTACAATCTGTGGCAGAACAAAAATTGGTGATATCTACGTATAAATCTTTGTGCGAATGTATTATAAGATATTGCATTTGTGCTTGGGGTAATGCATCCAAATCCCTCCTAATAGCAGCAGAGCGTGCACAGAGAGCATTACTTAAAGTTTGTCTAAAACTTCCATGTAGTCACCCAACAACCGATGTATATAAAAAAGCCAATGTTCTTAGTATAAGAAAACTGTTCATTTTTGAAATCTTACGTCGCTACCATAAAAATGATGTTCCATACTTACCCAAAAGTAACAAACGTGTCGATCGGTGTCCGTTTCCTATAACAAAATCAAAATTCGCACAGAAACACTACAAAGTAGTTGCACCTCTACTGTACAATAAAGTTAATAAGGAAATTAAAGCTAAACAATTGAATAATCATAAAATAAAAAGATGTATACTTACGTGGCTAGAGAAGTTTGATTACGACGAAATTGAAACCGTGCTAAGGGATCTATAATTTAAAGCGTGCTATAAGAAAGGATAAAAAAAAAAAAATTATAAATATATAGATATACTACACATTTTTTTTTCTTTTTCACATATCCACACATAAAAGCAAAACTTACATGAAAACACACACACACACACACACACACACACACACGCACACACACACACACACACACACACACGCTCACACACACACACACACACACACACACACACACACACACACACACACACACGCTCACACATATACACACACAAGCATTTAAGCGCTTTCCACTTACCTTTATTTGTTATTTTTAAAATTTTCTTTTGTATAACGTAGGTATCTATACTGTTTCGAAATTAATGGGAGAAGCCACTGGCTCCTGAGACACAGTATTTAACTAATTCAGGAGCCTATGGATTCATATATAAGCTGTACCTATTTTTTTATGACAATAAAGTTATTTATTTATTTATATTTATTTATTTATTTATTAATCTTCTGTAGCTCTTATTTAGGCGTAATTTAATTCATTTCGTTTTAAAGTTGGTAATTTATTATCGAATTTAGACTGAATATTTTGGAGAACATTTCTTGAGATAAGCAAAAAAAGGTTTTTTTTATTCTCACGCATAATTAAAACCGTACAAATATTTGTCATTATGTTTTTACTCGTAGCTATAATATTAAATTAAAAAGAAATAGTTTAGTAGTCCCGAAGGTTACCAAGAAAATACTATATAAAATAAAGTTCTTTCTATTATATTACATAAAGGACTTCATTTTATTTCCATTAGTGTGCCTTGAAAGATTTTATAATATAAAACAATGGATATTCTTTAGTACTAATAATAATATAATATTGAAAGTTAATATGGATGAATGTATGTTACTCTTTGACAGCGAACTGACGAATCTTTATAAATTTTCACACAGAGATAGATTATAATCTAGAATACAGTGAAACCATGGTCTCCCAATAGTATATCATATAATCCGAAAATCGATATCTTTACACATTTATATACAATTCGGATTTATCGCCAATATCACAAAGGAGATGCACGATATATATTAATGCTAGGATTAATCAATTGAGCTAGATCTAGTCAGGCTGAAATCCTATGACACTGTCTTGCTATCATAGAGTACTTCATATATATGTCTATAGAGGAATATATATATAACTTAGTAAATTGTAGTTTAGAATTTGAAATGAAGTATCTTCATACAATAAAAATGAATAGCAAAATATGTTGGTAAGCGCAAAACTCAAAAACTGCTGAACCAATTTCGTTAATTAGATATGCATTATCCTAAAAAGATAACCGCTTATTGTTACTACATTACATCCATTTTAAGCGGTTGCAGACTAATTTTTGTACACATGAGAATTTTAAAATCTAATAAGGGTGTATCAAACAGAGCCGAATTAATTATTATGTACTAGATTTTAAATAAAATATTGCATAAAATGTGTTGAATGATTATAATCCATACTAATATTATAAATGCGAAAGTAACTCTGTCTGTCTGTCTGTTACTCAATCACGCCTAAACTACTGAACCAATTTGCATGAAATTTGGTATGGAGATATTTTGATACCCGAGAAAAGACATAGGCTACTTTTTATTGCGAAATATGTACCACGGGCGAAGCCGGGGCGGACCTCTAGTATTAAATATTTATATCTAAAAGAATTTGCTTTGAGATACTCTAGTGTAATTGAGAAGGCTTTGAAACAGAGAAGGAATAATTAATGAAACTTCATTATGTTTATTTTACATAAATAATATGCTTATTATTATATCTAATAACCATATATTATGTTAAAGCGTGGTTGTATTACGTAATTAAATACTGATATAATATTTCTTAGACATCTTTACTCGACCAAAGTCAAGACAAGAATGACTTGCAACTGTAGACGACCGTTATTTATAGGACGATCAAAACAACTATTCGAGTGGCGTGACTGTGTGAGTCAGCGCAGGTGTTATTTGTGTTGTTTTGATCGTTATTTTGAATATGACATATAATATTATTATTATTTGATAATTAAACGATTATTAATACTTTTATCCATTTAATTATTATTAAAATAAATCATTAAGTTCATCAATTGATTTACTTTTAAACTATAATTTTATCGTTAAATTAAACGCGCTAACATATATATCTAATAAACCAAGTAACCAAATTATAATTGTAAATAGTTATATCTAATAACCATATATATCTAATAAACCAAGTAACCAAGCTTTATTCCTTACATCGTTCAAACATAATCAAACTATAATAGACTATATAATATAACTATAATTATATAGTATATTATTGTTATAGTATATAACTAGTACCTAACGGTATATCTATTTAATATAAGAGTTAATTTTCAATATACATCTCTCAAGTCTATAACTAGTCTGGTCATAAGTTCTGTCATTATGTTAAATTTTCAAATTTTTAATGATTTCCGCAAATTTCTTTTTCACGTGCGATTTTTGATTATTTTACGCTTTAAAAAATGAAACATTTTATTAGAATAACGTATTTGTTACAATGTAGTGGACGCAAAAAGAAGACAGAGTCGCTGTTCTCGCTCTGCATCGTAGCGGTTACGCGCCGAGAGAAATTTTCAGTTTGCTTTAAAATTTACAAATAACAAAGAGATTTTTTTATTACACTATTAAACGATTTAAGTAAGATTCAAGAGTAGAAGATAGGAATAGAAGTGGTCTTTGTCGTACGATTTGGACGACAGCAGTGATAAGTGCAGTAAAGGTGCGAATAAGGAAAAGTCCGGTCCGAAATCGAAAACAGTTAGCACTGCGGATGGGCCTTAGCAGTACGACAGTTAAAAGGGTGTTGAACGAGGACCTAAGACTATGGGCTTATTGTAGAAAAACATCGCATCTTCTTAACATACGCCTGAAGAAATTAAGGCTGGATAAATGTCGCGATTTACTTAAACGATACGCGAGAAAAATGTATCGTGAAATCCTGTTTTCAGATGAAAAAAAATTTACAGTGGAGGAGTGCTGCAACAAACAGAATATCAAAGTGTATACCCACAGTAGTGAAGAAGCGTGTCAACGTGTATCTCGAGTCAAACGCGGCCATCACCCCTTATCAGCAATGGTTTTCATGGGAGTGTCTTATTTTAGCCTAACAGAGGTGTTTTTCTGTGAAAAGGGTGTGAAAATAAGTTCCAATGTTTACCAAAATACGGTCCTGACAAACCTCGTAAAACTTACTTCTCAGACCATGTTAAAAAATCAGCACTGGGTATTCCAGCAGGACTCAGCACCTGCCCACAAATCCAAGAGTATCCAAAATTGGCTGGCCGCCCATCAGATTGACATCATTCGTCGTGAAGATTGGTCATCTTCTAACCCGAACCTGAATCCTCTGGATTATAAAATCTGGTAATATTTAGAGGAGAGAACCTGCACTAAATCCCACCCAAATTTGGAGTCACTCAAAGCATCCATTATTAAAGTAGCTGCTGAAATAAACGTGGACTTGGTGAATATTTTTTATACGAAATTATTAAGTAATATGTAAGCTTTCTTGCCACATATAAAACAATAAATATATAAAAGTAACTTTTTGTTTATTTAATAAAACACATGTGACAGAACTTATGACCAGACTAGGTATATTCAAATAATAAATTGTACCTAAAGTTTATTTTAAATGCCACCGTAAAAGGTAAAGGAAAAATTGTACAGTTTATTTAAAATGCCACCGTAAAAGGTAAAGGAATTAAGGCGTATGTAAAGTGTCTAGACTCTAGAATACATATATTATAATAAAATAATAATGATTTTTCTGTCCATCCTCTATATAATATATTGTATATTATCCACATGACATATCTTGAAAATAAGTGTGCATAGTATCTATTGATAACAACTCAGTACTCACAGAATAACTCTTTTTTTTTATCTAGTATACGTATATATTATAAAGCTAAATTTTGTTTTTTTTGAAACGTTGTTTTTGTTACTTATCTCAGAACTTTGGGTCTGTAGAATTTTTTTGTCAGTGTTATATAGCCCATTTATCGAGGAAGGCTACAGACTATAATATGTCATCACTCTAAGATCTATAGGAACGGAGCACTGCAAGAAAAACCAGTTTTCCATTTTTAGACACCTAGCCTCTACTATTTCAAATTCAAATTCAAATTCAAATTATTTATTTGTCAGAATTGTGGTAATACAAGGTCACATGATTTAATTAATAAAATAGTCCACACAATTCGCCAATAATTGGCATACAAATTTTTGACGATTACATTACAGATTATATGAATATATATCTTCGGGAGTCTTACCAGTTGACACGTTTTATGATCAGATAAGAAAAGTTTCAGTATTCATTCATACACGATCACGACGTTACGATTACGTTTAATAAGCCCTTAACCCCGTAATGTGACACAAATGGTACTTAATTATCGTCAATCACGCGTTTCCGTAATTAAATTACGTTAATTAAATCAAGGAACACGAGTGATCCAAACAAGATGTAATAATATATCCTGTGATATATATATATATATATATATATATATATATATATATATATATATATATATATATATAAATATGTTGGTTTTATTAGCAAGCGGAGCGATTAGCGGATTAGGAATATCTGCTAAATAATTTTTGTGGGATGGTATAATAATTTAATATCGTTTTGAATGAGGTTAAAAACATGTTATTAGAAAGCATCTTCTTTATTACTTACATTTCATATTATATTTCTAATGAAAACGACAAAAAATAATAACTACTGTTGCATTATTGTTTTTAATCTTGGATCAATAAAGCACAATGCATCACGTTAATTATTGACCTTTATTCGATGGAGTTGAATAATTAAGTTTCTGAGGTACATTTTCGTTAAGATATTTCTACACCAATGCGAATTGGATTTGAATACCACTTCATAATAAAACTATCTTGTGTAAAATTCATAAATATTTTTGTCTACAAAAAAAACGATGTTAGTGAAATAAGTAATGATAAAATGTATTGTTATTATTTGAAAATATAAAGTACACACGCGAACGGAGCCACGGTCGGAAAAATAGCTATCATATTGTTATAATTTCACAACTGTCATTTTTCAAATGATTGCTGCCATTAAAAGCAATAACTAATTAATAATATTAAAACTCATGGCCGAGCCAAATATACTTGGGGAAATAAAATCACGACGCCTGCGTTGGCTCGGTCATGTAGAGCGAATGGGTGAGGAGCGAGGTCTGAAGAGAGCATACTTGGGTCGTCCGTCGGGCCGACGGCCAGTTGGTCGACCCAAGTATCGCTGGCGCGATCAAGTGGAGAGGGACCTGAGTAAGCTCCAAGCCAATGACAATTGGCAAGAGACCGCTCTAGACCGGGGAAGGTGGAGAGTTCTCGTCTCGGAGGCCAAAACCCACTTCGGGGTTTCAGCGCCACAGGAGTAAGTAAGTAAGTAAAATTAATAATATTGCTAACTCATGTAATGTAAACATAGTCCTTGTTTTAGGGTCGACGTGTGGATATATTTAATTTGAGGTAGGCATTCTCTCAAGTCTGGGAAACCTGCCTAAACCATTTATTAGAAACCTTAAAATGTGACTCTACATTATGTTCCGTCTTAGGAATAGCGTTAGAATTTAGTAATATTGTAAAAATCTTTGCTCTTTAAAACCTTAATGTTTTAGAATTTAGAGCAATAGTTAGAGCAAAGTGAGGAAAAACTGCGCTTGAGCATTGGAATATTTGTAATAGATAAACTTATAAACTACTATCAAACCGATTTTGCTACTCTTTCTTTATTAGTAAAAAGCTGCATTATAGACTTAGCGGCTATTTTCTTCACAAACCCTTTTTTTATAGTGGGGAAATCTTCCAAAGATACCCACGGCCCCCGGGGAAGGAGCCGTGGGTTATGTCGGATTCCTACCGACTAAAACCCCACTGTGTTCCGTCGAGCCGCTTTAATGAGGGGGCCGCGGGTATTGGTTGGAATTATTCTTCCGCGACATAAACCCTGCGGTTAAATCCAATGAAAAAGTGATTTCAAAATAAAATTTTTTAAATTTTAATATGTCCAAAAGATATAGGTTTTCGTTAGTTACGCGCAACATAAACACACCAGCCATAAACTAAGTCGGTTTCGCTAATAAAGTTCGGTAGAAACGGTGACAGAGTTTTATGGTGCTCGTAAAAGAGCAACCGAATAACGTTGGCTGATTGGTATTTCATAAAAATACTGCATTTTTTCTTCTATGTTGCTGTAGAAAAGTGCGATTTTAGAGGAATTTCAGTTGAATTAAATTGACTTGACAAATAGTATATATAATAATAAAGGCGGGCGAAGCCGCGGGCGGAAGCTATAGTTTGTCTATAAATTCAAATAATAAAATGTAGAGTTATTTTAAAAGTCTCTGTAAAAGGTAATATAATTATATTGTAAGTCAATATTTTCACTTATTATTTACAATAAAAAGAATAGTAGACATTGCATTTAAGAAGAAAAGTTTTTTAAAAATTTCTTACTGAGATAAAAATATGTGCCGTAAACATTTTTGGTAAATAATAACAGTACTTAGATGTATATAAAATCTTAAAGAAGCACTTGAAATCAAAGCAATTGCGACCCAATTAAAGAAAATCTGTTTAAGGGTCCACAAACACGAAATCAACATTTTAGCTTCGGATCTGCACAAGGTTTTAAAAGTTTTTTTTTATTTATTATGTCAAATAAGCAGAGAAATCCTAGACTCTAAAATTTATTAAAATCTATTTAGTCGTTCTTAAGCTAAGAGTGTAAATAATTCGACTTTCTTTTGTATTCATAGATTAAAATCATTAATCATGTGAGTATGTCATGTATGACTATATAGGTACCCATTTTTTATATTTTTCATTGTACAATTGAGGAGCGCTTGGCCACGATCTCACCTGATGGTAAGCTGAGATGTGGCCTAAGATGGAGCAAGCTTCCCTAGAATGAGAAATTTTATAATAATAAATAGGTGATGTTTAAATACAAGTATCTATAATCTAGATTGTGTTCCGTTTCACTGTTCACTTTATCAAATATATCCTATCACTTTTTTGTTTTAGACCTAAGATCATTATAAATCAATTGAGTTGAGAGCTATGTTCTATTCTGAGGAAATCTATTGAATTTGTCCGATTTGTCCAATGGAAGTTTGTTGCTATTTTGCAGCAAATATATCACAGAAGTGCAATCTATATAATTATTTAGAACCAAAATATTACAGCTGCTTTTGTACATAGTAAAATTTGTTAATATTCAAGCTCTGTATAAAATTAGTATGTAGTTATAGGTACTATATTATATTTTTTTAACAATAGGGAAGTATCGTTAAAAATAATAAATATACCTAATATAAATTTAGTATTATTATAATAATATAATTAGTACTCTAGCCTAGTTTAAAGTTTAACGTTTCTATGTAAAAACTAATACACTCAATGCCTATCTATAAAATTTTGTCATTCCGTAAAAGCATAATTTATTATTTCAGTCACATTTACTTTACAGACTTATTTTCAATAAGTCAAAACAAAAACCACTTAAATTAAGTACATTTCTTTATAACTTGGAAGCAACGAAACGAAAAGACACTCTCATTAATAATATTAAAGACGAGGAGTCACATTAAGAAAATTCAGAAAATATCCATTAAAGAGATAACGCTGAATATCCAAAGGCAAGTTAAAAGCCCGTATTTGGATTAGCATAATTCATAGGGTCATAGATCAGGGTAAAAATGGTTCTAACGAGCGCTCTAGTAACGAAGTGCCCTCGTGGGGATCTACACGATGAAAATACACGATTAGGTTGGGACGAGCCACATCTGGACGTACGGAAATGTTGTTGCTTAGACGTTCTGATGTGTCACGTTACACATGTATCAGTATTGTATATGTGAAGTTATAAATTAGAATGATAATGAAATATAGATTAATGAATTTTTGATGCTTGTGAAAATCGCATAATTATGAAAATTCAGATGCATGGATATTTGTCACTTAAAACTACATAATGATCCGATTAACACGTATGTAGTCCTGTTAGACCACGAGTAAAACGTATACCAGCTAGGCTATTATAATTTTGTACTCTTAACTATTACTAATTAACTGTTTGCGATATTTTCACGGATAAATGTAGCGTATCCCTTTCAACGGTTCGTCTGATTTATACACATTGAGAACAATTGCACGATTTGGCAATTAACGCGTCCTGACTTCTTTGTAATAATGTTTGGAGCAAACAGAATATACTGAGCACTTTTTGCGACACAAATTCGCACGGATAAATGTAGTTAGTGTGTGTGTATTTTTAGATGATGGAATAGTATTCTCTTGCGTTTGAGTATGTAATACTACATTTGTACAGCCTTTATTTATATAAAATAAGCTTTTTACCGGATTTTAAAGGACATTTACATATGAAACGACGGGGTAAAAATAAAATAATTAATAAATCGTGTTTGAAATCTGCTAGTCTTTAGACATCTAGATTATAGTATCTTGCCTTGAAGTACTTACTATAATTCTATACTTTCAATTTACAGGTAAGCTATTTGTAATATAATTGTTAATACAGGCGAATAACATCCCCTTAACATAATATTAGATAATATATTAAACAATTAGCACAAATCACGTTTGGATTGGATACTTGTAACTATTGCAGCAGTGAGATATTATACCTTATTAACTATCTTGTTGAAGCAATCTACGCATTAATATCTAAAACATTATTATACTGTAATCTCAAAGCAATCAACAAAAAAATAATTGTATATAATGAGATTTACTTATTTCTCTGAAATGTGTGAAGATTCTCAGACTGAATTTTGTAACAAAATATCTTTAATCATGCTTGGAAAGCTCAAACTCTTGGTAATTGAGAACTAATTTATATATTTTTAAAGATTCAACAAAAACTAGCTCATATTTTGTACATTTTGATAATCACCTTTTTCAAGTAGATGAGCTAGATATTATTAATCTTAATATTTATCTCAAAGGTGACTGACTGACTGACAGTGATCTATCAACGCACAGCCCAAACCACTGAACGAATCGGGCTGAAATTTGATATTGAAGTAGATATAAATTAATTATAAATGCCATAAAACGAAAAATATTAAATTCATTCAACTAGATGTAAGGATTTTGATCAATTCTACCTCCAAGAAAATAAAACAGGGGATG
This sequence comes from Colias croceus, assembly GCF_905220415.1. Lineage (NCBI taxonomy): Eukaryota > Metazoa > Arthropoda > Insecta > Lepidoptera > Pieridae > Colias > Colias croceus. The sequence continues at coordinate 9,226,520 of NC_059553.1, forward strand.
AAAGATTGTTCCATGAATATATTTTCCACGCAGGCGAAGCTGCGGGCAACAGCTAGTTAGCTTATATATTTTTGTAAATATGTTCCTGAAATAAAATATATGACTTATCATAAATCCGAGTATCCCATAGGTTTCGCAATTTGTACTCCCATGTATCGTTATTAATATAAATGGAACAACATTAATATTAATGCGGGGTTTAATTAAAATCTGTTTCCGTGAACATGGAGTTATTCAACTGTAATTTGATTGTGCTTTAGATTATCTTAAGGTTATGGGTTCGATTCCAGTTCCGAATTGAAATTGAGTTGGAGTTGAAATTTAAAAAAAAGACTATAGATAATATTAGAAAACTATTAACGCAAAATAATATAAACATGCTTCAACTATTGAGTAGGTAACCTAATTTGTATGATCATGAAATAATATCCAACTTAATTCCACAACAAAAAAAAATTGGTTGTCTGTAAAGTTTACAGACAACCAATTTTTTTTTTTAGGTTTACTGACGATAGTTGAAAGTGACAACGTCCGATTGTGCTTCTTTGTCGCTAGTTCCGCGCTCTCGCTTGCACTTCAAGCCTTACATGGAACGCCTCAGATGAGTCAGAGCGAGGTAACGCCGCATGAGTCATGTTTTTTCGTGCGTGGCTTTATCGAATTATAAGACGTTGTCACGTCAAAAAAGAGCGTGTGTGCCGAGCTCGAGCACACGTATCAGTAGTGACACTTCTTTGGCAAGATTCAAAGATAGGTACCAAAATCGTCGCCGCTTCATAATACGTGACGGTATCGCCATGACGCGACCTTGAAATTATACTCTCAACGCGCAAGAAGTTTCACTTCAACAACATTACAGTATAACCTAAGCAGTATTTCAACCACGTCACAAGACGGAAGCGCGTAAGCACGTATAAAATTTCACGCAAAAAACGTACCTAATAAAGTTGAGCAATTAAAAATTTTCAAAGAGAAGAGCCGGGCTCCCGAGGGGTCAAATCATGAGTTTTGTAATCTTCGCCGGGATTTAGTTTCGAACCACCGAGTCGCTTTTTGTTTTAACTTAATTAACTTTTTGTGATGAACAGCTAGAAACTTTTTACAGGGTGGTATTAGAAAGTTTTATAATGGATGTTGTGTTTGAAAAGATTTTATTTTGATTCATTTTAAGTTATTGCATAGTTTCTATCAAAACTTCATGCCCCCCACGGGGACGGGCACAGAGGTGTGGCTTGAAGGCATGCTATGCAATAGCTTTACCGCGGCAGTACCCGAGTGCCACACGTCTTTTTTCTTTATGATCATTAGACAATCAAGTTTATATCTATTTTATTACCCTATATTTAAGGTATTTCTAGGGTATCATTAAACACAGCTACAAAATAATAACTAAAATCAATCATCTAAAATTTTTGTTACGTTTTCACACCCAAACCAGCTTTTTTCAATTGAATGAAATATGACATAACAATATTTAGATAAGATAGGTATTTATATAATTTATGCGTCTAACATAGTTGGTAGGTAAGATATGAAACAATCTCTTTAAACATTCCACAGCTACCATAGTAACAAAAAAAAATTGTAAATCCTTACAGCTTATGATGATTTTTTTCACATATTTTTTGTCTCTAAATACCTCCCTGTATTTCGTATTCCCTGTATTTGTGCGGTTTTGTTAAAAAAGCGTGGGTGTTGAGAGTTGAGATGTGTAAATGACCGTTAATTTTATTTTGTCTCGTAAACATAACGTCGTGGTGTGAGATAAACAAGACAGTGTCAAGTGATGTTTTGTTTTTTTTTTTTACTATTTATTGTTGTCTAGCATTATTATTATAAAATTATGTTGCGGGTAAGCCACAGCACCAAGAAAAATGAAACCCTTCCATTTTATAATGGAATAAATAAACTTATATAAACATTTTGTTATTTGATGATTATCTCTAAACTACAGAAACAACATTTATCCGTTTTATTACAAAAACTTGGTTTAAAGTTTAAACCCAGACTATAATAAAGTCATGATTTACTTAAGTAAAAGGGTTTAAATATTTTATCCTTAAGTATCTATTGCCCTTAACTATGGTTTAACACTAAAATATGTTTTGTAATACTTTTATTTACACCATGGTTTTTTGTAGTTCGTGTTTTATAATAAGTCGGTAAAGGCTTAACTTATAAAGGGTTTATATGCATATGCAATTTGGTAGATTCTGTGGATGATAAAAATCAGATATGACCTTTTGTAACCGCAATATAAATAAATTCCATTTATATTCACGTTATAAACTATCTGTGTGCTTACTTTGACCAAAATTAATCATGTTTTACGCGGTTGAGCACAAACACACGAAGATAAATTAAATATAAATTAATTGTTTATTTTTTGGCCTGCAGACTATTTTCGTTTGTTTGATTTTACGCGAGTATTATTTACCTGCATTTCTCCGATCCTGTTGGTCTTTCCTCGATAAATGGGCTATCTAACACCGAAAGAATTTTTCAAATCGGACCAGCAGTTCCTGAGATTAGCGCGTTAAAGCAAACAAACTCTTTAGCTTTATAATACTTACTAATATAGTATAGATTATTAGCTTTTGCCCGCGGCTTCGCTCGTGTGAAAAAGTATTATAATTAATTAGATACTTAAGTAAGTGTATGCTGTAATACTTTTGTTAAGCATGTGTAAAAAATCATGGCCTACAAATACTAGCTTACCGCCCGCGGCTTCGCCCGCTTTGTCTAAAACCTAATAAATTATTATTTACTAAAACCTTCATCTTGAATCACTCTATCTATTAAAAAAAAACCGCATCAAAATCCGTTGCGTAGTTTTAAAGATTTAAGCATACATACAAACTGACATTGGGACAGAGAAAGCGACTTTGTTTTATACTATGTAGTTGAAGCCTCTACAAAATACCAAATAATCATTAACATTACTCTATAAATTGTCTCTTATCATTTGATCTACATTCAATTTGCCTAATTAATGTCTTCTAAATAATTATCTTCTATCTAATATAATTATCCCACCAAAAACATTTTCATGTAAAATGTTGCCAGACTCGCACTGTCAAAAAGTTATCAGATCTCATGTAGAGCCAAGCTTCTAACACTACACGCCCTAACTCTACAAGGCCTAACTTCACAAACTCTACACCTTAGTCAAAATATGTGGCTCGGCCATTTCGCTACATTCACATCGGCGTAAGGTGAAAAATTAATTCACTGTTCATTATTTTTGTGTTATATAATAGTTCTTGTAGTAACGAACGGCCAAGCCACATACTTTGACTAAGGTGTAGAGTTTGGGAAGTTAGGCCTTGTAGAGTTAGGGCGTGTAGTGTTAGAAGCTTGGCTCTACATGAGATCTGATAAAGATTAAACTCAAAGGCATCGATCGCATAATATCTTCAGTTGTAACACGTACTTATGTGAAGCATGAAACGAAGTACTTAGAACATTATAAACTTAGAATTTTCATCATAATTATAATCTAACTAGCTGTGCCCCGTGGTTTACCCGAATTCCTATAGCCTTTCTCAATAAAGGCCCTATAATTTTAAAATAATTTGTCAAATCGGATCAGTCGTTCTTGAGGTTAGCGCTTTCAAGCAAACAAACAAATTCATAAGCTTTATAATATTAGTTACAAGCTTTCTGTGCTCCTTATATTTTTATTCTTAGTACGAAATGTGTTTTTATCAATTTGACGCCAGATTGCAAATGAGCTACAATCTTATTATTATTAACAAAGTGAGTTAAAACAACGTTTAAACAACGTCCGAGCCTCTAGCACGATCCGTACGAATGCCCCACGATTCAAATGATTGCATTCTATAGTATTCGACAGCTAAGCATGTTCTGCTTGGAAATAGTGATAACCATAGGGAGAACCATTCCTCCACAAACATATTATTAACTCAAAAGTTACGTCTAACAATACAACAAAATAATCTGGTATCATTTAAGCTTAACAATTTTAAGCAAAATTTTATCGCACCGTGTTATAAAATGAAATGAAAAGACAATTGTACAAAACTTTAGTCTACAAAAATTACCGTCTATTGTTACTTTCCTCCATTACGCTAATTCTAAACAAATTCAGGTACGAAAGCGCATTGTAGTAAAATTTTAAACATTTGCCATTTTATACGTTTAGTAATGGAAAACCGATTTGAATGAGATTACGAAGGTTTGAATCTGTAGCGAGTTTTTAACCGACGTTTCCGAAAAAGGAAGGTTATTATTTTAAATCGAATTGTCCGTGAGTTTTAATATAATGAAGCATGACTCACGTAACATCGTGCAGGGGCAGGGCCGTGCCGGAGCCGGGAAACAAATGAAACAATATGCATCAACATAATATCAACGCCATGCCCCGTCCGTGCACGGTCGAGCCACGGTTAGGAAAAAAGTATACAATAATATTATTTGATCGCGCGCCGGACGGGGCACGGTCCGGCCCGTCGCGACACAGTGTATCATACTTTATTTTTGTGGTTGATGTTGTTTAAACATAATTAAAGCAAGAAACAAAATAGCAACTACAGAGTTTCTTGCCTCTTCTACGTAGAAACTGCTTTGAAATACAACTCTTATACGATTCTAAAGTGTTTCTAGATTATAATAAAAATGAAACGTGATATTATTAGGTACCTCGAGAATGCTCGAGCTCGACTATTCGGGTAATTTTTTAACGTTGGTTCTTATGAAGAGAAAACACGAAAAGGGGGCAATAGGGCAGAAGAATTGGGGCAGCTAGTATACTAGCTGCTCCAATTCTTCTGCAATATGATAAATAATATTTAGTTTGTGAGGATGGATATAGGTATGTGTACATACACATACCTATATCATAACAAACATACATATGTTTGTTACTCTTTCACGCAAATACTACTGAACCGATTACAATGAAATTTTGCAGAGATATAGAGGGTAATTTAGATTAATACATACGATGGGTTTTATCCCGGAAATCTCACGGGAACGGGAACTATGCTTTCTTTGAAAATGCGGCGCGAAGCCGCGGGCGGAAAGCTAGTAAGACATAATAATTGTCTTTGTTTGCTTTCTATCTGTATTTTATGTTAATTTTTTGTGTGCATTAATAACTATCTATCTATATCCAAAAATATAAATACTCTCCTATTAAAATCGGAAACTGTATGGAATATGTTTGTTAGTTTTCAACAAAAAGTACGAACGAATCCGATTTGAATGAAATTCGGTATGCACATAGATCATTGCGTGGACAAATATAGGCTTTAATCCGCATACTATATGAAAAAGCCATTGATAAAGCAGTTAATTCTTCGTAAATAAAATCTTAATATAGTTATATAAAGTTAAATTAAAAAAATTCAGTGTAATTATTTACACAAGATGAGCCTATAGCGCGATAGGTAGGTTATTGCGCTATACCTATACCAAATTTCATTCAATTCGGTCCAGTAGTTTTCATAACAGAGTAGTTTTGTGACAAAAACATTGAAACTTCGGATTATTTAAAAAAAAATTCATAATTTCTAAACCATAAGTTTTCGCTTAACTAAAGTTTGTTTTAAATGATTACCTACTCATGATGCTCTCAAGCTGAAAAAAATTTTGGACCACTGAAAACGGGCCACCCTGTATAAATCTCGTGTCACATTGTTTGTCCTCAATGGACTCCTAAACCACTTAACCGATTATAATAAAATTCGCACACCATGTGCAGTTCGATCCAACTTGAGAGATAGGATAGGTTTTATCCCGGAAATCCCTCGGGAACGGGAACTATGCGGGTTTTTCTTTGAAAACGCGGGCGAAGCCGCGGGCGGAAAGCTAGTAAATTATAAAAATGTGTTTGGATTAAAATAATAAGCTTCTTAGTTCTTTCATTTCTCTGACAGTGATGTAATAGTTGAATCAAATGAAACTTGAGTGTGCTTGAAACAGAATTAATGAAAAATGAAAAAATGAAAACAAATAAAGCTTCAGTTATAGAACTTTTAACCTTGTGTGTTACAATTGTTATAAAATCTGACTATCCGAAAAGTGAAAACAACAAAAGCACTTGTTTATGCAACAAGACATTTAACATTAAACAGTAAGACGCATTACATACAAAACCATCTACTTTTATATAATGAAAACTACAATAAAATAGAGCCAAATAATACCTTGTTTGAACTCAAAATGCTTACCTCAGTTACCCTATGCAAAGCTTGATTTTATCTCACTTTTATATGAACTGGCAAGCCGCCCGATGTAACATTGTAGCAAAAGTAGGATTATGTGCTTAACGGTCTTATACGATAAGTAGGCTTGATTTATTTAGGAGGCCGTTGACCTGTGTTTGGTGTAGGGTATAGGTTCAGTCTGCACGAACTTTTGTTTTAGCATCGATTCGTCATTTTTTTAGGAGGGTGTCATATAAATGATTACAGATTTTTAATTCATAACATTTTATTTTTTAAAGAATAGGTACAATAAATTCGATCGCGAGCCGGGATTTGAACCCGCGTCTTTATGCGAAACTGGGCATCGCCTAGCATCTGGATCCTTTTTTACCATTACTTTTTAACAAAACTAAACTACCTTTAAATAGTCATATAGACAAAATTTGATTGGGACTAACCGGAAGGCAAGTATCAAATAAAAAAGAATAATTGAAATCGGTTCACCCAGTTTATAGTTAGTTCAATATGAATTAAAGATTATAAGATGATGAACAGTCCAAAATCCTTTTCATCGGTTGAAAAAAATGGTAAAGTTTAATATGATTACGATTAGTGCTTAATTATAATAAGAATTTCATGATTGATATTAACATTGTTCTTATAAGTTTTAACAACAAATACGGAGTACATTACTACATTGAATTGAAAGCATTAATGTAGGATACATTACAATATTTACCTTCGCATATAGCAGTAATCTTGGGTGCGACAAACATACGGCCATGTTAACATAATTATTGAAGTTGTGAAACGGTTCTAATTAATTCACTGATTATAATATCTTCACATTATTCCCATAATAAGAGAAGATATTACATTATATGTTATGAGACACGGTAAGGCTGGTTTCAGAGCTTGACCGACCGGCAGTGCGTACGTCAGTCGCGCTTGTCATATGTGTGGAAATTCATAAACCCGTTCATAGCTAGACCGACCATACGCACAGTCATACAATTGTTGATGCGTATCGTCAGGACCGACGGTACGCACTGACGGTCGGTCAAGCTCTGCAACCAGCCTTACACTCATGAAATTATTGTATTGTCACCGATCCTTGATAAGAGTATAAAGTTTGAATTAAAACCGTTTATGGTGGGTCAAAATCGAGTCTTTAAGAATTTGTTACGTATACAAACATATAGGTGAAGCTAATAGAAGTGTTTAGAAAATGGAAAGAAGGACTCTATTTACATAATTTAATTCCTTTAAGGCCCGATTTTTCAATCCTTGGTTAAAATTTATCCGTCCTATAAAGTATTACACGAACATTTAAAAATGTCACCTTTAAACTGTCAAATACGGACAATTAGAATACATTTTTGAAATGGTAGTTTAATACGTTATTCGACGAATACCTACCTAAGTTTTAACCAACGATTGAAAAATCAGCCCTAAGACAAATCTTTGAACGAGAAATAATTTAAGTTTCATGTTTACTAGAAAGTCTCTTTATCTTTGTTCAGTATCAACATTAAAAATCAACATGAATAATTCTAATTGTACACGTTTTACGGAAGTTTAATTCTTCAGCAGTTGTAATACTTGTGAATAAATTTAATGGCAAGCTTATTTAATTGTTTGTTTAGGGCGTCACGTTTTATTTTATTCGAATTATTATTTAACCTGTCACGGATTAAAGTTTTTTAATTATTAACTTTGTGTTGATTTATTTTTTTAAAAATAATTTAGTGTCTTGTTTTATGGAAATAATAGAAGTAAAATTTCATGAATCTTTCTTCTTATCTTACTCATATAATAAACGAGAAAGTTTGTGAAGATAGATGGATCTTGTTACTGTTTCACGGGAAAACCACTGTACAGATTTTAATTATACTTTGCAGTGATGTAGCTTAATATCTAGAATTACAAATAAACTATAGAAATACTTGCGGGTTATTCCATAATTCGTATCTATGAATAAAAAATAAAAAAACAATTGCATTAGCCGTAGTATATTCGTACTATAATAATTTAATTACTCTTTTATTTACTTGACTATGGTTAAAGTTACATTCTTAAGTCTTCTTAGTAATTATGTTTAAGTAACATTTTCGCTGTGATTAGTATTGAAATTAAAAGCTCGCACTTCGCAATTTATACGTGTAATTGACGGTAAGGTCAGCAAAATAGCAGGCGGGTAGACACAGACAGCAAGTGTAGACTAATTGAACACCCCTTGGTGTGAAGCGGAAAGTACAGTCGGCAAAACAATACAGTCTTTGTGTTCTAACGGCTATTCAAATTCTCATCATTTATGTGAGAGCTTTTTATGGTTTAATGTAGCGAAGTACATTGTAGGTAAGTATAACTTTGTAGATAGTAAAGGATTATTCTGTAAGTTTTTTTTTCTATCGCTACATTTCTGCTCATAATATACAGGTGAAAATGTGGTATGCTTTCACGCAAAAACAACTGAGTCGAAATCTGTAAAATTTATCCTTAAAATTTAAAATTGAATACACATAACATCTTAGTCCAAAATGTATCTCTACAACATTGAGATAATATTACTACGTATGGAGGAGACACCACGAACAAAATCTGTGCGCCATTTTTTTGCTCTAACTAAGTTTTAAAAATTATTATCTAGTTAGGTACTTACCGATGAAAGTTATTCCTGTGCACTTTTCCTTATTATTTGTATTATTTGTGCAATATCGTAACACACACGAAGGCATATTTGATGCGTTTCACTTTAAAACAAATAAAAAATGAGCGTGCAGTTAAGCCATATGGCGTATGGTGAGCGGAACATAAGTGATGTAAGCGGTGTCGTCTACATATGTATATCTCAATGCTCTACAATTAGCTTGAAAAAGCATATCTTTTTTATTGTGAAAACGAAATAGAACTACATGAAATACGGGATAAAAATTTGTTTACACTATCGCGTGATAACGTATACGCGCAAAAAAGCTTTTAGAATTACAAAAAAGGATTCAGAATTTATATTCAAAGGCGGTTACGTAAAAAATGCTCTCCTTGATAGAGTTTCAGGAAAAAGATCCTGATGGACGGATAGCATACGAAAAACAAAGTGTCCTCATAAGGGTATTTTCATCTTGGCGAGTAAAATAAGTGGAGTAATTTTTCTTCTGACCGTACTATGTGTCACGTCGGCTATCAATCGTTATTTATTGTGAGCTTAAAATCGATAGTGTTATTGTCTGTACTTTTTTAGTATATGAAGTTTAGAGGTTTTATTAGTTTAAGTGTATGAGTATGGTATGGTTGCAATGGATGGACTGATTTGGATGAGGTTTTATGTAAAGACATAATTACTTAATTCAAATATTGTGTTAAATGCTGATCTTATACACAAAATCAATTTTTAAGTTGATTTTGTATTCCATAATATTATAATATAGTGCTGAAGAAGATCTAATTTATTTCAGTCAATTATTAAAATATTACAATTATTAAAATATTATATTTAAGTAAGTTTAAAACTACATCTGGTACGTATATCCCTACCCCTTTATGAATATGATTGTGTTACAAAAATACTGACTACTTAAGTAATATCCTCTTTTTTTGAACTTGGTTAAATGGCATGTTTAAAATTACAGTATCTTTAAATACACATGAGTTATTTCGAAAAGTTGTAAAACAGTGTTGAAAGGGCCTTAATTATTTGGTAATCATAGCCTTATCTTGGGTCCATTCAATGAGCCTCGGTTTCGATTAATTACTTTTCCCAATAGGGTTGCCAACGTAATGTAATTTGATTTTAATTTAGTGATACGTTTTTACTTAAGAATGTTGGTTTTGTTTTGTACACTGAATGTTTGAAAAGGTTTGTGGAGGTTTAATAGAGTGAATAGAATACTTTCGTTTTTCAATAAGAAGAAATTTCTTCTTATTGAATTTAAATAAAATTTAAATATATGTAATCATGTGTAATAGGTCAATTGACCGTACACATATTTAAATTTGAACAAATAGTATAATTTAATGACTACGAAGAATCGGCTCTACATTAACTGATAACATGGTAATGTTTTATATGACCATTATGTTAACAACATGGTTATGTTTTGTATTCTAAACAATAGAATAGCTACGCTATTGCACACAAAAAAGGTAGGTATTATAAGATATTATTTTAGAATATTTAGAACATTAGGACGATAATATATTTTTTTTAATGTTCGAGAGTGCCAACCCTATTGCGAATGAGATTCCAACGCCTGATAGTTTTATATGATTTATATTTAAAATTAATGTTTAATGTGCTAATGGATTAAGTCGACGGATCATTAAGTTTTTACGGGTAAGGACTAACGAATGGGCAGTGGATGATAAGCAGCTTAACATTAATTAATAGTGTGATTAATAAATAATAATGTAAGTAATATTGTAATGTAAGACATGATTTATTGCGGTTTTCTTTTAGTATTTATTTATGTATTTTAAATAGTTCGCGTTATGCGATAAACTTACTTGTAATTTGTTTTTCGTTATTTTTATATAATACAATAATATTTTAAATTATAATTTTCATCATCGTATTCTATCGCCTTTTTTCCTAGCTGCGTAAAATATGATAATTTATATAATTCATTTTCTGTATAACTCAACCTTAAGTTACGTTTGCTGACGTCACTAAAGGTCAAATAAAGGTCAACATTATTATATATAATATTATTTTAATTAAATATGGCTTAAACTAGAATTCTTCAGCTTTTTAAGCTGCTATTCAAAAATATTTTTATTACTAATATTAAAAAGAAATAAATATTACAGATTCGGAAAAACATTCTTCCATTGCGATTAATTCATGGTAGTGAATAGTGAAGTCACGGTGTCAGTAATTAAAACAAATAGTTTGCATGGACGTTGGTCGAGTTCTATCAAAGCCATGCGAACAGCAGAGATTTATGGCTTTGCGCGTTTGATATTAGGGTTCCGTACCATGTTTTATCATTTTGATTTGATTTTTATTTACTTAGACTATTTCTAACATATATGTATTGTATGCATTTGCCTTAACAATCAATCATAAAACTATTCACGATTATGATATTCATTTTATTAGATAGAAAAAAGAGCTATTTAGACACATTAAATGTCTACGAATAGGAATAAAAAATGAGAATGAAGTCACTTGAATTTGATAGACACGCGTAAAGAGAAGAAAGATGATAATAATAAAAATATACGGAACCATTTCAGTCTCACAAAAGTTGAAACATTTTTGTATTGAGCATTTAAAATGTTTGCTTTAAACCATTTCATGCTAAATTGCTTGGATATGTTTATAATTGAAATATAGAGCATTTTAAGCTATTTGATAGTACATAAACTATTTCTTACTGCACGTATGTGCATGTGTGTGTTTGTGTATACAAAGGTAGTTACTGATTGTTGATATTTTCATAAAAAGAAACAGGAGTATGAAATAAAACTAGATAGATCTATTCGTTATTTATACAGAATATACTTTAATTTTTATAAACATACTAGTGGTCCGCCCCGGCTTCGCCCGTGGTACCTACATGTTTAAACTATCCTATCTCTCAAGGTGGATCGAACTGCACATGGTGTGCGAATTTTATTATAATCGGTTAAGTGGTTTAAGAGTCCATTGAGGACAAACAATGTGACACGAGACTTATATATATATATATTAAAGATAATTAATTATTTTTCCATAGTTTCGAATCTACTGGACCGATTTTATGTCACCAGTAGAAAGCCGCATTATTCCCGAGTTAAATATTTTTGTTTTATAAGGGCTGATTTTTCAATCCTTGGTTAAAACTTATTCATCGAATAACGTATTAAACTGCCATTTCAAAAATTTATTCTAATTGTCCGTATACTTTCCGTTATAAAAGATTACAGGTGACTTTTAAAATGTTCGTGTAATACTTTATTGGACGGATAAATTTTAACTAAGGATTGAAAAATCGGCCCTAAGTAAATAAAATTTTGCCCGTTTGAAGTCAATAAAAATGACATCTTTTTTTCATCTTCTTTTCAACTCTCTTATTATTTCAACACCTTCAAAATCTGCGTAATCTCTCACAGTTCTGAGATCAACCGATTTGACCGCACTTGAATAATTCATGTCTTCATAGTTGGGGGCGCACTTTCTGATTTTATATGTATTCAAATTCAATTCAAATTCAAATGTGCCAGAGAATCTTCAAGTGTACGGAAAATTGTATTCAAATATGATAGGGAAGCTACACTTTGATACAAGATTTTACGTTTTTTAAGTTTCTGGGACGATTCTAATTTTCAACGCTACTTTTTTATAAACGTGATTGTTATTTTTAAATGAATTCTGTACTTAATATTATATTTTATAGATTGTTACAGTAAAGTGTAAACACACGTTTTAAGTAATAAGCATTTTACGCACTTAATGCAATTTTTCTAGTTCTATATAAACGCCTTCGTTGCATCTAATTCATAAGAAAAACGCGTTGTATCCGACACTTTTCGGTTTTCCCTGGGTAACATAATACATTATTAACATAATAATATATATTATTTATATATGACATACATAATATTATATATTATTTAAAAATAAGGCATCTTCTGACACCGAACATCATGTTAATAAAAATGCAGAATATATACGAAAAAAATATATACCTAATTAAAGTAGCCTATATTTCCCCTCCGTCTTTAACTAGTTTCATTCCAATATTTATATCAGACGGACAGACTTGAGAATTTATACTCTTAATATAGCTAATTCCAACACTCACGTATTAAATTCCACTCAAATTGAAACATCACGGAATACTCGACGCTGAATAAACATCTCTCAGAACTTTTAAACACCAAATTTCGTTGAAGTAAACAGCAGAAGTGGAGCAAAACTATTCGTTTATATGCCGGTTACTAAAGTTTACCCTGAGTGCGGTTTGAGTGAGAGACTAAAGCGATATAATGGTCGACAGCAATTGTTCTCCTAATTTGTGTTATGGGCACAGTGGGCAGTGTTGGCCCAACAAATGATAGTCAATGTTTGCTGCCACCAAACTGCCACTATCGTAAAATGGATAAACAACTACAATGACAGCCGATCATAGACATTGGCCCTCTATACAATCGTGATTGCCTGTACTCGCCCAATGCTGCCTATTGTGAAAGGATGATTTTTCAATCCTTGGTTAAGATTTATTCGACGAATATCATATGAAACATTTTTTTTTTATTAAAGAGGAGACAACAGAGCAAACTCTACGCCTGATGGTAAGCGATCAGCGCATCAATACGCCTTTAAAAAAAATTCAAACAATACTTATTGTATTCAAAAAAATATACATCTTGAATTATTAAAAAGCAGCAAAACCCTCTCATTTGCGCGTCTTCCATAACTTAACTCTGTATAAACTTTTATTATAGCCAGCTTCGCTTAAACGTGAAGTTGGTTATTTTACTAGGTGAGAACGCGGGCTCTTTATGATATTGCCAAAGCCTTAGCATTCGTGTTTAACTTCAGAGCTGTCTACACAGCGTTTCATAGTTGGAAAAATGGGTTTTTAGTTGTTTAAGGACAATAGAATAATGTGTATACTTTAGACAAATACGGTGGTTGATGGAAAGTTAAAAAAGTATACTTGTAAAGTATACTTCAGAATGTTATTTTTTAAGAGATTATAATATATTTGGTAGTTGTATAATAGTTTAGTTTCTTATCGAGATCCCTTGAATGGTGCAATAGATACTGTATTTGAAAAGCCCTTGGAGTCAGAAACATTTTGTTAAAATAATTTAAATATATTGTGTTTATTAAATTACACTTGACTGACTGATTGCAGTATATATCTGTCAACTGTGCTGATTGGCTTGGTTGGGTTTGGCCCTGCCTTCCAAGCCAGAGGTCGTGGGTTCGATTCCCACCGGGCGCAAATATTTGTGTGATTAACATAGGTGTTTGCTCTGTGTCTGGGTGTTAATTATCTATATAAGTATTTATTTAAAATTATACTAAATGTATGTTTATCAGCCATCTGGTTTCCATAACACAAGCGAAAGCTTAGTATGGGATCAGATCGTGCCGTGTCACGTGTGTGAAAATTGTCCTAAAATATTTTCCTGTCCTGAAAAATACTTTGTACTTTAAATTGTAAAGTAAGTCGTTTGTAGAGTCTCTATTTAAACATAAAACGAATGTAATGTAATTTAATTAATTAACTGAATTCGTATAATATCATAAACTAATTATATTAATACTAGGTTTCCGCCCGCGGCTTCACCCGCGCAGTCAAAGAAAAACCCGCATAGTTCCCGTTCCCGTGGGATTTCCGGGATTGCGTCATTTTCCCGGGATAAAAAGTAGCCTATGTCCTTTCTCGTGTATCAAAATATCTCTAAACCATACCATACCATATATTTCATGCAGATTGGTTCAGTGGTTTAGGCGTGATTGACTAACAGACAGACAGACAGAGTTACTTTCGCATTTATAATATTAGTATGGATAGTATGGATTTGCTTTAATCGAAACAATGCAAACGATTCTTAATGTCATCTCTGAAATAATGGTAATTTTAGGGTAACCACCAATAACTATTTCAGTATATTCAGTAATTGGGCATAATCAATGTAATTGGTATGGTATGTTCCACTTGATTCTCTTTAAATAAATGCTCCTTATATTAAATTAAGCTTTATGTCCACCAAATACGAATCCTTAGTACTTTACCTCTCTATTAGATATATAAAGTTTAAAAGCAAGTTCATTTAAAGTGAAATATTTATTCATTCAACTAGACTTCCTTCAGAAGCGCTTTCGAAACGTTGAAATACATACAATAACTACATAGCCGGCAAGAAACTCCGTCTCTAGTTGTTCTTTTGAATTCATATCAACATTATATATAATACCAATAATTCATTTATTTTAACACGGAAATTTGTGAGAATGTATGGATCGTCTATCAAACAGAAACAGCTGATCAGATCTGGATGAAGTTTGAGATCTACAGAGATTATTATACGACTTTTTACCCCGAAAATAGTAGAGTGAGGCTACCTGTCTCCTATAGTTATATATTTTCTACTATTTGCGGTAATATTATTAAATATAAAACAATATTTAATCCTTATAAGCCACAGTTCCAAATGGAACACACCAAAACCAGCTACGTAATGGCGGGTTTATAAAATAACAGTTTGAATGAAATTTTAGTTAACAATGCGCGATAGTAATTATATAACATTACCGATAGCGATGTTTCAGATTAATTGCCAGATTAAATTAATGTATTGTGTAATTGAATGCATGTAAATAGATGGCAAGTTTATGTATTCGCGAATAATAATTTAGTAGTTATAATTTGATGGTTATGGGTCTAAGTTATGGGTATTAGTGTAATGAGTCGTTTTAGGAAGGTGATGTAGGACAACGAAGATAATATGTAAAGAAAAATCTATTAGCTATTGATTTAACAAATAGATCACCAAACAGATTAAGCTCTTCATAATTCTTATTTATTCGAAAACTCATGTTTATTTGCAAATGTTAATCACCATTTTTATTTGCGCTGCAGGATAGATATTATAATAAACATAAGGTATATTATAGATATTGTAATAATTATTATTACACATTTTCGGAGATTTTATATCCCTTCTTTTTGAAAGATATTAAGATATCGTCTATCTTCTAGTCCTTTGTAAGGCACATTACACACATTATTGCCAATATAGTAACATTTATGCAAATTAACAATAATATAGGTATTACATGCAATTTCATACGGCTAATTGTCATCGTAATTCGAAATTAATTCACATAGAAGATATTTACACTAAGTTCCTTGCGTAAATGATTCAGTATTGCTATGAATTTTGAATTCAACAGGAAATTGTAAAAGCAAGCACGTTTCGGAGCTACGTCGCAAACTTGGGACAAACACACGAAATAAGTTTATTTCGTGATTGTTGCGGCAAGCTCATAGTTGTTTTATTTATGTGTTGAATGATTTATTAATTTCAATTTTGTTTTATTGTGTTTTATGTTTCTTTTTGTGGAATCAAAAAATTGTATTCGTACAATTTATGACCTACATAGGTAAAGTAATATTTTTGGGATTTTATAAGTAGGTATACCTCTATTATTATTTATCTGATGTTTTTTAAAGACAGACAGTTTTTAGTTAAGGCACAGAATACATAATAGTAGCTAAACGCTACAGAACGGACACTCTCCGCCTCCCGCCAAAATTAAACACTTACCTCACCCCGCAGGATCAGACATAAAATGGTCCATATTTTTCTACAGGGACGATACGCAACGAAGATTGACAACATTAATCAAATTGACTTAAAGTAATTTTATTATTTTGGATTTGTGATTATCGTTTTTCGTAGAAAATGGTTAGATATTGTGCTGTTTACGGATGTATTTCATCAGAAAAACGCGAATTTTTTTTACGCTAGTCAAAAATGTGCCAACCATAAAGCGTTAACACACACATTTGCAGTCTCTACAGTGTGACTGTCAAAACGATAATTTTGTATGGAGTGTCCGGGGTGTGGTTAAGGATTGGATTTTTTCTTCTCTGTTATTTTATTTGGTGTGCAATAAAGAATTTATTATTATTTTTAATTCTTAGTGTTCATATAAAATAGTCTAATCAGTTAAATACCTAGTTGTAACTCTACAGTAAAAGTTTAATAAACAGAAAACTTCAATCGAAATAGAATGAAATGAAATATAAAGATTTCCGAGCATTTTATTGATCATTTTAATTAAACTACGATCTATATCGAATTTGCATGAACTAATTAAAAGTTAAAGATTTATAATTAAATTATTTATCAATAAATATTCTTATAACTCGGAATTCTTCGAAATATACCTACAAAGTACACAAGCGCTTACAGCGCTGTCTAGAAAAAATACTACGACATAGCAATGACCATAATTATTTCTTCATTCCTTCAAACTTGGGTATAAACAAAAAAATCTCTTTTGAATGAAAACAAAGCAGTCGCTAAGTTTTTCGAAGGAAACCGTCCATTTAATAGCCGTTGGAAATTCTTGGCTAAAACAATTCTTTATTCTTGATTGCTCGGCCATTGTTTTCAGCGATTTAATCAAAACAGTTGGATAAATTATGGCTTTCAATGCGCGGTTATTTTTGTGGCTTAACGACATCGTTTAATAAGCTTCTGGATCCGCTAAATTGTATTTTAGGAGGGATTTAGATCAAGTAAATGTGAGAGTAATTAATTTTTGATACATTTTGTACTAAGAACAAAGGATGGAGAATAGTAAGTACGAATTAGTTGAAGATTAATTTAATGAAATTAATTGTGAATTGGTCT
Source organism: Colias croceus (assembly GCF_905220415.1). Taxonomy (NCBI): domain Eukaryota; kingdom Metazoa; phylum Arthropoda; class Insecta; order Lepidoptera; family Pieridae; genus Colias; species Colias croceus. The sequence continues at coordinate 9,244,051 of NC_059553.1, forward strand.
ATTAATATCAAACATTTATTTCGAAATGGTATTACGTAATTTAACTACAGGCTGTTATGTCTACTATTACATACAACCCTAATAGAACAAAGCATGATGCTTCTTTTGACACAAAATCCGTAAATAAATGATATAGATTATTTTTCCGACCCAAATATCGGCCAATAGAATTGCACCATTCGACGTCACGTGGTACAACCTACATGGTATTATACTGATAATTTTTTGAAAATTTTCTCTGGTCGTTGACGTCAAACTGACAGGTTGAATTCAATTGTGAAATTATATTGGCCGACATTTGGGACGGAAAAATAATCCCCCAAATACCACACGAGCTTCAAAATTATCTGGCATTTCCCTCAAGGTTCCCTGCAAACAAATAAAGTCGTCAAGTTTTTCAGGAAAAATCACTCGCGCTTCGCGCTCGTGATTTTTTAACCTTGACTAACAACTTGACTCCTTCATTTGTTTGCAACGAACCTATCGGAAAATACCCGATAATTTTGAAGCTCTTGTGGTGATAAGTGATTTATTCTATTATTTAGGTACTCGTTTATCAGATTGACCCATTTCCCTGTACCTATATGAGACTAGCTGTGCCCAGCAGTTATACCCGCATTGCTCCCCTCCTATCGGTTTTAGCATGATGAATGATGATATATCAAATAGATATAGCATATACATCTTTCCTCAATGGGCTATCTAACACTGAAATAACTTTAAAATCGAACAGTAGGTCATTTGATGTATTTAATTGTTGTAGGTAAGTACTTTAAGAGAATTATAAAAAAATGTTGTGTGGTTTTATGAAACCACGGTAAAAGTGAAACTTTTTTTCACACTATAGACATTTAACTAAAAATTATCGTATTTGTACGATAATTATCGTACGTATCGTTCGTCACGCGACATGCGCTACACAGACCAAAAAGTTTGAGACGATGAAATAAAAGTTTCACTTTAACAATCCTTCTCCAGTATAAAGTCATGTTAAATAAATTCTATGAAACATACACATTCCCTTTATAAACCTACCTAGAAAAAATAAAAAAGAAATCTATTTAACACTGCAAATTTCTCCAACAAAAACACGCGACCCATATCACTAAGCGTTAATATCAAAAACAATGGGTCGTTTGCTTGAAAATGCATTGAGTTTCGTTTAAAATTTGTGGACAGTCATTACACTTGGAGGTAAGTGGCCCCGGAGGTTCAAAAAAAAATAAAAGTCGGTCAAGTGCGAGTCGGACTTGCAGCACTAAGGGTCCCGTACAAATAAACTAAATAGCAACTGTAACAAAGATCACTCGCCGTTGCCTTGCTATTAACCTTGATTTTTTATTATTTGTTGTTATAGCGGTAATAGAAACGCATCATCTCTGAAAATGTCAACCTTCTAACTATCATAATTGATGAGGTATAGTCTGGTGACAGTCAGATGGACAAACAAATAGATAGACAGACAAAAGATAAAGCTCTAGAAAGGCAAATAGAGCGAAGTCTCAGTAAGAGAGTCCGGTTCCTTTTGGGTACGGAACCCCAATAAACGATATAACGTTTTTAAAGTTACGCTTGCAAAATTAAACCTAGTTATTTTTAATTAGTTCTGTTCTTTGCATTGTATTTTGTGATTTCACTTAATGTTTTAATGGATTTTTACCGCGTACGCTTTTTATTTGAATACGTTCGCTTTGTGAAACGTTTCACTACCTATATGGAAAATGGAATTTAATATATTCGGGTAATGTGAGCCGTATTTCGAGTTTAAAATGCTTATAATTTTTACAAAACGGTACAACATTATGTACTTTTTTTACAATTATGCAGATTTAATCCCTAATAACGAGAAATTTTATTAAATTCGAACACATGGCTATAGGAAATTGAACCAGGAGACTGAACATAGGACAAGTACGTCAGTACTTATTATATGCATTGACTACTAACACTGCTCAATGTAATTCTTAGTGAGATAATCTTATCTTATATAATATAAAAATGAATCGCAAAATGTGTTGGTAAGCGCATAACTCGAGAACGGCTGAACCGATTTCGATAATTCTTTTTTTATTATATTCCTTGAAGTACGAGGATGGTTCTTATGTAGAGAAAACGTAAACATGTACCACGGGCGAAGCCGGGGCGGACCGCTAGTAATATATAAAAATGAATCGCAAAATGTGTTGGTAAGCGCATAACTCGAGAACTGCTGAACCGATTTCGATAATTCTTTTTTTATTATATTCCTTGAAGTACGAGGATGGTTCTTATGTAGAGAAAACGTAAACATGTACCACGGGCGAAGCCGGGGCGGACTGCTAGTTTTTTATATAAATGAAAGTTATCTACACATCGAATATTCTGTCGTTTTCGGCAAGGTCGGGATACACCAATAAAGAAATTTGCTAGGCATATATTAGAATACCATTTTTTACAATTACTATTATATCGATACAATTTCTTTATTTAAATAGAAATATCATAACAACGACATATTATAAAGATAGTTCCACGTCAATATACATTGATATGGCAGCATGATCCATCATGTTGAAATGAAGTGCTCGAGTATAATTAAGATATTCATATCTATTTCGGTATACAAACTATATTCAAGGTCTATACTCATTAAATACTATAATATCAAAGCTACAATCTAGGCCGGGCCTAACTTTGAAGGCATAAACACCTTCATTATCAGTTCACAGCCGAATAATAGCGTTTATATTGATAGACCATGCTGGTATTCAAAGCGGTTAAGGCGTTTTACATGCGAACGACTGGTATATTGAGAATAAATTAATTTAAGGAAGAAATAAACATTTTGGTATTTACTGTTTTATTGTAAATTTTCATAACATAGGGTCATTGTTTTTATTGAAATACTAGCTTCCGCCCGCGACTCCGTCCGCGCGGATGTCGGTTTTCGCGTGGATGGATTTCTCCATTTTGAGTAACATTCTAACATACAACTCCATTCTGACAATTTGACATCTTATAATTAATCACATACCTATTTGGGTTTGGTATCGATCCACTGATAATAACACCCCCTGCTATTTTTTTTGTTCAGGTACTATAATAAGCTCTCAACGTTTTTTGCAGGGAAATACAATACAATACAATAATAATTAACTAATAATAATACAATTGTAAGATTTGGATTATTCATAAATAGAAATATCAAAGATCAAAATATGTAGTCAAATAATATAATGTACCTAATGGTTTAATGATATTCACTACAAATAACCGTCTATAACGGATAAGGGTGAATATATCGGTTCAATTATTTCATAATTATTCTGATACGAACACAGTTTGAATTAAGATAGGGATTTAACAAGTTACTGTGAGCACAAAATTATAATTACAATTAGATTATGGAATACATTATAATGGGGATATTATTATTGAATTCAAGATCGCGTCCGTGGCAATACCGTCACGTCATGGTGCAAGGCGACGATTTTGGTATCTTTGAATCTCGCCAAAGGAGTTTCACTGCTGACACGTGTGCTCGGCACACACGCTTTTTTATTATTTGTAGAGTCAATATTAATCTAAATTATATTTTACAATACATGCTATCGCTCCAAGAATAAATTGTTCAATAATTGTACATTTTGTTATGAAACTATAGTTTCATAATTGTATACCTTGTATACAAGGTAAATAGCTATCGCTAATTATCGCTAGACCAAAGATGAATTTATCCCGCTACATTCTAAAATGTCTCCTACATTCTGCACTTTTAAAAGATTATAGAACACATGACAATGAACACTTCCAATTCGACGACTATAGAAAATTACAATGAACTTTTTCAATAATCCGTCGTCGAATAAGTCTTTCGTCTATACACGACCTAATTATTACACTGAGCCAGCGCTTTTCAAACTTCACGTGAAATCTCTTAAGCCTTTTAATGGCCTTAATTGACCCCGAAACGTCTGTCAAACGGTAGTCGGATAAAATATGACAGCTCCAGGTTGATTTATGCGTAGTTTGAATTACGTACCTCTTAGTTCATAAATTAGGGACTAAGTTCCCTTGTCAAGGCGTGTTTCTGTCTTGGGGGGTTTATAAGTGAAATGAGTCTGACGTTGTTTAGTTTATTGAATGGTGATATTTTGTTGAAATTGTGTTTTAATTTAATTTTAAGTCGATTAAAATTATGTGTATCATTTTATTCGTGTCTAGGTATTCTGCGAGTTATTAAACTTCCTATTTGATTATAAAGCGTTATGTTAAAGTATTTCTTTTTTTAATCATGGACGAAAGCGTTTCTTCATATATTCGTAGTTACGCTAAAAAAATCCTAAAGACTTGCTCATACAACAAATTTAAAAGTTACCTCTATATTTCTTATACGAACATATAAATTGAGTTACACAGTTTGTCTACAAACACACTCCAAAATATTGAAATATCGTAACACACACTCGTTTAAAACATACCAAATTAACTCCCTATCATGGTACGAGCTTCATCACTGACAGACAAAAAAAATTTTTTTTCTAGTTAGCTACACCCTCTAAAGTTTAGGACACACTGTCCCAAGGTATTGATTAATAACAGCCGCGTCCGCGGGTCACAGTGTGTACTATCCTTAATGACTGCTATTGAACTACTTGCGGGCACGGTATTTAACTTTAGGTACCTAACTGATAAAAATTGAATCATCATTATGCACAAATCGTTAAAAAGATACAAAATGAACTTCCTAACATCGTAGGAACTTCACCACTAAGCAAAAATGACTCATTTTCTACGTAGCCTACGCTCTAAAGTTTAGGACACACTGTCCCAAGGTATTGATTAATTACAGCCGCGTCCGCGGGTCGCGGTGTCTACCGTCCCTAATGACTGATATTGAACTAATTGCGGGCACTGTATATAGTATATAACTGAAACTAATAAATATTGAATCATCATTATATACAAATCATTAAAATGATACAAAATTTACCTAACATCGCAAGAACTTCATCACAAAACAACAATGACCAGTTTTATGCTTACCTACACGCTCTAAAGATTAGGACGCACTGTCCCAAGGTATTGATTAATTACAGCTGCGTCCGCGGGTCGCGGTGTGTACCGTCCCTAATGACTGATATTGAACTAATTGCGGGAACTGTATAATGATCGGATTGAGCATGTTCAACCCTAAATTATGTTTGCACAGCACAGCCAAATTTGTGGACTCCCTAATTGAATGCTTTCAGTGTTTGTTGAGTTTTGTAATGCAATGATTGATTATTTTGAATTTTGTAGTGAACTGTGGACAGTTTGGGAGTAGGTTCTATATTGAATGTTGTAGAATTAAGAGCTAATCTATATTAATATTATAAAGCTGAAGAGTTTGTTTGAACGCGCTTATCTCAGGAAATACTGGTCCGATTTGAAAAATTCTTTCGGTGTTAGATAGCCCATTTACCGTGGAAAGTTATAGGTTATATATCATCACCCTAAGACCAACAGGAGCGGAACAATGCGGGTAAAACCGCAGGGCACAGCTAGTTTATTATATTTAGGTATAATTTTAAGCTAGTAGGTATCTATAAGTGATCTCCAATAGGAAAAACTCTACTATCTTTTATAGTTTTCCTAAGAACTCGTTGTTCGTTTTTCCTGCTGTTTTTATCATATTATTGACGTGTCTTTCCTCTGATTTACAAAAACTTTTTCCCGCTTAGCTCCACCATTTCCTTGTTCAAAGAGCCACTACACAGTGGTAATAATTTTATCGTAGAAGGCGGATATGCCACACTGTAAATAAAAAGCAGTTTTTAAAATAATCAGTCATATTGAGTTACAGTTCAATTATGAGTTAACTAATAAAACAAAGTCAGTTTCTCTGTCCTTATGTCCTTATGTATGCTTAAATCTTGATAATGATACAAAATTAACTTTCAACGAAACGGATCGTTAAAACTAATCAATGGATTTTGATGCGGTTTTATTTAATAGATAGATTGTTTGAAGAGGAAGGTTTTATGTATAATTGTATAATCTATTAGGTTTAAGATACAACAGGCGAAGCCGCAGGCGGAAAGCTAGTTACTAATAATATTAACCACGTACCAGACAAATGATCATCTCCTATTTCAATTTGAACGCAACTTCAATTATAGCCGAACCTACAGCAGTGGATATACGAGTAAATGCATCAAGCTTATCTCCAACAATTCTGTAGCAAATAATTATTTGTTAACATCTAACTAAACCCTCCTCAAATGGGCAGAACTGGACAAAATTTAAACAGGACTATTGGGAAGGTATAGAGCGTTCAAATAAAAAAAGAATCAATATAATCGGTTCATCCAGTCGAAAGTTCTGAGGTAATAAACCAAAAAACGTGGGAACGTAAATGGGGTGATGATGATGAAACCAAAAAAAATTCTTTTGATGAAACAATATTATTATGGTGAAAAAAAAACATGAAACATTTCGGTCAAACATCTCAAGCTCGTAATTAATGACGTCACAGCACTTACAGCGAATTTTTATCACCTCACTCCATTCAGAGAAAAAAAAGAAACGGGGCATAAATTAAAATCATTATGACGGGCGATTTGCATAAGCTGTTGCGACCGTAACTCATCTGTAATAAGATTTATTTTAAACAAAATAAGTTTAATTAGAGTTGACGTGTGACGTATGGTTGAGTGCAGATGGCGCCTGGAGATTAGATATTATTTATGGCACTGCTGAGAAAATATCGGCCACTTGTCTTTGCTTCGGTGCAAGGAATGCATAAATTGTTACTCTTTTGTTGCCTTTTCTGGTACGAAGGCAAGTAGAAAGCAAATTTTTACAATTGCATATTATAAAGAGCAACGATCGATTGTATATTCTGTTATGTGCATTACAACTGTTTTTAAAAATCTTTCATCGGCTACTTTTGATACGTTATTAACTTGTCTTTTTTCATGACATATTTGAAATCAATCAACATTAATTTTTTAACTGTTTTAATTTATAACTTAGATAATAATAATTTGTGTAAATAGTGATTAAAATCTAGCAAATAAAAAAATTATGTGTGTGCCGTGTCAAAAGTGAAACATCTTCGCCTTACTTCATAACGTGACGGTATTGCCATGACGCGACTTTGGAATTTTACTCTCAACGCGCCTAAAGAAGTTTCACTTCAAAAATTGTTAACACTCCCAGATAAACACGGGTGAGAATCTAGTTTCAAAACAACACAGTTTAATGCGGTGATTAACTAGAATGCTCGTTAATTAGTCCTACCTTACGCCCCATTAAATTAGTATACATTTGTGTAACATCTGCTTAACCACTTAGAATAACATATCGTAATCTTGGAACAAAAGTACCTATTCTTAGACACCCGGAGTGTGACATTCCTCTTTCTCTGTATATTTTTAATATTCTGTAATTATAGTGTAATAGACTAATAATATTCATACGCCCTTGCTTGGTTATTTTAGTTTTTATTATAGCTTTTTTACTAACTAAAATATTGTTATACTTCTTAACAACCCCGTAGTTTTTCAGTGAACTTGTATTCAAGCATAATGCAGTGCTAAGAAGCAATAAAAGGTTCATGTGATATATTTAATTTTGTAGTTTAATTATCGATAAAACTTTGTGTTACAATCATTGAGTTACTACGTTACAATAGATAGTTTTTCAGGACTACTTAACTGTCCTGAAAAACAATCTATTCTAATATGATTTTTCCCATATTATAAACAGCGTCATCTTTCAGTAAATTAATTTGTCACATGCACATAAACAATGAAGTTTTCTACTTGCGAAATACTTATCAAAATCGATTCTGTAGTTCGGAGCTTACTTAAGCACAGATAAACAAAAACATCTTCTCTATTAGTAGGTATAGTTTATTTGCGTGAAGCCGATCTACACCCTCACTTATTTACCCAAGAAAGTCAATTTAACCGAAAATAGCTCAGCCTTCCCGACGAGTTATGTTCGTGGAATTTAAATTGTTCCTTATATACGGAGTGCATTTGTCTGTCTGTCCACTTTATTAGCGACAGCCAGATTTACTGCTCTCTGACGGGATTGTTTCAAAAGTTTTAACGTTTTATTGGTTAGGTTTTACGATGAAGTTAATCTTGTTAAAATAGATGCTCTGGTTACGTGGTTGTAAATGTAAGTAGGTATGTAATTATAGAGAAACATAAATACATAATATTATACATTAATTATGTTCGTTATATAAAAGTACATACTTTTATTTATATAAGGTATAGATACCATTATAGACTGAAGAATCTTAATAAAATATTCAAATATGGTTCACACAAATCATTTGCAATTAAATTGACAAAAAAAGATCGGAAAACTTAAATATATTTGCTTTTAATATTATTTTTGAAAATTTTTTTCAAATATTCTTTGAATTATTGAAATTAATCTTTGGAACAAAATATTCATCGTAATTTTATACTTGTAGTGACTCTACAAAACCTTCAGGCTAAAAGGTTAAGATAAGGTTATCCCGGATAAATTCTACACAATACCCCTGACCTTCATTAAAGGCACAGATAATAATATAAATTATAATACTATGATTAAAGGCAAGACGACAAAACAAAGTTAAGTTTACACACAAAACAATAATATATAGGTGGCTAAAATAAAATAAGATAAATTGACGAAATCTTTGATAATTGTAAAGTTTGAATTAAATCCGCCAGTAAGTCATAATCGAGGCTAAAGTAGTGGAGATTAAATACAAACATAAAAGCATATTATAAACATACAAACATACAGATGAACCTTATAAAAGCGTGCTAAAAAATAAAAACCTTAATAAACAATAAGTTTTACAAAAACAATTAACAGTTACCGCCGAGCGAACAAAGCCGGTTCGCGCCAATTCAGCTGCCATATTGGTGACGTCATATATCTATACTATCGACGATTATTATCTTTTACGACTATTGGCCCCTGTTCGATCCATGAATTAATTTTAATATATCTCGGTTAAAATGCATAAAGTTGGCGCGTTCGAAAGCGCTGACAGCGCAATGCATTGGCTTTTGAAGCGCTTTATTATGTGGCCAAAATTTTGTTTTTAAGGTTCATAATTTAATGTAATTGATATAAAACTAACGTAATAAATGTTCGAATGGATATGTGTAGTATTATGGGATTTTATACGTTGTTGAAGTGAGATAGGTTCAGAACCTTTTTTCTTTTGATATTGATAGCTTGTTTAAAAATAGTCGTCGATGTTTGAAATTCGACCGCTATTTTAACGACCCACACTAGCAAGATAAAATGTATTCTACATGTTACTACAACAATAAATCTAATATAATTTATTGAAAATTGAATTAGAAGTAAAATAGAGCTCATACAGTTTATCTATACTAATATTATAAAGCTGAAGAGTTTGTTTGTTTGAACGTGCTAATCTCGGCAACTATTGGTCTGATTTGAAAAATTATTTAGGTGTTAGATAGCCTATTTATCGAGGAAGGCTATGGCTATATATCTTTACGCTACGACCAACAGGAGTGGAGCCAGGGCGGTAAAAACGCGCGGAGCAACTAGTTTGATACATGTTTTAATATTAATATGTTATTTTTTCTGACAGAATATTGAATAGAATTTTATATGTAAGGTTCTTAAAACTTAAACTAGTAGTTACCTACTACTACTCTGTTACTAAAAGCATTAAATAAAGCGTTAAATATATTATGTTTAAATATATTATATATCAAAACTTCGTAATAAATAAAAACAAAATAAATATAGTTCAATTGAAACTACGTACATTCCTTGTATCGTAAACTTTTTCCCAATACACAAGGCTGGCAAGAAATTGAAATTTGAATATTTTCGCAAAAACCTATCCAAGTTTTGAAGTTGAATGGGTGCCAGAAATAATTGTTTTCACGTTATTCGAATTGCTTTTTTTGGATTGACTTTCTATGGGTGTATGTATTGAAGATTCGTACAGAAATAACTAGTGTTATATTCTAAAGAACCAAAAAAATAGCTTAAATCAACATAATGTACAGTAATGTAAGCCATACATGCTACAGTCTTACCTGCGTAGCTAAAACGATAAAAGCTAGGCTCAAAATACTGCACAGGTCTACTCCCACAGTCCCACACATGTTACGGTCTACCTGTGGTGGTATACCTGTACAGATATACCTGTATAGCTGTACAGGTATACCCGTACATGTGGACCTCTCATCGTACCGTAGCGTGTATGGCAGTCATTACGAATAAAAACATACCTAACCGTAACACATTTACTGAAATCCAATATCAGAATTACCAATTTAATGCATTCAGAGATAAAAAGCGGTCATCGTAATAAATTATAAGCTTTGATTGTAACCCAATTAAAATCTATGTTCGTCATAAAAAGTTATTGGTCGAATATCGCGAACGCGTGTTTTGAAATATAGGTGAAATAATGGCTTTGAGGTTAGAGTTCGTACTTGTAATGTGACATTTATCTTTAATAAATGAAAGGTTTGTTTTGTTTTAAAAAAGTACTTACGCACACTTTTGCCGGGTGAGTTTTTCGGCGACTCTTTTTGATAGAGTCAAATTTTAGGTTTGGTTTTCAACACTGATACATCATACAGATAGGATAGAACTAATAAAATACAGTTTATTAAAATTCATATTTCGTTTCAGGCATCGTTTAGGACAGGCTTTTATTTTGAAAAATGTGTAAACTTCATATTCAATTTGCCTTGATTTAGATTCCATGTTAAGGATATCGCATAATCCCCTTAATATGAAACACTTTGGACTTAATGTGATCTCCTACACAACATTCACTCAAAGACACTATTTAACCATTCTCTATTTTTACATTCTACACATTTCCAACCCATGTCTTCTATCGAAATACCACAAAATACATTAACCAAATATAACTCCATTCAAGCGAAACGAGGTAAATAAAAGAGGTATAGAGTGATACTTATAAATTAGTTTCTTGAGGGACATGCGCAGGCGCTTGTCAATGATAAATTGTGACTGTGTTTCAGTGTAGGATATTCTGGAGAGTTCTCGAAAATCTCTTGGGAATGCTTTGTAGGTATATATAATATGATTATAACTAATAAAACTGGATATAGAGATTTTTTTGAATCCAGTTAAAATTAGTTACGAAATAATTTAGCCTATCGAGAATTACGTTTTCACTGGAATAATTTTCAAAATTGATTAAGCAGTTTTCGAGCTAATCCATTACAAACATAAAATTTATAAGTTCAACAACACAGTCATCATAGGTAAATAATTAATAGTCAGACATTCCGCCTTACCAATCCCCTACATATTTAGAACAGTGATTAGATACCTATGTTTATCCCGACTCAACATAATTTAGTGTCAATTTTCCATACAACAGAGCTGACCTAGCGCATTGCTAAACAATATTCTAAACTATCTGACAAGTATCTGACAGTTGGCAGCTCAAAACATATCAAACCACATTATATATTTCAACTATTCGGGCGTATTCAGAAAGAAAGCTTGAAACTTATAAGCGCTTATAAGCGCTTATCGGCGCTTATCGGCGCTGGTAACCCGCGCAGGAAAATATATGAACATGCGCCGATAAGCGCTGATCGGCGCCGATAAGCGCTTATAAGTTTCAAGCTTTCTTTCTGAATACGCCCATAGGTAGGTACTCGAGTAGATCTGTGGGTACTCGTAAACTTGTCATAATGTAAATAACATACCGTAAACCGTTGCCATGGCAACGCTTGAGCACGATTTAAAATGGCGCTTTCGCGTTTAACCCGTGCGAATGGAATTGGATTGATCTTATGTAGATTGAATTTGAAGGATTTTGTATAAGTTTAGGGAAAAGTTAGAAAAATCGTAAAGGAAAAGCGAAAATGATGCAATAATATACAGTTATAATTTATTTATTCATACAATTTACATTAAATAATTTATCGAGAAGTTTTTCGACGTTGCAGCTTCTGAAAATTCCCCGGGTTGATCTGGAATATAAAAAAAACATCATCATTATAACCAATATGATATTATACATATCAACTTATTTACAGTAACATAATATACACAATCATTAATACCTATTAAAAGCAATATAAAAAGAAATTTCTCGCAATCACCCCTAAAATTATCGAGACTGTGCCAAAAATGACATTTTAAGAATTGTTCCTTAAATTATTACAAGTCACGTCAAGACAGAAATGGAACATCAAATATGTGTAACAATTAAATCTCAGCAAAATTTGATACTGCTAAAACTTTTCCTTGTCGTGTACAGAGTAATTGATTGCAGGGAGTTACAATATTAATTTCTCAAGGGAATTTTATTTCAATATTTGGTCTTGGTTTGTACAAATATGTTTAACGTTCGTTATTTAATTTCGTAGTCATTTTTAAACCTATTTTAAACCGCAAATTATCTTATGAAACTCGCACGATTTTAATATACTAGCTGCTCCGCGCGGTTTCACCCCCGTGGCTCCACCCCTGTTAGTCGTAGCGTGATGATGTATAGCCTATAACCTTCCTCGATAAATGGGCTATCTAACACTGAAAGAACTTTTCAAATCGGACCAGTAGTTCCCGAGATTAGCGCGTTCAAACAAACAAACTCTTCAGCTTTATAATATTAGTATAGATACTGTGCAAACGGCTGAACTAATTATCAAATTTTAGGCCCAAGTAATTAACAGACTTTTAGAAATAAACAAATGAGATGTTATTGCTTTAATCAGCGTTTATACTAGCGTGTGTAGAATATATGACTGAAAACTTAACCATACTATTTGCTAACTGTAATAAAGACGCACATAAAACGAAAAGACGTAAGATTCTAGAGAACAAAAAGATTTATGTGTCATTTACATAGAATTAGCGAACGAATCATCCCCAATCAAAGCACAAATTATCCAAGATTTATGTCCTTGATGCATGCAATTTGGCGTAAACAAGTAAAAACACAACAAAACAATCCCCTTTAAAACTGAGAGACATTTGTCAGTCCCCAGACATTTACGACAGTCAACAATCTACAATGCAACTTGAACCTTAACTATCAAAACTTATAGTTGCATTTGCTCATTCTATGTTATATTAAGGCCAGCACACACAGCTAATTAAGGAGATTTTTGAAGAACAGGTGAATAAATGTTGATGATTAAATTAGTTAATACATCACTGTCTGCACAAGGCGCGTCAGTTTGATGGATTGTTCCTACCAAGTTCCTGACGCCTGTTTTATTTGCGGGCTTTTGAGTTTACTCACTTCTTCATGAATGTATGTGTTTATATACTTTAATTCGATTTGCTTTGATGACTGAGTAACTTAGAGTTCTAACAGATGAACGGTAATTTGTGAACGGTAGAGGCTACCGTCAACATATTGATAATTGACTGCTGCCGCGTCGACGACTGACGTCGACATGTGGCGACGGCTGAAGTAGCCTCTGCTGTTCGTCTGTTAGAACGCTTAGGTTTTAAATTATGATCTGTGGTTGTAGTAGAATAAATATTAATATGATATTTGGTGGTTATGGGTTGGATGATATCTATCGTGGTTAAAAAAATTACATATACTCACATTATTTTGTTAGACCAACATACAATCGTTTGTATGTTAGCTGTAGGTAATATCGTTAGTACCTAATAAAGAAACAGAAAATAGACAATACAAGCTTGCTCTACTTTTAATTTATACCTCTATCTCTTACTTCAATTTATACCTCTTTTATATGATAATATTATAAAATGTTGATGCCTGCAGTAGTATTTGGCAATTTTATATACGCTCACTAAACTGAATACAATATCTATATTATGTACAAAGATATATCTACAACAGATTGCTGTAACTCATAAGCGTATTCCCGAAGTTGAAACAATTAAAACGGCTATTTAAAGACGGGCTCTTTGTGTTTTTTATTAAATTTCAAACTTATAACGATGCCTCGTAGCAACTTCTGAAATTTGCGTGAAAAAGTTACGAACTGTATTGCACAAATATAGATAAACGTTTATTGTTTGTTATCAAATTATTAACCGACTGGCAGAAAGGAGGGTATGGTTTTTAGACATTACATTTATAATAGAACAAAATACGTAGGAATGTATTACTGCAGCCCGCAACTTCGCTCTATACCTGGGCAATAAATTGTTATAAAATAATAATAATGAGAGGTTTTGTTCTGAACTAGTATCCATATTTTAACGTGTGTAGTATCTAGACTATTGTCTATCTTCCTAATTAATTTTATGCGAATCTGCTCAGCTGTTTTTGGTCAAAGATAATATACATTTACCCATCCATGTATTCATCTTCACAAATTCACATTTATAACAGGAAATATGTTAAAATAGGATGTACGAGGGCGATTCAATAAATACTTAGCCTAGAAAAAGTATACGAAAATTTTGGAAAAGTAGCAATTTATTTTTCAACATAGTCTCCTTTTAGTTCGATATACTTAGTCCAGCGATGCTCCAACTTTTTTAACCCGTCCGAAAAATATGTTTTCTCAAACTCTGTAAAATAGGCCTCCGTGGCAGCGATAACCTCCTCATTTGATCCATATCTATTCCCGGCGAGGGATTTTTTCAGATCAGGAAACAGAAAGAAGTCACCAGGGGCTAAATCTGGAGAATACGGTGGATAAAGCAGCAATTCGTAGCATAATTCGACCAATTTGGCTATGGCAACGGCAGACGTGTGAACCAGTGCGTTGTCGTGGTGTAACAGCACCTTTTTCTTAGCCAGATGGGGTCGTTTTTTCTTTAATTCGGCGTCGAATCGGTCAAATAAATTGGCATAGTAAAGCCCTGTAATTGGTTTACCCTTCTCGAGGTAATCGATGTAGACAACTCCTTGTGAATCCCAGAAAATGGTGGCCATAACTTTTGTGGCCGATTTTACAGTTTTCGCCTTCTTTGGAGTACGTTCCCCGGTCTGGATCAATTGTTTTGATTGCTCCTTGGTCTCTGGTGTGTACCAGTGAATCCAGGTTTCATCGACTGTCACAAAACGACGCAAAAACTCCCCTGGATTCCGCTTAAACAACGCCAAACACGTCTCCGACGTGGGCTCACTGTTGCGCTTGTTTTCCGGTGTGAGTAAATGCGGCACCCATCGCGCCGACAGCTTTCTCATGCCGAGTTCCTCGTGAAGATGAAGATTGATTGTTCCTTCTGAAATGCCTACAGTCTCAGCTAGCTCCCGAACCTTCAATCGGCGATCTGTCAATACGAGATCATGGATTTTTTTAATGTTTTCCTCCGTAGCAGCTGTTTTTGGTGCACCTGGACGTGGTTCATCAAAAACCGACGTACGGCCACGTGCAAACTCGTTGAACCAATTCTTGAGGGTGGCTATCGATGGAGAAGAGTCACTGTACACAGCATCCAAGCGACCTTTGATTTCGATACGCTCTTTCCCGTCCAAAAATAGGAATCGAATCACCGAACGATATTGCTCTTTTTCCATTTTTGTAAAACCGATCGATACGTTCGCTTCCATAGGTTGTCAAATTAAAACAAATGAAGGGATTGGAATGAAAATGAAAAAAAAATACTTAAAAAAGAATGAGCTACTCTGTGGTAAACCTATTTTGAAACAATAGCGCCCCCTGGTGATGAGGCTAGGTACTTATTGAATGCACCAGGTAACTTGTATATGTGTGAGTTTATTTCATTATATCAGAATGTCGGAATATTTGCATATAAATATACATATATATATATACAGTTACGCTCATGTTACGCTATATTTTGAGAAAGTTACTCGAAATAGTGAACCGTTGCAGAAATTATTTAAATACTGAGAAGCATGTACATTTAAAACGTTGATATACCTACTAACCCTTAAATTGTCACCCCTAGATAACTTGTGTTTATAATGTCCAAATTTGGAGGACGTATTGGAATTAGGATAGAAAAGAGGAAAATGAAAAAAAAAAATTAAAAATTTTAATTTTTTCTATTGTTTTCACTATGTCACATAAAACGGACATTGCCAATTATATGTACATGTTCAAACCGTCACATATAACGGACATTGTACATTATTCCTGCAACCGTGGTACATGACTACAATGCACATTTTCAACTCTGTAATTCAAAATTATTATCAAATTATAATTATGGAGGATCTAGAATAAGCTTTTCAAACGTCTGTCTTAAAATGTTGGTTAAAACTTTAACGATATCGTTAAAAATAATGGATTTTAAAAAACGACAGTACTAAAAATCACAGCCTAAGAATATGCTAAGAATTGGAATAGAAATAGTATTACATAGCCTGAGAACTTATCTAATACACCAAGAAAGTCCTCTTCCCATTCACTAAATTGTACAGTTTGAAATGTGTTTGCTTCATCGTATGCAAAGAAGTCGTATACCATGCCTGAAGTACCAAAACGAACAGGAAATTTAAATCGCTTTTTTTGGATTCTTTGGCATATATTATATCTGTCGGCGCAACGACAATAAACGACTACCGTCAAACTACTAAATAATTATAACTAGCTAAAGTTTACTTAAATCTTTTTAAATAAGTGGTTAAATTAACGAAATAATTAATGTTTGTTAAAAATGATAAAAATTCATTGCAAAAATTAGAGTGGCAACACTCTCAAACTAATTCTTGTGAGTCATGGTTTAATTTAAATACGAGCGTCCGACGGCACAGAGCACATTCACGCGCCGGCCGTTGGAGCGTTCGGAGCTCTCTCTATAATTACGACGTGGAATAAAAGGGCAGTAAAAATACCCACAGGCGTTCTACTTCGAGTATGAGCGCCTGCCCTGATGATGGTGACGTCAGAATTGCTGACGTCACTCTTTTTAAAAATGGCCTTGGGCCTCTTCTTCCGTCATCAGAAGTGGGATAGAATTCAAGCTCACTCTTTTTAAATTTTAAACGTTTACGTAGTTTTGTAACGGCATACTGGCGTTTGTGTTTTTCTCGTGCGTTGTGTAAAGTAAAAGTTTGTTACGTGGATTATTGTAACGGGAGTGTGGTTCATCGAAGGAATTGTGCGTGCTATCTGCGCCTCTCTTTGTGATAAGCATAAATCTACGAGAACCTCCGAGAAATCTACGAGAACCTCCGAGAAATCTACGAGAACCTTCGAGAATCTGCCTATGTCACAAATGAGTAGGTGTTGGTCGCATGATACGCGAACGGACTGCTTCTGTCATGTGGAGTGTTTAGTGTTATGTAAGGTCAGTGTGGCCGAGGCAGTGTGTTTTTGAAATCCCGAGATGAACTACCGTAGTGTTGTAATACGAGAAAAGGCGTACGAGGACGTACGATTGTCAATATGGCCGTGTTAGACGTAACTTTGGTTTAGTATTTTGTGGATGAATAGTTGTCATTATTTCATGTCAGAACATGATTAGCTTCTTAGATTAAATAATGTGAGTACAAAAAACTGATTTCTTAATAAAACAGTTAAAATCTACGAGAACCTTCGAGAACCTCCGAGAATCTACGAGAACCTTCGAGAATCTGCCTATGTCACAAATGAGTAGGTGTTGGTCGCATGATACGCGAACGGACTGCTTCTGTCATGTGGAGTGTTTAGTGTTATGTAAGGTCAGTGTGGCCGAGGCAGTGTGTTTTTGAAATCCCGAGATGAACTACCGTAGTGTTGTAATACGAGAAAAGGCGTACGAGGACGTACGATTGTCAATATGGCCGTGTTAGACGTAACTTTGGTTTAGTATTTTGTGGATGAATAGTTGTCATTATTTCATGTCAGAACATGATTAGCTTCTTAGATTAAATAATGTGAGTACAAAAAACTGATTTCTTAATAAAACAGTTAAAATCTACGAGAACCTTCGAGAACCTCCGAGAATCTACGAGACCCTCCGAGAAATCTATGAGAACCAACCTCCGAGAAATCTACGAGAACCTCCGAGAAATCTACGAGAACCTTCGAGACTCTCCGAGAACCGACAAAAAACATGCCAAGATTATAACTTGACATTGTTACAGACTTTTACAACGAGGCTGGTGCAGAGCGCGCACCGCCTGTCAGTATGGCCGTGTCGGCGCAACGACAATAAACGACTACCGTCAAACTACTAAATAATTATAACTAGCTAAAGTTTACTTAAATCTTTTTAAATAAGTGGTTAAATTAACGAAATAATTAATGTTTGTTAAAAATGATAAAAATTCATTGCAAAAATTAGAGTGGCAACACTCTCAAACTAATTCTTGTGAGTCATGGTTTAATTTAAATACGAGCGTCCGACGGCACAGAGCACATTCACGCGCCGGCCGTGGGAGCGTTCGGAGCTCTCTCTGTAATTACGACGTGGAATAAAAGGGCAGTAAAAATACCCACAGGCGTTCTACTTCGAGTATGAGCGCCTGCCCTGATGATGGTGACGTCAGAATTGCTGACGTCACTCTTTTTAAAAATGGCCTTGGGCCTCTTCTTCCGTCATATCCATTGTCTGCCTGTTTTTTAATTTGTAAGGTATTATATTATTTAAATTTTCAAACATTGGGTGGTATTTCTGGTAAGTAACATGATGCTGTGGCTGAAGAACTACTGAGAAGTAGGGAAGATTCATCTCACACCTCATGTAATGGCTGTAATTCTGCAGCAATAATATTTTGTTGATGGTAAAAATTCTGACTTTTTGAATCTTCATTGTGTCTCAAATCAATATGTCGTATAATTCCGAAGGTATGGTGCTGGGGGTAAATGATTGACACTGTTATCATAGTGAAATCACTCCTGTAGGTCTACATTTCCTTCGAAATCGACATCTCAACTCAACGCCAGACTCTTCAGCTTCCGCCAGAGGTAGTGAGGGAATTTTTTATTGATTGCCAAGTCATGCTCCTGTAAAATATAATAAAAATAGAGAAAAATATATCAAAATTATTCCGTTGAAAATGGAGGGCCTTATTGGCAACGTCCGTTACATAGGACATGTGAAGAATACCCTAGTATATACTCCAAGTTGTCAACGTCCGTTTTATGGGACATCGTATATAAACGAATATTTGTATACCAAATATTGTAAAATATGTCAAAATTATGTCAAAATACTATACTTACAATCGTATTCTAACTAATAATATAACATTATAAGCAAAATAGCCAAAATACTTACAGATATTATCAATTTTATCAAAAGAGTCAAGAGATCCGTTTTTTGCAATTTTCAAATGGTCACCATTCGCGACTGTACATGGCTTTGGTAAAAAAACCTGCATGTACGCGAAGGACATAGCTAGTCTCTTCCCAATATACCGATTAGCGAAGCTTAGGTCTGCCATAACAGCGCCAGCATGTGTGTAAATACTATGTCTTTTAAAACGGACGAAATCAATTTAAGGGCTAATATAGTTCCTTAAATTTTCATATAAAACTTTAAAAAAACTACCTACTTAATCATATCCATTTTGTAACAAGAAATATTTTAGTAATTTATCTGTACAAAAAAAATCTATTAAAATGGTCAAGTGGTTTCGGAGGAATTTAGAAACACTGTGATACAAGAAGGTTATAGCATACCTAGTATATTCTTTAGAAAATTATTCTGTATTGTACAAGCTGAATAAGATTCACTAAATTGCACCTTATAAACACCTCTTAAGAGTTTAAACTCAAATGATGGACCAGGATTCTAAGGTAAGCTGAATAAAATACACCTGTGTCAGGAACTACTTCTAGGAAAGTGAATTTAAGTCTTCCACTAAGTTAACATAGTATCTTTTTTATGTGAAACTACATAATACATGATATAACGTGTTATATTGTTAATTTACAATGCATTTACATCAAACAAACATAGAGCTAGAGCAAGAGCATTCTTTCGTGATATTTTAGTATAAACGAAAACACGTATTCAATGTTGTTCAATATTAGAACATTGCATAGAATCTTTTCGAACGCACTAAGAACAACGAAAGAATGCTCTGCGCCTGTTTACACTAATATGACATAGTGCGGTTAGAATGAGCATTCGCTCGTTTGATGTAAATGCACCGTACACGAAGATTATCAGCTCATGCGATGATTTCAAATAAAATAATTTAATAACGAAACATTTCATAACAATGTATAATAACAATGTATTTTCATTTTAAATGTTTTAAGATGTTTTAAATAAATAACAAAGCCAGAAGACAATTTAATATACAAACAATAGCAAATACGTATTAATTTATTCAAAGATTGCTTTGTAACTGTGTCCTGTAAACTTTAATTAAAACTTAAGCAGACTTGTTTCAAAAAAAATCGCATCCAAAGCTAAACTTATCCATCGCTTTTAAAACTTGCAATTAAATTTAAAAACTCGCTTCGCAATCTCAATTTAAATGAAATAAGACCTAAAATTTTCCAATCTTGCAACACTCGAAAAGTTAATCGACTATTTTTATATCGAATGCAATTCACGTAATCGAATCGAGAACAGAAACTGTTATTATCGAGAGTTTATTTTTTTTAACTCGATATAATTAAGGAAACTTAATTAAATCTGGATTGAACCCCGTTTGGGATTCGAATATTCCGATAGTCGAAACTCGATACTTATTTTACGAATGAGAATAAATAGTAATTTAACAAATTTGCTTCGCAATGCAACGATTTTTTTGTGTTATTTCACAATTTGTTTTTTGATTCGATATAAATGAAATTACAATTATGTGTATGAGTTTTGCGAAAGAGTAATTAAACTGAAACATACTCTTTCAGTCAAATATCTCTATAAAGTACATAATAAAAATTGCAAATACTATTAATTTATAAATGAAGTATGTCATAATGTACGGTGAGATTTATATTGTGTATCCAGTCCTCCTCCAAGTCTAAACCGGTTAATAAAATTGTTAGTGTCTTTCAATTAGATGTACATTTTGTTAGGTCCGCTATTATTGATAATAATAAATCACATCATAAAGAATCAACAAAATTTATATTACTTGTAAAAAAACACATTTAAATAGGTGTATCTACCCTCAAAAACGCTAAAACATAGAGAACATTTTAAAGAATAGAACAATAATTCGATCAGAAGGTGAATTCGAATCCGCGTCTTTCTGCCATGCCGGAGCAACGCCTAGCCTCTCTAGCGTCTGATATTTATAGGTACTAGCGGTCCGCCCCGGCTTCGCCCGTGGTACATATTTCGCAATAAAAGGTAGCCTATGTTCTTTCTCAGAGTCTAAAGATTGTCTGTGCCAAATTTCATCAAAATCGGTTGAGAGGTTTAAGCGGGAAAGCGTAACAGACAGACAGACAGAGAACTACTTTCGCATTTATAATATTATTTATTAGTAGGGATCATTCAAATGCTTTATAAATTTCTAAAAGCAAATGCTAAAACATTTTCTATGTCGCCTAACGCACTTTCAATTACACGAACAAAACCGCAGAGTGAATCCATTACGGAAATCATTGAAATAACCGAATTTAACAAATAGCCACTACATATGCCAGTGGATTCGCCTAAATAATTGTCAGTGGGGCTAATATTTCAGTTGGACGTTCGTGGTCTGCCGATATCACGATATATCATTGTTGTTGATATATTTTATACTAGCTAATCGCCCGCGGCTTCGCCCGCTTTGTCTCAAACCTGATAAATTATATACTAACTAATACCTTCCTATTGAATCACTCTATCTATTAAAAAAAACCGCGTAAAATCCGTTGCGTAGTTTTAAAGATTTAAGCATACAAAGGGACATATGGACAGAGAAAGCGACTTTGTTTTATACTATGTAGTGATTATGTAGTAAGGAAGTAACGTAGGTAGTCTTTATAAGATGTATGATGGAAATAAAAAGTAAAAAAACGATGTGTGGCACTCGGGGACTGTCGCGGTAAAGCTATTGCATGGTATCCCTTCAAGCTACATCTCCGCCCGTCGGAGTGGGGAGCGTGAGGTTTTTTCGTTACGGAATTTCTCTATTCGGACCCCGCGCTCAAGGCCTGCGAAAGAAGCTATGCAATAGCTTAAAAATAAGAGGTAATACTTTATTCTTAGAGGTACTAAAATTTCGTATAACTAACTAAATAGGACCTGTACCAATTAATTAAATCATGTTTTGAATCTGTTAAAACATTCTCTTCCTCAAGAAAGGAAATACTAAGCTTCATTGCCTCACACCAAAGGGTAGGTAACAGAAACCTAAACAAAAAAAAAAATTGAGTTCCTTCTTTAAATTTTATATTATGAAAACAAAATATTCGACCTTTCAACAGAAGTAGAACTATTTATTATTCATAAGTACTCACTACTCTAAGAACCATTTATTAGGTAATCAGTGTAAGAAATAAAATTTCTCAGTATAATAAAATAACTGTGTTTAGTAACGGAACGTTATCAAATTGTATGTTAAATTCAATAAAGAAGTTAAAAGCAATTTGAACGAAATATCCACTATAGCTGGATAAAGCCATTATTTTGATGATATCTCACACGCAACGCTATCATGGCAGTTAAGTTTATTTTGTAAACGGAGTTTAGCGATAGTTTAATAATTAACCTAAATTGTTTTATATGGAAAAAATAACCGAATGTAAAAGGGTGTTTTTAGTCATTTGTTAATTATTTTCTGAAAATTATTATTATATTTTAAGCTATTGCATAGCTTCTATTAAGCTATTGCATAGCTTCTATCGCGGACCTTGAGCGCGGGGACCGAATCGAGAAATTCCGTAACGAAAAACCTCACGCTCCCCACTCCGACGGGCGGAGGTGTGGCTTGAAGGCATAGCATGCAATAGCTTTACCGCGGCAGTCCCCGAGTGCCACACGTCGTTTTTTTTACCTTTGGGCCATGCAATTATGTTATAGAGAGGCATATTCTGAAGCCTCCAACTTTTATTGTATTGTAAATTTAGGAGTTTAAAGTCGAGTCGAATTAAACGAGAGTATCTTTACTAAATTAATAAATTTTTATTTAAATATACACTCAAAGGTGACTGATATAGTGATCTATCAACGCACAGCCCAAACCACTGGACGTATCGGGCTGAAATTTGGCATGCAGGTAGATGTCATAACGTAGGCGTCCCCTAAGAAAGGGTTTTAGAAAATTCATCCCCCAAGGGGATCAAATAGGGGATAAAAGTTTGTACCATGAAAATTTTTCTTTTCCACGCAGGCGAAGCTGCGGGCAACAGCTAGTATTATATAAAACTGAAGAATTTGTTTGTTTGAACGCGCTAATCTCAGGAACTACAGGTCCGATTTGAAAAATTCTTTCGGTTTTAGATAACCCATTTATCGAGGAAGGCTGTAGGCTATATATCATCACGCTTAAACCAACAGGAGCGCACAGCTAGTATTTAATAAAATGGTTATATTCTATTCATTTGATTATAATTTGATTCTTGACCAATCACCAATGGCTCTATAACTATCATAATAATTGTTATAAGATCTCTATCCAATTAGTATTATGATAATAATTCAAATAATACACAAGTAGGTAACCACTAAATACATTACAATTTAATACTCCAATTCCAATTACGAGCGCAATCCTAAACCAGATAAGCAGATATGAGAATTATGTTAAATCATTAAAATGATTTATTTTTGTTGTTAGTATTCCAATGGAGTATGCATTTACATAATATTATAATGTAATCGTTTGTAGTAAACGTGTCGTCGTTTGATTTGATTTTAAAGCCATATTAAATTAATACGTGAATATAGTTTATAATTAGCATTTATCTGCATTGGCAAGATAAGTTTATCATAATTATTTAGCATTGGGATCAATTACATCGATTGTGGTACAGCAAATTCCAATGTTAAATGTAGATACATGTGGTTTGTGGTAATTTCCAAAAAAAACGACAGTTTGTAGGTGTTAAAGGGTACAATGTACCCAATCAATAAGTTACAAACTAATTAATGTCGAAACTTCATAAAAGTCGTACAAAATCAAAACTATCCGGTCAGTAACAAAGCGACTGATAAATTACAAAGAACGCGTTTATTATTCAAGTCACGGGAAGACTACACTTAACTTGAAGGCTGTACTGTTTGCATGTGGGAGACGCGATTGTATCGCTTGGCGTACATTGCGCGCTGTGTATGAAATAAAGTAAATATGTATATTGTGTACAGTACTTCAAAATTAATAATGCGCATGCAAATCTTTGCTAATTATCGTATTTCCAAAATGTATTTCCTTTGACTAAACAAATTTTACTAAATTATGCATGAAGAAAATGCATTTAACCACTCTATATACATATGTCTTCGGACGCTGCGGGAATATGACAGTTACCGAACTGTGACGAAGATTTCTATGCGCATTATCACTTTTGGAGTACTGTAATATGTTATGTAGGTGATGTATAGGAAAATATTGCACGGTGTGTAATGTGTTAGAAAAGGTTGTAAACAACATGGAAATAGGAACGCTACTACACTAAATATAACAACATAAACTTAACATGCCACAAAGACAGCAAATATTAAGACAGGCGCGTTCAGAATAAAATTTCAAGGTCGTGTCATGGCAATACCGTCACGTAAGGCAACGATTTTGGTATCTCTGAATTTTACCAAAGAAGTTTTACTTCTGATACGTGTGCTCGGCTCACACACTCTTTTTATGTATTTTAACTACTAATCATTTTAAAAAAGGTACAGTTTACATCTATGAATATAGACGTTGTTGACGTAGAAATAAAAACTTAATAAAAGGTTATACGTAATCAGGAGTCACGTTACAAAGTGGGGGTCCGAACCCCTAACCCCTCTCCGCAACTAATGGGTCTGGATGATTAATGATTTTGGGCGTTTGTCACTTGTCAAGTGGTAGCTCTATTTGTGACTTCCTTTCGTAAATGTATAAAATTAGTGTAATCTATATGAATATTTATATCTGCATTAGCACCATGCTACTGCTATTGTATATCAAGAACTGTGTTAGCATGTTTGTTAGTCTATTAATCTACTGGATGAAGAGATGTTGATCATAGTGTAAGTATATCTTCTATATTTTATTTGTCAGGTAAAGTTGAAGCGACTGATTAGTTTATATAAATTAGATATCCAATAAATAGGTAAGAAGTAATTCCAGCACTGGTTTATATATCAAATGAAATATATCTACCAAACAGAAATGAAATACAGAACCTAGAAGTTTCACAAAGTCCTAATACTAACTCAGAGGACCCAACCAACCTCCATCCCAATCTTTTTAATTCATAAAAA
The DNA here is from genome assembly GCF_905220415.1 of Colias croceus. NCBI lineage: Eukaryota > Metazoa > Arthropoda > Insecta > Lepidoptera > Pieridae > Colias > Colias croceus. Next base: position 9,269,260 of record NC_059553.1, read on the forward strand.
CTTTTAGAAACAACGCCGTCAATGCATTGATGCAGTCACACCCGACACAAAAAAGAGCGTATGCGCCGAGCACACGTGTCAGAAGCGAAACTTCTTTGGCAAGATTCAAAGATACAAAATGGTCGCCTTACTACATGGTGTGACGGCGTTGTGAGTAAATTTCAAGGTCGCATAAACGGTCATGACGCAACCTTTAAATTTACTCTCAACGCGCGTAAAGAAGTTTCACTTCAAAAACGTAATGTACGACAAACACTGCAATTTAACCGCGTCATAGATTAGTTAGTACACAGGTACATCACACTATGTTGAAGTGTATTATGCCCACGCTTGTTTCAGCGCGCCTTTTGAATAAACATGTTTTTATTAATTTTTTTTCTTTATTAGGTGACGAGACGTGACGTTTTCTGAACTGTGAAGTTGTGCTGCTGAGAATTATAGCGTTGGTACTTCTAACTAGTTTAGTGTTGTGACTGAAAAATTATTATTATACGAGTCTAATTTGTAATTTCATAGATAGTACAAAGTCGCTTCTCGGAAAAACTAAACAACGGATCAAGATGAGATTTATTCGATAGAGTGATTCAAGTGGAAGATTTTAGTGTTGAATTTATGATTTACTTGTACGGTTTTAGACAACGAAGCTGCAGCCGGGAAGCTTGTAATTAATTCTATTAAAATACTATATAATATCAGAAACATAGCTGTAATCAATAATTATTAAGGAAATATAAGAATGATATTATGATCTATAATAATTATAATTAACATTTTTATCAAAGATTGTATTTTTTTAAATGAAAAACAAAACTTCTTGTAAGTTCACAAAAAGCGACATTTATTAGTATATACCTCAATAAATCAAAAGAAAATATTATAACTATTAGGTAAATCATCACAGTGAGGCTCAGATTAAAGAATACGATAACAACGTATTTCTACTTTCAGTATATTCTTTCAAAAATGATAAATATCTCCAGCCACTTTCCCCAAAAGGAGCTCAGAATCAGTTTCACCGTGTCGTTAATCAACCGTGGCTGAAAGATTAAACGAATAAAAAGGGCGGGAAAACGTTCAGAAGTGGCTCACAAAAAGTGCAGCGCGTTCGGATTAACGAGACAGCAAGGAACGGCCCGTGTCGTCTCATTTTACTTGACAAATTGCAGATGCTGCTGCGAGTATCCGAATTCAATTTTCGCGCGCTGTCACAAGATGTACAGATAACAAATGTTATGCATTGTCAGTGTTATATTACCTGTGAGTGAAAAACATGCCGCGGGCGATTGGAAAATTGTGGTAGTGAAATTTATTTAAATTTTGAAGTGATATTTGTACCTATGCAAAAATGTGATCCGTGCATGTAATTGCATTTAATCATTTCTACGGGGAATTTAATCTATGCGTTATAATATACTATGCAAGCATACTAGTACGGGAGCTAGCAACGTTTAAAAAAAAGTCATTTTAGTATAGTTGGGTTTTTGATATACTATTTCTCTTGCTATTTCGGTTAGAGTCCGGGCTGTCTGGCTGGCCGCAGTGGTTGCGTTTATTAGTGCGCATCTTATCTGCACAGGAAAATATCCTCAATTTAAAGTCATTTTCAACGCGTAATTTTTAATCTTTTGCCTTTAGATAGATCCATCAGACATAATTTTTTTATTGCAAGACGTTTTTTTCGTTGTAAAATAGGTGCCATACGCAATTTTTATTTCAAAATAACTAAAATGTCATCGAAATAAGTGAAATTACATCAACATGAGTCCGCTTAAAAGGTAAGTAATAACTTTATTATTTATATTATATTATCCTTTTTTAATACTTATATTGAATAATTAGTAAACTAATATTTTTAATAGATGGTTTCATATTTATTACACTTTTGGGTATAAATATGAATTTGATGATATTTGTATTTTCTAGTGTTTGATTTTACGCGAGTATTATACATTTTGAAATTAAAGACTTGAGAAAATAATACAATGAATAAATCGCGTTTAAAATCCGTTAAAAAGTCTTTAATTTCTTGATGATATTTGGTTTTTATCAAGTTTACATTAACGTCCTATTTGAGGTTCGTTGGGAAAAAGGAGGCGATATGGTAGATTTTTGCAAAAAAACTGTAAATAGTAAAATGAATATTATATATAGTATAAGTAACACAGTGATTACTTATCCTTCACTGGGACTCATGTTGATGGAATTTCACTTATTTCGATGATATTTTAATTATTTTGAAATAAAAATTGCGTCTGGCACCTATTTAACAACGAAAAAAACGTCTTGCAATAAAAAATGTATGTCTAATGGATCTATCTAAAGGCAAACGATTAAAATTTACGCGTTAAAAAATGACTTTAAATTAAGGATATTTTCCTGTGCAGATAAGATGCGCACTAATAAACGCAACCACTGCGGCCAGCCAGACAGCCCGGACTGTAACCGAAATAGCAAGAGGAACAGCATATCAAAGAACCAACTATACTAAAATGCTCACTTGTCAACGTTGCTACCTCCTAGAATATACAATTTTGAACATTTTAAAATGTTACATAGTGGTTGTTCAACAGCTGTCTACTTCTATGCTACTAAATTGAATTTCCAAAGCGTGTGAAATTTTTTAGTCAACAAAAACGTGAGAATAAAAAAAATCAAGTATCTGATTTCGAAATTCGAATCGCAAAGCATTCCGAGGGGCATAGATAAAAATAACTATTGTTAGTTTTAAGTGAGGGGTTTTCGACAAATTCACGAATTTTGACGTTCGAAATTTAAATTCTGAAAATGTGGAGAACTGGCAACATGGACAGATAATATTTTTGATGAACAGAATAAAGTTGCAAAGAATTATAAAATGTTGACTTGAATGGCATTGTCTTCAAATACTTTGAATATAAGCACTATCTTTTGAAATATTTTAACAGAAAAATATTTTAGAAGTTCCTAATATATTTTTTAGAGTTAATAATTATATTGGAGATAGAAAATATCTAATATTACTATTAATACTACCTGGCTGAATTATGTGTAAGTAGTTTGAATATAATACGTATGAAATACTAAAACGTAGTTTATGAAAGGTCAAAATTTATATGCTTTTATATTACATAAAGACGCTGTGTGACTGTCAGACAGTGCAGTTTTATCTGCCCTTTTTAACCGACTTCAAAAAAAGGAGGAGGTTATCAATTCGGCCGGTATGTTTTTTTTTTATGTATGTACACCGATTACTCCGAGGTTTCTGAACAGATTTACGTGATTCTTTTTTTGTTCGATGCGGGATGGTGTCGAATTGGTCCCATAAAATTTTTATTCTTTTCTTTCTTTCAGCTTTTCAAATTAATTTAATAGGCCACACATATGAATGTTTTCATAGTAATAAAACTAACTGTGTATGTAGTAAATTGGATGTCGTTGACAATATTAAATATTTGGGGTTGACAATTGATAAACACTTTAATTGGAAATTACATGTAAATTATGTGTGTAATCGTTTGAGATCAGTCTTGGGACAGTTTTACTACCTAAGTCGGATTTTAAATAAACATACTCTGTACGTTGTTTACTATGCACTTGCTGACTCAATAATAAGTTATGGACTGAGTTGTTATGGATTAACTTTTAAAACATACTTAGATCAAATTAAGAACCTACAAGTAAGATTAATTAAGTATTTAGTTCATAAGAAAGTTCGAAAGAAGTTTAAAAATAATTATGACAAATTATTTCCATATTGTAACATCCTACCTGTAAATTATAAGGCTATATATTTAAATGCCATAGATACATATTATAGTAATGACTTTAAAATTGTAAAACAGTTTAGATTTAATACAAGAGCGTCAAAAGTAAGAAAATTTTATGTACCAATAACAAAAAATTGTTATGACCAGCGATCTAGAAAATATTATATACCAAAAATTTGTAACATGTACCCGATTTTACTAGACGAAAATAAATTAAAAATAGGATCTGTAAAGAGTAAATTAAAAAAATACATTTTGTCAAATATCTAGTACTAGCTTTCCGCCCGCGGCTTCGCCCGCGTTGGCTGAAACTTAACATAATATAGATTATTAATTATACTGAAACCTTCATCTTGAATCACTCTAACAGTTGAAGAAAAACAAAACTGCATCAAAATCCGTTGCTTAGTTTTATAGATTTAAGTATAAATAGGTACAGAGAAATGTGACTTTGTTTTATACTATGTATGTCATTAATAGCGGTATTTAAGTGTTTGTTTATCAACTAATTTGGCAATGTATAACCCAGGGTAATCTATAATAAGTAGGAGCGCATCGCCAACAAACTGTTTTACAGTTTGGCGAAAATTTTTTAAGGTTATATAGTGTTAAAATATAGTGTAAATTAATAAATAAAAAAAAAAAAAAAAAAATTCCGATAGGCCCAGTAGTTTTTATTTTATAGGCATTTTTGCAAGTGCAAGTTTGAAGTCGGTTGTTTTTAACGCAGTTATCACTTGTTATTTCACACCCTCTAGATATAAATCATATAAGGATATAAGGCCCTTTATACCGGAAAAAATCCTCAGATATCTTTTCTGTGTGATCATTAAGGATTTTATTTGCAACAAGACAACGAGATTATCTTAGTTGCGACCATTCAACGGTTTTGTGATGTCAAATTTTTGAAAATAAATACTTTTAGAAAATTATTTGATTAAAAGAATTCTTATAGAGATGCAGTCTTTTATAAAATAGACTTAGAAAATCTTGTATTAACATAAGATTGAATTAAATCTGTCCGTTTTAAGTGAGCTGAAATCGAATCTAAAGGGGTCGGTTACCTACATACAAGCAGACGAACATACAGACGAAGTTAATAAAATCGTGTTAAAAATACCAAATTCCCAAAAAACAAGTGCTCCAATATTTCGCACACTAATGTCCAATAGAATATTAACACTAAGCAGACATCTAGACGTAATTATGTCTGAAGCCCGCTTCGTCCGGAGTGCATTATGGGACGACTTCTCGGGAAATTGAATCAAAAATGTCAAAGTCCTTCAGCATAATACAATAATTAGGTTCGTAGATTTAATGTTTTAACGGTCTTTACCCTGTTGTGTTTGCTAATGTGTTCTTGAGTTTTATAATTATTTACTTAACAGTATTAATATTATTTAGAGGTATCTATACTAATATTATGAAGCTGAAGAGTTTGTTTGTTTTAACGCGTTAATCTTAAGAAATACTGGTCCGATTTGAAAATTTATTTCGGTGTTAGATAACCCATTTATCGAGGAGTATAATATTATCATCACGCTAAGACTAACAGGAGCGGAGCAATGCGGGTAAAACCGCGGAGCACCTTCTTCGATGAAATCGGAGTTCCTGAGATTAGCGCGTTCAAACAAACAAGCAAACCCTTCAGCTTTATAATATTATTAGTATAGAAAAGTAAAGACATAATCGCTGAATAGAATAATGTATATTATTATAAAAATAAAACTAAACAAAGCAATGTAGGTATTGTATTTCAAATAATGTCAACTGGAGATAATCCAATTTATGTTGGAAACTCATCCAAGTTTTGCATTATAACTTACGGGACCTTGCCTAGGTCTGCGATGTCCTACCTATTCGTTGACCTGACTCCTTTTGTCGTGAATTGCTGCGTAAATAATATCATTTGAATTAAATTATTTATATTTGTACTATCTACTAATTCAAACTTCCTATAAGAATGATTGATAAAAATATTTAAATTGGAGAAGCTGCAGATCGTTAATTTTTGTATTCGTACAAATTTAGTATTTGTCTACGTAATTAACAACTTAAATATTCTTTGAACATAAACCCGGATATCTATTACCTAGTTTTTCGAATACCATGTTACTAAAGTTCTATACACATATTGCAATAAGGATACGACAAAATCCCGTAAAAAATCGGTAGCATTTGTATTGAAATATAAAATTCAACACATCCAATTATTACGCACCCTCTAAAATAGAATATTTATATCCCAAGCCAATGATCGTTCCATTATCACCAAAACGGACCTCTATAACATACTTTTTATATAGTCCAAAAGGTCCTCAGCTATAAAGACACTATTTATATTATCCACTAACTGCGCTTCGCGGTTTCACCCGCGTGGCTCGGCCTTTGTTGGTCTTAGCGTAATGATATTATATAGCCTATAACCTTCCTCGATAAATGGGCTTACACCGAAAGATTTTTTTTAAATCGTACCAGTAGTTCCTGAATTTGCGCGTGCAAACAAATAAAATCTTCAGCTTTATAATATTAGTATAGATATCGTCTAAAATTCTGCGGCTTTGTTAAGAAAAGCATATAATATGGCAGATTTCCCATCTGTTCATATTACACTGGTCAGTCAGTTATTACAAAGGATCTTTCTCTATGGTTACAAGACTGGAATACTAAAAGGCGTGTGCCTAATGGTTATGTAACTATTTCTTACGGGATTACTTACCTACTTATGTCACTGGTAATATGGATATTGTAGATTTATTAGCGACTTCTGGATAAATGCTGTCAAGGTAATGTCAGTTAAAAAAACGACGTGTAGCACTCGGGGACTGCCTCGGATAAGCTATTGCTAATGCTATGCCTACAAGCCACACCTCCGCCCGTCGGAGTGGGGAGCATGAGGACTGAGGAGTCGTTACGGAATTTCTCGATTCGGTCCCCGCGCTCAAGACCCGCGATAGAAGCTATGCAATAGCTTAACAATCCAGATGGGTTGCTTGTTGATGGTGCTATTTAAGCACTACATAATTATAAGCAAGTTGTAAAACCCTTATTCTCCCGAAATGCAAATTACAATTACAGCCATGTAATGCATATAAACGTTCATAAATGGCAAGGAATTAATGAGCATTTCATTACTTTCTACGATTTAATTAAGAACACACAATATAACGCAGAGATCATAAATATATATTTTTTAAATTATATTACAGGCGGAAAGCTCTGACAATTTATCAATGATATAAAATCTGAATTTGAATAAGACAAGTAACACTTAATTGTTATTACTAGTACGTATGCAGTTGTGCAATTTTCATCTAAAAATATTTATTTTGCATATTAAACAGAAGTCAACATTAAACATCCTGAAAAGGTAACTTCCCCTGCACGTTCAAAAACACACGTATAGCAATCAGAGATAACACCTTGTTTTTCTCTTTACAATTTTAAACAAGTATAAAGCGGGTCACACACAGGCAAGGAAAATGTATAGCGGAGGTACAGTAATGCCTGCTACGTACTCTTGCTCTTGAATACCGGACGACTTGACGATCGAGCTTTTAAGGCTAAACGCTGTTATTGATACACACTGCTGGGGAGAACGGTGAGCGAAAAAAAAATTATTTTATCAATAGTAAAGGTCAATCTATTTGTTAGAATTTATTTTTATGATGTCTATGTATTTGTTTTTATCTTCCTATTAGTATATTCAAACGATGACTGAATTTGTTATTTTGAATTTTGAACTATAAAATAATTTATGTAAAATCTGTAAAAGAAAATAATGAAATCTCTTGTGTTTTTTGCATGGCTTTTTTGGGGTAACAACGACAAAACAATTTATTTTAATTGATAATTGAATAAAAAGACAATATTATTATTGTCTGACCCTGAAAACAACTTATTGTTTACATCGTTCCTCGTAAAATTCTGCAACTGTATCCTGTTTCTTATCCATTAATAATCTAATACAGCAATCAGGCCAACAAATTAACCAAAGAGACAATTAAATAAAACACATAAATCTTTATAAACATATAACACGGATATTCCAAAGTTGCCTGGAAGAAATTGCTTTTAAGCGATAAGGCCGCCAAACTTTTAAGTCTTTATTTCGGTAAATGTTATTTTTGTGTGCATTGTACAATTAAGTGATTTCTATATTTCTATCTACCTAACACTGAAACAGAATAAATTTCCAATACGATTTCCACAGCTAGCTATTTTCTGCATCTATGTGTCAACGTGACACGCTAAGCGACTAAGCTATGTACTGTACACCACATTATGTAAATGTACAAGATACGACACTATTGCGATGTGAGCACGCGATTTCATTTGTTGAATAAGGTTAATTCGGCCGGAATTCATTAAGCTTAGCTATCTTGTGTTTCAGTGAAAGAAAATGTCGGATCTTTTGAATGATAATTAAAAAGTGGATTTTGTACGTATGTTGGTATCATGTTTTATTTGCAGGTGAAATGGTATCATGTTCAATTTTTGGCTGAATTTTTTTCTAAAATTCAATTTTAGGGGAGTTGGTGATATCTTGCTTTGAAGATGAACAAAAAATAATTACTGAAAAAAGGATGTTACAAAAAATTATAATTCCAGATTCCTAATTAAATTGAATTGTCTTTCAAGAGCCGGTGACTTCCTGAGATGATATTAATAATTTTTCAATATCTAAGTAAAAAGAATGATAATGAGAAAAGCAATTGATTTTCTGTTAGTAAATTATTAAGATAAATATTGATTAAATGACCTTGACAAAACAAAGTGGCTTCCCAATGTCTGTCCGTCTTAGATTTTCAAAACTACGCGACCGATTTTGATGAAGATTTTTGAAATATATAGATTGATTCTTTAGGTAGCTTTTAGAAAAATATGATTTTGTAAGTACTAGACAAAGCCGCTGAAGCCGCGGGTGGAAAGCAAATATTAGATAATTAATCCTAAAATGCAACCAATTCTTACAATTAAAGACAAAATTACCAAATTACATTAGTTTACCCTTGCCCCTCATCTTTATCTAAAACTTACATTTCTCTATATCCACATACCTTTCGTATAACCGTTCATGTCAGCCATATTAAAAATAAATGCAATTCAGCATCGTCACTCGTTATGTGTATTGCGTCGTTTGCCGTTTTATAACAACTGCACGCGAATAGCTATCGGGATTTCTTGTTTTAATACTTTTTCAGAGGTCTTTAAATATAAACTAATATTATAAAGCTGAAGAGTTTGTTTGTTTGGTTGGTAAAACTGGGTGTGGTAAGTTAATTTTCAAAATTCGTTAAGTATTTTCTGTTTGTGTTTATTATTCTGTTCTGGGTGTAAATAATTCAAAAGCGTAAAAATTTTCCGATTTCAGAGAAGAAATGCGACCTTTACAATTGACGGAGTAGTCGAATTTTTCAAAAGTAAAATTACTTGAATGTAGTGTCAATCTATTAATATTAATTCTATTATATATATAAATCTCGTGTCACAATGTTTGTCCTCAATGGACTCCTAAACCACTTAACTGATTATAATAAAATTCGCACACCATGTGCAGTTCAATCCAACTTGAGAGATAGGATAGTTTAAATCTCAAATCGTTTTAGAGAAAGCGGGCGAAGCCGCGGGCGGTAAGCTAGTTATATATAAATCTCGTGTCACAATGTTTGTCCTCAATGGACTCCTAAACCACTTAACCGATTATAATAAAATTCGCACACCATGTGCAGTTCGATCCAACTTGAGAGATAGGATAGGTTTTATCCCGGAAATCCCACGGGAAAGGGAACTATGCGGGGTTTTCTCTGAAAACGCGGGCGAAGCCGTGGGCGGAAAGCTAGTTCTATTATAAAAAATAAATAAAGGAAGCTGATAGTCATTTCAATCAATCAGAAATGTACAGCAGATGTATATGATGATGTCGATGACGATGATGAAACCCATGATCTAATCTGTACAGAAGCTTTAAAAAAAGTCTGTGCCGAGCACACGTGTCAGAAGTGAAACTTCTTTGGCAATATTCAAAGATACCAAAATAAAATTTAGTTTAATTAATATTTGAATGATACGGAACCCTAGTATGAAAGATTAGGTACCTCGAAGCACTTAACGATGTAGATTTTTAATTGACATTTATATATTGGCAATGCACGGAATCCGATATCCAATTAGATTTAGAAAAAGCACGTAGAAACTCAATCTCACCAGTTTTTTAGCAAAAAATTCCAGTTTTAATGTTTTATTTTATAAAGAAGAAAGAGCAAAGTAATTATCGCGAGGGACATTGAACAAAATTAGCTTAATTCACAGGTAATCGTGATAATATTGAAAGAAAGATGTACCTAATATATAAATAAAACGATGATTGAGGCTACACATTTTTTATACTTAAAAGAAGAATTAATAAAAAATCCTACTAATATTATTCACGCGAAAGTTTGTGAGGATGTGTATGTGTGTGTTTGTTACTCTTTCAAGCAAATACTACTGAACCGATTACAATGAAATTAAGCACACATATAGATGGTAACCTGGATTAACACATAGAATAGGTTTTATCTCGGAAGTCGAACGGAAACGGGAACTATGCGGGATTTTCTTTGAAAACGCGGGCGAAGCCGCGGGTGAAAAGGTGAAAAAACTGGGGTAAAAATACGGTGACCCTAATGTATTTGATGCCTGAACATTACCTTATAATTGATGTAGCCAGTAAATTATACTCATCATGACTTTTAATACTGAGGTAGGTCACGGTATAAAGGTAAGACAACTTCCCAGAAGCAAGGTTCTGAATACTGTGAATTCTTCCAGATATAAGGTAAAATGAGTTTTTTATTAGCCTTTGAAAAATGACTACTAGTGACATACTCTGTATTAAAAAATTGTCCTAATTAAATTTTACCTATTTTTTGTAATATTTATAATAATATCAATGATGTTATTAATAAAAATATGACGTATACCTTTATATACGGGACTATGTCTTAAGGAGTGGAAAGCGTCGATCGACTATAATAGCACAGGTCTAGTACCTAGTTTAGTCGACCGTCGTGTCTTTTTATTGTGTAACTATTTATAATGTGTGTATAAATAAACGTTTTTTCATATTTTCATTTCATATAATATGGTGATATAGGTTACCAACACAACATTCGATCTTTTAAAACGGCACACTAACTCACACGAAGACGTCATAGTAAGATGACCTATCGATTTCGACGGGCCATTCCCGATACATTTATTTAAATAAGTTCTCACTTTTGCCTACTTATAGTTAGCTCTATTCTTTACATTCGTAGTAACACTTCACACTATAAATATATTAAACATACTGAATATTTATGACACGTGTTCAAGCCAAGTGGCTATACCCCTCCCCGCACCCCTTATATAATTATCCTAGGCTTAAGTCTGCCAATTATATCATCGTTCCAACTTCATTGCTTAATTAAAATATACCTTGATGAAATTTCAATTAGAGAAAATCCTTTATTCATACTTGTATTAAATTTTAAAGACTGTTCCACTTAAACGGCTAAACCACGTCACGGATTTGCATAAAATACCTATAACTAATATTGCGAAAGCTCTGTTTACTAGTCTGTCTCTTTTTCACGAATAAACTGTTGAACCGATTTAGACAAAATTTGCTGCAAAGATGGTAAAAGACCTGAGAAAGTATAGGTTAGCTTATCATATATCATAGGATAGGTTTTAACCCTAAAATTTTACGGGAACGAGAACTATGCGACTTATTTTTTGACTACAGAGGCGAAAAAAAAAAATAGAAAGTATTAGTAGAAACAGTTTCTTGTTTGTTTAACTTATCTAAAAATATAGACGAAAGTCGGGTACAATTTTATTTTGGCTCAGATGAAATATTGACGATCGTTAAGGTATTCTATCTATAAGGTAGATATTCTATCCAAACCCTTTGGGCTAAAAGTTTTATAAAGTTAATTAGCCGCTTATCCAAAGTAGTTTTAATTCTCGTTAAGGCTTAATAACAATTAAATTCTTAAGATAAAATAATAAAAGTTCTAAAGGCTCGGGTTAAGTGGGCAAGATATTAGTTTTTAAAGCGCACTGTGATTTATATTTGAAAAGTTTGTGTTTTCAGATAGTCAGTTTTTAGATTGTAATATTATGAACTAAATAATTGCAAGAAATTGTGGTCTTTTTATTGATTAATTGTAATATTCTGCGGGTAGAGGTACCGTAATTATTTAAAAATTTAAGTTTCTCGTTTCAGGATAGACATAAACCGGGAGATATTGACACAAAATTTTGAGTCATTTGTAACAGGATGGCGGTTCTACAGGGGTCTTAGTACGCAATCTAACTTTTGCACAATTGACCATCGTCGTGCAGCCATTTACGAAAATTGCCATGCCATACTTTTCGGACGATTCCAAATGGTCGCCATACCGCCGAAAATCTGCATTTTTTTTCTCGCCGAACGATTTTAGTAGGTAATAAATTTTATGGTAGCGGTAAATTCTAAAATTTCGCCATCCTGTTACAAATGACTCGAAATTTTGTGTCAATATCTCCCGGTCTAACATGTTATAAAATAATGTTTTTTGTGTAACATTACAGATTTGGCGAATATTTCAAAGTTTCTTAATATATATATACAGTGCCATAGAGGAAAAAATCATTATCAAAAAGAGACGGTTACAATTCGAGTTATCTATACTTAATATTATAAAGCTGAAGAGTTTGTTTGTTTGAACGCGCTAATCTCAGGAACTACTAGTCCGATTTGAAAAATTTACTACTGGTCCCATTTATCGAGGAAGGCTATGTTATAATATTATTATCATCACGCTAACACCAATAGGAGCGGAGCAATGCGGGTAAAACCGCGGGGCACGGCTAGTCTTAGTATGTAAAGTAAGTAGTGGTATTTCAATTTCATATTTCTTTATATTTTATAAGTATCTTTTATACCTTTACATTCTTAGATTCCATCAGGAATTGAAACTGGAACTTTCCAGTCCTACTCTCGAGTTAACTATCGTACCAAAGCGGTAAAAAGCTACACCAATTGTACCAAATCAGTAAAACAAACATATTCCTGTTAAATTAGAATAATGGATTTTAAATTTATAGTAATAAAGGAATAATAGAAGATATTTTCTCTTAAGAATTTTTATCTTAATCTTTAAATTTCTTAGAAATACTATCCGAGTTGGCTTGGATCTTGAAAATTAAAATTACCTTTTGATTGACCTTTAGTCTATATTAAGAATTGTTTTTTCATCAAGTTTCTTATCAGATATTACCTTTTTCATTTCAAATAGTGATTTTTTTGTATTCGTTTTTATAATCTGATAAAATTCAGATAAATCTAAAACAAAAGTCTTGTTATAATTATTAAAGATTGTTATAATGTCACTTTAAAAATACTTTTATTAATAGACAGTTACATCTTTTTAGAGCAACATAGACTATTTCGACTCGAATGAAAGCTGGTGAAGCCTTTATACGTAATTCTTAGTAATACTTTATTATTTCTTTCAAAAGGAATATTCTTTGAAAATGCTCAAAAGAAAATCTTCTCAGCTTCATGTTACAAAACTATAAAGTTGACAACGTGACGCTATTTTTACAAACCTCAACTTTGCTAGCAATAGTCTACTACGCGTTTATTTATTTATCAATTTAATATACCACACCAAGTAAAATATTTACAATAATACAAAACGGATTAATACGGTAGGTACATAAGGCGTTCTTATCGCTTACTAGCGATCTCTTCCAGACTGCCCAAGGTAAGAGATAAAGAAGAAAAGTAAATGTTGCGCGTTTTTCTGTAGGCCAATATAGGATCTAAAACATACTGTTGATCCACAAAATTATAATAATAATATGTAAAAAGGTGTAGATAGGTTAGATAATAGCGGCACGGGAAAAAGCGTCAAAATACCATGTAACCACGTCGAAATATGGCTAATTACGAACATTTTACTTTTGTGTTTTTGATAATTGAATGCTGTGTTGTTAGATAACCTATCTACACATTTTTACTTATAATACAATTACTGTTGATGATGACATTATTTCTATTACTCAAATTCAAACCCATTAGGACACAAGGTTTACGAAATACGGGCTAGTCAAATACCCCCATAATTTAGGTATATACTGTTCTTGAAATCAAAGCTCTCAAAATCAACTGTCAAAATGCACTCTCTCACCAGTGTAATAAAGACGAAACTCGTTTACAAGATGTTATTTTTAAAGGAAAATTGCTCCTTACGAATGATTTAGTGGCGAAACAGTGGGTTTTACGAGATAAGCGTTCCAAGTGCACTTTTGTTAAAGATAATGAGTTTCCAAGGTCTTTATGGTTTCAACATGCTGTATTTTTGAAGTAATAAATATTGTGAGAGGAGATTCTATTTTTACGCTAGTTTCATGTTAAGTGTATAAAAATATGTTAAAAATATTTTTGTGAAAATGTAATCTGATGATAAGTTTTGATATTACAGTAGGTAAATATTTTTATATAGAGCAGTGGTGGCTCAGTGGTGAGACCTTAGACTTCGAATCGATAAGTCCGTGGTTCGAGACCAGGCGAGCGCGTAGGAAATAAATTGATTTTTCAATTTATCTGCGCATGTTGTACCATCACCACTGCTCGAACGGTGAAGGAAAACATCGTGAGGAAACCGACATGTCGAAGAATTAAAAAGTTCGACGACATGTGTCATCCGCCAACACGCACTTGGCCAGCGCGGTGGATTATGGCCTGTACCCTCATAGGAGGCCCGTGTCCCAGCAGTGGGAACGTATATGGGCTGATGATGATGATGATGAAATATTTTTGGAAATAATATGATCTTTTCTGGGAATAACATCTGTGTGCTAAGTGTATATTCGAACAATATTGCTTTTGTATTTATTACTAAGCAATTATGTATAACGATCTGTAGATGCACTCAAATAAATAAATGTGGCATGATAAGATGAATGATTAATTTTTTCTGAACGTGTAAAATTAAGTTTCTGAATGATGATAAGAATGGAAGAACGATAGACTATGAGTGAATGTGAAGCAGAGAGCGAATGAGGAATGATCTCTCTCTTTTATTGGGATCGTGGTTGAAGACGGCTGTTTCTCTGATATAAGTTATCTAAAAATAAAGATTGTAGTCTGAAAATAAGTCTCAAGAAGTTCAAAAGTGTCGTCATTTAGCCCCGATCCTACATAAATAAACCGCCTCCTTGATACAGGGGTTGACGCGTGAGTGTAGAACCGAGGGTCCTGGGTTCGATTCCCGGTGGAGACGAAGAAAAAAAAATGTCTCGGTCTGGTAGGATACAGAAGGCTGATCACCTACTTGTCCCTAAAGAAAAATCGATCAGTGAAACAGATGTATGCATAATGCATCTGCCCCTTACCCCACTACGGGGACATAGGACTTCACACACTACATAAATAAAATTGTTCTGATAGAATCTAAGCTTCTATTACTTTTCTGATATTTTGCCATTACAAAATAGACACTTCAATAATTATATTTGTAGGTATATCATTACAACTCATCTCAAGAAATTTTCAAAATATAAGAAAACATAAACATTCTTGTAATTGAGTTTACCAAAACTAAGAGAATGGCCAATAGGGATTCGCAGTACGCTTTAAAAATATATAAATCAAATAAACTCAAGTTTTCAGTTGTCCCATAGGAATAGATCGTTATATTGCAACCCCGCTATATTATAGTAGATAATTAAATACTGTGGTGGATATTATTTAGGGACTTAATAACTTGCAAGATATATATACCTTTTATAAATTACTAGCTTTTCGCCCGCAGCTCCGCCCGCGTAGTCAAAGGAAAACCGGCATAGTTCCCGTTCCCGTGCGATATTCGGGATAAAAACTATCTTATATCCAAGTTTCCCTTTATGTGTATCGAAATTTAATGAAAATCAGTTCCGCAGTTTTTACGTGAAAGAGTAATAAACAAACAAAATTTCGCATTTTTTATAATTAGTCGGTCGGATATTATTGTCTAGAATTTCGTCTATCTACCTATATTAAAACTAATGCAAATATTCTATGTTTTACTTTGGTGTATTTTAAATGAATCAATAAATTCTTCCTTATCATTATGAATTTAAAAGATACAGACTAACGATGAACGATGACATGTTAAGATGTAGTACGTACAAACATTAATTTTTACCAAAGACAATTACTACCGCTCTTATGTAAATTTTCTTTCACTTAATAAATAACAATATTATACATATTATAATTGTTACATTGAATTAAAAAGTAATGAAGCAAGCCACTCATGATAGAAAAGACATGGAGACGTAATTATTGTACATTTTGTAAATGTATTGTGATGAAAACCAGAGAGTCGACTGGAGGTTTTTGTGTTCAAATATTTCATTTGAAATTGAATTTAATTAAGTGCGCAGTATTATATAATATCTACGAAGTGGCAACGTTATGGCATTAAGTAAGATGATAATTTATAAATTATATAACTCGGATTTGAAACACGAATGAAACAGAGAAAACGCTTGAAAGTATACTCTTTCCTAATGTTCTATTAAAATACTCTTTTTTAATCTTCTTTTATATAATTAATTATGAAAATTTATCTATTTTTAGCATAACACAAATAGATATAATAATATTATGTACGTACCTAAGTACTACGTATAAATACATTTTGTTTTAGTGTTTCTCCTGAGAATCATCAATTCGATACAAGAAGCTTTTGAAAAGTTTGAAGTAATCAATTACGAACTCAAACATTTATTTATTAAATTAGACTTCTACTAGACGCATTTTTGAATCGTCTATCATATTTTTAACATTTACCACTCCAACTACCAACTCTATTTTATACGTAGGTTATAAACTAGTGCTAAATAGATATAACTAATATTCTGAACCTTACATAAGCTCCATTTGCCATACAGTCATATGTTAAACTTCATTAACTAAACACCTATAAGCTTGTAACTTGCACCTCTAACATTTAAATACAATAATATTTTTCAACTTTGTACGCGGTGTTTCAGCATTGAAATGACTGTTATAAACGTATTTTGTTTGCATTTTGCACACAATAATGCGAAATCATCGCGGAATACATTTTATACCATTCACGTTACATTAAAGCAATATTGTGAACCAGTTTTTGTGTTGGGCCAGGGAATAAGCGATGTATACGCTTGTTACGTAATGACTATCATTCTTTATCGAGGACTCGACTTGATAATAATAATATTATAACTATGCGTTTTACAGCCGCTACAAACCTTTCAGAATTCGTGGTAAATAAGGACATAGTAAAAAATAACGAGTTGAACTCAATTTTCTTTTATTTGAGGAACTTTTTTATACCACCGTAACATTTAACTGTGTTAATTTCTTTTCACATTTTCTTTTTGCATGCTTATTGCATGGATCTGGCTGTCACTTATTCCCTATTTAACCCTGTTTTACATATTATAATATTATCATCATACATTATTAACTGTCATTTGTATATCCAGAAGTTAAATAACTAGCAAATAGCAATAAACTCAAAACTCAACATATAAGTATTTAAAATAAATAAAAAGATCATCATCGCCCGTTTAGTGGCCACATGCTTAGAAAGCCAGGCCTATTCAGCGTCCCGTTCCGTTTTGAACACAATATCCATCCCGGATGACACGGCATTCATGGCCTCATGAATAAATGAGTTCGAATCGCCGGTTTAGAGGCCTAGATAGCTTAGACGTTATATGACACCGATTTTCTTTGGATTTACCTTACGGATGACTTCATATGCAACAGGTTGGAAATATGTAAATTTATATTTTTTTTTTTTTTTTTTTTTTTTTTTTTTTTTTTTTTTTTTATTTATTTATTTATTTATTTTTTAATTTACATTGATGCAATCATAAACTCATTCGAGTTTTTCTGTGCACCATAAGCCCACAAACCGCTACATAAATGTTTTAATACTTATTATTAGTTCTTAATCCTAATGAGGGTACTTAGAAATTTTTTAGTGACGAGCGACATCGGTAATCTTGCTGGCCGTGTAAACATACAGTATGCTCCTTTCGTGAATCTATAATTTTGTATTATTTGTATTTATATTTAGATAAAATTAGTTATAAGTTCTTAATATTTTAGAGTTATTAGAAGGTTTTTTTTTATAATAGTTTATTTATATTTACTAAAAAGTATTGCTTTAGTTTGAATTTTAGATTTTTGTGAGTTATTGAATCTCTTAAAGATATAGGTAGTTTGTTGATGAGACAGGGTACCATATAATTTAACGTTCTCTTCCCGTGAAGGTTTCTAAAAGATGGAAGTTTTAGCGTAGCGTTTGTGACGCTACGAGTTATTATATTATTATGAGGCGTTTTTTTAATTTTATTTATGTCAATATTAAAGAATTCCTCTATTGATCCTTTATTGATCATAGATAATTTGCTGTGTGCTGATCCATTTTTTGTGGAGGTGTGATTTTATAGTGTAATTTTTATGCATGGTTAAAGTTTACAGGCTGTTATGTGATTTTACGTTACTAGTGAGTCTAGTGAGTTGTGCATTATAATCGGAGTCAGGGTTTAACTTTGATTGTCAATAAATTATAGTAGACCACGTTTATTTCCTAGTAAGAATGTTAATAATTATCATTCTTACTAAGTAGAATTATTCTACTGTCATTGTGTTTTAGATTACCTTCTTCAATAAAAAATAATAGTCTAAATCTACTCTTTATAATTATAGCTATCTGCCAGTAAAAGTATCAATTATTATTACAGAAATCCCTTGAAAAAAGAACTGATAATGAAGAAGAGTGTTACACAGTTTTAAATAAAATAACCTTTCAGCGTATTTTTAAACTTTTATGACATAAAATTTGTTTGTGCAGCGAACCTCAATTGAGATCCACTGAAAATGATTGCTGCGGATGTAAAGCCCACAGAATTCCTGAGTGATGTCCTTTTTTAACACACACTACCACATTTTATATAGACCACAATAATACAGTCGCATGTAATAACTTTTTAATCATACATACATGTTGGCAAATTAATAAATGTTTTTCGTTTCTTGCTGTAATTTTTGAAATGAAACTTCTTTATCAGGGTTGGAAAAAAATTTAGTGTAATATTTTTTCGTTACGCGCCATCTTTTTCTTATCCCTACCACGCGTGATTCGACGTATTTCTGTAAAGTTGCATATAGTAAATTATTTTTTTAAAAATAAGGTCATAAAAAAGTTTCACTTCTTACGTGTGTACACAAGTACATGCACACATTTTTTGTTTTTAAACTCTTTAGCTATATTCCGCTAGATGATTCTCTCAACAGTGTGTTAAAAATCTATATGACGTATGAACAACTATTACAAATGATTCACAATGTTGCTAAATTAAATTTAACTCCAAAATACACTGAACATTTCAGCTCATTCTCATACAAATAAGAGTTATAAAGAATATGACAAATAAAACTAACAAAGTACCAATTAATATGAGGATCATAAACATAGCATAAGTTTCACGGTAACAAAATACCAGTTTTCATAATATTTTCCCAACAATATCTGATTAGACTATAAATCACAAACTGCTACAGCACACTGTTTTGATTTTAATTAAATTTCAACATAAACGTCCATTCAGCTAAAGTATGAACATTTTAAAATTACTGCTAAGGTCTTTCTCCACAAGTGTGGAGCGATTTGCGGATATATTATTTGATTTTAAGATTGTGCACAGTTGCTTACGACATTTTTATTGAATCGAGATTTCCTAAAATGGGGGTTTTAAATTCATTTGTTACACTTAGTATTATCTATCTTAGTAACTAGCTGTCCGGCCACGGCTTCGCCCGCGTATTAACAGGGGACCCGATTAGTCCCCTGTCCTCTGTGTCGAGCTATCTCTGTACCAAATTTCATCCAAATCGGTTCAATGGTTAAGGTGTAAAGAAGAGACAGACGGATAGACTTACTTTCGCATTTGTAATATTAATAGTTAGGATATAAGTACACGGTTATGTTGGAAAGAGTACAAAATAAATTCATGCGACACCTGTACATGAAGCTTTATGGCGTGTATCCCTTCTATCCTCTAATGTATCCCACACTGTTTGTGCTGGGAATGGTGGGATATAATGAGTTAAGGGTAAGGCGCGAATTTAAGCTGGTGGCATACTTGGTGGAGGTTTTAAGGGGCAAAGAATACAATCCTGGAATATTACAGAGATTGCATTTTAAGGTTCCAGACAACTATTTAGGAAGAAGAATCTTACCCAATTTACTGTATGTTCCAGTAGCGAGGACTAATCTATTAGCCAAATCCCCTCTTTTTTGTGCATTCCGTACAGTTAATGAAGTACACAATAAAATAGATGTGTTCTCTTGTACTTTGAGCGATTTTTCAAAGGTGCTCTTATATATTTTATGCTATCGGGAATGTTAATTGTATTGAGATTATAATTGTTAAGTAGTACTTATTTTTAATTTTAATGATGTTGATGTTTGATGAGATGAGATTTGTTTTTGTTAATTTATAAAAGAACACTGTCGAATTAGGTTAGAATCCTGTAATGATAGTAAGTTCTATGTGATGTAAATAAATAAATAAATAAATAATATAGAAGTCATGAAATAAACTGTACCTACACATTGGATTCTATTTATTTATTATAATACACGTAACAACAATAACTTAAATGATTTAGGTAGGTATTTTAATTTGATACTTAATTAGAATAGAAAATAGGCCTTTTATTTAGTGTTAAATAACATTTTAAACAACCTTAATTTTTCACAGATTCGATTTATATCCTGTGATATTTATATGCTATTTCTTTTTGAAGTGAAACTTCGTTATCGGGGTTGAAAAAAATTTACTGTCACATTTTTCCCTTACGCGCCATCTTTTTCTTATCCCTACCACGTGTGATTTGACGTATTTCTGTAAAGTTGCATATAGTAAATAATTTTTTTTGAAAAAAAAAAGTCATAAAGAAGTTTCACTTCTTACGTGTGTACACTAGTACACGCACACATTTTTTTATTATTTCTTTAGCATTTTTTATTTTTTAAAAGCGCATACATATCTAAAGACAAAATCACAATATCTAGGAGCGACCAAATAAAAATTCGACTAGCATCAAGATATTTTGGATATTTTTAACCGACTTCAAAAAAAGGAGGCCATCAATTCGGCCAGTACATATTTTTTTTTATGTATGTACACCGATTACTCCGAGGTTTCTGAACCGATTTACGTGATTCTTTTTTTGTTCGATGAGGGATGGTGTCGAATTGGTCCCATAAAAATTTTATTCGGATAGGCCCAGTAGTTTTTATTTTATGAGCATTTTTGTCTGTATTTGTCAATATTGCAAGTGCAAGTTTGAAGTCGGTTGTTTTTAACGCAGTTACAGGTAAATTAGCTTGGAGAAATTTTTGCATATGTAGTGGTGTGTATATTACTCAGATTTTAGAACGCGTTTCCACTATATCGTTCTGGCCTATACAAAAATGTTTCGATATCCTAACATTACTATTTAATTTTATACTTATTCCTAGCAACACTTTTGTTTTCAATAAAAACAAGTTTTTATTTGAAAGAAAATGGTTTTGACTTTATAAAAAAAAATATTATATCATTCAATTTCACGTCCTTGAGCAAACGACAAGGCGACTACCGTGAAACAATAAAATATCGTGTCCATAATAATTTGTTTCATAATTAATATTTGACCATAATAATTACGAAACAAAACAAATAAATAAATCGTCACTTGATAGTGGAAAGTGGAAACACGCACAAAACCAGAATAAACCAGTTTACGCAGTCCGCAGGTGCCACGTGCAGTCGTTTGGTACCGTTAGAACATAAAGCACACATTTCATTCAAAAATTATAATTATTACGTATAGACCGGGAGATATTGACACAAAATTTCGAGTCATTTGTAACAGGATGGCGGTTCTACAGGGGTCTTAGTACGCAATGACAAAAAGAAAAACGATGGTGTGAACACTGGTACCGGCGGCTTAGTCGCGTGGGCGTTAGTCGAACTCGTCGGAAAAATAGCGAAAGTCAAACGATTTGTAACACAAAAATTTTAGAATTTACCGATAGCCCATAAAAAAGAAGAAGCGGTAGTGTCATGCCATACTTTTCCGGTGTGACTTACAGCCCGCCATACCGACGCGAATGTGTTGATTTAAAAAAAAACAATTCAACCATTTGTACCAGGCTAACTTTTGCACAGGTAACCATCGTCGTGCAGCTATTTACGAAAATCGCCATGCCAAAAACAGTCGCCATGAAAAAAAAAATTTGCAGATTTTCGGCGGTATGGCGACCATTTGGAATCGTCCGAAAAGTATGGCAAAGTCCCGATTTTGTTATAATATTTGTTGAAGTGTTTAATTTGTGTGTAAGTGTTATAACTTTATATTGTTAATTCAAAATGGCTCCAGTGTTAAAACATGGTCGAGGCAAGCCTTTGACTTCTCAAACTAAAGAATTAAACTTTAAATGTCGTTTCTTTTTCAGGTTAGTAAATTTTTCATTTTAGTAACATTGTTAATGTAAAAGTTATACGTATGTTAAATGTGCAAATATTAAAATAAAGTCTCATCTTTTTCATAGGAGAAACACATATAGTTTAATTTAAAATCCCATATATATAAAATAAAAACTAAAAATAAAATGTTGTTTTATTTTATTTGCTGTGCCATACACTACTACAAACGCAAAAATTTCTCCAAGCTAATTTACCTGTATCACTTGTGATATTACATAGTTTTTCTATCTTTTAATCTTAGTGCTATAAAATAAATTCGTTTAATTATGTTCTTACAGTTTTCTCTTTTAGTAACCTTTCATAAATTATAAAGGTTCATATTTGAACGCTCAATTATTACGTTAGAAATAGCCTTGTCTATCATAGCTGCATAACAATAATAATTATAGTAACAACTACCCTACGAATTGTATTTAATATACAATAGAACATAGTATCAAATACACAAATTTGCATATCAACAATTTCACTAAGATATCACCAAGAATGAAACATTAGGTACAGAGTTTATCCGCTGATAAATTGTATGTCACCGTCTCGGGGATATCATTTGAATTTCTGTTGTAGTTTCATGGCGATTACGTGCAATGCTCGTGACATGATGTTTTGTTGTGTAGTTGGAAATTATGTATGTTTGTTTATCTCTTCTCTATATCTATATTATATTCTAGATCTTCTCTATGTATAAAATTTTCGTGTCATAATGTTAGTTACCATATAATATACTCCTTCGAAGCGGCTTGACCGATTCTCATGAAACTTTGTGCTTATTGGGTATCGGCCCACATTTTACTAAATAATAAGAAGAAGACAGAACAACGTTTGCCGGGACAGTATCTACGTATATACTAATGTATAGTCTATATAGTGACTGTACTAATATTATAAAGCTGAAGAGTTTGTCTGCTGCTTAACTCAATAACTATTCGACCGATTTGAAAAATGATTCCAGTGTTAGATAGCCCATTTATTGAGGAGGGCTAAAGGCTACAGACCAGTAAGAGCGGAGCAATACGGTAAAAGCCACGGGGTAGTAATAAAAATTAAAAAAAAAAACGACAAATAAATGACTGGCTAGCATGCCAGTACATAGCCAAAATTATTAGTATTAGAAACTTATAATGCATTATCAGCCAAACCGCACTTGACCAGCGTGGTGGATTATGGTCTGTACCCTCATAGCCCGTGTCCCAGCAGTGGGAACCTAATGGACTAATGATGATGATGAATATTGTATTGTGGCGTAGTTCCTTAGTCCTAAAGAGAAGGATAAGTAAAAATTGCGTAAATATTGAAGCTTAATATAGATAACTAGTGAAGTTGACGCGATGTCGCGGGCAGAAACCTAGATTTTATATAATAAGCCCTATTTACCTTCGTCATGCCACACCTTTAGCTTTATGCCTTTATTCATATTCTTCAAGTTTTTTTAACATTAGGCAGAAGCTTCGTGAAATATAAAAAGATATTAGATAACTTTTACTTAAACTTCGCATTTTTAATAATTTGCATTAGGACTACTTACTATTAGCCGTAACGTATATGTATATTGTATACTAACAAAAAATCACACGAACCAAAAATAGAATATCACAAAAAATATGAATAAACTGCTAAATATTTAAGGGAATTTTATAGAAAAATATCTCCTGGGAGTATTTTTTTGCATATAAAAAGTGAAGCCTATCAGCGTAGAGCCTCCCAGCGGAAATCAAGTTACCTTAAGCTATGTAGTTAAGTTAGATCGCAAATAGAATTTGTATATTATGTTTATGTCGTGAACATTATGTGAAGTTGAAACTGAGATGATTTATGTATGAGCATCGTAGCTGTGCTATTTATTATAATACTAGCTTTCCGCCTGCAGCTTCGCCCGCGTTTTCAAAGAAAAAGCCGCAAAGTTCCCGTTACCGTGGGATTTCCAAGTTACCCTCTATATGTGTGCTAAATTTCATTGTTATCGGTTCAGTAGTATTTGCGTTAAAGAGTAACAAACACACACACACACATCTTCACAAACTTTCGCATTTTTAATAGGATAATATACCATTATTTAAACTAAACGCTCGCTCTAGGTGTTTTGAATTGGTAAAGCAATTGGAAAAACACTCGAAATATACACGAATAATACAACTGTATTATAATATACATGAATAATACACCAATGAGAGAAGTTTCAAAATCTCTGATGGACGTTGACCCAACACATGATCGTCAATGTTTTCCGCCATTACCATACTATGCCATTATGAATAAAAATCTACAATGACGGCCGATCATAGATAGTGTACAGCCACAGTACGGCCCTCTACACTATCGTAATTGCCTCTATTCGCCCAACGGTGCCCAATGTTAAGAAGGCCCAGTAAGCACGAAAAAAATATGTCCTGAAAATCTTTTGTGTTAATTTTTGATATTTATTTCATTTTGTAGAGATACCGATTGTTAATGGATTAGATTTAAAGAGGCACACGATTAATTGTCCCGGGTACTCCGCCAGTGAAGTCGTGGGCTACAGATAGTATATTATATATAATATGTATAAAACCGACACTCATAACATAATTAAGTAACTAACAATAAGAATGGAAGAATCCCACACTATTCTTTTTCGAACGACAAAAAAAAAACACAGTAGAATCGAGGAGTCAATAACAATAATCGTTTAAAGGAAAAACCGAATATTCTACACAAAAGGTGTAAATTCGGAACAAAAAAACTACCTGGACTATTGTAACAAGATAAGGAAACATAACTAAAGACATTCCATAATGTTATTTTTGATCACTGAACTTTATAGGAATAAGAACATCTAAATAAATATTTATTTATTTAAATAACAACGAGGTCAATAACTTCGATCCAAAATAAACTGAGAAAAACAAATCACGTATGATGAATAGTAACTAAAATATTATTATTCATGACGCATTTCTAGATGATCCTTTACTCTCTGAACCAGAAGAATACGATCATTGTGAAGCCAAGAGTATTCGTGCGTTTACAAAACATATTTTAAGAGCACCATCTTGTTAGAATTATTTTTAATGTGCAGAAACTAGTGCGATAAACCATGGGATATATTTGAGTTTTTTCTTGATTTTTGATTACGTGGATGTGATTTTTATGTTTACAGATTAAAAAATGGTTTCAACATATTATTATATTGTTGACTAGCTGCGCGGTAGCCCGCGGATTCACCCGCGTGGCTCTGCTCCTGTTGGTCTTAGCATGATGATATATAGCCTATAGCCTTCCTCGTTAAATAGGCTATCTACTTAACACCGAAATAATTTTTCAAATCGGACCAGTAGTTACTGAGATTGGCGCGTTCAAATAAACAAACAAACAAACTCTTCGGCTTTATAATATGTCTCTGTCTGTATGCCATAATTTTACCTACATTTAATCGCAGACAAAAGCTGTTAGTAAAAAACCGTTCATGTAGTGTACAACAGCTCTTAAAAAGGAATATTTTTTTTACCCCTGTTTCATCATTTTTCATTGCTGCTCTGCTTCCTTTGGTTGCATCGAGATGTTATTTAGCCTATCCTCGACAAACTATCGAATACACAAAAAGAAATGCAATTCGAATCAGCAGTTTTTGAGATTAGCGCGTCCATACTTCATATCAAACAGACTCTTTAGATTTATACTAGTCCTCTTCCCGGCTCAACCCAACTTAATAACGAAACGAAATATTGTAACTGTTTGTTAGTGAAATAATCATTAAAATAAGTCCAATTTTTGGAGCCTATTCAATACCAACAAAACAAACTTTCCTCTTTATATAATACTAGCTTCCCCCCACGACTTTGTACGTGCATCCCCGTTTTTCCCTGTTCCCGCAAGAATTTCGGGAAATCCTTTCTTAGGGGACGCCTACGTTATGACATCTACCTGCATGCCAAATTTCAGCCCGATACGTCCAGTGGTTTGGGCTGTGCGTTGATAGATCACTATATCAGTCACCTTTAAGTTTTATATATATAGATTAGTGTAGAAGTATAATAGATGATGATGCTCTAGAAAATATTATTTTCCATCTAGAATCTAATAAGTCTGTTTAAACAATAAAACCCAAACGTGCTTATTCGTACATAAGGAGATCACGTTTTCATATTGACCGAATGGATTTCATTTTTCCGGTACTATTTTTTCTCGAAACTTTTTACTATATTAAAAAATGCGTGAAATGTGATTATTATTTTTTTTGTTACTGCCACGAACTGACCTGCATTTTGCATTTACTTAGTATTTTATATACTTGGTATTTTGGATGAAAATGTATATAGGCGAATACAATTAATAAATTGTATAATTATTTGAAAGTGGTGTAATTTTTCTTGCTAGAGCGATAGTTTTCTACATAATAATTATTATATTCTACTAGTATCACACCTAGAAAATTTGGTTAAATGGTAAAGGTGGTATAATTATTTATATTATTGTTCTTCTCGACTTAGTTTTAAAGTGTGGTAGGGGTCACAATTTATGAATCCTGTTTTGATTTGAACTTACTCGAGACAACGTAAACAAAGCAGGGAATTCTGTATAATAGATAATTTCAAAGGATTAAATAAAATAATTTCAAAGGATTATATAAGACACGTAACATAAAAAACCATTCATTTTGTTCATTCCGTTTTTGAGTAAAAGAGTAACAAAGATACATCCACAAAATCTTAGATATTTTTAACTTTTTTAAATATGCGTTTATAATATGATATTCCAAACAAAAAATCAATCCAGTTAATTATCATTTCTACACATAATACAAAAGATAAATGGCTCATTGGAAATTGTTTTGACGCTCTCATTAGTCAGAAGCGCGGTTTTGATGTGCCCGTGACAAATTGCTTTCGCACAACACTGTATATATTTTACTAGCTTACCGCCCGCCGCTTCGCCCGCTTTAACTAAAACCTAATAAATTATATACAAAAACCTTCCTCTTGAATCACTCTATCTATTAAAAAAAACCTCATCAAAATCCGTTGTATAGTTTGAAAGATTTAAGCATACAAAGGGACATAAGGACGGAGAAAGCGACTTTTTTTTATTTATTTTATTTATTTATTTAAATAGGTACACATCACAGCTGACAATTTTGACTAATTATACACAAGTTTAATTACAATCATGTTGCGGTAAAATGCCAGCCAAATTGTGTGTACACAGCACAATTGAGGTTAAAAAAAAATATTAAAAATTACATTATTTAGCACAATTCATAGATTCATTTCATTTCATTTCATTTCAAATACCTACATTACATTCAATCACATAAAATACAGTTAAGTCAATAAGTACCTACATTACATGCAATCACATAAAATACAGTTAATTCAATAAATACCTACATTACATTCAATCACATAAAATATAAAATACAGTTAAGTCAATAAATACCTATGTTTTATACTATTTAGTGATTTGTATAAATTGGGTGTATCTTTATTTTGTGTAAATTTTACTTTTTAGGTCAGAAACAGAAGTTAAGTATTTTATGTTTTTTGTGAGGCTTTTAGGTCAGAAAATGTAAAATGTTTTTTTTTTATATTATTTAAGGCCTTAAAGATTGCTGTCATTACTTTGGTGAGGCTTAGCGTATTATAAATTATTTTACAAGTGATATTTTATAGGAAAAATAGTGTTTCAGCCAACCTAATTAATTTAATAAATTACTTTGTAAATAATACTTTGTTATTAATAAAACATGTGATGTAGAGCAGCTTATAATAAAATTAAAAAGCTATGTAAAAAACGTAATATATACTTACCCATATTGGTTCTTTATTTTGAAGCTACAAACATACAATGTACATAATACATACATCATTCAAAATATTAAATCATCAAGAAATTTTCATTTTTTTCACATTCAAGGTGATCCGGTATATAAGACACGTAACATAAAAAAAGATTTTTTGTTTTTGTTTGGAATATCATACTATAAACGCATAAAAAAAAAGTAAAAAAATTACTAAGATTTAGTGGATATATCTTTGTTACTCCTTTTCTCAAAAACGGAAAAAACAAAAAGGTTTTTTTTTATGTTACGTGTCTTATATTATACCGGATCAACTTGAATGTGAAAAGAATGAAAATTATATTATAGGTAAGTAGGTAATTTACAACATAGAGCGTGTAAGTTTTGTTAATATAAGTTTATAATGTTGATATTTCAATTTTTTCAAAGTTGTGACTTCTTAAGAATATTAAGAACCTCTTCATCCATACAAAAATCTAGTTGTACCAATAATTTAAATCTTTTAAAAGCCAAAATAATGGATTCAAAGCGCCATCGACGTGGCATTAACTTTTGCTCGAAAGGTGATAAATCAAGTTACTCCGGACCTAGTTGCGAATGCTCTGAATAACTTTGTTTATTTTTCTTTTTAACAAGCTGTATACAGTGAGTGTGAGATATGTTTTATAGCTATAGAAAAAGGTAATATTATCCTTTATTCCTTCTGTAGCGGCTTTATATATTCAGGATAGCGGAAATGATATATGATGTTATATGATATATATATTAATACATGCATGCATCATATATATAATGTTATATGATGCATGCCCTAATAAGTAAGCTGTAATGTGCTGACGGCACAATTCCTATATTATAAAGGTATCTTAACACTAAAAAAGAAAGAAAGAATAAAATCATTCCTGGAATAAGGTACACACACAGTAAGAAAACACAAAATGGACTACAACACTACATAGTTTAATAGATAGTCGCTGACTCGCCGTCCCTATCCCGTCCGATTAGGGCCCTTCTGGCCTCCTCCACTCAAGCGACAGCCCAAGCCGAGGTTCGAGATCCCCGTCAAGGGGGGACGCCCTTGTGCATGTCGCTACCAGGGTGAACCTTCAGTTCACCCCCGCGTCCGCGTTAAAATGTAGAAGCCCTTCTGGCTAACATTGAGAAACACCTTACAAAAAAAAAAAAAACGCCGTCCCTATGTATGCTTCTTTAAAACTACGTAACGGGTTTTGATAATGTTCTTTTAATAGATAGAGTAGTTCTTGAGGAAGTCTTTAGTATAAAATTTGTTGCTGTTTATTTTAATTTAAAAATGTAAAAGCTTCTTGTAACTCTTTAAACCTCTCTCCAACCTAAACCTCTTAAAAAGTCATATTTTAAATGCTATAATATCGTAAAGTCACTCGTAAAAGAAACAGCAAGAAACCGTTTATTACCAACCCATTATTAGATTACTTAGTAAAAAAATAATTTCAACAAAACACCGAAATTACGAGTTCCTTAATACCGAAGATCCCTAAAATATTTTACTTGTGTTTTTGTAAATCCCCAAATGGCGTACTAAATAAACAGTGGTTTAACTTTAACCTCAGTTTACTGCAAGTATAAATGTGTCAAAAGTTATGGTTTTATGTGTTGACGGAGAATCTTCGGGACATCGTAAGATGGTATTAGTTTTATGATAGGACCGTTTAAATTTCGGGCAGTTAACCTAAATTGATCGTTGTAGTATTTTCAATGTTTTTTGGGCTTTCTGATAGTGATAGTGATTAAATTATATTCTTCTATAAGTAGGTAATAATATTATAATGCTGAAAAGTTTATTCGTTGGAACGCTTTGATATCAGGAAATACTCGACCGATTTAAACTCAACTCAACAAAAACTCTTTCACTTTTGGATATGTACGTGACCCGTAAATGCAAATTATTATGATGTAGGTATGTACCACGGGCGAAGCTGGGCGGACGGCTTGTATTATCTAAATATTATATAGTAGGTACTCTTATAATTATGCATAATAGCATAAATTTGCGATTAATTTCAAACTGTGTTTAAATATTTATTTCAGGCTCAAGACTCATCAGATCTACAATGCATCTTTTCACAAAGATAGAGTACAGTTTTACTTTTATAGACACGAGTAAAGCCGTGGTTTGAAGCTGGTATATTTAAGAACGATGAAGTCGTCGTTTAGCAAACTAAATTAAACCGAATATAATGGAAAAATTCTAAGTAATAACAGAGATAGAGAACTAATAATTATTTTATTGATAGAATATAACGTGATAACCTTGCTGTTATTAATTAATTGTAACATCTGGGTCTGTAGTAAAGATAAATATCTACCTATCAAGATATTACGTAACTGAATTAAAAGCAAAATAAAATATGGATTACAATTTATTTTATTTGCTAACCTACAATATTTATTTTAGTGCTTAATTACTGAAAAATAAAGTAAATAAACTTTCATGAAACAGTTAGTTATTTGCTTATAAAAGAATTTCTGAATCCTACAAGCTGAAGAGTTTGTTTGTTTGTTTGAACGCGCTTATCTCAAGAACTACTGGTCCGATTTGAAAAATTCTTTCGGTGCTAGATAGCCCATTTATCGAGGAATCCATACTAATATTATAAATCCGAAAGTAACTCTGTCTGTCTGTCTGTCTGTTACTCAATCACGCCTAAACTACTGAACCAATTTGCATGAAATTTGATATGGAGATATTTTGATACCTGAGAAAGGATATAGGCTACCTAGGGTAATGGAGGGTGTGGAGCAATGTGGGTGAAACCGCGGGGCACAGATAGTTATAGATAATGCGAAAGTTTGTGAGGATGGATGGATGTTCTGTCACGATGATGATGACTCTGTCACGCAAATATACTACTAAACTGATTACAATGAAATTTGGTATAAAGATAGCTGAAGACCCAGAATAAGCCGAAAGCTACTTTTTATCCCGGAAATACCACAGAAACGGGGTTTTTCTTTGAAAACGCGGGCAAATCTGGGTGGAAATCTAGTATACTATACAGCTTCGAAGTCAAGATCTTACAAAAAGTGCATCAAGATAGTTAAATTACAAAATAGTACTAACTAGCCGTCTTTGAAATGAAAACGTCTTAAAAGTTGTTTTTTTTTTATTTAATTTCAATTCGAATTCCATTGAAGCTCTGATTGAAAGTGGGTCAACGATAAATTGGATTTGTTTCACCCGATGAGATAATAACGAATAACCTTTTAAAGTTTAGGTACTGAGTTCTGTGTTGTCTGTGCTGAGTTTAATTGTCTGTGGTCGGTCTTGAAAATTATTTTGGTCATAATATTATATTTGGTCGTCTACATGATACTTTTTGAAGAAAAAAACGACGTGTGGCACTCGGGGACTACCGCGGTAAAGCTATTGCATGCTATGCCTTCAAGTCACACCTCCGCCCGTCGGAGTGCGGAGCGTGAGGTTTTTTCGTTGCGGAATTTCTCGATTCGGTTTCGCGCTCAAGGCCCGCGATAGAAGCTATACAATAGCTTAAAAATAACATTTTTATACAAGTATTCCAGAATATTATGTATTCAATATAAAGAAGAAATATTTTAAGTTTTCGTTGGTTAGTTTCATACGACCCTACTTCTTAGGTGACCAATTTCAAATGATTTTAACACGCTTTTATTAGCTTCACCTGTATGTTTGTATGTAACTGACTGATTTAGACTCAAATTTATATTTATTTGACTTTAAACCGTCAGATTTAATTCAATTGTTTACACTTTATCAAGGAGCCCCGTCAATACAATAATTTCAGGAGTTTAGGCGTGTTTTTTAGTTTTTTTTTAAGGCCTGAATCGGGTAGAATCCCCTTTTGATACCGAAAATTAACACTAGTTTATAACCGTTTTTCTTCTTAGATTCTTTATGTACATATCTAAAAAATATATATATTATAGTTTCGAATATGATAAAGGGCATGGTTGTTTTAATTTGTTTATTTTACAATCAGGTTTCTTGGAAAAAAATCATGAACTGAGGTCGATTTTTGTACTTTAAACCAAAACGCTAAGTCAATATAATGTCAATTATTGTAGTGTTTTTACAGTGTGTTTATGAAATTGAAACACAGGGCATGGTTGTTTTAAATATTGATTCAATATCCAAATATCTTTTTAAATAATTTTTATACGTACTTTTACTACGATAGATTCGCGCGGGTCCCCCGATTCCGCCTAGTAAATCGTCGCCAAGGTCGCTAGCCCCTATTAACGCCCATATTTATTTACTAAAAAAGCTCCTTCTTTACCGAGTAACATGTATCATATTTTTGTTTCTCACAACAAAACCATATAAATCAAATCAAATGATTACTGAAAGAATACAAATAGGGAAAGATTAATATTATTGTATGTACAAAAGATAAGCAGAAGTGTAAATCAATTAGGAGACGGAAAATATTTTTCCTTCCACGTGAAGGAAAATAAGCGATCATTAAAATAATGACATTTTTCACTGATACTATGTGATATTTTTATATGACAAGGTGATATTTTTAAGGGAATATTGGAGTTTAATTATATTTTGACTTTTTTTCAATCTGAGACAAGGCCAGAAATCATTGAAATCCGTTCAGCCGTTCTTGAGGTGTATCCTTGTTTTATATAGGTAATTAATTAACATACAATCATAAAAGGAGGGGCTTATATAAAACTAGCTTCCGCCCGCGGCTTCGCCCGCGTGGTGTTTTGATAAAAGGTGGCCTATGTTCTTTCTCAGAGTCTAAAGATTGTCTGTGCCAAATTTCATCAAAATCAGTTGAGAGGTTTAAGCGGGAAAGCGTAACAAACAGACAAACAGAGTTACTTTCGCATTTATAATATTAGTAGGGATGTATCTGGAACGGATACACGCCTACTAATATAATATACACGGTTTCATAACGAAAGTTGAAGATACACCAAGAATTATCTGTTGGAATAAATCCTTTAATTAAGAAACTTCTTAGGCGTTGCTTTTAATTATTAATTTAAAGCCAGCTCAGCTAGCGATACTTTTCCTTTTAGGCATTTTAAAGTTATTTACGTTACAAATGTTGTTAAACTTTGATTTTGAGATTTTGTTAAATTGTTCTTTAATTTTATGTTTCGTGTAAATTTGTAATTGTTTTAATTCAATTAAATCTGGTGGTATTAATAAAACTGTATATTTTAAAAAGAAAACATATTGTCTTTTGGTTTGCAGTTCTTTAAAAAGAGTAATTAGACTTACATTTTGTCATCAATTACCCATAATTATTCTATAACGCAAAGAAAAGTTTTGCCAATATTTTGCACTATAGCTCCTAAACTAGATCTTCTGTTCGACTTAGTCATCAGGAATCTTAGACAACGAGGAAATTCTATTTTTTATTGAAGTTATACTTCTTTTGGCGCGATGGAGAAAAATGATGAGAGTGAATTTTAACGATGCGCGTGCACACCGACACCTAAATTTAACAGCATGAAGTTAGTTCTAGGTGGTATGAAAATAAATATAAATGAATAAATAAATCATTTATTTACACCATTATATGTTATAAAATCTTAATGACCCAGGCTCCTAATATAGTTGTAAACTGTTTTTCAGGAGCCTGAAAATTGATAACATGTTGTATATTCTAGTATTTTTTTTCCATACACCAAAGAAGTATAACTTCTAACGCGTGTACATATGTGCACTCACTCTTTTTTTCAATCCTATACCATGTAGGGATCTAGCACCCTCCCGCCCTGGCGGCCCAATTCGTGCCGAACACAGTGCCGAAGCATGCTAGACTGAACATTAAAAACAGGTATTTTGAATTTATATTTTTTGGTTTTTATGGCATTCAAATGCTTTATAAATATAAATTTATAAAGGATAGAAAAAATTCGATCACGAGGCGGGACTTGAACCCGCATCCTTCGCGCCATTCCGGGGCGGATGCCTAACCAACTCAGCCACTCGTGACCCGCCTGAGCAATCGAATTTATTCTATCCTTTCAGTTTTATGTGTCTTAAGGGACACACCGCGCGCCATCTATTGAGATGATTTAACAACCATTTCAACCAATATGAAGCACTTTTCAGTGAATACAATATTGTAACGATGGAACACGACCTTTTCTTGAATTTATATTTTTTGGTTTTTATGGCATTCAAATGCTTTATAAATATAAATTTATAAAGGATAGAAAAAATTCGATCACGAGGCGGGACTTGAACCCGCATCCTTCGCGCCATTCCGGGGCGGATGCCTAACCAACTCAGCCACTCGTGACCCGCCTGAGCAATCGAATTTATTCTATCCTTTCAGTTTTATGTGTCTTAAGGGACACACCGCGCGCCATCTATTGAGATGATTTAACAACCATTTCAACCAATATGAAGCACTTTTCAGTGAATACAATATTGTAACGATGGAACACGACCTTTTCTTGAATTTATATTTTTTGGTTTTTATGGCATTCAAATGCTTTATAAATATAAATTTATAAAGGATAGAAAAAATTCGATCACGAGGCGGGACTTGAACCCGCATCCTTCGCGCCATTCCGGGGCGGATGCCTAACCAACTCAGCCACTCGTGACCCGCCTGAGCAATCGAATTTATTCTATCCTTTATAAATTTATATTTATAAAGCATTTGAATGCCATAAAAACCAAAAAATATAAATTCAAGAAAAGGTCGTGTTCCATCGTTACAATATTGTATTCACTGAAAAGTGCTTCATATTGGTTGAAATGGTTGTTAAATCATCTCAATAGATGGCGCGCGGTGTGTCCCTTAAGACACATAAAACTGAAAGGATAGAATAAATTCGATTGCTCAGGCGGGTCACGAGTGGCTGAGTTGGTTAGGCATCCGCCCCGGAATGGCGCGAAGGATGCGGGTTCAAGTCCCGCCTCGTGATCGAATTTTTTCTATCCTTTATAAATTTATATTTATAAAGCATTTGAATGCCATAAAAACCAAAAAATATAAATTCAAGAAAAGGTCGTGTTCCATCGTTACAATATTGTATTCACTGAAAAGTGCTTCATATTGGTTGAAATGGTTGTTAAATCATCTCAATAGATGGCGCGCGGTGTGTCCCTTAAGACACATAAAACTGAAAGGATAGAATAAATTCGATTGCTCAGGCGGGTCACGAGTGGCTGAGTTGGTTAGGCATCCGCCCCGGAATGGCGCGAAGGATGCGGGTTCAAGTCCCGCCTCGTGATCGAATTTTTTCTATCCTTTATAAATTTATATTAACAGGTATTTTCCTTATATTTTATATGCAAAATACACGTGAAGCATATTCATTGTTAAACGTAACATTGTTGATGAGGCAGAAATATAACATAGTGAGCTAGTACTGACGAGAGTTATAATTAACCTATTTTAATTGCAAAATTATGATTTATATAACGGAATCTATTGTTTAAACAACTCATTGGATCGCTTTATGTGGAGAATGTTTTGATATTCACTGTCAAATGAAAATTGTGAAAAGCTCTAGCATAATAATATATTATGCAAACGGTTTTCAGATAAATAGAAAATTATTTAAACTGTTTGTTAGCATGTTTGTCCATATATATATTATTATAAAACTAACCGGTAATTAAAGACTACTGTTAATCCATACTAATATTATAAATGCGAAAGTAACTCTGTCTTGAAGAAGTCTAATTGAATAAATAAATGTTTGAGTTTGAGTTTGAGTCTGTCTGTCTGTTACTCAATCATGCCTAAACTACTGAACCAATTTGCATGATATTTGGTATGGAGCTATTTTGATACCCGAGAAAGGACATAGGCTGCCACGGGCGAAGCCGGGGCGGACCTCTAGTAAAATATAAAATAACGAATTGCTTTAATTTTATATAATACTGAAATAATAACTCGTTTTTCTTGGATACATAGATATTAAGTTTAAGAAGGTTCTAAGATGCCTTTTTTGTATTATTATTACAGTAAAATATATTCATTATTTCTTGATTATTAAAGTGTACTTAACTATTCATCATGCCTTTCATTTAGGGAGCAGTAAGGAAAATTCCCAAATTTATAGCCCACAGCTTGAAACATTAATGTGAAGCCAGTGATACTATCTAATGCAATAAAACTGGATGCCCTGTTTTCATGCACCACCAAATATAACTCATAACTTTTTAGAGAATAACACATTTTATTTATTTACTAGCTGTGCTTCGCGGTTTTACCCACAGTGCTATGCTTTTGTTGGTCTTAGCGAGATGATATATAGCCTATAGCCTTCCTCGATAAATGGGCTATCTAACACTGAAATAATTTTTCAAATCGGACAAGTAGTTCCCTAGATTAGCGCGTTCAAACAAATAAACAAACTCTTCAGCTTTATAATATTAAACATAGATAATATTTGTACTTTATTGTACAAACAAGAAAGGAGAAAGCAGAAAATGAACAATACTACATACGTTTTTTTGCATACAAAAAATATCAATATGAACATTTGTTTTAAACATACAAACACACAAGTTTAACGTACAACCTTAGACGTACCACACTCTGTACATCAAACTCAAACATTTATTTATTCAATAAGAATTCTTCCAGAAACACTTTTGAATGGTCATAACATAGTTTTACCATTTACCACCTGTTTGCCTGTATATTAAAAAGTATCATATTATGTTAGTCGTTCTTTACTGAACCCATTGCTTACAGGCATCTGTTACTCAGTACCTAGGTCTAGTCTAATTGGAATTACATACAAGAACCACTCCAAAGGGTTAAAGAAACACAATTTCCCGCGCAAATGTCTGTAAATTTCCCTCCAAATAAAATTATTCGCACATCAAACACAGGGTTCATTTGTGTAGAAAGTCATTTTTCTGCTTCGATGCCTTTGTGGATTTTATATTTAAATATATCTCGGGTAAGTGAGCAAGGGCATTAGCAAGTGGAGCTAAGAGCTTATTTTTATTATTTATAAATGGTAGGCTTAAATTGCTGTGGGATTTTTTACTCCAACTCGATATGTCAACCACAATGGACCGAATAATTGACCATTCAATATGTTTTATTGCAATTAGCGAATAGCAATTTACATGCGGTGTTTTTGTGTTTTAGGGACTTAGGAAGAGCGGATACTATTCTTAAGGACAAAAAGCTAATGCGATGTTGTCAGATGTTTTGGAGACTTATAGGAAGAGTGTGTAGGTATTTTTAAGAACAAGAAGATCTATAACGAACCCCGTTGAGGTTGCATTTGATAGTCTGAATACTTTTTATTAAATGACACATCTATTTAATTCTTCTTCGTCCATAATTAATAACAGCAAGCAAAGCAATTATTTCTTCACGGTTTTAACATATTTACCTATAGTGAAGTACCGTGTCCCTGTAGTGGGATAAGGGGCAGATGCAATATGCATACATCTGTTTCACTGATCGATTTTCTTTAGGGACAAGTAGGTGATCATTCTTCTGTGTCCTACCAGACAGAGACATTTCTTTTTTCTTCGTCTCCACCGGGAATCAAACCCAGGCTCAGGAGACGGTATTTACCTATAAGTATAGAAATAATAGATGAATTATATTTTATAAGTAATACGCTAAAACAGTTTTATTCTTGAACATTCTCACAGATTGTAAACACATTGCAATCCCAATAGATTTACACACAATTACGTAACAAAACATTGCGCAACTTTTTTGAAGTCAGTAAAATAGTATTCAGTTTCTCGCACACCATTGTAAAATACTATAAACAAAGAGATACAATGATGCAATTTAAATAAAGCTGTTTAAAAATGATAAATATACTTCAGGAGCTTACGCTTAGTATCCTCCCGTTGTCTGTGTGTGTCAATTTATATCGCATCATACACAGGAAGCTTATGTTCGAGTGGTACTATGGGAAGTCGACTCGAACTCACTTTAATCTCACACTTTTTGTATAAGAATTTTAAAGTGCAACTTTACATGCGTTCAGTGTAAAATTTCAAGGTCTCGTCATGCTATACCGTCACGTCATGGAGTATGGCGACGATTTTGGTATCTTGCCAAAGAAGTTTCACTTTTTACACGTGCTCGGCACACACATGTGCGTGTGCTTTTATATATTCTAAAGAATAACATGTCATCTCGTTGTTCAAACTAAAAATTATAATGAAAGCTCCTTTAAAATCATTTCTATTATTAAAAAGACTTATTACTACTATTATAAGCACCTGGCAAATCCGAAAAATAGAGTCAGTATAGATAGTGCTAGTTAAAATTACCCCTTTATTAAATAGTACAAGTTATAATATAACACGAATAATAAACGGTATGAATTTGAGTTTACCAATTTAAACGTGGTGAAATAAATATTATTTTAGTGCCCAAGTATGCGCCCAAAATAGTCTATTATAAACTAGTGTCATGTCCTTGACATTTACTGTGTTAGGGCTTATTTTAACGTATTAATTCTATACCTTTCATGTCATCATTACACAATACACTCTTACGCTAAAACCTACATGTATTTTTAGTTCTTTTGAATATAATTTCAATAGAGTGACTTATGAACATAATCTGTCATGTGTATTTTATAATTTAGAATGTTTTAAAATAGATCTTTTACTTGTGAATCAAAGATTACCTACATAAATAGCTAGAGGTGTTTCAAAACACTAAAAATAGAATAGGCAACGAGACTCTTCATTGAAAATTGATTACTCTTATAATTTAACACAGAATATTCGTAAATAATTTGAATATTACTTAGGTATTATTCTTGCTAATAAAATTATTACTTTATTAAAATATAACCCTTAGTAGGGGATAAATAGCTGATATAATCCGATGACGCTGTTCGGAATATGACACTGTGTTATAAACTGACTGACGTTTAAATATTGCTCTGTATTAAAACGTTATAATATAATAAATATTAATAATACACATATTATAAGCATTTTACCTGAATATTAAGCTTCTAAATTTAAACAAATATAATATATGAATAGTTTACAAATAGATATAGGCTTTTTATTGGACACTAAAGCTCCTAAATGTAATATTGTTTAGAAACTTTCATGTAATGTTTTGATAGATGGCTAACTTTTTGTGAAAATAAGTCAAACAATAATAAGAATGACCAGCAAAGTTCTATTTAACAGTATTTAACTAATAAATATTATATACATAGAGGCATTTTTAATAAAATGAAACTATTTCTATATAATATGAATATTGAATAAGTTAATGTAAATAAGTTTTAAAAAATCACGTTTGCGTAGTGTTCGTATTGTCTTTCCTCCTTAATACCCTGAACTACAAAAACAACGCGACAAAGCGAAAATGTATTTATTTATTTTACGTGAAAATATGGTTATTGGATATTATGCGGCGTGGAAAAACATAATATTTGTGGTGTTTCTACTACATTTATTTTACTTACAATATACGAAGCTGCAAAATAATTTAACAAAAACACTCTCGTTTAAATTTCTTATTCTTTACATTATATTACATTATTAACTAGCTGCGCTACGCGGTTTCGCCCGCGTGAATCAGTTTCTCCTTTAAATCCTAATGTGTGGGAATATCAGTATAAAAAATAATCTAAGTTACTCCTCATAACATCAGCTATCTGTCAGTGAAAGTCCCGTCAAAATCGGTGCAGCCGTTCCAGAGATTAGCCGGAACTGTATGATACGTCCGTACGTACGACCCATTTCATTAAAAATATATGGACGATAAAGACCCATGGAGGGTTGTCGCGTAAAAACCACAGGACAGTTCTTTGGCATATTATGATATTAAATTAAATTAAATTAAATATTTTATTTATTTTTCTCATCACAAATGTACAATCAACACATACATTGTTAATCTATATATCTTAATACTAACATTTGTGAGAGACTGGTGCCCGCGATAAGTACAAAATACTTGTGTTACGGGTCACCAGGCCCCCAAGCATTAACAATCACAATCTATCAGACAAACAATGAACGTGAACATTAAATGAGAAAGAATTAATCATAATTAAAGATGGATATATTATAAATTATTTTATAGATGAGATGAAAGGTTAAAATGAATTAATATAGTTAGTGTATAATGTGAGTGTTTGTGTATGTGTGTTAGTGTATGCGTATGTAGGTGAGTGTGTGTGTGTGTGTGTGCGTGTGTGTATGCGTGTGTGTGAGCGTATATATGTGTGATTGAGGGTAGGTGTAGATGCGTTTTTGCGATAGAGTATGCACGATTCAGTTTCTCTACTTTACCGAATATTATGTATAAAATTTTCTGAAGTTTGATAGTCTAAGTCTTTCAGCCATTTACATACCGACGTCTTACACCTTGATGTGCTAAGATAGTATATTGAAATAGACTTATTGATTTTATTGTATAAAAATGCCCCAAGAAAATAGTAAAATCTATGTGACAGACATGTATTAAAAGAGTTTTTTTTACAAATAATATCTTTTCTACGCTTGTCCCTGTTGAAATTCGGATCATATTTTAATTGTGCATGTTGCCTTATTATAATGGATAAGATAAAAGTCTGTCTGACAGTTAGTACATCCCAACGTTTGTATAGTTCGCAAGTAGGATAGCGAAATGGTAAACCAGCTCCAACTCTGAGTATGGCTCTTTGTGCCCTTTCAGCTTCTATGAGGTGTATCTTGCAAGCGCCTCCCCAGGAGCTAATACAATAATTAATGATTGAATGACATAGAGCTGAGTAAACCATTTTTATTGTCCGAAAATCAGCAATATGTCTCAAAATTTTAAATATATATATCAGTTTGCGAATCCGTGTGACTAAAATTTCAATGTGAGGCTTAAATGTGAGAGTTTGATCCAAGTAAACTCCAAGATATTTGATAGTGTCAGTTCTTTGTATAGAAGGACAAAAGCAGGTTCGGTAAGTCATAGGTGTGCATGTATGTGAGGTAATGTTGTAACTTGCAGGAGGAAGAAGATTTTTTTTCGACGCAAAGGCAATATATTTAGTCTTATCCACATTTAACGTTAAAGCATTACATTTTAGCCACTCACAAATCTGATCAAAGCCTTTTTGTGTACTTTGAAACACTTCTGTCCATGAGTCACCCGAGAATAAAATTGCTGTGTCGTCTGCAAAAGACAGTATTTTACCATGGTTCAGTTGAAGTTGGCATAAATCATTTAGATATACCAGAAAAAGGCTAGGTCCAAGAACACTGCCCTGGGGGACACCGTACTGCACCAGTAGTTCATCGCTTACCCAATTGTCAATTTTTACTCGCTGCTTTCTGTGCTTTAAATAATCTCCCAGTAATTGTAATGGAAGGCCTCTCACACCGATCCTTTCTAACTTAAGTAACAAGAGTGGTATTGATACGGTGTCAAAGGCCTTGGCTAGGTCAAGGAAAACCACAATACATTTCTTCCTCTTATCCAAATTGCAAACAATATTATTAGTTAGTTCGTGAACAGCATCATCAGTCGACCTACCTGAGCGAAAGCCATATTGTCCAGGAGAAAGTAGTTCATTAGACTCTAAAAATTTCATCAGACGTTTATTGATCAAGCGTTCCAAGATTTTAGACAGAGTGGGGAGAATAGAAATTGGCCGGTAATTCGTAATGGAGTCTATATCTCCACCTTTATGGATTGGTTTAACTAGTGCAGTCTTAAAAGCCTGTGGAAAAATACCGGTGGTAAACGATAGGTTGCAGATGTATGAAAGAGGAAGCGATATTACTTTGATGTAACGTTTTATGATTTTGCCTGATATGCCATCAATTCCCACCGCAGCATCTTCTCTTAGATCCATAATGATATGTTCAATCTCTGTATCATCAGTTGGAAGCAGAACAAACGATTTGGATATTTGTGAGTGAACATTCTCATAAATGTTAGGTTTATTATGGTTACTGATAATCTTCTCAGCCAATGTTTTTCCAACACCTATATAGTAACTGTTAACATGATCAACACTATTCTTGGGATTGTTCTTATCAATTAGCGCTGAAGCGGACTCTGATCTTTTATTTGTGTTACATATATTTTTA
Source organism: Colias croceus (assembly GCF_905220415.1). Classification (NCBI taxonomy): domain Eukaryota; kingdom Metazoa; phylum Arthropoda; class Insecta; order Lepidoptera; family Pieridae; genus Colias; species Colias croceus. The sequence goes on from NC_059553.1 coordinate 9,311,414, forward strand.
ATGACGTCCCACAATTTTTTATTATTATTTTTAGTTTTTTCAATTTCTTGTTTTTCGTAGATTCTTTTTTGCTTCTTTAGTAGAGCGTTGCAAAAATTCCTGTATCTTTTGTAGGTTAATTTAAGTGAATCATCATCAGGTTTCTTTTTTAGTTTTTTATACAAGTTGTCCCTATTGCGTATGCATCTCAGTAGGCCTGTAGTAATCCATGGCTTATGAATCCTCTTTTTGTTAGGTACTCTTACAATGGACGAGTTATCTAATATGGCATTATTTAGAAGTGCGACAAAGTGGTCTGTTGCTAAATTTACGTCACTGTACTCTATTACTGACTGAAAGTTTATTTTATTGATAGATTTATCTAGTTCAGTATAATTAATTCTTTTTATGATTGATAGATTAAAGGTAAGTTTAGTCTGCAAATTAATAGTTATAGCAACACTGTCATGATCAGTCACAGATGAGGCAGCTACACAACATGTAGTATCCAATTTTGTTTTAATCATGAAATGATCTAGACATGTGTGTTGGTGGGTGGGTAAAGTATGAGCGGGTAGTATACAATGATACGCCAGAATATTTAAATATTCAAAAGAGCGCTTATCGGTACTATTGGGACCTATGTCAATGTTAATATCTCCACCAATTACTATTGTTTTATAGTTGTTTAATTTAGTCAGTAATGTATCTAAAGAATTAATAAAATTAGTAGTATTACGTTGACCTGGAGGGCGATAAAGACCAACAATACAAATCTCGTTACTAAATTTTAAGCATAAACAATTAGCATCAACTAAATGAGGCTCATCAACCATTACTTCATACCGGTTTTTATAGTAAATAACAACGCCTTCATTTTGTGTTTGATGGATGGTTGTGCATATATGTCTGTAACCCTCTAAAAGGGGAATATTATGTGACGATCGAAGCCAACATTCAGAGAGAATAATTACGTCCCAATCTATGCCCGATCTATACAATAAAACCTGTAGATTAGGCATGTTACATTGTATACTTCTTATATTTTGAGAGAATATTTTTAAGGTTCGTTTGCCTAATGGTAGGACAGTTTTCATGTCTTCAATGTCGCATGTAAGGGATTTGGCTATATCAAAGGTATCGAGACTTTGATGGATTGATTCAATTCCGGAATTATCGAATTTGTCGTATAAGTACTTTTAGGCTAGCTTTGGTGTATGTTATATGTGAGATGTAAGACATGTGTGGCTGTGTATATGTATATAGGTGAGTGAACGTTTTTTTCTTGTATAATATTTTGTAGAGAAGTATGTAAGTAGAGTTAATTATTTGTGTATAGGAGTAAAATTCCATAATATATCCATTATACATTACAATACCAATAATAGAGATGCACATAAACATAATTTTAACTATAAAAACATAATAAAACGAACATAATATTATAATTAACAACAATACATGCATAAAGAAACTTAAATCTAGTCACAATGATAACTTTTGTAAGTCGGATTCCTCCGCGATACGTAATGGCGGCTGACCGTCTTTTATTTTGATATACACTTTTCCAAAGGAAGTCCATGTGCTAATTATCTTTTTGTTTTTCACAAGCTGTCTGGTCATGTAGTGAAGTTGACGTGCTTTACTCGACAGAACCTCAGAGATGTATATTGGATATGTCGGCCCTGGAAGCTTAATATCCTGTGTATTGAGTAGTGGTTGTTTAGTTAGGCGGCGTGATTTATTATAACTTTTATATGCATTTAAGATAGTTTCTTTTCTGCCAGTGGTAATAAAGTCAACTATCAATGCGTCAGACTTAGACTTATAGACTTCTTTTACTTCTAAATCCACCAACGGATTCTCGGGACACAAAGTTGTACATATACTGTTAATAGTATTCATCATGTTTTGTTTGTTGTCACATGTTTGTGGAATATTGCGTATTTCTATTTTAGAACTGAGTGAAGTTCTCTCCAGTAGATCCATTTTTTTTTCTAGTGCACATATTTGTTTTTTATATTGAAGATTTTCCTTTTCAAGAGCATTAAATTTATTTAATAATTCGTCATACTGAGTGGACATAAAATCAACAGACTTCATGATGTCTTGGTTTTGGGACACTAATAAGTTTATAGAACTTTTTAATGATTCAAACTTTTCTTCTTGTTGTGCTTTCATTTCTGAAAACATGTTTTTTATTTCTGACATAAATTGTTCAGAATTTTCAGAGTACTCCATAAATGTCCGTTTTTGTCGTTTTGTGCCAGTCGAAAAATTTTCTGTATTCGTTTCCTTACATTTATTTAATGCTGAATCAGATCCATATAGCAACGGGGTGGTTTTTAATTTCAATCCGGGAGGTGATCGTTTAACCGACATTATTTATAAAAATTGTAATAAAATAAAATAGATATTCCTAGTAGACCAAAAGTTCTCATCTAACCAAACTGTATTAATAGGAGTTTAACAAAAAAAAAAAGAAAATAAAAAATAAAAACAAAATTTAACACAACTTGGAACCACTCGGATACGATCTCGAACTCGCTGTTAGATACCAATTAATAGTCCAAGTCTTAGCTCACTCAACCAATACGCCACTATCGAGTTTGCGAAATAGTAAGTCTTATAATACGTGAGATCCAATTCAATCAAACCGGTTTCTAATAAGTCGTTGATTCAAGATCAACCAACACTGCACTGTAGCAAATTAATATCAACCGTCACAGATTTAAAACTTTGAAAAATACCACTTCAAGCACTGTCCACTGGTATTATTTAACATTCGACTACAGTCCTATCACTTATAAAAGTTTTGACACTACTTAAAATGGTAAAATTGCACTTCTTTCCATTGAAACAAATTTTTAAACTCAGCTAGCACTGGAACACGTCCGTTCGCATTCGCGGCGCGGAGCGGGGGGGGATATATTATGTATAAGTTAGATATAAGTTACATATTATGTAATATTGACATGATTTTAAAAGAGCAACTATGGAGTTTCTTGCCGATTCTTCTCCATAGATACTGCTTTCCGAATCGGTGGTAAATGTTAAAAATACTTATGTAATGACGATTCGAAAGTGCTACTAAATAGTAGTCTAATTGAATAAATAAATGTTTGAGTTTGAGTTTGAGTTTGAATCTACGTTAGTTACTTCATCCATCCATACTTCTTCATTCCATCTATCTTTTATTTAAAAACAGTATCAACAAAGTACAAAGATGACAATACAGTGCAAAATAACCAATGAACTAAATAAAGCAAGAGAAGTGGATCATACAATAACATAGTTATAACAAGTTTTCTATCAAATAAAATCGAAGAGTATCTCGTGTAATAGTATTTTACAATCGCGTAGAGTTGCTATGAAATGGGTCACGGAATCGTTCAATGATATTTTATATGAAATTAACTGTAACTATAGATTAGTTGTTAAGTCTCTCTAACCGAGCCGTGAATCGAAGTTTTGGGTTCCCAGGTGATGAAGGGCTACATAGTATAAAACAAAGTCGCTTTCTCTGACCCTATGTCCCTATATAATATGCCTAAATCTTTAAAAACTATGAATCCGGTTTTGATGCGGTTATTTTATAGAGTATTTCAAGAGGAAGGTTTAAGACAAAGCGGGCGAAGCCGCGAGCGAAAAGCTAGTCAACAGTATAATGGTATTAATTTCATTTTAGAAAATTCTTACAATAGATTGCAACTAAAAGTTACATACAATACATTTTCGACTTTATTCTATTAAACAAATATATAACCTACATACAAGCCCTGTCCGCACTCTGGAGACTGTATTTCACAACCGGTCAGGCTGAAATTTGGCACATACGTAGCCTCTGGTTTTCAAGCAAATTTAAAGGTATAGTTTCGAAATCTTACTGTGGCTGCTGTTTGTAAATGATACCTGTGTGGTAAGCTTAGAGTTCATTATTGATTGAATAATGTAAATGGTATATAGATCTTAACATTTGCTGCAAAGAGAAAAGATTTTGGTGTTGGTCATTTTAGCTTATAATGTATGAATTCGTGAACTACTTTTCTGAAAATTATTTTATCCTTAGAATGCTGTTAAAGTGACATGGACCATATTTTCCAATGCTTAGATTCGGGCAGAATCAAATAGCTAGAAACCCTATTTCAAAGAAAAACAATTGTCTTGTCTTGTGATCTCGGTGGATTAGCATTTAGCATATAGTATATTTTTCTAGTATTTAGCAATCCTCATTTTTCATTGTCTTAAGTTCAACTACTTAAGTTTTATATTCCACATAGTTATACTACAAAATATAATATAGTAAAAATATATGTAAGTATCTATGTAGTTTTCCAGTGTATATTTTATTATAATTTTTAACCAACTAAATAGTTTTAATTACTCCTTAGGGCGGTCGCGCGGTTGATTTTTTTGACTAGTCGAGTCATTGATTTTCAGGGGGGGTGAGAGCTGTCGACGGCTCTAGCGCAGTCAACGGCTCGAGCAGTCAGTGTATGCCTCACGACCGCTCGTGAGCCGTCGACGGCACGATGAAATTTCATCATGCAGTTGACGGCTTGAAGCGGTCGCGACGGCTCGAGCGGTCATGTGTACGGCGGTGAATGAATGTCCATAGTTCACCGTGCGGTCGCGGCTTCAAGCGTCGGTCTCAACTGCTTGAAGCGGTCTGCGTACGGCCGCCCTCAGGCCGTCCCGACCGCTTCAAGCCGTCAACTGCATGACGAAATTCCACCGTGCCGTTGACGGCTCGCGAGCAGTCGTGAGGCATGTACACCGACAGCTCGAGCCGTTGACTGCGCTAGAGCCGTTGACGGCTATCTCCCTCGTGAAAATCGATGACTCGACTAGTCAGAAAAATCAACAGCTCGAGCGGTTGGTAGCGACGGCTCGAGCAGTCAACAACCGACGGCTCGAGCCGTCAACGACCGACCGCTCGAGCCGTCCGTGTACGGCGCTCAGCCGTTTACTGCTCGAGCTCGATATTTTTTTTATAATTATTATGATGTTCTATAACAAAACACAAAACATAGTTTAATTAAGATTCTATTCATCCCAAACTCGACACGTATAATTAAATATAACAAATTTGTTTGTCAGTTGTTTTGTCTGTTAAGTTTTGAACTTGTGGATAGGAATTCTTAGTAAGGTCGTTGCACTTTCTACTATTAATAATACAATTAATTCATGAAATACGAAACGCGACACTGTTTTTAATAATTACAAAGAACCTGGTTATATTTATTATCTAGTTTGTAAGTTCAATAACCCTTGGAAGTTTGAAGAATGTTTCAATGAACATATTTTATGAAGTTGTTTAATTGTTAATTCAAGTCTTCTAACGGTACTGTAAATAATACAATCTATGCTAAAAGTACCGCTTTTATCTGAAAATGTAAACAATTGATCTAGTTAACAAAACAGCTTTGTCGTCTGGCTTTTCCTATCGAAACTTAGTGTGGTTACAGAAAAATGCTTTCTTATAATTCTTATAGGTAAGTGTACATCACTCAGATGATACTAATATTTTAACGACTTTTGTAATTCTTATTTTAGATACTCTGTTTGAATTCTATCTGATCGAGATAATCTTCGAAAATGCTGAATCAATTTTAATAGAATTGTAACTTGGTGATAGAGTAAATTATATAGTTCGTTTCAGCAAACCACTAGACCGATTCGTTTTATTACATTCAACCTTTACATTTACTTTGAAATTAAGTTTTATATTCCAAAGTTTAAAGCTTCGTGGAATAAATAAACTACAAATAACAGTGTCAATGGCAAAGGCGTAAATTGGAGCCGTCTCCACTTATTTTATAATTGGAGAAAATTACTCGTGGACTTAACATAAACCTGCCTTAATAAGGCTGGTTATATACGAATTAAAATGTGAAAATTTTCTCGAGCTTCTGGAGTAAAAATTGTAATATGTACATGGGTATTTGTATAACTACGCCAGAAGTAGGGATAGGTTTTTAGAGTATGTGTCTTTAGTATGTCCAAAAGGTTTGATGTTTATGAGTATGGTATGTATCATTGGTTTTGTCTTAATTGTGTGAGTATATAAAAATAAAAAATAAAAAATAACGTCTAACAGATAACACAATTTTTCAAAAGGATACATGCGACGCGAGGGCATAACTGCCTGAATTTGCTTATATGCTAAATCATAAAAATCAACAAAATACCTAGTGACAAAATTTATCTTCTTTAATATATATAAATCTCGTGTCACAATGTTTGTCTTCAATGGACTCCTAAACCACATAACCGATTATAATAAAATTTGCACACCATGTGCAGTTCGATCCAACTTGAGAGATAGGATAGTTTAAATTTCAAATCGTTTTAGAGAAAGCGGGCGAAGCCGCGGGCGGTAAGCTAGTTGAATTATAAAATAATAATATTAACGAAAATAAAAACCCTTTTTAAAAATTGAGAAACACCACAATACACCGTCAAAGCTTAGTAACTAGAAAACTTTCCCATTTCACAATCTATTTAATATAAAATTTCTTGTAAAGTGTTAAAAATCAGAATACAAGAGTACATGAAACTCGGTTAAATTAAATCGAAAGTTGTAGAAGTTGAACGAAAAGTGAATAACTAAGAACGAAGCTTGAACTCTAGTCAGAAATGGTTATTTTTTTATTCCGTTTAAAAGTTCCCGTGAGACACAAAAGTATGTCTGCGAGCGTACTTGCTGATTTCATTTCATCAAATTTGGTTTTACATTTTAAAATACATCTATGTATATGTTACAGTCAAAACCCTGAACCAGTCAATAACGTTATTGACCGGTAAAATCGGTTAATAAGGATATTGACTAAGGGCGTCGGTTAATATCCTTATTAACTGATTTTATCTGATTAAACCAGTTAATAGCGTTATTGACTAAGGGCATCGGTCAATATCCTTATTAACTGATTTTAAGTCGAGACATCTAGTCAATATAGGTTTTAACCGACGTGCCCAGTCAAAACTCATAAAAAGTTAAGGACGTTAGTGAAATTATACTAGAAAATCATTTAAAAAGGTTCATAAAACTTTTTAAACTTTTTATATTTAAGAGTTTTATGTTTTATTAATTAATTCGGGGTATTGTTTGTAAACTGCAACCGCGCGAGAATACGTGCCCCAAAATATTTTTGAAGATGGCAATTGTGTTTTAATAACAACTAGGTTTCCGCCCGCAGCTTCGCCCGCGCAGTCAAAGAAAAAACGCATAGTTCCCGTTCCCGTGGGATTTCCGGGATTGCGTTAGTTTCTGATTTGACGGAGTGACCTGCAGGTGTACTTCGAAGACTGCTACTGGATCTAATAGACGAGTAGAGCTAGGAATGCCGAGTTTGGACTCGTTTTGTTAGCTATGTCGAGACCTTACCTCCGGACTTGATGGAATGATCTGCAGGGGTACTTCGACGACTGCTACTAGAACTATTATACGAGTAGAGCTATGTGTGCCGAGTTTGGGCTCGTTTTGTTAGTTACGTTGAGACCTTACCTCCGGAATTGATGGAATGACCTGCAGGTGTACTTCGAAGACTGCTACTGGAACTATTATACGAGTAGAGCTAGGTGTGCCAAGTTTGGGTTCGTTTTGTTAGTTATGTTGAGACCTTACCTCCGGAATTGATGGAGTGACCAGCAGGTACTAACAAAACGTACTAGCTCTACTTGTATAATAGTTCCAGTAGCAGTCTTCGAAGTACACCTGCAGGTCACTCCATCAAGTCCGGAGGTAAGGTCTCGACATAACTAACAAAACGAGCCCAAACTCGGCACACCTAGCTCTACTCGTCTATTAGTTCCAGTAGCAGTCTTCGAAGTACACCTGCAGGTCACTCCATCAAGTCCAGAGGTAAGGTCTCGACATAACTAACAAAACGAGTCCAAACTCGGCATTCCTAGCTCTACTCGTCTATTAGATCCAGTAGCAGTCTTCGAAGTACACCTGCAGGTCACTCCGTCAAATAGGAAACTAACGCAATCCCGGAATCCCACGGGTACGGGAACTATGCGGCTTTTCTTTGACTGCGCGGGCGAAGCTGCGGGCGGAAACCTAGTTGTTATTAAAACACAATTGCCATCTTCAAAAATATTTTGGGGCACGTATTCTCGCGCGGTTAAAGTTTACAAACAATACCCCGAATTAATTAATAAAACATAAAACTCTTAAATATAAAAAAGTTTAAAAAGTTTTATGAACCTTTTTAAATGATTTTCTTGTATAATTTCACTAACGTCCTTAACTTTTTATGAGTTTTGACTGGGCACGTCGGTTGAAACCTATATTGACTAGATGTCCCGACTTAAAATCAGTTAATAAGGATATTGACCGATGCCCTTAGTCAATAACGTTATTAACTGGTTTAATCAGATAAAATCAGTTAATAAGGATATTAACCGACGCCCTTAGTCAATATCCTTATTAACTGATTTTACCGGTCAATAACGTTATTGACTGGTTCAGGGTTTTGACTGTAACATATATACTTTTACTGTGAAGAGGATATTTTTTTAAAACTCAAAACTAGTTAGCCAATTTTCATTAGCACTGCCTGACATCCAAAAAAACACATATTCGTATAATTAAAAAAAATATTTAATAAAACCTTCCTCTTGAATAACTCTATCTATTAAAAAACCGCATCAAAATCCGTTGCGTAGTTTTAAAGATTTAAGCATACAAAGGAACATAGGGACAGAGAAAGCGACTTTGTTTTATACTATGTAGCGATAGTGAAGAGTTCCACTCTATTGGCACATCTTTCTTTACCATGATATAATTAAGGAAACTGTATTTATTATATTAATTAGTTCCTGTTATATTTCCTCCATGATAAAGGAATGACAAGCGACTCGATTCCAATATAGATATCCGATATTGTTAAGGGTGCCACAAGTGATTATACGGAACCAAATTATACCCTTTGTTGGGAATAATGAAAAATAATATACGTTTCATTGGAAAAACATGTTAATAGATAAGTCGTGTCGTCTTAAATTTCAGGAGTGTGTTTGTTTTTTTTTCTATTACTTCGCAACGGAATGATTTAATGGTACAATTATTTTATGTGAATATACTGAGTAGGCTAGAGATTTTAGGTTACTAACGATGTAAAATAATTTTCTTTTACTACACCAATTAAAAAATATCAGAAGGACATAGAAGAGGATTTAAAACAATACTATAAATAGCTTTTAATCTTTATTTTTCTTTCTGGATTTTTGATAAATATGCTAAAAGTACATCCATTATAATTATTAAATTTCCATTCAACGGAATTTGTATCCACTTAACAACGTCTAGGGTTTGGTTCCGACAGCTGGCTGTTACAGATGTCTTTCGAAACCTAGAATTACTTAGAATTTATTTCATTTGAAGTAAGAATTTATTAATTATCGTGATGTAGGATTAGTTATTGATATGAGAAAATTGCCAAGAAAATGAATTCTGTTTAATTAATTAAATTATTACTTATATAATGTTTCCAGTCTGCAGAATTTTCTAACGAAATGATAATATTATTATCTATACATATAATAAATCTGTAGAAGGGTCAATTCTGTAAATTGAAAATATTGAAAAAATAAATAGCAGGGGGTGTTACTGGATCGATACCAAACCCAAATATGTGATTAAAAAAATTTTTGGCTGTCTGTCTGTCTGTCTGTCTGTATGTTCAGGCATCACGCGAAAACTAACGGTTCGATTTCGATGAAACTTGGTATAATAATTATACCTTATTATCCTGGGCATAAAATAGGATACTTTTTATCACGGAAAAAAACGTAGAAAAAAAGTAAATCTTAATTTTTCCGCGCGGGCGGAGTCGCGGGCGGAAGCTAGTAATTACATAATATTTTAAGTTAAGATTTTAATTCACGAGATAACGCTTTTAATCTAGATATTATCTAATGCAAAAAATATAATGTATTATGTTTAATTTACATCTTTAATCTCTATCTTTACTAATAATACCATAAAGCTGAAGAGCTTGTTTGTTTGAACGCGTTCTCAGGAACTACTGGTCCGATTGGAAAAATTATTTCGGTGTTAGATAGCCCATTTATCGAGGAAGGATATTATAATCACGCAAGACCAACAGGAGCTTAGCAACGCGGTTGGAACCGCGGGGCGCAGCTAGTTTAATTACATAGAAGTACCGCTAACGTCGCTCTAGGTATACCGTATTGCTGTATGAAATCTATGTAAATTGACATACAATTTGTTATACCTTATATAAATAGTGTGCCAAATACCATCAATGAAATGAATATGAAAATATAAAAGCCCACGCTCTTTCGAGGAATTCGAAATAACATTTCCCGTGAAACCATAGCGGTGCATAATATGTATATTTTTCGTTCCATATATCGTATTTCAATTCCCAAATCATTTATGAACATTATAATGATAAATTACCTACCTTAGTCAACCTAATTCTGTATCTATAAATAGCAACAGTGGATTGAAAACTAAATCCTTTTCAAAAGACCGACAATCAAACTAACAATATGTTTTGTTATATTGTTTACAACAAATTCTTGTTGTAGATGACTTAAATAAACTAACATATTAAGAAATATTATGGACATGTACTCTGGCGGGTCACGAGTGGCTGAATTGGTCAGGCATCCGCCCCGGTTTGGCGCGAAAGGATGCTGGTTCGAGTCCCGCCTCGTGATCGATTTTTTTCTATTCTTTATAAATTTATATGTATTTATTTATTTATTTTTATTTATTTGAATGCCATTAAATAAAAAATATCAAATTCAACATTATGGAATTAAAAGTAGAAAAACTGAAAATTAAATATATATTTATCTCATACACGTAATTTTACAACTACAGAAAATTTATGGGACCTCTTAGTAAGTTAACAAAAACCTGGAGGACCCGATCTTCTTTAACAAATATAATATAAGAGTATATTCACAATGAATACAAAAGTTTGTTAAAACAACAACAGAAAAAGGGATAAAAATAGCCCAACAACTCAGAAACGATATCACCCACGCCCAAGATTATTATTGAAGAAAATAAAACATTTACTAAAAATAAACAATGGAAAATTATAAATACAAATACAACAGATGTTTTCGTTAAAGAACTATGGAATTATACATATTTTACATACACATATTTATAAACTTCGAAGGTCACTTTTCCAGTAAAATAATAAGTAGGTACGTAATAGAAATCAAGATGAAGAATATTCATTAAACAATGTGTACACACAACAAAGTGTACAGAGCAATCTTATCACTAAAAGAAGACTTTACCAAGCAACCTTTATATATGTTTTTTTTTTTATTTTTTTATTGACGATAGGAAAGAGCTTGACCACAATCTCGCCTGATGTTAAGCTGAGATGTGGTCTAAGATAGTACGCGCTTCCCTAGAAGGTACCTGTTCACTCTACGCTTGAAGATGTATCTCTGGAATGGAAAAAACATGGAATACCTCACTTAAAAATGTAAATTGTAAAGAGCACGACAAAATATATGTACCGCTCAAACTTTAATCATATTTTATTCATAAGTACATAAAGTTATACATTTCTGCGAGAAATCTTGCTTTTCCAGTCGGAAAAGTTTGCTTTGAAATTATTAATAATTAATTAATTATTAATAATTATAAATGAAATATCTATTATTAGCAGTCCCAGCAAACGTTGTTCTGCCTTACTCTTATCACTTAGGGGTAAGAGAATGATGTTTAACGATTCTGAGATCTACCCAACAGGTACACAAAATGTATCTACCCAACCTGTGATCTACCGACACAAAATTTAATGAGAATCGGTCGAGCCGTTTCAGAGGAGTATGGTAACTAACTGCAGTGTGACTGTGCGAGAATTTTATATTATGCGGATGTAATGTAATGTTCTGAAATGGTTAATTCACTAACTAATTATATGTTAAATAAAAAACGAAATATTGAACAGAATACTTATGTTTAACTGTGATTTATATCAAAGAAACAATTTTCAAAATCGATCAAGTAGTTTTTGAACTTATGAATTGCAAACACACAAAAAAAAAAAAATTCTGTATAATATTACTGAAGATATAAACACTAGTATTATTACTTTTACATAAACGATGGCTGATGTTACGTAACGGCATACAATATCTAGGATTAAGGTCTCATAACTATAACTTATAAGATAATACTTTAATACTGTCCAAGAATAAACATTCTTAGCGCATACTAAAACCCTAATTTTAGAAATTTCGGTTTTTAACAGTCTAGAGATAAAGGCTGTTTTCCAATTACAGAGCATAATGCGACTCAGTGGCGCACAATGCCGAATTATGCTGATGCTTAATTGGAACGTGAAACGCACCAGCAGGTTGCGCTAAGTTCAGTGTTGAAAAAAAAATATTCATAGAGTTAGCAATAACCTCATTAATGTGTAAATAAAGTGGTATACACAAGGGTATACATAATAATTGGTTGAAAACTATTTACGGTTATTTTAAGTAATTTGGATTTACCTTCATCCATACTTATATTGATTTTTTTAACACAATTTGAATTAACTTTGATTATTTCGAAAAAACTACAATGAAACGAAAGCTTTAAATTTTTTTCCAACAATTAATAATTACTTACGATAAATCGATTGCTCGCATCAATTCACGCGCATTACTTTTAAGAGTGCTCAATTGTGCGAAGCATTGATGTAATTGGAACATTCAACGTTAAGCATTATGCCGCATAATGCGCTCTAGTGCTGTAATTGGAAAACACGGTATCTAACCACGATACTATATTTCATTGTCAAAATATATTGAAGTTATACTTCTTTTGGCGCGATGGAGAAAAATGATGAGAGTGAAATTTTACGATGCGCGCGCACACCGACACCTAAATTTAACAGCATGAAGTTAGTTCTAGGTGGTATGAAAATTGATAACTATGTTCAAGTTGTATATTCTAGTATTTTTTCCATACGCCAAAGAAGTATAACTTCTAACGTGTCGCACTCTTTTTTATTATTTATTTATGATAAGGTACCTTACAGATAGTGATACAATTTTTGAGATGAATAAATAATATGCTACGCCAATTAAAAGGTACACCAATAGAAATGAATGAATGAATTCATATATTATTATTTTATTCCTGGAAAAGTATTATATTTGCTTCAGTTATAATTATATGATTTATTTATATGCGAAAGACATTAAAATACAGATAATGATCTAATCTTCTTTATATATAAAACTTAAAGGTGACTGATATAGTGATCTATCAACGCACAGCCCAAACCACTGGACGTATCGCGCTGAAATTTGGCATGCAGGTAGATGTTAGGACGTAGGCATCCGCTAAGATATGCTAAGATATATATAAGAAGGATTTCCCGAAATTCTTGCGGGAACGGGGAAAAACGGGGATGCACGTACAAAGTCGTGGGCGGAAGCTAGTATGGTATAAGAAGCTGTTATTAACTTTGATTATTATTTCAGAGAGTTTAAATTCCACTACTCGATAAAATATCTTTAAATTTTTATTGCAAATACATTAAATTTGACTCTACCTTAATTTCCTCTAATTTAATTTCCCTCCGTACTTCCGGTTGTCAAGAAGAAATCGCTGCATAGCGATAAGACCGCCAATTGATTTAATGTAGGTATTCTTAGGTTAAGTATGTAATAATTCTAAGGGAAATAATTATTAATAAAATAAAGAAATAAAATAAATTTGTATAGCCAATTTTATATTTGCCTTTTTGATTGGTTACTAAGCAAAAAGCTACTTTTCTTCAACTTTACAATTTAAGTAATTGAAATCTTTTGAGCGCATTAAAATGTAATAACATACTGTGTGTTTGTTTTAGCTTTTCCAAAAAACAATTGAATTAAATCGTCTATAATAAACTTTCTATAGTCAGATATGCTCTTTGCTCTATGTTGTGGAAAAGAACGTTAATATTTTCATAGCCATTTTATTTCAGTAAATAAAATAAAAATAAAAACCGGCCAAGTGCGAGTCGGACTCGCGCACCGAGGGTTCCGTATTTAATACCTATTTACTACTTACGTATTTAATACCATAATTTGGTATGAATTTCAATTTAATACCTCTACGCGTTTATGAGGAGATGGGTAGTAAGTTTAAAATTATTAAAAAAATATATATTATGTGATGTAACTAAAAATTTATGGCTTTCGTAATTTTTCCTTTATCTATGCTATAAGATGTTGCTTCGTACCAAATTTCAAGATTCTGAGTTCACGGGAAGCACCCTGTAGGTTTTGATTCCCTTGCAAGTGTCGAAAATTTGCCATTTGGTCTATATTAAGACCATTTCAATACAGTCTTGTTGTTTGTTAAAAATAAATAGAGTTTGGAGTCCATATATAAAACTCTACCATAATTTATGTTTTTATGGCTGACGTCTGACTGGCGCCTGTCCACATTTAGCAATCACAATATGCTAAAACTGTGTCCTGTGTGCTTCTGTTTCTTGTTTTGAAAATATTTTATCGAATTTTTGAGTATTATGAATAGAAAATAATTGACCACGGTGGGATTTGAACTCGCGTCTTCGTTCGAATTTATTGTATTCTAAAAAAATTCTAAATAATTAAAGCTATTAATTATACTTTCTGTAACATAAGGTCACTTAGGTTTTAAAAATATAGTACATAAGTGCCCCAATAAGATTTTAATGGACGTACTTAGTCAAAATCGTAGGTGACAAATAATTATTGATTCACCAGCGACCCGCCCCGCTTCGCCCGTGGTACATGTTTACGTTTTCTCTCCATGAGAACCATCCTCATACTTCAAGGAATATGATAAAAAATAATTAACGAAATTGGTTCAGACGTTCTCGAGTTTTGCGCTTAGCAACATTCATTTTTATTATAACGTCGTTAAATTGGCAGAATTTGTTTACTAACTGGTAACAACCTTTTATTTATATCCATTCTATTATTGGAATTCTTTGTTGTTTTTATAGGATTTATATTTATAATGAAGACTCATTCGTTTAAAAATGAGACAGAAGATTGCACTCATTAACTCGGTAGAGCTTTTATTTTGAACTCTTTGAATTTCCGAACGAATGGCGTGACCTTTGAAATAAGAGAGAACAAGGAACACATTTTATTCACACATATTTTTCACATGACATCTCCTCAATTTGACCTCATATTATCACAAAATATCAAAAGTAAGCCTATATATTCAAACAACATAATATCCACCAATATTTCATAACCGATTGCTTTTCTCTACATTATATTCAAACCTTTCAACCGTCTGGACGGCACATAATATATTCCACACAATAGCTAAGCTTTAATACATCAATATGACAACCTCAGCCACATCTACATTTAATAATAATTGTAAAAATAAATGTAAAAATCGTTTTGTTAACGCTCACCCGGGCGAAGTGGCGCCCCCGTCCGGTTTCAGGCAGTTTCATGCCAACCTTAGCTCTGAACGCACGTCCGTCTGTGAAATAATCAATTTACGCACATTTGTGTTGTGACTTGTGAATAAGTGCTGTGAGTGTGGTTTTAAAAACGGAATGTGAAAATGTAAGTTTTGGTAAGCGTGTGTTGTTATTATTATATTCATTTTACGAGAAATTGTCTGAGTATTTCGTTTTACGAGTTAATATCAAATGTCTGCACGATAGAGGTGCTCATAAAATGGAATTAAATGACATTTTTTACACCTTTTACAGCGTAATATTAGCAATGCTTCTAGAAATCTGTCGATGTTTGAAATCTTTATAAGGTCTACGGCGATGAAATTATTATTTGGTTGAATAGAGACGCATCAATCTTGCTCAGAATACAGTTTTATCGATATTTCGAAAATAATTGACGTTAAAGGTACGCAATTTCAGCTCTACATCTCTATATATTTTCTTTTTAGAAGTAATGAAATTAAAATGACGTTTCCGATTAAATTAATCTTTTCATATTATCTATTGTAATTTGTAATAGTAGGTACATAAAATAGTTAATTAAATAAATAAAACTTATTTTATAAAATTAAACATTATGAGGATGTGTATTATTAAAACTCAGTATTTTTCATACATTTCAGTTTTAATAATTAGCATTTTTTATCAATGAGAAATTGCCATCATCTATAAAGTTGAGTTCGTAGCGCTATTAATTTTTCAAGTTCTTTTAAAATTTTATATTGTTCTCATAAAAAAGTCATGAATAAAGCTTTCCCTTTATTTTATGAATACTTGCATATTTATAATGTCAAAGAAACTATCAATCTTTTACTTTAAGGTTAAACCGTACTTATCATAAAATTAATTATGGAGATAGTTTGAGCCTAGATAAGATATTTTGCCCTGTAATGAAATTCATATGGGGTTGAAATGGGACTTATATTTGGAGCATTATGTATTGTGCAGTGGAGAAGCATTTATTGATGAAATTCCATAAAAAAGATAGCTTAAGGTTTACGAATATATTATGGTATGTATATACGTTTTTTTCAAGAATATTCTTGTGTTTGATTTTACTCGAGTACTATATATTTAGAAATTAAAGATTTTAACGGATTTTTAACGCGATTTATTCATTATATTATGATCCTGATATGGTATGTTGTAAGTACATGTAAAAGGTCTATAATAATTAAATGGGGTCTTCTCATGAACTCAATCTCCGTTCCTGCAACAATCTTACGCTTCGTATGCCTGTTCACACTTCCAAATTCTACGATTGCTCTTTTACCGTACAAGCCGTAAGATTGTGGAACTCTCTCCCGACAACGATCAGGCAAGCCCAATCTTTATATAGTTTTAAAACTCTTGTTAAGAACTACTATCTGTCTCTTTAATGCTGTTTGTCTATGTTCTTTGCTGATTTAGTTATCTATTTATGTAAATTTATTTTCCTCTCTTCTAATATTTGTATTCCTATACTGCTCATTTCTCCTTTGTTTTTGTATAATATTATTTGATTCTTAAGTTATCTATCTATGTATAATTACAGTTTCTTGTATATGTATGTATTTATGCACTATCTACCTTTTTACTGATTTATTTTTCCTATATCCCAAGGTTGCCTGGAAGAAATCGCTTTTAAGCGATAAGGCCGCCAAATTGTACATTTATTATATAAGTAATATCGTTTCTGTAAATTTTGTTTTTGTGTGCAATAAAGTGTTTTCTATTCTATTCTATTCTATTCTATTCTAAATTTATTCGTTTTTAGGTATCTAACAACTTTTATAAGCTTGTAACATACGCCTTGTATTCTCGTTAATTGGTACTAAAAATAATTGCTTATTAAAGAGAGCTGCTATGTTGTAACATCTCTTAATTATTTATCTATTTATATCATGGAAGGATACTTTTCCTTTCATAGTTATTGTTTATTCGTATAAAGTAGTATAAAAACATAAAACTTCATAGTTTAACACAAAAAAGTATTGGAACTATTTTTCCTTTTTTATTTGGATTGGTTGAACTATTTTAGAATTTATGCATATATATAACGTAACGGATATTGATTTATATTATACCTATATTTATACGGTCTATGGCTTCTCATTATTTACAGCTTTCAAAAACTACTTCAACTTAAAAGTACCTACGTAGCAGTCCATCGCTTATCAAATACTAGCTTACCGCCTGCGGCTTCGCCCGCTTTGTCTAAAACCTAATAAATTATATACTAAAACCTTCTTCTTGAATCACTCTATCTATTAAAAAAAACCACATCAAAATCCGTTGCGTAGTTTTAAAGATTTAAGCATACAAGGGGACATAGCGACAGAGAAAGCGACTTTGTTTTATACTATAAAGTGATAGTGATAGTGATAGTGATAATAGTATGTATGAATATAAATGTATTATTATCATAACCAAATAACGTCTTAGAAACTTATAAAGTATTTAGAAAGTTTTCATAACTTTAGCCTATCCCTTTAATAATACAGATTATCACGTTTTTAATATTATTGGTGTGGTCTATATTTCTTTACACACGTTAAAGCGTCACCAGCATGATTGATTTCATGATGAAGGGTGTTATAAGTTTAATATTGGGTTTATTAAGTCGTCCCTAGACGATATTTTATTTTTTTTTTTTTTTTTATTAAAGATAGCCAGGCATTTGACTGCATCCTACCTGATGGTAAGTAGTGATGCAGTCTATGAATGAGCATGCCTGCCTAGAAAGAGCCTATTCACTTTTACCCTGAACAGATCCGGATTATAGGTTTCTGGAAAGACAGACGCGGGCAAGGCGTTCCAGTCCCTCGCTGTTCGGTTTATAAAAGAGTTCTGAAACCGTTTTGTGCGCAAAAAAGGTACATCAACTATGAAGGGATGGAAGCCAAGCGCGCGTCGAGATGTTCTGTGGTGGAAAGGGGAGGGTGGAATGAGATTATGCAGCTCCGTTGCACATTCCCCGAAGTGCAAGCGGTAAAAAACTGATAGGCATGCGACTTTACGTCTATGTTCAAGACTAAGCAGTCTACTCTTGGTCAGATTCTGGTCATCTATAATCCTTACAGCACGTCTCTCAATCGAATCCAATGCTCCTAGATGTGTTTTTGCAGCTCCAGCCCATAAATGGCTGCAGTACTCCACACACGAACGAATTTGTGCTTGATATATATTTAGAAGCTGTTTTGGTTTGAAGTACTGCCTGACCTTCGATAATATGCCAAGTTTTTTGGCAGCCATTCGAGCCTTGGATTCGATGAAAGCACCGAAGTTAAGATCAGATGAGAGAGTTACTCCTAGTAGCTCGAGGTGGTCAGCTACTGTAATCGCTACATTCTGAAAAGAAGGCGTCAGCTCAAAACTACTCTTTTTGGCAGTGAAAAGGCAAGCCTGAGTTTTATTGGCATTGAATTGGACAAGATTGGCGTCGCCCCAATCTGAGACCTCTCTGAGTGTCCTATTCACGCGTTCGACCATGGCCTCTCTTTCCATTTTAATTTTGTCCTTTGTTGCAATAGCATCAGATAAGTACCGTTCTACAACGGTGCTGTCATCTGCATACCCAAAAATGTTATGCTTAAGCATATCATTTATGTGCAGCAGAAACAGCGTTGCAGACAGGACAGATCCTTGGGGAACTCCGGCATTAATTGCCAATTGATCAGAAGCGCAGCCATCGACGACGACACGCACTGATCGTTCCCGTAGGAAATCAGCTATCCAAATGCTAAGGGTGGAGGGCACTCCATAGGAAGGAAGCTTGTTTATTAAACTGTCGTGCCAAACTTTATCAAAAGCCTTGGAGATGTCAAGGGACACAGCAAGAGCCTCCCCATGATTCTCCAAGGCTTCTCCCCACAGATGTGAAGCGTGAACTAGAAGGTCACCAGTAGATCTCCTCTTACGGAAACCGTACTGGCGATCATTTAGAAGGTCGTTGGATTCAAGATGCGTGAGGAGCCTATAGTTCAATATTCGCTCCATAATTTTGCAAATTATGGATGTTATTGAGATCGGCCGATAATTAGATGGGTCAGCGCGACTTCCTTTCTTAGGCACTGGTTGGATGTTAGCGAGCTTCCATGCTTTAGGCACCACCCCCATTTTGAGAGACAGGCGAAACAGGCGAGTGAGAATTGGTGATAGCTCAGGTGCGCAGGTCTTCAAGACGATCGCTGGTATACCATCGGGCCCACTTGCTTTATTTACGTCTAGGTTGCGCATTTCATTCAACACTTCTTTTTGTTTTATACGAATTTCTGGCATAATGCACCTTAACATGCATAACGTGGTGTAATGCATGAATATTGAATAATAAATAAATGTTTCAGGACAATTTTCACGCATGGTATGATCTGATTCCATACTAAGATTACTTGTGTTATGAACCAAAACCAAATGGCTGATAAACATACATTTTTTTAATATATAGTTTTAGTTATATAGATAACTAGCTTACCACCCGCGGCTTCGCCCGCTTTGTCTTAAACCCAATAAATTATATACTAAAACCTTCCTCTTGAATCTATCTATTAAAAAAAACCGCAAAATCCGTTGCGTAGTTTTAAAGATTTAAGCATACAAAGGGACATAGGGACAGAAAAAGCGACTTTGTTTTATACTATGTAGTGATTAACTACTAAACATGTCGCAAACATCTATGTTCATCACACGTATATTCGTCCTGGGTGGGAATCGAAACACGACCTCTGATCTCTGACTTCGAAGGCAGGGTACCAACTAAACCAACCGGTCAGTCATTAATAGTGTAGCCTCTAATCGATGATTGAAATGAATGACATGCTGATTGACGAAGCTTCCTATTTTCTATTAGCAAGTTGCATGACATGCAGCATGATCGTTTAGATCGGGTGCTGTCATGCGAAAGCTGAGCGTTTCATGAACGAATGCATGAATTGATATTATTAGACACTCGTGTAGCGTGACAGTTCACGTAAACACATGACATGCTTGGATAGCTGTCTAGAATTACTTAAAAAAAAATGGCGAATGTTTTGTTAATTTTATTTTACGTAAAAAATAGTAATAATAATTAATAGCTCAAACTCAAACTCAAACTCAAACATTCATTTATTCAATTAGACTACTATTTAGTAGCACTTTCGAATCGTCATTACATAAGTATTTTAACATTTACCACCGATTCGGAAAGCAGTATCTATGGAGAAGAATCGGCAAGAAACTCCATAGTTGCTCTTTTAAAATCATGTCAATATTACATAATATGTAACTTATATCTAACTTATACATAATATATCATAATATGCCAAAGAACTGTCCTGTGGCTTTTACGCGACAACCCTCCATGGGTCTTTATCGTCCATATATTCCTGAATACTGTAGTACGCTCTCTGAACTAGTACACCTTTTATATAAGTTTTAAATTTAGAACTACTAAACTCTTTAATATTGAGAGGAATTCTATTGTATAAGCGTATACCTTGACCCATAAATGAATTTTTAACTTTAGCTAATCGGAAAAACGGCATTTCAATTCTATTCCTGTTCCTTGTGCCATAATCGTGTCTATCTCCTACTCTTGTGTGTAAGTCGGCGTTTTTGTGAACATGCAAAATATTATTAAATATATACTGTGATGGTACAGTAAGGATACCAGTATTCTTAAAATGATCTCTTAGTGAGTCCCGAGCACGCAAATTATATATAGAGCGAATGGCTCTTTTCTGTAAGATAAATATAGTTTCTATATCTGCAGCCTTGCCCCACAGTAGAATTCCATAGGACATAATGCTATGAAAGTAGCTGAAATAAACCAATCTAGCCGTATCTTCATCGGTGAGATGCCTTATTTTTCGGACTGCATATGCAGCTGAACTGAGCTTACCTGCAGCGGTGTTGACATGGGCTCCCCACTGTAGTTTCTCGTCCAATGTTAACCCTAGAAATACAGTAGACTCAGTAGGATGCAATACCTCCCCGTTCAAGGTAATATCTCTGTTCAACTTTTTTACATTAGGAAGTAAAAATTCAACACAAGTGGTTTTTTTGGCATTTAATAATAAATTATTGGCAGTAAACCATTCAGATATGTGTGAAAGAGCACTGTTCACTTCGTCAACATTTGGGTCATGCCTATCCACATTAAAAATTAATGAGGTATCATCTGCAAACAGAACTATTTCACACCTATCCTGCAAATAATAGGGAAGATCATTGATATATACCAAGAACAAGAAGGGACCTAAAATGGACCCCTGTGGAACACCAATGTTAATTGACGCACCGCTAGAACGTTCTCCATTAACAACTACAGTCTGTATCCTATCATGCAGGTATGACGCTATGAGGTTCTGGGCTTTTCCTGTAATTCCATAGTGATTAAGTTTACGTAACAAAGTACAATGTTCAACGCAGTCAAATGCCTTGGAGAGGTCACAAAATATCCCCAGAGCATTTTTTGAGTTTTCCCATGCTTTATAAATATGTGTTAGAAGTGCAACTCCAGCATCTGTGGTTGAGCGCCCCTTTGTGAAACCAAACTGTTTGGTGTGCAGTAAATTATTAGATGCAAAATGACTACTCAATTGGTTTAATATTAACTTCTCGAATACCTTACTTAATGTTGGTAAAATAGAGATAGGTCTATAATTGTTACAGTCTTCTTGATCGCCCTTCTTAAATAGAGGTATAACTTTACTAAGCTTTAGTAAATTAGGAAATGTACCATAGTCACAACACTTATTAAATATGAAAGCTAAATTTTTCGCAATATTTTCTATTATATTATTAACTAAATTTACGGACATTCCCCAAAGATCACAAGTATTTTTTAGATTAAGCGTCTTAAAGGCAGTAACAATATCACTAGCAGTTACGTGTCGTAATTCAAATAATGTACTGCACCCCGCAACATGGTCTCTCAAAAAGGTTTCTGCAAGTGCTGAAGACGAATTTAAACTATTAGTAATAGTAGCAGGGACACTACTGAAGAATTCTTCAAAAGCAAGCGCAACATCAGCACTTTTGTCAATAACCCTGTCATTATTTACAAGTTTTATGGTATTACTTGATTTGCTTTTACCCATTTCACCATTAATAATAGACCAAACTGTTTTAACTTTATTATCAGAGTCGCGTATTTTTTCTTTGATATACAAACGCTTTGCAGTAAAACAAACTTTTTTAAAAATTTTTGAGTAATTTCTAACATAACTAAGAAAAGATGGGTCTTTATTATATTGCTTCATACCATATAATTCATAAAGAATGTTCCTGCACCTATGTATACTAGCTGTCGCCCATTTACTAAATGGTAAATCCTTGGTAATATTTAAAGATTTAACTTTAAATATTTTTTCAAATTCATTATGTACTAAATTAAAAAGATTTTTAAACATTTCACAAGGACTATTAGGAAAGGATTGATCATTTAGTACGGGCAGGTTTTTATTAATATTATTCTTAAATTTATTAATGCCTTTTTTAGTTATAGGCCTAACATTAATCCTTTTAAATGTAGGTATGCAATCCCATTCAAAAACTACTTTCTGGCCACAGTGATCCGAAGTCAATGTATTGAGAATATTTTTCTCTAAACAGATGCAGTCACAGTATATATTATCAATACAGGTTGCAGAAGTAGGTGTAATTCGTGTGGGTTCGTTAAAAAGTTTATATAGATTAAATGACTGAAATAAATTAACAATTCGTGTAGCCGTTTGTGTTTGTAAAAGTAAATCAATATTAAAATCACCACATACTATAACTTTTTTTTTACTCCTGCTTAGACGCTTTAATATTTCTTCCATGACTTTCTCAAACATATTATAGTCACTGGAAGGGGGTCTATAAACGCAAACAATAATATAACGCTCCAGCTCCACACAGGACAGTTCAATGGTCCGTTCTACAGAAAGACTAACAATGTCAGTTCGTTCTTTACATTTTACACTATCATGTACAAAAATAACAGAACCTCCGTGAATAGCCTGCGTCCTAAAGTATATACTCTTTAATTTGTAATTTTCAATATTTACTAACGACTGACATTGTTTAAGCCAATGTTCTGTTACACAAAATATTTTAATATTGTTATCATTCAGAAACAATTCTATTTCTAACAATTTGCTAGCCAAGCCTTGAATATTTTGATGCACTATGGTAAAAGACTGCTTAGCTGTTGTCTTATATACTAGTTTAAATCTAGCTTAGGGCTAGATTGACTGTCAACACTTAACCTAGGTTGATGTATATTATAATAACTACTACATAAAATTGTAGTAGATTGATGGTCTGATACCGAACATGTACCAGACTGGTTAATATTATATGCTATTAACATAGCAAGTTCTCGCTTATATCTAGTTGGCAGATACACTGTATTCTTTGTCAAAGTAAAAGATTTAATACATAAGTTGATGTCAAAGTAAATAAATGCATCACGATGATGATTTGTTAGGTTATACAATTTTAAATTCATATTATGAATTAATCTATTTTGTTCTTGTGTTAAACCAGGTAGGTATGGCAATGTACACAACATAAATTTACATTTAGTCCTACTACTAATATCTAACATTTTTTTAAATCCTACATCAATATCCTTATTATTTATATTTAAACTGTCCCCATATAATATAATTACAATATTATTCTTATTAAAGCTGAAATGATCCAGTGATTTGATTATATATTTAAATGAACTGTTAGGGGTACAAACATTAGTAACTATAAGCCCTAAATTGTTAAGCATAGCGCCAAATCCCTGACCAATATTATCTGACAACACAATCAATTCCTGCTTTGAAAGGTGTTTAGTATTACTGGTTGAATTTGTGGTATTGGGTTTACCACTATGTATGTCTGTGTAGTCAGACTTATGGGGCGACGGTTGCTCATTGTCACTGTTTGAACACTGACATACATATTTATTGGTCAGAGACTCAAAACGATCCATATTCTCATTGCTCAACTTAATAAGGTGATCTGCCTGTTGTATATGCTCGTTAATTTGCATTTGGGCAGAAGAATATTTCTGGTTCACATCATTTAACATTTGACTTAAGGAGTCTATCTTCTCCTTAAGTTCAGTTGTTTCTACATCATACAAGATTTTATAATAATCTAGATCCCTTTGATATTTATCTAATTCCTGATGCAGGTTTTTGTTGGCTTTCTCTAATTGAACTACATTTTTTGAAGAACTCTTTCTTACAATTGATTGCGTACGCTTGATGAACTTACTTAATCTAAGATATTTTTTTAACTTGTTATGCGAAGAGAAATTGATCTTTTTAAAGTTTACAGAACCACTTAACTGTCCACATTCAACAAATTCATCATGAAGACTACTTGGTGTGTTGCATTGCCGCTTGGGATTGTTCTCTTCCACTTCCATTAAGCTACATTCCAACTCCGCAATACGGCTGAGAGCCTTTTCATGGTGACTAGAGCACTGCTGGTAGCTGTCCACAATGTCTTGCAGGGCTTTGCACTTGTCTTCACTATTAATATATTTCATATGTAGTTCAGCTAGCTCGGCTTTTAGAAGAGAGTTCTTGTTTATAATTTCTTGAATCTCTAATTCACTTTCATCCCGCTCTTGTATGAGTTTTTCACATAAAGATTGTGAAGCTTTTAAATCATGGAGTGTAGCTTTTAATTTATTCTCCATGTCCTTAGCTACTGCCTTGCGGGTCAGCATGTTGTACTTTTAAGTTGCTGAAACAGATGAAAGGAAATGTATGAGATAGGTAATTATTCCTGAATACTATTATGATAGAACTGAATGTTAATATTAAGTGATTAACGGTATGATGTAGTAAAGAGTAAAGAATAATATTGTCTGGGGCGATAAGTTATTGTCTTCTAAATTGCTTCCAACTTGTCAAGCAAAGTGAGACGGTAACTTTTGTGCCAATGTATTAATTGTGACGTAGCTCATTAAATATGAGCGGTGTTAGTATTACAGCGCATAGCGAATGGAATATCTATTATTACAAGCTTTTAAAAGCTTTTACTCAATGTTGATATGTTTTTGACTGACCTCAATTCAGGTTGAATTTCAGTCAAATAATAGTTGCACTGGTTGCACTATAAATTAAACAGGATTATGAAAGTTTTAATAACGTTTTACAATTATAACGACAAAGGCATGTGGGGGCAATTTCCCGCGCATTTGTGTAAAGTATCTCATTTTCTAGAAGCTCACGTTAATTAATATATTAGCTAGTGATTATCACACGGATTACGGGTTCTGTAAGGCTTATCTTTGGATTAGAGGAGCATCAAAATGTGTTCATTAAATGTGTTAATAAGTAAACTCTACTTCCTGTATTTTTGTCTTAATATCTTTAAACTGTTGCTTTTTAATTTTTTAACTTTATAATATATTTGATGAAATCTTTTTAAAATGATTTGTGAACATTACTTTTAAAATTATTTTCTGAAACAACTCTACATCTATAATTATGGTTCCGAAAGTTTGTGAATATCTTTGGTTGAAAATCAATACATAGGTTGTTTTTTTTTGTATTTGTCTTTCACGTCGCTACAGAACGATTAAACTGAATGATTTCCATGGCAGGAGATAGTGTGAAGACTAAAGAATGATATAAGATTATCGTGGCGTAACATATTTTCCCTTGGAAATTTATTTGTTATTACAATTGAAGCCGCGGTTGGGAAGCTAGCAACTAATATACTATACTGCTAAAAGTAAGGCACTAGCAAATACAGAAATATCTAATTCTATTACACGTCAAACACACGAGATATACAACTTCCTTGACTCCCGTTCATTTCCTCTATTGGTAGGGTGTTGAAAGCACTAAGCAACATTAACTTGGCCGGATGCTAACTTACTGTACTTGGTAAGTTTGATTCTGTAGACCTATGATTTTAAAAGAGCGACTATTGAGTTTCTTGCCCGTTCTTCTCCATAGATACTGCTTTCTGAATCGGTGGTTTTAAAAAAAAAATCAAAAGTGCCTTTATAAGAAGTGTAATTGAATAAATATAATTTTTCCACATGGAATTTGCGATTGAATATTTCTGTAGTATAATAATAAATAAAATATAATATTATCTACTTACGAATTGGACTGATATGGCTGTGGTCTTTTTTTATTAAGGGCTGATTTTTCAATCCTTGGTTAAAACTTATTCATCGAATAATGTATAAAACTACCACTTTAAAAACGTATTCTAATAGCCCGTATTTGACAGTTTACGTGACATTTTAATATTGTCGTGTAATACTTTATTGGACGGATAAGTTTTATCCAAGCATTGAAAAATCGGCCCTAAGTCTTAATTATCAAGAATAGAGCTAAATTCGGTGAATAATAAAGTAGTTAATTTCAAAATATACAGAATATTTTTGAAAATATTTCCGTGGCAAAGGTTTATATTTTTAAATATAAAACTAACATAGATAAAATGCAAATAAAAATCTCGAAAATAGTCGATGAAATGTTATTTCATCCACGATTTCATACAATATTTAGTTTACATTCTTTTTAATAAGTGGGATATAAATTTGATATTAGAAATCAATATAACAAACAGCTGTTATAAACGTTTCAGTAATAAATATATTGTTTGCATGATAATACTTAATCTCCATAATTCCTATAAATATAACGGAACGTTTAACATTGTGTGCACTACAGTTTCCCGGACAGAATTCCATCCCTCCCGTTGACGCAGCTATAAGAGAAAAGATATTTTTGATCAGAAAATTATTATGCTTTAAGCATTTCGCTAGTATGGCGAAATGCTTAAAGCAATTTTGATCAAAATTGCCCTACTTCAAGTGCTTGGAATACTGGAAAATTATAGATTTTTTGAATGTTTTTCCGTGTTCGTTTCAAGAACGAATTTCCGTGTTCTCTGGTGGTGTTTTGGTTTATCCGAAATTAACCTTTATTGATAATAAAATACAAAATATTTATTTTGTCATCATAAAGACGCATAACACAAGAAGACATGATATTATAGTATGTAATATCATCCAGATAGAGACAAAGGAAAGTCTTATCTTAATATATATAAATCTCGTGTCACAATGTTTGTCCTCAATGGACTCCTAAACCACTTAACCGATTATAATAAAATTCGCACACCATGTGTAGTTCGATCCAACTTGAGAGATAGGATAGTTTAAATATCAAATCGTTTTAAAGAAAGCAGGCGAAGCCGCGGGCGGTAAGTTAGTTTTAATATAAATTTATAAATATAAATTTATAAATTAATTAATATTAATTAATTTTTATATTAATTAACATTCTCCCATGATAAAAATTACAAAAATGTATCATCATCAGCCTATGCTTCGACTGCTGGTACATGGGTTTTAGTTTTACTAGTGTTAATGAAAAGTGACCACTTACTAGACCACATGTTCCTTTGCTTATTCTAAAGTAAAAAATATTAACGAAAGTAAATTAATAATATACTTCACGTTTCAATACCAAAATGGATTAACTCGCTACATTAAAATGTAATGAATATTTTGCTAGTAAATGTGTTAGTCAAACTAATGCGACTTATAGGATTAGTTCTTTTAGGTTTGATATTTTATTAATAGGGTTTTAATATAGGTTTTATAAATTACTAGCCATGGTTTTATAACAAAGTTTATATTAATATCCTCTTAAATAAACGAATACAAAAAAACTAACATAGACGTCGCATTTTTTTTATTAATAAAGTTGAATTTATTTCTATATATAAAAAGCGTATTGAGGTTTAAAATAATAATCGCTAAAACCTTAAACTGAATTTCGTCTCTAATAATTTCCATGGTAAATGCATATTCACTGAAGTTTACAAATTATATTATTCGTAATATTATTACCAACTAACGTAAATCTAATGCACGCGGAATTTGCAGTGATATTAATTTCACTGCCATAATTATCTACGATTTGAATATTTGCTCGGATACAGCAAACACAGTTTTCCTGCAATAAACCGTAGATACGCAAACAAATAGTTTATAAGGTAAATATTGTCATTATTCCTTTTATTTGGTATCTGTTTGTATTTTATATTTTTTCCCGATTTCGAAGGAATAATATAAATTGTGTATTTAAAATATAGAGAGATTTCTCTATAGACCTCAACCTCAAGAGATATTTTGATGATTAAAAAAATTGAACTAATGATATTTATCTTTGGTTCTTTAAAATTTTATGTTTAGGACTTGCAAGAATTAATTAATAATTAAAAAAAAAAACTGCAACATATTATGTTTATTTCAACATAAAAAGATAGGTATCTATCTCATCATTAGTTTGTTGATCATTAATTAATCAATCTGTGACATTTTGCTTTAAAACTCAAAACTTATAACATTTTGATGTATCTATGAGCTATCATAGTCGAACCGTTTTATTAAACGACTTTATACGTTTTTGTATTAAATATAATATTCTCCAATTATTTACTTTCGAAAACACAAGCAAAAGTAAACAACTAAACAACTATTACATAAAAACCATCCCAGTTATACTATTACATAAAAAAACAACCCAGATTTATACAGTACATAAAACAAAACGCATTTCCCTCCCAAAAAATAGTACAGTCCAAAAAAGATTTATACAAAGTCCCGTGTTGTTTATCCGATTAAAAAATAAGCATTCAGACCGGTGACATTTCTGGCCCGAAACACGACAGGGGCCTTTGTAGTATAAAATACAAGTGATATAAAATTGTACCATTCAAAAATATAGTGCGAAATATTCGTTCACTGGTACGACTTTGATACGTATTGATTGTATGTAGACTTTTATTATTTTTCTGTACCTAGGTATATACGTGTGTATTGCATATTTCTTTGGTCAAAAGTAGGTAGGTGGTAGGTATATGCTATGTGATAGATAATGAATTAATATGCATATTCTTAGGTACTTGTGCTATGTACTTTAAAAAATGTTACAGTTGTGTTTCGATAAATCGGTACTTATTAAAGTGAAACTTTTATAGAATCAGAATATAAACGTTATTCATCTCATTTATATAAATATGGTGGCTAAGGTGTGAGCCTAGCACCCACGTTTAATAACAAAATCTCAGATAAAAAGTAACTATCCATATTATGTGAAAAATAATTGCTTATATATTATATACTTCACTCTACATTATATCGTAGTTCATAAAATTTTGGTTTTCAACTTATAATATTAACGATTACGTTAAAAGTAATTAAAAATTAATAATTACTTTTAACATTTGTTGTCCAATTTAATTTTTAATGAGGTTTTAATGTTAAAGCTTAAACGAGAAAATTATTATAATTTTAATTTTAAGTATTGATTGTATTTTAAAGTCCATGTTTTCCGTAAAGGATAATTTAACTGCTTTTAAAATAACAGTTTAATTAATATTTCGGAACAGTTTCTACCTTTGCTAAAAGATATTTTATTATTTGTAAAAATTACTAAAAATAGCGAGCTTTCTAATTTATTTTTATTGATAAGAGTTCGTCGTAAAATTAATAGTAATATAATATCTGTGTATCTTTGTTTATATGGATATTGGATTGTATTATATATTTTCAGTATGTTGCCTGAAAGGACCATTTGAAAGTGATTAGGTCGCTTTTTTCTTACTACGTTTTTTTCTTATTTCATGGTAAATAGCGTAGGTATAATAAAATACAAATTAAATAAATACTCATTACGTACTGCAAATTGGCAATGGTCTCTTTTTTAATTCCCCGCCCAGTAATTAAGTACAAACAATGGGTATTATGACCTACTAAAATAACAATAAACCCTAATGAAACTACCTACATAGTACGTTGTGTATTTTGAACGGCTGATAAAAAGTTGAAGTCCCATGTCCCCTAGTGGGGTAGGGGGCAGTTGCACCATACATCTGTTTCTTCCTTGATAAATGGGCTATCTAACACCGAAACAATTTTTCAAATCGGACCAGTAGTTCCTGAGATTAGCGCGTTCAAATAAACAAACTAACAAACTCTTCAGCTTTACAATATTAGTATAGATTAGAAATAATGAATACTAAAATGAAATAGCTAAAATCGGGTAATAAATAGTCTATATCCCAATATATTGCGATCAAAGCATTTTTAATCTATGCGAGCGCAATTTTGAATGGTTATTTGTAAAATAATACTGAAAATAACTATAATAAAATGAAGAATGTGATACGTAAAAACTATTTTTGATCATTCTAAAGAGAACGAAGTAATTCGTTGTGTTTTCTTCTTTTTTATTTAACGTGTTTCAGTTTGAGTTACTTTTCAATATAGGTACTAAGCGAATCTGAGATAGGCTGCTGTATTTCAGATTCTTATTATGTAGATACTATTAAAACACGATATTAAATAACTATTTCAAATATTTATTTTATAATACGATACCTTTTTAAAACAGAATATAAAAAATGGTGAAAATTATGAGCATTATTTATTATCGAACAGAAAATTGCGAATATTTTTCAGTGAGATAAATTCAACATGCTATTTTAAAAAGGGTTTAGGTTAATAAAGAGCAAATATTGACAAATTATATCTCGTTTTTTTTACAAATAGAATATATTATATTTTTGCGAGTGTGCTAAAAATACAACAATAAAACAAGCGTGTGTGCCGAGCACACGTGTCAGAAGTGAAACATCTTTGGTAAGATAAATAAATCGTCGCCTTACTCCATGACTTATCGGTATTGCCATGACGTGACATTGTAATTTGACTCTCAACGCGCCTAAAGAAGTCCGCGGCTTCGCTCGCGTTTTCAAAGAAAAACCCGTTCCCGTAGGATTTCCGGGATAAAACCTATCCTATGTCCTTTCTCGGGTATCAAAATATCTCTATAATTACCAAATTTCATGCAAATTGGTTCAGTAGTTAAGGCGTGATTGAGTAACAGACAGACAGACAGAGTTACTTTCGCATTTATAATAATATTAGTATGGATTTTCACTTCATTTAACAATCCAGAAGATAACATAAAAACGTTTGCCATAAGCTTAACTTTACTAACAAATCAATTATTCTCAAAAAGTTTGGAAAGCTGCATTAACATAAGCCAAAGCACATTTTTACACCTTTAACTTTGAACTATGCCAGCGAAACTGGAATAAATAATTAAAAACTCATCAAGTCAAAAGGACATTTAAATTCCCTTTCACCACTATTCCTTATAATCCAATCTAATGACCTATTTGATTGCGTGTCGACGTGATTAATAGCATTTTCATGTTATACTTTGATTACTTCATTTCCCTTTCGCCATGTTTACTAAGCGTTATGCTAATATTGGGGATTTATTAATTACTCTGTAATGTTTTCATTTTGAGGACCCATTTGCTTGGCGTTTGAAATATTCGGTTTTTATGAAATTACTAGCTGTGCTCCACGGTTTCACCCGTATTGCACCGCTCCTGTTGGTCTTAGCGTGATGATATATAGCCTATAGCCTTTCTCAATAAATGGGCTATCTAACACCGAAATAATTTTTCAAATCGGACCAGTAGTAGCTGAGATTAGCGCCTTCAAACAAACAAACAAACAAACTCTTCAGCTTTATAATATTAGCTAAGTATACCACCTATAAAGTAGGTTGAGTTTGAATGTCGCGGAAGAATTCCAACCAATACCCGCGGCTCGACGGAACACAGTGGGGTTTTAGTCGGTAGGAATCCGACATAACCCACGGCTCCTTCCCCGGGGGCAGTGGGTATCTTTGGAAGATTTCCCCACTATAAAAAAAAAGGTAGAGTTTGAATAGTTGGTAAGGTAGATATTATTTTGTGGAAAATGGTACATTTTTCTTTATTTTCTTAGCATTGTATTGAGCTGCTAGCAATAAAATGGCTATAAATACATTGTATTACAAAATTGCAAATAGTTGAATATCATAATTATAATGTTGAAAAAGGCCTTAAGTCCAGTCTCTGATTTGAAAATTTATTAGATACAGGTTTGAGAAAGCTTTGTCACATGCAAGAAAATATTTAAGCATGATTTGAGACTACAGTATAACGTAAAATACTCAATTCAGAAATAGCACTTATTAAGAGAGAGCAACAGAATCGAAATAAACTAGGTTTGTATTGTTAAGAGATTAACGTCTTACGAAAAAACGAAAAATTTTATTCGATACAAAGATTTATAACAAACATATGCTTCTTTTTATCACAAAGTTCCACATCCACAAAAATCAACATTCCTTTAATTTAAATCAACTAAAAGCCACGAGAGTAACGTATTCCATTATTCAATCAAAATTATAAGGAAAAACCGAGGAAGGAGCGAAACTCAAAGTTCGCAAGATAAGGCACGCACAAATATGAATAACATTTAAAACTTACGCGTATCTCTGCATGAATTTTACATTCAGCAGCAGCAGTATTTCTAGTGTACGAAAGGGATGCCACTAAACGACTTATACAGGGTGTCCCACTATTGGTATACTAAGCGCGAAGGGACTTGTAGTTTTGCATACACTGATTACGTAAAAAATACTTAAACAACAAAAGTATGTCAAAAATTTTTTGCTAAATTTTTCCTGAAAATCCATGCTTTCTCCTCTAGCTTCGCGCAGCCGGCATATACCGCTTCTCTAATGTGAGCATTTTGTCTATGAAAACATAATCTTAAACGATAGCTCACGTGCTGGTGGCAAAGTGGGGCGGGTTGCTTGTTATGGGTGTAAACATATAGTTTTAAGAATTCATCTATTTGAAAAAAAATGCGTCTGGAAATTTATAAGTATTTTTTACGTACTCAGCGTATGCAAAACTATAACCTCCTTTGAGCTTAGTATATCAACAGTCGGACACCCTGTATAGCGCTGTCATTGTTCCACACAGGTATTAACACTGCTTTAAGACATCATGGTACGGGGGGGGGGGGGTATGGGAGCTGGTTTGTTATATTCCCTTCTTATGAAATTGTGAATCAATCTTATGTTTGCTTAGTATGTTTAATTTGTAGGCGTTTTTGTGAATTTAACACAACATTATAACACTTTATCCTATTATTTTAGTACTTATAGTTACTTTTAACAATGTGAGCTTCCTGACAGCGTAATCTTATTACGATCGATGCAGTCATTTAGAAGATGAGAGATGAAGTCATAGTTACACAAAATTGCTGTTTCATAAACGCATTAGTAATTTTCAGTTTTTTATTTGATACTGAATGATTAGCTAACAATAACAAAATAAATACCATGGCTTACATGATAATATTTCTTGTTTTGTTACTTAGGTATTTTATTTTATCATATTATATACCTTCGTTTAACAAGTATCAGATTTCAAATATTAATAAAAAAAAATAGTTTATTTACCCTTCTTAATTTCATATAATATGGAGTAGTAGGGCCCTCCTAGTAAGTTTAATATAAAACCTGTGTCAGGAGGACCCGCTCTTCCTTAACTTAAAATAGGTTATCTACATGAAAAAACTAAACTGTTTATCACAAAATATTAATAGTTAAGTGTGGAGTGTATGGATGTGTGTGTGTAATGTGTTTGTTTATTGTGTGTGTGGGCGCATGTGTGCGTGTGTGTGTGGGTGCATGTGTGCGTGTGTGGGTGTGTGTAATCTACTGAACGTTATCTTCTATAACAAAAATAATATTAAATTTCAAAGCCTTTTCACATAAAATATTATACATTAAACGCTTTAATAATACAATCTCGAAGAACATTAAGTTATATATGGACAAACGCTAAAACGTTGAAAGTTATATAAAATAAATCACTTTTATGAACATTCTGCGAGTATATTAAGTTGGTAAATTCTTCATGTCCCCAAAAACTTTAGCTGGGAACCTATTAAAGTGACATTAGTAGACGGGACTTTTATCTCCCGGTTTTATTAATTATGGCAATGAATTTTCATTATGATTTGATTAAGTTTTGATTTTGGATGGATGTTAATTATCTTTTTTTTTGCAAAGTCGGGGAATGTTAAGATATGGGTCAGGATTGAAAAATAATATGAGCTTTTTCTTCTTAATCTCTTTAGGTTATATAAATAACTAGCTGTTCCCCGCGGTTTCACCCGCATTGCTCCGCTCATGCTGGTCTTAGCGTGACGATATAATGTAGCCTCCTCGAAAATGGGCTATCTAACACCGAAAGAATGTTTCAATTCGGACCAGAACTTCCCGAGATTAGCGCGTTAAAACAAACAAACTAATTCTTCAGCTTTATAGAATTAGTACCTATAGATTATTTATTTTTTTATTAAATGTGTATAGTGAGATAAATTGTTCCTGTCTAATTAAAAAAAATTATATTCACGTGATAATTATTACGAAATAAAAGCTTTTTAATGGAAATATAAAAAATATGTTCTGCCACAAACAATTATATGCTTAAAAGGACTTCTCAATTACTGGAAAAAATGTAAACATATTTGTTATTGAATAAATATTTTTGATTTTGATTTTTTGATTTCGAAATATATTTTACACAATTTACTCCAAATCATTGAAATGGCGCAAAATCTGCTTCTTTTAGCTTACAACAAAACATTCCATCTTTTTTCCTTTACGTATCTATTACTTCTTGTATTTAATTAATCCGGTTTCCGAAAATATCTCGTAAGTCCATCTAAATCGAATAATGGAATACAAATAGTGAAATATCGTAACTAGATACCGATGTCATTAGGCAGCGATCCAAAATATTTTGTGAATCCAGTTTATTTCGACAAATGTACACAGATTCTGTAGATACAACAGTGAGTAAAATCTAAATATATAACAATTTTTTGTTTATCTTTGTGTACATATTGATTACACAAGCACTTTTTTACCAAGATACTCAAATACAAATCTACCTACAGAGGTATACATCTATACTAATATTTATAAAGAGGAAAGGTTTGTAATTATGTATGTATGTATGTATGGTTTTCACGCATAAACTACTGGACCGATTTCAAAAATTCTTTCACCATTAGAAAGCTGCATCTTCACTGAGCAACAAAGGCTAGGTTTTTCCCGAAAATCCCACGGGAACGGGAACTATGCGGGTTTTTCTTTGAAAACGCGGGCGAGGCCGCAGGCGGAAAGCTAGTTAATGGTATAATTTTAAAAGGGTTTTTAAGTACTTCGACATAATTCGATCAATAGGTGGGTCGACAATGAGATGCGGGTCCCAATATGTTTCTTACTATTATGTTCCCAAACCCCTCATAGGAGACCCGTGTCCCAGCAGTGGGAACTTATATGGGCTGTGATGTTCCTAAACTAAACTATAAGCCAATGATACTGAAAATATGGTATCATCTCGGTAAGTAGCAGAGAATCGAATAATAAAAAAGAGCGTGTGTCACGAGCACTCTTGTGAAGTGAAACTTCTTTGGCAAGATTCAAAGATACCAAAATCGTCGCCTTACTCCATGACGTGACGGTATTGCCATGACGTGACCTTGAAATTGTACTCTCGACGCGCCTAAAGAAGTTTCACTTCAAAAATAAACCTACAGTAGACTGTAGAACATAATATAGGCCACTCCTGTTTTATATCGGTTAGAAATCTGACCTACTTTAAACTAATTCCTTTTTCAATTAGTCTACATTATTGTTCAATTAATAATGTAATTAATTTCTCGGGAATGTTGCTATTGGAAAGAAGAAAATGGATAAGACTTAGTACTAGATGGAATTAATGGATCTTTTGAAGCAAAAGCTGTTATCCAATCTTGAAACAGATTTTTAAACTAATAATATATCTGTTAATGTTTTATAAAACTGCAATGAAATATGATTATCCATTTTTATTCTAGGAGGTAGCAACGTTGACAAGTGAGCATTTTAGTATAGTTGGGTCTTTGATATGCTGTTCCTCTTGCTATTTCGGTTACAGTCCGGGCTGTCTGGCTGGCCGCAGTGGTTGCGTTTATTAGTGCGCATCTTATCTGCACAGGAAAATATTCTTAATTTAAAGTCATTTTTTAACGCGTAATTTTTAATCGTTTGCCTTTAGATAGATCCATTAGACATACATTTTTTATTGCAAGACGTGTTTTTCGTTGTTAAATAGGTGCCAGACGCAATTTTTATTTCAAAATAATTAAAATATCATCGAAATAAGTGAAATTCCATCAACATGAGTCCCAGTGAAGGATAAGTAATCACTGTGTTACTTATAGTATATATAATATTCATTTTACTATTTACAGTTTTTTTGCAACAATCTACCATATCGCCTCCTTTTTCCCAACGAACCTCAAATAGGACGTTAATGTAAACTTGATAAAAACCAAATATCATCAAGAAATTAAAGACTTTTTAACTGATTTTAAACGCGATTTATTCATTGTATTATTTTCCCAAGTCTTTAATAATTTCAAAATGTATAATACTCGCGTAAAATCAAACACTAGAAAATACAAATATCATCAAATTCATATTTATACCCAAAAGTGTAATAAATATGAAACCATCTATTAAAAATATTAGTTTACTAATTATTCAATATAAGTATTAAAAAAGGATAATATAATATAAATAATAAAGTTATTACTTACCTTTTAAGCGGACTCATGTTGATGTAATTTCACTTATTTCGATGACATTTTAGTTATTTTGAAAATAAAAATTGCGTATGGCACCTATTTTACAACGAAAAAAACGTCTTGCATTAAAAAAATTATGTCTGATGGATCTATCTAAAGGCAATAGATTAAAAATTACGCGTTAAAAAATGACTTTAAATTAGGGATATTTTCCTGTGCAGATAAGATGCGCACTAATAAACGCAACCACTGCGGCCAGCCAGACAGCCCGGACTCTAACCGAAATAGCAAGAGAAACAGTATATCAAAAACCCAACTATACTAAAATGACTTTTTTTTAAACGTTGCTAGCTCCCGTACTATTTGTAGGTAAACCAGTACACATAGATAAACAGATAATCTATAATATAAAAATGAATCGCAAAATGTGTTGGTAAGCGCATAACTCGAGAACAACTGAACCGATTTCGTTAATTCTTTTTTTATTACATTTCTTGAAGTACGAGGATGGTTCTTATGGAGATGGAGAAAACGTAAAAATGTACCACGGGCGAAGCCGGGGCGGACCGCTAGTATAGAAATAGATATAATATCACCCCTCATATTACGATGGGGGTTAAAAGGGGGTGTAGATGAATTTACTTGTAACATCAATACGTCGATTCCTTTGAAGATATAAGACGAGCGTTTCTCATATATTTCAGAATTCCATTAATAATTTAATCTCATGGAAAACAATATATCATGTCGTATAACTTGGCTCTTTGTAATGAAACAAGTTTATGTTGTAAGGTAGATGGGTATGACAATGTAGCTTTATGGCATGCTACATAAAACGGACGGGTTATACCTACGTTTTAGCTAAGGGAAAAATATCGTAAATTACTGAATGGTGACGAGCTATGATTTGTGACGTTGAACAAATGTAGCGTAAAAATTTCAGCTTTTGCTATAACTATGTGTATTATAATTATATTTTAATTCTATGTATTTTTGTTCGTGTTTTACATGCGAATGAAATTCTTGTAAGGGCTGATTTTTCAATCCTTGGTTAAAACTTCATCGAATAACGTGTTAAACTACCATTTCAAAAATGTATTGTAATTGTCCGTATTTGACAGTTTACAGGTGACATTTTAATATGTTCGTGTAATATGGTCGTTTTAACCAAGGATTGAAAAATCGGCCCTAAGTCAATTAAGAATAATGGAAAATGTTCATTATTGAAATGGGTTTTGATTCGTTTCAATTATCACGAAAAACTATAAGTCTGTTTGAATACCTAGATAGGTTAATGTCCTATTTCCAGAAAATCTTTGTATTTTGGTATTGATTACAATTAGATGATTGTGTTTAGTATTTTCATTATTTGTTTAAAAATGTGTTGCCATTTGCTTTAACTATTCGCTCAATGTTTCTAGTTTTAATGTAAATTCTTCTTACATTGACAGTGAAGTGAAAAGTGAGCTTTAAAATTACTCTGTGACTGTTTGTGAATACTTACATTGTATTTTATGCTAACTGCGCAAATAAAATAACAGTAATGTTTACGTTCAATTTCAACATATTATCATATTGCCGAGTATTTTATTACTTTGTAAATTAGAAAGAATAGACTTGCTTTCGTAAAAATATCATTAGAACTAGCTGACCTGACAGACGTTGTGCTGTTGTAATTTTACACAACGCTGTTTAATTTTCGCATTTTTTCTTGAGTTTCTCTTTCATAAGATCCTTTTCCTGTCAATAACGAACACACCAAAATAAGAATTATCTAAATTGGTCCAACCATTCACGCGTGATGCCGTGAATAAGGGAAATTGGGATTCATTTTTTTAAATAGAAGATTATGATACATGGAAATAAAAGCTTCTTGTTTGTTACGTCAAAACATATGCTAACATAAAACTCATATCGAGAAGCATTTCTAATAAAGATAAAACCTTTCACATAAGAAATGGATACGTCAAATTTAATTACACAGCCAATCAACGTCAAGTGCCATCACAAAGACCCTTTCCCGAAGCTTCTAGAACGTTCCACGCGAATAAAATCCTTCCAATTTGATCGCACCCTATAATTTGTCCTTTCTTATAGTTCTTACATTTTGCCCTTTTCATATCACCCTACGACACGTAAAAGAAGATATTTCCCGCTAAAAGGAAAACTTTCCGTTTATAAGATTTCGTTTGGAAAAGAAATGAGATTTATTGGATTTTTAATTGCTATTTCATTTGATGTGGAATTATAATCAGAAGCCGCGGTATCATAAACCTTATCTATACTAATATTATAAAGCTGAAGAGTTTGTTTGTTTGTTTGAACGCACTAATCTCGGGAAGTATTGGTCCGATTTGAAAAATTCTTTCGGTGTTAGATAGCCCATTTATCGAGAAAGATTATAGGCTATATTTCATTACGCTACGGGCAACAGGAGTGGAGCCACGGGGGTGAAACCGCGCGGAGCAGCTAGTTATATATATAACACAAAATATTATTTTTCACAATAATTATTCATATTAAGTACGTGTGTGTGGGTATGTATAAAAATTGTTTATGTTCACTGGTCCCCATCAATCATGGATAGATAGCTACAAAAATAGTTATTTCAAATATCGTTTTTGTTTACACAAACACAATATATTACTAACTGCGCTCCGCGGTTTTACCCGCGTTGCTACGCTCATGTTGGTCTTAGCGTGACAATATAGCCAGCCTTTCTCGATGAATGGGCAATCTAACACCGAAAGAGTTTTTCAAATCGGACCAGTAGTTCCTGAGATTAGCGCGTTCAAACAAACAAACAAACTCTTCAGCGTTATAATATTATAGTAGACTCTACCTAGAATAAGCTAGGCCATATCTCATGTATGCATCATAATTTATCCATCTTACATTAGATTATAGATCTATAAACACAGTATGAAGCAGATATACTAATTCTCGTTAAACTATCATAAAATTTTAGTATTGTCTCTGTTTTTATGACTGCAAATAACAAGGATAGAGAATTGCATTCCTATTACAATGCAACTATGTCATGAGTTGTTAAAGTTATTATTGACAGTCAGTTAATTTCCTTTAATAGTTATGCAGTATTTATGATATTAAATTTAAAAGCAATGTTACAAATAAATAAATATTTCAGGACAATTTTCAGACACGGCACGATCTGATCCCACACTAAGCTTTCGCTTGTGTTATGGAAATCAGATGGCTGATAAACACACATATATATAATTTTAAATAAATGCTTATATAAAAAATTAACACCAGACACAGAGCCAACCTCTATGTTCATCACACAAATATTTGCCCCGGGTCGGAATCGAACCCACGACCTCTGGCTTGGAAGGCAGGGCCACTACCAACCAAGCCAACTAGTCAGTCAAATTGTTAAATACAAACTAAAACTATGTAGTATGCACTCTTATCTACTCTGTGTTCAACGCTAAAAACGGCTCCGCTTCTGTTGATCTTAGGATATTAGCGTGATGATATTATAAAATAGCCTATAGCCTTCCTCGATAAATGGGCTATCCAACACCGAAAGAATTTTTCAAATCGGACTAGTAGTTCTTGAGATTAGCGGCGTTCAAACAAACAAACAAACTCTTCAGCTTTATAATATTAGTATAGATTATTTATTCAACATTAAAGCAGATTTCTATTGATGAATGAGTTCTCCAATTTGTTTTCGAGTATCTTCTTTACAAACATACAAACCAACCATTAAATCAATTTTAATAAGTAGAGACAAAAACTGCACAAACAAACAGTTTCCATAACTGAATATTGTAGCCAACCGTCATATATCATACAATGGTGTTATATATCAGTTCTTTGGGTTGTGTAGTGGGAGTAGAA
The DNA here is from genome assembly GCF_905220415.1 of Colias croceus. Classification (NCBI taxonomy): domain Eukaryota; kingdom Metazoa; phylum Arthropoda; class Insecta; order Lepidoptera; family Pieridae; genus Colias; species Colias croceus. The sequence goes on from NC_059553.1 coordinate 9,352,217, forward strand.
AATACGCGAAATATTGGTATTTCTATGGGATTTATGTGATGGACTTTCGTTAAAATGAATGAGGAAAAACGCTACCATCGGCCATATTTGATGAATTAATCGGTGGCTTCAAGGAAAAGCTTTTTATTAAATTAATATTGGTAATGGTTACTTTTATTACTATCTTTACATTTAATTAAGATCGGCTTCAACATTTCTCCTTTGAAACGAAGACGAGTTTATTATAACTTACTTAAGATCTCTATATTTACTATCTAGAGAAATGATTGTCTCTTTTTCTGTCACTATATCCCAATGTATGTTTAAATCTTTAAAACTACGCAACGGATTTTGTTGTTTTTTTCATTAGATAGAGTGATTCAAGAGGAAGGTTTTAGAATATAATTTATTAGGTTTTAGACAAAACGGGCGAAGCCGGGAGCAAAGCTAGTTTAGTATAATTAAATGTCCGTAACATAAAACTTTACACATTCTTAAAAATCTTCTACCATTAGAAAGCCAATTATTCCTCAGTAACATACGCTTTTTGAAAACTGAACGAAACCGGGTGGTTAATCTAGCATGTTCTATATCCGTGATTTCTCCATCATCCTAATATTCTTCCCTTTGTTATTCTATCCAATATTATTAGCGATAGCGGGTGACATGTCTTTATTTTTCCTCGCAAAAACAATATTATTTCTGTCATTTTTATAGATTTCCTTTGTAACATTTACTATAACGTGTAGAATGTATTGTACAGCGGTTAAGAGCGTAGAATGTAGTGGTTATGCGTTTGATTCCAGATAGAGTTAAAAAAATAAATTGACAAGTTTTAGTTCTTGTGATGTTATTTGAATAGGTCGCTTAAAAATCTACTTAGTACAGCCCATAAAGTTCAGCATTTATAGTAAAACCAGTGTTATCAACCTATACTTGCATACTTTATAAGTAAACTCCGTATTAAAATATCTCATCATTACAAAAATATACCTAAATGTATAATATTAGGTACATTTAAACTAAGGAAATACACATATTTACAACCTATGTCACTCAGTGTACCTGGCGAAAAAATTTACAAAACCTGTAACGTACTTTGCGAGCTTATTACTAACTATGCTACGTGGTTTCACCTGCGGACGAAGCCGTGAGCAAAATCAAGTATTTCTATAACTCATGTGTTATTCTGATGTACGTATAACCTATTTATTACTGTAAAGTTTCATCAAATCCATCCAGTGAGCCAATTCGTTTTAACAAACATAGGTAGATACTCCTAAATATTTCCTCTTAAAATATTTATGATTACAAACAAAAACCTTCCTATATTTTTATAAACTATACGTTATATTACTATCCAATTACTAAGGCTAGGATCCATTACGGAATACAAAGCGTTGTATACACTCATTATTGAATTCCTTCCAATCGCGTTGTCAACGGCAGATAAATTGTAGCAAATGGAAAAATACGAGAAAAATATAAAAGTCCTTTGATAAGGATACCTCGGGTTTTGTTTACAAATACTGGGGACTGTCTTTGATCTAATTATAGTATGTGGGTTTTTACGGTAATGAGGGTAGGTAGAGATTTAAATGTTATTAATCTATACTAATATTTTAAAGCTGAAGAGTTTGTTTGTTTGAACGCGCTAATCTCGGGAACTACTGGTCCAATTTGAAAAATTATTTCCGTGTTAGATAGCCCATTTATCGAGGAAGACTATAGGCTATATATCGTCACGCTAAGACCATCAAGAGTGGAACAATGCGGGTGAAACCGCGGGGAACAGCTAGTGTATGTTATAAAGTAAATAATGTGGTTATAAAAAATTGTTTCAATAAGGGTTGTTTTACATTGAAATGTTGTTTAATGGAATTTTAATGAAAAAAACTCACTTGTTTATTTTTCAGCTCATATTTTACGTAATTGAATAATCTGCAGTTTTTACAAACTGGTCTATATTTCGTCGAATCGCCATTCACAAAGTAGTAATAATTGGCGAAGTATTTTTTTTTTTATATTTTTTTGTAACCTTTGATATTTTGTGTAATCTTTAATTAGTAACGCAATAACTAATTGATTGACAACCCTTTAAAAACCCAATGAAAGTTGAAACTTTAATGCCATTTTCTGTGAGGAATGTCACACAATAAACTGCCGCAAAAAATACGGGGTGGCTTCCGAAAATTCGCAACTAAAATGTCGGACTGTCGAATATATTTTTTCGCAAAAATCTCCGGACGAATCGTCATGAAACTGTGGAAATGCGGCTTTTATTGTCGCAAAAACCAATACCGTTAAGGATCTGTGGAGCGTACAGAAATTGTACAACTCGATTTAACGCTCAGGGACCTGTACCTATGTATAATTGTATAACATAGACATGTTATGTGTTTTTCATATCAAAGCAAGTAAATGTACACGTGGACAACCTAATCTATACTTATATTAGTTTGTTTGTTTGAACGCGCTTATCTCGGGAACTACTGGTCCTATTTGAAAAATTCTTTCGGTGTTAAATAGTCCATTCATCGAGGAAGCCCACAGGCTATATATCATCTCGCTAAGACCAACAGGAGCGGAGCACTGCGGGTAAAACCGCGGAGCTCAGCTAGTAATATTATAAATGCGAAAGTTTGCCAGGATGGATGTTTGATGTTTGTTACTCTTTCACGCACATACGCACGAATAATACATATAGGTAGCTGTCACCCAGAACAACACATAAGTTAGTTTTTATCCAGGATTTTTCTTTAAAACGCTGGCGAAGTCGCGGTCGTAAATCTAGCTGCGAGCAACATAACACATAATATTTTACAGTAATAATACTTATCGATCGACTTTTTTTAAATAATAAATTGTGGAACGAATGATCCAATGAATCATGTAACCCTTTCACATTGTAATGTATTTTTTATCGCCATTTATATGACTTCATGATCCTGTTTATTTAATACATTTGATTCCAATTGATATCATGTCATTTGTTTTATGTTGAGCAAAGCAATACGAAGAGATATCCAAATTCGATTCAAAAAACTTGTATTCGAAAATGTCGAGTATTCAATTTTGAAAAATAGATATTATATGTATTAACTAGTAGCTTTCCGCCCGCGGCATAACCCGCGTATTAAAGGAAACCCGCATAGTTCCCGTTTCCGTGGGATTGCCGGGATAAAACCTATCCTATGTGTTAATCCAAGTTACTGTGTAAATGTGTGCTATATTTGTATGTGTGCTAAATTTCATTATAATCGGCTCAGTAGTTTATGCGTGAAAACCATACATACATACATAGTACAAACCTACTCTTTGTAATATTAGTATAGATGTAGCTTGTTTTTATACATGAATGCTTTTCCCACAAATTTGTTCCATCAAACACAAAAGCCAATATGTCCGAACATAAAATTTAATGACCTTGTATTAAACAGTCATAAAGATAGCCACTGTTATTACTAACCTGAAATATTTAGAGCCTCGAATCACGCGTCAGACCATAGAGTGTCATAATATTATAATGGACAGTTCATTGCGATTTTCAACAAAATCTTTACTAATATTATAAAGCTGAAGAGTTTGTTTGTTCGTTTGTTTGAATGCGCTAATCTCAGGAACTACTGGTCCGATTTGAAAAATTCTTTCAGCGTAAGATTGCCCATTTTTTCGAGGAAGGATTATATATCATCACGCTAAGATCAACAGGAGCGGAGCAAAGCGGGTGAAACCGCGGGGCGCAGCTAATGAAAGATACAGGGCGAATGACAATTTGTTTATGTACGATGGAGATAATAAATAATCGTGGTTGTGTTGTAGGTATCAGAGCTTTGAATTTAATTTGCTTTTTATGTTTTATGGGTAAGGGTATAAGAGTTATGGCAAAGCGGTTATGAGTTGAGAATGCAAGTTTAACAGATGATACTTTGTTATATTTGTTGTTAAAGCCCAAATTAATGAAGGAATAGAACGTTATGAAACCGGAACAATATCATTGGATAATAAGTTTAATTATTATCACTATAAATTCGTTCACATCTGATTCAATGAATTAGGAAATTAATGAATTAATCATCACAAGATAATTATTTATAGAATCGAACCTACGATCTCCTCAACACGTACACTTTACTAACCACTCTCCACCAAGGAGGCGCTCTATTAAAAACTTATAATATATGAAATATCTATATAGTTGAATGACATCCAAAATCTCATTGAAATTCAAAAAAAGAAAATATTATTCCAATTTCAAACGGGCGTTATTAGAAAAGTTTACTGCGAACTGTTATGAATCAGGGTTGCCACAAACAAGAAGATAAATTGAGCTTTTTTTAAATAGGGTCACACTCGAGTTTGTAATTTATTCAATATTCAAAATTCATGACCGTGGCTGGGGTAGACTTTCAGTTGGACTCTAGAGGTTTGAGTTTTCATATTAGGTAGTGTAAAAGTATAATAGTATGAAATCATATCTATCAATTTTGCATTTTGTAACAGACTATACTTATTTAATTTGTTTACATGTAAGTTAAATTCACTTTTCAGTGAATTAATAAAAAAAATCATATATATATCTTAAATTATTTTAATTAAAAAGTAAAATTACAATATACGTGTTATTATACAACTCACTGATACTTTTTACTTTACACTTATTCGCCATCGCAAATGCCTTCGCAAATGCCTTCGCAAATGCCTTCGCGAATGCCTTCGCCAATGCCTTCTCGAATGCCATCGCAAATGTCTTCGCGAATGCCTTCGCGAGTGCCTTTGCGAATGCTATCGCGAATGCTTTCGCGAGTGCCTTCGCGAATGCCTTCGCGAATGCCTTCGCAAATGCCTTCGCAAATGCCTTCGCAAATGCCTTCGCGAGTGCCTTCGCGAATGCCTTCGCGAATGCCTTCGCAAATGCCTTCGCGAGTGCCTTCGCGGATGCCTTCGCGAATGCCTTCGGAAATGCCGGCGGTACAGCCGCCGACATTAATTGAAGACCTGGATATAACTTTGGGTACATACCTACTTGGTACATACAGTTGCTAGTAACATATTATTTTTTATTGTTGCCCCACCTTGAGCCCATGGCTAGCTACGCCCATGGGTTTATCTACACTTTCTAAAGCTTACTTTTAACAAAGTTGTTTGTGTATTTATTTTAACAAAGTTACAACCCTAAAAACATCCAATACTTTCACAGATTCGATTCAATTTTCGTGTAAACACTGCTTCGTGGAAATCATACATTAAGTTATTTATTTGTAACGACTTTGTGATTTAATATTTAAAGGGACCTTGTCCCTTACAAGTTCCATGTTATTTATTTATGTTAGCAATAGTGTATGTATGAGAATCATCCTCGACAATATTGAATTTTTGATGATAATACCTTATAATATGTAAGATACACAGGACAGTTCTTTGGTATATTATGATATATTATGTATATAGATATAAGTTACATTTTATGTAATATCGACATGATTTTATAACAGCAACTATGGAGTTTCTTGCCGGTTCTTCTCCATAGATCACTGCTTTCCGAATCGGTGGTAAATGTTAAAATAATTATGTAATGACGCTTCGAAAGTGCTACTAAATAGTAATCTAATTGAATAAATGAATGTTTGAGTTTGAGTTTGAATTTGATAGAAAAAGATAAAAAAATGGCTTATTATCAATATAGGTAATATGATTTCTAAACAACACTAGTTATTGGAAGACAAAAAAGTAGTTGAAATTGAATTGTCAATAATTTATGATTAATCTATTACTATTCGTTTGGTTTATTTGGTATTACTGTTTGGTTTGTAGTTATAATTTGTATCTTGTATAATTTAGACATTCATAAATGTAGCTTAAAGTTTCATGATATTTTAATTAATTTTAGGTAAATAAATCGCTTTAAATTAGAAAAACGTGTTTAATTTTCACTAAAAATGCATAAAACTAAACACAAGTGCTATAATAATTTCCAACACAAAACCTTCAGAATAAACCATTAAATTATACTGTTTCCATTCACTTAATCAAAACACATTGTCTCTGAACAGTATAAACAAACTAAATTGGAGTTAAGGCTAATATTATGCATAGCAGATAAATTTATAGTTGGTAATTTCCCGAACAATATGCATGAAACTACATTATTATTAATTCTAATTATTGAACGTGAATCGTGCAAAGTATGGTAATTTACAGCTGTTAAACTAGTATTCTACCGCAGCTTCGCTCTTATTTTATACTAGCTTTCCAACCGCAGCTTCGCCCGCACAGTCAAAGAAAAACCCGCATAGTTCCCGTTCCCGTGGGATTTCCGGGAATGCGTCATTTTCCCGGGATAAAAAGTAGCCTTTGTCCTATCTCGGGTATCAAAATATCTCCATACCAAATTTCATGAAAATTGGTTCAGTAGTATAGGCGTGATTGAGTAACAGACTGACAGACAGAGTCACTTTCGCATTTATAATATTAGTATGGATTATCTGTGTGAGATACAGATAGATACAGATACCTCTCTGACCTGTCTCACCTGTGTGAGATCTGTGACCGCCTCCTTGGTACAGTGGTTGACGCGTGAGCGTAGAACCGAGGGGTCCTGGGTTCGATTCCCGGTGGAGACGACGAAAAAAAAAATGTCTCGGTCTGGTAGGGCACAGAAGGCTGATCACCTACTTGTCCCTAAAGAAAAATCGATCAGTGAAACAGATGTATGCATAATGCATCTGCCCCTTACCCCACTACGGGGACATGGGACTTCACACATGGATTATCTGTGACGCGCGGTTTTACCCGCATTGCTCCGCTCCTGTTGGTCTTAGCTTAGCGTGATGATACATACCTAATTACATAGCCTATAAGCCTTCCTCGATAAATGGACTATCTAACACCGGACCGGGGAGGTCCGCTTGTTGTTTATAAAATGCGTCGAGGGAAAAATATGAAAAAATAATATTTTTCTATTTACGTTTTATTGTTTGCTTCATTTTATTTGCGATGTGTAAACGTTTCGTTTGATATTGTTTGAAAAAATATTTTATTTTTGATATAACGTGAAAATCTGTATTGGGTATGAATAACCTAGTCAGAGGCAACGAATGTTATATTTTACAAATGATGCAATGATTTAAATGAATTGTAAGGATTCTGAAATTTAAAGCTGCGATTAACAATTTTTGGTAGGTTTCGTGTGGTTTTGTGCCACTCAATAAACTTAACGAATTTCGTAAGACAAGGTTATAATTTAGATGAAATTCAACTATAATATTATAATGTGGTGAAAGGTTTGTAGCAACTTTATAAATTTTTAATTAATTAATATTTCTTGATAAATGACTGCTTTTTTACATTAAAACCCACGAAAATGTAAAATACTCTATTACTAAAATGCATTGAAGCCTTCCTTCAACTGTGTTTTAATTAGACAGAGAATACTGTCGCTTTCTCTGCCAGCTCATTATTTCATAACTGTTTATTTTATATTTTGTTTCAATAGCGCTATTTATTTTAAATATTTAATTCATACATAAAATAATGTTCTAAATAAACTATTTGTATAGTGAAAAGAGTAAAGTGAGCTAGACTATATTCTATAAGTCCCTGACCTTGACCCAGGGTCACTTATTCAGGAGTGCATTATACGCAGCTTTTGAGCGAGCTTCTATGAAAAGAAGCACCTAAGCATTGTGTTTGAAATAAAAAGCAGTTTACTTTTTTATCAACACATATAGCGTAAACTAGACTATTTTATTATTTAAAAGATAGTATAAAGTTTCGTTTGTGTGTTTGATTGGACGCGTTAATCTCAGGAAATGTTAGAATTGAAAAAATGGAAAAAAAGATGGTGTGCGTGTGTGAACACTCGCGTGTCAGTGAAACTTCTTTGGCAAGATTTAAAGATTTCAAAATCGTCACTTCACTCCATGACGTGACCTTGAAATTTTACTTTCAACGCGCATAAAGAAATTTCACCTCAATAATATTCAAATTCAAATTCAAATTATATTTATTTACAAATTACAAATTATAGATGTTTTAATTAGGTACTATATTATTAGGCATAATATGATACATTTAAATCTACAGTGGGTATCAAACTATCGATCCAAAATTAAACGCTCCTAATCATTCTGCCAAGTTTAAGCTTTATTAACAAAACTTAATAACCACATTATTGAAGTAAATTCAAAAATTTTAATTAAATTTAGATTGAGTTTGGTATCGCTACACGCATTTCAAAACTTATTTTTCATCAATCGAAATAATGATAATTATTTGGTACTTACTTATTTTTAAAAATATTAAAATTCTCGGAATATTTTTCGCGTAAATACATAATACTTTTAAAGTATTTTGAATAATTTGTTTTTTACGCTTTGAAAAGTGCATTATTTTTCACGTAAAATTGTTATTAAATTCAAATCAAATCAAATCAAATCATTTATTTGCAATCAAACATGGTTACAACACAACAGACAACTTACATAATATAATAACAGCTATAATATGTGGTACATTTATTGTGACATTTTGATCAATGAACAATTAATTATATTTTAGGAGTTTTGATATGTTTTTGTTACGAATTTGAATATTATATTAATGGGAACACAATATTATGTCCTGAAATAAAACAATTTATTTATTTATTTAACAGATTATTAATCTTTGTTTATTTTAACTCAAATTGAAGTTATACAAATTTTAAAACAAGATTTTTATATTTATTAATTACTAGCGTTTCGCCCACAGCTTCGCTCGCGTAGTCAAAGGAAAACACGCATAATTCCCGTTCCCGTGCTTTTCCGGGATATAAAAACCTGTGTGATAATCTAATAATTTCATGACAATTGGTTGAGCAGTTTTGTGTGAAGTAGTTAAAACAAACATACAAACTTTCGAATTTATAATATTAGTAGGATTATTTAATACGAATAAGAAACATTTATAATAATAGTAACTTGGATTATTTAATCCGAATAAGAAAATCTTTGCATTATAGAGCAAATACAACCTCTTATTACCGTTTCGAACTAAAAATATAATTTCAAAATTGTATTTTACTGTAGTCAAACATTTCCATTAATTTTACACTACTATCTATTTATGTTCACATGATATTCGCACTTGATACACTGCAATAAAGTCCATTATTCCTCAACAAATAAATGTAATAGAGGAAACTCAACACCTCGACGTTGGAAAGGAAACGTAACGTTCATTTACGAGTATGCACGTTAACATTACGTGGTGAGAATTATTAGTAGCTGTTTGTTTGTTGTTTTATATGTATATTTCAACCCTTATATCTTTACTTTTTTTATCTTTATATAAGAGCATCATCTTTTTATAACGTACCTAGTTGTGACGTAGTTTTAAAAGACCAATAGGTATTTAATCATTTCCTTGGTTATTTCCTTTATGTGCAAATAATATATTCCTAGGTAGGTACATACCTACAAAACACGATTATTTTGATGATTGTATGTATGTACAATGTACATGAATGAAAACGTTTTATGTTATCACTTTTCAAATGTTATGATAAAAATTACTAAACTTAGTACCAAAATACTAGTGAAAAATACCACTGTTCTTATGTTTAAAACCTGGAAGAAAAACATATTTCAAGGACACTAGTCGAGTTAAATTTACTGAAAATTAAAAAAGAAGAAATCAAACAAGCAAACACATTCTACAAATAACGTATCCTAAATAAATATCTTAAAATATTAAAGCGTCCAATAAATTTCTCTCCATTGTCTTATTCGGAGGGCTTAATCAATAGTAAATCAATGTTAGTCTATAAATCTTTTGAATAATTAACGGACCTCCATTAACAGAAAGAATTAAGGCCAGGTGTTCTCAGTGATTTGGCCAAGTTTCCCGCCTTTAAGGTCATTAAGTCATTCATTAATTTTTTTGTGTTGATTGAATAAGTCAGGGTTAGGACGTTACAAAAATAATTGTTACGGTTCAATAGTCTTTGGGATTATAAAAGATAATAAAAATTCTACATTATTGTAATTATGTGCTAATAATAATGAACAGTTTATGTGCTCAAAATATATAATAGGTACTATCTTCTACTAGTTTACTTTTAAACAAACAAAGAGTAAATATTAGGTTTAATTTTTCTGTAAAAAATAGTTATAATATCTAGAGACTAAATTCTACATTAATATACACTGGCCTACCTATTACCATAATAGTGTATAATATACTGTATGTGCTGTAAATGTACCTGTTTCTAATCTGTAAGACCAACATTATTTCCATCAAATTTTGCTTTTTATATCAAACCTTTAATTAAAACCAGTACGTACTACCTACACATACTAAAATACACTATTATTAATGCCAAACATTCATCATGCATGTTTAGTTAATTTCCTAGTAAACCGCACGTTGAAATTTCTAGGAACACAAATCGGATAATGTCACACATTTAGCAAAACCTGAATACATGAGCAGTGATAGCACAGTAATATGAAATTCAACAAACAAAAACTATAAATTTTTTTTAAGCTACTGCATAGCTTCTATCGCGGGCCTTGAGCGCAGGGACCGAATCGAGAAATTCCGTAACGAAAAAACCTCACGCTCCCCACTCCGACGGGCTCGGAGGTGTGGCTTGAAGGCATGCTATGTAATTAGCTTTACCACGGCAGTCCCCGAGTGCCACACGTCTTTTTTCAATTTAAGTTTGTAACTATTAACCTACTAATTATTCACAAATCTAAAAAATCAATACACAAACTGTTGTTTACATTATAGGTATTTGTCGTCGTAAACTTTACGTAACAAGTCGTAAACTTTACGCTGCGGCAAGTTCCTTGAGACGTTTACGGCATTTCTTACCGATTTCTACCAAAATTACGTTAGCCAAATCCCTTCCCCTTCCACTCCTTGACTACGCTGACGCCTGTACCACTGATCTTAGCGAAGAGCAATTGAATACACTTGAGCGTCTCCAAAATTTCTGCATTCGTTTTGTTTACGGATTACGCAAATACGATCACGTTTCTCAGTTTCGCAAAAAACTCAAGTGGCTTCCTATTAGACATCGCCGGAATGCAAATGCATTGAAGTTGTTATATTCCATCCTCTTTAATCCCAATTCTCCTTCCTATCTTAAAAATCAATTTAAATTCTTAGATTCAGGTTCCTACACTCTTCGTTCCGCCGATAACCTTCTCCTTAGCTTTCCTTCTCACCATACTTCCTTCCTTGGTAACTCATTTGTTGTAACCGCTATCAGACTGTGGAATTCTCTGCCTGTGGATGTTAGACGAGCTTCCTCTATAAAATCTTTTAAAACTCTTTTATATAAGCACCTCTCCAATTTAGCATATCCTTCTACTTAATATTATGTATTTTATCCTTTCCTATTATTAATTTATATATTTTATGTATTCTATCTTCTATAATTTATATTATTATTTTATTTATTATATCAGCCACCCGCGTAACATGTACGTTTCTTCTTTATCTCTTACCTTGGGCAGTCTGGAAGAGATCGCTAGTAAGCGATAAGGCCGCCTTATGTACCTACCTTTTGATGTACCTTTGTATAATTGTAAATATTACTTGGTGTGGTATATTAAATTGATAAATTAAATAAATATTTGTGTAGCTACTAGCTATCCGCCCCGGCTTCGCCGGTGGTACATATTTAAGTTTTCTCTCCATAAAAACTATCCTCGTACAACCACCAGAATTAACGAAGTGGGTTCAGTTGTTCTCGAGATTTGCGATTTAGCAATATAACATAGATTTTCTTGCCTGACTGACAAAAATAAGGCTTATAAAATTACTTAAATTGTAGAGTTAGATATTTAGTGTAGCGGTGTGTAGGGAGATGAAATAAAGATTGCAGCCAATAGAAATAATATATTCGTCTAAGTTACACAAAAATATATTACTTTAATTTACAAACTACTAAACGTGGGTCGATGGCGCGAGTTGCGGGACAACTGGGGGCGACGCTATGTGAATGTGCGACGCGACCGAAAATCCTGCCGCCTGCGTCAGCACAACATCTACAGATAAATGATAATATATTACTACTCATAAATCTTCGAGTATATTACTAATGTAATATATACTCTAAGTCATAAATGTTTTAATCGAACATTATAATATCTAACAAACCTGCACATTTCACAAGTGTGGATTACAACTGCAGCGACGCCTTTTAACTCTCGTTGAAAGGCGTCGCTGCAGTGAAACAATATGGTCTGACGATTAACCTGAATAATATACAGGCTAAATACTAGGTAGGTACTCCTATACTGGGTATGAAATAGCATATTATCAATAGTAACAACAACAATTTACAGAAGAATTTTATACAATAAAGTTAGGCTTGTTTAAAATTGACATTATTTTCTCCAATTTTCTGAAATTGTTAAAATTTGTTTTTATTAATTTGCGAAATATCAGGAAAATCTCCAAGGTAAAGACGATAATGAATATCATTATCCTTTATTTTGAAAATTGATTTTTTATTTATTCTCATAAAACTGAACGAATACTCTAATACTATGTTGTCACATTTGTTTTCATACAAAATTCACACAAATTCAATAGCAATATAATGTTGTGTAGCGGAAAATGTATTTATTCGCTGACAATAACACCTGCCGCACAGTGAATAATGTATACAGCGAAAAAATGTGATTTTAATCATACAAAAACCGTTTCTAAAAATATTTCTACAAATTTAAACGCCCTGGGGGACTTGTTAAGCGTTTAGAAACCCCTGAAAATATTGATAAAACTTAAATTAAACATAATTCTTAAAAAAAAATTCAATCGGTCAAAACTAGACAAAATTGAAATCGGACCAACCGGAAGAAACTCACTTTCTAACAAAAAATAATTGATTGCAGAACTGTTTTAAAGTGAAACTTCTTAAGCCGCGTTAGGAGTAAAATTTCATGGTCATGTCATGGCAATACCGTCACGTCATGGAGTAAGGCGACGATTTTGCTTTATTTTAATCTTGCCAAAGAAGTTTCACTTCTGATAAGTGTACTCGGCTCACTTGCTCTTTTTTTTGTCTTGTCCCCGGTCCTTGTTAAGTGTACAAAATTTTAATTAAATCTGTCCGTTTAAAGGGGGTCAAAGTCGAGTCTAGGAGTCGGTTAAAAAAACATACACATGAAGCTAATAAAAGCGTGTTGAAAACGATACATTCACACACATACTTCTACAACGTAGTTACGTCAGCTTGGCCCAATTCTCAAATCTTTGAATTTACATTTCAATACCATTATTATTACTATTGTCATGAAACACCGTAGATGTGTGACAGCTTCACGTTTCTACCGCATTGTAAAACACTGAGTGAAGAATAGAAAATTCCGAACAGAACCAATATTGATTTTACTGAAATGTTGAACGTTATTCGACAGCGAAATGCTTTTATGGTGATGTTTTTTAACTGGTGGATAATTGTTTTGGCGATTCACAGCTTTATGTGATAGATTTATATGAAAACATTATTGTTTGCGTTTTTTGAATGGGAGATTTGATGTTAATATTTAAATTGAGTTAGTTAAATTTATTCCATATTCACTAAACTGATTATGATTTAAATTTTGATAAGTCGGTGATTAGCTTTATGAATCAAGTGCTTTTTTAAGAAAAAATAAGAAAATAGACTTCTTATAGGAACTTTAAGTGCCCTTACGCACTAGCGGTTAACCGCGGGGGCGGCTAACCGCGCGGTTAGCCGCTTTCCCATTTTAATATTATGCAACCGCTTATGATTGTACGCACTAATCATAAAAGCGGTTGCATATTAAAATGCAACCGCGCGGTTAGCTGCCCCCGCGGTTAACCGCTAGTGCGTAAGGGCACTTAGGGTTTATCCATTAACTGTGCTATCTTTCTATTGTTATAAAAAATTTCGAATAATATTTTACATGCTTGGTACATTGCTTGACATTGACAAAGACATTTTGTTCTATCACTGATGAAGATGATCAAAGCTGGGGCGTGCAGTTAGTAATAAACATGAATATAAGGTGGCAGGCACTCTTATACTAAAATTTAAGTATTAATTGAACAGATTCAATTTATTTAATAAACCCTTGTTAGGTAATAAGAGAAAGAACAGACTACAAAAAATTCAGACGAAACTGGATTCCAATTTTAATATGAAATATTTCCAACCCAATTAGTAATACGAGAAATTTCATTCAATTAGGTGCTAACAAGCTTAAAAATATATTTTTAAGAGTGAATGGTAAACGTGTCCATCAAAGAAACACTCTTCAAAGAATCCTTTTAAAACCCTTATTTTAAAGAAATGGAATTTGACCCTTCATTTTGCTTGTAAAATAATTTTAAAGTTCATTTATTTTATGAGGTTTTTAACCATATAATAATATATACCTATTAGTTTGTCGTTAAACGATGTAATCGTAATGAAAATTTCACTCTTTGTCTCTACAATGTCGTAGCTTAATTATAAGCTCCTATATTTATAAAACAGTTATTATTAAAGTATACATGTTAAAAATATGTTATGACGATTCAAAAGTGCTCCTAGAAGAAGTCTAATTGAATAAATAAATGTTTGAGTTTGGGCCTGTCACAATTAAGACATAATTTTTACTTTACACAAAGGATAAAACAATCAAGCGTAAACTTTATAATTCCAACGATTATCGAATAGTTTAATCACCCCAACTTAGAAGCCGTAAATAAAATTTAACGGCTTAGTAACAAAGTTTAGTTTGATATAGGTAAAGGCCGATTAAAAACCCGAAGATTCAGTGTCCCGTGAAATTCACTTGAATTGTTTTTCAATTTATCGTCCACCGTGGCGACAAGATAGATTTGTTGAGATTGAAATCAAATGGTAGTTACAGAGTGATATATTTATAGGGATAAGTATTTACTAGCTGATAACGCAAATTTTGCTCTAAAGAGGAAGTTATTTCAACATTCTTCATTGCTGCTACGCTCCTATTTGTTGAAATGGGCTTTTTCTACATTTGATGCACCAATAAAGGTTAAATTATTACAATTATTATTAACGAACATTAACATTGGCTCGATGAATTGAATTGACAAGAAGGCGCACACAATATTGATAGCAAAAGCCTTGCAAATTGGTGGGTTAAATTATTAGATATTAAAAATTTTAATGTTAACAAATACTAAAAATTTCATCTAAATTACTATCAAAGCTTTCTAGATAATTGGATATACTTAGGTAACATATAAAAATTTCAATGAGAACCAATAGCTGATGATCCAGATGTTATCACGTTTAACCAAACTAACAAACTCTTCAGCTATACAGAATTAGTAAGTTTAGATTTGATCGTCTTTTTCAGTGTAGAACAATTTCCTATGATTCCTGTTAGAATAAAAAAGAGTTTACTTTTAGATTTGTACTTTGTGTAATTTTCAATATTTTAATTCATCTCACGAACCCAATTCTAAATAATCTTAATCTTGAAAATTAAGGTAGGTATTGAATATCCAAAAATTAGACTCAAATATCTTCACATTATTAACAAAAAATTGAGAACCAATTGTAACTATAGAACAAAATGTATGCCAAATGCCATAACATAAAAAACATCTTCCCTCTAGCGGTTCTGACAATCTTTGGGAACTAGAAAGCTTCTCCCTCCGGGCTTGTCTTGTGACTTGTCGACTGATGTCACCGGTTTATTCGCAAGACAATAAACGAATATGCAATAGTATGTCTTAATCACGTTACCCCATAAATGAATGGGAATAGTAATATATAAATTCTGCTCAGAGACAAAACGTTCATATAAATTCTGCTTAGTGACAAAACGCTTTTTCACCTTCTAGGGAAGCGCGTTCCATCTTAGACCACATCTCAGCTTAACATCAGGCGAGATTGTGGTCAAGTGCTTCCCTATACCCAATAAAAAAAAAAAAACAAAACGCTCATACACCGAAAAAACAGCAAAGACATAGTTGTGGTTCATAAGAAAACGTTTACGAAAGTAGGAGGAAGACCACAGAAAATTTTGAAAATTTTTTTTCCGCAACGGATGGTATTGTAGTTGTATAAATAGCGGTATAATACTTTCCCCGCTAATAAATATTTAAATCGAAATGACATTTTAAAGACTTTAAACTATTTTATTGAACAATATAGTTACGAAGAAGTAACCATAAGCATCACAGCTTTCTGAATATTAAGTAGTTGATTACTACGAATACACATTTAGACTTATCCAAACACCTATCTTTCAAAGCTTTTGAGGTAATGATGTTGATTCAAGACTCAATGTTCATGGCAAAATACAGTATTATGAGATCGCGTTTTAAACGTTTCAAAAGCGGATAAATTTTCGTTCTTTATAAATTACTTGGAACTTGATCCTATTTGTTAATCTGGAGTATAAAAATAATTATGTTTTAACCATAATTCATACAGAGCGCTGAGACAAACGTCAACACGAAAAGGAATAGAATTCGCTAGCGATACTAATTGTCATAAGCGTATGATATTTCGCTAAGGATTTGTTGAAAATTATGTTTGTGGTCGTCTTCGTCGTTGGTCCATTACTAAAATGTCATGAGCTTATGTCAATAATTATATAGCGGTAGCAGTTTCTATTCCAGCGTTTATTCTATTCTTTGCCATTAGTATCAACCTCTGGTCTGATTACATATTTAGCATGTAAGAATAACAAATATTATATATCCGTCTATTTATCCATATTCTAATTCTAAGTCAATTTCTCTCACGCGTCCTACTATAAAATACAGATTTAGTTACGCGCAAATAACGTGCGTAGGACGTGCGAAGGTTCCTTAGAAGTACATATTATATTTAATTCATGCACACTTAATAAAAAAAGCAAATATGAGTGGGTAGTAAAATTATTATTATTGATGGTAGGTACTCTGGATATCAAAAACTGGCCATCACAGCCATTCACTTATTTTATGTCATGTGCATTCTCTCTAATTTGAAGATAAAAATCCTTTCAACTTTCAATTACTATAAAAATATTCTAGACACCAACACCATCAATCTTTAATATAAAATGAATTGCAAAATCTGTTGGTAAGCGCATAACTCGAGAACGGCTGAACCGATTTCGTTGATTTTTTTTATAATATTCCTTGTAGTACGAGGATGGTGCTTATGGAGAGGAAACGTGAACGTGTACCACGGGCGAACCCGGGACGGACCGCTTGTCAAAGATAAAAATAAAGGTACCTGATATGACAGAGAATTTGACTTGGATTTCTTCTGGATTTCATCTATAAAAATCTACTGGTAATTATTGTAAAAGAGTAACATCATTTATTTATTCTGAAACTAGCTTTCGGCCCGCGACTTCGCCTGCTTTGTCTAAAACAATAACTAATAAATTATATACTAAAACCTTCCTCTTCAATATATTAAAAACCACTTAACTATCTGTTGCGTAGTTTTAAAGATTTAAGCATACATAGGGATATAGGGACAGAGAAAGCGGCTTTGTTTTATACTATGTAGTGATTACAGATAGTAACAAAATAATTTCTATTTCTCATCGCATTTTTAATAACTTAAGTAACACATGTTTGTCTTCTCCTTATTCCTTTAAGAAATTTGATAAACTTCTTATATAATTACAATATTTACTGGATTTATTACATTAAAGAGGTGGTACATAAGTAAATGATCCATTCCCAATCAGATTTATTACCCGTAACAAAAACAAGGATCAAAGTCGAATAAGTCATCCTGGATTGATTTATCTCCATCCTTTAGCACCTATTCGGTATATTGGCCTAAATAATTTTATTCGCCCAAAAGATTTGGATAAGACTTTCCTTCGAGTTGTGTTCAGCCAACGGAATTTATGGGTGTTTTTATTCGATATAAGTTCTGGCCGCAAGTTTATCTGGGTAATATTTTTATGGATATGTGGGTAGTTCGATATTACGTTATGATAACTTATTAAGATTATGTAAGGGGCACGTTTTGGGGGCATGTTTGTTTATATAAAACGGATTCGTGAAGATTTACATTAATATTACATTGGGTCATGTTATAAATTATTAATTAATTATAATTGTTTCCTTCACGTATCTTGACGATATTATAATAGAGTTGTTTTCATTCAAGGCAGATATTATTATAATCTAAAAAAATAACTCAAATATATTTTTATGTATAAGTATTAAGTCAGTCGTGAATAATTATGCTTTAATATATTATGCAACTTACACGTATCGTTATACCAAAAATTACCATCAAAATGTTCCCATCCTTTCAGTATAATGAAAAAAGAGTAAGATTTACTCTAGCAATTTCGTTGGATTCTTAACCCTATCCGTGAATATTGGTGCCATCAATTTTATTCGGATTCCGTAGGTCGCCATTTTTATACGCCTGTTTCTTGCTTTATTTGACTTCGACGGGACGTTAAATTTTATGCGTTCAACTTCCTGTATGTGAGTTATATAGTTCTGTCCCGGGGCCAAATGTGTGTCAATGTTAAACGGATTGATTTCCCATATAATCAACAAAGATGGGTCATACATAATTTCACATAACATGACATTTTGATTAGTTAAAATACATATCAATGCATCGTTGCTATCAGTTCCTCCGTACAAATGTATCTTTACTTACTATATCTATACCTACTAATATTATAAGGCTGAAGAGTTTGTTTGTTTGAATGCGCTAATCTCAGGAACTACTGGTCTGATTTGAAAAATTATTTCGGTGTTAGATAGCCCATTTATTGAGGAAGGCTATAGGCTATAATTATATCATCACGCTAAGACAAACAGGACCTGAGCACTGCTGGTAAAACCGCCTAGTTGTAAATAAGGTGGAAAATTTTAACCGCTTTTCCCTATGAAGTGCTTTACACAATACAGTTAATATCACCAAATGTATAGATAGGTATACAAACAATCGCAAATTCGCGAATTTTAAACAATCAACCCTCAAGACCATTGTCTGAAAACTTAATGGGAAATGATAGAACCGTTTATGAAAGATATCCCTGAATTGGTCCCATAAACAAAGTTCGCTATCTAACCCAATAATGGTTTTGTTGACAATAGAAGATTTAGCTGACTTGAAGTTTTCAAGACGCCATTTTGATTATCGTTCTAAAATTAAACTTTGAAGTTATGACGGTTAATTGTCGAATTTCCTGAACGTAAATAGGTTTAAAACACCTTGAGATTGCAAAATTATGCTTTAATTGTTTACTATGATAGCAGATAATACGATTGTGATTGACAAGGAAATTTTAACGCTGTTAATATTAAAATAATTAGTGGTGATCTAAAACCAATATTGGCATTATTAATAGCTAAATTGAATTTAACCTCAACAGTGTTTTAGTTACCAGTAAATTCTAAACCCACACACAATGGCAGTGTAAAACAAAACAACAATAGAGTTTCAACAAATGAATTCTATATGCCCATACATTTTCCTGACACGTTTGACAGGGGTCCCCTGATGTCCATTAGGCGGTTCTACACAGAGCGAGCAGCCTCGCGAGCACTTGCGCGAAGCTCGGTCAATGTGGACGTGGCTCGGCCGAGAGACATAGTTATGCGCTTAACGTATAATTCATGCCACACCGTGCCGGGTACGGGCCGTGTCAGAGCCGGGAAACATATGAAAATATATCCATACACATTTCAACACCTTGCCCCGTCCGAGCCTAGTACAGTATACTTTAGTGTGTTGTATACTTTTTATATGAATTGATTTTGATACTTCAATAATGTTTGATCGAGCCGCGGACAGAGCACGGCTCTTTCGCGACATGATGTAGCGTATCATTCTTTACTCTGCTGAGCCACGTCCACACTGACCGATCTGCTTCGTGCAATTGCTCGCGAGGCTGCTCGCTCTGTGTGAACGTGCCTAATAACACAATGTATCCAATGTTTGGACATTTTGCTAATTGATCAATCGCGACATATGGTAGCGATTGTTTTCATTGTAAATTCTAACGTTTTTGTCGCTTTGAGCGGGATTAATTGTATTGTATTTTTTACAGGTGATGGAAATGTGTTGTCTAATGTAAATGTGTATTGTGTAGGCATTGATCTGAAAAAGCTTTTTAATCCAAGTTGAAAAGATAAAAGTCGATGGAGACTACCCACTATATTTGTGAAGTCATTCAAATTCATGTATTAATTTTACACAGTGCAAGTTTTTTGTTATTTATGCTAATTGTATGGTACTAAAAATTACTTCAATAAAAATCTTGCAGTACAGAAAATATTCAATTCCAAGTCCAACATATCCGAAGGCTTTCCCTTAACTCGTAAAAAAGTCCTTTATACTGTAATACTATGAAATTAACTGATTCTGTTTTTACATAAAATACTTCGTATACTAACAGAGATGTATTTGAGTAAATACATAAGGTAAGGGTATTCAGTTACTTCCAAACGTGATCAATCTTTGTCAAACGCACGATATAGTTTCACAGATTAGGACGAACTTAGGATTGTAATATATGACGTGTTTTAAGGGTTATTAATGAATTAACGGTATTGTTTAGTAACTCAGAATATTTGTATTTAGATTTCACTATTAAATATTTAGTAAAATTATAAAGCTGAAGAGTTTGTTTGTTTGCTTGAATG
Organism: Colias croceus; assembly: GCF_905220415.1. Lineage (NCBI taxonomy): Eukaryota > Metazoa > Arthropoda > Insecta > Lepidoptera > Pieridae > Colias > Colias croceus. Next base: position 9,372,827 of record NC_059553.1, read on the forward strand.
CGCTAATATCAGGAACCACGATCGCGATTTGAAAAATTATTTCACTGATGATAGTCCATTTAACGAAGAAGGCTAAAGGATATATATCATCACACTTGGACCAATGTGAGCGGAGCAACGCGGGTAAAACCGTGAGGCGCAGCTAGTACAAAAAAGCACACCTTAGAGATGTATAGAATATTTCAAGGTAAAAATTAGGACCATAGCAGAACAAACATTTAAAGGAAAATTACTCGAAAAAAACATAATATATTTCTAACAACAGGAGAAAATATCTCAGTTTTATTCAACAAAATGGCAGTAATAAAGCGAACTAAGTGGGTACTATTAAAGTTTATATTTAGCTAATTGATAACCTTGACATGGAGTGATGCTTTACGCTACTGGAAACAAGAAAAAATTGTTTAGCTTAGTCCAATGTTTAGTGGGAAAATTCCAAATGAAATGAGAGAAAATTAAAGATACAAACGAACTCTTTAAATGAGTTTGTTTTTCTATTTCAAATTTTTTTGGTTTTTAACGTATATTAAAACTAAGCGCTTAATTGGGACATTAATTGGGGCTTTTTCAGTGCACCTATCTAAATTGGGTAATTAAAGAACTGCAGATGTACGATTGCGTATATAATTTCATAATTTAAAATTAATTTAAGAATTATATATTTTGAATTGTTCATTAATATTAATTGTTGAAAAGTACCTACTTTTAAGTTTTCACAATCTCTCAAAGAGCATAATACATCTAAATGCAAATAAGTATACTAAGTATAGTAATACCTAGGTATAGTAATACCTCGTATACCTAGACTACATGTATCTATAGATAATCTGACGATATCGTCTAATTGAACGAACATGCTCTGAGAAAATTATCTAGCATTACGAGGGTTCGTGTAATACGTTATTTAGGTTTAATAAAATCAGTCTAGACTTGTTCAAGATGGAATTACGAGCTGAAATGTACAGGGATTACAGTTATTGCAAATCGAATACTTTATCTTGTGGGAGTTTTGCTTATTAGGTATCTTAGTTTTTTTTAGTGGATTTGGACAATTGGAATATGATGTCAATAAACGCTGTCATCTTTGATGACGTAGCATTAAATATTTCGTATACCGGATTACTTGGTACTTCATTTTTGAGATAATATAAATAAGTTTTATTTGTTTATGTGTTATGATGTTTTGGTCTTCTTCTATTTGTTCCTATCGAACCAAAGCCATAGATCAGAATTTACTATAGGTACCTATCTATTGACGAGTACATCTAGAAGGAACAGTACTCCAAACAAACCTCATACCTTTTCAATTTGCAAACTTACCTCGTCAAACATTTACCCATTTAACTCTCTCAAAAGCACTACAATTAAGCAATGCAAAAACTAAACTGCATAAACTTTCAGCGGAAACAAAACAGAACAGAAACAAAAAGTAACACGTGTGCTCTCCATTCGGTAAAACAACGGGGCATAAAACCCTCTGAAAACCACATAAAGATAAATTTAAGGAAGAAACACACGCCTGCCTAATGTAGACATAAAACACCTTGACAGTTGAATTCTCGCCATAAAGTAAACTGCTACATTTAAAATTGTAATTAGATGTTAACCATCGCGTGCATATGATGTGTAAAGTTGAACTTTGTATCAGAAAGCCTTTATTACCTCACCTAGTTTAGGTTTTAGGAATGAGTCGTTAAAATTTAATTGGTCGAAGTTGGAAGTGCTTTTTTGATTGACTTTTCAGTCGATTACTGCACTGTATTTGGGCTATGGGTGAAGTTAAATTGTTCTAATTGCAGTGTAGCGTGAACATTCGATGTTGGTTACGTTATTTAACCTTTTGAATTCGAGTGTCTTTGATTGCTAAATGTTTGGCAGCTTACACTATTCACAAACAAGTTTTCTACTAATAAACGTGGATCTATTCTATATCTATTCATGTTATTAAATACAATTTAGTATTTATTTAAGCTATATTATTTAAAGGAATAAAGAAGACCCAGACAGATAGTTGTACAAATTTTTTCAAGCAACTTTATTTAACACTGTTTTATAATTTTTACAAAACTAAACTAAGAGAGCAGATTACAGAAAATATATCAACGGGAGCACAAAATAAAAGAGTATAAGTAAAGAAAAAAAAAACACTGTCAAAGGACGCCAAAATTTGCAAAACTCGAGTGCGAACCGTGACATTTCATTTTGAATTTATTATAAAGGTGAATTTGCATAAAATTTTTAGTACATATCACGTATATGGCGATATAGTCCCAGTTTATAGCGAGTGATATTTTACGCGCCTTCGCGATGCAATATAAAAGAGTATAAACTTGTTTTGAGAGGTTTCCTCCGTTACATACTGATGAAGGGCTTCCGTCTGCTTTGATAGGTGTAGTGATGAATATCCACGATGTTTGTAATTTAGTGAAATATCTATACTAATATTATAAAGCTGAAGGGTTTGCTTGGTTCCTGGAACGCGCTAATCATAGGATTTAGGAACCACGGGACGATTTGATTCTCCATTCAATAGCAAGTCCATTTATCGAAGAAGGCTATAGCTATAATAGCATCTCGCTAAGACCAATAAGAGCGAAACAATGCAGGTAAAACCGTGGGGCATACCTAGTAGGTATTTAATAAATATCACACGACATCTTTTCCTAAATAAGTGACATTTTTACTATGAAATTCTGACATCTACAGTATATTATCTATATGTATATATTTTCATCTTACAATATACACGTTTAAGAAGCTATAAGCCTTCGACGTTACTAAAATACTTGACACCATAAAACTGGAATATTGAAGTTTTTTATGCTAGCAAAAGTACATACTTATAGACGAACCACGAGACGTTATCATAATTTTCCTTACAGAACTGTGGCGACTTCAATACAGCACTATTTTCATAAATTATATTTAAAATACTACTTGCAATGACTCTACAGTAAAGTTAACATTTAAACAGTTGAGATGAAATTCTGGATCGCAGTGATCCAGAATTTCATCTTTCATCACTGAAATTGTGACTACCACTGCTCAAATAAAATGAACTGATCGCAAAAATCACTTGTCAACATTAAAAACAGTAATTATTACATAGTATAAAGAGAACGTAATTACGTACACTGGAACAAAAGCCGTATATAATGTTGAATTTTAATACTCGGAAACGGCGGTCTCTTTGATGAGCTACTCTGTCCGCCATCTTGTCGTGCGGAACTTGTAATGGCGTCGCTTAGACTTTTGTCTATGCCCTTTATGTGGCACTTTAATGACCCTAGTCGTAAATAGCGGTTAACTTTATATGATGGAATGAGGATAGTGTTTATGGCTGCTGGTTCAATATGATTTGGAATTAATCTTAACATATTAGATCTAAGTTTAACAAATGCATAGTTGTAATAAAATAAATAAAAGTATGGGCTTTGTGATAGGTATGTATTTAAAATGTAGAATGCATTTTTTTATTGAACACTAGTAGCTGTCCCCGCTTCGGCCGCGTTAACCTAGGCCCTAGGGTAAAAAATAATAATAAAAAGTGGGCCATAATTTTCAATTTTTAATATTGAAAAGGCAGACGTCCATAGTCCCCATAGACCCAATATACCAGTCCATCTAACACCCCCTTCCATAACCCAGTTTTATTCATTTCCATTTTTCTGCAATAGTCCTACATTGGCCGCGGACTGCCCAGGGCTGTATCTCTATAGTGCAGCCATGGGCACTGGGCAGGCTGCGGCTGGTGTCCCACAACACATTAAATTCTCTAAAGGGCCTCTGCGTGTTGGACATGTGTCCCCACGTAAGCCTTCCAAAGGACCGGGTATCATCCTTACGGCGATACCCGTGTATTATGGAGAGAGACATAAAAAGTGGCCTACATGTATTTGATAAAGAGAGCTTTCCAATGAGTTTTTTTTTATTTGTCGCATAGTTATTCAGGTAACATAATATCTAACAAACAAAAAAAAATACACAATTTTCTCCTCATAATATAGTCTTAGCAAAGATAATTTACATAATATTATAGATATACATGCATACATACTATAGATAAGCATGTTCTAGCCACGTAAAACTTTCTAAAGATTAGAAAAATCATAAAGTGTAAACACTAAAAATTTCAGCATTAGAAAAATCAACTCCTTCATACATTATTTATTTTCAATTTAAAATGTAAGCGTTATGCCATCAAACTTTACCGATGACACTTACAAACATTAGCCAAACAACATTTACCTTTGAAGATTTGGAATTATATTTGACTTTTCCGAACATCAATTTTAAGAAGATACAAACAGAATGTAAATATTAATATTTGATATAATTAATTAAGGTTGGAATGTACAAGATTTTCTAAGATTTTATACGTAAATCACCTCAATTTCGCACGAGTTCAAAAGATTTCGAGAAGAGATCTTCTTAACTATATGTGTAGAAATACCGCTCAATTTTAGTTATCTACTAGATAATACGCGATTCTATTATCTGTACTAATATCATAAAGCTGAAGAGTTTGTTTGTTTGAACGCGCTAATCTCAGCAACTACTAGTCCGATTTGAAAAATTCTTTCGGTGTTAGATAGCCTATAGGAGGAAGGCCATAGGCTATACAATAATATCATCTCGCTAATACCAACAGGAGCGGAGCACTGCGGATAAAACTGCGGAGCACAGCTAGTAAATAATATATTTACATACAAACTCTTAACGTCATGTCTTTTACCTATGTCGGAACTTACCTTTTGATATTTTGTTTTATTGCATTCTGTTCATTAAATTTTTGTAACTTAACCAACTTTTTGTGCTACAAACCTAAGTAGGCAAAATCAAATTCTACGCATACCAGGGAATCATTACTAAAACATTTTCTGGTCACCTTACCCCCCAAATAAACACAATAAGAATTACTACTAAGAAAATAATTTTCACTAAAATTATAACAAACTTCGCATCACATTCAATAAATAAATATACGAAATAAACTGAATTCTCAAAAGCTTAAAACTTGGATCGCGAATTCACAACTTGAACAAGTTTGATTGACGCCCACAAACGACTGTGTGCACACGCGTTAAGAAAAATAACAACGCAATAGATTGATGGCTTCGTTCAGGAAACTGGAAATGGAATGCTTCGCGAACTGTACTTAGCGAGTAATGGGTGATGCTCTGATCAGGATTAACGGGTTCATATCATTCTGAATTAAAACTTTAATCAATTTCAACGTTTGTTTTCAGTTTGAAATTTCTAGACATAATTTATATTGTTGCCTATATTTTTGAACGAAGATTTTTCTTGTGCAATAGACTAAAATAAATAAAAAGAAAAGATTATAGGTAGCTGTTATTGTGAATAAGACTTTTTTAACAAAAAAATTTCTTCAAGTGGTCAGAACTAAACAAAATGTTAATGTGACAAACCCCGAAGACATGAGCTTACAAAAGCGTAATTAAAAAATATAGTTAAATAAGTAGTTCAATATTTTGTAATCTGTTGAAAAATGAGAGATAAAAATTAAAACGAAATATGATTAAACTTACATAAGTACACATTTTTCACGTTGGAGCTTTAAAAACATGTTATGAATACATACCTCATATTATTTCTACATTATGTTATACATTACATCGATTCCCTCTAGGAATTGTTATTAAAAGACTCAATTTCCTTGAAAATCTCTTCGGAAGCTATTTGCCATTTCTATTATACCTCGTTGAAAATAATACTTATATTGTGTTCAAATACACATGATTAAAGTTGTTTATTATAATCTTTAATATGCTTAAAATATATAACAGTACCAAGATATCTTAATATAATAATATCGTTATGTTGAGAGAATGATAAACGAAATCACAACAATGTTATGAAATATTGAGTGAAATGAATAAAAATTCGAGTACCAATAAAGCTTAAATGTTTTATTATATTCCAATTCCCTTAAATCCCGAAACCAGACGGTAATCTGGTTGCTATGGTAACGGCTTAATTGTAACAATAGAAATATCGTTTAGAAAATTCTATTCAATGTAATGTTCGGACGTTCAGCTTTGTTAATTTTCTGTTTGAATTATTAAATTGTTTGGGAAATTAATTATTACTACACAAACATAATTTATTCCAATACTAGCTTTCCACCCGCGGCTTCGCCCGCGCAGTCAAAGAAAAACCCGCATAGTTCCCGTTCCCGTGGGATTTCCGGGATAAAACCTATCCTTTGTCCTTTCTCGGGTATCAAAATATCTCTATACCAAATTTCATGCAAATTAGTTCAGTAGTTAAGGCATGTTTGAGTAACAGACAGACAGACAGACGAGAGTTACTTACGCATTTATAATATTAGTATGGATTAAATGGAAATACATAAGTGTTTTGTTAATTAAATTAAAGTCACATTTCTCAAAACGAGCCTTGAAAGAAGTTGAAAGTCGAATAAAGGATAGGCTCAAAACTTGACCGTTATGTTTCTCGAAATTTCATCAGCCGTTGCTTCGTCGACTAAAATTTTTCATATTAATGTAAATTTGTGTCCGTTTTTAGTCGGCTTTTAGTTAGGAATGACAAAACATTTTAAAAATTTTCTTATCTAATAATAAATTTGTTTTAAACTACTTAAAATTGGTAGCTTAGTGAACAAATAATTGTTCCTAAAATTGAGGCGTTAAGTTTTTTCGTTAATCATAAATTCTGGAACAACTCTTTTTTAGATTTCCATCGACTATGTTTTTTGTAGTACTTGAGAAGTCCTCTTTCTCTTATAATTCCAAGATATTCACATGTTATTCACTTGTTTTTTTCGCTGTGTTATCGAAAATATCGAAACCATTTCTATAACCGAACTTTCTCGAATGTTTTATTCCTCATACGCAAGCGTTTCTGTGATTTATACCCTACATGTTGTCTTCCTTACGTGCCCGTGTTTTCTCTACTATATTGCATTTTGTGTTTTAATATTATAAGAGGTGAATTCTTTAAATTAGACTGTTCTTCTGAATAATGCATATGTATGTATTGATGATGATGATTAACTAGCTGAGCTCCGCGGTTTAACCCGCAGTGCTACGCTCATGTTGGTCGTAGCGAGATGATAATATATAAGCCTTCCTCGATAAATGGGCTATCTAACCGAAAGAATTTTTCAAACCAGACTAGTAGTTCCCGAGCGTTCAAACAAACAAACAAACTCTTCAGCTTTATATAGAACTAATTAGTATGTAAATTATTGACCTAAATATTCCCATATTGGAAGTAATCATCGTCATATATTTCCTTTGTTCTGAATGCTATTGTCTTCAGCTAGATGCTGACGTCATCACGCGCCTGTTATTTTCATTATGTAATAACATTGTGTGGAAAATTAGGTGGCATATGATTAAAATTCTAATTAAAAGGATACATATACCTATGTTTGTAACTATATCTACACGTATATTTGAAGATAGTAAATAAGTTGTGTTCAACTCATAGTTACTTCAAAAACGGCTAAATAGATTCTGATAGAGATAATCTATATAACAAAAATGAATAGCAAGAAAAACAACACAAAAAGGTTACTTATTTTAGTATCCGTCCTTTATACGTTATAACTAGAACATGATAGCAGGACATTTATAAATCAAGTGAAAAGAATATGCTCAGTTTGAAAAATAACAGACAATAAAGGTATCTTGGTCCACAGATAGACGCAAACTGACTGATTACGCTATTTTTCATACAGGAAAAACCGCGTTATGACAGTGTTCACGATAGAGCGTTTTATTTTTAGGGTTCCGTACCGAAAGGGGGACCCTATTACTAAGCCTCCGCTGTCTGTCTGTCTGTCTCCAGGCTGTATCTCATAAACCGTGGAAGCTAGAAAGCTGAAATTTTGCCAAATGATGTATATTTACGATTCCGCTATAACAACACATACTAAAAATTAAAAAATATTAAGGGCGGTCCCCAAACAATAAATTATTTTCTATTACAGATACGAAACCCTTCGTGCGCGAGTCCGACTCGTACTTGGCTGGTTTTTTGAACGAACGTGACAATTTTCTAGTGAATTTTTTCGAAGGGAGTCCCAAATTCGGAAAGTTTTGTCTCGTGGGACTCGGCTGCTATTATCGAGGTGGAACTTAAAGTTGTGGAGAAATCTCGTTATGATGTTTTAGCTTTTTATTTTCATTAATTTATTTCATCTATTGATGCACTGCTCTTATAGACGTAAATACATAAATCATAATCATAATATTAATAAAACGATACATGTAATAAAAGAGTTAGGTCTAAATAAGTGGAACAAGCGTTATTAAAACAAGTAATACAAGGTTTAATTAATTAAAAGGTCAGTTAAATGGCTGCAATGCCGCCATTGCACCCGCTGTTCTGTAGTATATGACCGTGGCCTAAGCATTTTCATACTTATGAAGGATTGCTTTAATTTCGTGATATTGTTATATATTTTTATTGGTTACATTTATTATTCACGCTTCGTCAACTCTTCTTCATTTTTACGATATTTTGTGACCGCTTTTGAGATAATTATAATTTTACGTCGTGCATCATACTAGTCTGTACAATTTATTACATTTCTTCATTATGAGGCGTCCTATGTGTTTTATTTATTTTTTTGTAAAACTATTTATTTGTAAGTTTTAAGTTCATTCCGGACTTTTTAAAACATTCAGAGCCGTCCAACAGATCGTTTCTTATAGTATATTAATATAGATCTATATACACATGTATCTATAATATACATAATATTATATACATTCAATGTCACACTTCTTTGAAAACATTTCAAATTACCTATCAACCATACCAATTTCTATTTTCCCAGTAAAAGGTATTCAATCGTTTCACCTCGTATTTACCATAATAAAAGCTAACGGTTTGCAAATATAAAAATATCTTGGAAATATTTGAATCTCAAATATAAGGATTTGCCCATCAACCCACAATTTCGGGGAATCGGGAAGAGGAAGGGCCTAACACCATTCATTCCTTTTAACGATCAAATATTCATGCGAGATTCACTTCTGAGTTACTTTTGTATTATGAACGGTGAAAAATTGCGTACTTTGATTTTGTTTTATTATTTAGTGGTTGTGTTTTCGTAATTTTATGTTTTTAGATGATGCGCTATGTTTCATTTTTATTATCCTGCCTATCTTTTCTTACAATAATGGTTCTATCGAAATATAATACTGAAGTGTGTGTATGTTTGTGTGTGCGTTTGCGTGTATGAAAGTTTGTATGGATGTTTTAATATTGGCTTCTGAGTGTTCAGTGTGGTAAAGATTCAAAGATTTACTTGGTATGATCGGTACTATTTGAAATGTCAATGCCATACAAAATTCTGATCTTTTTTCGTCATATCACTGAACTATTCCAGAAATTTGATCAAATCACTTAGAAATTTGACCTTTTCTCGTTTTTGATTTTACTGCTACACATACATGTTGTTTAAAGATACCTACATAATTACAGAAGCGAATACAATACACCAAGCGCACGAAATAATTACGAAATGCTAACTCCGCAAAACAGAAGTCGTATAAAACGTTCTGAAATTTAAAACCAAAAGTTTAATAACCAGCTGTTTGTCCATTCTCTTATTTCATTAAAACTTATACTTTCGTCCAGTATGGTATCCGTTTATTAATTCCTTTTTGGACGTTTTCGGAATTCCGTGTCGATTAATAAATTCATTTAATCGTGTGTTCATTATTTTCAATGGAGTTGTTAAATGTTTATCCGTTTAAATATACATGCTTTTTGTAATTAAATATTTAATGAGAGATTTTAAATTATTTTGTTATATTTTACCCGATTATTAATGGGACTATATTTCAGAACTTAAATAGCTTATCAAAAATATACTGTTTGAGATAGAACATTGATTAAATCACTCATTAAACTCGGAAATATAATATGATTATAATGTTCGTATCTAATAATACTTAAAAAAATAAATAAAATATAGATAAATGAAAGAAAGATTCTTCTTCTCCTTACACCATTACCGATTGATATAAAGAACCTATTGACTTTAATGTTTTCCCTAGTTATTTCAGATCAAGCTACTCAATATTTTTTGTGCGGGTTTCCCAGTGCAACAGTTACACAAAAATAATAAACGAAAGACCACAGATAATACAATATAACTTAACAAAGAAAACACACACGTCCGCGATAAATATCCACTATTGTTGGGAACAATTTATACCGCTCGTAGTCGTGTATGAAAGGGAGTAAACGAAATAAAATAAACAAAAAGGAAACCGAAATTCACGGCTTTAGCATTAAGACAAAGTCGCCCATAATCACTATAATCATTTATGCGGGTGTAACATGGATACTGGTTTCTAGAAGCGCCTTTTTATATTTATTTATATAAAAATGAATCCCAAAATTCTTTTGTTATTATATTCCCTGAAGTACGAGGATGGTTCTTATGTAGAGAAAACGTTAATATGTAGGTACCACGGGCGAAGCCGGGGCGGACCGCTAGTTTATTTATATTTTTGATGATAAGGTATTTGGTTATTATTTTTGCGTATTGTTCACTTTTGTGAAACTTATCGTGGTGTTTTGACATTGGTAACTAAACATTATATTTTTTACCAAAATGTGATTGATTGATTGATTTTGATCATTATAACATTTTAGACACAGTTGTTGCTTCATCTCTGTTCTTCACTCATATTATTTTGTAAAATATCAATAGTGTAATTCAAATAAACTATAGCAAAAAAGTACATATCCAGACAATTATTATTAAAACAATCCAACAAACCGTCACCTATAAGACTACACTGCATTTATACAATGCTCTACAAAATGCTAGCAAAAAATATAACAGCGTTAACCCATCTGTTACAACAACGCGGACGTTACGAAAAATAAATGCCGCTTCCTATTTCTCTATATCCTTGTTTTTATAGACTCTATGCAAATCCAGCAACCAGAGCTCAACATGCACCTGCTTTGTATCTGCAAAGAGGTCGAAATTTAAATTTACAATTGTTTTCATAAATTCCTTATTGACGGATTCGGCTCTCTTTGTGTAATGGTTTTCTGTCAGTGGGCCCTTCCCACTGGGTTGTATATGCATAGAAAACGTATTAGTTTTATTAATTTGGATTTTTAATAAAGTAAATAAAAACACTATAAAACTAGCTTCTAGCACAGAATAATAACTAGTAACTATCGTTATTTCTCATTGAGTTAATATGTACTTACATATTAACTCAATGTTATTTCTAGTAAATTTTTTCATGGAATTTAAACTATTATATTTTGCAGTTATTATTATTTTGTTAACTTTATGAAGATTTTCCATTAGATATTAAGAGCATACCTTGATATTATTGTCCTCTAGATAATTAGATATGTTTAAATTAGTTATTTTTAACAGCGATGTTTTATCGCTATAGACTTATATATTCGAAAAATTGGGAAATAAGGTTAAGCAGAAAAAATACAAACCACGAACTACAAACTTGCAGTACGAGTAACCTTAATATTTTAGCTACCTATTCCTTTATAGGGCCACTTACAAAATAATCCAGGAATAAAGAAAATATTCCACGGTATTTAGCACCTAAAGCTAACAGATTACACATAGCCATTAATTTTTAGAACGCAGCTTTACGACAAGGCATAATCTAAGGTAATTACTATCAGCGGTATGTCTTAGCAGTATTCATTCCAGTGCGGAAAAAAGACAGCGCTATAGGCCGTCTAGCGCCATCTCTTTCGCACACTTTAATACTGCTTTAAGACGTAATCGCTATCAGATTTCTTGTAGGCTCTGCTCCAGTGCTCTTGAATCGATTACCTTGATGAGATTTGATATCGATATATACTTAGCTATTTACTTAGCTATATACTATCTTCTATATTAACTTGGGGTGTGTGTTTGAAATTCGACCATACCCAATAGATGCATCTATCAAATTGATGGTTCATTCACTCTGTATGTAGCTAAGTTACTTGTATATCCCATTACATAATATCAAGTATTGTATTATGTACTCCTCAGCACATTTTTCGAAAAACAGAGACAAACATATTTCTGAAAATTTTTTTCTAAAAATCTGGATGAGTTGTGTAAGTTCTGTGTTTGTAACTAATTAATAAATTGGTATTATTTATTATTTTCAGTGTGGAATGTTATTGCAATTTTTCTTCTATTTATTTTTCAGCAAAACGAATAGCTTTGCAGGATCTATAAATTTTGATATAAAGTTTTTTTCAATAAATTTCAGTCTATTTCTGTATGCATACACTCGATCTGTTTGCGATTTTATGAAATTGACATCCCGTGTCCCCTTGTGGGGTATGGGGCTGATGCATTTCAAGTATTTTTTCTATTCCATCGATAGAAATCTCTATGAAGTGTATTAATTTTTTATTTATGTTTTCCACTATAGAATTAAGGACACCAGATTGCGTTGACTACGATATATTTTTATTATCACACAGCATTTTTGAAGTGAAAACTTCTTTAGCGGCGTTGGGTGTATAATCTTAAACTCGCGTCAGGACACGTGGCCTGATCGAAAAAGCGTAAGACGTAAGATGCGTAAGATGGATACCATTCCAAAATATCAAACATGCTGAACGTTAATAATCAAGTTTTCACTTCTGCCGACACTCCCGGAGTGCAACCCGTCTTTTTTTTGTATTTTTATGGCAGATCAAACAATTGTAGATACTTATAATCGAACTAATAATTAAGTAATTCTATCATATTTATTTTCGATTCTTCTCGGTAGAAGCGATATTCAAAATAGGTGCTATTATAAATAATGAATAGGTATTCATAAATACTTGTAAAGGTAAACCTTGTTCATTTAAATGAACAAATATCTATATTTTTTTCGAATTTAATATAGGTACAACAAATCATACAAATGAACAAATATCTATATTTTTTTATAATAAATATACAACAGATTTAACGAATTTTTTATTTATTTCAGGATCATCAGATCAAAGCCAGCGTTATGAAAACGGTAAGTGATATTAAAACCATTTTTCATTAATTTTAATAAAATATATTTTGAAAGCTGTGTTGAACAGCTTTTAAAAAATACGTGTGCGGTTTAGGGTTAATTTTATCCTTTAAGTATCTTATTTCAAATTTTTTATTTAACGAGAATTTATCTTCTATCTAATATATAAAAATCAATGCCACTTTTCGTTGTAATTCCATAACTCGAGAACGGCTGAACCGATTTCGATAATTCTTTTTTTATTATATTCCTTGAAGTACGAGGATGGTTCTTATGTAGAGAAAACGTTAATATGTACCACGGGCGAAGCCGGGGCGGACCGCTAGTCTAATATATAAAAATCAATGCCACTTTTCGTTGTAATTCCATAACTCGAGAACGGCTGAACCGATTTCGATAATTCTTTTTTTATTATATTCCTTGAAGTACGAGGATGGTTCTTATGTAGAGAAAACGTAAACATGTACCACGGGCGAAGCCGAGGCGGACCGCTAGTATAATATAAAAATGAATCCCAAAATGTGTTGGTAAGCGCATAACTTTAGAACAGCTGAACCGATTTCTTTAATTCTTTTTTTATTATATTCCTTGAAGTACGAGGATGGTTCTTATGTAGAGAAAACGTGAATATGTACCACGGGCGAAGCCGGGGCGGACCGCTAGTAATTATATAAAGATACGCTATTAATATTGTTAAAATAAAATTGTCTGGAAAGTACGAACCTTTGATCAAACTAACAGATTTTCATGTTTTCAATTAAAATTATTTTGTAAGTATCTTTAAAGGACATTGAACTTAATGGATTTTTTATATCAATATTCTATTTCAAATATTTTTAAGCTTTTTCTTATTACGATAGAAATTCAGATTGAACTTAAAATGTTGAGGGGCCTATTCAATTTTATTAACTTCCTTACTTTTTGTCTTAAAACCTACCTATACCTTTTGTTTTTCAGTCTAATAATTTGACTATAGTCAGTAAGTAAATGTAAGGATACCATTATGATCTTCAGTCTTTCAAAGCATTGTTTTAAAACAATATCAGCTCTAACCTAACCAAATAGAGTCCCATATCATTTGAGCCATAACTTTATGGTCCGTTGAAGTAAATGACGAACGTTTAGATCGCAGACATTCTAGATTTTTCTTTCGTTTTCGACTAAGTGGATTAGTTCGGGTGTTACTGGGAACAATGTCCCTGAGGAACGGTTATTCATATTTCAGAACGTTTTAATATTCTGACGTTTCATATATTATGGGGTTTGGTTCCTTGAGGGGGAAATAATATTAAATGAGATCTTTGTGCTAGCTAGCTATATTAGTATGGATTTGTTTGTTTGATTGTTGCTTTGAAGGATTTAATATCGGAAATTACTACAAATAATTATTAATATGCGTTACCAAGATAATAATAAAGATTCCTTTGTAACAATGTCGAGGTATTTTTTAACTTCAAAAAGAGGAGGTTATCAATTCGGCCGATTTTTTTTATGTAGATATGGACACCGATTACTCCGATATTTCTGAACCGATTTACGTGTTTATTTTTTTGTTTGATGCGGAATCGTGTCGATCCCATAAATTGCTATTTATTAAATAGGTTTGAAGTCGGTGCCAAACACTAAGCACTAGTATTAGGTTATTCGTGCACCGACATCAAACCTTTTTAGTAAATAGCACATCTAATTAATAATATCAAATTTATTTATTTATTTATTTATTTCAATCTTTTTTATTATTCACTTTTCCGTTTTTGAGGACGGTTGTTTTTAACGAAGTTATTTTTATTACTTTTTTGGGTAGTTCAAAATGTTTGTAATTAATGTAACAAAAGGCTCTGTGTAACCTACTATAGATTGATATTGTGATAAAGAATTCGATCTTTAGTTCATTGTTTAGTTTCAGCAACATTTTTTACACGTTCAGCGATTTTTAACCTTCTAATTAAGTTGTTTCAAACCATAACAATATTATGTAGATAACAACTAAACACAGTCTAGACGTTATACAGTAAATTTCCTTTATACTCGCGACGATAATACAGATAATATAAAGTCATAGATAATAATATATTTTTATTAAAATGATATTTTATAAGTTAATTACTTCAGGCACTTACGTAACAGCTGTTTAAAAGCATTTAATTATAAAATATAAAGCGCGGGATCTCTGACTAATGGCGGAAAAACAAAGAAATCTCAATTGCCTTAGCAATTTGTACTTTGATTGAAATTTATTGTTTTATTCTGTCTATTTTTGCCGCTGATGAGTTTTTGGGAACCATATAAATGGCGCACTTTATTTGCGTTTGCTGTTCTGTAAGACTGATTTATCCGTTTTTAATTAGTGTTCTGTTATTCTTTATGTAGGATTTTCTACTATTATTTCTTTGTTAATGTGTTTGTGTAAATATACATCATCTATATATATTCAATACTTCATAACAATCGCTTCAGTTGTTATGCGTAAAATTGAAAATATAGAAAGAAATAGTTACTTGCACATTTAAAATATTAATATGGATTAACTTAATGAAGTGAAACTTCTTAAGATAGATATTAAATTTCAAGGTCGCGTCATGGCAATACCGTCACATCATGGAGTAAGGCTGGTTGCAGAGCTTGACCGACCGTCAGTGTGTACGTCAGTCGCGCTTGTCATATGTATGGAAATTCATAAAACCTTTCATAGCTAGACCGACCATGCGCACGCGTATTGTCATGCGCATTAGTGTCATAGTCATACAATTGTTGATGCGTATCGTCAGGACCGACGGTACGCACTGACAGTCGGTCAAGCTCTGCAACCAGCCTAAGGCGACGATTTTGGTATCTATGAATCTTGCCAAAGAATTTTCTGACACGTGTGAATTGTGATCATCACGCAAGCTCTTTCTTTCATTTATAACCTTTTATGTAAAACTATACACGTATCTCTTATCTTACATACATATTATCAACTACATAATATAAAACAAAGTCACTTTCTCTGTCCCTATGTCCCTTTGTATGCTTAAATCTTTAAAACTACGCACCGGATTTTGATGCTGTTTTTTTAATAGATAGAGTGATTCAAGAGGAAGGTTTTAGTATACAAGTTATCAGGTTTTAGACAAAGCGGGCGAAGCCGCGGGCGGTAAGCTAGTTAAATATTAAAGAACAAAATAATTTATTTTACTGTCAAATTGGGAACGATTAAATTTTTCATTAGCAGATGTTTGGTTGAACGGTTGCAATTACCTACAATTATATAACAATAAATTTGTGATAACACAGACCCAATTTTGTTATAATTGGAGCAATTAATATGTTATATTGAACTGTTGTAATTAAATGTATTGTTTCAAGTTTTGTCTTTACTTATTTAATACTGTTCGCTTCTATTCTAACACGATAGACACATTTTTTATAAATATTCAAATCATTAAAATCCGTTCAATGTTAATTATTAATTATTATTGTGGCTTGAAGGCATAGCATGTAATAGATTACTATACTAATATTATATAAAAGCCGAAGAGTTTGTTTGTTAGTTTGAACGCGCTAATCTTTAGAACTACTGGTCCGATTTGAAAAATTCTTTCGGTGTTAGATAGCTCATTTATCGAGGAAGGCTATCCATACTAATATTATAAATGCGAAAGTAACTCTGTCTGTCTGTCTGTCTGTTACTCAATCACGCCTAAACTACTGAACCAATTTGCATGAAATTTGGTATGGAGATATGTTGATACCCGAGAATGGACATAGGCTACTTTTTATCCCGGGTAAATGACGCAATCCCGGAAATCCCACGGGAACGGGAACTATGCGGGTTTTTCTTTAACTGCGCGGGCGAAGCCGCGGGCGGAAACCTAGTAGGCTATATATCATCACGCTACGACCAACAGGAGTGTAGCCACGGGGGTGAAACCGCGCAGAGCAGCTAGTAAAAAATATTGATGAAAAACTGTTTTACCGCGTTTAGAATAGAAACCTTAGAAAATGCCTTATATGAATAAATCTCTAAAAGAAGAACCACCAGTGTCCCCTGATTTTATTTTAATGGGATAACCTAGCTTGCTCTATTATAAAAATCCAAAATCGTTAATATTAGCTAGTAGGTAGGTATTTAAAATTGCAATTTCCAACTTCACTTATAGTTATAAACGCATAGTTTGTAAGAATGTATTGAAGTATGTTGGTTACTCATTCATGCGAAAACCACTCAACAGATTTTGAGGATACTTGGCAGGGATGTAGCTTATATAACAGAATAACATACAAACTTGACAATTACTTGCATTTGCCGACGGCAAACGCAACCGCGTGGCACAGCTAGTACACCTATTCATTGAAATATGATTTCCTCGCCTCAGTATTATCAATTTTCCAAACCGTTGATAAATTGTTCAAAACGCGTATCAAAGACGCTTGTTAATGAATACTCCTTTGATTATTAAACTAGTATCTTGACGTCCCGTTTTAATTATCCTTTAAACTTAATCACTAAAGGAAGCTATTCGACATACAATGAATCTATACTAATATTATAAAGCTGAAGAGTTTGTTTGTTTGTTTGAACGCGCTAATCTCAGGAACTACTGGTCCAATTTGAAAAATTATTTCGGTGTTAGATAGCCCATTTATCGAGGAAGGCTTATAGTCTATAATTATATCATCACGCTAAGACCAACAAGAGCGGAGCAATGCGGTTGAAACCTCGGAGCACAGCTAGTAATAGATACATTGGTACTGTGGTATACACGAATTATTATGATAAGCAATTATAGATTTCAAACATTTAAACAATATTTATTAAGCTTTTGCATAGCTTCTATCGCGGGCCTTGAGCGCGGGGACCGAATCGAGAAAAATTCCGTAACGAAAACCCTCACGCTCCCCACTCCGACGGGCGGAGGTGTGGCTTGAAGGCATAGCATGCAAGATAGCTTTACCGCGGCAGTCCCCGAGTGCCACACGTTGTTTTTATTGATAAAGGATAGGATTGTTTTGTTTGAATAATAAAAATAGTACCTATCTATTAGTATTTAAATTATTACGAACTACTTTAGCCATAATTACTATAATGTTTCCAACTAATTCAAGTTTTTTTTATTAAAATGTAAGAATCATTGTTATTATAAATTACATTAAGAAACCTCGTAACTGATTCCCTTGACACTTCTCTACCTTAAATTTAATAAATGTCATTGCGCAATAAATCATCTTTGTGTTTTTATTCACCCACGTTCTCGTGTGCTTTTATTTCATAAAACGAAACTGACATGCAAATGTTGCGTTAAGAAAATATAAAACAAACTGGAATATTGTGAATAAGCCAGCAAAAGCGCGCCATTTTTGTATCGTCAACAATACACGTCATTTTCACATCACTTGTGTCACCACATTTAATTTTAACAAACGTTTGAACGCCACCGCTACACCCAGACAATTACCTAACCCATTTTACGCGAAATGAAACAAAAACACAAGATTCATGACACGCCATTCTTACACCCCGAAAACAATAATATGAATTCGTAAGCGAGAATAAGTCCCGATGTTTTCACGTCCCAAAATTTACATAATAACAAAAAATCTTTCGACACCCGACTCTCCACTTAATATCTCAAACATTAGGGTATAAAATTCAATGTCTGCGAGAGTCCGGGATAAGGAATTTTATGGCACTTCTGTGCCTAAAGCGCGGTGAAAAGTGTGAGGAAAAAATTTAGCTGGCAATGAAGAAATTTATTCAGAAAAGGGTAATCTTATACTAGTGATAATACATTCCAGGACTGGGAGTCAAAGAAAGGGCTATAATTTTAAATAAAGGAGTATCATCTATATATCTCATGTACTAGCTGTTGCCTGCAGCTTCGCCCGCTTCGCAAAATAATTTGATAATATCATAAACAAACTTTCTTCCCCTATTTTATCCCATTGGTCCTTTCTTATTGGATGTCTATATCATAGCGGCTATCTGCATGTCAAATTTTAGCCCGATCCGTGCAGTAGTTTCTTCTAGTTGATAGAGGAGTCAGTCAATAACCTATATATTATACATTTTATGTATTAAGTATAATTGTGTGTATGTATTTTATGTATAATTTTCGTCAAATATCTCATTAACTAATAATCACCTGTTGGTTTACGCCATCCATCCATCCAGTAATTGCTGTCAGGTAATATTTCACGAACCCTTTAAGGGTTGGAGAGAAAACTAATCTATTAGGTCTTCACTAGGATGAGTGTTTTGTTTTGGGATTCCACCAATACATTAACTAAACTAATGGCTTTGAAAACAGGTGGTTTTAATATTGTCATGAAATTCTATTTCCCAGTTTACTTTTCCTGATAATATATTGTTTTGTGCTAAGTGTTTTATCAGAAATACCTATAAATATGTGATTATTTACGTAGTTGACTTGTTTTACAATGTTAACAAATATTATATTATGAACTACTACTACTATAATAGATGCTATGCCTTTCAACGATACTATTATAGTTGTTTTAAGGTAAAAAGGAAATTTATTGGAACGTCAATCAGGATTAAAACTGCACCTAACTGAGTATTATAGATAAACCACCTAAGCCGTAAGGAAAAAACACGTTCGTAAAATAGATATTTTAACAGAATACATTTTATATCCCGCTTCACAATATGTGGTTTACGATAACCCCAAATCTGGTTTAAATAGAACAACCACTATAAATCCAAGCTAGATATTCAATGGATCATTCGTAAATTGCATAGCAAACTAAATCATTGCCGTAGGTACGTACTTGAATACAACTGCACTCAAACTCAATTTACTTGTAAGTGCCCTCAGTCTAGATTTCTGGGTTAATATACTTAGTGATGTAGTTTGAATAATTCGATCATGGCAATTAATTTAATGACTGTAATAATTCCGCTAGGTAACCGCGTTTGTGTTATGCAAGTTTAATTTTCTTTGGTTATTATTATGGATCATTAGAGAGTTTGTAATAGTTGAGTAATGGGTCATAGTTCAGGATACATCGCCCATTTTTGCAAGTGACTACTATCAAGCTGATTTTCCGTTTGTAGCTTTATTTTGATGAGACACCGAATAATTTCGTGTACGAAACTCTCGATTGTGGTAGCTTACAGAGATAACAAGGATAAAATTTTTTGATTTGATGGTTCTCAAATATTTATTACGCAACTAGTGGTCCGCCCCGGCTTCGCCCGTGGTACCTACATGTTTAAACTATCCTATCTCTCAAGTTGGATCGAACTGCACATGGTGTGCGAATTTTATTATAATCGGTTAAGTGGTTTAGGAGTCCATTGAGGACAAACATTATGACACGAGATTTATATGTATATTAAGATTTGTAGGACAATGTCTGTTGAATTATATAAACATTAATTAAGTGGAAACAAAAAAATCAGCTTGTTAGTAATCATTTATGATGACCTCGTTATCGATACACTTTGGAAAGGGGGACTCTTTGAACCAACCATAGATTTTGTAGGACAAATATTTTTTCGAATAATTTAGGTAATTATCTTGAGATTGAACAAAAAAAAAATTCAGTTAGTAATAAATATTTGAGAACCATCAAATCAAAATTTTTTATGCTTATTATCTCTGTTAGCTACCACAATCGAGACTTTCGTACACGAAATTATTGGGCGTCTCATCAAAATAAAGCTACAAACGGAAAATTAGCTTGATAGTAGTCACTTTCAAAAATGGGCGATGTATCCTGAACTATCAGTAATTATGACTTTGACTGCAACATAATATGCTATAGAGAAAGAACGAAACTTTTTGCTTCCAATATCGGTTTCCCATGTCGTTGCATATTTATTATTTGGTGTGGTTTTTTGTTTATTCGAAAAATATGTGTGACTTTTAAGTTTTAGTATATTTCCACATTTACGGATATGATATAGTCAAGATATAGTAGATCTAGATACATTTTTCTAGTTCTTTTAAACAATATTTTCTTGACACTTGACATAATTCGTAATTAAAATTGATTTACATTTTAAAGATATAATATAAGATACTAATCTAATGTATTAAATTTTAATATAACGACAAAGTTCTTTCGTCACAATCACAATAATTCTTATTAACATCTCCTTTTAATACAGCAAAATAAAATATGTTTCTCCACAAATAACGAAAAGAGTAACAATAACTCACACTCATAATATATTATCGGCACTAAAAGGTTCTCCACAGGGACGGTGATCAAAATGACTATCTTCTAAATCCATAACGAAGATAAAAACATATCAAAAATAACCTTAGCCATCAATAACTGCGAAAAACGTGACGGGACTGTAAAAGGCTGCTCATCTTATCATGTTTTTAGGGTACCATACCCAAAGGGGCTAAAAACCTGACCGTAGAGATATATCAGAAGTCTACAATAGTCTACACAAAAATACTATAAAGCAGAAAGATATAATTTTGTTCTATAATAGGTAGATGTTACGAAGACATTGTTCTGTCCTTTTGCCCCTTTAGTGCTTTCTCTCCATAAGAACCTTCTTTGTGCCTAAACAAAATCGTAAAAACATTGCCGAATTGGTCGAGCCGTTCTCGAGTTTTACGCTTAGCAACACATTAAGCGCTTTATTTTTGTTAATTATAGATTTATGATGGATAAACCCAATCCATTTTGCCGTTCTAGAAAATTAACACTAAACAGTTGAACAGTTTTCATGCTTAAAGAAGACGAAGCAAATAATAAATTCAAATATCCAACATAAGTCATGTTATTGTACTATCCTATCATCGGAAAACCAAAGCTCGATCCTTGGTATGCACGAAAGGCTCCAAATATATTAGTTTGTTTAGCACCGATTTGTTGACTTGACCCTTTGCCTATAGCAACGTTTTAGCATATTACCGTCTTTGTCTTATTTAAATTTCGGGTGACAAGATAAATTTGCCAAGGGCTGCATAATCTTTGAATACATTGCGATAAAACCCTAAGCAATTAGTCAAATTAATATAGATTACTTTCTTTGTTTTTATTTTTGAAATACAATTTCTAAGAATGTTTCATAAATGTTATCGTCAAAAAATAAAGGAATTTTCCAGCCATGAGTAATGTTATTTATATCACGAAAATAAAAATAGAAATTCTTATTTTAATCCAAGTGTATTTCTTACAAATAATACAGTTAATCGTATAAATATATTTCTGAATCGGCCGAATATTTCGTGCTTAGAATTCCCTTTTATCCACAATGTCGGGCTAGAATTATTTGTCCCGAATCAATTCTTAAAGAGATCGTATATAACATATTATCTTCTACCGATAGTCGTAAACCTTAATCATATACATACAAATCTACTGGAATTCTGGATAAGGAAAAGTGATCTTTGGCTCAATGGATTAGGGTACAAATCTCTTTGAGAATTCGCAACATGCTTGAAGATGCGAGCATAAAGCTTGACTATCTATTAATTCTGAATATTTTACTTTAATCAAATAGATTACAGTCTTTGACTACCTTTCTCTGGACTTATATTTACATCAAAAGCACACTTTTTTCATAAAGTGATTAAGTATAACAGACATAGCCAAAACGATGGAAATTCTCAATTGGTAGCATTATATTCTTTTTTTCATTATTTTTATCCTAGACCTACGCTGGACAACTACGTGGGTTAATAGACCAAAATCTACCCTATACTACTTGTAGTTTAACTTTACCTAGAAAATGGATTTATTAATCAACATTGGAATTTGAAAAATAGGTCATGATAATGATTTAAGCAAGACCAGCTGAGTGAGCAACAACTGTCCGTAGCACTGCTGCATTGCAGAGAGCAATATATTTGGCACGATGGGTTCTGCTTCCTTGGCTTGTCAGAATTTGAATTAATAACGCAGAACCTTAATTTGGTCCTCTTTCATTTGGATAGTTTTTCAAGTGAATTCAGATCAATAATTTAAACAAGTACCTAAAGGTTAGAAAATTTACAATCTACTTTTGAAGTGAGACTTCTTTAGGCGCGTTGAGAGTAAAATTTTAAGGTCGAATCATGGCAACAACGGTCCTGGAGTAAAGCGACGATTTTGGTATTTTTTAATCTTGCCAAAGAAGTTTTACTTCTAACACGTGTGCTCTACACACACAGTCTTTTTAAAGATACTTGTTATCCACTAAATTCTCTTTAATGTTACCATTCAATTTATTTACATTACAAGCCGAAAAGACTTGCCATTTTCGTCCATTATTATAACGACTGTTTTGTGAAGCAAAATTACGACGTATTATATCAATCCGATTCCATAGTTTTTCCATTAGATTGTAGCTACCCATTGTAGTCTACCAGAAAATGTGTCCAATGGAGCCGTA